>NC_087342.1:205668520-206918520 GCF_030014295.1 Loxodonta africana
CACACAGCTTTAACCATCACACAGATGATTTTTAAAGAGTATATATCTTATTGCAGTTAAGCCCACTGCCCAGGGTAAGGCAGGACTTGCAAAGATAGAAAATTCGTGGTTTATGTTGACGTGCATGAAACCCACTGGAGCTTAATTCTCTGACCTGGAAACTAAGTGGTAGTAAGTGGATATAAAAAACAGATTGGAGGTACTGGGTAGGGCCTCCCTAAGACAAGAAAAGCATTTCTTACATGGGCAACTATCAAAGGATCTTCTGACTTTAGCCTTTGTTCTTTTGTGTCTCCAAGGGAAATTTGGTTATAGTAAGTGAAAGAGAGAGAGGAAGAGAGAGAGGCAGACAGAGGAATTCAACATTGATTAATACTACTCCAAAAGAACAATATTGTACTTAGAAGCCAGCTGGAGCAATGAAAATAATTATAATTTATATTATATTTATAAAATTGAGGTGTTAGAAAAATGTGACTGCTTCAATTTTTTTTTTTTTTCACTTATATTGTGAATGTGGCAGAAGACTAAGGCCCTGGAGACTGAATTATACTTTCTGACACATATGCTGACTTGACATGTAACTTAAGAAATTGTACCATCTCCTCAGTACTTACATGTAGCAACACATCCCCTATTTTATATTAGTAAAAAACAATGCATTATTTGGAGTTGAATACTGAGTGTATAAACATAAGGGTGCTATGGATTGAATTGTGCCCCCCAAAAATATGTGCAGTAAATCCTAACTTCTATGACTATGGTTATAATCCCATTTGAGAATGGGTTGTCTTTGTTATGTTAATTAAACAGGATTAGTCTAGGCTATATCCTAAATCAACCTCTCTTGAAATATAAAAGAGATTAAACAAGCAACCAAAAGAAGAGAAATGGGGAAGAGAGATGCCAAGCCACATGAAAACTACCCAGGAGCAGAAGCTCAAAAAGACAAGGGCCTTCTTATGAATTGACACAGAGAGAAAGCCTTTTCCTAGAGCCAGTACTCTGCATTTAGACTTCCAGTCTTCTAAACTGTAAGAAAAAAAATTTCTGTTTGTTGATGCCACCGACTTGTGGTCTTTCTGGTATAGCAGCACTAGATCACTAAGACAAGAGGTGAGGAAGGATGAGAGAAAGAGCCAGTTATCACAGTGAGTTGGCTCTCTCCAGATGGGGACGGTTTCTTTCTTACAGGAGCAGCTCCTATAGCCACCCTTGTTGATGGCCATGGGCTCCAACTCTGAGCTACTCAACTGGGATAGTAAGTCTCTAGAGATAAAGAGGTACCAATGGATAGTGTGCCAAGGGGTGAAGTGATTTTGCTTTTCTTGTAACTCAGATAAATTATAATCATGGCAACTGAAAAAGGGAAGAGGCAACAATGCATTTAATTCATCAGGTTGGATTTTTGTTTGTTTGCTCTCCTGAATCCTTTTTGAAAGTTCCTTCAACTCTTAGGAAATCTCAAATTTGCAACAAATAAAAATAAAAGCTGAGTTTATCAACTCAGTGTGGCTCATAGATAATCAAAACTTGCTCTAGTCTCACGAACTAGGAAAAATGGAGAGGGGATGTCCCAAATGCTGTTTGCTTGGAAAGGTAAACTCTTATTGACTGTTTTGTCTTGCTTTTGTTGAGAAGAGTGCGCATCCATTCTCCCTTTCCAGCAGCCCCTCTATTTCTATTTGGGAATCCATGTGATTCCTGGAAGGCTAATTCCATCCTCATGGCAAGGATGGACATGTGACCTGGGCTAATCACCAGCACATTTTCTCCCCCTGGCCATGTTGATTATGACCTAAGCTCCTTCCTTCAGAACTTTAGCTAGGAATGCAAGATTAAGCCTTGCTGCCTCCCCCCCACCCCCCATATTTGAGCAAGAGTGATCTTGGCACCACAAGAGGTGTCTGACTTAGGATAGAGTCAATACTAAGAAAAACAAAGAAAAGATAAGACGAACTAGATACCAGATGTTATCATTGAGAAAACAGACCCCACCTTACCAGAAACCAGCCCTACCCCGGACTCTTAAGAGACATGAGTTGACTAAATTTAGTTCACCAGAGATTTATTGAATGCCTACTTATGTGCCAGACACTGTCTTAGGCAGTTGGAATACATTAGTGATAGAACAGACAAGGATCACTACCCTCACTGAAAAGGAGACAAGCAATAGACAATAAGCATAACAAGTAAAATAATAGCATGTTATTGTCGATAGTTATGGTAGACTCGGCTCTGACTCACTACCTTATGTATAACAGAACAAAACATTGCCTGGAGCTGCACCATCTCCATGATCTTTCATATATCTGGGCCCATTGTTGAGGCTATTGTGCCAATGCACCTCACTGGGGGCTTTCCTCAAGGGTGATAAATGCTGTGGAAAAAAAGACAAAGAAGAGAAGAGGGAGGAGGTTGGAGATAAGAGAGTATTACTCTGTTACTCTTTATTACTTAAGCTGATATGAGCTGAGTTTCTAATGGTGTCTATTACTTGTCTATAAACCTATGAAACCTTATGAGATTTTACTTCTAGCTCCCCACCACCACCAAACACATACCCAGAACCCAGAAATCTTAATAGATTTAAATATACATAAAGGAAATGTCAATTAGATTTGTCTAACCTTCGCCTCCATTGACGCAAGTCGATTCCAACACATAGCAACCCTGTAGAACAGAGTAGAACTGCCCCACAGAGTTTCCAAGGAGCACCTGGTAGATTTGAACTCCTGACCTTTTGGTCTAACATTTAGGAAGGGAAAAATCTGTATTTTATTTCTGGATAAAGATTGAATAAATTCATTTTAAAATACAAACCCACCTTTTTAGGCAAGGAGGGAGGGCGCTCTTAAAACACTTTCATTTCAATCTTGCAGCACTTTGATATAAATAATTATGATGTTCTCCTGAAGCAGCAAGACACTTTTACTTCCATTGTTTCTGCTTCTTGAAATATAAAAAGAATCACTTGTTTCTGTTTCCAATATTGATTTGTGGAAGGTGCAACAAATTAATATTGACAAAGCTTCGTAACTTGAGGCGTTAAATTCTGTTACTCGAATTTTTCCATGGACCAACTTGTAAAAACTAATGAGAGAAAGAAAGAAAGAAAGAGAATTTAAAGAGATGTCTGTTTCCACCCACCTTTCTGAGGACGTGGCTAGTGGCTTCCTGTAAGGGAAACATCTTGTTGACTATTGGCTTAGTTAGTTAAGACTGGCATTCCCCCCTTTGTACAACTGTACTTTGTTGTGTAAAAGAAGAGTCATTACCATAGAGACTCAGGTCTCTTGAACACTAGGAATGACCACAGATCATCTGTCTCTCAGCACTTAACTTCTTGGTGGTCATCTGTTCGCAACTGTGTGTTTTTAGGTCTAATGCCAGACAAACTAAAGCTCTGCTCTGATAAATCCAGAAAGACATACTTGTAAGCATGGCTAAATTAGCCTGGTCGGTTTTCATGCAAATGCATTGTGCCTTTACCAGTTTCAGATCTTGCCTCCAACCTTCACTGGATGCCTCAGAGGTTGGCCTTGGCAAAGCTTAACTGCTGTTGAATAGAGGCACCCAGAAGGCTGAGCCAGGGGAGAATGAGTGGAAAGACCAAAGCAGAAGAAGGTGCTCTGCTCCCTAAAATTTTCTCCCAAAGGCATAGAATGAAGTCCTTGAATGGCACAAATGGCTAACAAGTACACCCAGTTTGGAAGCTCGAGTATACCCAGAAAAGTTGGAGGTTCACGTCCACCCAGAGGTGTCTTAGAAGAGATGTCTGGAGATTACTTCCAAAAAGTCAGCCATTGAAAACCTATGGAGCACAGTTCTACTCTGACACACATGGAGTCGCCAGGAGTCAGGGTTGATTCCATGATAATTGGTATTTTAAGGACTAGAATGATGAATAAGGATCTGGCCCACTGCAAGATGAAGCTATAATAACCAAACCCAAAACCAAACCCATTGCCATTGAGTCGACTCCGACTCGTGGCAACCCTATAGGAGAGAGAGCTGCCCCATAGGGTTTCCAAGGAGTGGCTGGTGGATTCCAACTGTCAACCTTTTGGTTAGCAGCTGTAGCTCTTAACTACTGCACCACCAGAGCCCTGATGAAGCTATAATAGCATTGCTTTTTTAAATTAGTGAAAATAAACACCTTAAATCATTTAGAAAGGAATGATTATTCAACAAATCCCATTGAGACAACTGGTCAGCTCTTTTGGCAAAAGAAATTCCTCCCTTCGTGCCAGACACCAAATTAAATTCCACACAGATGAGACCCAAATACACTTACAAGTCCATGCACACACATACATACCCATACACAGCAAGGAAATCAAATTGTATACATACCAGGAAAAAATGGTGACATTTATTTTTTCACAGGTGTTGAAGATGAAGGGCACTCTCAGTTTAAGATAATATAAGAAACGCCAGAGGAAATGAGGACAAATTGGATCACACAAAATCGTTAAACTTCTGAACATTAAGAACGTCAAAAAATGAACATAAATCTATAATATTTATGATAGTAATTTAATATTTTTTAAGTATAAAGAACTTGTGAAAATTGATCAGAAAAACATGAAAATTCCAGGTTAAAAATGGGCAAAGGGCATGAGATAACTCAGAGTACAGCAAATATAAATGAATAAAAAATAGAAAACTGTATCTAAGTACTTAACTAAGGCAAAAGCCAAACAGCAAAAAGAACCTTCCTTACTATCAAGTTAGCAAAAATAATTTTGTTTCCTAGCAGTGCTAATCTGAGTACAGTGAAACAGGCAATCTTATACACAGCTGGTAGGAGGATAAAAACTTTTGGGAAAGCAATCTGTTGTTTTTCAAGAGGCCTCAAAGATGTTTATATCCTTTGACCTAGTAATTCTACTTCCAAGAATTTATCGTCAGAAACTAATTTCAAAATTCCAAAGAACGGACAGTCATGCATAAGAGATACACATTTCAGCATTACTTACAACAAACGGAAGCACCCTAAATGTCCACTACTCATTTCAATATTTTATTGAGCACCTATTATGTGTCAGGCACTGAGCTAGCACGGGAAGTCACACATGGACAGACGTGATCCTTATCCTTGTAGAACTTACAGTCTAGGAGGAGATAAGCCGTTAATCAAATAAGTGTAACGTGACATTTGCTACAGGAGCACATAACAGAAGTAACCTCACCAGAGGAAGTGATATTTCAACTACAACCTGAAGAATGTGTGAAGTTAACCAGAAGAAGGGAGTGGCAGAAGGGAAGAACGTTCCAGATAAAGGGAGCAGCACATGCGAAGACCTGGAGGAAAACAATGGCTAGAGAACCCAGAAGTTCAGCAGAGCGGGAGCAGGAGGTTCAAGGGGTAAGATTAGAGAGATAGACAGGAGGCAAATGGTGATGAGCCCTGCAAACCATGTTTAGAAGTTTAGATTCTATTCTGATGGCAATGGTTTGGTAAATTATGCTATATCCATTATGTGAAAATATAGGCTATTAAAAGAATAGTTTCTATTTTGTTCTAAAATACGAAGAGACTCAATAAAATAAAATAAAAAGGTCATTTTTCCTTCTCCACCTCCTCAAGGACACTGAAACCTCCAAATCCAGGCTTTGTTTACCAGCCCACCTTAAACAACTCCCATCCTCCCCACCCCCATTAAGAGCGTCTTTGTGTTTCCAAGTGGCATTTAAGAGAATTCAAGCCTTTATTTGAAAGATAGGGACCCAGCAGAAACAATATTTGGAGACAGTGGTGGTTCAGAGGTAGAATTCTCACCTATGCGGGAGACAGGTTCAATTCTCAGCCAGTGCACCTTAAGGGCAGCCACCAACCATCTATCAGTGAAGGCTTGCATGTTGCTATAATGCTGAACAGGTTTCAGCAGAGCTTCCAGAATAAGATGAACTAAGAAGAAAGTCCTGACTATCTCCTTCCAGAAATCAGCCCGTGAAAACCCTATGGATCACGATGGGTTGATCTTCAACCAGTCACGGGGATGGCACAGGACTAGGCAGAGTTTTGTTCCATTGTACATGAGGTCTCCCTGATTCAGGGGCTGACTGGATGGCAGATGGCAACAATAGGAATCATATTAGAGTGGCTCTCCTGGAAATGGGGAGGGAGGTTAGGGAATGACCCACCATCGGAAAGAAGGGGTTTCTTGAATAAGAGAACACTGTGTGTGGTGCTGAGAGAATCCAAACACAGTGAAACCTGTGAGAGAGACAGAACTCAGTGGGACTGCCTGGTTTTGCCTGGTCTCGCAAGTTTTCCACCTTTGACTGAGCGCAGTCTTACCACTTTTTTTATTGTTTGATATAGTAGAAAATATTTGAGTTTTCCTTTTCTGACAGGTTTCCACCTTACACAGGTTCTGGCTTTCACATGTTTTACTGTGCTAGGGGCTATGTCTGGAATTCATCAGCAAAGATGTGAAAACCTGGCCCATCAGGTGGATAAGAATGCAACTCTAGGGCATGAGCAAGGAGCACAAGGAATGGCAGTTGTGCTGGACTGCAGACCAGTAGCCCATACTTCCAGTTGGTGACAGGCCGTGTGTGCGTGTGTGAGAGTATTTATATATCTCCAAGAGAATGGTAGAGCCACCCCAAAACATGAGTGAGGGTCAACTATTTTCCAAAGAACTTTGGTTAGTGGGGACAAGATAAATTTTTTGTTTAAAAAAAATAAAGAAATCTATGATTCATGCAGTACCACTACGCACTGCTTTTGAGTCAATTCCAACTCATAGCAACCCCAAAGGGTTTCCAAGACCGTAAATCTCTACGGAAGTAGACTGCCACATGTTTCTCCCACAGAGCCGTTGGTGGTTTTGAACTGCCAACATTTCATTTAGCAGTGTATCACTTTAACAGCTGTGCCATCAGGGCTCCTTATTCATATAGCATATCCATGGGAAAAAGATAATATTTGTTACAAATAAGATGAAATCTTATGCAATTATTAACAAGTATATTTATGAAGAGGAGTTTGTAATGACATGGGAAAGTGGCTATGATATAAAACTAAGGAGAACAAAAAAGCAAATGGAAAATTGCACAAATAGTATGTTCTCAGCTTTGCTTAAAACACACATACACACATACACAGTCAACAAAGAGTAAGAACATACTCCACATTGCTAATGGTGGCTATCTCTGAGTGACATTATAGAGAATTTTTTTCCTCCTTCTTTATACTTTTTGGTTTGGGGTTTATACTTTAGCGCATATTCCAAATTGTTAGATAGACACATTATACTTTTAAATATGCGTATTATGCATTCTAATATTTTTAGAGTTTTAAGATCTTAAGAGAACAATAAGCTTAGTCCAGTCTCTAGCATATAGTGAACCCAAACTCAAACCAAACCAGTTGCCATCAAGTCCATTCCGACTCATGGTGACCACATGTGTGTCAGAGTAGAACTGCTCGTTAGGATTTTCAAGGCTGTTATCTTTTGGAAGTAGATCGTCAGGCCTCTTCTTCTGAGGCATCTCTGGGTGGGTTCGAACGGCAAAACTTTGGTTACTAGTTGAGCGCTTACCCATTTGTGTCACCCAGAGATTCCTAGCATAGAGTAAAAATCATAAATAACATTCAATCAATTAATGAAGTTAATCAGCTTCATTGCAAGAGTGTATACAGATGGTTAGAACTATGAGAACGTTTTTAACATGCAAAGTGGCCATGAGCCCATTGCTTCTGACCAATGCCCTGTCTGCCTTATTTACCCTTTCCTATTTTTTATCTTGGGGGCCCTCTGTATCAGTCAGCCAGGCAAAGCTACATTGATGTGGTGAATGAGCTTCCGCCAACACAAAAGCAAAAAAACCAAAACAAAACAAAAGGCATTTCTTTCTTTAGTCTTCATTTCTTTAGCATAGCCTCCACTGCCTTTTTTAGCCCTGGGAATGGGGACATGTATTTCTATTTACTTTCTTTTCTAGATTACTTGTCGTGTGGAAATTTAGCCAAATTAATTAAGAATACTCTATCAAATAAATCAGCACCTTTTCTCCCAGGATTCTCTTATCCTAAGCTAAATATAAAAAAGTAGCAACAAGATGCCACTCTTATCTGGTTAAAATTGACAACTGCGAGATGTATGGATGTCTACAAGTTTAGAAACAGGAAATAATGCTCATTGCACTTGCCAAAGGGCATGTAAACCAAGAAAGTTGTTATGTAGGAAATCAAGATCAGAGGCAGAGTACGAAGATGGTGTTTGAGAACATAACAGTTTGCCATAATAAGCCGTGAAGCAAGGCTGTGTTTACGTGAATACAAACCCTCTCATCCCAAGTCTGGTGACTGCAGTCTTCTCTTCCCCCCAAAACAACTTTATCGTCAAAAAGCACTATGTTATTAATAGTGGAAGCATGTTCTGTAACTATGAACGTATCTTGATATTATCTACTGCTGATCAGTTGGTTAGGTTTTACCCACAGGAAGAGCCCGACCGAGGCCTGCCACAGAACAGCCATGCATGACGTGCAAAAAGGCCTTTGTCGCACCCCAGACAAGCACTCACAGCTGGAGTGATGCAGGCAAAAAACACACCTGATCCCATCGGGTCTCCATGGCAACAGGGCCCCTTGTCAGGACAGATGATGACAGTCCGTCATCTGGAAGAGGCTTATCCCATGACTAATGGGAGCTTTGAAACATGACACGTCAACAATAACGCCCAAGCAACAGCTGTTTGTTATTGCAGTAGACAGGAATACAGACAGGGCAAGCCTGCCAGAATAGCTTGCCTATGGAACAGAAGATTCATACCTTGGAAGAAGGAATGGAGTACGTATCAATGTTTTGCACTTCCTGGAGGAAGGTGACAGGTTAAGCAATGCTGAGTTGTAACATCTATTCATCCATAACTTATTTATTGGATGAATATATCTTCTGAATATCTCCACACCCTGCAGAGAGAACTTGAAATTTCTATTTAGATTTGTCAGTTCTAAGGAGGAGAAATCAGGGACATAACAGGAGGAAGACTAAATAAGAGGGCAAGGGAGTCGTCTTCACTGTGACTCCTTCCTGAGGCAAGGTGAGTCCCTCACTACCTGGGTTCCCACAACCCTTTCTTTTGGTTTTTACTAGAGCTCATTTGGGATTTTTTTGGCTTATTTGTTTGGATGTCTGTCTCCCCCATAGTTCCCTGAGGACAGAATTACAGTCTCTTTTTCATCTTTGTATCCTCATTGTCTGGCATACAGCAGAAGCTCAAGCAATATTTACTAGTTGCTGGTGACCATGGTTGGAGTACCTGGGTTATATAAATGGTTAACACACTCAGCTTCTAACCAAAAGATTGGAGGTTTGAGTCTATCCAGAGCTTCCTTGGAAGAAAGCCTTGGTGAACTACTTCCAAAAACCCAGCCATTGAAAACCATATGGAGCACAGCTCTACTCAGACACACATGGGGTTGCCATAAGTTGGACTCAATTTCGACAGCAACTGATATGGTGGCAATAATGGCGGTAGTTGGAAGAAAGTAGGATGGATAAAGTATACAGATAAGTCATAGGACATCCCACTTCTGGGCCTTAGACAGTTGTAGAGTTCTCTGGGAAATTCCAGCCAAGATCCTGGGAGAGACCCACTAGCCAGTCTAGTCAAGGCTTTGGAATTTCCTCCTGGTGTTTTCTCCGAGAGAGGCTGGAGAACCTAATGGTTTAGAGCATGGGCTCCAGAGCCAGATGGCCCAGATTAGAATCCTAGCTCCATTGTGAGCTCTGTGTGCTTGGGCTACTCACTTACCCTCTCTGAGCCTCAGTTTCCATATCTATAAAAAGGAGATAATAATAGTACTATGTAGGCTTATTTTGAGGATGAAATGAGTTAATTAAAACAGAGCCTAGTAATCCCAAGGAGTTCTTTCAAGTTGAGTTGTTGCTTTCTCCAGTACTGTTGCTGCACAATTTGGGAAGAGAAAAATCCAGGTGTTGCAAAAGTTTTTGCTTCAAAGCCAATCCTTTGAGTTTCACATTGAATCTTGAAGTCTTATTCCCTGGGATTCCCTGACTGGGTGGAAGATAATACAGATTTTTTTCCTAAAACTGGCCTTTAGGCACTGCCAGTCTCCAGAAGTGCTGCTAATTTCCTTCCTTATCTCCTACAAACATACAGTTAAGCAACTTCAAAAGAAAAGATAAATGGTCCAAACCAACCCATTGTATCTGTACATGGGGCATTTATTTTGTCCTTGAATTATTATTCTTTCCCTCAATACACAGGATTGCTGTTCATTATCATGAATCTTGCCAGGTAACATGGCTGTATAAGCAACCAACACTCAAAAGGCTGAGGAGACCCAAAGCCAAGTTGAGAAAACAAACACGAACCTTAGCTGATTAATACACACACACACATCCAGAGAGCTGTTGAGTCATTCTTTTCTCCCACTGTGAACACACTTTGCTCAAATGATGCATTAAAAACTTAGATGAGTATTTGGGGAATTTGATAAAGTTCACTCTTGAAGCCAATGGAACAAACTAGCAGCAAATGACTGACTTCCCTTCATCCAGACCACCTAAGCAGATTCTCTTGGAACCGCAACAAAGAAGAGAGAGAAAGAGAATGACCGCCATTATGAGAGTTTCAAGAAAGGTCTAGACAAAAGCTTGAAAATCATTTACTAAGAGTTTTAATTCATTACAATGCATGCTTTTCTTAACTAGAGTTACATTCATACACACAGAGAGAGCCTTAAAAAATCGTTTTAAAGTCACACAATCACACAAAAAAGAGAAAGATAGGTCATATAATTCATCCTCTTTTATCAAGACAGGGCTTTTTTTAAACTAGAAAAATAGTTACTGATTGTTTTTCCTTAAAGTTCTTCAAAGATAAGAACTCCATAATTTCCATTAGGAATAATTTGCATTTTAACAACCAGAAGATTCTTTTTACTGTTCCTGCTCATAGTGACCCTTAGGTACTGCCTGGTCCTGCGCCATCTTCAAAATCACTGTTATGTTCCAGCCCATTGTTGCAGCTTCTGTGTCAATCCATCTTTTTGAGGGTTTTCCTCTTTTTCACTGACGCTCTACTTCACCAAGCTTGATGTCCTTCTCCAGGGACTGGTTTCTTCTGATCACATGTCCAAAGTACTTAACACAAAGTCTCACCACCCTTGCTTCTAGGAGCATTCTGGCTGTACTTCTTCCAAAACAGATTTGTTCATTCGTCTGGCATTCCATGGTATATTCAATATTCTTCACCAAAACCGTAATTCAAACACACCAATTCTTCTTCAGTCTTCCTTATTCATCATCCAGCTTTTACACGTATATGAGGTGATTGAAAATGTCATGGCTTGGGTCAGGCACACCTTAGTCTTCAAGGTGACATCTTTGCTCTTCAACACTTTAAATAGGTCTTTTGCAGCAGATTTGCCTAATGCAATGTGTCTTTTGATTTCTTGACTGCTGCTTCCAAGGGTGTTGATTATGGATCCAGGTAAAATGAAATCCTTGACAACTTCAATCTTTTCTCCTGCTGTTGCTTATTGGTCCAGATATGAGGATTTTTGTTTTCTTTAAGTTGAGGTGTCTTTGATCTTCATCAGTAAGTGCTTTAAGTCCTCTTAGATTTCAGCAAGCAAAGTTGTGTCATCTGCATATTGCAAGTTGTTAATGAGTCTTCCTCCAATCCTGATGCTATGTTCTTTTTCACGCAGTCCAGCTTCTTGGATTATTAACTCAGCATACAGATTGAATAAGCATGGTCAAAGGATACAATCTTGACACACACCTTTCCTGACTTTAAACCACACAGTATCCCCCCGTTCTGTTCAAATGACTGCCTCTTGGTCTATGTACAAGTTCCGCATGAGCACAGTTAAATGTTCTGGAATTCCCATTCTTTGCAATGTTATCCATAATTTGTAATGATTCACACAGCCACATGCCACTGCATAGTCAATAAAACACAGGCAAACATCTTTCTGGTATTCTCTGCTTTCAGCCAGGATCCATCTGACATCAGCAATAATGTTCCTTGTTCTACTTTTCTGAATCCGGCTTGAATTTCTAGCAGTTCCCTGTTGATGTACTGTTGCAACCACTTTTGAATTATCTTCAGCAAAATTTATTTGTGTGTGATATTAATGATATTGTTCGATAGCTTCTACATTCTATTGGATCACCTTTCTTTGGGATGGGCACAAATATGGATCTCTTCCAGCCAGTTGGCAAGGTAGCTGCCTTCCAAATTTTCTGGCATAGACAAGTTAGTGATTCCAGCATTTCATCTGTTTGCTAAAACATCTCAACTGGTATTCCCTCAATTCCTGGAGCTTTGTTTTTCACCATTCTCTTCAGTGTAGCTTGGACTTCTCCCTTCAATGCCACTGGATCTTGATCATATGCTACTTCTTGAAATGGTTGAATGGCGACCAATTCTTTTCAGTACGGTGACTCTGTATTCTTTCCATCTTCTTTGGATGCTTCCTGTATCGTTTAATATTTTGCCCATAGAATCCTTCAATATTGCAACTCAAAGCTTGAGTTTTTTTCTTCAGATCTTTCAGCTTGAGAAATGCTGAGCGTGTTCTTCCCTTTTGGTTTTCTAACTGCAGGTCTTTGAAATCTTCTGTTCAGCTCTTTTACTTCCTCATTTCTTCCATTTGCTTTAACTACTTTATTTTCAAGAGCAAGATTCAGAGTCTGTTCTGACATCCATTTTGGTCTTTTCTTTCTTTCCTGTCTTTTTAATGACCTTTTGCTTTCTTCATTTACGATGTCATTCTACAACTCATCTGGTCTTCGGTCATTAGTGTTTGATGTGTTAAATTTATTCTTGAAATGGTCTCTAAATTCAAGTGAGATACACTCAAGGTCATATTTAGGCTCTTGTGGACTTGTTTTAATTTTCTTCAGCTTCAACTTGAACTTGCATATGAGTAATTCATGGTTTCTCCTGCAGTTGGCCCCTGGCCTTGTTTTGACTGATGAATTGAACTTCTCCATTGTCTCTTTCCACAGATGTAGTCGATTTGATTCCTGTGTATTTGACCTGGCGAGGTCCACATAGATAGCCACCGTTTATGTTGTCAAAAAAAAGATATTTCCAATGAGTGGGTCGTTGGTCTTGCAAAATTCTATCAAGCGATCGCTGACATCGTTTCTATTACCAATGCCATATTCTTCAACTACTGATCCTTCTTCTTTGTTTCCAACTTTCACATTCCAATTACCAGTAATTGCCAATGCATCTTGATTGCATATTTGATCAACTTCAGGCTGCAGAAGTTGGTAAAAACCTTCAGTTTCTTCTACTTTGGCATTAGTGGTTGGTGGTCATATTAACTGGTCTTCCTTGCAGGTATATGGATATCATCCTATCACTGATAGCACTGTACTTCAGAATAGATCTTGAAATGTTCTTTTTGATGATGAATGTGGCACAACTCCTCTTCAATTTGTGATTCTCAGCATAATAGACCATATGATTGTTTGATTCAAAATAGCCAATACCAGTCTATTTTGGCTCACTAATGTCTAGGATACCTATCTTCAAGTGTTCTATTTCATTTTTGACAACTTCCAAATGATCTGCATTATAAAGCCAGAAGTTTCTTTTTTTACTATGAAGGTAATACAAAGAGTTCCTGTATACTCTCCTACTATTCATTTCTTACTTTAGGGAGGTACATTTGTCACAATTAATGAACCAATATTGATACATTATTATTAACTAAGGTCCATATTTATTCAGATTTCCTCTGTTTTTCCCTGGTATCTTTTTTCTGTTCCAGGATCCCATCCATGATATCAACAAATATTTTCTAGTCATTTCTCCTTAGGTTCCTCTTGGTTGTGACAGTTTCTGAGACCTTCTGTGGTTTTGAGGGCCTTGACAGTTTTGAGGATTACTGGCCACGTATGTAGTAAAATGTTCCTCAAGTGGGATTTGTCTGAGGCTTTTCTCATGAATAGACTGAAGTGATGTTTTTGAGAGAAAGACCACAGAGGTAATGAGACCCCAGGCTCCAGGCACCAATACCAACCCCCAACTTGTAAGTAGGGTAGCATGAGCCATCTCCCCTTCTAACTGGTTTCCCCAGATGTTTTTCAGGCAATAGGCCAACTTCCTGCCTAAGATAAGGAAAACAAGAGGCTGGGCTCTGCAGACCACAGAACCAGTTAAGACCAAATCTGGCCCACCTGACGTGCACAGAACCATCAACCTCGTTCTCTGGGTGACCCTGGAACTTTTCTCCCACTGGATGGAACCAAATTTTAGCAGCCCACGATTGGAGGAAGATTTTCAGAAGTGAGGGGCCTGAGCCTAAGATCCAATTTGAGAGGACTCCCCCACTGCCCTTTTGGACTGAACAAGTGCAGATGACAGAACCATCCTGGGAATGTCTTTTTTGGGCCAGAACAATCAACAACCTTGCTCCTTTCCCAGGACCCTTCCCCTAATAAATTCTGTTTTGACCATTGTTCAGGGAGCCATCTTGGTGATGCAAGTCCTGGTGTGCTTCCTTGCTTGGCCAACCAAACAAAGCTTCTTCTGTCACTTTCACCCATTTCATTGTCTCTATGGCCATGCAAAGTAGACCTGGAACAGTCCAGTTAAAGTACCATTCTCGTCACACCATATCATGGCACGTATTATCAACATTGCTTACACTGTTAGAAGGTTCTTCTTAATGTCTAAAGTAAATGCCTTTTGTTAGAGCAGTGGTTCTCAACTGTGGTCCCGAATCAGCAGCATCAGCATCACCCGGGAACTTGCCAGAAATGCAGATTCTTGGCCCTGTCACAGACTTACTGAATCATAAACTCTGAGGGTGGAGTCTAGCAATCTGTGTAAGCAAGACTATCAGGTGACTCTGGTGCACCTAAATTTTAAGAATCGCTATGTCTCAATATATACAAAAGTATATTTCTCACTGCCTACCCATTAAGCCAATGGTTCTCAACCTATATTTTACAAAAACTGATACCCTGGCACCATCCCCAGAGACTCTGACTTAATTGGTTTGGGAGGGCGGTTATTAACAAACTCCCAGGTAATTTCAAGCCTACACAGGGTTGAGGGTCCCTGCACCTGGCCCTCAGCCAAGAAAAGTCCTCCCTTTTTGACTCACATTTTCCATGCTTCTCACACTCTCCTTCCTTTACCTGAAGACTTCAGAAGAATGGATCAGTTAGCAGCCTGTTTCTTAGAAAACATCAAACAGGATTTAATACTGTAGAATTTCAAAGTTGGTGACAGCCATAAAGGTCAACTAGTTAAGTGATTCTAAAACTTTTTTTTTTTTAACGGAACTCTTTCTTCAAAGGAAATCTTATGGGAAACCCAATATAGAAAGAAAGAAAGAAAAAGGCAACACTGCTCTGAGTGAAGGGTGAGGGGGCTTAAGGATGCTTCTGGTCCTCCCAGCAAGATTTGGCGATTACCAGTTTAGTTCAACATTCCCAGTCAATGGTTGTCCAGCTTCTTCTCGATCACCTCTGGGGTTCCAAACTTCTTTACCCACTAAATCACTTCCATTTTCAGTACAGCTCAAATATTTAAATCATTCTTCATTTTGAGCCCAAATCTGCCTCTCACTTACTTCCTACCACTAGTACTAGTTCTTTTCTTGGTACTTAAAAAGGATGGATCTAGACTCTTTCCTACCAAGAAGGATCTTTTCATTTTATAATTCAGCACCCCAACCCCCATCCATGGTTCTCAACTTGACTCTGCATTAGGATCACTTGAGGAACTTTTCCAACACCCCCCCACCATGTCCAATTTGCATTCCAAATCAATTAAATCAGCATCTCTGCAGGTGGACCCAGGTATCAGGACTTTTGAAAGCTCTTCAGGTGACTGCAAAATGCAGGCCAGGCTGAGAACTAGCACAGGTGGTGAGCCCCTTCTCCAGGCAAAGAGGGTGACCTCTTTTACTTGCTCCTCAAGTGATATTGATTTGAACCTTCTCTCCATCCTCTTTGCTTTCTTCTGTGACTGCTCCATTGTCTGATCCTAAAGAAAGTTATAACAGCCCAATTTTCACAGACTGCTTCTTTAGACTGAATGCAATAACTGTAAGTGCTGGGTTAATAACACATTCTTCCTTCCCCAAGGTAATTAAAATGAAAGGCATCTGGTGGCACAGTGGTTAAGCTTTCAGATGCTAATCGAAATGTCAGTGGTTTGAACCCACCACTACTCTTGCTCTTCAGGAGAAAGATGTGACAGTCAGCTTCCGTAAAGATTACAGCCTTGGAAACCCTATGGGGCAGTTCTACTCTGTCCTATAGGGTCACTATCAGTCAGAGTTTTTTTTTTTTTTTTAATAATTTTTATTGTGCTTTAAGTGAAAGTTTACAAATCAAGTCAGTCTGTCACATATAAGCTTATATACACCTTACTCCATAATCCCACTTACTCTCCCCCTAGTGAGTCAGCCCGCTCCCTCCTTCTGGTCTCTCCTTTCGTGACCAATTTGCCAGTTTCTAACCCTCTCTACCCTCCCATCTCCCCGCCAGACAGGAGATGCCAACAAAGTCTCAAGTGTCCACCTGATACAAGTAGCTCACTCTTCATCAGCATCTCTCTCCAACCCATTGTCCAGTCCCTTCTATGTCTGATGAGTAGTCTTCGGGAATGGTTCCTGTCCTGGGCCAACAGAAGGTTTGGGGACCATGACCGCCGGGATTCCTCTAGTCTCAGTCAGACCATTAAGTCTGGTCTTTTTATGAGAATTTGGGGTCTGCATCCCACTGTTCTCCTGCTCCCTTAGGGGTTCTCTGTTGTGCTCCCTGTCAGGGCAGTCATCGGTTGTGGCCAGGCACCATCTAGTTCTTCTGGTCTCAGGATGATGTAAGTCTCTGGCTCATGTGGCCCTTTCTGTCTCTTGGGCTCATAGTTATCGTGTGACCTTGGTGATCTTCATTCTCCTTTGATCCTGGTGGGTTGAGGCCAATTGATGCATCTTAGATGGCCTCTTGTTAGCATTTAAGATCCCAGACGCCACACTTCAAAGTGGGATGCAGAATGTTTTCATATCAGTCAGAGTTTTTATTGCTTCATAAATGTCCCTGGATGGTGCAAACTGTTTGCACTTGACTACTGACCTACTCAGTGGCACTTAGGAGGAAAGCCCTGACAATCTGCTTCCATAAAGATTGCAGCCAAGAAAACTCTGTAACATACGGGATTACCATGAGTCAGAATTGACATGACAGCAACAGGTTTGGTTGTTTTGGTTTATTGCTTCATAACTCAATCATTTAACTCCTACCCACCTGTTCCCTTCCCCAGTATGGGAAAGATTGTTCAAACTCTCCTACTTTTTTCTAAGCGGACTTGAATTTTTTTTGGTAAGAGGGAGCAGCCTTTGCTTTCATAGCTAGGGTATTTGCCCTGACCTGGTTATATAAGGGAGCCCTGGTGGTGTGATTAAGAGCTCAGCTGAGAACCAGAAAGCTGACAGTGCGAATCCACCAGCAGCTCCTTGGAAACCCTATGGGGCAGTTCTACTCTGTCCTATAGGGTTGCTGTGAGTCGGAATCGACTCGATGGCAAGGGATTTTTTTTTTTTTTTTTTTGGTTATATGAGAAGTAGACAGTGTGATCGTTTTTGATGAACACTCCAAGCAACTCCACCCAAATGGCCCAGTTGTTTATTTGGTGAGGGATCCTCTCTCTTCCTCTACCCCTTATACCCACCAGTCAGCAAATAACTGGGCTGTGCAAAATGCAGGATGCATAAGTTGTTAAGTTCACCAGCTTCTAAGGAGCCCCTCCTAAATCATCCTAACCAGTCTTTCCTGAATGAAGTTAGGATTCTGTAGGCCAGGAGTCAAGATGTTTAGCTAAAGAGGGTGGTATGCAGCACAACCTGACTGTGCTTTGAAGTATCTCAGATACTCAAGAGTCAATGGCAATTACTTGTTTCCACCAGGCTGAAGAACCTATCTCCTTTCATTCAGTCACTGGAAAAGGACATCATGCTTGGTAGAGGGTTAGCAAAAGAAGGGAAGACTCTCAATGAGATGAATTCACACAATGGCTGCAACAATGGGCTCAAGCATAGTAGCAATTGTGAGGATGGTGCAGGACCCAGCAGTGTTTTGTTCTGTTGTACATAGGGTCACTATGAGCTGGAACCGACTCGACAGCACCTAACAACAACAACAATCGCTATTCAAAAGCTTGTCTCTGATACCATGGCAAATGGTTTCTTTATTACATGACTCATAATTATGAAGTCCAGTGGAGCATAAAGGGCATAATGTTTGTATAACTATTTGATTTTAAGTCTAGGGAAACTCAACCAACTGTTCCCTCGTTGCAGATATTGCTGATATAAATATAATAATTGTGCTGAGAGTTTCATCTCAAAACACATGTGGTCCATCCTCAATTGGACCCTGAATCCTCTCCTATAATTATTGTATTTTTTCTTCATTAACTCACTATGTCCCATAACGACATTCTGAACCTCCTTCCAAAGCTTCATTTTTCTTATCTCTAATATGGGGACAATCATAGCACCTACTTAGTAAGGATGTTCTGAATACTAAATGAAACAATAGACATAATGTTCTAAGCGTTATTAAGTATCTAATAAATGCTGTTATTATCATATTATGCTATTACATATGATGTTATATAACACAAATAATAAGAAATTAATAAGAAATAGTAATACAATTATTTTCTATTCATCTCAGAGTCAAGAAATTTTTTTTTTTTTAGTGTCAATTATATGCCAGTTTGTGAGAGGCATTGGGGTTTCATTTTTTTTTTTGATGAGACATGGTCTTTGTTCATCATAGTGTCCCTGGGTGATACAGATGGTTAAAGTGGTTGCCTGCTAACCGAAAGGTTGGTTGTTGGAGTCCACCCAGAGGTGTCTCAGAAGAAAAGCCTGGTGATCGACTTCCAACAGATCACAGCCTTTGAAAACCCTATGGAGCACAGTTTTACTCTGACACACATGGGGTTACCATGTGTTGGAATTGATTTGGTTTGGTTTGTTTTTCTTCGTTCGTTATTGCTGTGGATTGAATTGTATTCGTCAAAAATATGTGTTGCAAATCCTAACCTCTATGCCTGTGGTTATAATCCCATTTGGGAATTGGTTGTTTATGTTATGTTAACGGACAGGCTTAGTGTAGGGTTTATCTTGAGTTAATCTCTTTTGAGAAATAAAAAAAAACCCAAAGCCATTGCCATCCAGTCCATTCCAACTCATAGTAACCCTATAAGACAGGGTAGAATTGTAGGATTTCCAAGGAGCGGCTGGTGGATTTGAACAGCCAACCTTTTGGTTAGCAGCTAAGCTCTTTACCACTGTACCACCAGGGCTTACAAAAGAGGTTAAATGAAAGCTAGCAAGCAGAGATGGGGGAAGAGAAAACCAAGTCACATGAAAATCACCTACGAGCAGAAACTCAAAAAGACAAGGACCTTCCTCCAGAGCCAACAGAGACAGAAAGCTTTCCCCTAGAGCCAGCACCCTGGATTCAAGATGCTAACCTCCTAAATGTGAGAAAATAAATTTCTGTTTGTTAAAGTCATCCACTTGTGGTATTTCTGTTATAGCAGCACTAGACAGCTAAGACAATCACACAAAGAGAAAGAAGTGTGGACTGCTTTAGTTGACACAACACTTTGATACATTATCTCTTAAAATCCTAAAACTCCTCTCAGTTTACTGCCTTATCTTTCCTTACTAAGATCAGAGCAAGTCCATGAGAAGACCGTCAATGTTCTCTTCATCACAGAATCTCTACATTGTCAAGGTTATTTTTCTTTATTCTCTAATAAGAGACTATCCCCGCTTCAACCTAACGCTTAAGCCCTTCCCACCCTACATGTGGTGCCCCATGGGGAATTCCCCTGCAGCCTCTGCTGTGAGCTCTGAGCACTGCAGCACCACAAGATTTAAAAATTGGGCCCTTGCTCTTCAAGAGATTAGAACAAGAGTTGAGATGACAGAAAAAAATAAATAAGAAACCTTACAGAGTAGCTCATAACAAGTGCCAAATGAGTCATTAAGAAAAAAAAGTGCTATGGCCTTCTGTGAAGGGAACCACTGAAATTCAATTGAAAAAGAAAAACACTATTCCCACCAGGAAAAAAGTTAATTCCTGGAATTTTAGTGATGATATTGTAAGATGGCAGTAGTAGCAGTAATAGTAGTAGCGTCAGAATCTAACTGCAAGGGGGAATGATGGCCAGGATCAGCCCAGACCTGATGCCTATGAGGTGGAGGTCGGACATACCTTCACTTGCCAACCTTTTACCAATTCTGACACCAGCAGTCCCTCCCACAGTATACTCTCTGCTCCGTTCAATAATCCATTGCAATGGCCACACAGAACTAACAGACCATATTTACAGTTAAGTGGTTTATTAAGGAATAGGGTACAACTTGGGATCAGAATCAATAGGCTACAACTCTCTCAGTTCCTCTAGGCAGGACAGGCCTCCCCTTTGCCCCCTGAGGACAGGCTCCTATTGGCCCTTTCGGGCCAGGCTCCTCTTTGCCCAGCTGCTTGCTCTGCTGCTGGGCCCCTTCCAGGCCTCTGGCTGTCTTCAGTGTTACCGATCTTGACCAGTCTTAGCTTTTTTTTTTAGAAGATTCTTTGCCTCCTCTACCATCTGCTTACTTCTTTCTTCCTTCTGCTTTCTTCCTGCTGCTTCTCTTCCTGCTTCTTTCTGTCTCAAAAACCTCTGTGGGGCTGGCTACCTATATACAGGCGGTTCCCAGGTTACGAACAAGATCCCTTCCTAAACCTGTGTTTAAGTAGAATTTGTACTTAAGTCAGAACAGGTACATACGGTTCTTATTTAGTGTCAGTCAGTCAAATTTTTGTCTTAGTGTATATTTTACCTTACTATGCACTTAAGAAACACTTTCAAACAGCATAATGTTTTCATGAGCGTCATGAAAAGTAGTGTCTGCATTTGTTATTACAAACCATTGTATGTATTTAACTCAAATTTTAAATAAAATAGGCTTTTAATATAATAGGCAGTCCATTCTTAAGTATGAGTTGTCCATAAGTCAAACATTCATAACCCAGGGGCTTCCTACATGGTTCCTCCCAGCAGGGGGCTACAAAATGACCAGTCCCCTCTCAGTAGGCCACAAACACTTCATTTGCATGTTGTTGTTGTTGTTAGGTGCCATTGAGTTGGTTCCGGCTCATAGTGACCCTATGCATGACAGAAGAAAACACTGACCAGTCCTGCGCCAGACTTACAACTGTTGCTATGCTTGAGCCCATTGTTGAAGCCACCGTGTCAATCCATCTCATTGAGGGTCTTCCTCTTTTTCACTGACCCTCTACTATACCAAGCACGATGTCCTTCTCCAGGGACTGATCCCTCCTGACAACACGTCCAAAGTATGTGAGACGTAGTCTCACCATCCTTGCTTCTAAGGAGCATTCCGGTTGTACTTCTTCCAAGACAGATTTGTTTGTTCTTTTGGCAGTCCAGGGTATATTCAATATTCTTTGCCAACACCTCAATTCAAAGGCATCAATTCTTCTTCGGTCTTCCTTATTCATCGTCCAGCTTTCACATGCATATGAGGCGATTGAAAATGTCATGGCTTGGGTCAGGTGCACCTTAGTCCTCAAGGTGACATTTTTGCTTTTCAACACTTTAAAGAGGTCTTTTACAGCAGATTTGCCCAATGCAATGTGTCTTTTGATTGCTTGACTACTGCTTCCCGGGGTGTTGATTGTAGATCCAAGTAAAATGAAATCCTTGACAACCTCAATCTTTTCTCCATTTATCTTCATGTTGCTTATTGGTCCAGTTATGAGGATTTTTGTTTTCTTTTTGTTGAGGTGTAGTCCGTACTGAAGGCTGTGTCCTTTGATCTTCATCACTAAGTGCTTCAAGTCCTCTTCACTTTCAGCAAGCAAGGTTGTATCATCTGCATAACGCAGGTTAATGAGTCTCCCTCCAATCTTGATGCCCCAGTCTTCATATAGTACAGCTTCTCAGATTATTCGCTCAGCATACAGACTGAATAAGTATGGTGAAAGGATACAACCCTGACACACACCTTTCCTGACTTTAACCCATGCGGTATCCCCTTGTTCCGTTTGAACAACTGCCTCTTGATCCATGTACAGATTCCTCATGAGCACATACTTGGTTTGATACTTCTCCAGTGTATTTTGAGTGCCTTCCAACCTGAGAGGCTCATCTTCCGGCACTATATCGGACAATGTCCCACTGCTATTCATAAGGTTTTCACTGGCTAATTCCTTTCAAAAGTACTCTGCCAGGTCCTTCTTCCTAGTCTGTCTTAGCCTGGAAACTCAGTTGAAACCTGTCCGCCATGGGTGACCCTGCTGGTATTTGAAAGCTGTTGGCATAGCTTCTAGCATCATAGCAACACACAAGCCCCCACAGTACACCAAACGGACAGACGTGGGGGGCATTCATTTGCATAGTAGGCTAAAACGTACCTCATTTGCATAGTCTATTGACCAATCCCTACTAGATACATACCAGTCATAGAGCAGACTGCAGCCCAGGACCAGACAAAAAGTATCAAACCAAGTTGTTGACAACTTACCCAGGAAATGTCAAGCAACAAGGACAAATGTAACAGTCCCTCTAGGATGGAAAACTAGGGCAAAGGTAGGGTTTAGAGGAAAAAAAATCTCTCAAGTTGTTTTTCCAAAGAACCAAGGCAAAAAGCTACATAAAGGAACTCATTTCGTCACACGTCTTTAGAAACATTTTAACATCTTATTGCTTTTATAAAGCAGTTTCACAAAAATTTTTTCCTTTAAACTACTTAACCTATTGAATTAGGTAAAGGAGTATTCTGCCCATTTTACAAATGAGAAAATTGAGGCTGAGATTGTTTAGGAGAATTCCCAAGATTGTGCATCTAGTAAATGTCAGAGTCAGGACTTGAACTCTGGTCTTGTGGGCCCCTTCCCCTGCTTATCCTCCTACACCATATTTTCTTGCTGGAAAGAAAAAAAAAATGCCATCCAGTTGAATTCTGACTCATAGCAACACTCTAAGACAAAGTAAAGCTGCTCCATGTGGTTTCTGTAGTCTTTACTGAAGCAAACTGCTACATCTTTCTCCCACAGAGCGGTCGGTGGGTTCGGACTGCTGACCTTTCAGTTTATGCTTTATACTAGGAACTTAATGTATGTTTTCTCATCTACCCATTACAACAACTCTGGGAGACAAGAAAACGAGGATGACTTTGTGAGGAGGGGAATGGGACGGAGGGAGTCTGTTAAATAAAACCTGCTGCAGCGAAGTCAGCTTTGACTCATGACGACCCCATTTGTGTCACAGTACAACTGCGCTCCACAGAGCTTTCAATGGCTGACTTCTCAGACGTACATCACCAGGTCTTCCTTCTGAAGCATCTCCATGTGGACTTGAACCTCCAAGCTTTTGGTCGGCAGCCAACAACGTTAACTGTTTATACCACCCAAGGACTCCATCTGTTAAGTAACTTGCCCCAAACCCCACTGCTAGGAAGCTGCAGAGTTGGCATGTAAACCCATGGCTTTGAAAACCTGAATTCTATTTATTACACTGTATTCCTTACGTGCTAAGGACTTTTGCTTCTGAGAGCAAAAGATGATACAAAAAAATGAAAGCTGAGTTTAGAACAGGTGGCAGTGATAACAGCTAAAAATGGGCCTAACAACCATGGTTAGGCAACTGTCTGGCAGCCAAGACTGGGCCACAGTGCAGAATGGAAAGAAGTAGGTCCTCCTGGGTTAGAGGCCAGAATTACTCAGCTATTTTCACTAGATCCCTTTTTTTCTTTTTTCTTTTTAATGACTGTGATCTTTCAGAAGTAGATCTCCAAGCCTTTCTTCCAAAGTGCCTCTGGGTGGAATCAAACCATCAACCTTTGGGTTAGTAGCTGATCACTTAACCATTTATGCCACCCAGGGACTTCAGCTATTTTAATAAACACTGATTACTAATCTGGAGCCCTCGTGGCATGGTAGTTAAGTGTTTGGCTGCTAACCAAAAGGTTGGCAGTTTGAATCCACCAGGCACTCCTTGGAAACCCTATGGGGCAGTTCTACTCTGTCCTATAGGGTCACTATGAGTCAGAATCAACTCACCAGCAATGGATTTGGGTTTTGGTTTCGGAATTACTAACCTATTTATGAAAGGAAAATGATTTAATGTGAATATCCTTTACTGCTCTCCACTATAACATGAGATCCCCTTTGAGAAACAAACAAAAAAACCCAAACCAAACCCACCGCCATCAAGTCGATTCCGACTCACGGCAACCCTATAGGACAGAGTAGAGCTGCCCCATAGAGTTTCCAAGGAGCGCCTGGTGGATTCTAACTGCTGACCTTTTGGTTAGCAGCCGTAGCTTTTAACCACTACGCCACCAGATTTTCCTTCTAGAAACAGTCCAGTGATGAATGTACATGGCAGTGATCTCTATATCCATTCAGATAAGTCACATACATAGACAGTCTCTAACAAAGGATTTGATGGCTTATGTTTTTCAGATAAATTCAATTCTTTGTATTACACTAGACATGTAGAGACAACTTTAAAAAGTACCTTCATTTAAATGTTGGAATGTTAGCAAAAGTCCCTTTCGGAAAAAAAAGAAAAACAAACTCTAAGGAAGATATTATGAACCAATTTAAATAATAGGCGTTCACCTACATACACACACACACACACACACACACACACACATAAACATATTTAATACAGTATGGGAAAGTTTATGGCAGATACTTGATACGGCAGCCTGTTTGGAATTTTAAGTATAAAAATACTTTGCTAGGTTAGATCTCACAATTTGAAAACATGACTGAATAATTTTCTACTGGGTACACTGTACTTTTGTGAGAATTTCTTTCCTTTTCCCTTTTTTATGTTCAGACTGACCTGGTTGATGACTATGACTCAGATGATAGACTGACTAGCTGTGGTTTGAAGGGTGTCACTTCAGAGTTCTAATCTCTTTTGTCATTGACCGTCCCCGGGGATTCCAAAGTATTTCTAGTCTGAAAGGAACTCCCCCTTCCTCAATAAACCCCAGCTCCCAACAAGAACTTACCCACTTCTGATAGTGAAAATGGGACATTTTAGAAGTCTTAACTAAGAGTAAAACCAGGTCAAGAAAACTCTCTCTGAAATGCATTACTTACCATATTAGGAAAATATATATGAAAGAAAGAAAATGGCTTCAGAAAACATAAACTGGATTAACTTTATACAAAGCTTACTACCCAAATGATTTTTGTTATTACTGCTTTTCACCAATAAAATACACTGGAATGTGGAGCAGCGATTAAGAGCTTAACTACTAATCAAAAGGTCGGCAGTTCGAATCTACCAGCTGCTCCTTGGAAACCCTACAGGGCAGTTGTACTCTGTTGGGTTGCTATGAGTTGGAATCAACTCAATGGTAATGGGTTTTTTTTTTTTTTTTAGAATGGAAAAAAGAAAGGATAGATGATCATCTACAAAAGGACTGCTTATGCTTACCTTGCTGTGTTTTTTTTAATTATACGCAGAGAAATCAATCATTCCTAGGTATTCTTTAATTAAATTCAAGGTTGATAAACATTTATACACACTACACTTTCTATGTGCCACCATGTGTTAACAGGCATTGGAAAACACAATAATTAGTAAGGCTAGGTCTTTGTCTTCAAGAAGCTCACCATGGAATGAAGGAGTTCACGCTACACAGTGTCGATAACCCTTTTAATACTTATATACAGACTTATTATTTACTGACTACCTGCTAAGTGCTGTGCTCTGTCCTCAGAATCAACAAATGAGAGGACCAAGAGACATGTGTACAGGCTCCAAGTTTAATGTACTTCCTGATTATAGGCTTCCATTTGTGGTTTTTAATTTATTTTCTCACCATTCAAGTAGAGACATATATTCATTTGTTAATAATACTACCAGTACATCCTGGAAAATACAACATAGTCATTTTCAACCCAGAAACCTAACTCTCAAAAAGAGACTAACTGAGATCAAAAAGAAATCTCTCTAAAAATTAAAAGGGTGTTGGCCAGAAAATCAGCAGAGGCTAAAGTTAGAGCAAAATTAAGCCAAAGAGTTGGAATTGACTGGAGGGCAACGGGTTTGGGCTTTTTGGGGGGGTGTTACTGTCAGTACGGAAGCCCTGGTGGCACAGTGGTTACGTGCTACGGCTGCTAACCAAAGTGTCGGCAGTTCGAATTCGTCAGGTGCTCCTTGGAAACTCTACGGGGCAGTTCTCCCCTGCCCTACAGGGTCGCTATGAGTCGGAATCGACTCGAAGGCACTGGGTTCGGTTTTGTTGGCTTTTGGTACTGTCGGTACATTGGATTTACAGAGTGAAAATAGTGTAGGGGTTTGTGCAGATTTTTTTTTTTTTAGAAAGAACATAGTACAGATAAAATACTTGAACTTTTTAAATTCTAAATTCCTCAGTGGAAGGGAGATTATGGGAATTTTAAGAGATTAAATGACTCAGCTTGACTATTCAACTTTGTTCCGTGTTTAAAAAACAAACAAACAAAACAAAAGACACACACAAAACTGCACGATTGTGTAGTTAGGTAACATACTCAGCTCATCCTGTACCAGTCATATGAGGAGTCAGGAGGAGCTTTCTATTTCCTTTAACTACTCCCCACCCCCCATCCCTAATGACTTGCAGAATCTTACCCTTATCACAGACATGCACTAAATGCCTTTTGAATGAAAGAATGAATTGGTGCCTCCATAAGTGTGGGGTGCACCGTAAGGGTATGTAGATCCAGACTTTCTGAAGACAATTCAGGAAATTACAATGAACCAGTTCAATGTTTTCTAAACTTACCTGCTTAAAAGAATCACCAAGACCACATGTTAGAAGTATAGATTGCCAGGCCTCTGTCCTATAGATCTGATTTGAGAGGCGCCTAGAAATCTCTATTTTTAACAAGTAGCTGCTGGTGATTGTTGTTATTAAGCAGGTTTAGGAAATACTAAAGTAATTCACTTTGCTGTTTGCAGTATTGCATTTGTTCGATTAAGGTCTTTCTAAAAAAAAAAAAAATTTTATTTATTTTTTACCCAATGGTCCTGTCTTCAGTTCCCATCCCTAGCAACCCTACATTTTCCTCTTGGAGTCTCATCGACTCCTTTAAGTGAAGACAGTGCCACTGCATCCCAGTCTGTATTCCTCACTGTAAACTCCAGTCCATTCCCACCTGGAGTCATCATCACTGATAATCCTTCCATTAGAATCCTAGTGACTAAAGTGTGTTCAGGGACTTTTAAAGCCTGAGAGAGGAAATGATTTTATCATTATAATGGGCTTTGGGAAAAAAGCAGAAAAAACAAAAACTTGGGGAACTGAAAATGTCTGAGGCCTGAAGTCAGGGGATACACCAAAGAAACAAACTCCCAAATCTTTTGTCCACACTTCCTCCAGACTCACTTATAAATTATTTGCACATTCCTACTTCAAAGGCAGTTATGTTCTGTTTTGATCAAAGTTTTCAGATCAGAGTTTATAGATGTGATATTCATGTATTTTGATCATAACTGGCTAGGTATGTGAATATGCTACTCGCACTAATGTGGGAACCACCTGAAGAAATTTACCTATTCATTAAGTTTTTATTCATTCAGGAATAGTTTACTAAATGCCTATTCTGAGCCACATGATATTCTTTGAGCCAGTATAGAGACTAACAACAGTTGATCCTCACCCTCAAGGAACTCATAGTTAATTGGAAAACAGACAAATAAGCAAATAATTATAACCCAG
Source organism: Loxodonta africana (assembly GCF_030014295.1). Lineage (NCBI taxonomy): Eukaryota > Metazoa > Chordata > Mammalia > Proboscidea > Elephantidae > Loxodonta > Loxodonta africana. The sequence goes on from NC_087342.1 coordinate 205,696,307, forward strand.
AACCCAGTGCCGTCGACATTATACTATAATATGAATATTATATTAAGACATATACATACATATATTTGTATGTATACACAAAAGATGCTATGAGAACATAGACCTGGTGGCGCAATGGTTAGCAGCTGCTAACCAAAAAAGTTGGCGACAGTTCAAATCCACCAGCAGCTCTTTGGAAACCCTGTGGGACAATTCTACTCTGTCCTATAGGGTCGCTATGAGCAGGAATCAACTCAACGGGCACGGGTATGAGAACACAATATTATATCATGAGCGTGAGGAAGAGCCAGCTTTACAGAGGAGATGACAATTTTTTTTGCAGTTATCTATTGCTAAAGGAGCCCTGGTGGTACAGTGGTTAAGTACTCGGGTGCTAACTGAAAGGTCAGTGGTTCAAAACTACCAGCTGATCCATGACAGAAAGATGTGGCAGTCTGCTTCCATAAAAGATTACAACCTTGGAAACCCTATAAGGCAGCCCTACTCTGTCCTATAGGGTCGCTATGAGTTGGAATCAACTCAGTGGCAACAGGTTTTATCTATTGTTGACTATTTTTTAAATTCTATAAATAATATAACATCATTAAAGAGAACAGTTTCCATCACTTTTCACATTAACTATTTTTCTTTTTCCAAGTCTTTGTCATAGGCAAATATACATATATTTATATATATTATAACATAAATATAAAAAAAAAATTTAAGATATATATTAGAAAATTGAAATCATAACATCTATTATGAGTTGGAATTGACTTGACGGCAATGGGTTTTTAATTCCAAAAGTCTGCTTACAGTTGGTGTTTGAAACTTGAAATATGTTGTCTTATAAAATTAAAATTATTAAAGGTTGTTAGAGTTCCCAGAATGGTCTATGTAATAATAATACCCTATTATTATACTATTGTAGCTATACAGCAATAGGATAATTATTCAGTAATTGGAAAATATATTGCTTTCTAATAAATTCCTCTAATAAATAAAACAATGTAGTGGTTAAAAATATTTTTTAAATATATTACAAATGCTCATCTCTGAGGGACATCAACCGGATATTGTGGGGTGGACAGCTCTGGTTCCCTTTGATAATAGTCTAGTTAGGGAGTGTGGGCCGCTAAAGCCCAGAACTAGTGGAAGACTGCAGCAAACAGCTCATTTTTCTAATGTGGAGACCGATGCTTTCTCTGTGATGGAGACAAATATGAGCATATATGGATCTGGGTTTCTTCTGGCCAGCTGGGAAAACTAGGATCCTGAGAAAAATGGGCATCCTGGGTGGCAGAAATAGCTTGCACTCTACTACTAACCTAAGGGTTGGCGGTTCGAACCCACTCAGGAGCACCACGGAAGGAAGGCCTGACGAACTGCTTCTGTGAAGATTTGACTCCATGGCAGAAAGTTTGGTTTTTGGTTTATGTAGCAGAGTGGGAAAAGAGAAAGGAAAGCAAGGAAACAGGCCCGCCTTCCAGATGAAGCCATTTGCTCTGCTTGTCTAAGACTTGGTGCCTAGGAATAACTGCAAACTGTCCCCCATACTCTAGACCCTTTGCCCAGAAGTTTACTGACTTTTGAACAGGATCCCAACAGCAGATTGGCTAGACCAGAGTGCAGGCGTCATTGCTGTGGTTGCTCCCAGGCACCTGAAGAATGGTATCCATGGTGGCCCTGGGGCACTGCTAGCCTTCCCATCTCAGGGAGTTAAGAACTTAAGTTACGCTACGGAATAGTTGTAAATTTGATGTTTGTAATACAGAGAACATCCACAGATATGTACTTCACGTTAATTTTTCTGAGCTGTATCTGTGCCAATACATTATGACAATGAAAGCTTTAAGGTAATTACAATGAACAATCCACTTCACTAGTACCTAGAGTAAATGAAGAATAAAGGTGGAAAATTTCAATTGGGATTATATTGTAGATGGGCCTGAAGCCTCTAGTGGAAGAGTTTGTAAATTAATTTGATAGGCAACAAAAGGTATTTTAAACTAAATTTTTATAAAGTTATAAGTTGTGGTACAAAATTCAAAGAGTGTACTTTTTAAATTAATCCTTCTGAAAGTTTTCTATACAATCACAAGTTTTTGAGCAGAGGCTTGCTAAGATCAGAACTGTAGAAAAATTGCTTTAAAGGTAACATAAAGACTGGATTACAAAGGAAACACAAGGATGGAGGTTAAAGGCAGCAATTTTGCAATAGGAAAATTGACACGACTTGGTGGCTGATTAGTGGGAGGTGCCACAGAGGGTGGCCAGAGCTGATTCCAAGGATTGAAGTCTATGTGATTAGGAGAACTATACTCTCATTGGCTGAAATATGGAATTCAGGAAAAGGGAAGTTCCAGATTTATTTTTGAGTCATGGTGAATTTGAGATTGCCAGTAGGGCCTTCATTTGGAAATATATAGTAGGCCAGCCTGGAGCTCTGGAAGGTTCTGAGCTCATTCACTTGAACATCACAGTTGAATCCTCTGGGATGGGTGAGATGTAATGTGTTGTGTAGCATTAGAAAAGACTTCACAAAAAACAACTTAGAAGTTGAGTGGAGGAAGAGAAGCCAGTGAAAGAGATGGAGAAGGAATGACCAGAGGTATAGGCAAAAAAACAGATTAGTATGTTCTCCCAGAAAGTAATACAGAGATTGTCAAGAAAGTTTTATTGAATACCACAGAAATGTCAAGGTCATTGGCTTTGGTAATAAAGCGGTCATTGGCAAACTTTGAAAGAGAAATTTCAGTAGAGCAGTGGGGTAGAAATCCGAATGGGTTGGAGAGAGCGTGGGAAGTGCAGAATCCAAGTGGGTGTGACAATGAGAGAGATAGCAAGTTCATTCATCACTCATTTAGTCATGCACTAATTCACTCAACTGATAATTATTGAGTGCCTTGCCTCTCTCTGCACAAGGCACAATGCTAGACATTGGGGAAACAGTCTCCGCCCTCATGGAGCTAACATTCTAATAGGGTAAAAAAAAAAATGAGTTAACACAAAAATAAAATAATAGCATGCTGATAAGTGGACTTAATAAAGTAACTGAGAGAATGGAGGCAGGAGAGAGTGGGGGCGGCCAAGTAATACACAGTCTCTGTCTTTAAGGAGCTGCTGATCATGAGTTAAAGCACCTGACTGCTAGCCGAAAGGTCAGAGGTTCGAAACCACCAGCGGCTCTGCCAGCGAAAAGATGTGGCAGTCAGCCTCAATAGAGGTTTACAGCCTTGGAAACCCTACAGCCTCGCTGTGAGTTGGAATTGACTCAACGGCAGCGGGTTAATCATTTTGAAGAAGAGAGACTTGAAAATAAATTATTATAACTATGTATAATAAGTGCTCCGATAGAAATATACACTGGATGGAGTGAGAGCATGCAGAAAGGAAAGATAAGGATTACCCATCAAGGAGGGAGAGAAGAAGGGTCAGAAAAGTCTTCCTGTAACTTGTGAGCTGAGTCTCGAAATACATCAAGTTATCAGCAAAATAGCCTGGGTGGGGAAAGACACCACCTGACAGAGGGAGCACCATATCCAGGGGTATGCAATAACTAGGTGGGCTAGAGGAAGACCAGAAGTTTGAACAACTGAAATATAAGGTTCAGGGTTGGAATGGGGGAGGAGATAGGAGTGGCATGCCTGAACAGAAAGGTCACAGAGTTAGCCAAAGGCCAGGGCACAGAAGGCCCTGTTTTCTATAAAAGGAGGTTGGACTTTCTCCTACAGGTAATGGGAGTCACTGAAGGGTTTAAAACAAAGTAGTGATAAGGTTAGATTTCATGCCTGAGACCATGTGGAGAAGGGATTGAAAGAATTCCAGATGAGAGGCAAGGAAAACAATCAAGGCAAGAAATGAGATGACAGTCTGAGTTTAGGAAACAACTATGGGGATAGAGGATGAAACACAGAGGTTAAGTTGGTACAATTAATGGGACTTGGCCACTGTCTGAATATGGGAGTGAGAGGACCCCTGGATGGGTAACTCAAGGATAGGGTACCCACCCGTAAGCTAGGAAGCAAATGTGGTGAGGGAGCCATCTGGGGGTTAGGATGAGAAAACTTGAAATTGGTTAGGAGGAATGAAGTAAGCAACCAATCATAAATGAATGAAATGGTTATCAGGTAGCATGAGGGTCGAGCTGAGCCTAGAAGCATGGATCAGTAGAAAAGTCGTGGCAACGACCTGCGTTTCCCAGCAGAGTTCAAAAGCGAAGCAAAGAAAACAGGCTTGGCTTTACCCTGGAGTAAGACATGGTAATGTGAGGATAGTAGTAGACCAAACGGAAACTATCAGACATTAATAAGGGCACAGATAAAAATGTTCCACAGAGCTCGAGCTCCATGCTGGTGTCGATGAGGAGCCAGAAAAAGGCTAGAGATTGGAAACAGGGAAAAGCAAAGAAGATGCTTTGAGGTCAAAGAGCAGCTTCAGTGGCAGGTAGGGGGTAAGTGTAGTCAGAGCAGAGAATTTCAGTATTTCGAATAATGAAGGTGGGGCTCTTTCAACTGACCTTGAGTTCTAAGGTGTGGCCATACTCACAGAGGTGGGTTTTTCACACTGAGGTGATAGAGGTAATATGAGGATTTGGTGTTAGAAGGGATTAAATATGGATGTTGATGGCACTGTGACTCATGGCAGAGGAAGTGGGAGGGCACACGTTGAGGAAGATGGGTAAGGATCATGGCAGCCCTTACTGTGGTCTGCAAGGCTTGGTACCATCTGGCTCCTCATCAGCCCTCCTGCGTTGCTCCTCAGCCCAGCTGGCCTTCTTTCAGTTCCTTGAATGCTCTGGACTCTGTTTCACCTCAGGGCCATCACAAGGGCAATTTCCTCTTCTTAGAATGTTCTAACACCCTTTAGCTTCCACTCCTCCTTCTTCCACTCCAGTCACATCTCATTTTGAGCGCCATTTCCCCAGGAGGCCTTCCCCAAATCCTAGGCCCTAAGTCTGGGCTAGAATTCTCTGTTAGACTTCCCCAAATTACCTAGTTGTTCTTCTTAGCACTGACCACAACTGTAACTAAATATTTTGGTAATGATTTGTTTACAGCCAATCTCTCCACGGATAAGCTTTCTGAAGACAGAGAACATATCTGCCTTGTCTATTAACACAACTTCAGTCCTTAATAAAGTACCCATTTATTCATTTTTATTAGCTCTTGGTCCAAAAGGATTAGAAGTAAAAAATGCAATTGCATGGAGTATTTTTATATAAATTACTAAGACAATATTATATTAAACAAATTTAAAATATTAGAGAAAATGTTCAACTGAATATGAAAGTAAATGGTTCACTGGATGGCAAAACAGTCCATCCCCCAAATTAAGCAACTACAGCATATAAAAATATATATAGTATATAAAAGTATATACTGTATATATACTCCTACTATGGGAGTACCTCACTGCCAAATCAATCTTTAAACACCATTTTCATCATCCTACTTTCCTGCTTAAAGTTGTCAGAGGCTCCCTTTTCCCTTTTCTAACAAAGCTAAAGTACTCTGACTGACTTTCGGTTACCTCCGCAACGTGACCAAGCTGTCTTTTTTTGGGCTCAAGTCAGGCCAGTTTCTTGGCTCTCCCACTAGCTTGTGCTCATCTTGCATCCCAGTGATTTGGCTCATAATCCCCCCTCTCCTGGAAGACCCTCACCCTTCTCTAGAATTTGTCTGGTGTTGCTCCTGTCATTCAAGACCTAGCTCAACTCTCAGCTTCTCCATGAGGCTTTAAGCTCAGGCCACTTCATGCCTGTTAATATATTCTCCTTTGAAGTCCTATCACATCTGATAATCTGAAACAAAGAAAGAACTTCTTTAAATGCTGTCCTGGATCACTCAGTACAGATCTTTGGAGTTACACATATCTCATAATAGATAGGAAATTTCTCACCTAATCAAGAGGAACCAAAGCTTAAAATAAATTACCATTGTATACATCTAGACTCCATTGATGGTTGAGTTCTCTCTTTAGTGACGTCCCAACACCTTTAGAAATCATTTTAACTCAAGAATTTCCTTTCAAATTTAAGATTTTGAGAAAATATATTTTTAGCAACCCTTTTCCTATTTATTCTAATCTTGTCTGATCAAATGTTAGTTGCGAGGGGTATTTTAAGATTATGAACAAGCCCTTTCTAGGAAACAAAATTAAAGTTTTACTGCCAAAAGAGTCTGTCCCAAGGCAGTTACTAAAGATGACATGGTATTTGTGAGTGACGCTGGACTGGGGATAAGAATTCCTGGTATCCCATGTATTTGTTCAAATTGATTGTACTGACTCTCATAACATTTTAAGAAATTGCTTAAAAGCATGTTAAAAGCAATTCAGCACTTTTGCTATGACTCTCAGTTAATTAACAGCTATTTCCAATGATGTTTTGGCTGCAAATACCACACACGTTAGGCAAGCCCTGCTTTTTGAAAGAGCTGAAGGAATTTTTTTTTAATAAAGCTCAAAGAGTTTCTGTTAAAAAAATCTCTAAGTATTAAATCAATAAAAAAAAAAAAAGTGATAGGAGATCTGCACTCCATGTGCCAGGTAATTTTGTGCCCGTGTGGTTAAGTGTTTGTTATTCTTATTATAGTAATAAAATTATTAATTATAGGCAGGATTAGCATTCAAGACATACCTATTACTCTTTTGGAAATAACACAGAAGCACACAGTCACTCATCAGTAGGAACGATTCCTCGGAGAATTTAGAGAATTTGAGATTGTTTTATTTAACTAGGAAACCTGACACTAGACTGTGGTCAAAGCTTACAAGCACAGTTTTTTATATACCATAAAGATACACAACTCACGTATCATTCTTTATCCCTTGAGAGAAGGTAACATAACATTTCTAGGTTCAACGTTCCTCATGCAAGTTAAAAACAGAAAACAAAAAGACGCGATGAAGGCAATTCTGGAATATCCAGGAAATCTGATTCCACTGATGAGAAAGCTCCCAAATATGGGCACACACAGTGAGATCAACTTTCCATCCCAAATCCTCTGAAGTAGCTGGAGTGGGGAATGCCCTGGTTAAGAATTCCTTTTCCAAATTAAAAAAAAAAAATCTGTTTAATTGTTAAAAGATAACTGATGGGAAAAAAACAATAGTCACGATGTGGGGAAACACCCAAAGTTTTCTATAGACTCATAGTATCCAAGTAATCAGAGGCACTAATCTCAGGAGACCTGGTTCAAGCAGCATTTTCTTCTGATCCACATTGGGCATCTTTCTGTTTCGTATTGCCTGTACACAGTCCACATATGAGGCCGTGGTCATCGCCCACGCAGAAAAGAGGCAAAAATATGTATGCCACCCCCACCTGCTTCTGAAAATGAATCTACGATGAAATATACCGTATGTCTGAACTTGTACGCTGTGTGATTAGTGGAGGGCTCTGGCTTGAGTGGTTAGTAAATGTGAAATACAAAGACCAAAAGAGCTGTTCCCATTTCCATATGAATCACATTTGCTATCTGTCATAATCTAGTGGCATAAAAGAACTGCAAATCCCAAGAGCCCCATTTGCTCACTGGGAGAAGATTCCCTACTCCACTGCCCCCACGCCTGGCCAAGTTAATTTTATCAGAGAACCTAGGGAGCCTGGTGTAGAAACTTCCAGTGTGGTGAATAAGAACAAGGACCCTGGAGCCGGACTGGGCTGCCACTTAAAGAAGCAGTAGCCTTGGGCATGTTGATTACCCTCTCTTTGCTTCAGCTTCCACATCTGTTAAATGGGAATAAAATAGTACCTACTTTGTAAAGTTACTGTGATGATTAATAGAATAATGCTTATAAATGTATTAGTTACATCTATAAACATTTTTTTTTAAACATTAGAACATTTGGAAGTACACGGTAAGTGCTATATGAGTGTTAGCTATTAATTGTTATTATTAAATTAATACCCACCATGTTATTGTGCCTTGCCAAGAGTTCTCCCCAGGGTTTTTGTTGCCTGCCCTAAATAGACACCTCCCTGAGGACTCTGCATTAACCTGGCCCACACTTTAATATAACTGTACTTAGTTCTCGCTTCCTCAAAGCATTTTCCTCACAATGGCATGATGGTTTACATCCGCACTGGGATCAGCAGCAAACATTCACACTCAGCTGTCTTCGACCTGGCTAGCTGAGGCCCAGTAGGGTGCTGGTGTGCTCGCCTCCTCACATCCTGTTTCAGTCGCTGACGCTATTCTAACACTGTGCTTCATTTCTACCTGGTATTATGAGGAGCCCTGGTAGCACAGTAGTTAAGAGCTACAGCTGTTAACCAAAAGTCAGCAGTTGAAATCCACCAGCCACTCCTTGGAAACTCTGTCCTATAGGGTTGCTATGTGTAGAAATTGACTCCACGGCAGTGGGTTTGGGCTTCAGGGGCCAACCCCTGCTTTAGACTCTTGCTACTCAATGTGTGGTTCAGAAAACAGCATTGGCATCGCCTGGGAGCTTTTTAGAAATGTAGAGTCACCTGCCCTGTATCAGACCTACTGAACCAGGATTTGCATTTTAAAGAAATTCTCAGATGGCTCATGTACATTAAAGTTCTAGAAGTGCTGTTGTAGGGAGAGGACTGCGTCATGGGAGATTTGGATGGTGGATTCTGGGCCTGACACTCCTGTTACAACATTTCTTGGTTATGTAGCTTCAGACATGTCACTGAACTTCATCCTCAAGTTTCTTATCTATAAAAAGTGGATCCAGTAGCATTGACCCTTCAGGATTACTTGGAGAAAGATACTGTCTATAATTTACTTATCGCAGTGCCAGTCACATGTTGTTATTAGGTGCCATTGAGTCAATTTTGACTCATAGCGACCCCATGTGACAGAGCAGAACTGCCCCACAGGGTTTTCTTGGTTGTAATCTTCACAGGAGCAGATTGCCAGATCTTTCTCCTGCAGAATGGCTGGGTAGGTTCACACTGCCAACCTTCTGGTTAACAGTCATGTGCTAAACTGTTCCATCAGGGCTTCTAACCCTCCCCCTTCCAAAAACAACACAAACAAAAAACATTGCCATCAAGTTGATTCCAACTCAGGGCTCCTAGCAGGCATTTAATAAATTGAAACTGAATGGTAGCTCTCAAGATTGTGAACTGTGGACATCTGGGACATGTGACTTTCCAAATAAGAATCTACCATCCCGGCTGGCTGGAAACTGAGGAAACTGGCAAAACCTTTTCAGTGTGATCAAAAGTGAAGACCATGTTATCCAATAATAACATAAAGCTGTCAAAGAATGAGTGAGAACTACCTGCCTGCTCCTCCTAATTTCCCCACCTGAGTCCTTGACCACCGCCTGCCAGTTCAGCCCCACCCCAGGCTCTGGGATAACCAAGTCCTTAGTCATTGTTTAGGTGACTCAGCAGCAAATTAATCCACCTAGAGACCTGCTTTCCCCAGGTGTCCTACTCTCAGAAACTGGGTGCCTGCCTTTTGCCTCATTTATTCACTCAACACATACTAAATTGAGCATCTTTTCTGTGCCAAGCGAAGGCTTCCTGAAGGCCAGATAGCCATGATAAAGGCAGACATACAGTTTCTGGGGACAAGCCCTCCTCTTGCATCCCAACGAGTCGGTTCTTTTGCCTAAGTATCTGCTTTACTAAAATACCAAACACTCTACTTCCTCCAACCTTGGGGCAGACTTGCTCTTCTCAGTTCTTCTAAAAGTGGGGTCCTCTGACATCTAGATGGTCAGCATCTCCTGCCCACCCTATAACCACCCTGGATCTCCAATACTGCTGATCCCAGACTCCAGTCCAATTCCCCTGTTGGATTTCCTGGACGCTGGCCAACTCCCCCAACATTGGTCCCCAGGCCCTAGCCCATCCACACCTGCTGAAGCCCCCTTTCTGACAGAGCATGCCTTTAAGTGCTTTCATGACCATCCCTCAGTTCTTACTACCACAGGCCTCACTAGCCTGTGTGGGAACAAACCCACACTAATTTCATCAATGGAAACTCTCAAAGGAATTCTGGCTTTATTAACGTTTTTTGATCATGTGATTGTCCTGATGTTTGGTGAATCATGCTGAAACGCCTTGACTGTGCTCTTTCCCGGGCAATCGTTTCCCCTGATTCATGGGCCACATACTTTTTCCCTCGAGGAATAAGTAATTCACGGGACCATCTTTCACATTTGCTGAAAGGAGCTGTGTAATATTTCAGGAGTTTGGATAGGTTACCCAGGAAAGGGCACATGGAGATGTGACACCAGTAAGTTTTCTATCAAATGAAGGCATTAAAAAGATTAAGGCAAATAACTGGAATACGGTACTCTTTGTGTCTTGTTGCCATGGCATTTTCAGATCATGTGAAAATGTAAATCATATTGCCTAAAAGCAAATGGAGCTGATGGGATAGTTAAATTCCCCATGGCTTTTTCAGGCTGATTTCAGGAAGAAACAGGAACTGTGGCTGTCAGTCAATGTGTGATTTTATTAATAAAAACAATACACTAATAATACCCAGCCTGACAATGATTCTGTTCTGGATGAAGGTGCATGCTTTGACATGTAGTCAAATAGTTCTTCAATTTATCATACAGTTGATTTTGTTTAACGTGTTCCAAATCTGCCAAATTAAGCATAGTGGTAACTAGCAAGGCTTTGGAAACAAGCAAATCTCCAGCGGTAGTTATACCTGTTTCCAGCTCTATGACCTTGAGCAAGTTGTTTAACTTCTTTGAGCCTCAGTTGTTTTATCTGTAAAATGGGATGATACCTCCTTCAGAGGACTAAACATAAGAAAACAAGTAAAACAATTAGCTCACCAGTGAACATAAAGGTGTATAAAATATGTGAATATGAGGCACTAAGTGTTAAGAAATGATATTTACACCCTCCATGTCATTGACAGTTGAGCAGTTTTAATCAAATACCCTGCTATCATATGGACGGAGATTCTCTGGCATCAAAACAGAAATAAGTAGCTTTGAAAATTGTACTCTATCTGGCAATATTTTCTCATCCTGTCCACTGTTGGGAAACCCTGGTGGCGTAGTGGTTAAGTGCTACAGCTGCTAACCAAAGGGTCAGCAGTTTGAATCCGCCAGGCGCTCCTTGGAAACTCTATGGGGCAGTTCTACTCCGTCCTATAGGGTCGCTATGAGTCGGAATTAACTCGATGGCACTGAGTTTGGTTTTTTTTGGTTTGGTCCACTGTTGTCAAGAGAGATGTGAAGTCTTGGAAAGATAAATGTCCTATACATATAAATGCTTGTCCTTAATCTGCGAGTCCTACCCAGCCACCTCTTCCTGGGTGCTGACACCTCCCTCAGACAGGCAGGGCAGCCAAAACCTGTTTAACTCTTCTGTCCAACATGGGTGCCCACAGATACCCCCAGTGGGACTTCTGGTCACTTGGACAAAATTAGCCGGAGGTGAGTGGGGCATAGGCATGAGTGGCATAGCTAAGAAAATACCGTTTCTGTTTCAAGGGTGGAGCCAAGTGTGAGTCACACCCATGGAAATTTGGGATTGAGAGATGGGTTTATCTTATTGAATTAGTCACACATACACCAGGATATGGCAAATCAATCTGCATTTGTCATACATTATATTTACTGAGAATGTGTTAAGGGCCAGGCATCATGTGTTATCTTCATTTAATCCTTAGTGTAACTATTACTAAATATTATCTTCACATTATGACATTTATACGTAGAAACTTCAAGATACTACTGAGGGACACACACACAAAATGGTTGAGTGGAGAGACGTATCATATTCTTGAATAAAATTGTGAGTCAAAATCAACTGGACAGCAACTGGTTATTGTTGAGAGACGGAGGAAGTCTCTGACTGTTTTCAACAGGGAGAATTAAGCCTCTTATTTTTAATTTGTATTTGCCCTTACACTATCCAACTTTCAAACACAAAGATCTTTTTACCCAGCAATTCCACTTAGAAGCGTATATCTTACAGAGACATATTTACATGTGAAATGACCCACAGACATTGCAGCATTGCCTCTGACAGCAAAAGGCTGGAAGTAGGCTAAACGTCCATCAGTAGTTAAATAGTTGTACAGCCATATAATGGAACGTTGGAATGCTGTGTAGCCATAAAGAAAATACATAAAGTAGATCACATGTGCTGATAGGAGATATCATCAAGGTCTTTTAAGTGAAAAGACATGTAAGGCTGAGTAAAGAGCCTTCGAGAAGTTGAATAAGTTGCCTAAAATAACATTACTATTAAGGTGTAGTGGTTAAAGCGCTAGACTGCTGACCAAAAGGTCAGTGATTTAAAACCACCAGTGGGTCCCCAGGAGAAAGATGTGGCAGTCTGCTTCTGCAGAGATTTACAGCCTTGGAAACCCTATGGGGTTGCTGTGAGCTGGAACTGACTCGACCACAGTGGGTTTCGTTTTGGTTTTATTAAGTTGGAGAGTTAGTATTAGAATTCAGCTCTGTCTGGTACAAGTCCTGTTCTTAATGGGAACTATAGTTTTTCTGCTCTGAAAAACTCAAATTGTTAATAAGATAGACTGCTTCTTGGTAGGTGGCCATATCTTCTATGATTCTGTGAATCCATTGTTTCTTTGGATGGTTTTTTTGAGGAGTAGGGGACGCAGTATAGGTGGGGAACTGACTGCACGACTTCTCTATTTAACTATTGTTTAGTGACCAATTTATTAAATCTTTCCCCTGCACATCTTTTACAGACTTCCAGGACAAGCAGGGGAGCTATGGTTTAATATTTCTTCCTGGGGTTTGGGAGTCCACTTGAAGCTAAAAGACCTAACATTGGGAAACAGAAAATTTGCCCCATCTCCCCCGCATCATCCTCTAGTATTTTATATTTTAAAGAAAGCCAAGTACTTATTATGGAAAAACCTTTTTCATTCTGAAAGAAAAAGCATTCAGCAAACTAGAATATTAACAGTTGTTGAAAGGCATGTGGTAACATCATAATTCAGTTCACAAAAGAAAATGAAGGCAGACTTCTTATCTAATTAAAACAGCTTGGGGAAAGAAAGTAGGTAAAGGGTAATTACTTAACTTGGCATTTGGCCCAAAAAAGAAGTTAGTGTTTCTTTCTTGTAAAAACAGCCAGGAAAATTCAAATTATAATACTTGCTTTAGAACTATAGGGAATTTTTTTATCCCTGAATTCCATGGTACTCGACACACACAAATTATTTGGCCCTTGAAACCTTTGTTAAAAAAAGCAATCATTGGTTTCTTGATAGATGAGGAAGCTAAGTGAGATTACCCGTTGCCATTGAGTTGATTTCGACTCATAATGACCCTATAATACAGAGTAGCACTGCCCCATATGGTTTCCAAGGAGTGCCTGGTGGATTTGAGTTGCCAACCTTTTGTTTAGCAGCCGTAGCTCTTAACCACTACACCACAAAACAATTTAAAGGCCCAATCTCTGGAATCTTATTCACCCTCTTACGTCTAGTTTCTATGGTTTAGTTTTCACTGCTTTTAGCAAGTAGAAGAAACACTGCTTGACAAAATAGGCTTGGTATTTCCTACAGTTATCCTGGGTTTTTTGGCTGTTGTTTATTTTTACTTTAATCTGCTTGAAGTTTTCCATGTTAACATGGTGTTGAGTGTGGTCTATGGGGTAGTCTCAAAACCTGGGTTCTATTTCCGGACTTTTGTTAACTAGCTCTGGGTCCCTGGGCATATCAATTCACCTGGCTAGGGCTCAGTTTCTTTATCTGTAAATGAGGAAATTTGTGTTAAATCAGATAAATTCTTATCAAGAACTGCAATATATAAAATGTCATTGTTGGGTGCCATAGAGCTGAATCTGACTCATAGTGACCCTATAGGACAGAGCAGAACTGTCTCATAGGGTTTCCTAGGCTGTAATCTTTAGGGGGAGCCCTAGTGGTGCAGTGGTTAAGAGCTATAGCTGCTAACAAAGAGGTCAGCATTTCGAATAAACCAGCCGCTCCTTAGGAATGCTATGGGGCAGTTCTACTCTGTCCTATAGGGTCACTGTGAGTCGGAATTGACTTGACGGCAATGAGTAATGGGACATTTGTAAAAAAACAGGTAAACGTATAAATGAATTCTTGAAGTTCCTTGCAAAATAAAGGTAACCCCCAACCCTCAATATGGAAGCCAGTTAATGTTGAGTTGATTCTGACTAACTGGAAGACAGCTACCTGGTTAACAAACTGGAAGAGATCCATATCTGTGCCCATTCGAAGAAACGTGATCTAACAGAATGCAGAAATTATCGAACAATGTCATTAATATCACATGCAAGTAAAATATCGCTGAAGATCACTCAAAAGCAGCTGGAGCAGAGCATTGACAGAGAACTACCAGAAATTCAAGACGGATTCAGAAGAGGATGTGGAACCAGGGATATCATTGCTGATGTCAGATGGATCTCAGATGAAAGCAGCGAATACCAGAAAGATATTTACCTGTGTTTTATTGACTGTGCAAAGGCATTCAACTGTGTGGAGCATAGCAAATTAAGTATAACATTGCAAAGAATGGGAATTCTGGAACACTTAATTGTGCTCATGCGGAACCTGTTCAGAGAACAAGAGGCAGTTATTTGAACAGAACAAGGGGATGCTGTGTGGTTTAAAGTTAGGCACGGTGTGGGTAAGGGTTGTATCCTTTCACCACGCTTAATCAATTTGTATGCTGAGCAAACAATCAGAGAAGCGGGACTATATGAAGAAAACGTGGCATCAGCATTGGAGACTAACAACCTTCGATATGCAGATGACATTATCTTGCTTGCTGAAAGTGAAGAGGACTTGAAGCATTTACTGATGAAGACCAAAGACTACAGCCTTCATTATGGATTACACCTCAACATAAATAAAACAAAAATCCTCACAACTGGAACAATAAGCAACATCGTGATAAACAGAGTAAAGGTTGAAGTTGTCAAGGATTTCATTTTACTTGGACTCATGTGGGGGGAATTAACTACTTTTGTGTGTGGCCTTTCTAGCCATGGTCTTATAACTCCCACCCAGGTGATTGTGGTAGGGTAATCGTGGCCTACGAAGGTGACTGCTCAGTTCTGCCTTAAAAGGGAGCCAATTCCAAAGCAGACAGGAGGGGCCCACCACCACCAAGGAAGGACAGACCAGCAGAAGAGACCCAGGAGCAGAGACCTGGCAGTAGGAGATGCGCAGTGGACTTCCTGAGCCAGAGAGAAAAAGCTGAGTGCCTTCAGGCAGAGGCTGAGGTCCAGGGAGAGGCATTCCTGTGAGCACTGCTGGGGAGAGGGTATCCTGATGGAAGAACTGTATCTTGAGTATTCTTGAGCCTGAATTGTAACTGTTACTTCCCTAATAAACCCCATAATTGTGAGTATGGTCTGTGAGTTCTGTGTGGCCATTGCAATGAATTATGGAACCCTGTGGGAGGCAGAGTTGGTACCAGAATTGGTAGAGATGGTGGGGAGAGGAGGAGTGTCTGACTGCCACTGCATAGGAATCAGCCTTGGGCTGTTGATCTTGGTTCTTCTTCCCCCTTGTGGGGTTAGAGGAGGTCAGACAGATCCCCTACATCATTTTTGCAATCCACAATCAACATCCATGGAAGCAGCAGTCAAGATGTATTGCATCGGGCAAGTGTGCTGCAAAAAACCTCTTCAAAGTGTTAAATAGCAAAGATGTCACTTTGAGGACTAAGGTGTGCCTGACCCAAGCCATGGTATCTTCAATCGCCTCCCATGCATGTGAAAGCTCAACAATGAATAAGGAAGACCAAGGAAGAATTGACGCCTTTAAATTATTGTGTTGGTGAAGAATATTGAATATACCATGGACTGCCAGAAGAACAAACAAATGTGTCTTGGAAGAAGTACAGCCAGAATATTCCTTAGAAGCGAGGATGGTGAGACTCTGTCTCATGTACTTTGGACACGTCATCAGGAGGACCATTCCCTGGAGAAGGACATCATGCCTGGTAAAGCAGAGGGTCAGTGAAAAAAAGGAAGATCCTCAATGAGATGGACTGGCACAGTGGCTGCAACAATGGGCTCAAGCACAACAGCAATTACGAGGATGGTACAGGACGAGGCAGTGTCTCATTCGGTTGTACACGGGGTTGCTGTGTCAGAGCCAACTTGATGACACTTAACAACTGCAACAATGCTGACCTCGTGTGTGTACGAGTAGAAATGTGTTCATAGGGTTTTCAATGACTGACTTTTCGGAAGTACATCACCAGGCTTTCTTCTGAGGTGTCTCTGGGTGGACTTGAACCGCCAACCTTTCAGTTGGCAGCTAAGCACTTTGCACCATCCACAGACACTCCAAGTATGGAAGACAACCATGAAATGCCTTTTTATAGATTATAGTTAGATTTTTGCCAAGCAACCTTGGAATTAAAAGATTTGTCCTGTTAATAAAGTGAGCAAATAATAACAACTAGAACTTATTGAGTGCTTACTATGTGCCAATCACTGTTCTAAGCACATCACATGCATTTATTTATTTAATCTTCATTAATCCTCCAGTTTTTGAATGCTGAACTAAAGGCAGAAAAGCTAAATAACTTGCCCAAGGTCATTTACCTGGTAAGCAGCAGAGCTGAACTTTGAACCTAGCAGTCTGACCCAGATCCTTGATCCTACTCAGTTTTCTTTAGTAAATGTTATCCCTAGAACATTGCTTTACATTCAACTTTCCTGACAGAACCACAGAAGGATAAAACGTTGGAACTGGAGTGAACGTTGAGAGGACAGTACATCCAAGTCTTTCACTTTATAAATGAGCACAATGAGGCTGATTTAAGAAGGGAAAAATAACCTCCTGGCTCAGATGAAAGTTCACTGTTTTTCACAAAGTTTCTCAAAGTGACTTTTATAAGAATTTGCAACTTACAGGACTTAATTTTTTTTTTTTGTAAAGTTTACAAACAAGTTATTGTGTGCCGTCAAGTCGATTCCGACCCATATCGACCCTAGAGGGCAGAGTAGAACTGCACCATAGGGCTTCCAAGGGGCAGCTGGTGGATTCCAGCTGCCCACCTTTTGGTTAGCAGCCAAACTCTTAACCACTTCGCCACCAGAGCTCCTTAAAAACAAGTAGCAAACTCCCAAAATGTAGATAGATAAGTTTTAAGGCTTAGAGTAAATGATCATTAGCTTAGAAAGTTATTTACATTTTGTTGTAGTGAGTTTTCCACTCAGATCACCCAATGTAGCTAACAGAAGCATTTTAAAAACACACTAACCTTCACAGTTCTGCATTAATAGTTCAGTTATCGTAAAGAAAACTACTATAGTTAGAGAGTAAGGCTGTGCATATCTGAGTGATTATCGTTAAAATGCCCAAGGCCAAAAATTTTCATCCACCCAAGAAGTACAATAATATTCCTGAATTTCAAATGTATACCAAATTAATTTCTTTCATAAAATTTTATTTATTTATTTTTTAATCTTAATTCCCACGCTTGCTGAAGTTTGGATGTTTGATATCTTTGGGAACCAACCAAAGAATGACTGTTTAGTTCAACCAAAGAACTCAAGAGCCAACCATGAAAGCCTAAACAATCAAGGTTTTTCTTCCTAGGGATTTCTTTCAAAGTTGAAATACAGCAAGTTGAATTTTATTTTTTTGTATCTTTAAGATACCATAAAAAAGCCCTAGTGGTGTAGTGGTTAAGTGCTCAGCCACTAACTGAAAATGCTGGGGGTTCGAACTTGCCAGCCATTCCACAGGAGAAAGATGTGGCAGTCTGCTTCCATAAAGATGTACAGCCTTAGAAACCCCATGGCGAAGTTCTCCTCTGTCCTACAGGGTTGTTGTGAGTCGGAACTGACCTGAAGGCAACAGGTTTAGTTTGAGTTTTTGGTATAAAATACCACGAAAGTCCCTTATTTTAGTGAGAAAAGTACATTTCATTTTAGAGAAGAATCATAATGCTTATTTCATTGCTTTCTCTTGAGAGCTGGACAAAGGAGATTCAAGCTGATTTATTTCAAGTATGATGAGCCAAAGCAAAAAATATAGCAACTGCGAAATTTTCCTCTTAAGTTTTCTAAATGCTCTCTACTGAAAACTAGAAATCAACACAATTAAATTTTTAGAACATTATGAGGAGAAACAGCTAAGAAAATAAGAGCCTTCCTTTTTGGTAACAAATGAACAAAAGATAATATCTCTGCATACGATAAGGTCATTTAAATGAAAAAGAAAAAACTAAAGCGTATGAACAAACATTTGCAACTTCTAAACATTCTTAATTGGTGGCATAGTGTCTGGCTGCTAACCAAAAGGTCAGCAGTTTGAATCCACCAAGTGCTCTTTGGAAACCCTTTGGGGGCAGTTCTACTCTGTCCTATAGAATTGCTATGAGTCAGAATCGACTCTATGGCAACAGGTTTGGGTTTACGGGTAAACATTCTTATGGAACCCTGGTGGCGTGGTGGTTAAGAGCTCAGGCTGTTAACCAAAAGGTTGGCAGTTTGAATCCACCAGCTGCTCCCTGGAAACCCTATGGGGCAGTTCTACTGTATCCTATAGGGTTGCTATGAGTCGGAATTGACTTGACGGCAATGGATTTTGTTTAGTTTTGTTTTTAACATTCTTTGGGGAAAGCAGCCGATTTCACTGTAATCAAGAGGATAACACCAAAAAAAAAACCAAACCATTGATGTCAAGTCAATTCTGGGAAATCAAAGGCCTTTTCAGGTTGTAAAGGAAAGATCTTCATGTAGGATAAAGTTATTTAAAATGTGTTATGGAGATACTGGCCAGGCCTCACAATCGAAGGCCTAACCCATTGCATTGAGTTGATTCCAACTCATAGCGACCCTATAGAACAGAGTAGAGCTGCCCCATAGGGTTTCCAAGGCTATAATCTTTACGGAAGCAGAGTGCCACACCTTTCTCCCACGGAGTGGCTGAAGGGTTCAAATGGCCGACCTTTCAGTCAGCAGCCAAATGCTTAACCATCGCGTCACCAGGGTTCCTTCTGTCAAAGACTTGTTGTTGTTCTTTTTAGGTGTTGTTGAGTTGGTTCCAACCCATAGCATCCCTACATACAACAGAACGAAACACTGCCTGGTCCTGTGCCATCCTCACAATCATTGTTATGTTTGAGCCCATTGTTGCAGTTGCTGTGTCAATCCTTCTCATTGAGGGTCTTTTTCGCTGACCCTCTACTTTACCAGGCATGATGTACTTCTCTAGGGACTGTTACCTTCCAGGGATGGATTACCCAGTAAGCAAGGTAAGCATGTGCTTAGGGCATCAACAAAACAGGGCACCAGTGTCCAAAGCAAAGACCTATAGATGCCAAGCAGACAAGACACAAGGAAACGCGAGTGCTAGAGTGGAAAGGAACTGGCTGGGCACTAAATGAAATCAATACCAGTTCCAGTGTGTAAGAATGCGCCAGCTGGAAATCAAGTTCACACGGGGTCACAAAGCTGCCCACACACAAGGTTGTATAAGCTATGAGGCCCCTACCACTTCAACACCTTCACTGACATCTGTCTCCTATGGTCCCTTCTCGTGTGACTGAAACTCCTTATTTTGGTGGGTCTCTTTCTAATAAACAAGAGATGGGCTGTCAAGTCTAACTCTTGGCTACAGTCATCCAATATGCAACTGGATCCAATGCAAGCAGTTACTGGGAAAAGATAGATTATATTAATAGGTATCAGCCCTCTGATCCATTATGAGAGAACTGTCCTGTACGACCACGTCTGCTGATCCAGCAAGTCCAGACAGGAGGGCCAGCAACATAAATAAATAAATATATATATACACACACACATATATATATATATATATATAAAACTCACGAATCCCACTTGGAAGCATGAGTAAGCAGAGGAGGGGACACCACAGATTATGGGTGCTTAGGGCCCTTACATGCCTTGATCCAGTCTGTTTTCTCCTGATAACATATTCACAGTCCTTGAGACGAGGTCTCACCATTCTCGTTTCCAAGGAGCACTCTGGCTGTACTTCTTCCGAGACACATATGTTTTTTCTTCTGGAAGTCCATGGTATATTCAATATTCTTCTCCAAAACCACGATTCAAAGGCATCAATTCTTCTTTGGTCTTCCTTATTCATTGTCCAGCTTTCGCATGCACATGAAGCAACTGAAAATACCATGACTTGGGTCAGGCACCTTGGTTCTCAAAGTGACATCTTTGCTTTTTAACACTTTAAAGAGGTCTTTTGAAGTAGATTTGCCCAATGCAATACCTCGTTTGATTTCCTGACTGCTTTTTTCATGGGTGTTGACTGTGAATCAAAGTAAAATGAAATCCTTGACAATTTCAATATTTTCTCCATTTGTCATGATGTTGCTTATTGTTCCAGTTGTGAAGATTTTTGTTTTCTTTATGTTGAGGTGTAATCCATACTGAAGGCAGTAGTCTTTGATTTTCATCAGTAAGTGCTTCAAGTCCTCTTCACTTTCAGGAAGCAAAGTTGTGTTACCTGCATATCTCGGGTTGTTAATCTTTCTCCAATCCTGATGCTACATTCTTCTTCATATAGTCCAGCTTCGAGGATTATTTGCTCAGCATACAGATTGAGTAAGTATGGTGAAAGGATACAACCCTGACATACACCTTTTCTGATTTTAAACCACACAGAATCCCCTTGTTCTGTCTGAATGACTGCCTCTTGGTCTACGTGCAAGTCTACGTACCTAAGGCTTAGAAGACAATGCCAAATTTCCTTCCAAAGCTAGAATAGGTACGTGTCACTGAACCTTGTACCTTAAAGGACTTTCTCTTAGTTCCCAGCTGAATTTCAAGAGAAGCTTGAAGGAATATATATTTTATGGTCAACTCTAAAGAGATCAGAAGATCAGGTTACTGAAAACTACCCATCACAGCACTGCAATTCACAAGTGTCAAGGGCCAAAATCAGTTCAGATGAGTCATAAGACTCCAAGTAAAAAAATTACTTCTTAAAGTAAAAAAATTAGAAACATCCAGTGGCCTTTGAGTCGATTCCAACTCACAGCAGCCCCTTCACAGGGTTTTCATTGCCTGATTTTTCAGAATTAGATGACCTGGCCTTTCTCCTAGGTTGTCTTAGTCTGCAAGTACATTGAAACCTGTTCAATATCACAGTAACCAACAAACCTCCACCGACAGACGGTTGGTGGCTGGGCTTGAGGTGCACTAACTGGAAACCTAACCTGGGTCTCTGGAATAGAAGGTGAGAATTCTACCACTGAACCACCGCTGCCACTCAACCTTTTGGTTAGCACCTTAAAACTACACACAGGTGGTAATAGTGAAGAAAAAAAGGGTCGTTATCACATTGATAAAATAGGCTATTGTCAGTGAGTAAAAGAAGGAACGTGTGTACGTTTAATATAATGAGGTTGTTCACCTCACCCCCACGTTGTCATTAAATCCACATTGTATCTTAGAGACACGGACTCTCAGAATCACAGAAATAGTGCAGCTCCTTCTCCGGCCTGCTAAGGTGCTTGGAATTTTCATCAAAAAGCTTTAGGAAGCTTTGGATTCAATGGGAATATTTTCTGAAGAAATTAAACAAAGTAAAATATCGAGATTTGCTTGAAAAAATGAACACAAATTACCTAATTATATTAGCCCTTTGCAGAAAACAAGCCTGAGAGAATGAAAGCCAAAATAGATCTTTTTTTTCATGGGGACTGAGAGGGAAAGGGGACATAAAGAGGCAGGATTGAAGGACAACAGAAGAGAAAAAATAAATCAGTTGCCAACAAGTAGATTCCAACTCGCTGTTCAAATAACCGGAACTAATTTATCTCAGTTAACATCCACCTTACTGCTACATCCACCACTGTACACCACTGGTTCCTAATGACACCCACTTCAGGGTTTTCTGTCATCGTGTTCGATCTGGTCATTAATAACAGCCTCCACAGAAACAGAAATGAAACTAAGTTGAATCTTTATATGCATGATGTTAGTAAGATTACTGTGCCAAGTGTTCCAGCCAAGTGTTGACAGGAAATTAAGCCAGAATTCACAGAGGGAATGAATTTTCTGACATGTGTTGGATTTCAGCATATCATGCTTTCAGGCAAAGTGAAATAAGAAGAGCTGTGCTTGGCATTAAACCAACTGCCTCCCAGCCAGTGGCAGGACTTTGTTCCTATCACTAGTGACTCAGTGACTCATTGGGTTACCCTAAATAAATCCCTTCACCATGGGGTTTTCAGTTTCTCCATTCATCCCAGGTAATCCCTATAAAGGATCTGAGGTCTCTAGATAAGAAGTGGCATTTCCGTGGAATTTGGTCTTCATATGATACGAAATCTATGGCCTCGTAATTGCAGCTCTCAGCGTAGTTATAGCCATAAAGGCTTCTATTGTATTCTCAGAACTAGCATTTGTAGCACTGATAGCTGCTGTGAGAGTACAGGCAAACATTACTCTTTCAGAAATCACAAAACTCAACCAAGATTTATTGCAATTTGAAGCAGGATTCAGAGCTACCCTGCAATAACTAAACTGCCAAACTTACATAAGGCTGTTTCAAAATATGTTTAATATGGATCTTGCTTTTCAATATAATGCAATTCTGGGAAAGGGAGACAATTGTACAACTGACACAAAACATCTGATTCTAGTTTGACCCATGGTTGTCATCTCTTGGAAATTTGTACACTCTCTGAACGACACTGTTGCTGACTCTTGATTAAGGGAAGGCTCACGAGCTGCTGTTTGACCTGACCTAGATTGGGTCCCCTTCCCGCATGTCAGGTCCCTGGGTGGCAGAAACAACTTGTGCTCGACTGTTAGTCAAAAGATTGGCAGTTCGAACCTATCCGGGGGCACTAAGGAAGAAGGGCTGGTCAATCTGCTTCTATAAAGATTACTGCCAAGAAAACCCTATGGAGCAGTTCTGCTCTGTAACACATGAGTTGGAATCAATTTGATGGCGCCAGATTTGGTTTGGTTTTCTCTGTGTCACATCTGCCTCTCTTTAGCCAGGTTTCTCCCACTCCCCGCTATCCTGGGCTGCACCTCTTTTTCATTATTTGGTATAAGCATTGGAGTTCCCAGCGTGGTGCAAACGGTTAATGTGCTCAGCTGCTAAAGGAAAGGCTGGAATTTGGAGTCCACTCAGAGGCACTTGGGAAGAAAGGCTTGGTGATCTACTTTGAAAAAATCAGCCACTGAAAACCTACAGAGTTCTACTCTGACGCACATGGAGTTGCCATGCGTTGGAATCGACTTGATGGCAACTGGTCTGGCATAAGCATACAGGCTGCAGGCACCGTCCCACAGATAGTATCTAATGTCAAGAGGTTATGTGTGCCCACTACACGAAGTTCATGACATATGAATGCTGGCAACACAGTCAAAACAGCACATACGTCATGAACTCTCCAGAGCACTGCACATAATGAGAATTCCCCTTTCCTCTCTCTAATAAGAACACATTTTTCTCCTACGTGTCTACCAGATATTAATAAGCATTCCTTCCCCTTTGCAGAGCTCTGTTCATCTTGATAAGGTCTGTAGCAGAAATCAGAGTCCTTTGCAAGGCTTTTGGGCACTCTATATCTCCTTGGTTTCGTTTCATCCCACAAATCTCCTTAAATTTTATCTCCTCTTTCCCATAGTTTCTCTTTCTCACTCTCCCCTCTTCTACCCTTTCTTTCCAATACTCCACCAAGAAAATCCTCACTGGTCTTGCCAATATGCTAAATACTGGAAAAGGGAAAGCTATGTTGTCAACCAAATGGAACCTAAGTACACATCTTCACCAAGCTCATGGCTCTAGCTTAGGGGTTAGGGGTGGGGCAGGAATGAATGAGCTCAGTAGTAGAATTATGGAAAATAGAGGTAGGGAACAAAACTGAGGGTTGCAGACCACTTCTGGCTGCTATTACCTCATCACAAATATTGGCAGACACAATGGCAAAGTGGCTACCTTGGGCCAGTGGGAAGTGGTAGCCGTGAATCTAGCCTTTTAGGCTTGTTCTGTCCTTTTAGGTTACTCTTCGTTATTGCATTCCTAGCTCATCAAACCAAGGAACAAGATAAGAGGCAGAGAAGGATCAATGGAAGTTAGGAGGAACAGAGTCCCTGGGTGATGCAAACGGTTAACACACTCTATTGCTACCAGAAAGGCTGGAGGTTCGAGTCCACACAGAGGCACCTCAGAAGAAAGGCCTGGTGATGTACTTTCATAAAATCAGCCATTTAAAACCCTACGAGCACAGTTCTACTCTAACACACATGGGGTCACCACGAGTCAGAGTCAACTCAATGGCAACTGGTATATCAGGACACAGAGCAGGTCAGAGCCAGATAAAGAGAACAGGCAAGGTGAGAGTGGTCTGAGGATTAACATCCTAATAGGATGTTCTTTTACACACATCATCTTCTTTTATCATCTCAACAAGCCCAAGAACTTTCCTGAGCGTGGAACCAAGGCCTACCTGGCTCCCAAGCCCACGTTCTGCCCAGGGTCCTTGTTTGCTCAAGTGCCTACAGTGTGTGTGGGAGGCAGGGGGCAGGATATTCACAGGCCTGGGCTCCAAGACTTTATATCTTGTGGGATATTTCCTGAAAGGCATAGTCTAATACTTAAGACTTAATAGTGTGGGCTTTGGAGTAAGACAAGCCCAGTTCCAATCTCAGCTCTGCCACTTAATTGTTGTGTAGACTTTGGGCAAATTGCTTAAGCTTCTTAAGCTTCGAATTCTCACCTCCAAAGTGGAGTTGTGAGGTTTAAATGGCAGTACACATTTCAAATATTTGGTCTTGAGCGTAGCGTGTAGTAAGTACTCAGTAAAATCTGTTGTTGTTATTATGTTATTACATTACTAGCTTGACTGTTCATTGTTTTGAGTACTGGCAGCTGAAAACTTCGCGAAAAAGAAGGTAACAAATACTAGGTTTGGAGCTGGAAAAAAATGCCAAAGTTAGTTTAAAATGACCAGAGCCAGCCTTGGGACTGTGACCATTACTGACTCTCTGCTTTAAGTCTCCTTTTGCCCAAAAAGTGCCACCTACCAGCCGACTCTTGTTCTGGCCTCTGCAAATCTATACTGGGGAGAGGAAATACTTTTCTAATTCAAAACTTGAGATACTTGGCTTGACAAGCATATTTAAGTACAGTCAAAAGGCTAATGGTAAAGAATATTTCAATCTGACCCTAACTTGGCTATTTTAGGAAGGAGGCCTATCGGGCACCTGTGCTTTGAGGGCCCCAAATCCCACTGCCATGGAATAGATTCTGACCCATAGCGACCCTATAAGACAAAGTAGAGCTGCCCCATAGGGTAACCAAGGCTGTAATCTTCCTCCCGGAAAGCGACTGGCTGGTGAACTCAAACCGCTAACTTTCGGTTCTTACAGGGCATCAAGGTATAAGCGCCCTAACGTCCCTCCCTGCACAATTTACGCACCTCCATCGCTCAGGTGGCTGACATCTTTACGTGAAAAAATGCAGTTACCACGCAAATAGCACATGGGGGGAATAACAAGGTATCTTGGGGCGATCTAATTATCACGACTTCTAAAGAAGACACACCTAATGAGGCCTTAGGAGGGCATGGCAAGGTCAGTAATGGACTAGAATCGATTTCTCGACGGAATGTGATGCCACCCAGGCGCTTGACGTGCAGAAATGGAGAAGGGGAAACCGCGCAAGTGCCGGGGTAGGGGCCGGATTGTTCTGAGTCCTAATTTTATCCAAGACTGGCCTTGTCATGGGATACTCAAGGCCACAGGGCCGCAGGCAGGGACAGATTACCCAAAAACAAAGTACGCAAGGGCTTACTTGTGCTTATTTACCAATCCGTGGTGCACAATTTCAGCTGCTTTTCACCATATTAAAGACGTGGTGAAACCCATGTGAAATTGTGCACTAGGGCTCACGACGTAAACACAAGTAAACCCCTGCGCACCTTGCTTCCTGGTTAATCCGCGACAGGGAATGTCGCCTCAGGCCCGCATTCCACCCAGCCTGGGGTCGAGGTAGACAGGAAGGCTGTGGAGGGACCCAGGGCGGGTACTTCTTGTCTCCAAGCTCCGCTGCGGCCAGGTCTTGGGCTCTCCCCTAGTGCTCCCCACGTGCGCAGCCCAAGCCTCTCTACCCCCCGGCTGCGCAGCTTGCGGTCCCGGGCGCCAGGGTGGTTTTCAGGGTTTTCTTCCTCTATGATTTCCCTTCTTCTTCTCCACAACTGATGATTTTCTGCAGAAAATCTGAGAAAAAGAACCTACTTCATTTCCAGTTCCCATCACCGCGATTTCCACATGGATGTGACGTTGGGCCGAGCTTCCGAAATGCCCAGGTGACTCACGCGGGGACACCCCGGGGCGGGGCGCAGGAGTTTCTCCGCGCGGCCGGCCGGCGGGGCGGGGCGGGGCGGGCCGGGGCGGGGCGGCCGGGAGGGCGGTCGGCGGGCCGGGCTGCGGCCGCGCGCTCGCCTCCTGCGCCCTCTGGCGGCGGGCGACTCTTCGGCCGCGAGTTCCCGGCGCCGGGCCTGGCGTCACGTGACTGGAAAGTCCCCGGGTGGAAATCCCCCGACTATCCGCAAGCCTAAAACAGAAAGGGAAAAGAGAACTGCGCAGTCTGCAGCCTGCGCTGTGGGCCAAGTGCATCCGAGCTCGCGGGGGCGGAGCGTCGGGAGCCGCCGCCGGGAGATCTGCGGCAGCTGGCAAGATCCACACCCCCAGCCTGCCGGCCAGCGAGCGAGCGAGTCTCAGTCAGCCGTCCATGGGGTGCTGCTTCGCCCTGGCCTCAACGCGCTTGCCCTAACTGGGACTTGGGACTTGGGACTTGGAAGAGGATCGCACTCCAGGGAGAGGTAACCGTCGCGGCACGAGCTCATCTGGGGCAAGGGCTGTGGGTGCGTCTTTGGCAGCGACTGTCGAGCTTGCTCCATCTGCTTGGCATTGGTTTTGCAGTGGTTCTGGAGGGAAGTTTGTTGGCCGTTTGTGCCCATTCTAGGTGTTGAAATGCTGGGACTTGAGGTCGCCGAGCCAGATGTTGGGGTGACAGCCCTGGATCCCCCATCCAGCTGATCCTTTGCAGTAATGCAGAGAACTTGAGCTGCAGCTGACTGCTGAAGTCAGCTTTGTTAGATGGGTCATTGGTGCTTTGCTCCTTTTTCTGTCTTTTTTGGAATTAAGCGTTGCATGCTCTTGGCCACGTAGACCTTGCAGAACCACTGTGACGTCTGCCGAGATTATGCAGAACCAGCCCAACGGAGGTGGCAGGTCGCAGGGGCAACAAAACTCAGCCTGTGTCGGGGGCTTCGGTGAGCTAACCTTTCCAGGGACAGCTTCCAGACAGTGTTCTGTGCAGGAGAGGTGGGGAGGATGGGTTCTTCTCTGAAAGTTGCAGCAGTGTAAGAAGTACGCTGGAAGAAGTGGGTTGCCCGTCTGTCTTTTGGGGGCCCCAGTTTAGAAGCCATCTGCAGGCCCCCCGCACCAGTCACTACCCCACAGTCAGACTGTCACTCAGCCCAGGTCGCCCCACATCCTGCCACCTGGGCTCTCAGGAAAGCAGTGGTATTAAGTAAGGAAGGAGCTCAGCTCATTTTGAGACCACTTTGTTTTCAGTTCTCCCTGCCTCTGATCTTCCTTGGAAAGCTGGTCTGGTCAAGTGTCTCTGGGCAGCATTTGGGAGAATTGTTATTAATTGATTAAAGAGCCTGCTGGACTGCAACTCTAAATGCCCCTGATTATTGAGCAGCACAGTTAGTGCACCATTCTTACTGTCTAAGGTGCTTCTTTAGGTTTTGCAGTTCTTTCTGCAATGTTTGAATTTTTTGACAGGTACTTTCCAAAAATCTGATGAGATGTTTGCTGATAAATAATTCATAAATTTCCACACTGCAGACAAAAATGTCTGCCTAGAGTGGAAAAATAAAACCAGGGGGAGAAGACTTTGAGCAATAATAAGTTCTGTAGAATCTCATTGCCTGTAGTGACAAAAATTGGGAAATTATCTTCAAATAAGTCCAAGTGAGGTCACACAAATGTTAAAAAAAAAAAAGGGTAATGTTGTATTCCTTTGACCTATAAGGATATTACAATCATATGACAGATACTTGTATTTATGTGTCTTGCGACAGTTGACAGCTCTCGCTATTTTAGATGTTGGCTGAAGGATCTTTAGGTTCAGAAAAGCAAAATCGAAGAGTCAGAAAAGCACAAAGAGGCAATACCTAGCTTGTTTAAAATCTTACTACTTACTGCTTGCCTGTTTCCATGGAGAGTAGCAGGCACTGTAGCCACAGGTGTGGTGGCATCGGACAAGCAAGAGGCAAATATTGGAAGACTTAGACGCTAGGCAAGGCTCTGCACTGGGTAGCTGTAGGACCTTGAGCAGCGGGTCCCTCTGCTTCTGTACCTTAGCTGCAGACTAAGGTAGTTGTATGATTTCAAAGAGGGGAATAAGGTCGTATTTGATTTTTGGCCCTTGCATCAAGCGCAGTGCTGCCTTCAGTAGGTACTCACGTAGGATTTGTTAAATGTATGGATGAATGAATGACATTGTGAAAGAAACTTTTGACATGCTGCAAGGAGAATGTGTGTGTGGTATTTTTGTCCCTTGATTGCACCCTGCAATTATTCTGCCCAGCTCACGTGCAGGGGATTGCTTACATGAAAGGAGAGGTCACCATCTGACCAAGAGATTGACTCGTCCCAGGCTCCACTTGACAATCAGATGAAAAATCCTGATCCAAAAATACCATCAGAAAACTCCTCAGAAGCAGCCCCTGCCTAGTCCAACGTCTCTTCTTTGAGCGAGCCATAAGGATTTAGAATACCTTGTCAATAGCTATGAGGAGCTTGGACCCTTTCAGGAGTGGCCTCCTGAAAACCTACCTAAAATCTTCTTTTCCCTCTTGTATGGGTTTAATGTCTTTCTCAACTGGAGGCTTGTCCTTGCAAATAGTTTGGGGTTGAGAATGGGATGAATTGCTGCCAGGAAACTTCCTAGGAAATATCTTCGTGCTTTGAAGTCAATTTCTTCATCTTTTTGGAAATTAGCATGTGTAGGAAGGCACCCTGGCCCTCCCCCCAAGCGCTCCACTGGCAAGATCCAAGTTTCATGGATTCATGTCATTCCACTCTTTTGCCATGGGTCGTAGATGCTGGTCTTTGCCCCTGTTCCCCTTTCACTTGTCTTGTGTGGCCCCCTGGCTGAAAGTTATTTCCTTGTCTGCCTCTAAACTTTTCATCTCTTCCCACTAGTTTGAAGATTTTAGGGTAAAGGAGACAGTGGTAAGTGTATCTTGAGTGTTGGTTCCTGAAGGACGAGGATGAAATTTGGTTGGCCATCAAATCAAAATAATTGAGCTCCTGTCTGCTTTTGGGAGTGCAGAATGTATTTATTCGATTATTGCGCTGGGTCTCTTTATTAGTCCGGGGTCATAAAAATTAGTGGAAAGGCTCTGAAAGACCTCCGACCATTCTTAAAAATGGCCGTGCAGCTTGCTGAGAATAGGCTTTTTCATTGATTATAAAACACTCTGTTTTAATTCTTCATAGATGTTTTTCTTTGGGGCTAAAAAGGAAATATTAGCAGCAGCCTAAGTGACAGCATACAATGCAGGATTTTTTACGAACTGTTTACTGTCCTTCCAGTAGAGGGAGGGAATGTTTACAAGAGAGAAATCAAGACTTTGTCCAAGAGCAAAGATTGCTTGGTGGTGGTCTTAGGGGAGAAGCTACAAACTTGTCAGGGCTACGGTGTGCCAGTAACTGGCATTCGGGACTCCTAAAATCCAGGGGCTGCCTAGGAGTGGCATCTGAATGAAATGGGAGCTTAAGTCGATTAGGAGGCACAGTACCCATCACTGACAGACAGGCTTGGCTCCCTGACAAACATGGGTTATTCCCCTCCTCCTCAGTACCCACTCCCCGCCTTCCTTCTCTTGTTTAGACTAATCTTTAAAAGTGATGTAACTTAAAACAGTCCAGTGTGAGTTAATCTTTGGGGCCAGCTAGTATCTTGGAGTGGAGGTGACTAAGATCTTTGCCTACAAGATTAGGGTAATGACAAGATCAAACACTGGGGTTTCCTGCAGGCAGGTATATAGGAGTCATATCAAAGCCAGGCTAACGGAATGGGTTTTTTTCCCCTCTTCTTCAGGTGTTGTGGAGCACAATGGCTGAACAACTCCTTCCCCTGGCTTTGTATTTGAGCAATATGCGGAAAGCTGTGAAGATAAGAGAGAGAACGCCAGAAGATATTTTTAAACCTACCAATGGGATAATTCATCATTTTAAAACCATGCACCGATATACCCTGGAAATGTTCAGAACTTGCCAGTTTTGTCCACAGTTTCGAGAGATCATCCACAAAGCTCTCATCGACAGAAACACCCAGGCCTCCCTGGAAAGCCAGAGGAAGCTCAACTGGTGTCGAGAAGTCCGGAAGCTTGTGGCTCTAAAAACCAATGGTAAGACGGGCTCCGTCCCACTTCTTTTCTCTGGGGAATAGGTCCCAAGGTGCCTGGTCTCCGTTAATTAAATTTTGATAGCACTAGCCCAAGCTTTCAAATTCCTTTGAGGCCATAGACACCTTGGTACGGAATCTTGGTAAGGGGCATGCATAATGAAAGCAACCTTCTTTTGCAAATATTTTTGTTAAGAATATTTTTGTATAGTGTATGTTAGAAAGCAGAGCACACTAGAGCCTGGAGAATGCATTTCTAAGCACCGTGCCCCAGTTAGATCATTTGTGTATCTCCTTCTTGTGACTGCTTAATCATCTGTAAAATACTCTTTCCTACCCAGTAATGGAAATATTAAAAGGCTTTAAGTTCAAAAGGAAAGCATGGTGTGAAAACTGGATGTAACTACTGTTTCCCATTATAATTGGAAAATGCTTGTGATGGTCTTACACCTCTTGAATTGATGGCATTTTATGTGTCACCCAGTGAATGGCTGCTGGGCACAAGAGGGCTCCTTTGATCTCCTCCTTGCTTACCTAGGTTCTATTGCCTATAGCCCCATACTATGAAAGTGAAAAGAAAAATGTAAGATTTTTAGCATAGATTTTAGACCCCTACTTCATGAGTTTTAGTGATTCCTGGCTATTTCTTTTTGTCTGCGTCTACTCATCCAGTGTGCCTTACCACTAATAGCTGTTTCCTGTCCTACGCTTTACTGTTTGGTTTTTTAATTATTTCTTTTGAGCCAGAGTGTGTACATCAAGAGAAACAACTAAGCATATTGTTTAGTGCTGAGAGAAAGTTCTACTTTATAGACGTAGATAATTATTACAAGTAGCAAGTAGACTCTACAAGATCAATTAAATGCTTATCATCTAGGTAAGACCAGAAATCTCAGGTTTTTATATCAATGACATTCCTAAACTATCTCATTGAAAATATGACATCCAAGAGGAGAAAACCCTTGTTGACAATAATTATGATAAGAACATTAACTTAATTAACGGAATTGGTGCAATAACTTCGGTCGTTTTGGACTTGGGTAACTTGGAGTGATTGGTAAACGTGCTTTTTCTTTTGCTTTGGTCCTGGGGTATCGTTGCAACACCTTGCCTGTGTGCACAAAGCATAAACTCTTAGGAACTTCAGTAGAGAAAAAGCCGGGGATAGAAAGTATGTATATTGCTCGTGGCATTAGACTGAGTGATGCGTAGAAGTCGGTAATAATGTGAAGCCATCATCGAGGGGTTTTATGTGCCTGACAGTTTGTGGTCTAACTCTCCCATTTTGTTGCAAAAAAGAGTCGGAGTTCACTTGGAATATCAAATTGGGAAAAACGGTGTTCTGCAGAGTTAGAAATGGGGTCAAAAGGGGGAAAACTTGATCATTAACAGTGTTAACTGACATTATTAGGTTTAATATGCTCTTTTTCCTTAAGAAACAAAGTGGAATAAAAATAGTAAACACGCATTTTTTCAAAGATCTATCACTTAAATCAACAAGGATTCACAGCACAAATAAAACTACAAAAGCAAGGGCATTTTTGTAACATTTTCTGGGAAATGGGGATTTTTATGTTCAGAATTCTTTTATTTCTCTACTTCCAACCAAATTCCTTAAAATTCTGAAAAAGAAAAGATATTTAGAGGAGAGGGGAAAACACATGATTTTTCTTCCCAGTTTGTATTAGCACCCCCTTTTGTTTTTAACCATCCCCCTGTAGGGGGGTTCTACAAAGTCAATGGGGTGTTTGGGGAGGGGGTGATTCACAAGTTTGCGTTTGAGGATATGAGACTGCGGTCAATGAGGAAGGGAGTAGGTGGCATAAAATTGAAACTTCATGTGAAAAATTCCAGCGTCTATTGGCTGCAGCATTTCACTTGTATAATGAGTAGCCCTATTCCAGCTCACCCTGACCACACCCACTTGGAAAGTCCAGGGTGCACCTCGCAGTTTAAATGTCTACACACCAGAACAAAAAGTACAATAGCTGTTGCTCAATTGCTAGTCAAATAACTTAGCACTGGGGAATTCCAGATGTTACTTAGGGAATTTTATACTGGTGCATCTCAATAAAGAACTGAAAGTAAGCGCAAGAAGAAGAAAAAAAGCCTTATCTTTGCTCTAGATTTTGCAAAGGGGAAATTTCAACAGAATGCAATGATTACCACACTTCTGCCAAGACACAAGGCTTAAGGGATCTTTTTTGTCTGTTTGTTTGAGTACTTGTTTAGTTAGGCATTCTAAGTGTGTACATTGAAGGGATACTGGCTTTGGACGTATTTGAGGTTTTGGGGGGTTTTGTTACAGCTTAATGATAAATAAAATTTCATAAAAGTTCGAATAGCTTTATTGCCATAGTTATATAGAGTACTGTGAGAAAACAGGATAACTTTTTCTTTATGAAAAGAATTTTGTACTTGCCAAAGGAGTTTAACTTTCCTATAAGGAGTTAATTTTTCCGCATCTAGTGCTCCCTCAAATGTTTATCGTTAGGGGGTTGAAAAAAATGGCTTTAGTAAATTGCAAGTTTTAACCTGGAAAAATTACAAATTAATGGAATAAAGTTAGTTCTGTTCATTTCTCAGAATGCTCAAAATTTCAGCCATCAATGCTGAATTATTTTCAAATTTAAACAGCCAGGTACTGTGTAACTTTTAAAAATGACTTTACAGTTGTTAGGAAGCAGGTTCACAGAAAGCATTGCGTTTCTGGGGAGGCAGAGGTGGGCAGTCAGCAATTTGGTGGTGTCAACTTCACTTTATAAGCCAGGAGAGGAAACTCCCAGGCCCCGCAGGCTCAGGTGGGATGGTCAGGTCATTTACCACTGAGTCATAGCCAGCATCTAGTAACCTGGGCCGTGCCTGCTTCCTGGTTTGCACATGCTGCCCTGTGTACCCCCTCCTAGAGAGCAATAGTGTCTGGGTCTTAGCCAGAAGTTCAAGGAAAGGGACAGGACTTTAGGGATCATAATCCAATGGCCTCAATTCACAAAGAGGAAAAATACTCAAAGGTTAAGGGATTTCCCCCAAGGTCACCTAAACTAGATAGTGGCAACGCCAAGCCGGAATCAAGGTCCCCTGATTACCGGTCCCTGCCTCCTTTGTTCTGTCCTTCCCATTCATTACAGATAAAGAGGGAAAGAATTTTTTTCTTCCTTAAAACTCTTACCTACTTGTGAAACGGTATCAGTTGGCTCTTTGACTAAGAAATTAAGCCATTTGCATTGCATAGCATGCCCTCTTATTCCCTTGTGATAGCAGTGTGGTTGTTAGTTGCCGTCTAGTCCTCTTCAACTCATGAAAACTCCATATACAACAGAACAGAACATCGCCCTGTCCTGCACCATCTTCACAATCATTGGCATGCTGGAGTTCATTGTTGGACCACTGTATATTTTGAGTGTCTTCCAACCTAGGGGTCTCATCTTCTAGCACCATATCGGACAGTATTCTGTTGTGCTCCATAGGGTTATCATTGGTTCATTTTTGGAAGTAGATTGCCAGGCCTTTCTTCCTAGGTTTCTTAATCTGGAAGCTCCACTGAAACCTGTCTACCATGGGTGACCCTGCTGGTATTTGAAATACCAGTAGCATAGCTTCCAGTATCACAGCAACCCAGAAGCCACCATAGTAGAACAAACTAACAGAAGGGTGGTGGATGATAGCAGTAGGGCTTGTTTACTCTTCAAACGTTTACTATGCCTTATATACAATGTCTCTGATTGCTCTTTTCTTCCCTCTGCCCTCAGGGGATGGGAACTGCCTGATGCATGCTGTTTCTCAGTACATGTGGGGTGTTCAGGACACAGACTTGGTCCTGAGGAAGGCACTCTTCAGCGCTCTCAAGGAAACTGACACGCGCAACTTCAAATTCCGCTGGCAACTGGAGTCTCTTAAATCTCAGGAATTTGTGGAAACGGGGCTCTGCTATGACACTCGGGTATGTTTTGTTCCCCCTTTAAACCTCTACTGGCTGAGCTCCATGGAGGGTAAAGGAAACTGAGGCCCAGTCCCTGCCCTCGAGGAGCTTACAGTTTACTTGGTCACATGAATCTGGTTAAGCAAGGTGTACTACTCAGTGGAAAACACCGGGAAATCTCCTGTGGGATTAACCTAGGGTATTTGTTGTTGCTCAGAGGCTTGAGGGCAGTGGATTTCTTCACTTGATCAGACAGGCTTATGATCATGGTCTTTTCCTATGGAGTTTCTATTGGTTTTTGTGTTAATTGCCCTTAACATGCTTTACTGAGCCAACAAATCACATTCAGCCACATGTTCACTATTCTCAGTCACAAGTTTGGAATTTTTGTGTACATTTGGATGAGGGGCTTGTTTTATGCCTCCTCAGGTTTTTTTTTTTTAAAGAAGGTGCTGTCCCCATCCTCCCCCACTTTTGAGTTTGCCTTGTAGTGGAAAAGAGCAAGGGAAGAAAACCCAAGTGGGGAAAAAGAGCGATCATTTCAATGATTATTTCAAGAAAGGGAAAAAATAAGCTGAGTTATATCAATGAATAATTCTACTGTGAAGTCACAGTGATATTTTAATGCAAAGTACATTCAGTTTTTTTTCCTTCATCCCCTCAGAACTGGAATGATGAATGGGACAACCTTATCAAAATGGCATCCACAGATACTCCAGGGGCCCGAGTTGGATTTCAGTATCACTCACTGGAAGAAATACACATATTTGTCCTGTGTAACATTCTCAGGAGGCCAGTCATTGTCATTTCAGGTGAGATGCTGCAGATTGCTTATTCGTATTTAAGTGCTTTTCAGTGTTAGTGCTTTGGCTCTTAGGAAAGAGCCATACCACCAAAGCTACAGGTAACAGTAAACAAAGACAAAAAAAACCCACTGCCATTGAGTCATCTGACTCATAGTGACCCTGTGGGACAGGGTAGAACTGCCCTTAGGATTTCCAAGGCTGTAATCTTGATGGAAGCAGACTGCCCGAGCGAGCGGGCTGATGGATTCAAACTACTGACCTTTGGTTAGCAGCCAAGGGCTTAATTAACCTCTGCGCCACCAGGGTAACAGTAGCTGAATGGAATTTGATGAAAGTCACCCAAGGGCCTGATTTTTCTTTCTCTTTCCTTAAACAGACAAAATGCTGAGGAGTTTGGAATCCGGTTCAAATTTTGCTCCTGTGAAGGTGGGCGGAATTTACTTGCCTCTCCATTGGCCTGCTAAGGAATGCTACAGATACCCCATCGTTCTTGGCTACGACAGCCAACACTTTGTACCCCTGGTGACCCTCAAGGACAGCGGGCCTGGTGAGAGAACGGCATCCATTCACATTTGTAACTTCTGTTAGATACTGCTATATCCTGTTCTCACTAGACATCAGGATTTGTGCCTTTGCCTATGGAAATAAGTTTATTTAAATATGTTACTTTTATTTACATATATTATTCTCTCATTTGCTTGGTTAATAACAGTAATGCAGTTGTAGTAATCATAATATTTCCTTATCTTTTTGTGCCTTATATTATTGTTTGGGAGGTACTTTCAATTGACATATTTGTAGCAAGATGGGAGATATATATTACTGTTAAACCTTGGTGGCATAGTGGTTAAAAGCTATGGCTGCTAACCAAAATTGGCAGTTCAAATCCACCAGGCACTCCTTGGAAACCCTGTGGGGCAGTTCTACTCTGTCCTATGGGGTCACTATAAGTCGGAATCGACTTGACGTCAATCTTTTTTTTTTATCATTATTACTATTATGGAGTCCCTGGGTGGTACAAACAGTTAACATGCTCAGCTGCTAACCAGAAGGTTGGAGGTTTGAGTCCTCCCAGAGGTGCCTGGCGATCTACTTCTGAAAAATCAGCCATTGAAAATCCTGTGGAGCACAGTTCCACTCTTGACACACATGGGGTTGCCATGAGACAGAATCAACTCGATGGCAGCTAACAACAACTACTGTTACTATTAATACATAATAAATTAAGGGATAGAGAGCCCTTAAGACAGTGCCTTAATACAGCAGGTAAATGTCTGTCAGTGTTAGCTATTATTGTAGTAGTTAGCTTAATCTGAAGTGGGCACTCTTGCTAAGTGCTTTGTGTAGGTGATTTTATTTCATTTCATCCGCACAGCGTGCCTATGGGGCATAGGCAGTGTTAGGCTTGTTTTCTAGATGAGGCAGTTGAAGCTCAGAGAGGTTAAGTAACTTGTCTGATGTCACATAGCTTGATAGTGACAAAGCTAAGATTCCACCACAGGTCAGTCTGATTCTGAAGCATGGGAATTTAACTAGTAAGATCCACTGCATGGAGTCTGCTTAATATCCTATGAGATTCCTGGAAACGGTGCATTTTATGTTAGAGTTTAGCACATTATATTTTTCTATTTAGATTTAACGATGGCTAAAAAATACTTTCCCATTCTTTAGTTGTATCCTTTGTACCTTTTTGAAGTGTAATCATTATATGTACGACCTTACGTGTAACCTTATTTAGTACAATAATATTTTGCTTACATGTTCTTTTTCCCTCAGAAATCAGAGCCGTTCCACTTGTTAACAGAGACCGA
Source organism: Loxodonta africana (assembly GCF_030014295.1). NCBI lineage: Eukaryota > Metazoa > Chordata > Mammalia > Proboscidea > Elephantidae > Loxodonta > Loxodonta africana. The sequence continues at coordinate 205,733,184 of NC_087342.1, forward strand.
GGACGATTCGAAGACTTAAAAGTCCACTTCTTGACAGATCCTGAAAATGAGATGAAGGAAAAGCTATTAAAAGAGTACTTGATGGTGATAGAAATCCCCGTCCAAGGCTGGGATGTTGGCACCACGCATTTGATTAATGCTGCAAAGTAAGCACTTTATTGTTGGCTAGATTCTTCTTAACCTTTCAGTATTTTTAAACTTCACCCACATGCTCTGCTGCCACCCCTGAGCTCAACAGTAACATTATTTAAAGCTGGCTGGCTTCCTCGAGTTTGAAACAAATTCGGAGTTCATGTGCACGCATCAGAGAGGATGACTTTAGGCTTTACTGCCTTCCATTTCATTTGGGAACAAGTAATTCATTCATGGATTTTTCTGGATCTCAGGATGCTGAGAGAATTGTGGGTTTGAAATGTGTGCTTCCAGCAAGGGCAGCTTAGTTTTTTTTAATTGCTCTAGTACATCACAGAAAGGCCACCAGTTGCCGTCGAGTCACGTCTGACTCAGGACGAACCCATGTGTTGCAGAGTAGAACAGAATTTCTTTGAGTTTTCAAGGCTTTGACCTTTCTGGAGCAGATCACCAGGTCTTTCTTCCGAGGCACCTCTGGGTGTTTCAAACCACTAGGCTTTTGGTTGGTAGTTAAATGCTTAACTGTGCCACCCAGGGACTCCCATAGGTAGACTAGCAAGTGAAAACTCCTGGAAACAAAAGCCTTTTCCCTTGGTTTCTTGGTAAGACTAGCCATGTCAGACTCTTGTAAAATGTGTAATGTGGCCAGGCATCATTTTTGCCACATGGAAATGGGGAGAGAGGCCCAGAGTGTGCATTGCACAGGTATCCAAGTTTTAAACACTATTTATATCAAGGAGATACCTATTTGTTAGAACTGGCAATGTAGCACAAAAGATGGCAGTGAAAGAATAAAAGAATTGCCCCATGCATTTTCTTAAAGTGGAGATTAGGGAGTCAAAAGTAAACAGATAGTGCCTATGGCTGTGTCTGCCTCCTAGTTACTGCTCAGAGCAGTTAACGCAAAATGCAGAACACAAAGTTCTGAAGTAGTTTGTACTATTAAGTGAACTAGACCAAAATGAATAACCTGAGTAATGTTTTACTAGAAATTTGATCTCTAAGAATTTAGGAAATAAAAGTGGCTTTTCAAAGGAGCAACAGAGTAATAAGGTGTCTACCCAGAGTAGTGCTTTCTTCAGAATTATTCATACTTCTGGGTGGGCCAAGATTGATTAAAGGAGACTGTGATTTTAAAAAATAATGACATCTTCTCAGCAGACTAGCTCAGTTCCTATTTGACTCTAGGACATGTTAGCAGATGTATTGGGTCATGTTACTTTAGAGGGGGCAAACTCCTTATCGTAGGCCTACATTTCAATGGGTAGTTAGGATGGTCATCACCTAAAAGTTTGCTCTGTGTTGATGTAAAATTGCATGCGTGTTTGTATGTGTTCTCATATTTTCCCTTTTGATCTTTAGGTTGGATGAAGCTAATTTACCAAAAGAAATAAATCTGGTAGATGATTACTTTGAACTCGTTCAGCATGAGTACAAGAAGTGGCAGGAGAACAACCAGCAGGGACGGAGAGAGGCGCACGCTCCAAATCCTCTAGAACCTTCCGTGCCCCAGCTTTCTCTCATGGACGTAAAATGTGAAACGCCTAACTGTCCTTTCTTCATGTCCGTGAATACCCAGCCTTTATGCCACGAATGCTCCGAGAGGTGGCAAAAAAATAAAAATAAACCCCCAAAGCTGAACTCTAAGCCTGGCCCTGAGGTGCTCCCTGGTATGGCTCTCGGGGCCCCCAGGGGTGAGGCCTGTGAACCCTTGGTTTGGATCCCTGAGGAGCCAGCTGGGGGGCCTCACTCAGCCCCACCAACTGCGCCCAGCCTTTTCCTATTCAGCGAGACCACTGCTATGAAGTGCAGGACCCCCGGCTGCCCGTTCACACTGAATGTGCAGCACAATGGATTTTGTGAGCGTTGCCACAATGCCCGGCAACTTAACACCAGCCGTAATGTGGACTCCACGAGGCATTTAGATCCTGGTAAGTGCAGAGCTTGCCTCCAGGATGCCACGAGGACGTTTAATGGAATCTGCAGTACTTGCTTCAAAAGGACTACGACAGAGACCTCCTCTAGCCTCGGCCCTACTGTCCCTTCTTCCTGTCACCAGCGGTCCAAGTCAGATCCTTCCCAGCTCATCCAGAGTCTCTCCCCACATTCTTGCCACAGAGCTGGAAGCGAGGCCCAGGCAGGTTGCCTCTCCCAGGCTGCACGGACTCCTGAGGACAGAACAGGCACAAGCAAGTGCAGAAAAGCTGGCTGCATGTATTTTGGGACTCCCGAAAACAAAGGCTTCTGCACACTGTGTTTCATCGAGTACAAAGAAAACAAATGTGAGTGAGATGCCTGATATATCCTAACACAGTAGCCACTGACCAGAAAGGTTTTGTTCCTAAACATGGAGAGAAGGAGCCTGTCTGGGCAGTGGTAGGGTGGTTAGATCTGCCTATGTTTCTCCACCAGCTGTGACACGCACAGTCGTCACAATAGCTGTGACAGCCACGTGTGGCTGCAGAGGCTCTATGTGATTGCACCAGCTCTTAGAACACCACCATCAAATAAACCAAATGCAGCCTGTAGAGAGTTAAACGTACCTGGGTAAAGGTCACTCGGTGTTGGGTATTTATGACAGAGAGTCTAAATTAGACTTCTGAAAGCTGGCATGATAGAGAAATCTCCAAATCCGAAGGGCAGTAGCTGGGGTGAAGGGAGTCTTTGCTCATGTTGGAAGAACACAGCTGTGGTTTCAAAAGAGGGATGGGTAGTTAATGTCTGCTGTTTGTTTTGTTACTAATTGACCAGCAACATATGTCCAAAAGTGAGGGATTCATGAAGCCAAAGGTGTTTGAAAAATAGCATTATGTTTTTATTTTGTTGAAGGCTGGTCTCGTCTATATATTAAGACTGGCCTCATCTGTAGTTGGAGTCCCTGGGGGGCACGAACAGCTAAGGACGCAACTGCTAACCAAAAGGTTGGTGGTTCGAACATACCCAGAGGCACCTCAGAAGAAAGGCCTGGTGATTGCTTTTGAAGGGTCATAGCCTTGCAAACCCTATGGGGCACAGTTCTGCTCTGACACACATGGGGTTGCCATGAGTCAGAATCACCTTATGACAACCGGTTTTTAAACCTCTCTTTGAAACCCATTTACTTCTCTAATGTCAGCTTCTCTGTGTCTACATGGTGACCCCTCTGTGATACTTATGAACATCAATTCTGTTCTAGACTTTGTTGCCGCCTTGGGGAAAGCCAATTCCACAGCCCCCAGGTTCCAGAATGCAGTTCCCTGCCTGGGGAGAGAATGTGGCACCCTCGGAAGCACCATGTTCGAAGGATACTGCCAGAAGTGTTTCATTGAAGCTCAGAATCAGAGATTTCATGAAGCAAAAAGGACTGAAGAGCAACTGGTGAGACATTTGGAGGTCCTCCCCTCTTGTGCATGCCAGGTCCTCCTTGCTGGGGTGGTGCTTTTCTGCCGTTGTAAGCAGACTTACTCCCCGCTGAGCTCCCGGCCACAAAGTCCGCATCCCTGTGGCTCCTGGGGGTAGAAGTGCCACTACTGTAGATTGCCATGGTCAGAGTTTACTGTATGATTCATTTCAAAAAGTCGGTAAAATCAGCCATAGAATAAAACCTCTTTAAGCCTCCAAAATGCCAGGTGACAGACATCTTTGACTCCTAGTAGATAAGCATAGACATCTAAGTGGCCAGTGAATTTCTGTAAATACCCACTCCTGTGTCAGGAGGGGAGCCCCAGGATGGCACAAATGGTTAAGCATGTGGCTACCAGCTGAAAGGTTGGTGGTTCTTCTTCACCCAGAGGCGCCACGGAAGCAAGCCTGGTGAACCTCTTCAGAAAGGTCACAGCCACCGAAAACCCTATGGAACACAGTTCTACTCTGACACACATGGGGTGGCCGTGAGTCAGAATCAACTAGACTGCAGCTGGTTTGGTTTGGTTTGTTGGTTTTCATTAGGAGATAGAAGAAGCCAGAGCACCAAGGTGCCTGCACTCAGTGTTATATAAGAAAAGCAAATTCTGACTGGTAGATGTTTCTCACATTGCTTGCAGAATAAGAAAGCTGTCTAAAAAGAGAGTGGCTTATTTTTATTAAACAAACAAACAAACAAACAAGCTGGGCCAAGTTTTCAATAGATGGCCCCATTCAGCCTCCCTAGGGCTCCTGGCTTTCCTTGGGGTAGGGAGGACAGTCCTGTTCAGAGGCTGCATATGTCCTCTTATTTCCTGGGTCAGGCAGATGCCATTTCTCTCAAAAAGCTATTTGTAGAGTCCACACTGCCCAGTGAAATCTTATCTGCTGTCCCTGAGAAATGTGAGTGACAGTTGTCTGTGTTTGCCCCACACAGAGGTCGAGCCAGCGCCGAGACGTGCTACGTACCACCCAGAGCTCATCTAGGCCCAAGTGCGCCCGGGCCTCCTGCAAGAACATTCTGGCCTGCCGCAGTGAGGAACTCTGCATGGAGTGCCAGCGTCGCAGCCAGCGAACGGTCCCAGCACCCCACCGTGGGGAGCCCGCTCCTGACGAGTCCCCCAAGCAGCGCTGCCGGGCCCCTGCCTGTGAGCACTTCGGCAATGCCAAGTGCAGTGGCTATTGCAATGAGTGCTTTCAGTTCAAGCAGATGTACGGCTAAGCAGACATAGGTGGGCCAGCCCCAGCCAAGAAGGGCCGAGAGCCGTTCACCAACAAGGTGCTATACTCTAAACACTCTGATGCCACTGGAGGGTCAGTCCCAGCCATAGTGGGCTCGAGGATGCCTTTGAGCAGGGACAGGAAAGTTAAGCTTTGCGGTCATGATGATTGGGTTTGGTAACCTGGCAAAATCCCCATCTTGCCGTAAAGTTGGGAGGGTGTCAAGAGTCAGCCCAGGACTGCTGCTCCTCTTCTACCAACCGGAAGGCCGGGAGCCTTTATGGACTTGGAACATGTGCCAGGACTGGCCGTCGCCCTGCATCCTGCCCACCAGTACTGCAGTGTCATCTCGAGAAAGGGAGAAGACACACAGGTCAGGAAAGAGAGCTGAGTCCTCAGGGCACCAAGGCCCTCCATGAGAAGCTCAAGGAAGCTCAGGGAAAATGGACGTACTCAGAGAATGTCAGTGGTTAATGATTTTCCCCTGTCTGCCTGGTTCCTTTCCTCTGGACATGGCAAAAGCAGACTGTCCACGGACTGTGATTCTGAGGCTGCTGAGACTGAATAAGTTCACACTGAAGCAAACAACAAGCTGCTCTTACAATACACACCTTCTAAAGATCAGAATATTTTGACTGGCCGATGTGTACCTCTTTTGGTTATTGCTGCCTTCATTCTAAAGAGGTTAGCTTGACCTGAGGTGTGTGTAGACGTGTGTACAAATATATAATATGCCCTTATGTATGAGGGGATTTTTTTTTTTATTATGTTGAAATGCTGCCTTATCAAAAATATTTTAATATTTTGTGTGTGTCAATATTTTCATTCTTAATGTGAAAAAGTGGAATTATTTATACTTATTATAGAAAATATTTGAAATTTGCACATTTAGTTGTTCCTAATAAAATACCTTTTACTCTTTATCAGATTTCTTGAAGTTTACCTAAGTAAATGTAACTTTTCACAAGAGTCAATATTAAAAAATAAATTATTTAAGAGCAAATTTTGATGTTTTATGTTTGTAAATGATAGAAGAAAAAGACCCAAATGTTAAGACTGTGCTTCCCAAAGCACTTTTTTTTTCCTTTAAATTTTATTTTGTTGTCGAGAATGCACACAGCAAAAGATACAAGAATTCAACAGTTTCTACTTGTGGGACATTGATTACACTCTTAGAATTGTGCAACCTTCTCCCCCTCCTTTTCTGAGTTGATCCTTCCTCAACATAAACTCATCACCTCCTAAGATTCCTATCTAATCTTTAGAGTTGTTGTTGTCAACTTAATCCCATATGGATAGTTCTTAAAGGAGCACAATGCTCAGGGCAGAATCTTTTTTAACTAGTTAAGCTATTGTTTGGTTTTAAGAAGACTTCAGGGGATATTTTTGATTCAAGGTTCAAAGGTTGTCTCAGAGCAATAGTTTTCAGGGGTTCATCCACCCTCCATGGCTCCAGAAAGTCTACAGTCTGTGAGAGTCTGGAATTCTGTTCTACATTTCCCCCTTTTGATCAGAATTCTTATATGGAATCTTGAATCAAAATGTTTGGTAATGATAGGCATTATCCAGTTCTTCTGGTTTCATGGCAAAAGAGGCAGTTGTTCTTGGAGGCAATTAGCTACATATTCCATATCTTCCTCCTCCAAAGCACTTTGTTTTGATGTATACCTGTGCAATGGATACATCTGTCACCCATGAGAAGTAAGATAAGTTTTTAAAAATAATAACTGCTTGAGGGTAGGGCCATCTACTCAAGTACAAGGCTCTGGTTTAACAGTGAAGACAGGTCCACTTGGGAGTGTGAAAGGCCTCTTGGTACCTGTACCTGATGGGATGCTAGGGCTGTAGGCACCTCTGCAGATTCCCTAGGTGACAAAAACAATTAACACACTTAGTGCCAACCAAAAGGTTGGAGGTCCGGATTCATCTAGTGAATTGATGATCTACTTCCAAAACAGCCATTAAAAACCAGATGGAGCACAGTTTAACTCTGACATACATGGGGTCACCATGAGTTGGAGTTGATGGCAACTGGGTTTACTTTGTGCTCCTCTGCAGGTTCCTACTCTCAGCCTTCATAAAGTAGGGAAAGAGAGAATGAGAATCCAGAGGTGAGAGACAAAAAAGAAAAGGAAAGACTAGAAAGGGAGGAATAAATACTGGTGTTTTGAAGAGTTCCTGGGCTGGACACATCAGAAGGGGTGGCATATGGCTGTGATGGCTACCAGGACTGGCCACATCAGTGCCCCGGGAAATTATGAAATAACATTCTTCCACTAGCAAACTCTCGCAAATGTACTCACAGGATTGATTCTGGAGGACAGTGACCCAGAATCTTTATTTAAGCTCCCAGATGATTCTGAAGATGTCAGATTTTAGAGCCACATTTATTTTTTAAATCATTTATAACATTTTTAACTTCATTGTGGAAAATTTTGAACCTACAGAAAAATAGAGAATAGTTTATAAACTCCTACATAGCCATCATCCAGTTTCAACAATTACCAACATTTTCCCAAATTTGTTTTACCTATCACCCCCTTTTTATTTTATTTTATTTTTTAATAATTTTTATTGTGCTTTAAGTGAAAGTTTACAAATCAAGTCAGTCTCTCACACAAAAACCCATATACACCTTGCTACACACTCCCAATTACTCTCCCCCTAATGAGACAGCCCGCTCTCTCCCTCCACTCTCTCTTTTCGTGTCCATTTCACCAGCCTCTAACCCCCTCCACCCTCTCATCTCCCCTCCAGGCAGGAGATGCCAACATAGTCTCAAGTGTCCACCTGATGCAAGAAGCTCAATCCTCACCAGCATCCCTCTCCAACCCATTGTCCAGTCCAATCCATGTCTGAAGAGTTGGCTTCAGGAATGGTTCCTGTCCTGGGCCAACAGAAGGTCTGGGGGCCATGACCACTGGGATCCTTCTAGTCTCAGTCAGTCCATTAAGTCTGGTCTTATGAGAATTTGGGTCTGCATCCTACTGCTCTCCTGCTCCCTCAGGGGTTCTGTTGTGTTCCCTGTCAAGGCAGTCATCGGTTGTAGCCAGGCACCATCTAGCTCTTCTGGTCTCAGGATGATGTAGTCTCTGGTTTATGTGGCCCTTTCTGTCTCTTGGGTTCATAATCACCTTGTGTCCTTGGTGTTCTTCATTCTCCTTTGATCCAGGTGGGTTGAGACCAACTGATGCACCTTAGATGGCTGCTTGCTAGCATTTAAGACCCCAGACACCACTCTTCAAAGTGGGTTGCAGAATGTTTTCTTGATAGATTTTATTATGCCAATTGAGTTAGATGTCCCCTGAAACCATGGTCCCTAGACCCCTGCCCCTGCTACGCTGGCCTTTGAAGCATTCAGTTTATTCAGGAAGCTTCTTTGCTTTTGGTTTAGTCCAATTGTGCTGACCTCCCTCTGTATTGCGTGCTGTCTTTCCCTTCAGCTAAAGTAGTTCTTATCTACTATCTAATTAGTGAATGCCCCCTCCTACCCTCCCTCCCTCCCCCCCTCGTAACCACAAAAGAATGTTTTCTTCTCAGTTTAAACTATTTCTCAAGTTCTTATAGTAGTGGTCTTATACAACATTTGTCCTTTTGCAACTGACTAATTTCACTCAGCATAATGCCTTCCAGGTTCCTCCATGTTATGAAATTCTTCACAGATTCCTCACTGTTCTCTATCAATGCGTAGTATTCCATTGTGTGAATATACCATAATTTATTTATCCATTCATCCGTTGATGGGCACCTTGGTTGCTTCCATCTTTTTGCTATTGTAAACAGTGCTGCCATAAACATGGGTGCGCATATATCTGTTCTTGTAAAGGCTCTTATTTCTCTAGGATATATTCCAAGGAGTGGGATTGCTGGATAGTATGGTAGTTCTATTTCTAGCTTTTTAAGTAAGCGCCAAATCGATTTCCAAAGTGGTTGTACCATTTTACATTCCCACCTTTTTTCTGAAATATTTTAAAGCAAATCCCAGATATTGTGTCCTCACACCCATAAGCACTTTTTAAGGCATTTTTAATTGATAAGATCACGTTCTTTTTACATAAGCACCATTATTACAGCTAGCTAAATTATTTTACTCTTTAGTATCACACCATCCTCAGTGAATATTCTAATATCACAGGTTGTCCTTTTTCCAAACAAGGTCCCTTAGCGCTTTCAGTTGTTAAAGTCTCTTAAGGCTTTTTTATTCTCTTAACAGTCCCTTTTAATTTTTTATGTTATTGATTTCTTAGAGCAATTAGGTCATTCTGTTTGTAGAATAGCCCACATTCTAGATTTGGCTGATTGCTACCTTGTGTCATATAACTTGTTCTTGTGAATTTCTTACAAGATTCTGGTTCACTTTGTTTAGGTGAGAATCATACACAGGAGGTACTGTATGCATCATATCACATCCCATCCTGTCAGAGCCACAGGAATGCTTGCCCAGGAGAATCACAAACTCTCCAAATTGGCCTCTTCCCTTTTTCTCCATTCTTCCTCGCATCTCTCTCCCAGCGCAAAAAAATTCAATTCTTAATCAGCATGATGAGCATAAGCATTTGAGGTTAAGTCAACAGGGTTTCTAAAATAGGAAGTGAGGTAATTAGCAAATTATCTCTGACTCAGAATAATGGCAGATTGATGGGGAAATAGAGCAGGTCTGGAAGCAAGCAAGGGAGCAAATTTGAAGTCATGGGAGGGTCGCATGGGTATACACACAAGCTCATGGGTGTGTATATTCATTTTTCCAAAGGGGGTTGTTATGGATTGAATTATTTGTTGTTATTAGGTGTCATCAAGCCTGTTCCAATTCATAGTGACCCTATGTACAGCAGAGCAAAACCCTGCCCAGCCCTGCACCATCCTCACAATAGTTGCTATGTTTGAGCCAATTGTTGTACCCACTATATCCATCTATCTTGTTGAGGGTCTTCCTCTTTTTCGCCTGACCTCTACTTTACCAAGCATGATGTCCTTCTCCAGGGACTGGTCCCTCCTGATAATGTGTCCAAAAAACGTGAGACAGAGTTTCATCATCCTCACTTCCAGGGACCACTCTGGCTGTATTTCTTCCAAGACAAACTTGTTCCTTCTTCTGGCAGTCCATGGTATATTTAATATTCGTCACCAACACCATAATTCAAAGACATCAATTCTCGTTTGGTTTTCCTTATTCATTTGTCCAGCTTTTCCATGCATATGATTGAAAATACCATCACTTGGGTCAGGTGCACCCTAGTCCTCAAGGTGACTTCTTTGTTTTTAGCACTTTAAAAAGGTCTTTTGCAACAGATTTGCCCAATACAATAAGTCATTTGATTTCTTGAATGCTGCTTCCATAGGTGTTGACTGTAGATCCAGGTAAAACTAAATTCTAACCCCTATACCTGTGGAAGGAAGTCCCTGAGTGGCACACATGGTTAAGCACTAGAGTACCAGCCAAAAAGCTGGTGGGTCAAACTCACTCAGAAGCACCTTGAAAGGTAAGCCTGGTGGTCTGCTTCTAAAAAATCATAGCCTTGAAAACCCTGTGGAGCAGCTCTACTCTCTACATGGGATCCCCATGTGTCAGACTAACTAACAACATAACAACATACCTAGGGATGTAATCCCTTTTGGAAATAGGGTTTTTTGGTTATGTTAATGAGGTCAATCTCAGTGTAGGGTATACCCTAAATCTAATCACTTCTGAGTTACATAAAGAGAAGCATAGACAAAGAGAAGCAGGCCCACACAGGGAGAAGACAGACACTATCTGATAAATAAAGAGGTAGATGAACTTACAAGTCCAGGAACTCCAACATTGCTGGTTACGAGAAGCTAAAATATGGAGCCCTGCCCTGGTGGTAGAAACCCTGGTGGTTTAGTGGTTAAGTGCTATGGCTGCTAACCAAAGGGTTGGCAGTTCGAATCTGCCAGACGCTTCTTGGAAGCTGTTTGGGGCAGTTCTACTCTGTCCTATAGGGTCTCTATGAGTCGGAATCAACTCGACAGCACTGGGTTTTGGGCCCTGGTGGCACAGTGGTTAAGCGCTTGGCTGCTAACAAAGAGGTCGGCAGATATCATTAAAAACTTAGGAAAGAAAGAAAAGACCAAAGCGGATATCAGAATAGACTCTGATACTTGCTCCATCTTCTATTTTTTCTATCTTTTTGAGGTGTCTTTTTTCACTCTGACATTCATTAAAATCAACTATTGCAGTATAGTGAGCTTAGGATCACATTTTGGAATGGCTTTATCACAAAATGATAGGCAAAGTTTTTTTTTAAAAATATGCATATTTATTAATTTTATTATTATTCCTTTTTGCAAGCAGAAAGGGGTTTTATTGTTAATAAAAAATAATTATTTAAAAATACTGCTTATTTCATCTTTATCTTGTTGTTTTAAAATTTTTGTAATTTTAATGTTTTATATAATATAGTAATATAATACATTATAATTAATTTAAAAATATACACATACTGTGAATGCATGCTCAAAAATGTTTTTACAGATGGTATGAGAATTTTTTTTTTATGATAATAAAAGCATTTGGAGTCTCATTTTTCACATATTATGCTCTTTACAAATTGAACTTACAGATTCATTTTTGTCTTCTGCCACTACTTGTATTATGGCCTCTTAAACTATGAAAACAGGAAGCCTTTTTGGTCTCCAGAACCCTTTACACTCTTAAAAATATTGAAGACCCCAGAGAGCTTTTGTTTATGTAGTCTATATTTACATTCGTTGTTGCTGTTGTTAGGTGCTGTTGAGTCATTTCCTACTCATTGTGACCCTATGTACAAAAGAATGAAACACTGCCCAGTCCTGCACCATCCTCACAATTGTTGTTATGCTTGAGCCCATTGTTGTAGCCACTGTGTCAATACATCTTGTTGAGGGTTTCCTCTTTTTCACTAACCCTATACTTAACAAGTATGATGTCCTTTTCAAGGCATTGGCCCCTCCTGATAACATGTCCAAACTATGTGAAGTCCAGGATGGATTTGTTTGTTCTTCCGGCAGTCCACGGTGTCTTCAATGTTCTTTGCCAACACCATAATTCAAAGGCATGACTTCTTCAGTCTTCCTTATTCATTGTCCTACTTTTGCATGCATATGAAGCCACTGAAAACACCCATGGCTTGTGTGAAGTGCACCTTAGTCCTCAAAGTGACATCATTGCTTTTGAACACTTTAAAGAGGTCTTTTGCAGCAGATTGCCCAGTGCAACGTGTGGTTTGATTTCTTGATTGCTGTTTCCATGGACATTGATTGTGGATCCAAGTAAAACAAAATCCTAGAAATTAAAACTAAGAAGTCTTTAAAGCACAGAATATACAAGTAAACATTCCATTAGCTACCAGAACGATAATGTCATCACATGTCATGGAGGTTCTGGAAAACTCTACCCTACGCTTGTGAGAGACTGAGAGTGAAAAAGCAAATAACACTTTAGTATTGTCATGAAAATATTTTTTTACCTCAAGGAGGCCCTGAAGGTGTCTTAGGGAGCTGCATGGGCCTCCACTGACACTTTGAGAACTTCTGCTCTAGAACAATGATTCTTAACCAAGGTTTCCCACCTTCACATCAGAAATACCTGCAGAATGTTTTGAAAATACCCATGTCTGTGCCCCACCTCAGGCCAGGGATTTGGTGTACATGGTCAGGGAAAGGGCCTGGGCAACTTTGCCTGCACTAAGCCCTTCCTTTCCTGATTGAGAAAAGCTTCTCTAAATAATGGTCTCTATGCTTGTTCAGGAAACCCTGGTGGCATAGTGGTTAAGTGCTACGGCTGCTCACCAAAGGGTCGGCAGTTCAAATCCACCAGGCACTCCTTGGAAACGCTGTGGGGCAGTTCTACTCTGTCCTACAGGGTCGCTGAGTCGGAATTGACTTGACGGCACTGGGTTTGGTTTTTTTTTTGGTTTATACTTGTTCAACTGTGCATCCCCATCAGTAAGAATTTTTTGAGCATGTACTCTAATTACATGTATATTTATTTCTTTATAGACTATATGCTTGTTCTTAGTTGCCATTGAGTAGGTCCTCAACTCATGGCAACACCTTACACAACAGAACAAAATGCTGTCCGGTCATGCGACATCCCCGTGATTGGCTGCAGATAGAATCACAGTGATCCATAGGGTTTTCATTGGCTGATCTTTAGAAATAAATGACCAAGCCTTTCTTCATAGTCTGCCTTAGTCTGGAAGCTCCCGTGAAACCTGTTTAGCAGCCTAGCAACACACAAGCCTCCACTGACATAAGGGTTGTGGCTGCTTATAAGGTATACTGGCTGGAAATCAAACCCAGGTCTCCCCCATGGAAGGAGAGAATTCTACCACTGAATCACCAATGTCCTCAAATTTTATACAGATATTACTATATCAGAGCCCTGGTGGTGTAGTAGTTAAAAGCTATGGCAAGCTACGGCTGCTAACCAAAATGTTGGCTGTTCAAATCCACCGGCCACTCCTTGGAAACACTACGGGGCAGTTCTACTCTGTCCTATAGAGAGATTACAAGTAGGAGTCTACTCAATGGCAATGGGTTTGTTTGTTTGTTTTTCTTTTTGGAGGGGGGTTATTACCATATTAATGCATCCTATGCTTATAAACCATACAAAAGAAAAAAAGAGAGAGACAGAGAGATAAGAACTAAAATTAAAAAGTTCTACAATTTTTCTGCCATGCCCCAATGATTCCTCTGCGCATACCCCACTTTTGAATCAACGGCTGGAGAACATCTGCACATTTTCCTGCCTCTTTGCCTCTTCTTAGGAAGGCTTTCTGGATGTCCTTTCCATCTTCTACTTCCCCTCTCTCCCCTTTTGCTAGAATCTGCCAGACTTCCTGCCTTCTATTCCATATTTTCTTAGATGTCATGGAAAGAACTTGAAATTTTCTTAGAGATACTTAGGTTCACATCCTGGACCCATTGTTGCTGTTTTTAGGTGACTTTGAGTTGGTTCTGACTCATAGTGACCCTATGTACAACAGAACAGAACACTGCCCAATTCTGCATCATCCTCACTATAGTTGCTATGTCTGAGCCCACTGTTGCAGTTACTGTGTCAATACATTTCATTGAAGGTCTTCCTCTTTCTCACTGATCTTCAACCTTACCAAGCATGATGTACTTCCAAGGGACTGGTCCCTCCTGATAACAGGTTCAAAGTATGTGAGAGGAAGTCTCACCATCCTTGCTTCCAAGGAGCACTCTGGCTATACTTCTTCCGAGATAGACTTGTTCATTCTTCTGGCAGTCCATAGTATATTCAATATTCTTCACCAACACCATAATTCAAAGATGTCATTCTTCTTTGGTCTTCCTTATTCATTGTCCAGCTTTTGCATGCACATGAGGCAATTGAAAATATCATGGTTTGGGTCAGACACACCTTAGTCCTCAAACTGACATCTTTGCTTTTCAACACCTTAAAGTGTTGGAAGCAGAGAATACCAGAAAGATGTTTACCTTTGTTTTATTGACTATGTAAAGGCATTCAACTGTGTGTGCCATAACAAATTATGGATAACACTTCAGAGAATGGGAATTCCAGAACATTTAATTGTACTCATGCAGAAAATGTACATGGACAAAGAGGCAGTAGTTCGAACAGAGCAGGGGGATATCACGTGGTTTAGAAACAGGAAAGGTGTGTATCAGAGTTGTATCCTTTCACCATACCTATTCCATCTGCACGCTGAGCAAATAATTTGAGAAACTAGACTATATGGAGAACATGGTATAATTGGAGGAAGACTTATTAACAGCCTGCAATATGCAGATGACACAACCTTGCTTGCTGAAAGTAAGGAGGACTTGGAGCACTTACTAATGAAGATCAAAGGCTAAGCAGCCTTCAGTGTGGATTACGCCTCAACACAAAGACAACAAAAATCCTCTCAACTGGACCAATAAGCAACATCATGATAAACAAAGAAAAAATTGAAGTTGTAAAGAATTTCATTTTATGTAGATAGACAATTGACGCCCATGGAAGCAGCAGTCAAGAAATCAAAAGATATGTTGCATTGGGCAAATCTTCTGTAAAAGGCCTCTTTAAAGTATTTAAAAGCAAAGATGTCACTCTGAGGACTGAGGTACGCCTGACCCAAGGCTGGACTCATTATCTGCTAGTTATCTAGGCTCATCTGTGAACCTCAGATTGCACATATGTAATGCTCATTAATTTTTTTTTTTTTTAAATTAGGGAACTTCTTCCCCTCACCCTACCAGAAAAAGCTTTTTTCTATCAATAATTAATCTAATGGTTCTCAACCCTGGCTACATATTAGAATCATCTGGAGGGATTTTAAAAGGCTGGTCCCCAGGGATTCACATCTTTAGTCAGCCTGGGATCAGGCCCAGGTATTGGATTTTTTTTAAAGCTCAGGTGAATCTAATGTGCAGCCAGGGTTTGTAATCACTGGTAGGCATAAGAAGGAGCACTGATGGTGCAGTGCTTAAAGTGATTGCTAACTGAAAGGTTGGCAGTTCAAAACCACCAGCTGCTCTGCAAGAGAAAGATGTGGCAGTCTGCTTCTGTAGAGATTTACAGCCTTGGAAACCCTACGGGGTCGCTATGAGTAGGAATTGACTTGACGGCAGTGGGTTTGGTTTTGGTTGATAAGTATAAGAGTGCTATTTTCACAGGGGCAATTAAGGGAAAGGGAAGACAATTACACTGGCCTTTGAAGAAAGCCCTGAGAAGACTAGATTGTCATCATCTGGTGCACCCCACCCCCCCCCCCACTTGTCAGCATTTATTACCATCATGAATCCAGCTTAGGATAAAAGCAGCTCCACCTCCCAGAAACAAAATCATATCAGCTAACTGTCCTGACAGAGACTGAGAAACCCCAAGAGTATGCCCCTGTAAACCCTTTTAGCTCAGTAATGAAGTCACTCCCAAGATTCACCCTTTAGCCAAAGATCAGACAGGCCCATAAAACAAAAAGAGACTCAAGGGGCACACCAGCCCAGCGGCAAGGACTGAAGGCAGGAGGGGACAGGAAAGCTGGTGATAGGGAACCCAAGGTCAAGAAGGGAGAGTGTTGATATGTCCTGGGATTGTTAACCAATGTCAAAAAACAGTATGTGTACTGTTTAGTGAGAAGCTAGTTTGTCCTATAAACCTTCATCTAAAGTACAATAAAAAAGTCATATTAACTAAGATGGGAGAGATGTTACTGCATTGATCTTTTATGTGAGAGCCAATAATTACCAAAGAAGTGTACACTCTTGCACATTCTGCTCGGTGCACCCCCTCCTCATAGGCACACTCCTTGGGAATCCTTGTAATCAGGAGGCTGTGAGCCTGAGACTATTAGACCAAGGAAAGGTAGTGACAGAATACGTGTGATCCGTGCAGCCCTCTGCTTACTGGGGTATGTTTGTCTTCTTTCCTTACCCAGCAAGAGTCTCTCTGGGTACTGCCTCCACATACAGTGCTTGGAGGGCACTGCCAGCATCTGCCTTTTTGACTCTGTTCTTTGCTGCTCTGCTTTCAGCTCCTGATTGGCCCGCTTTCCTTTAATTGTGTCAACACCTTCAATTAGGCCACAGTCACTCTCTTCTGGTGACTCTGCACCTTTCTGACCTGGTTTGCTTTCTAACTCTCATAGGAACATCTTATTTCCAAGTTACCGTCTGGCACAAATGGTTAAGCACTGAGCTACTAACTGAAAGGCTGAAGGTTCAGATCTACCCAGAGGTGCCTTGAAAGAAATGCCTGGTGTCTTAGGCTGGGTTCTCTAGAGAAACGAGACCAGTAAAGCATATAAATATATACATAGAGAGAGAGAGAGATTTATATCAAGGAAATGACTCACATGATTGTAGAGGCTGGAATGTCCCAAATCTGTGGGTCAGGGTATAGGCTTCTGATTCACCTATCTGCAGGGTCTGGCAAACCCAAAATCAGCAGGTCATAGATCAAGGCTCTTGCTCACAGGCTGCGAAGATCACTGAATCCCAAGATCAACAGGCAAGACCTCAGGTAAGCTGCTAGCTCAAGTCCCAAGAACTGGAAGTCAGACGAACAGGAGCCAGCTGCAGAATCCATTGCAAGCAAAAAGCCCACGAGACTTGCCAGAATGTCTGCTTACATTTGATGCAGGCCACAAGCCCAAGGAAACTCCCTTTCAAACGAAAGGCTACTCACAGCAGATCCTATCATGGAGGTGATCACAACATCATACGGCTGTCAAACCTCTGAGAATCGTGGCCCAGCCAAGCTGACACACAACCTTAACCATCACACCTGGTAATCAACCAACCAAAAGATTAGGAGGAAAGTTCTACTCTGAAACACATGGGGTCACCATGAATAGGAATCAACTCAACCTGTTACTGGTGGACCCCCTCCAGTTATTGCCTAAAAATCTTGAGTTAGGAGGTAATAATTGATAAGTCCTTAAAGTGTGTTGGAATGAGACTTGAACATTTTCAAATATTGTTATAGTACAATTAGTCTCCGACTTACCATGTATCAGTTATGACGAACTACACTTACAACCATCTGTTGTTTTATTTATTTATATTTTAACATCAGCAAATTACATGCTGCAACGTTGTATGTAGTACATATTAATAGCAGGATTTTCAACATGAATGAATAGGCTTGTTTTGGAAAAGAATACCAGAACAGACCTGTCTTAGTCATTTAGTGCTGCTATAACAGAAATACCACAAGTGGATGACGCTAACAAAGAGAAGTTTATTTCCTCACAGTAAAGTAGGATAAAAGTCCAAATTCAGGACATTAGCTCCAGGAAAAGGCTTTCTCTCACTGTCAACCTTCTCATCGCCCTGACTAGGAGTTTCTCTGTGCAGGGACCCCAGGGTCCAAAGGATGCTCTCTGATCCCTGCACTGTTTTCTTGGTGGTATGAGATCCCCAACTCTCTGTTTCCCTTTTCTTTTATTTCTTGTAAGACAAAAGGTGGTATAGGCCACACCCCCGGGAAACTCTCTTTACATTGGATCAGGGATGTGACCTTAGTAAGGGTGCTAAAATCCCATCCTAATTCTCTTTAACCATAAAATTGTGATCACAAAATGGAGGACAACCACACAATACTGGGAATGATGATCTGGCCACATTGATACACACATTTTGGGGGTAACATAATTCAATCCATGACAAGACAGATATTCACAAAGAGATGAAGTCGATGCCTGGTTTCAAGACATTTAAAGACAAAATCATGCTGTATTTGACTTACATCAGAATGTATTTACGAGGGAGTCATTGGAATAGAACCCCATCCTAAGTCGTGGACTATGTGTACTTTATTATATTAAAAGTGACATCCAGCTACTGTTGATCCACATGGAAATCAAAGCAAGAAGAGACATTATTTACAGCATGAAGAAGCACTCACTACAAACACAAGCATAGATTTCCTAATTTTAATCCAGAAATGACTGCTAAGGGAAGGAGGGAAATAAATCTCTTTGTACTCCCTTCCCCTCATTGCCTTCAAAATAGTACTCACCTAAGTATTTGAATATTCTAACATCTTCCAGCTCTATAATCCGGTGAAATTCTGCTCAGGGTTTCAGCCCTTGTCCCTGAAACCCTCCAGGTCCAGAACATTTCACATTCCCTCTCACCAATGGTTTAAACCAAACCAAACCCATTGCCATCGAGTCAATTCCGACTTATAGCAACCCTAGAGGACAGAGTAGAACTGCCCCCATAGGATTTCCAAGACTGTAATCTTCACAGAACCAGATTGCCACAACTTTCTCCTGTGGAGTGGCTGGTGGGTTCACTGGTGGGTTTGAACCATCAGCCTTTCAGTTAGCAGCCAAGTGCTTAACCACTGTACCACCAGGGTTCCTCACCAACAGTTTAATGAAGATGAAATCAGTAAACACGTTGGTTGAATGCTGACCTGGTCTCACAAGTATTTAATATTTCTCTGTGAATTCCAGCTTTAGAGTTAGATTTTCCAGTAGAATAATGAGTCAGAAAATAGAAATAGCTGACTTAATGATTTTCATGGTCATCATTAGAAAATTTTAACTTGAAATGACTAGATAGAAGCTCAGTGGTTATTTTTATCCCTTCTTGAGAATTTAAAGCCTTCATCGGGTTGTTGTTGTTGTTGTTGTTAGGTGCCATCGAGTCAGTTTCAACTCACAGTGGCCCTATGCACAACAGAATGAAACACTGCCTGGTCCTGAGCCATCCATACAATCACTGTTATGCTTGAGCTCATTGTTGCAGCCACTGTGTCAATCCACCTCGTTGACCCTGTACTCTGCCAAGCATGATGTCCTTCTCCAGGGGACTGATCCCTCCTGACAACATGTCCAAAGTATGTAAGACACAGTCTCACCATCCTTGCTTCTAAGGAGCATTCTGGTTGTACTTCTTCTAAGACAGATTTGTTCGTTCTTTTGGCAGTCCATGGTATATTCAATATTCTTTGGAAACACCACAATTCAAAGGCGTCAATTCTTCTTCGGTCTTCCTTATTCATTGTCCAGCTTTCACATGCATATGATGTGATTGAAAATACCATGGCTTAGGTCAGGTACACCTTAGTCTTCAAGGTGACATCTTTGCTCAACACTTTAAAGAGGTCCTTTGCAGCAGATTTACCCAATGCAATGCGTCTTTTGATTTCTTGACTGCTGCTTCCGTGGCTGTTGATTGTGGATCCAAGTAAAATGAAATCCTTGACAACTTCAATCTTTTCTCCGTTTATCATGATGTTGCTTATTGGTCCAGTTGTGAGGATTTTTGTTTTTTTCTTTATCTTGAGGTGCAATCCACACTGAAGACTGTGGTCTTTGATCTTCATTAGTAAGTGTTTCAAGTCCTCTTCACTTTCAGCAAGCAAGGTTGTGTCATCTGCATAACGCAGGTTGTTAATGAGTCTTCCTCCAATCCTGATACCCCGTTCTTCTTCATATAGTCCAGCTTCTCATATTATTTGCTCAGCATACAGATTGAATAGGTATGATGAAAGAATACAACCTTGACGCACACGTTTCCTGACTTTAAACCAGTCAGTATCCCCTTGTTCTGTCCGAACAACTGCCTCTTGATCTATGTAAAGGTTCTTCATGAGCACAATTAAGTGTTCTGGAATTCCCATTCTTCTCAATGTTATCCATAATTTGTTATGATCCACACAGTCGAATACCTTTGCATAGTCAATGAAACACAGGTAAACATCCTTCTGGTATTCTCTGCTTTCACCCAAGATCCATCTGACATTAGCAATGATATCCCTGGTTCCACATCGTCTTCATAATCTGGCCTGAATTTCTGGCAGTTCCCTGTCAATATACTGCTGTAGCCGTTTTTGAATGATCTTCAGCAGAATTTTGCTTGCATGTGATATTACTGATATTGTTCTATAATTTCCACATTCAGTTGGATCACCTTTCTTGGGAATAGGCACAAATATGGATCTCTTCCAGTCAGTTGGCCAGGAAGCTGTCTTCCATATTTCTTGGCATAGACGAGTGAGCACCTCCAGCACTGCATCTGTTTGTTGAAACATCTCCATTGATATTCCATCAATTCCTGGAGCCTTGTTTTTCACCAATGCCTTCAGAGTAGCTTGGACTTCTTCCTTTAGTACCATCAGTTCCTGATCATATGCTACCTCTTGAAATGGTTGAACATCGACTAATTCTTTTTGGTATAATGACTCTGTGTATTTCTTCCATCTTCTTTTGATGCTTCCAGAGTCGTTTAATATTTTCCCTATAGAATACTTCAGTATCATAACTCGAGGCTTGAATTTTTTCTTCAATTCTTTCAGCTTGAGAAACTCCAAGCCTGTTCTTCCCTTTTGGTTTTCCATCTCCAGCTCTTTGCACATGTCATCATAATACTTTACTTTGTCTTCTCGAGCTGCCCTTTGAAATCTTCTGTTCAGTTCTTTTACTTCATCACTTCTTCCTTTTGCTTTAGCAAGTTTTAGAGTCTCCTCTGACATCCATCTTGGTCTTTTCTTTCTTTCCTGTCTTTTCAGTGACCTCTTGCTTTCTTCATGTATGATGCCCTTGATGTCATTCCACAACTCGTCTGGTCTTCAGTCACTAGTGTTCAATGTGTCAAATCTATCCTTCAGATGGTCTCTAAATTCAGGTGGAATATACTCAAGGTCATATTTTGGCTCTCGTGGACTTGCTCTGATTTTCTTCAGTTTCAACTTGAACTTGCGTATGAGTAATTGATGATCTGTTCCACAGTTGGCCCCTGGCCTTGTTCTGACTGATGATATCAAGCTTTTCCATTGTCTTTTTCTACAGATGTAGTCAATTTGATTTCTGTGTGTTCCATCTGGCGAGGCCCATGTGTGTAGTCGCCGTTTATGTTGGTGAAAGAAGGCATTTGCAATGAAGAAGTCATTGGTCTTGCAAAATTCTGTCATTTGATCTCCGGCATTGTTTCTATCACCAAGGCCATATTTTCCAACGATTGATCCTTCTTTGTTTCCAACTTTTGCATTCCAATTGCCAGTAATCATCAATGCATCTTGACTGCATGTTTGATCAATTTCAGAGTGCAGCAACTGATAAAAATCTTCTATTTCTTCATCTTTCGCCCTAGTGGTTGGTGTGTAAATTTGAATAATAGTTGTATTAGCTGGTCTTCCTTGTAGGCGTATGGATATTATCCTATCATTGATAGCGTTGTACTTCAGGATAGATCTTGAAATGTTCTTTTTGACAATGAATGCGACATCATTCCTCTTCAAGTTCTCATTCCCAGAGTAGTAGACTATATGATTGTCTGAATCAGAATGGCCAATACCAGTCCATTTCAGCTCACTAATGCCTACGTTATCTATGTTTATGTGTTCCATTTCATTTTTGACGATTTCCAATTTTCCTAGGTTCATACTTCGTACATTCCAGGTTCTGATCATTAATGGATGTTTGCAGCTGTTTCTTCTCATTTTGAGTTGTGCCACATCAGCAAATGAAGGTCCCGAAAGCTTTACTCCATCCACGTCATTAAGGTCAACTCTACTTTGAGGAGGCAGCTCTTCCCCAATCATTTTTTGAGTGCCTTCCAACCTGGGGGCTCATCTTCCAGCACTATATCAGACAATGTTCTGCTGCTATCCATAAGGTTTTCACTGGCTAATGCTTTTCAGAAGTAGACTGCCGGGTCCTTCTTCCTAGTCTGTCTTAGTCTGGAAGCTCAGCTGAAACCTGTCCTCCATGGGAAACCCTGCTGGTATCTGAATACTGGTGGCATAGCTTCCAGCATCACAGCAACATGCAAGCCCCCACAGTTTAACAAACTGACAGACATGTGGGGGTTCATTGGGTTAGTGGTTTTTAAAGTAAGCATTTCAAAATTTTAAAAAATTGTCACTTTACTAGCCACCTGTTCCTCAGTTTTCAAAGTATTATTCGTTTTCTGACACTTCTGTAGCTGCATTTTACTTAAAACACCACATTTAAAACGAAGAATGTTTTCAAAACAGGCGATTGATATTTTTTATCTGAGTCAGAGACCTCCAGTTTTCCAAAAGACATAAACAGGCTGGAAGGTAAAACATGCAGAATGACCGCTGATTAAAAAAAAAAAAAAAATTTAGTAAAGACATATTAAAAGGGAGCTGTCTTTTTCACAGTGAAAAAAAAAAATAAAAGTAGGAGTAGTTTCAAAGAGTGGAAAGGAAATTGTTGACACAGAAGTTTCTGGCTGTCCCATTGGCCAGGACAAACTGCACATGGCTGTTAGAGGCAGTACTTGGTGGGTCTGTGGAAAATGTACCACAATCATTTAACCACAGAGTTTAGAAACATATAACTTAGACTGACGTCACGTTTCCTTTCTTTCATATGTAGGATTTTGTATTTTTAAGGAAAGGAAAACTTCTTGCTCCATGCCTGAGTAAATACTAATGTCTATTCCAATCCAAAAATGTATAGAAGATCAGACCTGATTATCAGAAAATTTGCTAACAGATGTAGTCATAACAATAACATGTTGTTGTCTTTAATTGCCATCAAGTCAGCTCAGGCTCATGGCAACCTTAAGTATAGTGCAACAAAACATTGCCTAGTCCTGTGCCACCATCTTCACAGTTGTTGGTATGTTTGGGCTCATTTTCCAGCACTACATCAGTCAGTATTCTGTTGTGATCCATAAGATCACATGACAGAACCTGATTACATTGCATCAAATTGCATCGCATTGAGTTATATTATGGACGGTGATAATCTCTACTCAAAGCCTACTGCGTGATTAAATCATAATGGCCTATGGCCAGGATTTCAATACACATTTTTTGGGGGGGGGAGGGTTGGGGGACTCAATTTGATCCATAACACCTTGGTTAGATATTTAACTGTCTTTGAAACTCTGCAATAGGACTATTAGATCCCGGCCTTGTATATGATTTTTTTTTTTTTTTTTTCTGCTCTGCTTCTTTATGTACAACCAAAAAGGCCCTCTGGCTTTCATATTGGCCTTCAAAAGGTTGTGACTCACCCTCAGTTGTTCATTATCTTTCTGTTTGTCAATGACACTTAGCAATAGCCATCCAATCCTGTTATCCTTATAGCTACTATTTCTTCCATCAGTCGTACATTTCACTTGCTAGTGCCTTCTTTTCCACCAGCTCACTCCCCCGATTCACCACTAGTGAAGGACTTAAGACTAGAACTGCCAACTTCTACCAGGGGCTGTCTGTGCTTCACCTACCACCACTGATAGTGTTCTCATTGCCTGCTGAGCAGTGAGTAATTCAGGTCTTAACCCTGTCTTATCATGTGCATTCTTGGACAGCATTACTTACAGTATCAACTATGACAGATTAGTTATTCTGTAAGCAGAGACTGAGACAAGTATGGGGTGGCAGATGTTTATTGTGGATCACACCTGTGAAAGGAAGGTGGTAGCAACAGGATTGGACAGTAGGAAAAGTAGAACTGCAATGCAGACCCAACAAAGCATTGGCCAAATCCAGCAAGGAGCTTGGTCTAACTTTGGGCTGAAATAGCTGGACATTTCAACCCTACCTCACTGAGTTGCCAGATGTAGGCTGCCCCAGGAAGGGCATGCCCTCAGGTGAATGGGTCCCTAAAGCTAAGGCGAACCCTGAGGGAGATGACAGGTGGAGGCTGTCTCCTGCACTTCAGCAAGTCCTTCCTGGGAGGGGGTTCTTGGTAGCGCATCTTGGTATCTACCACAGTAGATGTTTAACAAATATCAGATGCATCATTGACTAGATTATCTTAATCGGGAAAGATGTGGGCAGGAGGAAGGAGGCTGGTCCAATAGGCCTGGCTAGAGATTATGCCTGATGGGACAGGCTCCTGGATCTGGAAAAGGTAATGATGAGGGGCAGGGGCAACTGTGCTGCCAGCATTTGGAAGAGCCCATTTCTGAAGAGTGGGCTCAGCTTAAGAGGAAAAATAGATCTATTCCTTCTCTTCTCCCCTACAAAACACCCCAAATGACCTAAATCTGATTTGATGTCAGAATTCAACTTATAAGGATTCTGGGGTGATTTCAAGTAATTTCTGAAGTATATGCTTAATGCTCCTGGGGTGGAATCCTAGATTTATAGAATTTAATAATTGAAAGAATCAACTCATTCAATATCCTTATTTTACACAAGAAAAACTTGAGGTTCAGAGAAGTCAAATAAAATCCTAGTGCATTCATTTCCTAGGACTGTTGCAACAAAATGCATAAACTGGGTGGCTTATAAGAACAGAAATTTAGTGTCTCACAGTTCTGGAGACTAGGATTCCAATCAATGTGTTGACTAGGCCATATTCCCCCTGAAACATACGGGAAGATCTTTTCTTCTCTCTCCTAGCTTCTGGCATCCCCAGGCATTCCTTGGCTTGAAGATGCATCTTCACATGCCTGTCCTTCTTCTGTCTGTCTTTCTGTGTCTCTTGTCATGTTTTATGAGGACATCACTCGTATGGGATTAGGACCCACACTACTTCAGTATGACCTCATGTTAACTGATAATATCTTCAAAGATCTTATCTCAAACAAGGTCACATTCACAAGTACTAAGGGTTAAGACTTCAACATGTCTTTTTGGGGAACACAATTCAATCCTTAACACCCAAGATCACACAAACAATATGTTGTTACCATGGGCCTAAATCCTGGCTCTCCTCCCTTTTAGGCCTGCTGTTCATTCTGCTCCTACTCAAAGACTGGTGGTGCCTTCTGACTTTTGCCATTTATACATGCACTTGTGCACTGGAGTTCTTATTAGCTGAGTTCATAGCTGTAATAAAGCTCTGGTTTGGAACAAGCCACTGGAGTCCACTACCTCATGCCCAAATCTGTGTGTTTAAATTTCTACTGAAGAAATGAACATTTCACTCAAATGTAGCCAACCAATCAATCAATATAAGTGACCGGGGATGGATTACCCAAAAAGCAGTTTATCCACAGGTTTATTTGTGTTCACTTACGGTTTTTTTTTTTTTTTTTTTACTAATCTGTAGCTTACAATTTCACATGGGTTTTACTACATCTTTGATGTGGCGAAAAACAGGTAAAATTGTACAGTGCAGATTAGTAAGCACAAGTAAGCCAGTGTGTACCTTGCTTAAATTAATATAAGCCCGTGTATGCTTGCTTACTGGTTAAGCTGCCCCTGTAAGTGATTCATATCAGGTCGTTTATTATTTTATTCTTCCCACAAATATTTGTTAAAGGCCAATATATGCTAGATTCGTTGCTAATTTTTTGGAACATAAGATTAAATAAAAGCAAAATGAACTCAACTCTTTTAGAGTTTATGGTCTAATGAAGTCTAGAGTCTAGCGTAAAATCCTTTCTGACTACTCCAGAGAGAGGTACATTCTAAAGAAACTACAGAATAGGAGCTCAGAAAGAAGAGGCTGGGGAAATGAACTCAGAAGTTCATATTTTGCCCAGGGTCAGCCTTTTCTGCCTACAACTGTAAGCTGAAGAACGAAACATGTATGTGTAGTTTTTCCTGTGATGATTACTATTAATGCACCTCAATTAGAAAGTATGCCACTATTGAATTGAACCCTAATGAAGCATACCAGTGCTAATATGCATTACGTACAAATAGTTTTGTGATTTGTTAAGAGTCCTAACTTTGGTATAAGAAAAAGCTTTTTTTGCATAGAACTTCTCAAGGTAAGGTAAACTAGTTGATCCACACAGATCAAGAACAGAGTCAAGAGTGACACTTGGAAGATTTCCTTTTTTCCCCCCTCATGCAGGATATCTGCTTCTTGGCTTGCTCCAAAATATCTCACTTTCCCCATCTCCACCAAATTTAATCTTTATGTACTCTTTTAATATTTATTCAGTATCTTTTAGGTTGCAAGCATTGGGGCAACCAAGATGAATAAGACCCAATCCATGTCTTCAAATGCTCTCATTCAGAAAAAGAAATAAATGTGAATACCAAAATTACAACATCATAGGGAAAGTGCTGTAATCAAAGTTAGGTCAGGAAAGAAAAAAAAAAAAAAAAAAGCACCACCATAGATATTTTAAGCAAGAAGAAATTTAATATAGGAAATGTGATGCTAACAAAACTGTTGGAGCTTCTGGAGAAGAGAAGTTCAGGAAAAACTGCTATTGATTTTCAAACAGTTTGAGATACAGGAATGATATTTTCTTCCTGCCTATACCCACAGCCTACAGCTGCTGCTTTAAGGACTAATGTTCACCTGGCCCAAGCCATGGTGTTTTCAATTGCTTCATACGCATTTAAGACCTGGACAATAAATAAGGAAGACTGAAGAAGAATTGATGCCTTTGAATTACGGTGTCAGAGAAGAATATTGAATATACTATGGACTGCCAGAAGAATGAGCAAATCTGTTTGGGAAGAAGTACAGCCAGAATGCTCCTTAGAAGCAAAGATGTAGAGACTTCATCTCACATACTTTAGAAACGTTATCAAGAGGGACCAGTCCCTGGAAAATCACATCATGCTTGGTAGAATGGAGGGTCAGCAAAAAAGAGGAAGATCCTCAACAAGATGGATTGACACAGTGGCTGCAACAATGGGTTCAAGCATAACAACAACTGTGAGGATGGTGCATTACTGGGCAGTGTTTCATTCTGTTGTCCACGAAGGCACTATGAGTCAGAACTGACTCGACAGCATCTAACAACAACAACAACGGCTGCTGCCAGAGGATAATTGCTTTTCCTCTTTTGCCTTTCAAATCTCTGGTAAGTTCCTTTCATAGGGGAATTCTGAACAAGAACCCTGCTAGCAAGATAGCCTGGGAAATGTAGTTTCCAGGCATCCAGTCCCTACATAGACAGGAGAGCTTGGAAGGTCTGAAAAGGTGGTAGCAGTGAACACAGTCCATACAGCCATTGCCGTGGAGTCGATTCTGACCCATAGAGACACTATAGGACGGAGTAGACCTGCCTTACAGGGCTTCCAAGGCTGTAATCTTTTAAGGAAGCAGACTGCTACCTCTTTCCCCCTCGGAGCTGCTTGTGGGTTCTAACCACCAACTTTTCAGTGAGCAGCTGAGTGCTTAACATTTTCACCACCAGGGCTCCACTCACAACCCATATTCTACATATATACTGAAGTAACTTCTCTACTTCAAAAGAATCATGTCAACTTGGGTCTGTAGAAATGCTACAAAGAGCATTCCCCCAGATAGATCTGTGCTTAGCTAAGAAGAAATTTCTCACAAGGGGATTAGGTATATATACAAGAGACCAGGAGAAACGTAATGAATGTTGCTCAAAGATTCTTCATATACACTGGCTTTTGCCTTATTAACTGCACAGTTAGTGAACTTGCTCTTGAACATCCAGTAGCTAAAGTGAACAGAAGAAATAATGAAGTAAAAGAGCTGAACAGAAGATTTCAAAGGGTGGCTTGAGACGACAAAGTAAAGTATTATAATGACATGTGTAAAGACCTTTTTTTTTTTTTAAAGACCTGGAGTTAGAAAACCAAAAGGGAAGAACACGCTCAGCATTTCTGAAACTGAAAGAACTGAAGAAAGGTTCAAGCCTCGTGTTGCAATATTGAACAATGCAGGAAGCATCAAAAGAAGATGGAAAGAATACATAGTGTCACTGTACCAAAAAGAATTGGTTGACATTCAATCATTTCAGGAGGTAGCATATGATCAAGAATCAATGGTACTGAAGGAAGAAGTCCAAGCTGCACTGAAGTCATTGGCAAAAAAAAAAAAAAAGGCCCCAGAAGTTGACGGAAAACCAATTGAGATGTTTCAACAAACGGATGCAGTGCTGGAGGTACTCACTCACCTATGTCAAGAAATTTGGAAGTCAGCTTCCTGACCAGCCAGCTGGAAGAGATCCATATTTATACCCGTTCCAACAAAAGGTGAACCAACAGAATGCAGAAATTATTGAACTATATCATTAATATCACATGCAAGTAAAATTTTGCTGAAGATCATTCAAAAGGTGTTGCAGCAGTACATCGACAGGGAACTAACTGCCAGGAGTTCAAGCTGGATTCAGAAGAGAACAAGGAACCAGGGATATAATTGCTGATGTCAGATGGATCCTGGCTGAAAGCAGATAATACCAGAAAGATGTTTACCTGTGTTTTATTGGCTATGCGAAGGCATTCAACTGTGTGGACCATAACAAATTATGAATAACATTGCAAAGAATGGGAATTTCAGAATACTTAATTGTGCTCATGAGGAACCTGTACATAGATCAGGAGGCAGTCAATTGAACTGAACAAGGAGATACTGCGTGGTTTAAAGTCAGGAGATGTGTAGGTCAGGGTTGGATCCTTTCACTATACTTAATCTGTATGTTGAACAAATAATCCAAGAAGCTGGACTATATGAAGAAGAATGGGGCATCAGGATTGGAGGAAGATTCATTAACAACCTGCAATATGCAGATGACACAACTTTGCTTACTGAAACTGAAGAGAACTTGAAGCATGTACTGATGAAGATCGAAGACTTCAGCCTTCGTTATGGATTACACCTCAACATAAAGAAAATAAAAGTCCCCACAACTGGACCAAAAGCAACATCATGATAAATGAAAAAAAAGATAAATTGTCAAGGATTTCATTTTATTTGGATCCACAATCAATGCCCACAGAAGCAGCAGTCAAGAAATCAAAGGACATACTGAATTGGGCAAATCTGCTGCACCTGACCCAAGCCATGGTATTTTCAGTCACCTCATATGCATGCCAAATTTGGTCAATGAATAAGGAAGAACAAAGAAGAATCAATGCATTTGAATTATGCGGCTAGTGAAGAATATTGAATATGCCATGGGCTGCCAGAAGAACAAAAAATCTGTCTTGGAAGAAGTAGAGCTAGAATGCCCCTTAGAAGCAAGGATGGTGAGACTTCATCTCACATACTTTGGACATATTTTCAGGAGGGACCAGTCCCTGGAGAAGGACGTCATGCTTGGTTACAGGGCAGGAAAAAAGAGGAAGACGCTTAATGGTGTGGCATGACACAGTGGCTGCAAAATGCGTATCTTAGTCACCTAGTGCTGCCATAACAGAAATACCACAAGTGGACGGCTTTAACAAAGGCATGTTTATTTTCCCTCGGTAAAGTAGGCTAAAAGTCCAAATTCAAATGCCAGGGGAAGGCTTTCTCTCTCTGCCGGCTCTGGAAGAACATCCTTGTCACCTATCTTCTTGTGGTCAAGGAGCTTCTCAGGCGCAGGGACCCCAGGTCCAAAGGATGCACTCTGCTCCTGGTGCTGCTTTCTTGGTGGTATGAGGTCCCCAACTCTCTGCTTGCTTCCCTTTCCTTTTTATCTCTTGAGAGGTAAAAGGTGGTGCAGGCCACACCCCAGGGAAACTCCCTTTACATTGGATCAGGGTTATAACCTGGGTAAGGGTGGTGTTACAATCCCACCCTAATTCTTTTAACATAAAATTACAATCACAAAATGGAGGAAAAACACAGAATACTGGGAATCATGGCCTAACCAAGTTGATACACACATTTTTGGGGGGACATAATTCAATCCACGGTAATAGGCTCAAGCATAACAGCGATTGTGAGGATGGCAAAGGACGGGGCAGTGTTTTATTCTGTTGTCCGTGGAGTCATTATGAGCTGGAACTGACTTGATGGTCCCTAATAACAACTACTGTACAGTATCTGAGATTTATACCTTTTGTGTAATTATTTGGGATCAAAGTGTTGTACTGGGGGGCCTAATACATTAATCCCTTACTGGAAAATTGGCTGCCTCCTCAAATGAACCGTAAGGTACATTCAAAGTGGAGGTTAGTCACCCTCCACCCCCCAATCCTCATCAACTGGACAAAACAGTGAAACATGAAACAAAAAGCCTGGTTCCAAGTCCTGAAACCGCCATTTATTAACTATGTAAATATGAATCAGTCATTTCACCTCTGAAAGCCAGTTTCCTCTTCAGTAAAGCAGAAATCTTAAAATTCTACCCTCTTACCTCACCGAAAGGAGCCCTGACGGCACAGTGGTTAAGCACTTGGCTGGTAACTGAAAGGTCGGCTGTTCGAAGTCACCAGCTATTATACAGGAGAATGATGTGGCAGGCTGCTTCAGTAAAGATTTACAGCCTTGGAAACCTTATGGGGCAGTTCTACTCTTCCCTACAGGGTTGTTATATGTCGGAATTGACTCGACGGCAATGGGTTTCATTTGGGGTTTTACCTCGCAGAGTTATTTTAAGGTTCAAAACCAGTGTGGGAAAACACATATAAAAATATTTTGTAAACTATGAATGTTGTAAAGATCAGAAGCCAAGAAGGAATACATGAAAACTCTGTCAGGATATTGACAAGAGGGAGATTGAGGATGAGAGAGGATGCCGGAGGTGATGTGGGGACAAATCTGGCTCTGGAGCTGGGTCCCAAGATGGGTGGCCAGATTTTCAAGTATATTATCCAAAGGGATGTAGTAAACTACATACGGTATCAATATCCAAGGGATCCCATCTGGGGAAGGACATGACATCTTACACAGCAGGACTCTTCCAGATATTGGTCATTTTCAGAACAAGGCACTTGGCTGGGTTGTGACTGGGGTCTACATGTCCTTGAATGGTATCTCAGCTGCAGATCAAAGTACAGGCAGTACACCCTTCACATAGTAGCTTGGCTCAGAGTAGGCAATCAATATATTTTTATTAACTTAACCAATTAATTAAATAAATATCTGGCAAGAGCAAAGCATATTATAGAGTCCCCAGAAAAGCTGAATGCAGTTCAAGACATGCACCAGGCCTTTGTGGGTAATTACAGGGTTAATCAGGACAAGTGACATGAACTGAGAAACCTCAGTGTGGAGAAGAGAAAGAATGAGGCTAAGTGAGCTTGAAGATGTTGGAATCCACTCCAGGTACAACGGTGTTAGCTTGAATGCAAATTTAAGATTGCATCTGCGGGCAGGATTGGGACTCTTGATGCACTTCCAGGCTTGGTCAGGCCATGTGGGTCAGGACCAGGATGGAGCTAAGGATGAACGTGACAGATGCCTGACGTTTAACAGGACCATGGTTTCAGAGGACATCTAAGTCAACTGGCATAATAAAATTTATTAAGAAAACATTCTGCATCCCACTTTGGAGAGCAGCATCTGGGGTCTTAAATGCTAGCAAGCAGCCATCTAAGATACATCAATGGGTTTCAACCCACCTGGAGCAAAGGAGAATGAAGAACACCAAAGACACAAGGTAACTATGAGCCCAAGAGACAGAAAGGGCCACATAAACCAAAGACTACATCAGCCTGAGACCAGAAGCACTGGATGGTGCCCAGCTACAACCAATGATTGCCCTGACAGGGAACACAGCAGAAAACCCCTAAGGGAGGAGAGCAGTGGGTTGCAGACCTCAAATTCATCTAAAAAGACCAGAATTGACGGTCTGACTGAGGCTAGAAGGACCCCAGGAGTCATGGTTTCCAGGCCTTCCTTTAACCCAAGACGGGAACCATTCCCAAAGCCAACTCTTCAGACAGGGATTGGACTGGACTATGGGCTAGAAAATGATACTGGTGAAGAGTGGGCATCTTGGATCAAGTAGACACATGAGACTATGTGGGCAGCTTCTGTCTGGGGAAGAGATGAGAGGGCAGAGGGGGTCAGAAGCTGGCCAAGTGGACACAAAAATAGAGAGTGAAGGGAAGGAGTGTGCTGTCTCATTATAGGGAGAGCAACCAGGAGTATATAGCAAGGTGTATATAAATTTATGTATGAGAGACTGACTTGGTTTGTAAACTTTCACATAAAGCACAATAAAAAATTTTTTTAAAAATATCAGGCGAATAAAGCATTTGCCTGACATTTTACAGTTCGATTCTCATTTTTTAATTTAAAAAGCAAGCAAACTGAGTACATAATGCTTAGTCCTATGTTGTTGTTGTTAGGTGCTGCAAAAAAAATAAAAATAAAAAACTCAGTAAGGGACAGGGAAAAGAGTGAACAAAAAATGTAAAAAATTTAGTAATAAAATTAATTATATCTCTGAATAAGAAAATCAAACAAAGGAACAGAACAAATATTTAAAAGCATAACGTTGTTCGGTGCCGTTGAGTAGGTTCAGACTCATAGCAACCCTATGAACAACACAATGAAACACTGCCCAATCCCACACCATCCTCACAATCATTGCTATGTTTGAGCCCATTGTTGCAGCCACTGTGTCAATCCATGTTGTTGAGGGTCTTACTCTTTTTCGCTGACCCTCTGCTTTTCTTTACCCTCCACTTTGTTCTTCTCCAGGGACTGTTCCCTTCTGATAACATGTTCAAAGTACGTAAGACGAAGTCTTGCCATCCTCACTTCTAAGGAGAATTCTGGCTGTACTTCTTCCAAGACAGATTTGTTTGTTCTTCTGACGGTTCATGCTATATCCAATATTCTTTGCCAACACTGTAATTCAAAGACATCAATTTTTCTTTGGTCTTCTTTATTCATTGTCCAGCTTTTGCATGCACATGAGGCAATTGAAAATACCATGGCTTGAATCAGACGCACCTTAGTCCTCAAAGTGACATCTTTGCTTTTTAATATTTTAAAGAGATCTTCAGTCATTTATCTGTATATAAATAGATAAGTAGATATAGATAGGTGAATGTTATGGATTGAATTGTGTCCCTCAAAATTTGTGTTGAAAATCCTAACCTCTATGCTAGTGGATGGAAACCCTGATAACGTAGTGGTTAAGAGCTATGGCTGCTACCTAAAAGGTTGGCAGTTCAAATCCACCAGTCGTTCCTTGGAAACTCTATGGGGCAGTTCTACTCTGTCCTATAGGGTTGGTATTAGTCAGAATGGACTCGATAGCAGTGGGTTTGGTTTGGTTTATGTTTTTAGTTATAATCACATTTGGGAATGAGTTTTTTGTTATGTTAATAAGACAGGATTAGTGTAGGGTGTGTCTTCAGTTATCTCTTTTGAGATATAAAAGAGATTAAACAAGCAAGCTAGAGAGGTAGAGATGGGGAAAGATTGATGACACACCACATGAAGATCACCCAGGGTAAAATCTCAAAGGAACAAGGACCTTCCTCCAGAGCTGAAAGAGAGAGAAAGCCTTCACCTAGAGCTGGCATCCTGAATTCAGACATCTAACCTCCTGAACTGGGAGGAAATAAGTTTCTGTTTGTTGAAGTCACAGATTTGTGGTATTTCTGTTATAGCAGCACTAGATAACTAAGAATTTGATACCAGAAGAGTGGGGTGTTGTTTTAACAAATACCTACAAAGTGGAAGTGGTTTTGGAATTGGGTAATGGGTAGAGGCTGGAAGAGTTTTAAAGTGCCTAATAGGGAAAGCCTAAATTGCCTTGAAAAGACCCGTGGTAGAGTTATGGACGTCAAAGGCAATTCTGGTGAGGGTTCAGATGGAAATGAGGAGAGCCATAGAGAAAGTCTCTGTTGTCTCAGAGAATACATAAGTCGCCAGCTACAGGATGTTGCTAGAAATGTGGATGTTAAATGTACTTCTGGTCAGGCTTTAAAATAAACTGATGAACACATGATTGGACAATGGAGAAAGGATGATGTTTTTATGCAGTGGCAAAGAACTCGTCTGAATTATGTTCAAATGTTTGGTGGAAGGTAGAACTTCTAAGTGATAAACTTGGATATCTGGCTGAGGAGATTTCTAAGCAAGATCATAAAAGGGCCAAGTGGTTTCTTCTTGCTGCGTACAGTAAATTTCGAGAGGAAAGAGATGGACCTAAAAATGAGCTGTGCAAAATGAAAACAGAACTTAAAGATTTGGAAAATTCTGTTGTACAAACTGACACATGTACTAGAATGTTCATCGTGGACATGGCTACACAATCTTTTGGTGAAGAGATTAGGCCTGTGACTGCTGGGTCTAATCAACTACCACAGCAGAAAACCCATCAGCTTAGACTGAAGGTGACAGAGAAAGAACAAAAGGAAAGAACACTGCCTGCCTCTTGGAATTCTACAGGCAGGAAACAGACCAAAGGAGCTTCATCTGTTGTCCTTCAAGAAAAGAAAAGGACATGCCTGGAGCAGCTCAAAAATCAGCAGAGCTGTTGAAAGGAGCAAGGAAAGCAGGGGCAGGGCCTTCTCTGTTTCGAAGGGTGGGGCCACAGTCTCCTGGATCTTAAAGGGTGGCCCATAGCCTCTTAGGTTTCAAAAGAGTCAGATCTTCGCCAACTCTGTTCCAGAGTATGGAGCTGCCATTAAGGTATGCCATGGGCATGGGGCCACTGCCCAAACTTGAGGAGACAGGGCTGCCATGCTCAAAGGGCACAAGAACAGGGCTTGCTGGGGCTGTGTTGGGGTCACCACTCAGATGGACTGGGAGAATGGGGCCGCCCAAATCCCAGGGAGTAGAGTTGCCATCCCAGTGGTTCTGGGGGGTGGAACTGAAGCCCAGAGTGAAAGGGCCTCTACTCAGAATCCAGAAGGTATGGCCAACATCCAGTCAGGAGGTCAGGGCCCTTGCCCCATATGCTCCCAATGGACAGAAGATTATTTTCAAGCCTTAAGAGCTAATTCGTAAATTTTTCTGCTAGGTTTTGGATTTATGT
Source organism: Loxodonta africana (assembly GCF_030014295.1). NCBI lineage: Eukaryota > Metazoa > Chordata > Mammalia > Proboscidea > Elephantidae > Loxodonta > Loxodonta africana. The sequence continues at coordinate 205,767,924 of NC_087342.1, forward strand.
GGTGCCCATTATCCCTCTTTCCCTCCAATTTCTCCAGTTTTTAATAGAAATGCTATCTTGTGCCTGTCCACCATTGTTCTTTGGGAACAGATAACTTGTAGTCTAGATTTCACAGGTTCACAGATCAAGAGGAATTTTTCCCCAGGAAGTCTCATCCATATTTGATTTAGATGATTCAAAAGATGAGATTTTGGACTTGGAGTTAATTTAAGACTTTTGGGATAATGTGATTCGGTGAATGTGTTTTGCATGTGGCAAGGACATGAAATTTGGTGGGCCAAAGGGTAGAATGTTGTGGATTGAATTGTGTCCCCCCAAAATATGTGCTGTAAATCCTAATCTCTATACCTGTGGTTATAATCCTACTTGGAAATGGGTTATCATTGTTATGTTAGTCAGACAGGATTAGTGTAGGGTATGTCTTAAATCAATCACATTTGAGATGTAAAAGAGATCAAACAAGCAAGCTAGAGAGGCAGACATGACACACCACATGAAGATTGCCCGGGAGCAGAAGTTCAAAGAGACAGGGACCTTCCTCCAAAGCCGACAGAGACAGAAAGCCTTTGCCTGGAGCAAGCATCCTGAATTCAGACTTCTAGTCTCCTAAATTGTGAGAAAATAAATTTTGGTTTGTTATAGCCATCCATTTGTGGTATTTCTTTTACAGCAGCACTAGATAAGACAGTGGATACGAAAGTAAAATATGTATAGATACGTGAGTATACAACTATATGTGTGCGTGTGTGTTAGCTATTATTATTCCCTTCCTTGTGTGTGTGTATAAATACATATGTGTGTTTACATGTCTCAATATATATTGAGAACGTACCCACACACACACATACACACATATTTATACACACACACACACAAGCAAGGAAATAATAACAGCTAGCATACACATATTCATATGGGATTAGATATTCTTGATAAGTATATGCCAAGAATATTACATATATGAGTGTGTGTATGTATCTATACGTGTATATATCTGGAGCCCTGGTAGGTGCAGTGGTTAAAAGATTGGCTGCTATCCAAAAGGTCGGGAGTTCAAATCCACCAGCCACTCCTTGGAAACCCTATGGGGCAGTTCCACTCTGTCCTACAGGGTCACTATGAGTCAGAACCAACTCAACAATGGGTTATATATATATATATATATACACATGTAAATATGGATGTATATATGGACGGTAATATTTTAACTCTTGCTTTGGGTGCTGGGTTCATGGGATATTACATTATTTAATTAATTAGCAAATAAATTAGAGGAAAAAATAGCCTGTATACTAAGTCCTACATTGTTTCTTCATTATTTGTCTATAAAAATTTTTATCAGCAGACCTGGATCCATCTGATGCTCAACATGGTGATATAAGCAAAATTTAACTCAAGATGGCTTTGGAGCCTGAGCATTACTGTGGCTTCCACTGACATTGCCGAAGCACATCCATACCATCTCCAAGGAAGTAGAATTCAGATTAATTTCACAGAGGAAACCAAACTAAGAGTTATCGTACATGCTTTACATTCTTTCAGGGATGAAAATGTTCTAATTCAGGACTGAATGAGAAACACCTGGAAGCCGTGTCGTTTAATGTTAAGCCATCTATCGAGGGCTCTTTGAATGGTTTGTAAGACCCTCCATGGGAGACACAATTCCTTTATACTGGGAAAAGCAATGGACTACAAATTAGCATCCCTCATTTCTAGTTCCCATTTTACCTCTGAGTAATTATCTGTATAACCTTAATCCACCACCAGCCTCTCTGGACCTCTGTTTCATTATCTGTTAAGTAAACGAGATTAAATTACCCCTTCTAGCTCTACACTTTTGGTCCTGTATTGAAAGTTGACGGGAAAGGCGAAACAATTAAGACATTACAAACTTTCCTGGCTCTTCTTCCTCCCGGTTATTCACTCTCCTCACCCCTCTGACTATCCCCAGAACCTTTAAGTTTTCTTTCCTCTCTGAGGAAGAGTAATTCCGCTCCACTCCAGCTCCTACCTCCACATTCCCAAACCCAGACTCCACCAAGTTGTTCAACAAAATAAAAGTACACTCTGTTACCAGCATACCAAAAAAACCAAAACAAACCCACTGCCGTCGAGTCGATTCCGACTCATAGTACCAGCATACGTCCTCCGTAAAAGGCAGTTGAAGTTATGAATAACAATAAAAAAAGCTTGGTTGCCGTCTATATTTTTTAGATAAAGTATTAAATCGTACACATTACTTGTTCGTTTGTCCCAGTTCCTGGGAAGCCTGTGTGGGAGAATCAGATGTACAAAGGTTGTTAAATCCCGCTTTTTTTTTTTTTTTTAAAGCAAATGTTAACTTTGTTAAGAAAAAGTTGGGGCTAATTTTATTTCTTAACAATGGGAACATTTCTTTAAAGCCACACTTGTAACTAGGAAAAAAAAGTGGCTATCAAGTTGATTCTGACACATGCCGACCCCATGTGTGTCAGAACTAAACTGATCTCCATAGGGTTTTCAGTGGCTGATTTTTAGAAGGAGATCGTTAGGTCTTTCTTTCAAGGGACCTCGGGGTGGACACAAACCACTAACCTTTCGGTTTGCAGTGCATATGTTAGCTGTTTAAATCATCCAGGGACTTTGTAATTGGAAAAGAGTCTATATTCAAGTATTTTACCCTGAGCTTCTATGAAACACATTCAACGAATAGGATAGGTATTGTCAAAATCCAATTCAGAAATATTAAGAAAAAAAATTTTTTTTTAAATCCAATTCAGAGGTTTTCCAAAAGCTTTGGTCATCAAGGTTCAGACTCTCCTCATCAGAAGGGCAATTGTCCAAATACCTGTCAGCCCCAATCCATATGTGGGGATCCTTATTCTTTCATCCTTTGGACATTTTCCACAATGTTCTATCATGTGTTAGAGAGTTAGAGTGGGTTTTGAGTGGCCACAGAGAGTCCTGCTTCCTCTGCTAGGTTAGAAAACCACCCCACACTGTTGTGGCTACAGCTGGGGACAACAATTCACCCTCCTCAGGTTAGGGAGCCCTGTGAGGTTTAGGCGTGAAGTGTTGATTTCACTCAGGTGGTCTGGGAGAGTGCACACTCCCCGTTTTTGTGAAGCTCACACACTGGAAGCATATCTGCTATGGCCATCACCCAGAGCCTGTTAGAGAAGAATTGCAAAACAAGAGTTAATGGGGGCATCTCAGAGTGATCAACCCCACAAGAGGTGAACAGTGTTTCTTCTGGACGTGGATGTTGTTTTAGGTTGTCTTTTGGGTTTTGAAAACCCTGAAGGCAGACCAGGGGACTGGAAATTGCGTTTATTATTAGAAGTTTATCTCAGAACTGTGTAGGGCAGGAAAGTCAGCAAGGTGCACTGGAGTTCCCATCTGGTCTGTGGATTATTGGAGGGCACTTCTCAGTGGGTTCGGGTGTCACAGATATTCTTGCAAGACCACAGTGGAAAAACTCCTGCTGCGATTCGTATGCCCAAGGGGCCGTGCCATCAACATCTACAGCCCCTCAGTCACACAGGTTTTCTCATTCCAGGCGTAGATAAGGCTGTGAGACTGAAATTATGACATCACTTTGCTGCAGTCATGCGTGATTAACTAGATAGGCTGGAAAGAGAGAGGAAAGAGCGCTGATGACCGCTTCGGTAGTGTCATTTATGGTAAAACACGTTTTTCCTCCAGCGTGTAGTAAAATCCCTCATAGGTGGTGGTAATTGGTACAACATGCTTTAGTATTGATTTGATTTCTCAATGTCTAGATAGTGTTTCGAGTTCTTTTTTTTTTTTTAAGTGGCCCCAAAGAAACCTAACATAAAATTTTGACTGAGGGCGGGTGAAGGGGACACGGAGTATGCTAGTCACTTTTGTTCCAGTGTTAATTTTCAAAAACTCCGAATGTCTAATACTGAAAGCCAGGCCAGAGAGCATTCAGAAGTTGCCGAGCTCGTTGACTGCCTCCTCCTCCTCCTCCCTGGGTTGCACGGCTGAATCACACTGGGGCAAGGAAAGTCTGGCTCACAGGACCATGAATTCACTAGTGATTGCTTTTTCTGTTGCTCAAGGGGAGCTGGGGGAGGGGTGTGGTAAATGGAGTGGGCAGCCAGGAAATGTGATATTTCTCTTGGTTCCTTTTGATTGGAGGAAATTCTGTCTTCTCTTTCTGGTTCAGAAGTCTGAGCCATGTAACTTTTTTTTTTTTTTCTTTTAAGTAGTTTGACTTTTGTCGGTGAAAGCCACCTTAAACCCACCTCTCCAGGGTTGTAAAACCAATTAGCTTTGATATAACTTTATCAGATGATGTCATCCAGATGGAGTGCCCATGTAAAAACCCTGACCTCTGGAGGAGCCGGGTCTCTGTCTCTCTGAGTCCTTGTGTCACTTAAGGCATCTCTCCCACACGTGTTCACCCTGTCGCCTTGAATCTCCTTTTTAAATGTTACTTCACATTTCTTCTCCTTTAACCTTTGGTTGAGAAGTGAACATCAGCGTGAATGATTTTCAATGCCTGTTGTCTGAAAACCCATAGTCACTCTCTCTTTATCTATTCTTTCAATTGTGGTAAATATATATGTAACAAAACCTCTGTAATTTTAACACTTTTTAAATGTCTAATTCAGTGACATTCATGATATGTTTATTATGTTGTTCAGTCATCACCATTATCTGTTTCCGAGGACTCGTAATAATTCTAATAGTCAAGCCTAACATTAAGGACAAAGTACAAGTCATATGTAACTGTCACATACAAAATAGGCTGACACAGGAATGTGAGAAAGTTTAGATGATGTGTAGCAATTATTTCGGGTTATTTGGATAAAACTTACTTTTTAAACTGGGAGCAACATGATAAAGAATGCAGCACTAATTTAATAAAAAAAATAAATAAAATATTTTTTTATTTTTTATTTCAGTATCTTTGTAATCATGTAGTTCATTTCAGAAGACCGAATATAATTCTTATTTCTGTTTTTAAAGAACTGTTCCCTCATACGATGTTTTAATAATAATAGCCACATATGTTGAATGCTTATTTTATGGCAGTCCCTAAACTAGATTTTTTTCACTTTATTTTTAATTACTGTAAAAATGTATATAACACAGCATTTGCCAATTCAAAACAATTTTTTTAACATGTACGTCTCAGTGACACTGATTACATTCGTCATGTTGTGCAACCGTCACCCATCTCTGTTGCCAAATTTTCCATCACCCCAACATATACTCAATTCCTCCTGAACAACGGTTCCCCTTTTCTTCTTCCCTCTCTCCTGCCCCGATAACTACTAATAAACACTGATTTCTATATATTTGCCTATATAAACTAGATTTTTTTAAAAAAATTATCTAATTTAATCTCTTTTTTTAATAATTTTACTTGTTGAGAATATACACAGCAAAACACTCACCAATTCAACAGTTTCTGTATGTACAATTTAGCAACATTGATTACATTCTTCAAGTCGTGTAACCATTTTTACCCTCCTTTTCTGAGTCGTACCTCACCCATTAATATAAACTCACTGTTCCCTACGGTTGTTGTCAACTTGATTCCATATAACCCTTTGCCTTCAGGTCGATTTCCACTCATTGATCCCATATAGATTGTCCTTAAAAGAGCACAATGCTCAAGGCAGGCATTTTTTACTAGTTCAGCTAAACTCTTGTTTGGTTTTAAGAAGATTTCAGGGAATATTTTTGGTTTAAGGTTTAAAGACTATAGTTTCTGGGGTTCGTCCAGCCTTCCACTGGTCCATAAAATCTGGATTCCATGAGGGTTTGAAATTCTGTTCTACTTTCCCCCCAGGTCCCCTTTTGATTGGAATTCTTCTAAAGAATCTTTAATCAAAATGTTCAGTAATGGTAGCCAGGCATGTCCAATTTAATCTTAATACTTTATGAATTAGGTATTATCTCTATTTGATAAATGAGGAAACTGAGGCTCAGAAATGTCACACACAGTCAAGTTTAAAACTGCAATCTGTCTTAAAAACTCATGGTAGATTATCTCTAAGAGGAATGTATAGACTATTCATGCTGACTCTAATAAAGTTCTCTGTCATTTTCAATGTTTTTATTCTTTAAAAAACTGTAAGTAAATATTTAATACAAGCAAAAGCGTATCTATAACACACATATAAAGTCCAAAGAATAATAATAAAACAGATGTCTGTATACCTACCACTGAGCTTAAGAAATCAGACATTAGTAACACCTTTGAAGTCTCATATACCCTTCCCTCTTAATTTATCATTCCCTTGGTTTTCTTCCTTGTGTTATCACATATGCGTTTATCACTAAACAATGTGTTACTTGGTTTTGAACTTCATGTAATTATTCTTTTGTGAGTTGCCCTTTTTACCCAACATAATCTCTGTTGATGAGTGTAATATTCTTCATTTTCACTGGTGCATACTATTTAACGGCGTGAATAGGTCTCGTTTATTTATCTGTACTCCTGTTTATCGGCATCTGTGTTGAATCCAGTTCTTGATGTAATTGAGCAATCTTGTCCAAATCTCCTGGCACGCAGGTGTCAAAATTTCCCTTGGGTATATATCCAAGAGTAAAATTGGCAGGTTGAAGGTTATAAAAATGAAGATGTCACATTTTTCAAAATGGTTGAAACGTTTTACACGTCTGTCTGTAGTATCTAAGATGTCCCATTGTTCCATGTTCTCACCAACACTTGATGTAAGACTTTTTACTTTTGCCAGTCTGTTAGATATCAAATAGTATCTCATCCTGAATTTGGTATAAATTTCCCTGATTCCTAAGGAGTTTGAAATGTATTCATATGCTTATTAATTATTTAGGCTGATTCATGCCTGCATGTTTTTTGCTCATTTTTCCCATTGTTTTTCTATTATTCTGTTTGTTGTTTTCTTGTTAATTGGTAGGCTGTCTATATAGATTCTTATTACTAGTTTTTTGTTAGACATGTATGTCACAAATATCATCTCCAAATTCTAGACTGGATTTTCAGAAAGTCTAAATTTTAACGTTGTCGAATTTCAATAAATGGGTCTCTTCAGAGCAAAAATCTTATCTGAGAAATATTTTCTTTCCCAGATGTCATAAAGATATTATCCTATGTTTTCATCTAAAAATATTTTAAGTTTTTTTTATATTTAAGTCTCTAATATCTTTGAAATTGATTTTGGGATATGGTAGAGAATAGTGAGGAATTTCATTTTATTTTATTTTTTTAATGAATTCAGGGGAGTCACAAAGTCTGAAGTTAAAAAGTATCCATTATAATATTATCCTACCACTTAAATAAAAATTAATTTCACATTTCTATATTTCTTTCAGAGAAATATTTATTTCAGTTTTTGTCCATATGCATATATTTTTACAGTATAAAATTTGATATTTTCCCATTTTCAAGTAATGTCTATTAGTTGCAAGAAATTTAGACAATAAAGATGACAAGAAAATCAAAATCACTCAGAATACTATGATATAACTTAATAAAACTCAACAAAATATATTTGAATCAATATATGATCCAAGTACAGCTATTTGTTCCCTCTTTTCAAGGATTTTGCATTCTAATAAATAACTACTGTAAAAATTTTGATGTCATAGTCATTCAGTCTCATTTTCTAATAATAAATACATATTTTTAACACAAATGAGGCCATATGGTACATGCGTTATGCAACCTGACTTTTTGTTTCACGAGCAATGCATAGTTAACTTTTTTACATCACTAAAATTTTTTCTGCAACATTATTGTTGATAAATATATAATATATTCCATTGTAGGTGTATATCGTAATTAATTATTTTATTTTATTGCATACTGACTATATCTAATATTTTGTTATTATAAATAGTTTATATTTGCCATCATTTTATAATTATTTCCTTAGCATAAATCTCTGGAAGAGAAATGTAAAATTATAAGTTTTTTAAAAAAATAGTATTGCCAAATCATCTTTCAGAGATTTTGTTCTAATATGACTTCCACCAACTGTGCTGATCCCTTCTTGTATCAATCTCTTTCTCTTTCTCTCTCAGCCTTTCTCTCTCTCTCTCTCTCACACACACACACACACACACACACACAAGACTCTAAACCTGAATCATTAATGGAACCAAACAGCTTCCTAAAAGGTTCACTAAAACTACCCGGGAAAATTTTTTGTGAAATTACCCACCCTAGAAATTGTCATGCTTGATCCCACTAAGTTAAAAAGCATATGTTTTTTTGGATACTTTTCAACAAGATGACTAGTGTGTAAAACTTTATTTTCTTTCTAGGGTGGTAGGAAGTTTTTCTTTTTTAACATTATTATGTCTTATGGAATACCTCCATGTGTATGTTGCTTTGTTTCTAAATATAACTGTGACCAAGCTCAGTGCATCTGTGGTAACGCAGGGGTTTTTGGAAACAATTTTAACTTTGGGCACACCCCTGAACGTGGGCAGCGCCCACACATTGTCATCTCAGCCCCCTCTTACCCTTTTGGGAAGTCCTGATGATACCCTCATGAGGAGATTTTTTTTTTCTCCTTAATTTTACCATTCTCAGCTCAATGGGGGTTTCCTTATATCCCCACCCCAAATTTATGTATACTATTTTAATAGACAGTACTATGTTGAGAATGCATGCTCTGGAATATTGGTTCTTATCTTTTTTGGCTACACATTAAAATCTCTTAGGGTGTGTTTAAACATACCAATGCCTGAGCTTACCCCTGAGATTCAGACTTAATTTATCTGAGGTGCTGCTCCAGTCATTGGTATTCTAATGTGGATTCTATCATCACTATTCTAAGTCAAAATGGCTTCTCCAGAGAATGAGACTAGAAAAGGGAAAGAAACTGAGAGGGAGAGAAGGTGCTCATGAAGCAGGAGTGAAAGTCTCTCCCTTTTTGTGGTAAAAGAAGATTTCAAAGTAGAAGGTTAAATAGTGTTGGTTTATGGAAATTAGATGATGTAAAATTTCATCATTTTGTCACCTCGTATGGTAGATTAATTTCTGCTCAGTAATCTGCTTAATAAATGAGTATCTTCAAAAGGTATAGTTTTATAGTTAACTATCATTTTCCTACAAGGAAAGGTGAGAAGGAGGGAAGAGTAGAAGGGTGAAAAAGTGAGAGAGAGGAAGGACATAACAAAATAAGAAGGGAAAAGGAGAGAAAGCGTAGAACGCCAGGCAGGGTGTAGGAAAGGACACACAGAGGAAAAGCAGATAGATGGCAGAGAGGAGAAAACCTCTGAGGGGCATGCAGGCAGGGATGCTCATTAGATACTTCTTGAGTAAAAGGTAGATGGGAAAGAAAAGCCATAGCATAGGAGAACAGACAAGGAAGGAAGAAGAGACACATTAGACCACCAATGCCTGGGGCTCACCTCAGACAAAAAGATAAGGCAAAATAGGGCAGAGGAAACCAAATTCCCACTTGCTCATATGCCCCTACTCTTTCACTGCAAGTAGATCTCAAAAGATGAGGCAATCCAACTCCTAGCACTTAAACAAGGCTGAATTACTTAAAATATCATAGATGGAGAATACATAGTATAGTCCTCTGTATGTGTGTATCGTAAGAAAATGTAGACGAATCCTATAACTTTCTCTGGTGATCTGTTTAATTATCTTACCATTTGGTTCTCCCCTCAGTTCTTCTTTTCTTCAATAATGTCTATGAATTCATAAGTTGGAAATAAATATTAGTTGTTTATCTCCTTTTGTACAGTATTATCTTATATTTATGTATCCTTCATGTGATAATTTTTCATATAACTTCCATCTACCTTAACTCAAGTGGTAAAAGGTGGGATGTGTGTGTGAAGAGGGGGTACCCATTAAAAACCATTGCCATCAAATCAACTCCAACTCATAGTAACCATGTAGGGCAAAGGAGAACTGCCCCATAGGGTTTCCAGAGCTGTGATTTTTACAGACTGCCACTCTTTCACCCATGAGTAGAGATAAGAAAATCTTGTTTCTACCAGCTGGCATCTTCCTTAATCCCTCTATGTGAATTAAGATTGATTTCCACGGCATAAACAGAAAAACATGTTTTCAGTTGTATTGTTTACAATTTGAAGTCTGGAGGTAAGCATTTTCAGGATTTATTAGATGGCTCAATAACTAGTAGGCTGCCAAGGCATATCATTTTTCTGCTCAGCCAACTTCAAGGTGTGGTTTTTGTCCTTGTGGTTATTGCTTCATGGTTGCAAGATTTTGTCCTCAATTCAGCACCCCAAGCAGGAATCAAAGGAAAAGGAAAGTTCCTGTCCTTTTAGTCAGAATGCAAAATATCTTTCCCAAAAGTCTCCGTGCAAATCTACTTAATACCTTATTCACCAAAAATGGATTAAACAGCCACCCACAGCTGCAAAGGAGTATGGGAAGCAGGTCCTACGCCTGTTCAGCTTCCAGAATAGGAAAAAGTAAAGGAAGAAGGGGATTGAGGACAGCTTTGAGAAGCTAAACCACACTGGCTTTTACTTCTGAACCCCTCTAGTGGCTGAGGTCCCCTTCTGTGCTCCTCTTCCCCTTCATGCCTTCAAGCCTGATTTCCAAAGCATATTCTTTTTATAAAAATACACTCTAGCCTATGAAATGTCCATCAATTAAAATGAAGCCTAGTACTTCCATATACATGTTTTTTTTTTTTTTTTTTTTTCGTAATACCCATACTATGTTTTCCTGGAGGTATTACTTAGCTAGTAGGTTTTCTAGGTCCTTTGCCTCATCCTTGAAGTAACTTGGCATCTGTTACCCTCAAAACTTCTAACTCCAAGTATAATGTAGCTATAGCTGTTTTTACTGCAGGTATGAATAAATCATTTGTGGATTATTTATTTTTTTCACGGAAACCCTGATGGCATAGTGACTAAGTGCTGTGGCTGCTAACCAAAGGGTCGGCAGTTTGAATCCTCCAGGCTCTCCTTGGAAACTCTATGGGGCAGTTCTACTCTGTCCTATAGGGTCGCTATGAGTCGGAATCAACTCAACGGCACTGGGTTTGGTTTCTTTTTTTTTTTTGGTTTTATTCCTTTCACAGCTGAACTATGTGTACTAATTTTCTAGGGCTACCATAAGAAAACACCACAAACTTGGTCGCTTAAAACAACAGAAATTCATTGCCTTACAGTTCTGGAAGCTAGTCGTTCAAAATCAAGATGTCAGTAGGGCCATGATTTCTCTCAAGGCTCTAAGGAAAGACTCTTCCTTGCCTCTTCCCTAGCTTTGGTGTTCCTGGCAATCCTTGGTGTTCCTTGTCTTATAGACGCATAACTCCAATCTTTGTCTCTCTCTTCACATGACCTTCCCGCTGTATGCCTTTGTCTCTTGTCTCTTCTCCCCTTTTTATAAGGATACTAGTCATATTGGATTAAAGTGACCCTACTCTAATATGACCCCGTGTTAACTAATAGCATCTTCAAAGACCCCATTTCCAAAACAAGGTTACATTCACAAGTACCAGAGGTGAAGACTTCAACATATCTTTTGGGGTGCATACAATCCAATCCATAACATTATGTATTTACAGATTTTGTTACTTCTTCCAAAATCTTCCCACCCCAATAATTTCATTCTTTATGGTTACAAGGCATTTCCTATTCCCATTTTCCTTTAAATAAACAAAAGCTCAGTTGTTTTTATTTTTAAAAAGTACCCTTTATGGGTACCCGGAGCTCATAGCCCACTAAAAACCTTCCCTAACCCCCCAAGCTGAGCTGCGTGCCCTGCACTGTACTCCCATAATGCCATCATTCCAGCACTCATAGATTCTGCTGTGAACCGCACAGAGCAAACATATTGTATTCACCTCATCATCCCTTGTGCCCAGCACAGCCACCAGATCAAAGTGGGACCTCCACGTGGGCACTGGACAAATGCTGATCGAATGGAAATGAAGTGCAAGGACCGGAAATGCTCAGTCTAGCTGTATGACTTGCAGCTGGTTGGAGCTGAAACACACAGGCCAGGTGCTGATCCCTAGAGCAAGCCCCTCTGTGGGTTCAGTCGGCCACGGTCTCTCAGCAGGCTGTTCTTCAGAAACAATGCTTTTCCCATCAAGTCAACCAGAAAAATAAGCAGGTTTATGAGATGAATGCAAGTGAGGATTGATGGTTAAAGCTGCACTCCTTTTTTGGCATCTTTGCTGCTCATTTCTGCTGGGGAAACACCTTTCTGCTACAAAACAAGTCCATTGGCAGGAGGACGGGCAGCGGGTATGTCAGGGAAAGAACAGAATTCTGGAGCCAGATTGTCTCTATCCTGCCCCTTAAGCTCTTCTTCTCTGGTGGCCATTTCTTTTCATATTAATTCATTTCCTATTTAGAGATTCTTCCTGGGTAGGCCCTGAGGGTGTACTAACGAATTTGTCCAGCAAGCACAAATGCTTCCTTTTTTTGTCAGCCTACGATATCCTTCATCATTTTTAACTGTCTCTTAATCAAATTCTTTGAAACCAAACTGAACTATATCCAAAAAAGCAGTCATGTGTTTATCAGTATAATTAAAAATTTTACCTCTTGCAGTAAGACCTATTTGGTTAATTCCACTCAACTTTATGATCGCCTCTCAATGGTGCCTCCTTAGCATTTTACATCCCAGTGTTCTCTGACTTGCTATCTAGCGTGTGTGAGCGACGTCTCCAGTTAGAAAGTAGGCTTCTTGAGACAAGGACTGTGTTGTGTTCTGTAATTTGTAACCCTTCTAATTGATAGTATTATTCCCTCACTAATGCAATCATCATTCTATTGGTGTATGCACATGATGGTCTTGCAATGGATTTAACCTTGGACTATTGTAAATCAACCCTGACCTGTAAAGACACTTGTGGCTCCGTATAAAGTCACTTGTATTCTTAGTGTGGAGTTCCTGGGTGGGGCAAATGGTTAAGCAGTCTACTACTAACCAAAAAGTTGGCAGTTTCACCCAGAGGTACCTTGGAAGAAAGACCTGATGATCTACTTCTGAAAGGTCACAGCCTTGAAAGTCCTATGAAATGGTTCTACTCTGAAACACATGGGACCACCAGGAGTGGGAATCAACTCTATGGTAACTGTTTTTTTTTTTTTTCTTTTTATTCTTAATGTGAAGTCCCTGGGTAGTCAAATGGTTAATGCACTTGAAAGCTAACTGAAACGTTGATGGTACAAGCCCATCCAGAGGCACAACAGAAGAAAGGCCTGGTGATCTACTTCCAAAAAATTGGCCAATGAAAACCATATAGAGTGCCGTTCTACTCTGACAGAGATGAGGTGTCCATGAGTTGGAATCAACTCCACAGCAACAGGTTACTTGTTGTTCTTAGTGTTGAACTAATTTGTATAGTGATCCACGTGTAGTAAATACTGAGTACTACTAACTGCCTGTTAGTATACATCTGGCTGGACATTGCGAAATACACTTTTCTAAGGCATTCTCTATGGAGTGTTGAGAATAGCAACAGAAGAATTGAAAGCTATCTATTGGAGATTTAATGGAACTACTAAGTCCCTTTTCCCTTAGTATATTTTTCTCTTTTAGTGCTTATGAATTCCTTGGACTAAGTGAATACTAATACACCAGGATTCGAGAAAGCCAATGGGCAGAGCTTTTTTCTCCAAAGTATTAGTACCTGCTACAAGCCATTCCATATGGAGCTCTGGTGGTTAAACTCTCAGCTGCTAACTGAAAGGTTGGTGGTTCTAACCCATCAGCAGCTCTACAGGATAGAAGACCTGGCAATCTGCTCCCCTAAAGGTTACAGCCTAGGAAAATCTATAAGGAAGTTCTACTCTATCCTATAGGGTCACTATGAGTTGGAACTGACTCAATGGCACCCACCAACAAGCCATTCCGCCATTCTAGCTTCTTTACGTGGATCCTGTGGACAATTTCAGTGGTCCCCTAAATAAAACATGTATTGTTGTTAGATGCTGTCGAGTTGGTTCCCACCTATAGCGACTCTATGTACAACAGGATGAAACATTGCCTGGTCCTGTGCCATCTTCACAATTTTTGTTATCTTTGAGCCCATTTTTACAGCCACTGTGTCAATCCATCTCATTGATGGTCTCCCTCTTTTTCACTGACCCTCTACTTTACCAAGTATGATGTCCTTCTCCAGGGACATATCCCTCCTGATAACATGTTCAAAGTATGTGAAACGTAATCTCACTATCCTTGCTTCTAAGGAACATTCTGGTTGTACTTCTTCCAAGACAGATTTGTTCATTCTTTTGGCAGTCCGAGGTACAGTCAATATTCTTCACCAAAACCACAATTTAAAGGTGTCAATTCTTCTTCTGTCTTCCTTATTCATCGTTCAGTTTTTGCATGAATATGAGGCAACTGAAAACAACATGGCTTGAGTCAGGCGCAATTTAGTCTTTAAGGTGACATTTTTGCTTTTTAACACTTTAAAGAGGTCTTTTGCAGCAGATTTGCCCAATGCAATGCATCTTTTGATTTCTTGATTCCTGCTTCCAGGGATGTTGATTGTGGATCCAAGTAAAATGAAATCCTTGACAACTTCAATCTTTTCTCTGTTTAGCATGATGTTGTTCATCAGTCCAGTTGTGAGGCTTTTTCTTTTCTTTATGTTGAGGTATAATCCACACTGAAAGCTGTAGTCTTTGATCTTCATCAGTAAGTGCTTCAAGCCCTCTTCACTTTCAGCAAGCAAGGTTGTGTCTTCTGCATAACGCAGGTTGTTCGTGAGTGTTCCTTCAATCCTCATGCCCATTCTTCTTCATATAGTCTAGATACTTGGATTATTTGCTCAATATATAGATTGAATAAGTATGGTAAAAGGATACAACTCTGACATACACCTTTCCTGACTTTAAACCACAAAGTATCCCCTTGTTCACTTTGAATGATTGCCTCTTGATCTACGTACAGGTTCCTTACAAGCACAATTAAGTGTTGTAAAATTCCCATTCATTGCAATGTTATCCATAATTTGTTATGATCCACACAATCAAATGCTTTTGCATATTCAATAAAACACAGGTAAACATCTTTCTGGTATACTCTGTTTTCAGCCATGATCCATCTAACATCAGCATAATATCCCTGGTTCCACATCCTCCTCTAAATCTGGCTTGAATTTCCCATAGTTCCCTGTCAATACACTGCTTCAGTTGCTTTCGGATGATCTTCAGCAAAATTTTACTTGCATGTGTTATTAATGACATTGTAACCAGTTGCCGTTGAATTGATTCCAACTCATGGTGACCTCATCTGTTGCCCCACGTGTCTGTCTGTTGTATTGTGGGGGCTTGTGTGTCACTGTGATGCTGGAAGCTGCACCACTGGTATTCAAATACCAACAGGGTCACCCACGGCAGACAGGTTTCAGCTGAGCTTCAAGACCAAGACAAACTAGGAAGAAGGACCCAATGGTCTACTTCTGAAAAGAATTAGCCAGTGAAAACCTTATGAATAGCAAGGGAACATTTTCTGATATAGTGCCAGAAGATGAGCCCCTCAGGTCAGAACATACTCAAAAGATAAATGGGGGGGGGGGGCAAGATGGTGGAGTAGTCAGACCTTTCCTGTGATTCCTCTTACAACAAAGACCCAAAAAAACAAGTGAATCAATTATATATGACAATCTAAGAGCCCTGAACATCAAAGGCAAAGTTGAGGAATGGGACTGAGTGGCAGGGGCAGGGAGAGATGGTTCAGAAACAGCTAGGAGTTGCCAGACCTGACCTGGAGGGAACCAGCACCCTGTAGGCCAGATTGGCTGGTGCAAGCAAGGAGGCAAGCAGTGGCACTTGGGATGCGTTTTCCACATCTGAAGAGACCAAATGGCAGAGAGTCTACTCAAGCCTCCAGAACCAGTGAAAAGCAGTGCTCAACTGGCAAAAGATAAGTACAGGCATCTAAACTACCATATGGATCAAAAACACCCCTTTGGGAAAAACCTCCCTCCCATTTACTGGCACCTTCTCTGCTCTGCTCTGAGTCCTGGGCCAGCTTCAGAGATTGCTGCATCCTCTGGGCCAGAAGTAGGACCTGTCACACACTCTGAGCTGCTCTTCTGGTCTTGGAGAGAGAACAAATTAACAAACAGGGAAAAAATAATCTGCTGGCTCCCCTAAGTCGGGAACTCAGGGCAAGCACAGCTCCATTGCCTAGGCACAGGCATAATGGGTCGACAGACTTTGAATGCCTTTCACCCCTACATAGACCTGTGTGGGCCCATTTCAACAGCGCAGACCCTTATTAGCACAGTATGACAGGTATATACCTGAAGCCTAACTCCAACTGTATCATCTATGTGGTGGAGTGGCAGGTTCATGACATTTGACACTGCTCTGCCTATTAAGCACATCAGGGGCCTGAGGACTGGTGGCTCCACCCACAGCAGCTAGCCACTGAAGACACAGGTCCAAGAATAAGTGGTGCCTCCCAATCCTTACAGCCAACAGCATTTGGTGCCCATAGTCCAGCTGCAAAACCCGCTCACCTATGCACTCTAGGGAACAGGGACATGCTTTCCTCCCAGACACTCTGGGGCAGCTATCAGCACCCTGCTGTGTTCAGCATGTGACCTCCTACTACAGTCAGACATCTGCGCCTACACCAATCACCCCTGCCCATCTAGGACTGTAGGGGCCAGCATGCACCACACACTTGGTGACTGACTACCTGGACACCTGAGCTGAATCTATACAAGAAAAGTAAATGGACTCCAGGGTTCACATACCTAGTAACAGATCTAGCCACTTGGCGACAGGACTTTAGAGATGCAAAGGCACCAAAATCAAACTAGCTCACATGAGCAGCCTATTTGGGTGTATAAAAACAAAACAAGAAGCTAGGACACAGTAAAAAAAAAAAAAACAGTAAGCAAACATAAATAAATATAATAACTTATTGATGGCTCAGAGACAACAGTCGATATCAAATCACATAAAGAAGCAGAACTTCATTGCTTCAGTAAGCTCCCAAAACAAACAATCAAGAAAACTTTCAGATGAAGAAAACTTCCTAGCATTATCAGAGGTAGAATACAAAACATTAATATACAGAAGTCTTCAAGAGATCAGGCAAAATGCAGAACAAACCAAACAGCACGCAAACAAAGAAAAAGAGGAAATTAAGAAGATTAGAGAAGAGCATAATGACAAATTTAACAGGCTGCAAGAATTTATAGATAAACAGCAAACAGAAATCCAGAAGACTAACAATAAAATTTCAGAATTAGATAACTCAATAGAAAGTCATAAGACCAAAATTGAGGCAATGGAAGTCAGAATTAGTGTGACTGAAGATAAAGCACTTGACACCAACATATTTCAGGAAAAACGAGATAAAAGAATTAAAAAAAAAATGAAGAAACCGTAAGAATTATGTGAGACTCTATCAAGAGGAATAATCTATGAGTGACTGTAGTACCAGAACGGGGGTGATAATAGAAAATACAGGGAGAATTGCTGAAGATTTATTTACAGAAAACTTTCCTGACATCATGAAAGATGAGAAGATATCTATCTAAGATGTTCATCAAACCCCACACAAGATAGATTCCAAAAGAAAGTCACCAAGACTTACCAAAATCAAAGATGAAGAGAGAATTTTAAGAGCGGCTAGGGTTAAATGAAAAGTCACCTACAAGGGAGAGTCAATAAGACTAAGCTTGGACTGCTCCACATAAACCATGCTTGCAAGAAGGCAATGGGATGACATATACAAAGCCTTGAATGAAAAAAATTGCCAGCCAAGAATTACATATCCAGCAAAGCTGTCTCTCAAATACGATGGTAAAATTAGGGGATTTCCAGATAAACAGAAGTTTAGGGAACTTGCAAAAACCAAACCAAAATGACAAGAAACAGTAAAGGGAGGGCTCCAGTTAGAAAATTAGTAACAACATATAACAACCCAAGACTAGAACACAGGGCAGAGCAACCAGATATCAACACAGACAAGGAAGTCACAAACATAAATCAAAGCTAAACACTGAAAATAGGGAAACAGAGAAGTCAATCTGTAAAAGATGACAACACTAAAACAAAAAAGAGGAGCTAAAAAATGTAGTCATAGATTTTCATATGGAGAGGAAGCCAAGGTGATAAAAAGATATAAAAACTGGTTTAAACTTAGAAAAATAGCAGTACATACAGTACATACTAAGGTAACCACAAAGGAAACTAACAATCCTACACATCAAAATAAAAAACAAGAAAAACATAAAGACTCAGCAAATACAAAATCAACAACAATGAAAAAGATGAAAATAAAATACATAAAAACAACTCTGCACAGAAAATTAAGTAGAACAAAGAAACTGTCAGCAACACACACACACACAAATGACATCAAAATGACAGCAGTAAACTCATACCTATCAATAATTACGCTGAATGTTAATGGACTAAATACACCAATAAATAAAGTGGTAGAATGGATTAAAAAGAAAACATGATTTGCCTATATGCTGCCTACAAGAGACACACCTTAGACTTAATGACACAAACAAACTAAAACTCAACGGATGGAAAAAAATATATCAAGCAAACAACAATCAAAAAAGAGCAGGAGCGGCAATACTAATTTCTGATAAAAAAAGAATTTAATGTAAAATCCACCACAAAGGATAAGGAAGGACACTATATAATGATTAAAAGGTCAATATACCAGGAGGACATAACCATAATAAATACTTACGCACTCAATGACAGGGCTCCATAATACATAAAACAAACTCTAACAGCATTGAAAAGAGAGATACACAGCTCCACAACTATAGTGGGAGGCTTTAACACACTGTTTTCAGTGAAGGACAGAACATCCAAAAAGAAACTCAGTAAAGACATGGAAGATCTAAAAGTCACAATCAACCAACTTGACCTCATAGATACATACAGAACACTCCACCCAACAGCAGCCAAACATACTTTCTTTTCTATCGCACGTGGAACATTCTCCAGAAGAGGCACATATTAGGCCATAAGCAAGCCTTAACAGAATCCAAAGCATCAAAATATTACAAAGCATCTTTTCTGACCATAAAGCTATAACAGTAGAAACCAATAACAGAAAAAGGAAGAAAAAAAAAAAAAAATCAAACACATGGAAACTGAACACCACGTTGCTCAAAAACTACTGGACTATAGAAGAAATTAAAGACAGGATAAAGAAATTCACAGAATCAAATGAGAATGAAAACACATCCTACAAGAAACTTTGGGACAGAGCAAAAGCAGTGCTCAGATGTCAGTTTATAGCAATAAATGCACACATCCAAAAAGAAGAAAGGGCCAAAATCAAAACATTAACACTACAACTTGAACAAAAAGAAACAGAGCAGCAAAAGAAGCCCTTGGGCACCAGAAGAAAGCAAATAATAAAAATTAGAGCAGAATGAAATGAAATAGAGAATAGAAAAACAATTGAAAGAGTTAACAAGACCAAATCTTGTTCTTTGAAAAGATCAACAAAATAGATAAACCACTGGCCAAACTGACAAAAGAAAAACAGGAGACGAAGAAAATAACCCAAATAAGAAATGAGACGGGCAATATCACAACAGATCCAACTGAAATTAAAAGAATCATAACAGAACACTATGAAAAACTGTACTCTAACAAATTTGAAAACCTAGAGGAAATGGACAAATTTCTAGAAACACACTACCTACCTAAACTAACACAAACAGAAGTAGAATAACTAAATAAACCCATAACAAAAGAAGAGATTGAAAGGGTAATTAAAAACTACCCCCCCCAAAAAAAACCCTGACCTCAACAGTGTCACTAGAGAACTCTACCAAACTTTCAGAGAGGAGTTACCACTACTACTAAAGGTATTTCAGAGCAAAGAAAAGGATGGAATACTCCCAAACTCATTCTATGAAGCCAGCATATCCCCAATACCAAAACCAAGTAAAAACACCGCGAAAATAGAAAATTGCAGACCTATATCCCTCATGCCAACCTATATCCCTCATGAGGGAACCCTGGTTGCATAGTGGTTAAGAACTACAGCTGCTAACCAAAAGGTTGGCAGTTCAAATCTACCAGGCGCTCCTTGGAAACTCTATGGGGCAGTTCTACTCTGTCCTATAGGGTCACTGTGAGTTGGAATAGACTTGACGGAAACGGGTTTTTTTTTTTTTCTTTTTTGGTTTATCATCCCTCATGAACTTAAACGTAAAAATCCTCAACAAAATTCTAGCCAATAGAATTCAACAACATATCAAAAAGATAATTCACCGCAACCAAGTGAGATTCACACCAGGTATGCAGCGATAGTTCAACATTAGAAAAACAATCAATGTAATCCATCACATATATAAAACAAAAGACAGGAACCACATGATCTTATCAATTGATGCAGAAAAGGCATTGGACAAACTCCAACACTGATTCATGATAAAAACTCTCAGCAAAATAGGAATAGAAGGGAAATTCCTCAACATAATAAAGGGCATTTATACAAACCCAACAGCCAACATCATTCTGAATGGAGAGAGTCTGAAAGCATCTCCCTTGAGAATGGGAACCAGACAAGGATGCCTTTTATCACCACTCTCATTCAACATTGTGCTGGAGGTCCTAGCCAGAGCAATAAGGCCAGAAAAAAGAAATAAAGGTCACCCAAATTGATAAGGAAGAAGTAAAAGTATCTCTATTTGCAGATGATATGATCTTATACACAGAAAACACCAAAGAATCCACAAGAAAACTACTGAAACTAATAGAAGATTTCATCAAAGTATCAGGGTGAAAGATAAACATGCAAATATCAGTTGGATTCCTCTACACCAACAAAGAGAATGTCGAAGAGGAAATCACCAAATCACCATTTACAATTGTCCCCAAGAAGATGAAATACTTAGGAATAAACCTAACCAGAGGCGTAAAAGACCTATACAAAGACAACTACAAGACATTAAGCAAGAAACCAAAAGAGACCTATG
Organism: Loxodonta africana; assembly: GCF_030014295.1. Taxonomy (NCBI): domain Eukaryota; kingdom Metazoa; phylum Chordata; class Mammalia; order Proboscidea; family Elephantidae; genus Loxodonta; species Loxodonta africana. The sequence goes on from NC_087342.1 coordinate 205,788,818, forward strand.
TAAGTGAAAAAACATAACTTGCTCATGGATAGGAAGACTCAACATTGTGAAAATGTCTATTCTGCACAAAGCGATCTACAGATACAATGCAATCCCGATCGAAATTCCAATGGCATTTTTTAATGAGATGGAGAAACAAATCACCAAATTCATATGGAAAGGGAAGAGGCCCCAGATAAGTAAAGCATTACTGAAGAAGAAAAACAAAGTGGGAGGCCTTACACTGCTTGATTTTAGAGCCTATTATACCACCACTGTAGTCAAAACAGCTTGGTACTGGTACAGCAACAGATACATAGACCAATGGAACAGAATTGAGAATCCAGAAGTAAATTCATCCACCTATGAGCAGCAGATACTTGACAAAGGCCCAAAGTCTGTAAACTGGGGAAAAGACAGTCTCTTTAATAAATGGTGTTGGCACAACTGAACATCCATTTACAAAAAAATGAAACAAGACCCATACCTCACATCGTGCACAAAAACTAACTCAAAATGGATCAAAGACCTAAATATAAAATCTAAAATGATAATGATCATGGAAGAAAAAATAAGGACAATGCTAGGAGCCCTAATACATGGCATAAACAGAATATAAAACATTACTAACAATGGATAAACACCAGAAGAGAAACTAGGTAACTGGGAGCTCCTAAAAATCAAACACTTATGCTCATCAAAAGACTTCAGCGAAAGAGTAAAAAGACAACCTATAGACTGGGCAAAAAATTTTCAATAGTACAAATCCAATCGGCATCTAATCTCTAAATCTACAAGATACGGCAAAACCTCAACAATAACAACAAAAAAAGACAAATACCTCAATTAAAAAAAGTGGGCAAAGGCTATGAACAGGCACTCCACCAAAGAAGACATTCAGGTGGCTTACAGATACATGAGGAAATGCTCATGATCATTAGACATTAGAGAAATGCAAATCAAAACTGCAATGACATACCATCTCACCCCAACAACAACAACAAAAAGCTGGCATTAATCCAAAAAACACAAAATAATAAATGTTGGAGAGGTTATGGAGAGACTGGAACATTTATACACTGCTGGTGCAATGTAAAATGGTACAACCACTTTGGAAATCCATTTGGCACTTCCTTAAAAAGCTAGAAATAGAAGTGCCTTGCGATCCAGCAATTCCACTCCTTGGAATATATCCTGGAGAAATAAGAGCCCTCACACAAATAGACATATGCATACCCATGTTCATTGAAACACTGTTCACAATAGCAAAAAGATAGAAACAACCTAGGTGCCCATCAATGGATGAATGGATAAAAAAATTACGGTATATTCACACAACAGAATACAACGCAACGATAAAGAACAACGATGAATCTGCAAAACATCTGAGAACACGGATGAATCTGGAAGGCATTATGCTGAGTGAAATTAGTCAGTCATAAAAGGGCAAATATTGTATGAGACCACTATTATAAGAACTCAAGAAAAGGTTTAAACACAGAAGAAAACATTTTTTGATGGTTTCGAGGGTGGGGAGGGAGGGAGAGGGATACGTACTCACTAGGTAGATGGCAGACAAGAATTATCTTAGGTGAAGGGAAAGTCAACACCAATACAGGGGAAGTCAGCACCTCTGGACTAAACCAAAAGCTGAGAAGTTTCCTAAATATAAGCAAACACTTTGAGGGACCGAGTAACAGGGGCATTGGTCTAGGGACCATGGTTTTGGGGGACATCTGTGTCAATTGGCATAACAAAGGTTATTAAGAAAATGTTCTGCATCTGCTTTGGTGAGTGGTGTCTGGGGTCTTAAACGCTAGCAAGCAGCCATGTAAGATGCATCAATTAGTCTTAACCCACCTGGAGGAGGGGAGAATGAAGAACACCAAAGACACAAGGAAAATATGAGCTGAAGAGACAGGAACAGCCACATAAACCAAAGACACCATCAGCCTGGGACGAGGAGAGCTGGATGGTGCCCAGGTACCACCAATGAGGCCCTGAAAGGGAACTCAAAGGAGTGTCCCTGATGGAGTGGGAGAGGAGTGGGGTGTAGAACTCAGATTCTAGTAAAAAGACCAGACTTGATGGTCTGACTGAGACTGAAGGGACCCAGAAGACATGGTTCCCGGACTCTCTGTTAGCCTGAAGCTGGGACCGTTGCTGAAATCAACTCTTCAGACAAATATTAGACTGGACTATAAGACATAAAACGATACTTGTGAGGAGTGTGCTTCTTGGCTCAAGTGGATACATGAGACTAGATGGGCGACTCCTGTCTGGAGGTGAGATGAGAGGGCAGAAAGGGAATTCTTCACGATTATTGGTATGTTTTACTTCATTATTGCAGCCATTGTGTCAATCCATATCATTGAGGGTTGCCCTTGTTTTCACTGGCCCTCTGCTTTACCAAACATGAAGTTCTTTTCTAGCGATTGGACTTTCATAATGACATGTTCAAAGTAAGCAAGTCAAAGTCTTGCCTTCCTCGTGTCTAAGGAACCCATTCTCATTGTTGTCAAGCTGATTCTGACTCATAGCCACCCTATAGAACAGAGTAGAACCTCCCCATAGGGTTTCCAAGGAGCTGCGGGTGGATTCGAACTGCCAATCTTTTGGCTGGCAGCCAAGCTTGTAACCACTGTGCCACCGGGGATCTAAGGAATATTCTGGTTGTATTTCTTCTAATACTGATTTCTTCATTCTTTTGGCAGTCCACAGTATAGCCAATATTCTTTGCCAAAACCACAAGTTCAAGGGTAATTCTTCTGTCTTCCTTTTTTATTATCCAACTTTTGCATGCTTATGAGGCAACTGAAAAGGCCAAAGGTCAAGCCTTATATTTCTGTTACACAGTTGTGGGTCTCAATATTCTATTCTCCCTTAAGATAGCAAAATATTTCATTTAAAAATAAACTCTACCCTAAAATGAACTTGGATTTTTAGAACAGGAGGTAGACTTTGCAAAACCTTCCCAGAAAGCAAATGCTTTTTAATTTGAAAAAAAAAAGCAGCACTATGGAAAGATTATGGTTTTTGAAGTCAGACTCAAGACACACCCCAATTCAAATCTCAGCTCTATCACTTAGTAAGTAATTAAATTGGGCATGATATTTAACCCTCCTGGGCCTCCGTTTCCTCAAGTTTGGAATGGAGAAAGTGCCGATCTTGCAAAGCAATTAGGAGAATTAAAAATAATGTGTATGAAGTATCTGGTGCACAAGGAACCCCCAATAAATAACAGCTGTTATCATTCAAGGTCTCTGGGGTGAGTATGTACATGACACAATAACTTCTGTACTTCACTAAAGGTACCTATTATATCAGCCTTTGTTAAGTTTGGCACTATTGGCATTTTGGGCCAGATAATACTTGGTTGTGGGGTCTGTCCTAAGCATTGTGGGGTGTTTAGCAGCACCTCTGGCCTCTCTTACTAGAAGCTAGGAGCATTTTTTCCCTCCACCCTCCAGGTCTGTAACAACCAAAAACATCCCCAGACATTGCCAAATGCCTCCTGGGACAAAATCTCCCCTGCTTGAGAATCAGCGATTAAGTGCTGTTGAAGAAAAGTGAAAGGGTCTCAGAGATCTTAATCTCTACCTTTGTCACATTAAACCAGTTTCCAAACTCCAAATGTAAAATTTATGCCACGAGAAATAAGTTATATCTGCTGGGGATTTTTCATGATTGTTTTTGTGATTTTGGCCTTGGGGCCAAAACAGGCTGGAGATGTATCCTGGTTTGGCATTATTTGAAAGCTGGGAAGCTGATCAATCTCTGCTTTTGGAAGTTTCTGTCATTATCCAAATAAGACTCAAATCAGGTGGCCAGAGCAGGGGTATGACGTCTACCCCTTTTCCCTTCATTTCTTTGGAAATAAGCACAGAAGCCAAGAGTGGCAAAGCCTATTGCCAAAAGATCATTTTCAGTCTAGTTTTTGCTGTATTTTGTTTAAATAATTGCTTAGCACATTTTGATACATCATAGCATTTTCCTCCAAGGGAAAAACATCTTTAGATTAGTGATGTTTTTCTTCACTAATCTCAGTCTTAGCCACTAAACCACAATCAAAGGGTCTGGAAAAAAAAAAACAACAGAAGACCCTGTTATTTGTTATTTGTTAGGCTAAAAGGGGAATTTGCCTGTGCACCTTAATTGGGTCGGATACCATATGACTGTCTTATTGAAGTTTGAAATCTGGGAGTTTCCAGGGTACATGGTAAACTTGATTTGCCTGCATGTTTTTATTAGGTAGCAGCCAAAATTTTTTATTTATTTGTTTGTTTATGTAAAAAATGAGGGATTTCGGCAGTAGGCCTCAATCCAGGGGAATTCATGTTTCGATAAAGACTAACAGCCTGAACAGGTTAGTGCTTCCCCAGTCCATTTCTCACTGTTTCTTATCAAAGGAAAAACTGGTCTTCTAATAATGAACTTCAAATGAATCATTCGTTTTTCACCAAAATTACTTAGCATAGCCAAAAGATACTCTAGCTTCTTTGGGGAGGGAGAGGGAGATGATGGGTGGAGGGTGAAGAGAAGCATGTGTGAGATGGGGCTCAGTGGGGTCAATCCAAGACTCTGGGCTGCTCTGCTGCCCTGCAAACTGACCCCTAACACTGCAGGGCCTGGGCCAGACTATCAATGAAATCCCACATCCTGTCTGTCTAACTTTCAAAACCATAAGTCAAGCTAACAAAGAAATAGCTAAGGAGATTCTGTCCACCTCCATTGACAAATATACCTTCAAAATGACAAAACTGAAAAATGTGTACAAAGTTATGGTATAAAGACAGCAAAATGACAAAGACAACAAATTTAACTTTAATTTTGTATGTCTGAGTGTTCTCAGTGCTCAGTTCAAATTTTGGATGAGTACTAAGATAAAAACACACATAAATCATAAGTAATTATATATTTATACCATAAAATTTACTTTTTGGCTTTCATTTCAGCAAAATCAATAACTATGTTGCTAACAATTGAGAATTTATGCCTATTGTTGTAATTATCTAAAGAACTAAAGCAAATGTAATTGTATTCAAATTGTAGAAAATTTGAACACTTAGTCACTAAAAAAAAATAGGACTGTAAATTAAAGTAAATGTAAATAAATTTTAAATTAGTGTCTTAGGTCAGGTTCTCTAGAGGAATAAAACCAGGAAACATATACATATGTAAACATAGAGAGATTTAATTCAAGGAAATGGCTCATGCAGTTGTAGAGTCTGGCAAGTTGCAAAATTCGTAGGTCAGGCAACAGGCTGGAGGCTTCTCCTGACTCAAGTGGTTGCAGGGGCTGAAGAATCCCATAATCTGCAGGTCAGGCAGCAAACTGCTGGCTCACCGCTCAAGAATCAGAGGTCAGATGATGACAAGTCAGATGCAGGATCCAGAATGAGCAAGAGTCAGCCTTGCTGGAACATCCATTTATATACTGGAGGCAGGCCACAGTCCCAAGAAAACTCGCTTTTCAACTGATTGGCTGCTCATAGCAGATCACATCATGGAGGGGATTGTATTATATTGGATCTCATCATGGAAGTGATTACATTATATTACATTATGAAAGAGCAATTCGTCAAATGTCTGCCAAACCTCTGAGAATCAGAGCATAGCCAAGTTGACACATAACATTAACCATCACAATTAGCGTTGTTCTTTACATATTGTTTCAAAACAAGTTATTTTTTCTTCTAAAATTTTCAAAATTACGTAATAAAATGATTCATTATGGAAGAATCAATTGAACTTACGTTACCTGAGAGGAAGGATTTGACATGTTAATTGATTTGTCTCCTGGGAATGAAAATGGTTAAGAGGTTAAGGCCTTGGAGGTTTGAGTCTATCCAGAAGCATCTGGGAAGAAAAATCTGGTTATCTATTTCCACATAATCAACTACTAAAAACCCTGTCCATAGAAGAATTGATGTCTTTGAATTATGGTGTTGGCAAAGAACATTGGCTATACATGGACTGCCAAAAGAACAAACAAATCTGTCTTGGAAGAAGGACAGCCAGAATTCTCCTTAGAAGCAAGGATGGCGAGACTTTGTCTCACATACTTTGGACATGTTACAAGGAGGAACCAGTCCCTGGAGAAGGACATCATGCTTGGTAAGGAATAGAGTCAGTGAAAAAGAAGAAAGCTGTCAATGAGATGGATTGACACAGTAGCTACAACAACGGGCTTAGGCAAAATAACGATCATGAGGATGGTGCAGGAATGGGCAGTGATTCATTCTGTTGTACATAGGGTTGCTTTGAGTCAGAACTAACACGACAGCACCTAAGAACAACAAAAACCCTGTAGAACACAGTTCTACTCTGACATACGTGGGGTTGCCATGAGTTGGAATCAACTCAACGGCAACTGGAAGGTTAAGTACTAGGCCAGCACAGAGCAGTAAATCCCAAGCAACAGAGGCATCCATGTGTACCTCTATAAATTTATTTTTTGTATGTATTTGGTTTTGTTTGTGTTGGGCTTTCTAAAGTTCAGGGCCTAGATAATTCTTACACTGAATAAATACATATCATTGGTCATCTAAATCACTGCAGAATTTCTCCTCAGAGATTTCCATGACGGCAGAAAGTGGCCAACTCTGCCCAGCATCAGGATCACCTGTGGGGCTTTTTAATACTACAGATGTTCTACTTCCACTCCAGTTTTTCTTAATCAAATCTCTCGCAATAAGGCTCCAGCATCAATATTAGTTTGGGTTTGGAAGCCAAAATTACATAGGCTATGTGAAAACAGTGGTTATGGAAGGTCACCCAATAGTGTGCTCCATCTGGATGCCTGGTGAATAACAGAAGAAGATGTCATGCCCTGTTCCCGATGAGAATACCAAGCAGAGAATAAAGGAAGCCTTTCTTCCCAAGTCACTTTGGATGACCATTGCCTCAAACTTTCCAAAATCATGTACCTTACTCTCTATAAAACTATTATAGTCACCCTCCCCTTTGTCTTAATAAATGAACCAATTAAGGCAATGGACGTCTTATCCCATTCCTTAGGTCTCTAGCTCATTCTTCTCAGTCAGAGATTAAGTAATACTCAAAGAAGCAACAGAAGTTTGAGATTTCTGAGGGATCCAAAACAACCTCCTATGGGAAAAATGGTTTTCATAATAACTCACATGAAGGCCCCCAACAACGACAACAACAACAACATGAACACTGGCAAGCTCTGCCAGAAGAGTGCCTTTTTAGAGAGAAGTTGAATATTTTCAGAAGTAAAAAAGTTTTAAGTAACAATCATTGTATGTGAATAAAATTTCAAATTTAGTTTAAGAAGATCCATTTAATCCATTGAATAGACTTTGAAGCACTGCGGAAGATCAAAGACTACAGCCTTCAGGATGGATTACACCTTAACATGAAGAAAATAAAAATCTTCACAACTGGACCAATAAGCAGCATCATGATAAATAGAGAAAATATTGAAGTTGTCAAGGATTTCATTTTACTTGGATCCACAATCAGGGCCCATGGAAGCAGCAGTCAAGAAATCAAATGACATATTGCATTTGGGCAAATCTGCTGCAAAAGACCTCTTTAAAGTGTTGAAAAGCAAAGATGCCTTTGACCCAAACCATAATATTTACATCTCCTCATATGCGTATGAAAGCTGGACAATGAGTAAAGAAGGTAGGGAAGAATTGATGCTTTTGAATTATGGTGATGGCAAAGAACATTGAATATACTGTGAACTGCCAGAACAAACAAGTCTGTCTTGGAGGTACAGCCAGAGTGCTCCTTGGAAGCAAGGATGGCGAGACTTTGTCTCGTGTATTTTGGACATGTTATAAGGAGGGACCAGTCCCTGGAAAAGGATATCATGCTTCGTAAGGTAGGAAGTCAGAGAAACAGAGAAAGACCCTCGACAACATGGATTGACATAGTGGCTGCAACAATGGGCTGAAACGTAGCAACAATTGTGAGGATGGCAAACAACCAGGCAGTGTTTCGTTCTGTTGTACATAGGGTCCCTATGAATTGGAACCAACTTGGCAGCACCTAACGACAACAAAGAAAAATTGAAGGTGCTGAGGACTGTCATCTCTGAGGCTGACAGTGGAGCCAAGGAATAGCTTAAAATGTTCCTTTCATCCCTGCCTTGTGATGCATTATGGCTTCTGAGGCCTATAACCTATCCGCATGGACAACTTCTTGGTACTGTCTTACAGAAGATTGATCCTTAATGGCAGGACTTTAGGATTCACTGCTGGGGAACTTCTGCCTCCAGTGGGGGTCTGTGCAACAGGGCACATGCAGATGAGCACCTTACAGTGTTCAAGTGTAAATTTTAATTGTGGTGCACAATCATCTCAGAGGTCAAACCATAACCAGAATGGGAGAGTTGTGGTTTTATCACCTAATAATCCTGTGATGACTTTGTGAAATTAGTCAATCAATCACTCATTCACGTACTTACAAAGTACCTGTTATGTGCCAGAAGGTGTGCCAATAGCTGAGGATACAACAATAATCAAAACTGAGAACCCCATGCTTATGCCTGGGAAACAGACATTAAAGTGATGGATCACACCAGTATATGTAGAAATATACAACTTATGATAAAGATTGGGAAGGAATGGTGTAATGAGAGGGTGCCTCCTTTAGACTGAGGACTGGGGAGGACCTCTTAAAGTAAGTAATTAAACGAAGACCTAAAGGATGGCATTGATAACAACAGGGCGAGAGCTGGTGTTCAAAAGAAAAAGTGTTTGGAGAAGTAGGTGTGGCAGTTACGAATATTTGCTTCACAATGATAACGATGGATCTAAGCTAGACATGAAGGGAAAAGAAAGAGGAAGGTGCTGAGAGAGAAAAGAATGGAGTCAGTGAATGGGTGGTTGGCTTGAGGCTGATGACTCTGGAGTATGTTTCAGTGATGGATCTGAAGTCCATGGGTTGAAGGGATAAGATTTTCTGCTTGGAGAAGGGAGTTGTGAAGGTTAATTTCTTGTGTCAACTTGGTAGGCTATGGTGTCCCACTGTTTAGTTAAACATTAGTCTAGACTCTGTTATGAAGTAGTTGCATATAATTAAATTGTTGTTAGGTGCTATCCAGTTGATTTCTACTCATGATGACCCCAGATTACCCTCCATAATATGGGTGTGCCTCCAATCAGTTGAAAGCCTTAAGAGAATAAAGGGAGTTTTCCCTAGGGTGTATTCTGCCTCCAGACTATAAACAGACATTCATTTTGCCAGAGCTCCCTCACTCTTCATTCTTCCTGACACCTGACCATAGATTCTGGGACACAAGCCCACAGGAACTGTAGCCAGTAGCCTCTCTTATAGATTTTAAGACCCAAAACTGCAAGAGTTGCCAGCCTGTAGCCTGAATCTACAGACTTTAGATTTGCCAGGTTTACCAGCTCCCACAATCGCATGAGTCAAATCCTTAAAATAATTCTCAGGGGTTTTGGACAATAGAGGTGGCGTCCTTGGGGTGGTAATGGGAGTGGATGGATGGGCTGCAGGAGAAAGGTGTTGCCGATGAAGAGATCATAGGATGGAGTCCATAAGTTGACTGGGTTCTGGATGTTTACATTTCTTAGAATGATGAAGACCAGATCAGGTGCTGAAGTCTTAAGGGTGTGACTGGGAGTGACCAGGTGGCTTGCAGACAGTCTCCTTACTTCCCTGGGGAGCTGCACCTTCTCTGCTGTAAGCAGTGACAACATTAACTGCTTTCTCAACTCTTTTAACACATGGGCATTAGAGGCAGCTCCATATACAGCAAAACGCACTAGACTTAAAATCAGAAGACCCATACATAAAACGACAAAGATTGTATGATCCCACTTACGTGAAATATCTAGAATGGGGAATACATAGAGATCAAAGTTTATTAGTGGTTGACAGGGGCAAGCGCTCAGCTGCTAACCAAGAAGGTGGCAGTTTGAACCCACCAGTAGCTCTGCAGGAGAAAAGACCTGGTGATCTGCTCCCACAAAGATTAACCCACTGCCGCTGAGTCTATTCCAACTCATAGCAACCCTATGGGACAGAGTAGAACTTCCCCATAATTTCCAAGGAGCGCCTGGTGTTTTTGAACTGCCAACCTTTTGGTTAGCAGGTATAGCTCTTAACCACTACACCACCATGGTTTCCCCTATAAAGATTACAGCCTAGGAAATCCTACGGGGCAGTTCTACTTTGCCCTGTAGGGTCACCATGAGCCAGAAAAGAGGAAGACCCTCAAAGAGATGGGTTGTCACAGTGAATGCAACAATGGGCTCCAACATAGGAACAATTGTGAAGACAGTGCAGGACTATGTGATGTTTCATTCTGTTTTACATAGGGTTGCTATGAGTTGGAATCGACTTGGCAGCACACCGCAACAACAGGGGCAGTTGAGAGGGGGAAAGGGGAGTTACCACTTAAAGGACACAGAGTTCCTGTTAATCAGTTAGTTCCTGGAAACTAATAGTGATGGTTACACAACATGATGAACTTAATGTCACTGAGTTGTACCCATGAAAATGGTTGAAATGGTAAATGTTTTATTACATATGTATTACCACGATTTAAAAAACAAACAAACAAAAAACCATTCCATAAAAAAACAAATCAGAAGAACCAGGTTCAAGACCTGGCCCTGTGACTCTCTAGGTGTGCCCACTTGCCTTGGACATATTGCTGTGAGCCTTTGAGTTGGGGCTTCCTCATCTGTGAATGATAGAAGTGACTCAGAAGGCCAGTGGGAGGTGGAGGAGGGATGGCACGCCTTCCAAGGGAAGTCCATTAGAATTTCTCGGGCAGTGGCTTTCAGCCTTCCTTGCAGATGAAAATCACCTGGGGAACTTAAAAAAAAATTATAAAACACCCAGAGGTAGATTCTAAATTTGGTCTGGGTTGGGCCAGGCTTTGGAATTTTTTAAAAGGTCCCCCAGGGATTCTAATGAGCAGAGTTGAAAACCATTGCTCTGGGGAAACATACATCGTTTGAAAATCATATGCAACACGCAGCATTAGAATATAAACCCTATTTTTCTGTTTTGTTCACTGAAATCACTCTGGTGCCCTGAATACCAGATATACAGTAGGTGCTCAGTAAATGCTGTTTGGGTGGTGCAAATGGCTATTGCTTAGATGCTAACTGAAAGGTTGGAGGTTCTAGTCCACACAAATGCACCTGGGAGGAAAGGCTTGGTGACCTACTTCTGAAAAACCAGCCATTAGAAACCCTATGGAACATAGTCCTACCCTGACACACGTGGGCTCACCATGAGTCAGAGTGGACAGCAATTGGTGGTATCACAATTATAAAGCAGACTAGAGCACTGCCCCAGGAATGTAAGTAAAGTCAAAATTGTTGCTGAATTTCTTATTTGATTACATATTTCTGTGGTTAATCCCGGCCACAGAACAGAGACTGTAGCCCCTAGCATAATCTAAAACATTAAATAGGATTCACCAATGTATAATGAAACTCCTCCCAGAATGAGCCCTGCCAGTGTTGCCTCAATCTAATGAGGGATCTGATCCCCCATTAGGGATCACAGAGTAGGGACTGCCTGTTTCTGAGTCTATCTCCCATGCTTTATAGGAAGTTCCCCGAAGACAGAGGGTCTATATTTTCCCTTGTAATTTCAGCACTTACTGATGATGAGGATGTTAACAACGATGATATCACTGGCATCAAAATGATACATTTTATGATTTGATGATTATATTTGAATACTCTCTGGGTCACACTGGGGATTTTCCTCCACTGTATTTTCCCTCCAACAGAGAAAGAACCAGGATTAGACCACAGAGGCTAATCAGAAATTTACCTGGTGGCCCGTGGTGGGATACCTTAGATGTTTATACTCTCAAATAAAAAGCATATCTGGACTTAATAAGCATTGACTTTATTTAAAAGGATATTGCAATGAGGGAAAAGGGACTTTTGCAATAGGGAGTATGTTCTGACCATAAGATCAGCAAGTGTCTCTTGAGTTAGACCCTTGGGTTAGAGAAAAATTATTTTCCTTTTATAGAAGAGGAGCCCTAGTGGCACAATGGTTAAGTGTGCAGCTGCTAACCGAGGGGTTGACAGTTTGAATCCACCCAGTGGCTCTGCCAAAGAAAGACCTGATGATCTGTTTCTATAAAGATTATAGCTAAACAAAAACCCCACTGGGCAGTTCTACTCTGCCACATGGGGTCGCTATGAGTCTAATTGACTTGCCTACACCCAACAACAACAACAACAACAGAGGAGTGAACAAAGCTAGAGCAAGCCAGGTGCCAAGTGGGATGAAAGGATTGTGTGATCGGATAGTAGATCGGAGAATGTTTTACACCGAGCCCAGCCTATTCTCCAGGAGGGGCTGTATTCTCGCTCAGGTGTGGGCCCTGGGAGGAGGAGAGGAGACTAACCAAAGTTTGGTTAACAAGCAGTTTGTTCCAGCTGATTGGTGAGTTCAAGTAGTTCAGCTAATCATTTACGAGGCAAAGAATGGGAATTTGGAGGGTCTATTTTTTTTTTTTTTTTATGTCTGGCCTTGGCATAGGTAAACAAGGGGGACATCAGTAAGTTTTGTCTAAGTTATATGAGGAAGGGTGAGTCTTTGCAATAAGCCATTTTCAGGAACTGATAAGGGGAGGGGGTGTTTTCAAGGATCACGGGACTCAGGTAAAATTCAACTTTGTCAATTCTTTTCTGGGATGAAGATAAGTAGGAAGGGGTGAAAGAAAGTTGTGGCGGTCTCTAAAAAAATCAGTTGCCATTGAGTTGATTATGACTCATGGCAACCTCCTGTGTGTCAGAGGAGAACTATGCTCCACAGGGTTTTCAATGGCTGTTTTTTTTGGAATTAGGTCACCAGGCCTTTCTTCCAAGGTAACTTTGGGTGGACTAGAACTATCAGTCTTTGAGTTGGCAGCTGAGTTTGTTAACCATTTGTACCACCCAAGCAGTCTGGCCCCTGAGAACTGGCTGGTGGACTCAGGTTATTGGCCTTTTCCCAGCCTGCTTTGGGGAGACCTGCCAACCTTGGCAACAAAAGCACCATGGTGAAGTTTGCAAGAAAAAGAGCTCTTATGGGGTCAGAGGGATCCATAGCTGTAAACTCTTCCGCTATGCGACCTAGGAAATTCAGCTTCCAATCATCTCATTAACTGGCTGTGTGATATGGGGCAAGTCACTTAACCACTCTGTAGATTAGTCTTTTCGTCAATAAAATAAATGGATAAAAGTTGCCCTACACATGGTGCCATCGTGAAAACAAAAACTAGGCAATAGGTGTGCAACCTTTTCACAACGAAACACTTTCCATGCCATACGAGGTGATGTAGATAGCAAAGCACTGCTTACATTGTATTATAGTCACTTAGGTGCCCAGGAGTTTGTAGCATAAGCTCCTCAAGGGCAGGACCCTTGTAAGTAGTTCCCTGGAAGTAAGCACTGGTAAGTGAGTTTGCTGCCTGTTCAGCATGTCCTATTAGCTGTGAACAGGTAAGAGCCCAAGGGACATCAGAACTTCCTAAGAGACTTTAAACTATCTACCTCCCCTCCTCCTACACACATACCCCGGAGACCACCAGTTGCATGGTAGAAATCAGAGTCTCTGAAAATTTTGTCTCATCTCCCCGAGGCCTGCAGATGCCCAGAGCAGGTCTGTGAGGGACCCTTGAGGGCTGGACATCATTCATATGGTCTTTACCTGTCCTTCTTCTTCAGAGAAACACCCTAGTCCTGAAACTAGCTGAACTTCTGCCTACCTGTTCCAGCCCCCTAAAAATTTCACTTTCCTTCTTAAAGTTAGAATGGCCCTTTAGTGTCTTCTCACGCTTCGCATTCTAGAATAAAGCCTCATGATGACAGTGCTCTGGCTGGTTTTCTTCCACAGCTCTAAGGGAACCAGATTATATTCTTATGATAAGTGAGGGGTGGAACAGGGGAGACAATGATTTTCTTATTTACTGATTTCCTTCCATAGTAGAAAAAAGACACGTGTGCTTCTCTTCCAGTTGCTGCAATTATTTTAATTATTTGATAGGTCTGAGCCATCTATATCAAATATATATATATATTTTCCTTGAGATTGACTTTTAGAACCAAACAAGTCTTCGACCTTGCTTTGAGGAAGCCAGAAGTGCTTCAGATGAAAGGTCAGATGGTCTACTTCAAAAAATCAACCATCAGAAACCCTATGGGGCACAGTCCTACTCTGACATGTATTGGGTTGCCATGAGATGGAATTGACTCGGCAGCAATCGGCATGGTGGAGACTAGGATGAGGAAAGTGAGGCACTCACTTCAGTCACAAAATTTAAGAAGGTGGCTAAAACCTCAGTAATTAAGGCCATATTTAAATGCAATCAAAATAAATTTTTAAAAAATCCATGATAAACAAAATGTCAAAATTTTAAATAAAGGTAGGATGAGTATTATTGACTTTTACCTCAGGCTCCAGTGTGACCCAGTAGACTCTGGCCTTGGGGTTGTACTTCTGATACGTCCTCTTCATCAGGTATCTCGATTTCTCCTGACTGCTTCCTTGTCTGGGTGGAGTGCCTACTCCTGGTGGGGGTTTCCCTAAGTCACTGTGTCCTCAAAAGTCCTTCAATGTGCCCTTCTTCCCTCACCTGTGACTCCATCCTCATCTGCTTCTAAGCAGCAGCCACCACTTTTCAGCCATATGCTAGGCGCTGAGCCAAGATCTTCACATTCATTATGTTATGTTATCCTTAAAATCTCCACAGGTACCGCCAATAAAGTAGGCCCTGGTATTACCCTGATTTTAGAAGAAAATTGTTTTCTGAGGGGTACTATGACAGCCAAAGATGACACATGGGAGAGCAGAAACTGGAACCAGAGCCCCCCCTTCCCCACCCCCCTATACTGCTCTTCACACAATAAGTCTTTTCTTTCGACTTGTCATTCATCAATTTCAGTCAATACTCACCTCGAGTCGATTCTGACTCCTGGCGATCCCATTTGTGTCAGAACAGAGCTATGTTCCATAAGGTTTTCAATGGCTAATTTTTCAGAAGTAGATCTCCAGGCCTTTCTTCCGAGGTTCCTCTTGGTAAACTCAAACCACCAACATTTTGGTTAGCAGCTAAGTGATTCAACTCTTGCCCCACCCTCTGCCTTTTCTCTTTGGGAAGTTTATGTTAAAATAGAAGCTTCACGGCAATTCATCTTGCAGAAATTTAAAGCTGGAAAGGGCCTTAGAGATAAAACATTTAATCCGAAGCATTTAATTCTTCAATTTACAAATGGGAAACTGAGTCCTGGAAGGCAATGTGACTTGCCAAAGTCTACATGCTGGTGATGCCAGAGTGAGAGCCTTTTCGGCTACTTGGCCATTATTTGTCTTTCCACCAGACCCTGGCTTATTTTGTGCAGTACTGAGTTTTCCCATAATTGTCCTGTCCACAGGGTGTATCCCCACCTCCTTCCAGTGTGTGTGCTTCCTTCCCAAGACTGCTCCATTTCCTCACCTCCAAGCCCTTTTGTCCCTTATTCCCCAAAATAGTCGTTAATCATTTCTATGGCTCGACAGCACTGGTTTGATGGGTAAGGGGTTTTGCTGATATTGTAGGTAGCACTCTGACAAAACAAAGGAAAACAATACTCACCTGGCTCACAATAAAGTTGTTAAGCTGAGGAAAAAAAAAAAAAAAGTCCAACTTCAGATAAAGAATTGCCTCAGAGCTTTTTAATTCTCATTTGCTTTTATATACTTCTGGGTGCTGGTCACCATCACTAGAATAGGGCCAGCTTTGCATGGAGGAGTCCCTTAACAGCCCAAAGCATCTGTTTATCCTGACCCACCGGAGCCAGTTCTCCTCCCTGTGTGAGCTGCAGTTACAGCCATTAGAGTCAACAACAAGGGGCGAACTTATGCCCGATATCCATTAAGTCGATTCTGACTCCCGGCACCCCCATGCGCATCAGATTGGAACTGCACTCCACAGAGTTTTCAATAGCTTATTTTTTGGAAGTCGATCACCAGGCCTTTCTTCCAAAGTGCTTCTGGTAGACTCAAACCTCCAACCTTTCTGTTAGCAGCCAAGCATGTTAACCCTTTACACCGCACAGGGACCCCATAAGGCTTTATAAAAACGCTCCTAAGGAATGAAGAACACCAAAGACAAAAGGTAAAGATGACCCCAAGAGACAGAAAGGGCCACATAAACCAGAGACTCCATTAGACAGACTGGAAGAACTAGATGATGCCCGGCTACCACCGATGACTGCCCTGAAAGGGAACACAAAGTGAATCCCTGACAGAGCAGAACAGTGGGATGCAGATCTCAAATTCTCGTAAAAAGGCCAGACTTAATGGTCTGAGTGAGACTGGAGGGACTCTGGAGGTCATGGTCTGCAGACTCTCTGTTAGCCCAAGACAGGAAACATTTCTGAGGCCAACCTTTCAGGCAAGGATTGGACTGGACTATAAGACTGAAAATGGTACTGGTGAAGAGTGAGCTTCTTGGCTCAAGTAGACATGTGAGACTATGTGGGGAGCTCCTGTTTAGGGGTAAGATGAGATGCCAGAGGAGGACAGGACTTGGTTGAATGGACATGGGGAATACAGGGTGGAGAGAAGGAGTGTGCTGTCTCATTAAGGGGAGAGCAGCTAGGAGTATATAGCAAGGTGTATATAAATTTTTATATGAAAGACTGACTTGATTTGTAAACTTTCACCTAAAGCACATTTAAAAAAAAAAAAATGCTCCTAAGTTCTTGAGAATCCTTTTTGCTCACTCCCAGCAGCTCCTTAGTCGATCAGTTGGTCAACACCTTGGAATGTGCCCTGGAAGGGGATGTGACAGATGAAAGTTGCCATGAGGTGGGAGGAGTGTAGGACCTCAGAGTAGGCCTAAATGGCCAAGCTCTCAGTAGAAGTTGGTTCCTTTGTTGCATTGCTGCGAATGGTTCCCAAATTTCATCTACCAGGAAATGTAGACTGAGGTCTACCCAGAGCAGCTGCCCGCTAGGGAATTTCCTGCTTATTCTGGCAAATGATTAGTACAGCGGGGGAAAAAATACAATAGAAAGCTTTGTTATAAAATAGTTCATAGAAATAGGGAAATATTTTTACCAAAATAGAAATAATTGGTCATTTCAAGTTGCTGGTACTCAGGTAAAAGAGGCATTTTAAAACAGTTGATACAAAATTATAACCACGTCTTTATTTTCATTCCACTTTTCAATTGGAGGCAAAAATCAGTCTCTAAGAGTCTTTTGTGGGACCTCAGTATTCAAGAAGGAGCTTTCCTGCTTTTCCTTGTCTGATCCCCTCAGCTGCAGCTTAGGGCTACTGAGAGGAGCCAACCATTAAAATTGAACAGAAAATCATTTTCAGAGAGGGTAGATAGAACGATCAGAAACTGGATTGAGCAGACCATGTGATTCCACAAATCCAAAATCATATCCATGACTATAGATGATCTCTTCGCTCCATACCTTGCAGTGCGTTGTGTGGTGGAACGCACCCACTAACTCCTGCAGGAATATGAGTGAGCGATCCCCTTAGCCTCCATGCCAGCCAGGATTTGAAAACTGAGTTTCCCTCATGGGGACTGCTGCATTTTAAAGGGGACTTATTTTTTGAGGGAAGGGAGAAGAAAACTTAAAAAAAAAAAAAAATGCCCATTGTGGAGTTTATTGCATTATGTATAACTGATAGAAGGACCCCTGGTAGTGCAATAGCTAAGACACTCGGCTGCTAACCAAAAGGTCGGCAATTGGAACCCACCAGCGGCTCCTGGGGAGAAAAGACCTGGTGATTCCCTCCCATAAAGATTACAGCCTAGGGAACCCTGTGGGGCAGTTCTATTCTGTCTTACAGGGTCGTTCTGCATTAGAATCGACTGGAGCACACACAACAACAGAACAACATAACTGATATTCTAAATCACTTGAGCAGAGATTCCTCTAGTCGGATGGTTCCATGTGGAAACTTCAGGACTTCCAGAATAGGGCCACCTGAGTGAGCACAGTTACACAAGAAGAGCCGCCCCGAGAAACCACTGGCCAGAGCTGAGACATCTCCTCTGTAGGAACCACAATCTAGAAAATATGAAAAGTACAAAGAAACCTAAAGAAGAAGAAGAATCCCCTTTCACTTCACCACTTGCAGCATTTTGATCAGAATGTATTTTTTTCAGTGCAATGGCTGCTTGCACGTTTTAAGAAAACATCTTGATTCCAAATTGAACACCAAGATAATTTTTGAGGACTTGTGCCATGTTGCAGATGGATTTTATAAAGCCAAGCCAGAAGGAGAAAAAAACAAAAAACAAAACCCCAAAATAAAAAAAAAGCACCAGCTTCTATATATAACAAACTTCCCAAAAAAGGCAATCTCAAACCCAGCTGAAGACATGCTATTTTTGAAAGTGGAAATCCCCTTCTTCACCACACACTCCAGTGGTCGAGCCGTCTAAGAATCCAACTTCTGTGCCAGCGATAGGACAAAACTGGTCCTTCGATGACAGCCATGGTCACTCCTCTTCCTTCCTGCCACCCACAGGATCAGCAACCAGGGCTATCATTTCAATGCGGCACCTGGACCCGTCTTCCCTGTGCCTCTGGGCAGGGGCTGAATCCATGTGCTGGGGTGGCTCCCACTTAATGTTTGTTTTCTTTCAGGCATTTCTTTTCAACCTCCCCCTTCAGTTCTGTCCTGGTTTCTGGAACTTTGCCAACATTTCTCCATGAAACAGTTTGTATTTGCTTTAAATTAAAAAAAAAAAGAAGCTTATATTTCCAAAAATATATTTCATACATGTCTGTAACCTATAACATGGCCTGAAGGAGAAAAGTAGCAATTTCCTTTTGTAAATTTTAAATATTTAAAAGGTAACAGTCACTTTATAAAGAAAGCCAAACAGCTTTGCCCTTACGCTTTCGCTCAAAGTGCGTTTAGATGTTCAATTTGAGTTAGGCTGCCTGGGACCCTTCTGCATTCTTGACAATCTCTGTGACATCACTGCAGAACCTGGTTTCAGGACAGGCCCCTGCCACCCACAGCAAGGCTCCTCGTACCTTCCTTTCCTTTATATCATCTGAGTGACAGTAGCTCAGCTCAGAGTCCCCATCAAAGCAGACTGTGTCTGTGGCCTTCTTCCAGGCATCTTTTCTTCAATGATTTCCTCTGCTAAGCCCTGTGGTTCAGAGGTAGAATTCTCAAATTCCATGTGGAAGACTTGAGTTTGATTCCCGGCCAACGTAACTCAAGAGCATCCACCGCCAGTGTGTCAGCGGGGGCTTGTGTGTTGCCATGATGCTGAACAGGTCTCAGCAGAGCTTCCGACTAAGACTAGGATCTGGCGATCTACTTCTGACAATTAGCCAGTGAACACCCTAAGGATCCCAATGGTCAAATCAGCAACCAATCATGGGGATGGGGCAGGACGGGTAGAGTTTTGTTCCACTGTGCATGGGGTAGCCATGAGTTGGGGCCTGGACCCAATAATATCTTGAAAGCCCATAAGTGTTAAAAGAATAATATCACATTTTTCAAAACTGGAGTTAGAGGCCTCTCGCAGTTCGTCGTTATCATTCCTGACTTTGTTGTACGCTGTACTTCTGTTGTTGTTGTTAGATTGAGTTTGTGGTTTATTCAGAAGAGGATGCAGAAACACAGTGAAAGTGAGGTGGTCACACAGCAGAGCACATGCACCTCTCAGCCCACAGACCATGCTGTGCACCGTTGAAGATCAACCTTTTTTCCTGATAATGTAGGTAATTCGTGTCAACTTTGTAGGTAATTCGTGTTGACTTTGTATGTTTTGGAAAACACTGAAGAACATCAAATGGGAAGTAAAATTACCAGTATTGATCATCGCTCTAAACATTTTAAGAAATAGTCTTCTGGAATTTTTTTTTATACCTATAAGCACACATTCTCACCTCCAATCCCCTAGGTGAAGCTAGACATGCTGTTCAATGACAGGATTTTTTTCCACTTACTATATTATAATAATTTTCCTATCGTTAATTTTGTTCATTCATTGTTTTATTTGTCATTATTTAAAAAAAAAAAAAGAAAAAACAGAGAAATAGCCAGGGCAGATGTTATTAGCGCCATTGTACAGATTAGGAAAATGAGTGACAGGAGCAACAACACTGACGTCATGGAACAGCTCAGCTTCAGGCTCTCACTTGCTGTTACAGTGCTCCTCTCCCAGAACAAATTTAAAAAGGCAGAAAAGCATGAAACTAGTGTTGTCGTATTCCTTTGCAAGGATTAAAGACATTCATGGTAAGCCACTGTGATAGCAAATTGTCACAGAAGAAAAAGCTAGAATCGATAGTTCACTTTTACAGTAAAACCTCTGAGAGCCAGATCTTGATGGGGCTGCCTTGTTCTTCCAGGTCTCGTGAGTTTTCTGCCTTTGACAGGTTGCAGTCTTAGTACTTTTCTGTAGTTCTCTATTAGTAGAAAATGTTTGCATTTTCCTTATACAGGTTCCAGCTTTTGCAAATTTGACCATATAACAATAACGAAACAGGTAATGCATAAATGAAAGGAAAATATGATGTTTTCAGGAGCTTAAAAAATATTTGGGAAATGTTAAGATGTAAATGTGGAGTTCTCATCTATTGCTAGTGTGAGTATAAATTGGTACAAGCAGTTTAGAAAACTGGCAAAAAACATATTTAACAAAAAACTACCTTACCACCCAGTATTTCCAGTCCTAGGTATGTACTTAAGAGCATGCATGGTTCATCAAACTATGGCCTGAGAGTCAAATCCTGCCTTTAAAAATGAAGTTTTATTGAAACACAGCCACTCCACTTGTTTACATATCATCTAGGGCTATTTTCACATTACAACGGCATAATTGAGTAATTATGACAGCATATGACCAGCAAATTCTAAAGTATTTTACTCTCTGACTCAGTAGAGAAAAAGTTTCACCCCATTTGCCTAAGAAAATAAGTACATATAATTAAAAAACAACATGTACAAGAATGTTTATGGCAGTTTTATACACAATTGGCAAAAACTGGAGTGCACCCAAATGTCTACCCGCAGTAGAATGAATAAATGGCAGTACATTTATGCAGGTGGACTATTACACAGAAAAGAAAAAGAATGAACTATTGCTACTGCAACAATATGAATGTATCTCACAAACATAATATCAAGTGAAAGAAGCCAGACACAAGGGAGTATCTATAAATAATTCCATTTATATAAAGTTGAAGAACAGGTAAAAATCAATCCATGCTGCTAGTGGCCATCTTGGAGGTGGAAGGAGATTTAAGAGTGTGCTGGAAATGTTCTGTATTTCAATCAGGGTGGTGTTTAAATGGGTGCATAGATATTTAAAAATTCATCAAAGTCTACACTGAAGAGTATGTTAAACCTCTAAAAAAATTAAATGAAAACTTCTGATGTATGAGAAATTGTCAGAATAGTTGGTAAAAGGAGCACAGAAAAAATCCATAGTAATGTTGCCAGTCGTAGGTGTTAACGGTTACCGCTATATTAGTGTAAAAAAAGTCTTTGGTTAAACATAATAAAGGACAGGGTCTTTGTTAGAAAGTTAATGCAACAATATTAATGGAATGAAAGGCCTCATCAGCAAGAGCTTAGTCGGTTGGTCTTATAGATGTTCTTCGTTCATAAAGAATCTAAACCCTCCTCCAGGCTGTTGTTGTTGTTGTTAGGTGCCATTGAGGCATAGTCACCATATATGTAATAGAACGAAACATTGCCTGGTCTTTCACCATCCTCACAATCATTGCTATGTTTGAGCCCATTCCTGAGCCACTGTGTCAACACATCTCATTGAGGGTCTCCCCATTTTTCACCGACTCTGTATCAGGCATGGTGTATTTCTCTTGGGATTCGTCCCTCTTGATGATATGCACAAAGTAATCAAGAGGAAGTCTCCATTCTCCCTTTTAAGGAGAATTCTGGCTATACTTTTTCCAAGACAGATTTTTTCATTCTTCTAACAGTCCATGGTATATTCAAAATTCTTCAACAACACAATTTGAACACATAAGTACTTTGGTCTCCCTGTTTTCATTGTCCAGCTTTCGCATGCATATGAGGTGGCTGAAAATACCATGGCTTGGATCAAGGAGCACCTTAGTCCTCAAGTGACATCTTTGCTTTTTAACACTTTAAAGATGTCTTTTGCCACAGATTTGTCCAATGCAATACATCATTTGATTTCTTGACTGCTGTTTTCATGGGCATTGATTGCTGATCCAAGAAGAATGAAACTCTTGACAACTTCAATTTCTTTGACAAAAAACCTCAGGGCTCTGAGGCTGCCTACAGAAGATTCTGAGAATTGGCAGAGGAATAGGAAGAAACACCAAAGAGCCCAGGGAGGGAGACCCAAGATCGTGATTCAGTGATGCCATTTAAGGTCCTCTCATTCCAGGTGGACCCTGTATAGACTGATGGGTGATTTTATGGGAAAAATAAGGAAATAATTTGCTAAAATTTCTAGACTCTGTGAGCATGCATGATGACCAACAGTAAGACTGTCTCTCTGATGACTGACCGTTCAACCTGCCCTCCAGATGTTAGGGATACAGGTCCCATTAATTGAATAAAGGAACGAAGAAAATAAGCAGAAAGGAAGCAATAAACTTTGGAAAAGAATAGAGTGATCTCCAACCACATCTTTTTTTCATTCTTTGTATTTATAGTGAAGGAGCCCTGATGGCACAATGGTTAAGTGCTCACCTGTTAACCAAAAGGTTAGTGGTTCAAGCCCACTAGTGATTCAATAGGAGAAAAGACCTGGTGATCTTCTCCTGTAAAGATTATAGCCTAGGATACCCTATGGAGCAGTTCTACTCTGTCCTACAGAGTCACTCGGAATCAGCATTGACTCGATGACGCACAACAAATATTTATAGTCAATCATTTCTTTATTTTAATTAATTTCCATGTACAGTCGATCGGTTCTCATTATTCATGGTAGTTACGGTCAATAAAATCACAGCAAACATTGAATTAGTAAACACATAAAACCCTGTACTTCCCCTCAGAGCTATGGTTCAGTGGAAAGCTTGGTGGAGTAGTGGTTAAGAGCTATAGCTGCTAACAAAAGGTCGGCAGTTTGAATCCACCAGGCACTCCTTGGAAAACACATGGGGGCAGTTCTACCCTGTCCTATAGTGTCACTATGAGTCGGAATCAACTCGACACAACGGATTTGGTTTTTGTGTGTGTGTGTGTGTGTGTGCGCCTCTGGTCACAATATTTTTGCCGACTGGTCGATACATAACCTTGGTTTATGTGTGTTTCTTTTTAAAGACACCTTATTTGATACACATTTTGATTCATTAACATTGAACTCATGGCCAACAGCACTGTAACTCATGCCTGAATGACATTTATCTAACATATATGTTTTCTCTGTAAGGCACATCACAGTCTTTTTGCACTCAGGAATGCTACACAGCATTTTGCACTACGTTTGGGGACCATTTTAAACAGCAAAATCACCAAGAAAAAGCACAAAAATGTGAAACAAGAAGGCAGAAAGTCTTCTCATTTGGAACGTGCCAGTTGGTAGACTCAAATTTTTTGCCGTTCTGTGCATGCCTGCAAGCGCCACAATGATTGATTTGTGGATTACAAACAAATTATAGCAATTGGTGTATTGGCAAACACAGAATTTGCAAATAGTGAGGATCAACTGTGTTTATGTTTATAGTGACTGTTTCCTCTGCCTGGAGCTTTCTTTCCTTGTGCATCCATATAGTCACTCTCTCATTTTCTTCAAGTTTATGCTCTAATTTCATTTTCTCATTCCAGGCCTGCACTGATTCCACTGTTTAAAACCTCAGCCCACATTTCCACCTCAGCATTCTAGCTTTTCTTACTCTGCTGTATTTTTTTACATGGAATTTATTGCTTCCTCATACATTATGCAATTAACTTATTTATTATACCCAATGTCTGTCTCTCCCCAGTAAAGTGAATTCCACAGGAGCAGAGACTGATTTCTATTTTGTTCATGGCTACGTTGCCTGCACACAGTAGGCATACAATAAATGAGTGAGTGAAGATGGGCAGTCAACCATTCTTCCTAGCTTAGTATTTGAAGCTATAGGTGGTGCCCAGGTTACAAACAAGATCCATTCCTAAGTTTGTCTTTAAGTCAAATTTGTAGGTAAGTCAAAACAGGTACATTTGGTTCTTATTTAGCATCAGTTAGTCAAATATTTGTCACATATCATATATTATGTACTTATGTTTTTACATTTCTAAGCATATAAAATACTTAAGAAATACTTCCAAATACACTAAAACATCTTAAACATAATAATACAGTAACTACATGTTAATAATAATAATGTAGTAATAATAAAAACAAATCTGCCTTGGAAGAAATACAGCCAGAATGCTCTTTAGAGGGAAGGATGGTGAGACTTCATCTCACATACTTTGAGCATGTTGTCAGGAGGGACCAGTCCCTGGAGAAGACATCATGCTTGGTAAAGAGTTAGTGAAAAAGAGGAAGACCCTCAAAGAGATGGATAGACAGTGACAGCAACAATGGGCTCAAGCATAACAATGATTGTGAGGATGGCCCAGGACCGGGCCTATGAATTGGAACCAACTTGATGGCACCTAACAACAGCAGTGATAAAAGTATCCACATTCAGTACTATATTGAAGAGAGAGAGAGTCTGTGTGTGTTATGTGTGTAGGTATACAGTACTGTAAATAAACTTAAAACAATTTAGATAGAAAAAAACAGAAGAGGTTACGATTAAAGGTTAACACTGCACTTTCACAAACAGTGCACCCACGTAGATAATGCACCCACTTGTATAATGCACGTAGTGCACCTAGGAAAATAATGTATGAGGGGCTTGGTCGGTTGGCAAAAAACTTACAAGAGACGAGTTATTTGCATAAAACTATGGTACTCTTATTCCACTGATAGCTTGCATACTGGAAGGTGCATTCATGGGTGATATTATGATAACATTAATAATCGGGTGATGCAGGAGAAGATGGAGAAATGGCTACTGTTGAAGATAATGGGCCTGGTGTTGGAGAGGATGGACCTGGTGCTGGAGAATCAGGGTTTGATTCTGCTGCTGGAGAGGGGGATTTACTACTGTAGTCAACTTCTTGAAATAGGCATCAAGGGATGTTTGTACAGAGTTTTGCTTCTTCTCATTGTAAATGGCCCTGTAGCAGCTGAGGCCCTCAGTGACCGTACGGTAAACCTTGGCTAACGTCTCTTTGTTAGGATCTTGCTCTCTAATTCTCTAAGTTCTTCACTGGTTAGTTCTTCGGCATGGAAATTGAGTAACTCTACATCATTTTCACTGATGTCTAACTGCAGATGATTACCAATATCAAACAGTTTGCCTGAGTTTGGTGATGTCATCAGCTGTAAGCTCCTGAAAAGCACGTGTGAATTAGGGGTGCAATATGTTCCACACACCTTTCATATTTTACTGCTTCACTTCATCCCAAGAATCAGCAATATTTTTTTTAATAATTTTTATTGTGCTTTAAGTGAAAGTTTACAAATCAAGTCAGTCTCTCACATATAAAGTTATATACACCTTACTACATATTCCCATTTACTCTCCCCCTAATGAGCCAGCCCGTTCCCTACTTCCAGTCTCTCCTTTCATGACCATTTTGCCAGTTCTAACCCCTTCTACCCTCCCATCTCCCCTCCAGACAGGAGATGCCAACATAGTCTCAAGTGGCCACATGGTGCAAGTAGCTCACTCCTCATCAGCATCTCTCTCCAACCCATTGTCCAGCCCCTTCCATGTCTGAAGAGTTGGCTTCAGGAATGGTTCCTATCCTGGGCCAACAGAAGGTTTGGGGACCCTGACCGCTGGGGTCCTTCTAGTCTCAGTCAGACCATTAAGACTGGGAGAATTTGGGGTCTGCATCCCACTGTTCTCCTGCTCCCCAAGGAGTTCTCTGTTATGTTCCCTGTCAGGGAAGTCATCGGTTGTGGCCGGGCACCATCTAGTTCTTCTGGTCTCAGGATGATGTAGTGTCTAGTTCATGTAGCCCTTTCTGTCTCTTGGGCTCATAATTACCTTGTGAGCTTGGTGTTCCTCATTCTCCTTTGATCCAGGTGGGTTGAGACCAATTGATGCATCTTAGATGGTTGCTCGCTAACGTGTAAGACCCCAGAAGCCACACTTCAAAGTGGGATGCAGAATGTTTTCTTAATAGATTTTATTCTGCCAGTTGACTTAGATGTCCCCTGAAGCCATGAGCCCCAACCCCCTGCCCCTGCTTTGCTGACCTTCGAAGCATTCAGTTTATTCTGGAAACGTCTTTGCTTTTGGTTTAGTCCAGTTGTGTTGACCTCCCCTGTACTGAGTGTTGTCCTTTCCTTCACCTAAAGTAGGTCTTACCTACTATCTAATCAGTGAATAACCCTCTCCCACCCTCCCTCCCTCCCCCCTCTCCTAACCACAAAAGAATGTGTTCTTCTCAATTTAAACTATTTCTCAAGATCTTGTAATAGTGGTCTTATACAATATTTGTCCTTTTGCAACTGACTAATTTCATCAGCATAATGCCTTCCAGGTTCCTCCATGTTATGAAATGTTTCACAGATTCATCACTGTTCTTTATGGATGGTAGTATTCCATTGTGTGAATATACCATAATTTACTTATCCATTCATCCGTTGATAGGCACCTTGGTTGCTTCCATCTTTTTGTTATTGTAAACAGTGCTGCAATAAACATGGGTGTGCATATATCTGTTTGTGTAAAGGCTCTTATTTCTCTAGGATATATTCCAAGGAGTGGGATTGCTGGGTTGTATGGTAGTTCTATTTCTAGCTTTTTAAGGAAACGCCAAATCGATTTCCAAAGTGGTTGTACCATTTTACATTCCCACCGGCAGTGTATAAGTGTTCCAATCTCTCCACATCCTCTCCAACATTTACTGTTTTGTGCTTTTTGGATTAATGTCAGCCTCGTCGGAGTGAGATAGAATCTCATTGTAGTTTTAATTTGCATTTATCTAACGGCTAATGATCGAGAGCATTTCCTCATGTATCTGTTAGCCACCTGAATGTCTTTAGTGAAGTGCCTGTTCATATCCTTTGCCCAATTTTTAATTGGGTTGTTTGTGTTTTCGTGGTTTAGTTTTAGCAGAATCATGTAGATTTTAGAGATCAGGCGCTGGTCAGAGATGTCATAGCTGAAAAATTTTTCCCGGTCCGTAGGTGGTCTTTTTACTCTTTTGGCGAAGTCTTTAGATGAGCATAGGTGTTTGATTTTTAGGAGCTCTCAGTTATCTGGTTCCTCTTCGTCATTTTTAGTAATGTTTTGTATTCTGTTTATGCCTTGTATAGCACTCCTAACATTGTCTCTATTTTTTCTTACATGATCTTTATCATTTTAGGCTTTATGTTCAGATCTTTGATCCATTTGGAGTTAGTTTTTGTGCATGGTGTGAGGTATGGTCCTGTTTCATTTTTTTGCAGATGGATATCTAGTTATGCCAGCACGATTTGTTTAAAAGACTATCTTTTCCCCAATTAACTGACACTGGGCCTTTGTCAAATATCAGCTGCTCATATGTGGATGGATTTATATGTGAGTTCTCAATTCTGTTCCATTGGTCTTTATGTCTGTTGTTGTACCAGTACCAGGCTGTTTTGACTATAGGAAACCCTGGTGGTATAGTGGTTAAGTGCTACGGTTGCTAACCAAAGGGTTGGCAGTTTGAATCCACCAGGCACTCTGTGGAAACTCTATGGAGCGGTTCTACTCGGTCCTATAGGGTCGCTATGAGTCAGAATCGACGGCACTGGGTTTTTTTGGTGGCTGTATAATATGTTCTAAAATCAGATAGAGCGAGGCCTCCCACTTTGTTCTTTTTCAGTAATGCTTTACTTATCTGGGGCTTCTTTCCCTTCCATATGAAGTTGGTGATTTGTTTCTCCATCTCATTAAAAAATGTAGTTGGAATTTGGATTGAAGTGCATTGTGTATATAGATGGCTTTTGGTAGAATAGACATTTTTATAATTTTTAGTCTTCCTATCCATGAGCAAGATATGTTTTTCCACTTACGTAGGTCCCTTTTAGTTTCTTGCAGTAATACCTTGTAGTTTTCTTTGTATAAGTCTTTTACATCTTTGGTAAGATTTATTCCTAAGTATTTTATCTTCTTGGGGGCTACTGTGAATGGTATTGATTTAGTGATTTCCTCTTCAATGTTCTTTTTGTTGATGTAGAGGAATCCAACTGATTTTTGTATGTTTATCTTGTAACCTGACACTCTGCTGAACTCTTCTATTAGTCTCAGTAGTTTTCTTGAGGATTTCTTAGGGTTTTCCGTGTATAAGATCATGTCGCCTGCAAATAGAGATCATTTTACTTCTTCCTTGCCCATCCTGATGCCCTTTATTTTTTTGTCTAGCCTAATTGCTCTGGCTAGGACTTCCAGCACAATGTTGAGTAAGATCGGTGATAAAGGGCATCCTTGTCTGGTTCCCGTTCTCAAGGGAAATACTTTCAGGCTCTCTCCATTTAGGATGATGCTGGCTTTTGGCTTTGTGTAGATGTCTTTTATTATGTTGAGGAATTTTCCTTCTATTCCTATTTTGCTGAGAGTTTTTATCATGAATGTGTATTGGGCTTTGTCAAATGCCTTTTCTGCATCAATTGATAAGATCATGTGGTTTTTGTCTTTTGTTTTATTTATATGGTGGATTACATTAATTGTTTTTCTAATATTGAACCAACCTTGCATAAAAAAAATTTTTTTTTTTTTTTAACCTGGTATAAATCCCATTTGATCATGGTGGATTATTTTTTTGATATGTTGTTGAATTCTATTGGCTAGAATTTTGTTGAGGATTTTTGCATCTATGTTCATGAGGGATATAGGTCTGTAATTTTCTTTTTTTGTAATGTCTTTACCTGGTTTTGGTATCAGGGAGATGGTGGCTTCATAGAATGAGTTAGGTAGTATTCCATTATTTTCTATGCTCTGAAATACCTTTAGTAGTAGTGGTGTTAACTCTTCTCTGAGTTTGGTAGAACTCTGCAGTGAAGACATCCGGGCCAGGGCTTTTTTCTTGTTGGGAGTTTTTTGATTACCTTTTCAATCTGTTTTTTTTGTTATGGGTCTATTTAGTTGTTGTACTTCTGATTGTGTTAGTTTAGCTAGGTTGTGTGTTTCTAGGAATCCACCCATTTCTTCAAATTTGTTAGAGTATAATTTTTTAGTAATCCGATATGATTCTTTTAATTTCAGTTGGGTCTGTTGTGATATGGCCAATCTGATTTCTTATTCGGGTTATTTGTTTCCTTTCCTGTATTTCTTTAGTCAGTCTGGCCAATGGTTTATCAATTTTCTTAATTTTTTCAAAGAACCAGCTTTTGGCTTTGTTAAATCTTTCAATTGTTTTTCTGTTCTCTAATTCATTTAATTCTGCTCTAATTTTTATTATTTCTTTTCTTCTGGTGCCTGATGGATTGTTTTGTTGCTCGCTTTCTATTTGTTCAAGTTGTAGGGACAGTTCTCTGATTTTGACTCTTCCTTCTTTATGTATGTGTGCATTTACTGATATAAATTGACCTCTGAGCACTGCTTTCGCTGTGTCCCAGAGGTTTTGATAGTAAGCATTTTCAGTCTCGGTGCATTCTATGAATTTCTTTATTCTCTCCTTTATGTCTTCTATAACCCAGTCTTTTTTGAGCAGGATATTGTTCCGTTTCCAAGTATTTGATTTCTTTTGCCTGATTTTTCTGTTATTGATGTCCACTTTTATGGCCTTATGGTCTGAGAAGATGCTTTGTAATATTTCGATGTTTTGGATTCTGCAAAGGTTTGCTTTATGACCTAATATGTGATCTATTCTAGAGAATGTTCCATGTGCACTAGAAAAAAAAGTATATCTTGCAGCTGTTGGGTGGAGTGTTCTGTATAAGTCTATGAGGTCAAGTTGGTTGATTGTAGCAGTTAGATCTTCCATGTCTCTATTGAGCTTCTTACTGGAAGTCCTATCCTTCACCGAAAGTGGTGTGTTGAAGTCTCCTACTATATTGTGGAGGCGTCTATCTCACTTTTCAATTCTGTTAAAGCTTGTTTTATGTATCTCACAGCCCTGTCACTGGGTGCATAAATATTTAATATGGTTATATCTTCCTGGTCAATTGTCCCTTTAATCATTATGTAGTGTCCTTCTTTATCCTTTGTCGTGGATTTAACTTTAAAGTCTATTTTGTCGAAATTAATATTGCCACTCCAGCTGTTTTGTAATTGTTGTTTGCTTGATATATTTTTTCCATCCTTTGAGTTTTAGTTTGTTTGTGTCTCTAAGTCTAAGGTGTGTCTCTTGTAGGCAGCATATAGATGGATCGTGTTTTTTTATCCAGTCTTAGACTCTCTGTCTCTTTACTGGTGCATTTAGTCCATTTACTTTCAGTATAATTATAAATATGAGTTTAGTGCTATCATTTTGATGTATTTTTTTGTGTGCTGTTGACAATTTCATTTTTCCACTTACTTTTTTGTGCTGAGACGTTTTTCTTTGTAAATTGTGTGTTCCTCATTTTCATAGTAGTTGAATTTATTTTTGCTAAGTCATTACGTTTGTCTTGGTTTTTATTTTGAAGTATGCAATTGTTAGACCTCCTTGTGGTTACCTTAATATTTACCCCTATTTTTCTAAGTAAAATCCTAACTTGTATCATCCTATATCACCTTGTTGTCCTCTCCATGTGGAAGATCTATGCCTCCTGTATTTAGTCCCTCTTTTTTGATTGTTGTAATCTTTTACATAATGACTTTGGTGATTCCCTGTTTTAAGCATTTTTTTCTTTTTTAAATTAATCTTATTTTGTTTTTATGATTTCCCTGTTTGAGTTGATATCAGGATGTTCTGTTCTGTGACCTCGTGTTGTGTTGGTATATGATATTATTGATTTTCTGACCAAAGAATTTCCTTTAGTAATTCTTGTAGCTTTGGTTTGGTTTTTGCAAACTCTCTAAGCTTTTGTTTATCTGTAAATGTCTTAATCTCACCTTCATATTTGAGAGAGATCTTTGATGGATATATGATTCTTGGCTGGCAGTTTTTCTACTTCAGTGCTCTATATATGTCATCCCATTGCCTTCTTGCCTGCATGGTTTCTGCCGAGTAGTCCAAACTTATTGATTCTCCTTTGTAGGTGATTTTTCATTTAACCCTGGTTGCTTTTAAAATTTTCTCTTTATCTTTGGTTTTGGCAAGTTTGATTATAATATGCCTTGATGATTTTCTTTTGGAATCTATCTTGTATGGTGTTCGATGAGCATCTTGTATAGATATCCTTTCATCTTTCATGATGCCAGGAAAGTTTTCTGCCAACAGAGCTTCAACTATTCTCTCTGTATTTTCTGTTATCCCTACCTGTTCTGGAACTCCAATCACACACAAGTTATTTTTCTTGATAGAGTCCCACATGATTCTTAGGGCTTCTTCATTGTTTTTAATTCTTTTATCTGATTTTTCTTCAACTATATTGGTGTCTATTGCCTTGTCCTCTAACTCCCCCACTCTGCATTCCAATTCCTTGATTCTGCTCATCTGACTTCCTATCGAGTTGTCTAATTCTGTAATTTTATTGTTAATCTTTTGGATTTCTGAATGCTGTCTCTATATGGATTCTTGCAGCTTATTAATTTTTTTCACTATGTTCTTGAATAATCTTTTTGATTTCTTAAACTGCTTTATCAGTGTTTTCCTTGGCTTTTTCTGTAGATTGCCTTATTTCATTTCTGAGGTCATCCCTGATGTCTTGAAGCATTCTGTATATTAGTTTTTTATATTCTACATCTGGCAATTCCAGGATTGTACTTTCATTTGAGAAAGATTTTGGTTCTTTAATTTGGGGATTTGTAGAAGCAATCATGGTCTGCTTCTTTATGTGATTTGATATCGACTGCTGTCACCAAGCCATCTATAAGATATTGTAATGATTTATTTTATATTTGCTCACTGAGTCTTATCTTCTTGTTTTGTTTTGTGTCAGTATACCTAGACGGGCTACTAGATTGCATTATCTTGATTGTTGTAGACTTTGAATCATTTATGTCCTATTACCAGCTGGTTTGAGCTGTTACCAGGTATTTGAGCCTTTGAGTCCATTCACTATTCTTGAATAGAATCAGCTTAGGTGTGCTGATTGTGGTTCACCTAGAGTGTGGGGTAGGCTGTCACCTATTAACTTAGAGAAGTAGTGATGACGGTTGTATGCACCAGATTCTAGTAGCAGCAGGGGTCACACTCCAAGGGGTGCAGGATGCTGACACCTTTCCCCCACATGCCAGTGAGGTAGAAGTGTCTCTATTCTCAGAGCACTTTGGTGGGTGGGCTCTTATGCTGTACCTTAGGCACCCAATGCTTGTACCTCTAAAGATTGGTAGGCATCGCTATCCTCAGACCCCTTTAGCAGGTGGCTAGGTGGTCTGGGTGGAGCTTTAGCCCTGAGTTCCCTGCTGTGGATCAGTGAGGGCTCTGTTCAATAGGTAAAGAGGTATCAGACCTCCAAAACTTGCCTTCCCACTGCTTTGCTAAAACAATTACAGTCAGATCTCTATCAGAATTGCCTTTGCATTATAATAGCCACCTGGTTCCCTGTAGGGATGAAAGCCAGAGACCGTGGATCTCTTTTGCATGGCTACAGCTGGTTCTGAATTATTATTCTAATTTAGGGAAGTCAGGGAAGGATTTTTCTCTCCTGGATTGTTAACTGCTGCTTCCCTCAGGCCAGGAGAATGGGTTAGAAAAAAAAACCTGCAGAGCACTTCACTCCCTGGCCCAGGAAATTCCAATGTTAATGAAGCCTTCTGGGGCAGAGAGGGGAGGGATCAGATAGATAGATGTACAAAGTTACTTATTTTGTTTGGTGAAGACTGTTTTATCTGAGATTCCAGAGGGGCATGTAGCCTGTGCGCGCTGGCTGGGCCGAGATTGCCCCTGAGGGTCAGGCCTGCATCCCATGCTTGTTCTGTCTCAGGAAGCCATGATCAGCTCCTCCGCTCCTAGTCCAAAGCCCAGTGCCAAGGTTTTCTGGCTGAGATGCTGTGCTCCAGGCTCCAAAACCAGTCGCTACTTCCCCGTGGGTTCTCATTCTCCTGTCAGCCATGTCAGTGTTCAGCCTGCTTGTGCTGGCTAAGTCTCTGCCAAGGTTACTCCAGGAGGTTGGGGGTTAGGGCTACATCCCATGCTTTCCCCTTCCCAGTAAGCTGTGATCAGCCCTACCACTCTGTCACCAGGGAACCTCGAGGGCTCAAGGCTGTGGCAGGGAATGCTGGTTCCAGAAGCAGTTGCTGCTTGAGGGTGTGGCTTTTCGCTCCCCTGTCACTCAGGTCAACTCCTTAGTTCTGTGTTTGATGGCCAGGGTTCATAGATTGTCATGTATGTGATCGGTTCACTTTTTTTTCCGAGTCTTTGTTGCAAGAGGGATCTGCAGTAGCTTCTACCTAGTCAGCCATCTTGGCCCCCAGAATCAGCAATATTTTTGATGGCATCATTTAAAAAAAAAAAAAAAATTGCTGTCGAGTTGAATCTGACTCATAGCAACTCTATAGGACAGAATAGAAATGGCCCATAGGGTTTCCAAGGAGCATTTGGTAGACCCAAGCTGCCAACCTTTTGGTCAGCAGCCAAACTCTTAACAACTGCACCACCAAGAAGCCAATGGCATCATAGATGTTATAATTCCTACAGAACGCTCTTAAGGTCATCACATCATCTTGGGTAGCCCTGACTCTTTGTGAGAAGGCCCACTATAAACAATAGGCCTTAAAGGAGGCTATGATGCTCCCTGATTGATTGGCTGAAGTAGTGATGTGGTGTTAGGAGGTAAAATATGACCTTTACATTGGGGTGAAAGTCATCTAAAGTGCTTGGATGTCCCGGTGTCTTGTCAAGCATGAGGAAAACCTTGAAAGGAATTTTCTTGGCCAAGGAACAATGCTCAATGTCAGGGACAAAATGTTTCAAGAAATAATCTCCAAAGATGGCAGTTTTAACCCAAGCCTTTGCATTTGCCTTCCAAATGAGGAGAAGAGATGCCTTAATGATATGGCAAAGTGCCCTAGATTTAGGGAGTGATACACAAGCAAGCAAAGGCCTGAGCTTGCAATCCCCAGATATATTACCCCAAACAATAACGTTAGCCTGTCCTTTGATGCCTTTAGCCCTGATGCATTTTTTCCTCTTTAGAAATGTAGGCCCTTTCAGGCATTTTTTTCCAAAATAAGCTAGTCACATCTACATTAAATATTTGGTCTGGAAAATAACCTCCCTCCTCAATAATTTTTTCAACATTTCAAGAAAATCATTCTCCGCCCTTACATCAGCAGTCACTGCTTCATCTCGCACTTTAGTATGATGTCAACGTGCCCTTACTTTGAAACCCCTATTCAAAACAAATTCTTCATCACAATCACTTTCACTTGCTTCACGCGCAGCTTTCAAATCACTGAAAAGGCTTAGAGCCTTTTCTTGCACTAAAGTAAGGCTAATAGGCATATTACACTGATTTTGAT
The DNA here is from genome assembly GCF_030014295.1 of Loxodonta africana. NCBI lineage: Eukaryota > Metazoa > Chordata > Mammalia > Proboscidea > Elephantidae > Loxodonta > Loxodonta africana. Next base: position 205,823,302 of record NC_087342.1, read on the forward strand.
CATCTAACCAAATTATCAATAGCTTTTCCATTTCAGTAATTAAATCATTGCCCGTTGCTTAGTAATAATTGTAGCTTTCATCAGGGCAGAGCTATTCACATGCTCCTTTATTCTCACTTTATCCTTTACAATTGTTCCAGTTGTTGACCTAAGGCTTCTGGTCTTTGAGCCTAACCTTCTCCAGTGACTGAGGGTGTTTCACCTCTTTCCAATGGTTTTATTATTTCCACTTCATTTTCAATCCTGATCACTTTCCTTCTCTTTGATGCATCACCAGCATTTGCATCAGATTTGCACTTTGGAGGCATGGTTACAAGGGTAAAGAAGAGGAAAATTTAAGCCAAATACAAAGTTACACACTCAACACAGTGTCAATGGCAACATGATTTGACTTAAAAAGTTGCAGCAATTTTGCTCCCAACTAGACATGGTATGTTTATGTTCCCGTATTTTTACAAGCATTGAATGCCATCAGTCTTTTTAATTACGGACTATTTGTTGGATGAAAATATATCTTGTGGATTTTTTTAATTTCATATGTTGATTGTTGTTGTTGTTATTGGATGACATGGAGTTGATTCCAAATCATAGTGACTCCATGTGACAGGGCAGAATTGCCTCATAGAGTTTTCTTGGTTGTAATCTTTATGGAGGTAGATCACCAGGTTTTTCTCCCAAAGAACCACTGGGTGAGTTCAAATTGCCAACCTTTGAGTTAGCAGCCAAGTGCTTAACTGTTATACCACCAGGACTCCTTATATGTTGACTAGTTATTTGCATTTCCGCTTTTAGGAATTGCCTGTTTATGTCATTTACCCACTTTTATTTTGGGTTGTCTTTTTTCCTCTCAGCTTGTGGGGCTCTTTTATAGACATTATCTATTACATATAGTCTAAATAGTTTATCCTATTCCATCTGTTGTCATTTGAACATTTGCCTTGAAATATTTGGATACTTTCCTCTTCAGAGGAATGTGAGAATATAAATATTCCTTTTGTTATCTAGGTGAAGCAAAAGTTGTTTATTTTATCCAAACTTTATGGTGGCTTTTTGCAGTGAAGGATGTGTTCCAAGGATCAAGGCTTTTAGTCAAATTGCAATTGTAGTTGGTAGCCAAGACAGGAAACTGTCAGCAGATGATTGTGCGCACTAAGTCTTGTCTTTCAGGAAGAAGAAAACAAGATAATTGTTAGGCTCATTTAAATAATTTGACCTGTAGCAGAACTCTTGATAAGTCAGTGAGGAGAGACAAAGTTTTTCTTTTCCTTTGTTTTTTTAGCAAAACAGAAAACCGAACTGGCTCCAGTATAGCCAAGCCATGATTCCATGAGCAGAGAATCACAATTTCCTAAAATAATACATTCCATTTGTATAATGATTTACAGTTTTCCAAGTACTTTGATAGAAATTATTGGATTTGATCTTCAAAAACAATAATAGTAGTAAACATTTTACAGAAATTCACAAAAGCTAACTCCGGCGACCAGGATCACATGTGGACTTTGTGACACAGCCAGGCCCCAAGGTTCCTAGAGAGGATATCCCGCTTGACTGAATTAGTTAGGTTTTTTAATAAACAATAATGTCAATGCAAGCAAATATTAGAATCCTAAATTGAACAAGTGGGGCCTAAGAATAGATTATTTTTCTTTTTTGCCCTAATAAAAATTTTAAGTTCTTGTGTATTTCCTCCTGTCTCATAAAAAGCACTGACATCTGACTGGTGCCCATTATTGGCCAAGGTCAGAATTGAGAGTTCACGGACCACAAGTCAACAGGGTCAAAAGGAAAAGGCCTTTAGCAAATCTTACTCTATTATTTTATAATCTCTAAAATTTTTATGAGTTTCTCCCTTTATAATGCATTCTTGGGTTGGTAGGTTGAAGGGATTTTTTAAAAGATAAAAGTTAATATCAATAACTTTTTAGATGGCAATCAATACATTTTTATTTTAAAAGTATATGGGATTACAAAGTGAAGCCTATAAATATATTTGAAAACCTTTGAATCATATTCAAATATACAGTAAAACCTGTGAAAATTGGAACCTGTGTAAGGTGGAAACCTGTCAGAGAAAGAAAATGCAAATATTTTCCACTAAAACTATAGAAAAGTGGTATGACTGCACCCTGTCAAAGGTGGAAAACTTGTAAGACCCGGAAAAAGAAGGCAATCCCATGGAGTTCCGGCTTTCACAGGTTTCAGTGTATACAGCAATCCTGTTTATACATCCCTATTTTCTTTTTTCGAAGTCGTAGTAAAGCCTATCATGAAGGTAAGTTTAGGGGAATACTCCATTGTATTTACCTTTACAGACATTCCTGGTGAGGTGTTAATACTCACTAAGATTTGCGGGTAGGCTAGAATACACATTTCTAAAGTAAGAATTGTTCATATGCTCTGAAACACTTTTGGTTCCCTTAGCTTTTTAAACTAAGCTTAATTCCAGATCTACCCACATGTCCTTCCCTCAACTGGCCCCTGCCATTCTTAATTAATCCCATATGCACTGAATATTTTTAATCTTTTATGCCATCTGTTTCCAAATGCTCTTTTCATCACAGCCCTGCTGGGTTATACATCATTCAGTCCTTCTCGTGTTTGCTTCTCAATTTTTGATGGCTGTGTTTTAGTTTGGTATTATTACCTTAAGTCATAAACTCAGCAAAGGCACCAACTTTCCCCTCATTTCAAATAATTCTGGCCTGGAGCATTTCCTTCTTCTATAAGAGAAGGCCTTGGTTTGCCAAATAAAAGAGTTGGCCAGCAAGGCTAAGTATCCACCTCAGTGTGGGGACCAACTCCTATCAGCATTGCCTCTGGACAATAAACAAGGGACTCCAGGGAGTCTCAGGGAAAAGTTTGGAGAATTATGGTGTTTTTCTTGTACCATATGTGAAGACAGGGCTTTTGGCCTAAAACCACATGTGGGATTTGCTCATACAGATTTGTTTCCAAATATCAGTTTTCCACTAGTAATGCCCTGCCAACAATAAAAATATACAGAGATTTTCTTAGGATGCCTACAGTCACTTTCCATCAAAACAAGCCTTCTTATTGCATAACTTGTTTTCCTTGCAGAGAAAATTATTTGCTTCGTATATTTCTGGACTCTAGCTTAGCTAAATACAACTCCAGGGCAGCAGAAATTTCTTTGGGGTGACAGCATAGCAAAGATGTTTGAAAATAAGATTGGTAGTCTAAACATCAACTTTATAGTTGACAGCTTTGTAGCTTTCCTTAGTCTAGGTCCTGGTTACCTATATTGTCGAGGGCAAGGACTGTATCTGTTTATTTTCTGCACCTAACATCTGCCCCATAACTTAAACCAAAAACCAAACTCAGTGCCATCAAGTCAATTGTGACTCACAGAGCCCCATAACTGACACACAACATAGATATTATTTAATGGTGTTATTCGAATATTCAGTCATGGGACCTTGATGAACAGACTTCTTGTATTAAGTGAAAAGAGTAATGAAATTTATGCTTCTTTCTCTCCTTACAATATCATTCCCTTGCAATGTCCTTTATTGACTTTTTTTAATCAATGAGCTCCATGATTTTTCCTCCTTCTTCTCACTTTCCTTTCTATCTTCGAGCATTACAAAAAACCATAACTCTCATAGTTCTATTTCCAGGGAAATTTTACCAATGATCAGGCCTACTTTTTGGCACTACTTAATATGCCTCAGTGGTCTCCCCTCCACTCACATCCCACCCGCTGTAACTGCAGCATCCGTTATGCCAGGCTCACCCCTTGTGTTCTGCTATGGCAGATAAAAAGGGAAATGAAAACAAAAAAATTCAAGAAGATTAAGTGCAATTCCTGATTCTACCTGAAACTCACTCTGCTTTCAGTGAGTGTGTGTGTGTGTGTGTGTGTGTGTGTGTGTGTACAGCTGGTAGATTCGAAGTGCTGACCTTTTGGTTAGCAGGCAAGCTCTTAACCACTGCGCTACCAGGGCTCCATATATATCTATGTGGAAACCCTGGTAACCTAGTGGTTAGGAGCTACAGCTGCTAACCAAAAGGTCAGCAGTTCAAACCCACCAGGCAAACCTTGGAAATCCTATGGGGCAGTTCTATTCTGTTCTGTAGGGTCACTATGAGTCGGAATCAACTTGACGGCAATGGGATATATATATATATATATATATATATATATATATATATATATATATATATATATATATATATGAAACCCTGGTGGTGTAGTGGTTAAGTGCTATGGCTGTTAACCAAGAGGTTGGCAGTTCAAATCCGCCAGGCACTCCTTGGAAACTCTATGCAGCAGTTCTACTCTGTCCTATAGAGTTGCTATGTGTAGGAAATCAACTCGACAGCAGTGGGTTTTATATATATATATATATATATGCTGATGAAAATCAAAGACTACAATCTTTAGCATGGATTACACCTCAACATAAAGAAAACAAAAATCCTCACAACTGGGCCAATGAGCAATATCATGATAAATGGAGAAAAGACTGAAGTTGTCAAGGATTTCATTTTGCTTGGATCCACAATCTACACCCATGGAAGCAGCAGTTACGAAATCAAATGCCGCATTGCATTGGGCAAATCTGCTGCAAAAGATCTCTTTAAAGTGTTAAAAAAACAAAGATGTCACTTTAAGGACTAAGATACGCCAAACCCAAGCCATTGTGTTTTCAGTTGCCTCATAAGCCTGTGAAAGCTGGATAATGAATAAGGAAAACCAAAGAAAAATTGATGTCTTTGAATTACGGTGTTGGTGAAGAATACTGAATATACCGTGGACTGCCAGAAGAACAAGCAAATCTGTCTTGGAAGAAGCACAGCCAGAATGCTCCTTAGAGGCAAGGATGATGAGACTTTGTCTCACATACTTTGGACAAGTTATTAGAAGGGACCAGTCCCTGGAGAAGAACATCCTGCTTGGCATAGCAGAGGGTCAGCGAAAAAGAGGAAGACCCTCAACGAGATGGATTGACACAGTGGCTGCAACAATGGGCTCAATCATAACAATGATTGTAAGGATGGCGCAGGACTGGGCAGTGTTTCGTACTGTTGTGCACAGGGTCACTATGTCAGAACCAGCTCGATGGCACTTGGCAACTGTCTATATAGATACAGCACGGAACAACAACGTATATACACGTCCAGTTGCGTATACATCCACTGTCAACAAGTGTCTTTGTAAAAGCAGATCACCAGGACTTTCTTCTGCAGCACAGCTACATGGGTTCAAATCACCAACCTGTTGGTTAGTAGTCAAGTACAAACCATTTTTGCCATCCAGGGAGCTGTGTGTGTGTATATACATGTGTACATATACACACACACTAGTATGTATGAGTGTATGTATATATATATGTGTGCATATATATATACACATAATACATGTATGTACGTGTGTGTGTGTGCGTTTCATAAATGCCCTTTCACTTTTCTTCTCTTCACTGAAATGGATTATAAAACTCGAAGGTGTCGACCCAATGTGCTCATCAATAAGTCATCAGTTTTACAACTGAGACTTCTTAGTGGTTTGGGGACTCCTCCCACATCTTCTCTAAACCCTATTTTAGAAAAGGGGACTACAGGGGAATTCTGGTTATAACTCCCCCTCACCTCTTCCGGAAGCTGCCAATGTACTATCTCTAGAAACCTCAGACTAGTCTGAGAAACTCCTGATCCAACACCCTGCTCAGGTTTCAAAGGGCTCTTGTAGGTCAGATTATGGCAGAAATTTCCAGTCACCTTTTGGACTATTTGGGCTTAAACAAATACCAGATCATCCTCATGGTGTCTTCACTTTTCCAATTTCTCCCTGTAAAGAAATGAACCAGTATTTTTAGACCTAGTTCAGGTAATCCTAAGAGAATGTGAAAAGCCAGAATCCCTTGGTAAACTTTTTATTTGAAGAGAGTGTAGGAACCAAGGAAATAAGTTCCCTAATATTTAACGATCTCTAGTTGTTAGTGGAAACCCTGGTGGCATAGTGGTTCAGTGCTACAGCTGCTAACCAAAAGGTTGGCCCTTCAAATCCACCAGGCACTCCTTGGAAGCTCTATGGGGCAGTTCTACTCTGTCCTATAAGGTCGCTATGAGTTGGAATCGACTTGACAGCAATGGGTTTGTATTTTTTTTTCAGTTGTTAATAGTTGGAATCAACTCAATAGCACCATTATGTTTTCTTTTTAGTTGTTAGTGAACGAGCCCTGGTGGTTCAGTAATTAAAGAGCTGGGTTGCTAACTGAAATGTCAGCAGTTCAAACCACCTGCCTCCGCGGGAGAAAGATGCAGCAGCCTGCTTTTGTAAAGATTAAAAAGATTACAGCCTTGGAAATCCTATGGGGCACTTGTACTCTGTCCCATAGGGCTGCTATAAGTCAGAATCTACAACAACTGGTTTTTGGTTTTAGTTGTTAGTGAGAGGGGTGGTGATAGTTCTGTGGCAGAATTCTTGCCTTCTTGCAGGAGACCAGGGTTCGATTCCTGGCCAATACACTTCAACACAGCCACCATTCATCTGTCAGTGGAGGCTTGCATGTTGCTATGATGCTGAACAGGTTTCAGTAGAGTTTCCAGACTACGATGTACTAGGAAGAAAGGCCTGGAGATCTACTCCAAAGGAGAGGCCAATGAAAGCCCTATGGATCACAACAGTTCAATCCCATTGTCATGGGGTTGCCATGAGTTAGGAGCCAACTTCATGGCAGCTAGCAACAACTACAACAGTTGTTGGTAGTAACTGGGCTATAAAATAAGTACTGAAATAAGGTGAGCAATTCTACATGTAGAATTTTTGTATAAATTCATAGTTACAGGATTTGGGGGAATGAAGTACTCTGATTAAATTATTAGTTAGAACATAGCTTATTAGTTAGAATACAGGTTTGGCTGCAGCAACAATGAGACACATTAGCAGTAGCACAGAAAACAGAATTTATTTTTCTCCAATATAAAAGTGTAGACTGATAATCCAAGCTGGTAAGGTGGTCCCACAATCTTCAAACTCTTCTTTTTGTAGCTCTCTCATCCTCCACAACTGGTTTCCATCTCAAGGTCCACAACGGCTGATTCAGCTCCCAGCAACACACTGCTTTCCAGGCAAAGAAAGGAATATAGGGGCAGGGAGAGCACTTCCCTTCCCTTGGAGAGCACAGCCAACAATGGCACGCAGCACCTCCTCTCGCTGTCCACCACCCAGAACCAGGGCTACACCCACCTGCAGGGAAGGCTGCAACATACAATTCTTAGCTGAATAGCCATGTGTCTTTGTAAGAAGGAAAGAGTGGATATTGGAGGTGAATTGCCAATTTCTACTACAGTCTGCTTTTCAAGGATTGAAGTATAATACATAAAATACAATATCTATGATTTATATGTTGTGTGGTTTTTAGGTTAACTTCCAGGAACTGGTTAAGTTCACTAAGGAACTGTGAAACAATAGTCTGGGTTTCCTCTACTTTCCTTATTATGGTTTTTCTAATCCTCTTCTGCGGCCCACGTGTTTTTATATGTCACATGGGGTTATCGAGATATAGACATTCCTTTGCATATTTGTATACTAAATACAGGTACTTAGAAGTTTCTCTGCCTAAAATTTCTAAGTGTTCAAATCTAAGTTAAGACTCTTCATCAACTACATTTCCATAGTTACTACTGATGACCCTAATTTATATTTAAGAGGACCAAAAAATGTATAAGCTTTAAGGAGGCAATTTGGAGGAGTGGAAATAATGTAATGTGTAAAGTCAGATTTTTCCGTATCAAATCTTGGCTGGCTTTTTACTTATCACCAGCTCTTACACAAGTTACTTTACTTTTCTGTTGTTGTTACTTGCCATCGAGTCAGCTCCAACTGGTGGTGATGCCGCGTGTAAGAGATAAAACGTTGCCGTGTCCTTCATCATCTTCATGATCGTTGGTGTCTTTGAGTCTGTTGTGGCTACTGTGTCAGTCCATCTCCTTTAGGGTTTCCCTCATTTTCGCTGAACTACTTTACCAAATATAACGTCCTTTTCTAGAGACTGATCTTTCCTGATGACGTGTCCAAAGTAAGCAAGATAAAGTATTGCTATCTCCACTTCTAAGGAAGATTCTGGCTGTATTTCTTTGAGACTGTCTTGTTTGTTCTTCTGGCAGCCTACGGTATAGTCAATATTCTTTGCCAACAACACAGTTCAAATAAGAAAACCTTACTTTTCTAAGCTACTTATTTTTCAGTTTTAAGTGGGGGTCTAGAAATATCTCTTTCCAAGGTGATTTAAGGATTAGAAGGTATGTGGCGTGGCAAGTGTCTAGTCAGTGCTTGCTACAACATAGCAGATGCTCATTGTTGTGTGCTGTCAAGTGGGTTCTGACATATAGTGAGCCCACGTGACAGAGCAGAACTACCCCATAGTGTTTCCTAGGCTGTAATCTTCATGGGAGCAAATCACCAGGTCTTTTCTCTCTCAGAGCTGCTGTGGGGTTTGAACTATCAACATTTTGGTTAGCAACCAAGTGCTTAACCATTGCACCACCAGGGCTCTTTAGCAGATGTTCAATAAACGGTAATTCTTTTTGCTTGGTCTTTTTACACTTTCCATAAAATTCCAGTCACAGCCCTTCATCTAGAAATGGTCTCTCTCTGTCTGCTCTTTGGCATGAGGAGTTGAAGACAGTCCTAACATTTTGGAGGCTCAAGCGTCACCTTAATGTGGCATACTGTCCCAAGAGTTCTTTCCCAGAGTGCCGCAATCATTTGCTCTATGAAACTGAACCTTACCATCCCTCACAGCTCCTCTCCCTTCAATTACAGGAGAAGTGGATTTTGGTTTGTTTCATGCCAACCATGTATGAGTTAAATGTACTTCACACAAGATCATCTATACTTACTAGTTTATATATCATTTACAGAATTTAAGGCAGTGGATAGAAATATACATTCCATATGCTCTGATAAAACATTAGAAAACAAAATTAGAGAAATGGGACAAGTAGAAAACAAAAACCAACGCACAAATGAAGCCAGGAGTGAAATGTGTGCCCAGATGCATACACCAGAAGGCATAGACACCTCCCTCTGCCATTGGCTAGACGTTTCTTCCAATGGAGCAAACTCAAGAGCTAGTTGTTCTTATTTTGTATTTTATGAATTGTGAAATTTTTAGAATCTTGTTTCAGGAGTTGACAGGATTGTAGGATGACCATTTAAACATTCATTACTGCATAAAGGACTAGAGAGAGTCCCCAATCATGTGGGCTTTGGGATCACTAGGATTCTGCTAAGAGGTGACTTGTTTCCCCTCAACTAATAAGCTCTGAGAGCCTCCAGTGGTGAAGGCTTTTTGTAGAGCTCCTTATCTCGCTTCTCCTTTATACCTAACATAAATACGGTCGACTCGGCATGGGGATGGGGGTGGGATTGGTTCCAGAACCCTCCCTCCCCCAACGGCGAATACTAAAATCCCCGGAGGCTCAAGAGTCCCTCGTATAACAAGGCGTTGTTGTGCGCCATCTGGTCCGTTTGGACTCATAGTGGCTTTACAGGACAGAATAGAAGTGCCCCATAGGGTTTCCAAGGAGCGTCTGGTGGATTCAAAGGGCCAACCTTTTGACTAGCAGCTGTAGCTCTTAACCACTTCACCACCAATATGGCCTAGTATTTATTTTTTTACACAGCACAGGAACGCACAGTGTTTTGCTTTGGCTCATGCTTGGGGCACTGGATCAAAGCAGGCACTTTTAAGGACAGCTGTATCTGGGCCCTACAGCCGCTGGCTGCCGTTCTAGCAAGAGGTCCTTCAGGTAGGAGGTCCTGGGTTACTTCCGCAGTTTCATGTACACAGTGCAGAGTGCTAGGTCCTAGGCTTGCCAACTTTGTTTTCTCCCTCTGGGGCAAGACCTCTGCCGCAAACATGCTCTGCCAGATCCTCCCTCAGGCCAAGAAGCACTTTAGCTTAAATTCACGACCCCAGACCACATTCCTAGTGGCCTTTCTAGTCCAGATTGTGTCAGGGAGCAGCTGCCTCAATCCCTCTGGAAGCTTCTTCCTCAGAGCCACGTTAGCCGAACCCTGTTTTGCCTTGTGCTACCCTCCACTTTGCCCCCAGGACCTTGGGCTTTCTTTCCTTTGAATATTTTCGAGGCGTGGTTGGTTGAATCCCCGGACATGGAACCCGTGGATACCGATGGCTCGGTGCAATACTTTCTTCTACATTTTACATAGCACACTGTGGAGTTTATGACTGCTTCTGTGTTCTGATAGCTTCCTGGTCGTTTTGCTAAGTGCAGCCACCTGTTAAAATATCTATAGAATTTGGGTAAATGCCCTTCTACACCACTGAGAGAAATGTCAGTCAAGAATTTGTCTGGGAAACAGAAGACAGAGAAAGATTTTTTGTCTTTTAAAATTGTCTTATTGACAATAATAAGACACCACAATCTAATTTTTGTGACAGCAATGCCTCAGCATTTCTTGGCAGAGCAAGAAGGTGTGAAAATCAAAATTTCAGAGCTAGAAGGCCTTAAGTGTCATCTACACCATTTCTAGGGGAGAAACTCAAGACCCAGAAAAAAGAAGGGGCACAGAAGTCATCGAAACCCAAGTCTCCCAGCTCACAATTCAATATTCATACTGTTAGGCTTATCACCGTCAAACCAGACGATAACTGCTTCAAACACCACCTACAGACCAGACATGAGAACACAGTACAGGTGCCTCCTATCTGCAACCCTTGAGGTCATGTGTGTCCCTGAATTGAAAAACTTTTGGATTTTAGAAAGGCAGTTTGGTGCACATACCGTATCTCTCGTAACATCCCCAGAAGTCAGAGATAGTCCAGACACACTACTATTTCTGCATAGAAGTATGTCAATGTCCACATTGTGTCAGATAGATAAAGATTATACATAGCTTCACATCACTTTATGGATCAGATTTTGCTTCCAAATTGAGTTATGAAAAACGTCCAGTTTTCAGTACTCTATGGATCTTAGAATTGGAAGTCACAGGTTTTGAGTTCGCTTTCCTCTACTAGAGGAGTTCTCAGCTTTGTTGTGCAGAGAACCACCTGGGGTGGCCCAGCCCAGACTCACTGAATCAAATTTCTTGGTCTGTGGCCTGGGAATTAGAATTTTTGTCAAACAGCCCAAATGATTCTGATGCAGATGGTGAGGAAACACTTGAAGAAACACCGCCTAAATCACAGTGTTAGAGGAATGGAAACAGGTGGGAACCTCAGCTGGACTATTTTTATCACATGTCTTGCCCAGTATCTTCCTTTGATACCAGTTTGACCCTGCAGTCAAGTTTCACGGAGTTTTTCCATGACATTTTCATGGGGCAGCTACGAAAGACTGTCCAAAGGACATGAATATGCAGATAAAGGGACAAAACGGAGAAACAAAGCAGAATGAGGAAGAGAAAATTGCTCTTCTAAGCTGAAGCTATGTTTTGGTCAGCACCAGTCACATGTATTCATTATTTATTGAGTTCATACTATGGGGTCAAAGGTCAAACCCTGGTGTGCACTTATTCACCACAGAATAGCTCTATACCAAGTAAATTTTTTTGGTAATTCTCCGTCTTTCTCCCTTTAGCTCTTCTTGTTACTGATTGGCGGTGGGAGCATCAGCCCTTGAAGCATATTGAGCCCCTCCAGCCTGTAGCTCCATCTGCTGGAATATAAGGAAATAAACCGGTGGCCCAGTGTTTCTTACTATGGGTGATCCTTTCTGTATTATATCGTAATTCACTGTAATGTTTTCCATTTAGAAGTCCTGGGTGATACAAACAGTTAAGCACCCCACTACTAATCAAAAGTTGGTGGTTCGAACCCATTCAGAGGTGCCTTGGAAGAAAGGACAGGGGATTTGCTTTGAAAAGGTGACAGACTTGAAACCCTATGGAGCACATATCTACTCTGCACACATGGAGTTGCCATGAGTCGAAATCAACTCAATAGCAACTGGTGTTTTGGTTTAGTTTTCTATTTGACCGTGTCAGTTGTGCTAATGAAAGTTATTAGTTAGCTGTAGGTGAACGTGTGAGAGAATTATTTAACCCCGACGAAGAGCATTAAACTAATCTACATGGTTGAGAAGGCTTTAGTGTTAAGTAGGTTAACACCCAGTGAAATTTTCCTAATATAGACTGCACTTGCTAGAGAAGAAAAATTGACCTTCCTTGCAAGAGCTTTCCTCGGAGCCCAGGCTCCTGAAAAAAGCCTTGAATGTGGCTGTTCCTGCCTCCTGGTCTTGGCAGCGGGTAACAAGCTGGACAGGGGAATTCGTGTCCAAAAAAAGCTCTTTAGTGTGCCTTTTGTGTTTAGTGTTCCATCAAGGTGCCCTGAAGTTATTTTGCCAAACATTTATATACCCTGTCATCCATCTCCTCTCTCACTGTGTGGCACCCGTTTTCTCCCTAAATTCACTCTTCCGTTTTACTCACCAAAGCTCATGTTCTCACCCCTCCTCTCCTGATTGTCTGCCTCTCCAGTTTTCCTTCTTTGTGTCAGGTTGCATATGGAAAACTGCATATCTCTGCAGAGGTTTCTATGTTTATGTCTTTGTTTAGAGTCAGATCGCTCTGTCGGCAGGCGTGTATCTCTGTGGAAGGGAGCAAAGGTAAGAAGGTGATGTTTATGTTTAGATATATCAGAGCTCACATGTGGGAACATAGCAGATATTATTTTTAGACTGGCTGGCTTCTATGGAAAGGAAAAATTTGAATATGAGGAGGGGAGAAGGGAGGATGAGGTAGACAGAGTGAACATTTGTGGAAATGGGGATGAATACAACACATGGGAAGGCCAGTGAAAAAAGTGGAACGGAAAGACCCCTGCTTCCCAATGTCAGCTCCAAAAGGATAGGACTTTTGTTCTTGGAATCTTCTCAGAAGCTAGAACAGGGCCTGACTCACAGCAAGAACTCAATATTTGTTGAATGAATGAATGTTATTGTTGTGGTTACTATTACTTAAAAGAGTCTCTTACAAGCATCTAAGATTTTCTGAGTTATAGAGATTTTCTTCATTGAGTCAACAACTATTCGGGAACACCAGAGTTTCATGAGGTAAGTTGGAAACAGAGGGAGGAGTCAGTTAAAGTTGGCCTTGAATGTCTGGCTCAAGAGTTTTAGGTTGAAGAGACTATTGTAGTAATTTGTGGAGGAAGCCGGGGGTAGAGTGGGGCAGGGGGTCCTCCTTGTGCCAGACTCTTTGCCAGGCTCTTCACATATGTTGCACCGGTAACCTCAGCTCAGCCTCTACTAACTGGGTGACCCGGGGCATGTTTCTTCAATGCTGGCCTCTCAGCCTCTTCTTGTATCTCTGGATTGTCCTCCTCTGCCTGGCCTACAAATGTTAGGGTTCCTCAGGTCTCAGATCTGAGGTGCCTTCCCTTCTCTATGTACATGTTTTTCTTCGGTCCAGTGGCTCTAAACGTTGTGTCCATACAGATAATCCCACGTATGCATCTCTAGCCAGACTCCTCATTCAGGCTTATGTGTCCCACTGCCTAACTGACTTCTTTTGGATGCCTGCTCTTCTTTTATTCACGTGGCTAAAATGTACCTCTTGATTTCCTGTTGCATTTCTCTTCCTCGAATCCTCAGATCAAATGTTTCTATTCTAGTCCTCTCAACTCAGTAATTGGGACTGCCATTCAGCCAGTGACTTAAGCTAGAAACCCCTTTTTGGCTCCTCCCTTTTCCTTGGCTCCTCTGTTTTCCTCGCCTCTGTTCACATTCATCAGCAAGTCACAAAGGCTCTATTTCAAAAATAGATCTCTAATCTATTGTCTCATATCCATCTCCACTTACTCCTTTAGTCCAAACCCCACACTCTTCTGCCTCCACTGTTGCAGTAGCTGGCCATCTGGTCTCCGAAGTTTCATCCTTACACCCTTCTAAGCCTTTCACCACACTAAAGCCAGAGTGATATTTTAAATTTTAACTTAGATCAGCTACTTTACTTCTCTTCTTTAACTGTTTTGTGGCTTCCCGTTAAAGTAGAATAAGCTCTAACCTTGTTGCCACTGCCTTCTGGAACTTGCTTTTCTCGGGCTCTCTCACTTCTCCAACATCATCTCTCCCTATTCGCACCACCCCCCTTTGCTCCAGCCCCACCCATCTTCCTTAAGTTTCTCAAACATGGCAGCTTCTTCCTCATTTGAGGCTTTTGCAGTCTCTCCTCTGTCATTTTCATGATTGAATCCTTTCTCATCTCTCACGTCTCAGCTTAAGAGATGCCTTCTTTAATTATTCTATCTAAAAAAGGCCAACCCACCTATTACTCTTTCTCAAAAGGCTCTGTTGTTTACTTCACAGGACTCTTCACAGTCTGTAATTATTTCATTTGTTGACATGTTTATCCCCCGGTTGCTGAGTGGTGCAAAGTTAATGAGCTCTGCTGCAAACAGAAACATAGGAGGTTCAAGTCCACTCACAGGTGCCTTGAAAGAAAGGCCTGGCAGTCTACTTCTAAAAAATCGGCCATTGAAAGCCCTAGGGAGCACAGTTCTACTCTCACACACATGGGGTTGCCATGCATTGGAATAAACCCTATGGCACCTGGTTTTTAGTTTACCCCCCACTAGAGTATAAATTCTACAAGGGCAAGGACCTTGTCTTGTATACTGGTGAGTGAATCTCAGGCTCCTAAAAACGTGCCTGACCTATAGAGTAGGTGCTTGATAATACTTGCTGAATGAATGGATAAATCTTTGTAAACCTCATTTCCTTATTCTGTGACATAAAGATAAAAATAGAACCGAACTCACAGTGCTGTTATGAGGATTAAATGAGATTATCCATGTAAAGTGCTCACTGCAGTTCCTAGAAAATACTAAAAGCTCCAATAATATTAAAAATAAAATTTGTTTAAAAAATTTTTTTTATATTTAGCTGCCATTATTGTTACTAATACCACTCTACCATTACTACAGCTATGAGAACCATTGTTTTTTCAACAACCCTTAAAGTAGTTAAAACTAACTACAATTTACAGAATAGGAAATTAAGATCAGGAATGTAAATAGACTGCTCAAATTACTTAGCTATCACACATTAGAGTTTGAATTTTAAGAACAAAGAGTTGCAAATAACCACAAGATCTTAAGCCTGAGTGATTGGAGGAAAGGTGTTCCCAACTGCATAAAGTTTTTGGACAGAGGTGCTGAGTTGATATCTGTACATCCAAAGTAAGATGCCTAATAAACTATTGGAGATACAGAAGTTGTATCTCCAAAAAATAATCCCTCAGTTGTGATCACAATACAGTACCTAGAAAGCTGTGCAGGTAGAGCCTGTTAGCAGAAACACACACAAACTCTTCAGGACTGAGGGTGCTACATGCTCCTCAGATGGGCTCTCTCAAATCTCTCAGCTGCTTATCCATCACCCCCCACCGGTATTCCCTCTAGTCTTTCCTACTCCAAGACCCTCTCTTGGATCAAGAGGCAGTCATTCAAACAGAACAAAGGAATACTGAATGCTCTAAAACTGGAAAAGGTGTGCGGCAAGATCGCATTCTTTTACCTTATTTACTCAATGTATATGCTGAACAGATAATCTGGGAAGCTGGGCTATATAAGGAAGGCTGCATCAGGGTTGGAGGAAACCTCATTAACAACCTGAAATATACAGATGACACAACTTTTCTTGCCAAAAGTGAAGACAACTTGAAGTACTTACTGATGGAGGTAAAAGACTACAGTCTTTATTACAGATTATACCTAAACATCAAAAAAAAAAAAAAAAAAATCCTTAAGCTGGACCAGTAAATAACATCATGGTAAATGACAAAAAAATTGAAGTTGTCAGGGATTTCATTCTTCTTGGATCAATAATCAATTCCCATGGAAACAGCAGTCAAGAACTCAAATTATTTGATTGGGTAAATTTGCTGCAAAAGACCTCTTTGAAGTGTTAAAAAGCAAAGACGTCTCTTTGGGGACTAAGGTGTGCCCGATCCAATCCTTGGTATTTTCAGTCGCCTCATATGCATGCAAAAACTGGGCCAAAGAATAAGGAAGACTGAAGAAGAATTGATGCCTTTGAATTATGGTGTCGTCAAGGAATATTGAATATACTATGGACACCCAGAAGAACAAACAAATCTATCTTGGAGAAAGTAATCAGAGTGCTCCTTAGAAGAAGAAGACTTCATCTAGCTTACTTTGGATATGTCACCAGGAGGGATCGATTGTGAGAGAAGGAGATGAAATGGATTGACACAGTGGGTGCAACAATAGGCTCAGATATGGCAAAGATTCTGAGGATGATGCAGGACTGCACAACTTTTTGTACTGTTATACATGAGGAGGCTATAAGTTGGAGCTGCCTCAATACCATGTAACACACACAGAGACCCTTCCTTCTCTGCATCATCCCATCTCCATTTGGGATACTAAGAGATCATCAAGAATGTGATTTACTTAAGTACTTGAGCTAGATCTTTACCTTCTGACCTAGAAGGAGGCTCAGATGTGAATTTTCCAGAATGGAACACCAAAATAAACCACAACAAAAACTGTTCTTACATCAATGTCTCTTTAAAATAGGCAGGAACAGGGGGAAGGAAATGGAATGTGTGGATAATTGCCTCCATGAATAACTGCCTCCTTTGCCATGAGACCAGAAGAACTGGATAGTGGCCAGCTACTATTACTGAACATTTTCATCAAAGATTCTATAGAAGAATCCTGATAAAAAGGGGCAAATGCAGAACAGAATTTCAAATTCTCATGGACTCCAGATTTTCTGGCACCATGGAGGCTGGATGAACTCCTGCAACTATTGCCCGGAGATAATCTTTAAAACTTGAACTAAAAATACCCCTCGAAGTCTTCTTAAAACCAAACAGTAGTTTAGCTTAACTAGTAAAAAATGTCTACCTTGAGCATTATGTGCTTTTTTTGTTAATTATATTTTACTGTGTTTTGGAGGAAAGTTTACACAGCAAGATAGGTTCTTGTTTAACAGTTTCCACACAACTTGTTCAGTGACTAGTTACATTTTTCACAATTTG
This sequence comes from Loxodonta africana, assembly GCF_030014295.1. Taxonomy (NCBI): domain Eukaryota; kingdom Metazoa; phylum Chordata; class Mammalia; order Proboscidea; family Elephantidae; genus Loxodonta; species Loxodonta africana. Next base: position 205,840,304 of record NC_087342.1, read on the forward strand.
TCACCATTCTCTTTAATTATGTTCTGGTTATTCCATTTCCAGTACTCTAGCTTCCCTGCCCTGTTATCTTCTCATCTTGAGCATTATGCTCTTTTAAGACCTATCTATATGGGATCGAATTCACAACATCAACTCAAAAGATTAGAAAAGAATCCTGGGGAGGGGAGCAGTGAGTTTATGTTAATGTGTGAGAATGGTTGCACAACTTAGAGAATGTAATCAGTGTCACTGAATTGTACATGTAGAAATTGTTGAATTGGTATGTTTTAATGGCATATTCTCAACAACAGATACAACAAAATAAATAAAAATTTAAAAAAATAGCTCAAATATATATAGCCCATATCACCTACCAGGCACTTTACATGTAATAACTAATTTTGTCCTTATGAAAATTCCATGAGGTAAATACTATTCTCTATTTTATAGTGAATACTGAGGCTCAGAGTGGTTAAATAACTTGTCCAATGTCACACAACTACTTATGAGAGCTGGGTTTCTAACCCTTCAGTAGAGTTTTAGAATAAGTGCTCTTAACTATCAAACTAAAAGGTCTCATAGTGTAAATAAACTCTGTCCCTCCACTCCCGTCTTCTCCAAGACCCATTTTCTAACAGAAGTGATGAGGAGAAAGAAAAGAGCAGTAAAGCCATCCTGCCACAAAATTATAAATGTCATGAGTAGGTCCCTGAAAATAGAGGGTGAAACTGGAAAAAGAAAGCCAGGCAGTTGAGGGTAGGGCCTGCAAATGTCTATATTAGGGAATAAGAAAAAGAAGACTGATGTATAAAAGGAGAGTTTGGATCGTATGTTGTAGAAATCAAGCATTTCAAGAAGGAGGAGTGTCAACAGTATCAAATCCCTTAAAATTTAAATTTAGGAAAGAAATTTAGATTTACGCGTAACTTCCGAAAAGCATTTTAATAGAGTAGAAAATTTGGAAGCCAGATTACTAGCAAAAGGGGTGGTGAGATGAGTCTTTTCAACTCATTTGAGAGCAAACAGAAGTAGACAGGGGTAGTATGGTTGCTGAAGAAGACAGCAAGGTATAGGGAAAATAGTTGCTCAGTAAGTTGCTGTTATTGGATGCCAGCAACTGATAGCAACCCTGTGTGACAAAGTAGAACTGCCAGAGAATTATCTTGGCTGTAATCTTTATGGAAGCAGATTGCCAAATCTTTCTTCCATGGAGCAGCTGGGTGGATTTGAACCACCATCCTTTTGGTTAACAACCACGTGGTTACTGTCGTACCACCAGGGCTCCTTTTGCTCAGTAAGAGAGAGACCTATAAATATTGAAAGACGGAATGCGAGACAAAGTGGGCCAGGAGAGTGAATATATGGGAAAGGGAGAGAATAGCAACAAATGCAAACACCGTCAAAGTTGGGCTGAGTCAAAGGAGATCTAGGGAACTGGTTCTTAAACTTGGTTCCATTATGGAATCATCTGGGAAGCTTTAAAAAATCCTAATGCCTGAAGACCACCTCCAGTCTCTGATTTAATGGTCTGGGGATGCCTGGCTTCAAGATATGTAAAACTCCCCAGTAGATTCTAATGTGCAGCCAACTTTGACAATCACTTATGTAGGGCACAGACTAATACAGTATGAGAGAAAGAGAATATCTCTTCAGTTGAATGGAAAAATAAGGACAAAAAAAACGATGTAAAGGTAGGTTATTTGAATTGAAGGCAAGTGTAATTGAGCCATTCTTGTTGGCTTGGATCATCTTGGTTTAAAAAAAAAAATGTTGTTTGGAGAGTGAGGAAGGGAGTTTAGAGACGGAAGGCCTCAAGTAGCCATTGTGAGGAGAGCATTGAGGAGGGTCCTGCAGCAAAGGAGTGATAGGTAATCTGGAGGGGTAATGATGTTGTGCCTGAGTCCTCAGTGAGTCAAGACATCAATGGATTGGTCTTCTTACAGCTGTGCTTCATAAAGACAGTTGCCATCAAGTAGACTCCATCTCATGGTGACCCCATTTTAGAGTAGACCTGTGCTCCATAGTGTTTTCGATGGCTGATTTTTTAGAAGTAGATCACCAGGACTTCCTTCCAAGGCTCCTCTGGGTGGACTTGAACCTTCAACCTTTCAGTTAGCAGCCAAGCACATTAACCGTTTGCATCACCCAGGGACTCACATGTGCTTCATAGATGGAAGGAGATATAGAGAAAGGCAGTGGTAGGGGTGATCCAGGGTCAGGCTGAGCTGCAGAAAGTCAAAGAAAGAGAAAGTCAGTTGACCATGGAGTCCAGTGTTGCGTGTTAAGGTTGGTAAGAAAACAAGTCGAGTAGGTTTGGAGGAATGGGAGAGAAGACCTTAAGGAGGTGTGGGAAATCCCAAGTGAGAAACAATTCTTTGGGGTATAGAAGTCTTAAAACCCATTACCATCAAGTCAATTCCTACTCATAGTGATCCTATAGGACAGAGTAGAACTGCCCCATAGGGTTTCCAAGGAGCAGCTAGTGGATTCGAACTGCCGACCTTTTGGTTAGCAGCCAAGCTCTCAACCACTGTGCCACCAGGGCTCCATGTAAGTCTTATACCACATAGAAAATAAAACATTAAAAATACCAGTGCCATGGTACCTCTAAAGTTCAATGAAGTTCGGTGAAATCAACAGTGGATTCAACTTGTTAGATGAATCGCTAGACATATCTCATCCGACGACCAGCTATGAGATTTTAGGCAAGTCCCTCTGTAGACCTCCAGGACTCAGTTTTCTCATTTATGCTAAGGAGGGGCTAGACTAGATAACTTCTAAGGACTTTTACGTCTGAATTACTGCATGAATTTGTTAGGTTCCTTAGCTGCTTACATATCAACCTATAAAAATATTCTTCTTTAAGCATGAGTTTCTTTGTGTTACTTCCTTACCCAAATATATTTTTGTTTTGGTACCTGGCTTCCCTCACCTCCATACTCCCATCCCCCAAATGGCTGTAGCAATCTCGATATTAGAAGTAGCTACCTTAAGGGGAAAAACCCCAAGGTTCCCATTTGTCTTCTAGCATTAAACTAGCAAAAGAATTTACTGGCAATCCACTTAAAGGGATGGGGCCTTATTAAAACCAAAAACAAGTGGCTCTTGGGAAAGCTTTTGTGCACTTAAGCGTAACTCCTCATTTGTGTCAGCCAAAAGTTGTACTGACTTATATTGTCAATGCATTCTAACCAAGCTAAAGTACCACGTCATGTTCACAAGTTTCACAATTTGTATCTTAGAATCTTCTTCTTTTTTCTTTTACCGAAAAGCTGAGCTTAAGGTAAATCCTCAACCTGCAAAGTGAGCAGGCTTGTATAGTGCATTTGTCAGCTGACCTACTTGTTTCATTTTAAATGAAACTAACTTTTGCTCTTAATTCTTCCCCCTTCTCTCCTCTCCTCTACTCTCACCTACTTCCTGGAAAGTGTCATTCAAGTCAAAGTTCTCAAATGAAATGTGAGATGGTATTAGGTTTCTATCTTCCAAGGCAGATGATGTAGCAGTTGGGACCGTATATCACTGAGACTATAATGTTTAGCTCTACCACTCATCTGTCAGTTTGTCACACTATTGTGGTTCACATGTGACAATGATGCTGGAAGCTATGGTACCAGTATTTCAAATACCAGCAGGGTCACCCACAGTGGGCAGGTTTCAGTGGAGTTTCTAGACTAAGACAGACCAGGAAGAAAGACCTGGCAATTGACTTCTGAAAATTAGCCAATGAAAACTCTATGGAATATTTCAGAATATTATCTGATATAGTGCTGGACGATGAGCCCCCTAGGTTGGAAGGCACTCAAAATACACAGTGGCTGCAACAGCGGACTCAAGCATACCAAAGATCATGGGGATGGCATGGGACTGGGGAACATTTTTTTTCTGTTGCGGGTGGGGTCACCATGGTTCAGAGCTGACTCCACGGCAGCTAACAATAACAAAAAAAGAAATGTGTAGACACACGTTTGCAAGTGAGTAGAAGCTGATGACAGAGTCATATAATGCAGATTCAACAGAACTTTTGAATTAGTTACCATTGAACTTGATTGTAAAATTAGAAACCACATATTTAAAAACCAACCACTTGCAAATGATATCTACTGAAATGCAAGAAAACCTCATATAAGATAGTTATGCTTTTATTACAAAAAAAAAAAAAAACCCACTGCTGTCAATTCCAACTCACAGCAACCTCATAGGGTTTCCAAGGCTGTAAATCTCTACAGAAGCAGACTGCCACGTCTTTCTCCTTCAGAACCGCTGGTGGTTTCCAACCACTGACCTTTCGGTTAGCACTAGATTGCTTTAACCACTGCTCCACCTATTATTAGCAGTATCAATGATGATGAGTTATGCTATTCAGCACACTTTCACATGTTCTATTTTATGTGTTCTTCACAGGAATCTTCGGAAAAGGTGCAGAAGGTAGCTGGCCGTTCATTCATTTATTCTCTCATTCATTCAGCCAACTGCCTTATCTCAAGAGGGAGGCATGGGGCAAGGCTGCTTTTTGAGAAAATGAACACGTAGTTTGAGGAAATGTCAGATATTTGCAGAGAGTGATTACATCCTGGGACTCAGAAGGCAAGAAATGATGCAAAAAGGACTCAGTAGTTCCCAAAATAATTCATGTAAATGATTTTCACTAGCGTGAACAGCACAAGTTACAGAAACCTGATACTTGAACAGGGAGGATGTTATTTTAAAATCAAGTCAACAGGTGTGCAATGCCTGGAACTCATGGTCAGAGCTTGATTGGAAGCTTGCTAGAGTAGCAGCTTCCTACCTTGTCAAGGAGGGGGACCCATTTTTAACATGAAAATATTTTGTGGACCCCCACCTGCTGTTCTCTTCTTTGTATCTGTTGGTCGAAAATACATAATGATAAAAATCAACTAGGAGTCAATAATGCTTTGAAATGAATTTATACTTAACTAATTCCAACAGTATGATGCCAGTTTTCAATTTGCTGCCTCTCATTTGAACTCCAAATTCACCTTCCAGTAGCTGCTCTGCAAAACTGAGCTGGATCCTTTAAGCATTTCTCCTTCACGGTGAGCACGATGTTAAGCTTTGCTAGTAGAGAGTGCTGGAACGACTTTGCAGGAGGAAGGGGGCTTCTCTTCCCCACTCTCGCACACTGTGCTTGTGTTTTCTTGCTAGTGCTGCTTGATTGATCATGGTGTAGTATGTGGGGCCATCCAGTGGTGCTCTGTCCTGAGGTGGCACCTTGCTTCCTTGCCTTTTTCAGCTTCTAGAGGCTACCTCTATTCCTTGGCTCAGCACCCCTTCCTGGTATCAGTCCAAACTCCTGCATCCTAGTCACATTTCCTGCAACTGACTGGGATCCTCTCTCTTATAAGGGCCTTTGTTATTACATTGGGCCAACTGAATAACCCAAGATAATCTCCCCATCTCAACATCCTTAACTTAATCACATCTGCAAAGTCCCTTTTACCGTATCCTCAGGTTCCAGGGATTAGGTAACATATTCACAGGTCCAGAGATTAGGATGTGGACATCTTTGGAAGACCATTATTCAGCCTAACACAAATGTTCATCTAGTTTGTCTCTAACTGCTGCATAGTCTTCCATAATATACAGGCACCATATTTTACTTCTCCGTGCCGTTAGGGATGGACATTCGCTACCATGTACAACTCCGGTGAATATCCTTGAACACACCCCCTTAAGGACCTGTGTGACAGTTTCTCAGGAATGCCTGCAAGGACAATAAGGGCTGGGAGAAGCTGATACAAATTACCAAGCCCTGCCATCAAGAAGGGCACCAAAGGCCTAGATTGAAGATCAATATGAATCCCATGTAGAGATTTTTGTCAAGTCCACTCATATCAGGGGCCTTACAGGCCCAAAATTTCTCTCAATAGCCGTAGGTTGTTGCCAGAAGACCTATAGCTGGCTGGTAGAGACCCAAGCCATTTCTCTCATTATTTTAGGTTGCTTTCCAGAATGGCTGCATCGGTTCACATTCCCGCCTATAGTAAGGGGATTCTCATTTTCACCACATCCCAGCTAAAACTTGCTAATATCTGATTTTCTAATTATTTACTAAATCTTACGGGAATGAAATGGTTTCTCATGAGTTTCATGGAATTAATGTGATTATTAGTGTGATTGACTATTTATTAATATGCTTGTCATCCATTCTGCTTCCTACTTCTAGAAAGCTTTGCTCATTTTCTTCCAGTGTATTTTATTTGTTGTTGTAGTAGTGGTTGATAACGTTGTTGTTGTTCATTTGCAAGAGCTCTTTGTATTTTCTCTATACTATTAGTTTTCAGTTAAAAATATTGCAAATATTTTCTCTATACTATTAGTTTTCAGTTAAAAATATTGCAAATATTTTCTCTTAATATATGACATGTCTCTTAACTTTGCCTATGATATCTTTTATTTAACAGAAATCTTTAATTTTGATATAGTTAAGCTCATTAACTTCATACCTTAGAACTTATACTTGCTTTCTAATTAATTAATTTCTACGCTTATTTTTATTTCTTTCTCCTGTTTTTTGTTTACTTTGTTTTTTTTCCCTCTAGAATCTTCAGTTGTGTGCCTACTTATTTCGTTTTCATCATTTTCATTTTTTTTAACTTAGTGAACTATAAGTTAATGTAATTGCTTTGGTGAGAGATATTTTTAAACTTAATAAAAATATATTCAAATATTTAACTTATTTTACATCAGATCTTTAACCAAGGTATTTTTCTATTTTGAGCTATTTCCCATCTGCTTCTTTGCAGATGTCCAGTGCATTTACAAAAGAGATATAATTTATATATGCACCTACAAAATACATTGCACCTCATAAAGAAAAAAAGTGGATATTCATTGCAAGTGAAAAGAAGTAATTTCAAGTGCTAGCCAAGGCTACCCCTTCCCCCCTACTCTATTACTTCCTTTCTTTAAGCTGCTAAATTTTTAAAATTTGCGATTGCTTGGGGTTGTTTGTTTAACTTTACCTTAGGTTTATTTATTATTATTTATTATTATTGTTTTGTGGGGACACTTCAAGTCGTTTGAGACAGAAGAGTAAGGAGTAGAGAAGGGGAATTGAAAGTCAGCTTCTCAATTAATTCCTGGTATACAATTCTTTTAATTACTACAATGCAGATGAACACAATTACGGAATCTGTATTTCAGCCAGTGAGCCGATGAAAATTGCAACTTAAGGGAGCGAAAGAAATATAGAAGCTAAACTGTATTTCATTCACATATTTATTCAACAGGTATTAAGGGCCTGCCATGAGCCCCTGTTCTAGACTCCTGGAATACAGCAGTTAATAAAGCAGACAGGAGCCGCCCAGCTATTGTTTTGAGTGTGAGAGGCCATAATACCTGCAATAAAGCAGCCCACGAACAAATATACATAAGGGAACTTTAGAGACAGGCATTTTCCGTAAGGAAACTACAGCAGGATGATGTCTAAGCTGAGAACTTAAATGATGAGAAGCCAGCAACATGAAGATCGTGTGGAAGAGCATTAGGGTGGAGGCCACAGCAAATGCGAAGGAACTCAGCAGTGCCCTTCTCCTCTTCATTCAAGATGCAAAAATAAGCAGACATATTAGAGTGGATCATTGTAGATGACAGGGAGAAAGCTTTTGTTCCACAAAACTGCCCTTCCCCAAAATTTATTGCAAACAAACAGGACTGACTGGGGCATTGTGCGGTTATGGGGATGATGGGATAAGTATAGGGAGAAGTAACCTAATTGCAGGGAGGCTAATTCTGAGGAAAAAATATTTATGGATTTTTTTTGGGGGGGTGGTAATAGGTACAAATATCCATAAGGATACATTTGTCATCCAATAACAATCATTTCTCTGGGGATCAGAGGAGGTTAACATGGCCAGGCTCTCAACACACAAATTCAGCATATTTTTTCCACTCCCTAACTTTCGCCCAGCTAGGGGGTTTCCTTCCTAGCCCTTCTCCCTCCACTTTCTAGCCTAGCTGGCTCCAAGCTTTCACATTCCAGGATCCTCCCCCAGGGGTCTAAGTCACCTCTATTTCTTACTAGAACTATTTCTTTCCATCTAGTCTAACATCCTGTTAACTCATGCCCACATCTAGACCCTCAGCAAAATAGAGGAGGGCCTTTCAGAGACTAAAGCCCACGTTTCATAAGGTAGTGGGGAGTTATAAATAAGAACAAAATCCTGTCATGATTGTATCTGCAGTTGTGCTTTGGCATTTTACTCTTCCAATAACAGTCATTTCTTTGTGTTATTAAAATTTTAGCAGCTACATAAGTAATACGGGTCATAGTAACTTAATGGTAGTGGCAAGTGTCTGTACAAATTTTGCCGATTAAACTGGTTCTGAAGCTAGTTCATTTCTCCTTTCCTTCACTAACCTTGTAAGTTACTAAACTGCAACATGTGTTTTGTCCCATAGGGCTTCTTAATACTTTTATTTTCTTTATTGTACTTTAGATGAAGGTTTATAGAACAAAATAGTTTCTCATCAAACAGTGCACACATTGTTCTATGACATTGGTTAACAACCCCAAGAAAGGTCAACACTCTCCCTTCTCAACCCTGGTTTTCCTATTACCAGTTTTCTTGTTCCCCCCTGCCTTCCAATCCCTGCCCCAGGGCTGGTGTGCCCCTTTAGTCTTGTTTTGTTCCATGAGTCTGTTCAATCTGCGGCTGAAGGGTGAACCTCAGGAGTAACCTCATTACTGAGCTGAAAGAGTGTTTGGGATCCATACTCTCAGGGTTTCTCTCATCTCTTTCAGACCAGCAAGTCTGATCCTTCTTCTTGAGCTAGAATTTTGTTCTGTATTTTTCTCCAGCTCTGTCTGGGACCCTCTCATGTGATTCCTGTCAGAACAATCAGTGGTTAATATTTTATTTTTAGACAACAAATAGTTGGTAACCAAAATGAAATAGAAGACCGTATTTACAGTAGCATCTAAAAAGATAAAATACCTAGAAAAAAAAGCTTAACAAGAAATCTGTAAATCTATATGAGGAAAATGCTAAAGAACTCCTGAAGATTACAATAGACTTGAATGAATGTAGAGATGTATCTTGGATACCATGAATAGGAAGACTCGGCCACAGAAAGCTGTCAGTTCTCCCTAAGTTAATTTTTAAATGTAACATTATCCCAGTAAAAAGATCACCATAAAGTTCATGTGCAAAAATAAACAAGTATAAATCGCCAGAAACCCCTTTAGAAAGAGAGAGAGAAAGAAGGGGAGATTCAGTTTATCAGTTATTAAAACATACTACATTTTCCATAGTTGAATGGCTTGGTATTGGTACATGAATAGAAAGAGCAGTGGAAGAAATGTCTGTAATAATAGTACTTACTCATAGGGCTGTGAGGATCCAGTGAACTACAACACGTAAAGCACAAACTAATAGTGCTTGAAAAGCAAGTTCTCCGTAAGAACTAGCCATTATCATGAAGATGGCACAGGACCAGGCAACAGTTTCCTTCTATTATACATAAGGTCACCATAAGTCAGAGCCAACGCAACAGCGACTAACAACAACAACATCATCAATAAGATTTACAGGTATACAGCGTAATGAAGAGTCTGAGAAAAACTTCAGGAATAGAAAATCTTACTTTGTTTAATCCAATTTTTCACAAATTTAAATGACCAGAGAATGCTTTTCAATACTCCTTAGGCAAGCCACCACCACCCCAGAGACACTGCCCTACCCTAAAAAGTGGTTAACCTCCAGGACCTTGCTTCTCCTCCTTTCTTTTCACCCACCTTTCAGTCCCTGGGTGGTGCAAACAGTTAACATGCTTCACTGCTAACCCAGAGGTTGGAGATTGGAGTCTACCCAGAGGCACCTTGGAAGAGAGGCCTGGAGATTTACTTCCAAAAGATCACAGCCATGGAAAACTCTCTGGAACACAGTTCTACTCTTACACACATGGGGTCGCCATAAGTCAGAATTGACTCAATAGCAACCAGTTTGTCCAGCTGTTGCATATTCAGTCTTTTTCCTTCTCTGGTCTAGCTCTTCCTGTGAAGTGCTCAGTGTTTCCAGCTGTTTCCTCACTCCTCGTTTCCAAAAAATGTACCTGTCTTAAGGCAGCTCACAGCTAATTAAAAGTCAGCTGATGTGATAGATGGCCTAATCCTTGCTAACACATTATTGTCTAAGTGTCTTAGTCATCTAGTGCTGCTATAACAGGAATACCTCAAGTGGACGCTTTAACAAAGAGAAGTTTATTCTCTCACAGTCAAGTAGGCTACAAGTCCAAATTGAGGGCACTGGCTCCAGGGGAAGGCTTTCTCTCTCTGTCAGCTCTGGAGGAAGGTCCTTGTCATCAGTCTTCCACTGGTCTGGGAGCATCTCAGGCACAGGGATCCCAGGCCCAAAGGACACGCTCTGCTCCCAGTGCGGCTTTCTTGGTGATATGAGGTCCCCAAACCTCTGTTTGCTTCGCTTTCCTTTTATCTCTTAAGAGATAAAAGGTGGTTCAGGCCATACCCTGGAGAAACTCCCTTTACATTGGATCAGGGAGGTAACCTGAGCAAGGGTGGTGTTACAATCCCACCCTAATCTTCTCAACATAAAATTACAATCACAAATGGAGGACAATGACAGAATACTGGGAATCATGGCCTACCAAGTTAATGCATATGCTTTTTGGGGTGACATAATTCAATCCATGACACTAAGGATGTCATATTTTAGCATTCTAATGGGGCCTTCTGAACCTATATTGCCTTAACCAAAGCAATCATTCTAACCAAACTGGAGACTTCAGGCATTGGAACAGACAGCTAAGAAAGAGGTGTCAGGGCAAGGGGCCATTTGGCAGTCTACCCAATTCACAATGTACATCTGTCTGTAAATTCTACCCCTCTAGGATAATTGTTGAAGTCCCCCCCTCCAAAAAAAAAAAAAAAAAAACCCCAGTGCCATTGATTCTAACTCATAGCGACCCTGTAGGACAGGGTAGAACTGCCCCATAGAGTTTCCAAGGAGCACCTGGTGGATTCGAACTGCTGACCATTTGGTTAGCAGCTGTAGCACTTAACAACTACACCACCAGGGTTTCCAACTCCCAGGGTAGTGCAAATGGCTAATATACTTGGCTGCTAACTAAAAGGTTGGAGGTTCAAGTCCACCCAGAGGCATCTCGGAAGAAAGACCCTTCAGTCTACTTCTGAAACATCAGCTGTTGAAAACCCTGTGGAGCACAGTTCTACTCGGACACAAATGGGGCCACCATGAGTTGGAATCAACTTGACAGCAACTGGTATGCTGGTTAGGATAACTGGTAAAGGAATACCTGAGCTAGAGCAGGAAGAGAGGAGACCTGGAAACAAATCCCCATCCCCATACCGATGCTGTGCCACTGTACCAAGCCTTCCTGAATCAGATCACTAGCTTCTTGATTATCTAACCTGTGACTTTCCCCCAGCATCATATCTCATCCAATGGTCACCCCACCCTGTAGCCCCCATGTCATAACATTTTAACTATTTATTCACGTCTGTTTACCTCTGTTGGACAGTTATTTCCTTTAGGCAAGGATCGTGTCATATATACCTTAGTATTTCCACAGAGTCTGCTATGTAATAGACACCAAACAGATATTATGGTAGGTAATGGGTTTAGGTAGGCAGGCAGGTAGGTAGGTAGGAAGGAAAGGAAGGAGCAATGAACAGAGGGAAAGGTTTTTTGCTAGCTTTGGGACTCTCTCCTCACTGAGTTTTCTTTACTTAAGGCTGCCCTTGACTTGGTTTTTCGTTTCATAGCTAGGTGGGAGGGAACTGGATGTGAGCTGGCTTCTGATACAGACGGTACAAACAAGTGGTAATTTAAATTTCTCATGGTTGACCAGAACCATGCCCTAGAAGGATCCCAGACCTGGCATATGGATTAGCAATTGCTTCCCTCTGACATCAGCACTTGGTGCTCTAGCCATAAGGGCCCCTGGTTCAAGCTAGGCCAGTTAGACTCTTTTTTTTGGGAATTTGAGCCTTTGGCGGAGATCCCAGATGCGGAAGAAGTTGGAGCTGCTGTCTTATGGCAATGCTTAGGGCAAGGCTTCTGCTGCTGCCATTCCCGGAGCTGCCCTGTTTTCCATCCCACCCCAGGATTGATTGTTGAGCTCTTTATAAGACTATGAAAGTGTCCTTCCCATAAATCTTTTTTACCTTAGGTTTTCCAAGATCAGTTTCCATGGCTTTCCCTAAAGAACATTAACTAAAGAGGATTTCAAAGCAGAGACCAAGACTTTGTGCTGGAAGTAGACGTCATTTTACTGTCTGTGGCAGATGTTCCAAGGTGGGGTCTCAGCCGTTAATTTAAATATACCACTCTTGATCACTCACTAGGTCTCTGGCTGGTACAAAGAGTTTGCACTTGACTACTAACGATTGGTAGTTCGAGCCCACCCAGAGGCTCCATGGAAGAAAAAGTGGCAATCCACTTCTGTAAAGATTACAGCCAAGAAAACCCTGTGGGGACAGTTCTACTCTGTCACACGGGGTCACTATGAGTTGAAATCGACTCGACAGCAACTGACGACAACACAGATGAGGAAACTGAAACTCAGAAAGATTAAGTACCTGCTCAAGTTCCCACAGGTAATAAAGTGGTAAATCTTGAATTCAAACTCAAATCTGTTGGACTTCATAGCCTCTGCTCTGTCTGCTACATGACACTCCTTATCAAAAATGATTACTTCAGCCACCAATGAGGAGTAATTAGACTTCTTCTCAACCTCAAAAATTGAATTTAATAGCATATAGATTTCTTAAAATGTCAATGAGAGGGAGACAAAGCATGATGTGTTCATCTAATGAATTCACCTGTTTATTAAGACCTTGGTCAACTCTTGTAACATGCACTGCACTAGAAGAAAAAAAATGGAATGACTACTTCTACCCCTCCTGCTTTATAACACTTTATCGATTCATTTTTCCACATTTGTGCACCTTTACTAGATGGTTAGCTCCTTGAGACAAGGATCATGTCCTAAGTACCTGTAACTTCCAGGCTCTGAAGGCGTAGCCTGGGCCCTTATTTTCTTCCCTTTTCTTCACCTGCTAAAAATTCCCCTATGTTTTCGCTGTTGATGGACCTGATTACAGAACATTTAGAATAACACAGTCTGAAATAGGAACTATTAAATGAAATAAAAGAACAGGACCCAGATTAGCTCACTGGATCATCAGACATTTATTACATGTTTGCTTTGTGCTGGAGACAGAGAGGAACCAGACTTGGTCCCCAGGCTTGAGTTGCTCAGGAGGAACAAAGACAGGTAAAATAATAATTATGGAATAACAAGATAAAATGTTATTGGAAAGCACAAAGGGTACCATGGTGTTGAGCAGTAGTCTTTAAATTGGAGTTTGTGTGTTCCAGAGGTGCACGAAGACTTCCTAAGGCTATGGAGACATGGATAGTTAGGAATAAATTCCCAGATCATTTACATTCATATTTACTGTTTCCTAAAGTGGATCTCGGAGTCACTTGGTATTGCAAATGGTAAATTTGCTCAGCTACTAACCCCAGGGTTGGAAGTTTGAGTCTGCCTAGAAGCACCTTGGAAGAAAGGCCTGGCAATCTACTTCTGAAAAATCAGCGATTGAAAACCCTATGGAGCAGAGTTCTACTCTGATACAAATAGGGTCTCCAGGTGTCATAGTGAATACAGCGGCAGCTGGTATTTGGTTAAAGTTGATCTGCTGGAGAACTTGTTTTTGGTAGTTTTTTGTTCTATTTCCTTTCAAAGATAAAAATATCTCACATAATAAAAATCTATGGAGATAATGAAATAGGAATAAAACATAAAGGAGAAAAAGAAATAATATAAAATAACTAATTGTTAAAGAGCAGCTTGTGCATGTATTTTTTTTTCCCCAAGGATGATGACAGATAGCAAATGATATGGTATTTATTTTCCATTGGAAACATTTTTAAAAAGTGGCATAAAATTTTATTTAAAAGTCTATTGCTTACACTATAAAAAGCCCTGGTGGCACAATGGTTAAGCACTGGGCTGCTAACCTAAAGGCTGATGGTTCAAACCCATCCAACAGCCCAATGGGAGAAAGAGCTGACAATCTGTTCCTGTAAAGATTACAGCCAAGAAAACCCTATGGGACAGTTCTAGTCTGTCACATGGGGTCACCATGAGTCAAAAATTGACTTGACAGTACCTAACGACAACATTGTTTACAATATATCAGAAATTAGGTTTTTTTCCAACTATTCAAGCTTCTAATGAAAAAGTTCATAATGTCACACCAAAAGTGCAGAAGGCAGTAGGTAGCTCTAAAGATTACTTTAGGGGATACAAAGTGAAGACATTTGAAGATCATTGCTGGAAGAGGGTGGGTACCAATGTTAATGCCCAGGACTCAGCCAAGGAATGGGAAGGGGTAGGCAGAGAGTGGACTGGGGGAGGTGGTGAGGGAGCAGCCTTGAAGGACTAGTCAGTGATGGCCGCCACGATGGGAAAGGGGAAGAACTTTCCTGAGGGAGATCAGCTCGTGCCAAGGCACAAAGGCGGGAGAGAGCCTGGTATGTTTGGATATGGCTGTCGTACAGCTTAAACACAATGAAACTGTGACAAATGAGAGTGAGAAGGATGGCATAAAGATTCAAATGAGTAAAAAACATGCTACCCCAGCAGGGGCATCTTACTAATTTCCTTCGTCATGATTCTGGGCTGTGTGGTGGTTGAAAATGGACATGAGTCCTACAGACCTGAGATTGGATCCCAGCTCTACTGTTTATTATTTATGGGAAGTTGGACAAATTATCTTCCTAAGTCTTTGCTTCTCATCTGTGAAGAGAAAAAAATGAATAGTACTTACTTCATCGGGCTGCTTTAAATATTAAATAAGATAACCCATGTAAAGCGTTTGGCACAATGCCTCACATGCACTAAGTACTAATAAATACTGGCTATTTTTATTACTATTTATAATACATAAATCTGATCCAATTATCCCCCTGCTTAAAATCTTTGAATTGTACCCTTTTGCCTACAGTATAAAAATCCAACTCCCTTTGTTATCAGAAGCCCTGCTCCTTCCCATGTTTTGTTTAGTGGCAACACACAACCACCCCACTCCCCAGAATTAAAACAGGAGAAGTAGTATCACCAGGAGCCAGTTAAGTTGTCACATATGATATGCTGAAGGACCTAATGGCCTTCTCTAAGCCCAAGTGAAACCCAGGACTCTCTACCTCACTCTGCTCTGTCCCTGGGCCATCACTCTGCTGTCTACTCCCATACCGCCAGTGTGGATCATATCTAATGATGCCAAAACGTTGACAAACTCACTTTAAATTGATGCAGACAAGAGGCACCATAGTCCAGTTCTGAGAGGAAAAGAGTGTTGAGGGATATTCAGTACAGTGAAATAGAGAGGGGGAAGTTAACAAGCGATTTTGAAATGTGTGGCTGGAATTGCCCCAATCAAAATATCTTTTAGTTCCTTTTACTGCTTTTTTTTTTTTTCTATTTTATTTTGTACCATTTGAGGGGTTTTTCAGGCTGAAGTGCAGGGTTGGGAAGGACAGCCATTATCCTCAGTCTATTTTTCAGTGCTGTCTCCCCAACCTCTCTTCCCTCCTGGCAGGGAGGGGGCTAATTGTTTTGTCTTACACATGGCTAGAAGGCCCTGAACCTAGTATTTGTAACATCCTGCCTCTGATCTCGGCTCTCCTTACGTGTGCACAGGCACATGTGAGTGTGTGCGTATGTAGGGAAGGGTTTCACAAGGAAGGTAAGCAGAGCTCATCATCCTTGCCCCAACAGGCTTCATACCTCATCCATGACACCCAGACTGCTAATACAGAAATAGAGAGGTAGCAGAGAGGGATGAATGGGTGACGCACAGGGCATTTTTAGGGAAGTGGAACTATTCCATATGATACTCTAATGGTGGACACATGACAGTACCCATTTGTCAAAATCCATCAGACTTTACAAGGCAAAGTTGTTGTTGTTAGGTGTCATCAAGTCAGTTCCGATTTATGGCGACCCTACATACAACAAAACAAAATACTGCCCAGTCCTGTGCCATCCTCACAATTGTTGTTATGCTTCAGCTCATTGTTGCAGCCACTGTGTCAGTCCATCCCCTTGAGGGTCTTCTTCTTTTTCAATAACCCTCTATTTTACCAAGCTGATGTTTTTTTCCAGGGACTAATCCCTCCGATAACATGTCCTAAGTATCTGAGGCATAGTCTCACCATCCTTGCTTCTAAGGAGCATTGTGGCTGTACTTCTTTCAAGACAGATTCGTTTGTTCTTTTGGCAGTCTATAGTATATTCAGTATGCTTCGTCAACACCATCATTCAAAGGCGTCAATTCTTCTTCAGTCTTCCTTATTCATTGCCCAGCTCTTGCATGCATATGAGGTGATTGAAAATACCATGGCTTGGATCAGTTGCACCTTAATCTTCAAGGCAACATCTTTGCTTTTCAACGCTTTAAAGAGGTCTTTTGCAGCAGATTTGCCCAGTGCAATGCATCGTTTGATTTCTCATCTGCTACTTCCATGGGTGTTGATTGTGGATCCAAGTAAAATTAAATGCAAAGAGTGGACCCTAATGTGAACTATGGACTTTAGTTAATAATAACGTATCAGTATTGTTCCATCAGTTGTAACAAATGTACCACATGAATGTAAGATGTTAATAATAGTAGAAATGGTTACAGGGAGTAGAGGGGATAACTGGGAACTCTCTGTACTTTCTGCACAATTTTTTGGTAAGCCTAAAACTGTTCAAAAAATAAAGACTATTTGAAAAAATGGAGAGGTAGAGGGCATATTTAGAGTGTGAGTGGAAAGGAATTAGTGACTGATTAAATGAAAGGGATGAGGGAAAAAAGTTATCTAGGACAACTGTATTTCTACCTTTGGCAACTAAATGGATAGCTGTACCATTGACTGAGATGGGAGTTACGAGTTCAGTTTTGTAAACTTCTGTATTTGAGGTATAGTTCATGTGTTCACATAGCCTACAAGATAGTTACATGGAGATGTTTCAGTAGGCAGAAGGATATGTGGGTCTAAAGAAAAGGAGAAAGATCAGGGCTGGAGGTATAGATAAGTTGGTAAATAAGCTGTGACTATAGATGATTTTGTCCAGGGAGAGTAGATAGTGTTGAGGAAAGAACGAAGACAGGCCCCTAGGAAACTGCACCGTTTCAAGATAAGAAACCACGAAAGAACTGACAGAAGGTTAGGATAAAAAACAGAGAGAATATTGCCTGAGCAAGTAATGGAAGAATGGTTTTCAGAAAGGAGGGCATGACTGTCAAATGTAGAAGAGGTAACAAGTAGGATTCATTCACTCATTCTTTTTTTTCACTGATTCGTTCATTCAACAAACAATGAATGTCTGCTATGTGCCAGAGATTATTCTAGATGCTGGGAACAAAGGTAAATATGAAAAGATCTTACTCTCAGTAAATCTATAGTGAATTGAATAAGATATAAAAGAAAATAGGCAATTATAATACAAAATACAGTAAGTAAATGAGGGTGTTATAGGATTACACGGGAGTGTGGCTGGGCCTTAGGGACAGGCATTTCAGTGGGGTGATTTGGGCAGACACCAGCTTTTCCAGATGTCTCATTTAAGGAACGTGGTTCTAAGCAAATAAGACACCTAGGGACACAAGGTGGCAAAAAGTATTATTTTTAAAAATAGTAACTGGGGTTTGTTCCAGAAAGGGAGAGATCAAAGGTCAGAAATCAAAAGGGATTGGGTGACCCACAAGTTCCCTAGCTGAAAGGAGGGAAGAGGAAAGGGATTGTATGGGGTGGAGAAGCAGAATCCAGAGTTCAAGTGGAAATTAGCCTTGGACAGAAGAAAAGGTTATCTGTCATAGGTACACATAACTGTCAAGAAGATGGATGGATGGATGGATGGATGGATGGCTGGCTGGCTGGCTGGCTGGCTGGCTGGCTGGCTGGCTGGCTGGATGGCTGGCTGGCTGGATGGCTGGCTGGCTGGATGGATGGATGGATGGATGGATGGATGGATGGATGGATGGATGGATGGATGGATGGATGGATGGATATGCAGCTAATCTTTGGAACAAGGATGATAGACTTTTGAGTACTGAATATTACCAATAAGCAAATAGAGTTATTAGTCTCATCTTCTCCTCCACTCATAAGACAAAAATAATGAGTAAAAGGATTCGCTTGAATGAGCAACCTCAAAGACCTTTCAAAGAATCTGGCTGACTCTGCTGGAAATACTTTAATCAGCAGCCTAATACATGGGAACTGGGTCTGTGGGGCTCTGCTGGGAAGTGCTTGATTGCCGGGGCCACAGTCCTTGAGGGGAGGGGGCCTTTCTCGTATCAGCCACCATGAGGCACAATGATCTGTGAAAAGTTGCCGGGGGCCTGAGGAAGCAGTACATCCATTTCCTCCCCACACGTTTCCTCTGTAACCACTAGTTCTCAGCCTTCTGCCTCCACTGCTTCATCGAAACCTGCCCCTTGAATGTCACCAATGACATCTTTATTGCCAATTCAAATGGCCTTTTCTTCCACCTCATTGTCATCAGCCACTATAGCCTATTGTTTATCAAAGTCATATTGGCGATGGTTGACACTGTTGACCTATTTTTGAACCTCTCTCTTTTCCCTCGGCTTCCATGACACTGCACTACTGTGATTTTCCTCCTATATGTGAGTAAAGGGTAATTCTTAGAGGGTGGAAAAATAAAATTGGCAGTATAATTCAATGACGATGGGTATGTGTTAGCGTTACATTCAAAGTTCTCATGCTAGACCTTACGGTCCTATAAAATCTGAGCTCCTGTCCCACTGTCTTCCACTCACTCACTGCACTGAACCACACTGCCTGTCTTGTTGTCCTGGAAACACACGCTCTTGCCTTTGGGCCTCTACATTGTTTCTTTTCTCTGCCTGGTATGCTCTTCCCTCTTATATCCTCATGGCTAAATCCTTTAGCTGTGTCATGTGTGTAATTACATTATTTAAGAATATTCAGTTTGCTATGAAAGATGAAAAGGACAATTGAATGGATAAAACTCATAAGATATGTTAAACGTAGATACTAAGTAATGTAAGACATGTTAAAAATAGATACCCATTGCTTTTGAGTTGATTCTGACTCCTAGTGACCCTATAGGACAAAGTAGAACTGCCCCATAGAGTTTCCAAGGAGTGCCTGGTGGATTCAAACTGCCAACCTTTTGGTTAGCAGCTGTAGCTCTTAACCACTCCACCACCTGGGTTTCCAGGTACAATGGAAGAGAAGCCGGATCAAACCTATTGCTGTGGAGTTGATTCGGACTGGGAGAGACCCTGTAGGACAGAGTAGAACTGCCCCATAGGGTTTCCAAGGCTGTAATCTTTATGGAGGCAGACTGCCACATCTTTCTCCTGCGGAGCTGCTGCTAGGTTCAAACAGCTGACCTTTCAGTTAGCAGCCAAGCACTTAGCCACTGCAGCACCAGAATTCCTTAACAAAAGAGATACATAATGTATATCTCTTAAAAAACATGAACTGTTATCTCTATCAAGAAAGGGATGGGAGGGCCAAGTAGTAAGGCACGGATCATGCCAGATTGACAGCTGTATCATCACAAATTGTCCTCACTCTGGCTGCACATGTATTCCTCCCAAGATAACCAGAAAAAAGCCCATATCTGCTCAACAGGCTAATGTATGAGTCACAGCTATTGGCCAGGAGGACTCAGCTCTGAGTAGAGTAAGTGTGTGTTGGTCCCAGGCACCTTCTGTCTGCTGAGTTCCTGTGTTAACTTCAAGTCTGTCTTTGTAACCTGGCTCTCAGTGAGGAAGATTGGTGCAGCTGGGGTAGTGGAGGGAGTAAAAGGTGGAAGGAGAGAGAGAACAGATAATACTGCATAAATGAGGATTCACATAGTGTGGGCCTTCCACCTGCTTACACCTTATCTAAGTGTATCGACTATACCATTTCTTTCGTTTTGCTTCTCACTGTGTGTTTTAAGTTGATTCTGTATGACAAAGTAGCTTGCCTGAGACTTGGAGTCTCCCGTTGCATCAGGGGAATTTCCCACAACAACTTCATTCAGGTCTTTGCTTAAATGTCACCTTCTGAATGAGGCCTACCCTGAGCACCCTATTTAAAACTGCAAAGCCCTCTAACGTTGCTCTGTTGTTGTCGCTGTTTTTTTCTTTTTCTCCCTTAGAATATACCATTTTCCATCATGATATATAATTTATTTGTTATGTTTGTTGAGTATTGTCTATCTCCCCTACTATAATATAGTGCCTGGAACATAGTAAGCTCTCAAAATATTTGTTGTGTTGAGTTGTTACAAACCAAGCAAAAGCAAAGGAAATGGCATGAGTGCTGGGGAAATACAGGGTGGTGCTCACAGTGTACAAAGACATGAAAATCAACATCAACTCTAGTGTTGGGCAACAACAACGATAAAAAATTTGTAGTGTACAGACACAGGAAAAGGCTAAATGAACCCGGAGTAATTTCAGGAGAGAAGACAGGAATGAAAGGAAGTTTTAATAATAACCTTTGACTAAATGGAGAAATATCCAGTGGAGGATTAGCTTTTGTCTCCCATTTCTACTGGACTATTAGAGGAAATAGTAGATCTTTCATTGGTATTATCAGATTAACCTTCCAAAAGCACACCTTTCTAAATTTAGAATTGAAAATTCAACTGCTTATAGGCACTGAGCAAATAATTAAAGGAAGCAAGAACAGGTACGAGTCAATACCCCATTAAAGTCCCAGCTTGGCTTCAGTCAAGGCTTGATAAACAGGAAGGTAGGCCTAATATTGACTCGTTGTTGGTTCAGTGGTAGAACGCATACCTTTCATGCAGGAGACCCAGGTTCAATACCTACCAGTGCACCTCATGCGCAGCGACCACCTATGTGTCAGTGGAGGCTCACGTGTTGCTGTGATACTGAACAGATTTCTGTGGAGCTTCCAGACCAAGACAAACTAGAAAGAAAGGCCTAGTGGTCTGCTTCTGAAAATCAGCCAGTGAAAACCCTATGGACCACAATGGTCCAATCCACAACCAGTTATGGGGATGATGCAGGACCAGCCAATGGTTCCTTTTATTGAGTCACCATGAATCAGGCTGACTTGACAGAACTAACAACAACAGGCCTGATACTGCTACAACTTATTGTTCAAGAATACTCAGAAACCTGAATTCTTTGTTGTCATGGACTGAATTGTGTCCTCCAAAAATATGTGTCAACTTGGGTAGGCCGTATTTCCAGTATTGTGTAGTTGTCCTCCCTTTTATGATTGTAATTCTATGTTAAAGAGGATTAGGGTAGGATTGTAACACCCTTACCCAGATCACTTCCCTGATCCAATGTAAAGGGAATTTCCCTGGGGTGTGGCCTGCACTACCTTATATCTCTCCAGAGATAAAAGGGGACCTCATACCACCAAGACAGCAGTGCTGGGAACAGAGAGTGTCCTTTGGACCTAGCGTCCCTGTGCAAAGAAGTTCCTAGTCTGGGGGAAGATTGATGAGAAGGCCAACAGAGAGAGAAAGCCTTCCCCTGGAGTCGATGCCCTGAGTTTGGACTTTTAGCCTACTTTACTTTGAGACAATAAATTTCTCTTTGTTAAAGCCATCCATTTATGGTATTTCCGTTATAGCAGCATTAGATGACCAAGACATTTGCATTTTGTCAAATTTCCCAATTTTTAAAACTTTGAGCTAAACAAAATCCATTTGAGAGACAAATTTAGCTGACAGTTTATCACATCTTTACCTTCAAGGTGCTCTGTCATCTGTCTCCAGTAAGATTCAAAAACAAAACCAAACTCATTGCCATTGAGTCAATTCCGACTCATAGCAATCATATAGGACAGAGTAGAACTGCCCCATAGGATTTCCAAGGCTGTAATCTTTACGGATGCAGGCTGCCACATCTTTCTCCCTTGGAGAAGCTGGTAGATTAGAACTGCTGACCTTTCGGTTACCAGCTGAGCACTTAACCACTGTGCCAGCAGGGATCCTTCCATTAAGATTAAAACTTGTTACCCATTGCCATTAGGTCAATTCCAGCTCATAGTGACCCTACAGGACAGAGTGAAACTGCCCCATAGGGTTTCCAAAGAGCAGCTGGTGGATTCAGAGTGCCAACCTTTTGGTTAGCAGTCATAGCTCTTAAACGCTATGCCACCAGCATTTTCCTGTTAAGATTACAACCTAGGAAACCCAATGGGCAGTTCTATTCTTTCGCATGGGGTTGCTGTGAGTAAAAAATCACCTTGAGGGCACCTAATGGCTACAGTAACATAGAACCACCCCATCCCCATCTCTCAAATCCTCCATTCTTTAAAGAGATGCAAATCAAGACCCATTGTGTCCTAACAATTTCTCAGACCACTCTAGTCTACAGCAATGCATCCTTTTAGTTTTTATGTCAAGTTGTAATAGATTATTTACTGCCTTATGCCATTAGACACTTTTCCTTTGTGTTTACACTGTTGCCCCAACTAGATTGTAAGATTCTCAAGAGTCAATGTCCTCTGCTAGAACATGTTAGAAAGGTCAGGTTTTAATCTGGCCTTTCCACCTACTTTTGGGCTAGTGACTGAGCTTCTCTGTCTGTTTCTCCATCTTTAAAATGCAAATAATATTTCTTTATAGAGGTATCACAAAGTTTAAATGAGATGAATAGAAAATAGACATTTTCAATGGGAACAGAAGTATCTGGCACAAAATAAGGACTCAACCAACACTTCTATTTCTATAGAAGACTCTTCTTTTTTTGTATCCCCTACAGTTCTAACACTCAAAATAAATACCTGTTGATTTCATTTTCATATAGGGAAGAGTTACCTTGGCTATCATAACGGCATTTTTTTTATCATAACTGCATTTTATGCCTGAATTCAATGCCTGGAAATCTCTAATGGAAATTTGAGGAACACCCACTTTTCTGATGAGTCAGTGCTCACGAACAAGACAGTAAGTCAAAGAAAATTTTCAGGATTCTCTTCGGTCCTGTAATTAGAATTTATCTAAAGCTGTGGTTCTCAAATGGAAAAGTTGGGGATGGGAAGTTACCTCTGAGGGAACGTTTGGCAATGTCTGGAGACATTTTTGGATGTTACAAGTGGGGGGTGTTACTAGCATCTAGTGTGTAAAGGCCAGAGATACTGCTAAATGTCTTACAATGATATTACAGCCCCTGTCCCTCAACAAAGAATTATCTGGCCTGAAATGTCAGTAGCGCCAAGGATGAAAAACCCTATCTAAAGACTCTCAATGCCCAAAGTAATCACCTTTCCTAAGATCTCTCCCATTCCAGAACTCTCTGCCAAGCCAAATCCTTTAGTCAGGGGAGAGAGCAAGGAACTGAAAAGAATAAACAATAGGCCAAGTAAGTGGTGGGTGGTCAGTTGAAAATCAAGGAGCCAGCTCTGGAAGAATTCTTCAGTTCAAGGACTTCTAGAAGTGCTGAACTGGAGGCATCCCCTTTTACAGCAAGGCATTGCCGTGAATTTGTGTCTGAATACAGCTTATCCTCTTCTCAAATATGTTTGCGCATTTTCCCCATCATTAAACGTGTTAACCAGTTGGAACGACCTCTTTTGAAGGACACTGAATAGAATAAGTCTTGAACAACCACACCAAAACCAAACCCTTTGCTGTTGAGGTGCTTCTGACTCCTAGCGACCCTGTAGGACAGAGTAGAGCTGTCCCATAAGGTTTCCAAGGAGTGGCTGGTGGATCCAAACAGCCTTCGATTAGCAGCCAAGCTCTTAACCACTGTGCCACCAGGGCTCCACAGGTCTTGAATAGAAACTGCTAATTATGTTAATTCTAGGCTTACTTAAGGGGACTAGAACACTTTGTAAATGTAAATTCATTCTCATAGTTTCCCAAAGAGACAACTACTTTTCATAAGAAGGTCATATGTTTACCCCATACTCACACATCGAGACCGTGAAGAAATGTGGTTATAGCACTGGTTTCCTCTCTCAGAAGTTTCCTGCATCAGTGGCTTGGTTATTTTCTTTAGTTAACTTGGTTAATGTATGTGAAAAGTGTCTTTCTTTTTTTCTTTGTATTTCCTTCGTCTCCTCCTTTCCTCATTCCAGTTTTTCTTTCTTCCTTTGTTCCTTCACTCCATACTTTATTCCAAGCTTTGTTATTAAAAATAAGAAATTTCCCAGTTACGTTTGCTTTCCAACCATCTATCTTTCTACCTGTGCTCTGGAAAAAGAAATGTAATCATTACCTACTTTCTTTATTGTGAGTCGGAATTGACTTGGCAATGGGTTTGGGTTGGTTTTTTTTTGTTTGTTTTTTAATAACATCATGCTGCCATCTTGTGGTACATTGAGATAATCACCTAGTCAATAAATACAGAGTTCAGAATTATTGCAATACCTGAAAATGCACAGCCATGCAGCCGGGGCCTCAGTAAACCAACAATCGATGTTATCTGACTTCATGCTTTAGGCCCCAGGACCCAAAGCTAAGACCGTCTCAAGCCCCATGCTCCTCAATATCCCCAAAGCCTTTGACTTCTCTCAGGAAGAAGGTATAATTGTGTGTTCCCAAACTGAACAAGTATAGGAAAGTCTTTCTTATAGGCCTGTGGCATGTTTGCAGTCTTCTGAAGGAACTTCTTAGTTTTTGAGTATAATTATTTTCTCTTAAGTCATCCCTGTAGAAGCAAAATCTACTGCATTAATTTAAGGGAATTGGCGAGTTATATCATGACGTTGACATCAACCTACCTAGATAAGCAATCAAAAGTCAAATACTTGAGGAGAGACAGAAAACAAGGCAAAAAGTTCGGGTGATTTTTTTTTTAAGCCCAAAATAGTATTTGCTGAATGAAGCAATATAAATGTCTATTCCCTTACTGTGGCAGGGAGTTTCCTCAAAAAATACAAAGTGATTTTTAATGAAAGCTCTAAGCAGTCTGAATTCCTTGGGTAATGTCAGGACCTCAGACTCACCTGGTCCAAAATTGATTACATCTATGGAAACCCTGGTGGTGTAGTGGTTAAGTGCTACGGCCGTTGACCAAAAGGTCGGCAGTTCAAATCCACCAGGTGTTCCTTGGAAACTCTATGGGGCAGTTCTATTCTGTCCTGTAGGGTCACTATGAGTCAGAATTGACTCAACAGCAGTGGGTTTTTTTAATCCATTCCCCATCACCAGCCCTCCCCAAACCTATCACCATACATATCACCACACACACAAACACACATACCATGTCAGAAAATGGCACCACCATCTAACCAGATCTTCAGACCAAAACTCTGGGAGACCTCTTTGAAAGTTCCCCTCTCAACTCCACGATCCATAACCAAATCTCTTTGCATTTACCCCTTAATTCTCCTACCTGTCCCCTTCTTCCCAGCCTTACCACCATAGCCCTAGTCAGAGCCACCACCATTTCTGATCTAGTGTAATAAAAGAGCTTCCTTTTCTACTCTCTCTCTCTCTCGTTCACACACACACACACAAACAATACAATCTCCACATTACTGCCAGAATATCTCTTTAAAATTCAAACCTGATCATCTCACTGTCCTCAAAGTCCTTCGTTGCCTCCCTTGTCCTCTGATGAAAGTCTGAAATCCCTAACCCAGCCCTCCAGGATCGGATTCCCGTTATAGTTCTCCAGGCTCTTACACTCCATATGTATCTGCCCCCTTTTGGTTCTCCAAAGCACTGTGCAGTCTGTGAGTAGTTTGGTTTCCTTCCCTACATGCGGCTGCAGTTCTCCTTTCGTAACAATCCTTACACAGATAGTTAGCTTTTCATCTCTATTTTCCCTATTACAAGAGGTTAGGGATTATGGGAGTTTTGCTTGCTACACAGTTGTCGTGGGTTGAACTGTGTTCCCAAAAAATATGTGTCAACTTGATTAGGCCATGATTTCCAGTATTGTTTGGTTGTTCTCCGTTTTGTGATTGATGGAATTTTCTGTGTTATAAATTCTAATATCTGCCTGCGGTTAATGAGGCAAGGTTAGATTATGTTAAGAAGGATTAGGGTGGGATGTAACACCTTCCCCAGGTCACATCCCTGATTCAGTGTAAAGGGAGTTTCCCTGGGTGTGGTCTGCACCACCTTTTATCTCTCAAGAGATGAAAGGGAAGTGAGCAAAGAGGGGGGACCTCATACCACCAAGAAAGCAATGCCTGGAGCAGAGCATATCCTTTGGACCTAGAGTTCCTGCTTGGAGAAGCTCCTAGTCCAGAGGAAGATTGATGACAAGAACCTTCCTCCAGAGCTGACAGAGAAAGCCTTCTCCTGGAACCGAAGCCCTGAGTTTGGACTTGTAGCCTACCAGACTCTGAGAGAATAAATTTCTCTTTGTTAAAGCCATTCACTTGTGGTATTTCTGTTATGGCAGCACCAGATGACTAAGACAAGAGCTAGTGCTCAAAAATATTTATTTAACCTCCCTTTCTGAGCATGGTTTAAGCAACAGTGAAATGAGATAAAAATTTTAGACTGAGGAAGACTGTAGACCCCCTGCCACCGTTCACAGTTAAGAAATTGAGGCCCAGCAACTGCCTAACTTGCCTAAGGTCTCCTTGCTTGTATAATGGCAGACGTGGGTTAGAATACACTTGTTCTGACAACCAACCACAAAGACTCCCTGTAGCATGAGGAGAAGAGGTAGAGAGATGGGAGGTTTCCTTTGGCATAAATATTGAATGTAACAAGGCCTTAGGGAATGAGTGTAAGTCCTGTTCACGATGTTTTCATGGGCATAATCCACCCGCGCTCTCCCTTTGCTTTGGTTTTTACTCTGTGCTCTGTGGCTGTCTTTGCTTCGCAGCACTAAACAGTTGTTGTTAGGTTTCATCGAGTCAGGTCTGACTGTTAGTGACCAGCATCCTTACGTATAACAGAATGAAACGATGTCCAGTCCTGCACCATCCTCACATCTGGTATGTTTGAGCCCATTGTTGCCCATCTAAACAGTTCAGCTCTGATTTGTAGTTTTAGAATGGCCATTCCAGAGCAATTTTGATGTGCTGTAGAAAAAGGAAAGGGAAACAAGACTAACATTTCTGTTCCCACAGCTTATGGCCACTTCGTGAAACATCTATTATTCTCCCCAATTGGAAGATGAGAAAATTCAGGTTCAGAGAAGTTGAGCTACTTGGCCAGGGACACTGTTAGGAAATGAGCTGGGCCTACTGAGGTCCTCAGCATGGCCAATTTGATCTCAAGGGAGGGGGCATGTAGTCAGACCTCAGTGCTGAAATGAAGGTCCCAGGGAGACGCTGGGAAGAGGTGGGAGAGAGTCTTGTTGTCGATGGTGAATTCAGCCTTGAGAATAAGCTAAAGGACAAAGCTTCCATTCTCCTTCACAAGCAGGAGTCCAAACCATAAATTGGACCATAAATTGGACCATATTTCTTCAGACTTAGTTGGGATTCTAGAAACTTTGTATTGCCACTGCTTACAGATAATAAACTAATGCCCAGCCAATAAAATTATCCCAATTTTAGTTACCTGTATTAGTGATTACTGTTATATATTTGTGATAAGCAATAAATCCTTTAAAATCAAAAGGACCTGAGGACTTGTCTTCAGAGATGACTAGGGAGAGAGGGGGGGAGCTGGGGGGAGAGGGGACCAGGCCCCCAGGGGACAGTGAGGACCGGGAAAGCAGGCCGAGTCACTGGAGCCTGCAATAAAGGAAGAACGAAAGAACCCAGAGGTATAAGTTTGAACAGAGGCGCAGGGCTGAGTAAGAAGGAGAAAGCTGTACAAAGTTCTCTGATAAGCACAGGGCTGGTGAGGGTGGAACTGGGATTCACACCTGGGTAGGGAACAGCTAATAAACCTCTCAAATGCTTTTTCTCATAAAGAAAGGGTGAGTTGATGCCATGTGAAAGGTATACTGATGGTAAAGGTTGGGGTGGTTTTACAGCAGGGCCACATGCAAAGCAGTCTGAGGCGTCTGGTAAAGTCACAGCAACATTTCACAAGTTCTTTCCTTCCAAAACCAAGGAATGATAGCCACCAGATTGGCCAGCTGGTACAGAGGTGAGTCACAGCCATCAAAAGTCGTAGGTTATATTTCACAAATTAATCTTGCACCCTTCGTGTTTTATTTATTGTACAATACACTGTGCATTAAAGGGAAATAACTTTTGAGGCACCTAGTCCCTGGACGGTGCAAGTGGTTAAGTGCTTAACTACTAGCTGAAAGGTTGGCAGTTCAAGCCCACCCAGAGATGCCTTGGAGAACGGGCTTGGTAGTCTGCTTTCAAAAGGTCCCAGCCTTGAAAACCCTATGGAGCAGTTCTGCTCTGCACACATGGGGTTGCCATGAGTTGGAATCGACTTGAGGGCAACTAACTACAAGAAAATACCAGCCTTGGCACTACACCACCCTCCAGGAGGGAATCAGAACTTTGTTCCACAACACTCTTCCACTCCTGTTTCAATAAACTCCCTTGCATCCAAACTCATTGGCCACGTCACTTTTCCCTTCCTCATACTTGCCTGGTGAAGTTCACCCCCGATTAAATCCCACTCTTTGTCACCCTGTACCTGCAACCCTGCAGCTTAAAAACTGGAAAAATACCCAACCACGGCAACTCGTTTTACTTTAAATTCATGACAATGTCTAAGGTGCTCTTAGGCCCTGAGTAGCCCAGGCAGTTTTCCCCTGTTTCCCAAGTCAGCTCAGTCTTTTGACCATTTAATGACTGGTATTTATCCTCTCCTTTCTCTCTTTCATCTTCCATCACATTTTCCCCATCCTCACTCTCAGCTGAATGCTTTGTGTCCAATTTCACCGAGAAAATTGAAGCAATTGGAAGAGGAATTCCACAGGCTGCCACTTCCACGTCTACCACCTACCTGCGTTTGTGTTCAGATAATGTGCCTCCACTCCTGCTGCTCTGGATGAACAGTCCATCATCCAATCTAAGGCCAGCTTGCTCCCTATGCCCCACCCCTTTCACTTACTCAGGAACACCACCATCCCGTCTGTCTTGGTTTCCTAGTGCTGTTGTAACTGAAATACCACAAGTGAGTGGCTTGAAACAGCAGAAATTTATTCTCTCACAGTTTAGGAGTCTAGAAGTCTGAATTCAGGACACCAGCTCTAGGGGAAGACCCTTGTCTTTCCCAGCATTCTTTGGTTCCTTGGCATTTTTCTTTCTCCATTTGTATCTAATCTGATCTTTTTTAGAACTCAAAAGTGATTAGGTTTAGGATATACCCTATTAGACCTTATTACCATAACAAAGAAAAACTTATTTCCAAATGGGAACATTCACAGGTATACTGTTGCTGTCCAGTCAATTCCCTCTCATAGTGACCCTATAGGACAGAGTAGAACTACCCCATAGAGTTTCCAAGGCTGTAAATCTTTATGGAAGCAGACTGCCACATCTTTCTCCTTGGAGCGGCTGGTGGGTTTGAACTTCCAACCTTTTGGCTAGCAGCCAAGCTCTTTAGCCACTGTGCCACCAGGGCTCCAGTATTCACAGGTATAGGGGTTAGAATTCCAGCACACATTTTGGAGGGACACAATTCAGTCAAGGAGCCCTGATGGTGCAACAGTTAAGCACTTGGCTGCTAACCAAAAGGTTGGCAGTTTAAACTTACCCAGTTGCTCCATGGGAGAAAGACCTAGCGAACTGCTTCCATAAAGATTAAAGCCTAGAGAACTGTGTGGGGCAGTTCTACTTTGTCACACGGGGTCCATATGAGTCAAAAGTTGACTTGACTCAACAGCACCTGACAACAATTCAACCTATAACACCCTCATCTTATGTATCATTGATTTTTCTTCTCTACTGGAGCAATCCCATCAGCATACAAACATACAGCAACATCTTCCGTGTTAAGCACACACACACACACACACCCTTCTCTTGAAATCCTCTTCCATTCCAGCTCTTATCCCATTTCCCTTTTTCCTTTTATAGCAAAACTTCTCAAAAGAGTTTTAATATTTTGTTATCACTAGTTCATCTCCTCCCATTCTCTCTTGAACTCACTCCAGTAAGGCTTTTGCCCCAAGAGCTCCACTGAAACAGCTACTGTCAATATTGGCAACCTCCATATTGCTAAGTTCAATGGTCAGCTCACAGTCCTCTTCTTGTTTCACCTACCAACTGCATCTGACACTGTTAGTTGTTCAGCATTGCCTTCTTGAAACAGTCCACTTGGCTTCTAAGGCCATTACTTCTTGGTTCTCTCTGAATCCACTGACTTCTCCCTCTTAGTGTCCACTGCTGCTT
Source organism: Loxodonta africana (assembly GCF_030014295.1). NCBI lineage: Eukaryota > Metazoa > Chordata > Mammalia > Proboscidea > Elephantidae > Loxodonta > Loxodonta africana. Next base: position 205,870,543 of record NC_087342.1, read on the forward strand.
GATCCTCATATACCCAGCCTCTGGATACTGGAGTGTCCCAATGGGGAAAGAAAGATGCCAAGGAACCAAGGAATGCTGGGAGAGACAAGGGTCTTCCCCTAGAGCTGGTGCCCTGAATTCAGACTTCTAAACTCCTAAACTGTGAGAGAATAAATTTCTGCTGTTTCAAGCCACTCACTTGTGGTATTTCAGTTACAACAGCACTAGGAAACCAAGACAGAGGGGATGGTGGTGTTTCTGAGTAAGTGAAAGGGGTGGGGCATAGGGAGCAAGCTGGCCTTAGATTGGATGATGGACTGTTCATCCAGAGCAGCAGGAGGGAAGGCACATTATCTGAACACAAACGCAGGTAGGTGGTAGACGTGGAAGTGGCAGCCTGTGGAATTCCTCTTCCAATTGCTTCAATTTTCTCATTGAAAAAGGACACAATCTTCTGAACTATTTTGTTCTCAGTCTATACTCAGTTTCTTTGGAGTCTTAGTCAATCTCATGGTTTTCAATGTCATTAGAAGCCATCAACTCCCAAGTTGATTTCTCCAGCCCAGACCTCTCCCCTGAATTCCTAACTCCTTAATCTGTCTACTGGACATCTCTGTTACGCCACGTTTCATGTTTGACCTCCAGCTTGTGTGTGAAGCCCAGCTCTTCCACTTAGTAGACATATGTGCAGAAAAGAGTTAACATAGCAGGCCTGACTGCTGTCCTTTGAAAGACCTGCTTACAAGGTTGGCCCTTGACTGGTGTCTCAGAACTTGGATTTCAGAAGGATACCCACCATTCCCAGAACTGATGAGTGGCTCACTGTGCCTAAACTGTTTGCACAAAAAAATGTGGTTTAATGCTGAGCACCTGTTTGCCTTCTGGACTTTTGATAAGTATGAGGCAGAGGCTGCCTATGTGACCAGCCCCCAATGAAAACTGTGGGTGTTGATTCTCTGTCAAGTTTTCCTGACAGACAACATTTCACACACATTGTCACAACTAGTTGCTGAGAGAATTAACCACATCCTATGTGACTCCACTAGGAGAGAACTCTTAGAAGCTTGCACCTGATTTTCCCCAGACTTTGTCCCATGTGCCTTTTTCCTTTGCTGATTTTGTGCCCTTTCACTAAAATAAACCATAGCCATGAGTATGATTACATGTTGAGTGCTGTGAGTTCTGTTGGTGAATCATCAAATCTGGGGATGGTCTCAGGGACGCCTGGCATGCATATAACTCTGGGCAGGTCACTACATCTTTCTGTGATTTGGCTTCCTCTTCTGTAAAGTGGGTATAATAATGGCACCCAACTCATAGGGATGTTGTAAGGATTAAATGAGTTAATACGTGTAAAGAACTTAGAACAGTGCTTGGTACATGGTAAACACTCAATACATATTATGTTATCTCAAACTTAAATATCCAACAATACAAAGTTAGATAGTACACGAGTGGAGGTAAGAAACTGAAAATCCCTGAGTTTTTGGCCTTACTGTGGAATTTATACTTTTGTTATCCCTCATACATTTACATTACTTGGGACTCTGCATTTAAATGCATTACCTATCTGGGATGATTCGCTTCTGTGAGCCATATCTTGGTTTGTTTCACCTGTAGAAATAAGTGATTAGAAGTTCATCAGTTTTTTTTCCTGAATAGTCACGTAAATATATGACACCGTCAGTCTATCAGAATGTAGTTATAAGATGTTTTATAGAGTATGATCTCTTGAACATTTTATTCTATACGGCATTGTACTATTATTGAAACACAGAGAAAGTTATTCGTTTAAACTACGTCCACTTCAAGAAGCTAGAAAAGAAAAATTGTTATACTGAAAATAAGTAGAAAGGAGGAAGGAATAAAGAGTGGATTTGTATCCAGACCATTTAAAGGATATCTTCAAATGAGTAATAAAAAGACAAACAACCCAATTTTTTAAAAGGGCAAAAACTTGAATATCTATATATTCAAAAAGCACTTGATCCTAGACAGAAACAGACACCTTACGGGATTGGTTTACCTGGTTTGAAAGTTTAGGACCATAGTCTCATGGGGCAACTCAGTCAATTGGCATAGCATAGTTCATAAAGTTTATGTTCTACATCCTAGTTTGGTTGAGTAGTATCTGGAGTCTTAAAAGCTTGTGATCAGCAATCCAAGACACAACTGTTGGTCTTTACTTGTCTAGAACAAAAGAGAAAGAAGAAAACCAAAGACTCAAAAAAGAAACTATTTGTCTTGGTCATCTAGTGCTGCTACAAGAGAAATACCACAGCGGACGGCTTGAACAAAGAGAAATTTATTCTCTCACAGTCTAGTAGGTTAAAAGGCCAAATTCAGGGTGTCACCTCCAAGGGATGGCTTTTTCTCTCTGTCAGCTCTAGAGTAAGATTCTTTGTCATCAATCTTCCCCTCGTCTAGGAGTTTCTCAGGTACAGGGACCCCAGGTCCAAAGGACGTGCTCTGCTCCCAGTGCTGCTTTCTTCGTGGTATGAGGTCCCCCTTTCTGCTTGCTTCCCCTTCCCCCTTTCTGCTTGCTTCCCCTTTGTTTTTATCTCTTGAGAGATAAAGGGTGGTGCAGGCCATGCCCCAGGGAGATTCCCTTTACATTTGGATTAGGGAGTTGACCTGAGCAAGAGTGTTACACCCCACCACAATCCTTTTAACCACAGGCAGAGATTATGATTTATAACACGTAGGAAAATCACAAAATGGAGGACAACTACACAGATTTTTGACACATATTTTTGGGGGACACAATTCAATTCATTACACTATTCTAATAGCCCACATGAACCATGGCCTTATGTATCCTGTGACCTGAACGAGATGGTGCCTGGCTACCACTATCAACCATTCTAACTAGGACACAATAGATGGTTCCAGATAGAACGGAAAAAAAAATGTAGAACAAAACTAAAATTCTTTAAAAAAGGTCATACTTAACTGGACTGGTAGATACTAGAGGATCCCCTAAGACATCCTTTAAACTTGGAACTGAAACCACTCCCAGAGGTCACCTTTCAGCTCAATAACAGATTGGCTCATAAAATAAACAATATCACCAGTGAGCTCTTTTTAAAAATCATCTGTATGTGACCAAACGGTCAACATTTACCCTAAAGCAAAGGTGAGAAGGGGGGGGGGCAGGGAAACTAAATTAATGGAAATAGAACAACCAGAATGGAAATAATGAGAATGCTGACACATTGTGAAAAATGTAACCAATGTCAATGGACAGTATGTATAGAAATTGTTAAATGGGAACCTAATTTGCTGTGTAAACTTTCACCAAAAACACAATAAAATATTATTTTTAAAAAAGCACATAAAAAGTCATGAAAGAAATGCAAATTAAAGCCATAAATATGAAACCAAACCTGTTGCCATCAAGTCGATTCTGACCCATAGAAACCCTATAGGACAGAGTGGAAAACTGTAACGAGATACTATTTCGCACTCATCAAAAGGGATAAAATTTAAAAATTGACAATACCATTGTTGAGGTTATGGAGTAACACTGCTCATTGGATATAAAATGGTACAACCACTTTAAAAAACTCCTTGTCAGTTTCTTTTAAAGTAAAAGATGCACCCACCCTATGACGTAGAAGTTCTACTCTTATTATTGTTGTTAGGTGCTGTTGAGTCGATTCTGACTCAGAGTGACCTCATATACAACAGAACAAAACACTGCCTGGTCTTGTGCCATCCTCACAATCATCGCTATGTTTGAGCCCATTGTTGCAGCCACTGTGTCAGTCCATCTCACTGAGGGTTTTCCTCTTTTTCGCTAATCCTCTACTTTACCAAGTATGATATCCTTCTCCAAGGACTGGTCCCTCCTGATAATATATCCGAAGTACGTGAGACAAAGTCTCACCATCCTCACTTCCAAGAAGCATTCTGGCAATACTACTTCTAAGACAAAAATAAAAAAAGGCATCTTAGAAGATAAAAAAAAAAAAAGTGTCACCAGCGTCAGAGGGCTGATCCTCACCTGGCAGAAGTAGGTATGGCCATGCTAGTTTGGTAGAATCCCTTCCAAACGGCTAGTGCCTTATTTGTTGTTGAATGTTTTCATATATTCCTGCTTATGCCTTAAGATCCTGTAACCCTAAAAGGAGACATCTATATCAAAAGGATTGGGGTGAGACATTGGGGCTGTCTGTGCATACACGCCCACTAACTATCGCAACAACTCCATCCTTCCTGGAGCTGCTCCTGAAGTCAATACCTAAGGCACAGACCTTGACCTTGTTTTGCAGATGTTGGCCTAAGGCCTTCTGTGGCCCACATGCCATACCATTGCTCCCTAGTTTCCACTCCCACATTACCTTTATACCAGCTAGAGCTGTTATTACCCATGAGAAAGTCAGACATCATAGTTTTGGTTGTGTCTGTATAATCGCTTAGTCATTTTGCCTATAGCAAAGAAGTTGGCCTTGATACTAAAGACATTAAGAAATGCAGGTTTTATGTACACAAACACACACAAACATGTACATATCAGAGATTTGAACCAGTTAGTTCTCATTTGAACTAACAAGTTCCCATGTGATGCTAATGCTGCTGATTAGGGACTGATTCTGGGAACCACTAGTAGGGCAGTGGTTCTCAAAATTTATTACATAAGGATCAGCTAGGGATCTTGTTAAAATGTACATTCTGATTCAGTATACCTTGGGTAGAAATGCAAATCCTCAGCAGGGGTTCCAGTTGGAAAGAACCTGTTCCAAGCCCTGATACACATGTTGTTGTTAGGTACCATCCAATTGGTTCCAATTCATAGTGACTCCATGCACAACAGAACAAAACACCGCCTGGTCTTGTGCTATCCTCACAATCATTGCTATGTTTGAGCCCATTGTTGTAGCCACTATGTCAATCCATCTTGTTGAGTATCATCTTTTTCGTTGACCCTCTATTTTACCAAGCATGACGTCCTCCAGGGACTGGATCCTTCTGATAACACATCTAAAATACCTGAGATGAAGTCCTGCCATCCTTACTTCTAATGAGAATTCTGGCTGTAATTCTTCCAAGACAGACTTGTTCCTTCTTCCATATATTCAGTATTCTTCACCAACACCACAATTCAAATGCACCAATTCTTCTTCCATCTTCCTTATTCATTGCCCAGCTTCCACATGCAAATGAGGTGATTGCAAATACCATGGCTTGGGTCAGGCCCACTTTAGTACTCAAAGCGACATCTTTGCTTTTGAACACTTTAAAGAGGTCTTTTACAGAAGATTTGCCCAATGCTGCTTCCATGGACATTAATTGTGGGTCCAAATAAAATGAAATCCTTAACAAGTTCAATGTTTTTTCCTTTTATCATGATGTTGCTTATTGGTCCAGTTGTGAGGATTTTTGTTTTCTTTATGTTGAGGTGTAATCCAGACTGAAGGCTGTAGTCTTTGATCTTCATCAGCAAATACTTCAAGTCCTCTTCGATTTCAGCAAGCAAGGTTGTGTCATTTGCATATCAAAAGTTGTTTATGAGCCTTCTTCTAGTCCTGATGCCATGTTCTTCTTCATATAGCCCGACTTCTAGGATTATTTCCTCCGCGTACAGATTGAATAAGTATGGTGAAAAGATACAACCCTGAATCACACCTTTCTTGATTTTAAACCATACGATATCTCCTCGTTCTGTTCAAACAACTGCCTCTTGTTCTATGCACAGGTTCCTCATGAGCACAATTAAGTGTTCTGAAATTCTCTTTCTTCACAATGTTATCCATAATTTGTTAAGATCCACACAGTCATATGCCTTTGCATAGTCAATAAAACACAGTAAACAAGTTTCTGGTATTCTCTGCTTTCAGCCAGGATCCATCTGAGATCAACAATGATATCCCTCGTTCAATGTCCCCTTCTAATCTGGCTTGAATTTCTGGCAGTTCCCTGTGGATGTGCTGCTGCAACCTCTTTTGAATGATCTTCTGCAGAATTTTACTTGTGTGTGACACTAATGATATTGCTCGATAATTTCTGCATTCAGTTGGATCACCTTTCTTTGGAATGGGTGCAATTATGCATCTCTTCCAGTCGACTGGCCAGGTAGCTGTCTTCCAAATTTCTTAGCATATACGAGTGAGGGCCTCCAGCACTGCATCTGTTTGTTGAAACATCTTATTTGGTATTCCATCAATTCTTGCAGCCTTGTGTTTCAGCAATGCTTTCAGTACAGCTTGGACTACTTCTTTCAGTACCATTGGCTCTTGATCATATGCTACCTCCTACAATGGTTGAGTGTTGACTTACTCTTTTTGGTACAGTGACTCTGTATTCCTTCCATCTTCTTTTGACGCTTCCTGCATTGTTCAATATTTGCCTGTAGCATCCTCCAATATTGCAACACAAGTCTTGAATTTTGTCTTCAGTTCTTTCAGCTTGAGAAATGCCGAACGTGATCTTCACTTTTGGTTGTCTGACTCCAGATCTTTGTACATGTCATTATAATTCTTTACTTTGTCTTCTAGTGGTGCCCTTTCAAATCTTCTGTTCAGTTCTTTTTCTTCATCATTTCTTCCTTTTGCTTTAGTTACTTTATATTTAAAAGCAAGCTTCAGAGTCTCTTCTGACATCCATTTTGGTCTTTTCTTTCTTTCCTGTCCTTTTAATAACCTTTTGTTTTCTTCATGTGTGATGTTCTTGATGTCATTCCACAACTTATCTGTTCTTTGGTCATTAGTGTTCAATGCATCAGATCTATTCTGGAGATGGTCTCTAAATTCAGGTGGGTTACTCAAGGTTGTGTTTTGGCTCTCAAGGGCTTGTTTTAAATTATCCAGCTTCAACTTGAACTTGCACAATTGCAACTGATGGACTGTTCTGTTGTTGGCCCCTGACCTTGTTCTGACTGATATTGAGCTTCTCTGTTATCTCTTTCCATGAATATAGTCGATTTGATTCTTGTGTATTCCTTCTGGCAAGGTCCACTTTTATATTCAGTTTATTTTGTTGAAAAAAGGTATTTGCAATGATGGTCTTGCAAAATTCTGTCATGCAACTGAAATTAAAAGAATCATATCAGATTATTATGAAAAATTGTACTTTAAAAAATTTGCAAACCTAGAAGAAATAGATGAATTCCTGGAAAAACACTACCTACCTAAACTAACACAATCAGAAGTAGAACAACTAAATAGACCCATAATAAAAAAAGAGATTGAAACAGTAATCAAAAAACTCCCAACAAAAAAAAGCCCTGGCCCAGATGGCTATACTGCAGAGTTCTACCAAACTTTCAGAGAAGAGTTAACACCTCTACTACTAAAGGTACTTCAAAGCATAGAAGATGACGGAATACTACCCAACTCATTCTATGAAGCCACCATCTCCCTGATACCAAAACCAGGTAAAGACATCACAAAAAAAGAAAATTACAGACCTATATCCCTCATGAACATAGATGCAAAAATCCTCAACAAAATTCTAGCCAATAGAATTCAACAACATATCAAAAAAATAATTCACCACGACCAAGTGGGATTTATACCAGGCTGGTTTAATATTAGAAAAACCATTAATGTAATCCACCATATAAATAAAACAAAAGACCAAAACCATATGATCTTATCAATTGATGCAGAAAAGGCATTTGACAAAGTCCAACACCCATTTATGATAAAAACTCTCAGCAAAATAAGAATTGAAGGAAAATTCCTCAACATAATAAAGGGCATCTATACAAAGCCAACAGCCAACATCACTCTAAATGGAATGAAAGCATTTCCCTTGAGAACGGGAACCAGACAAGGATGCCCTTTATCACCTCTCTTATTCAACATTGTGCTAGAAGTCCTAGCCAGAGCAATTAGGCTAGACAAAGAAATAAAGGGCATTCGGATTGGCAAGGAGGAAGTAAAATTATCTCTATTTGCAGATGACATGATCTTATACACAGAAAACCCCAACGAATCCTCCAGAAAACTACTGAAACTAATAGAAGAGTTTGGCAGAGTCTCAGTTTATAAGATAAACATACAAAAATCACTTGGATTCCTCTACATCAACAAAAAGAACATCAAAGAGGAAATAACCAAATCAATACCATTCACAGTAGGCCTCAAGAAGATAAAATACTTAGGAATAAATCTTACCAAAGATGTAAAAGACCTATACAAAGAAACTACAAAGCACTACTACAAGAAATTAAAAAGGACATACTTAAGTGGAAAAACATACCTTGCTCATGGATAGGAAGACTTAACATAGTAAAAATGTCTATTCTATCAAAAGCCATCTATACATACAATGCACTTCCGATACAAATTCCAATGTCATTTTTTAATGTGGTAGAGAAACAAATCACCAACTTCATATGGAAGGGAAAGAAGCCTCGGATAAACAAAGCATTACTGAAAAAGAAGAAGAAAGTGGGAGGCCTCACTCTACCTGATTTCAGAACCTATTATACAGCCACAGTAGTCAAAACAGCCTGGTACTGGTACAACAACAGGCACATAGACCAATGGAACAGAATTGAGAACCCAGATATAAATCCATCCACATATGAGCAGCTGATATTTGACAAAGGCCCAGTGTCAGTCAATTGGGGAAAAGATAGTCTTTTTAACACATGGTGCTGGCATAACTGGATATCCATTTGCAAAAAAATGAAACAGGGCCCACACCACGCACAAAAACTAACTCCAAGTGGATCGAAGACCTAAACATTAAAATGATAAAGATCATGGAAGAAAAAATAGGGACAACCTTAGAAGCCCTAATACAAGGCATAAACAGAATACAAAACATTACCAAAAATGATGAAGAGAAACCCGATAACTGGGAGCTCCTAAAAATCAAACCCCTATGGTTATCTAAAGACTTCACCAAAAGAGTAAAAAGACCACCTATAGACTGGGAAAGAATTTTCAGCTATGACATCCCCGACCAGCGCCTGATCTCTAAAATCCATATGATTCTGTCAAAACTCAACCACAAAAAGACAAACAACCCAATCAAGAAGTGGGCAAAGGATATGAACACACACTTCACTAAAGAAGATATTCAGGCAGCTAACAGATACATGAGAAAATGCTCTCAATCATTAGCCATTAGAGAAATACAAATTAAAACTATGATGAGATTCCATCTCACTCCAACAAGGCTGGCATTAATCCAAAAAACACAAAATAATAAATGTTGGAGAGGCTGCGGAGAGATTGGAACTCTTATACACTGCTGGTGGGAATGTAAAATGGTACAACCACTTTGGAAATCTATCTGGCGTTACCTTAAACAGTTAGAAATAGAACTACCACACAACCTAGAAATCCCACTCCTCGTAATATACCCTAGAGAAATAAGAGCCTTCACACGAACAGATATATGCATACCCATGTTTATTGCAGCTCTGTTTACAATAGTAAAAAAGCTGGAAGCAACCAAGGTGTCCATCAACGGATGAATGGTTAAATAAATTGTGGTATATTCACACAATGGAATACTACGCATCGATAAAGAACAGTGACGAATCTGTGAAACATTTCATAACATGGAGGAACCTGGAAGGCATTATGCTGAGTGAAATTAGTCAGAGGTAAAAGGACAAATATTGTATAAGACCGCTATTATAAGATCTTAAGAAATAGTATAAACTGAGAAGAACACATACTTTTGTGGTTACGAGGGGGGGAGGGAGGGAGGGTGGGAGAGAGTTATTTACTGATTAATTAGTAGATAAGAACTACTTTAGGTGAAGGGAAGATCAATACTCAATACAGGGAAGGTCAGCTCAACTGGACTGGACCAAAAGCAAAGAAGTTTCCGGGATAAACTGAATGCTTCAAAGGTCAGCGGAGCAAGGGCGGGGGTTTTGGGACCATGGTTTAAGGGGACTTCTAAGTCAATTGGCAAAATAATTCTATTATGAAAACATTCTGCATCCTACTTTGAAATGTGGCGTCTGGGGTCTTAAATGCTAACAAGCGGCCATCTAAGATGCATCAATTGGTCTCAACCCACCTGGATCAAAGGAGAATGAAGAACACCAAGGTCACACAATAACTAAGAGCCCAAGAGACAGAAAGGGCCACATGAACCAGAGACCTACATCATCCTGAGACCAGAAGAACTAGTTGGTGCCTGGCCACAATCGATGACTGCCCTGACAGGGAGCACAACAGAGAACCCCTGAGGGAGCAAGAGATCAGTGGGATGCAGACCCCAAATTCTCACAAAAAGACCATACTTAATGATCTGACTGAGACTAGAGGAATCCCGGCGGTCATGGTCCCCAAACCTTCTGTTGGCCCAGGACAGGAACCATTCCCGAAGACAACTCATCAGACATGAAAGCGACTGGACAGTGGGTAGGAGAAAGATGCTGATGAAGAGTGAGCTATTTATATCAGGTGGACACTTGAGACTGTGTTGGCATCTCCTGTCTGGAGGGGGGATGGGAGGATAGAGAGAGTTGGAAGCTGGCAAAATTGTCACGAAAGGAGAGACTGGAAGGGCTGACTCATTAGGGGGAGAGCAAGTGGGAGTACGGAGGAAGGTGTATATAAACTTATATGTGACACTCTGACTGTAACGTTCAAGTGAACGTTGTAAACTCACCTGAAGCTCAATAAAAGTTAATAAAAAAAAAAATTCTGTCGTGCAATCTCTGACACCGTTTCTATCACCAAGGCCATATTTTCCAACTATTGATCCTTTTTCTTTGTTTCCAACTTTTGCATTCCGGTCACCAGTAATGATCAATGCATTCTGATTGCATGTTCGATTTATTTCAGACTGAAAAAGTTGGTAAAAATCTTCAATTTCTTCATCTTTGGCCTTAGTGGTTGGTGTGTTAATTTGAGTAATAGTCATATTAACTGGTCTTCTTTGCAGGCATATGGAAATTATCCTACCACTGACAGCATTGTACTTCAGGATGGATCTTGAAATGTTCTTTTTAACCATGGATACGATGCAGTTTCTCTTCAGTTTGTCATTCCCATCAAAGTAGACCATATGACTGTCCAATTCAAAATAGCCAATACCAGTTTATTTCAGTTCACTAACGCATTCCATTTCATTTTTTATGATTTCCAATTTTCCTAGATTCATACTTCATACATTCCACATTCCGATTATTCATGGATGTTTGCGGCTGTTTCTTCTCATTTTGATTCATTCCATATTAGCAAATGAAGGTCCCGAAGGTCCCAAAAGCTCAAGAACACCCACATTGTTAAAGTCGACTCTGCTTTGAGCAGGCAGCTCTTCTCCAGTATTTTGAATGCTTTCCAACCTGAGGGGCTCATATTCCAACACTATATCAGACAATGTTCTGCTGCTATCCATAAGGAGTGATGGGAACGTGGTTTCCATGGGTGTGTGCACTCTTCAAAACTCATTGAACTACATACCTAAGACCTGTGCACCTCGCTGCAGGTAATTATAAATCAATTTTAAAATGTTTAGAAAGAGATGAAAGAAAGGAGGGGAGGAGAAAGAGAGGGGGAAGGAAGGAGGGGAAGGAAGCCAGGGGAAGGGCAGGGAGGGGTGGGGAAAGGAAAGGAGAAACGGATAAGGGAAAGGAAAAGGAAGGGAACGCAGGGGTCAGTGCTGATTCCTGAGTTTGCCCCGTGCATTTCTGTGCTCCTGAGAGCCTCAATCAGCGGTGGTATGTACTGTCGTCCTCTCACTGGCTTCCTGTGCAGAGTACAGGACATGCTCTGGCTTAGAAGGTGGGTCTAAACAGTCACTGAATCTTGTGAAGTTGCTTCTGTTTTAAGCAGTTCTTTCCTTTTTTTGTTCTGTGGTGGTGGTGGTGGTGGTTGACCTTCCCTTTCTCTCCTCTCCTCTCCTCTGCCTTTCCCTCTCTCTCTTTTTTGGTAGTGGGTTGAGAAGAGTGATATGCATATTTATTCAGTGACATGGAAAGCTTCCTACTATATATTTTTGGGTGAGTTAGGTACCAACCTAACATATTTACTGCAAAGGCACTTACATAAAGCCGTATTTATGCGTAGAGAAATATATGTGAAAATACTAAGAGTGGTGCCTCTGGAGCTGGGGCTTGTGGCAGTATTTGTAGCAGATGTTTATAGTAGAAGCTCCCTCTTCCCTCCAGGAGTACAGTCACTGGCATACTGCAAACTCCCTCCAGGAGGCCTTCAATGTACTCTGCACTTCTGCTCGGTCAAGTTCAGTTTTTGGTTTTTTTTGTTTTGTTTTTATATATATTTAAAATACATTATAACATAAAATTTGCCATTTTAACATTTTTAAATGTACAATTCAGTGACGTTAATGATATTGACCATGCTGTACAACCATACCATTATCTATCTCCAAGGTTTTCATCATCCCAAACAGAAACTCTGTACCCTCTAAACAGGAGCTTCCTGTCCCTCCGCTCCCCCAGGCCCTGGTTACCACCAATAGACTTTTCTGTCCACGCGCTTGCCTATTCTGGATAGTGCATGTAAGCAGAATCACATAATACTTGTTCATTTGTGACTGACTTTTTCACTCAGCATAATGTTTTCAAAGTTCATCCATGCCGTAGCCTATGTCAGAACTTCATTTATCTTTACGGCTGATAACATCCCATTGTATGCCTATACCACTTTTTGTTTATCCGTTCATCTGTTGATGGACATTGGGGTGGTTTCCACCTTTTAGCAATTTGTGAATGATGCTGCAGTGAACATTACATTGATGAACAAGTATCCCTTTGAGTCCCCGTGTGCAATTCCTTTGGGTAAGTTTGATTGTATCTCTACCAAGAATCATTTGTGTTTTGTTCTCAAAGATGTTTATATGCATAACCATGTGTATCTATTATTTTCATTTTTACTTTAGTTAAACATTCTGTGAGTTAGAGAAAAACAGGTGGGAAAAGACAGTCGTTTCTGTATACACTAAGGATGAATAATTTGTAAATACCTGACAAAGGCAAGTTGCTAAAAAATAAGTATTGTGCAATTAGGTAGAGTTCTCTTTCTTTCCCGCCCCTCTTTTTAAATTGCCTTTTCTCTTCCCAGGGCCTTTACCATCAAAATTTATACACAGTTCCAAAGAAATCTATACGTAGCTGCAGGAGGCAGGAGTGAGAAATATCGTTCTCGTTTTAAATATTTTTTCAGTTTAGTCTTGTGGTAGTGATTATACTTAATATAATAATAACTCTTGTAAATATTCTTAACTGAAGTTTTGTCTTTCTAGAATCACTCATCTCACTGCTGAGTCTCCAATCATTCATAATTTCCAGTTGAGCCTTACTACACCTTTCTAGACTCCTATATGAATGTTCACATTGATGACCCAGGCAGTAAAAGACGCTAAAGTGACTTCTAATCATCAAGAAATGATTCCATTATGCTTCATATACTATCAGTTATATTTGCTGTGTCCTCATTCTTTGAAAATTGGTAAACCCTATGTGTCGACATAGTATATTTGTATCAACCGAAATATCTAGTAAACTAGCATACTGATTTTTCCGTCATATTGGAAAACCAAGTTTAATGCATATTGTCTCCCAGTAACCCAGTGCTGTCAAGTCGATACCGACTCACAGCGACCCTATAGGACAGGGTAGAACTGCCCCGTAGAATTTCCAAGGAGCGCCTGGCGGATTTGAACTGCCAACCCCTTGGTCAGCAGCCGTATCACTTAACCACTACGCCAATGGGTGGCATATTGCCTAAAATGCATAATTAAGTTGGTGACGTTATGGTGTCAATGGTGTCATGGGTATTTGTGAGTCCTGCTTTCTCTCCAGAAGGGATGTGGAGGGACTTTCTTAATTTAAGGCAAAGTACATCTGTATTGGCCTGGGATCCCCCAATATCAAATCAGCAGGTGAATTTGTGGCTCAGTATTTGTTCCAGAAAATAAAATCGTTTTGTTGAACATTAACACGAGCGTTATGTATCATGCCATTAAAGTAAATTTCCCCTGAAGGCAGGAATAGATTTCCATCAGATAAAAATATTTTCCTGGTCATTGGCAAAGACTGTACACAATTTCCTTGGGGAAAATGATTCTACAATTTCATCTCCTCTCCATCCATCTATAATCATAAACCATGTTCAACAGATGCATTAAAAGAAAAAGGTGCCATGTCTTTGTGAATGAAGACGCTTCTAGAAGTTGGGCTTTTAAGTACTTTTTTAATAAGATATATTTACCTCATCCGACATAAACCATGGCAGTTCATTAATACATTCATTTATTCAACAAATAAAGTTTATGGTGCTTTGGAGTGGATCATAAAAATTTCAGAGTTTCACAAATTATGCAAACATATAAACTACGCTGTATGTGAAACTGTATTTAAGCTTACATCTACTTGCCTTTAGAAGAATCCATGACAGATTCCTTAAAGTTGAACTTGTTCTCTTTTACTTAACCCTACTACTCTCCTTGAAAATCTGTACCTTAGAAAAAAAATTCTAGTTTAATAAATCCAAATCATAATTTCCTATTGCAAAAATAAAATAAAGTGACTTGATGAACAAGCAAAATTAAAGCAGTTGCCCCAATTGCCGTTGAAAGCGTCTCTCCATTCGTGTTTTCTTTGTCTGCCGCCAGGTGGCACCAGAGCACAGCCGATTTATACCAAACCCTGGCGGAGTGGTGGTTAAGCGCTAGGCTGCTAACCAAAAGATCGCCAGTTCGAATCCACCAGCTGCTCCTTGGAGACTCTGTGGGACAGTTGTACTCTGTCCTATTGGGTCGCTGTGAGTCGGAATTCACTCGACTGCAACGGGTTTTGTTTGGGGTTTTTTGGTAAAGCTAACTGGGCCCAGATTAGTTGAACTAAAATGCATTTTTGTTACATAAAATGGGCTGTGCACAAAGTGTAACGACCTATATAGAAAAGTAAATCATGGTTTGTTTATTTTTGCATTTTTTCGTCTTTAAATATTGCCTTTTATATGTTCAATAATCTAACTTTTTCACCAGATTTTAAGAGGAGGGAATTGTGAATGGTGGTCTTTCCCTGACAATAACTTCCATGGATTTTAGCTACTTGCATATGTATGTTTTATAACCAGTCTATTCCGACACATGGCGACCCCATATGTGTTGGAGTAGAACTGTGCTCCATAGAGTTTTCAATGGCCGGTTTTTCAGAAATAGAATGCCAGGCCTTTCTTCCAAGGCACCTGTAGGTGGACTTGAACCACCGACCTTCAGCTTGCAGCCGAGTATGTTAACTGCTTACACCACTCATGGACTCCATATGTTGTTGTTGTTAGTTGCCATCACCTTGATTCTGACTCATGGCAACACCATGTGTTACAGAGTAGAACTGCTCATAGGGTTTTCTTGGCTGCAATCTGAACAGGAGCAGATCACCAGGCCTTTCTCCCACAGTACTGCTAGGTGGTTTCAAACCACCAGGTTAGCCGTCGAGCACAAGTCCAACGAAAATATAAGCTTCTTGAGGGCACGTTCTGCTCCTGTTTGTATACATCCCCAGGTCCTAACTAAACATAAAAACTTCTCAAGAAACCTTTGATTAATTTAAAAATGATGCCGAGAAGAAGCAGTGCAGTCTAAAAGTCAGAGGGTTGTGATTATTGCAAGAATGGCAGAATGAAACACAGAAGAGAGATTACTTAATGAATTTGGAAAGTGTAAGTGGCATTGTCCAATTAAAAATGCCTATGTTGTATCGGTGGTGGTTGTGTTTCATTTAAAAATGCTATTTGATAGCAATAAAGTCTCTCCAGAACTTCTAGGAGTCAGCTTTCCTGCTCAAGAGCATAAAATCTAGTGACTACGCCCCACACCACTTTATGCCTCAACAGTGCCTAGTGAAGAGCAGCTCCTCAATACTTGGTAGATGAATGAGTGGATGGATGGATGATGGACAGCTAGAGAACATCTTAAATGTTAGTTTGGACTAGGAAGTTGTAAGTCCTTGAACAAGTTGCCAGGCATCTTCTTTTATGAATACTTATATGTACTATTTTTATTTTTTTTAATGTATCTAATTGGAGTGGGTTTATCTAATATTACCTATTAATAATATCAGTTGGAATGTGGCTCTCCGTATAGATCATATGTACCTAAAAGTTATCCACTCCTCACTCTTCAGTGGATCATATCTTAAAGGAATCACATAATTAGTCAGACTTTGGCAGAATTCAGCTCTATCTTTTTGAAGAATAATTTTTATTGTGTATTAGAGTATTTCATAAAAACTTGAGTTTCCAAATTATGCAAATATAAATTACACTTTATGTGAAACTGTATTTAAACATATCAATCCAAGTGCATTTAGAAGAGTCCATGACCTTTTTTTTTATGGCACTTCCATGACCTTGCTTTCTACAAGTTGTGCCAGTTTCCCCAGTACTGTGTACTGTCTTACCCTTGGCCAAAGTTACCACTTATCTATTGTCTATTTAGCATTTTTCCATCCCCACCTCTCCCCTCCCTGGTACATCAAGGATTGTTTCTTTTTTGTGTGTAAACCTTTTTGTGAATTCTTATAGTAGTGGTCTCATACAATGTTTGTTCTTTTGTGATTGACTTATTTCACTCAGCATGATGCCCTCCGGGTTCATCCATGTTGTGAGATGCTTTGCAGATGCTTCGCAGATTCATCCTTGTTCTTTTTCTTTGCATAGTACTCCATTGTGTGTATGTACCACAGTTTGTTTATCCATTCATCTGTTGATGGGCATCTAGTTTGTTTCCACATTTTTGCTATTGTGAGCAATGCTGCAGTGAACATGGGTGTGCATACGTCTGTGTGACGACTCTAATTTCTCTAGGACATATTCCTAGGAGTGGGATAGCTGAATCATATGGCATTTCTATTTCTAAAAGAAAAAAAAAAAATCTTTCTAAGGAGGCACTATATCATTTTCCAAAATGGTTGTACCATTTTGCATTCCCACCTGCAATGCCTAAGAATTCCTATCTCCCCTGCAGCCTCTCCAACATTTGTTATGCCAGTAATGTCAGGGTGAGATGGTATCTTGTTGTGGTTTTGATTTGCATTTTTCTAATGGCTAGTGATTATGAGCATTTCCTCACGTGTCAGTTAGGTGGCTGAATATCTTCTTTGGTGAAGTGTCTGTTCGTTTCCTTTGCCTATTTTTTAATTGGATGCCTGACATATTAATGTTGAGCATGTTCTCTTAATTCATTAAATCCCTAAAGGATGATTTGCCACTGGCCGGCAAGGGTGGGGAAGAGCGTGAGGTTAATCATCTAAAAACCTATGAATCAGATCTTGGGCTCGCATTAGCTGAGCGTCCTTTTTATAGCAACTTCAGATTTATGCTGTGTTCGGCAAATACAGATCTAGCTGTCGTCAGCTATTAAATATTTATCCTCTGGGACAAGACTTTAAGAAGCACTGGTGACCAACTGTGCCTCATGACCCACAGGTTTCGTTTGTAATTGAATGAGTAAATTTACCCTGAAATTCGGGGTGGGGCGGGAACACAATAATGGACTCTTACATGTGAAATTCCAATGGGTGGAGCCTTTGAGAAGGCATTGACTCCTGGAGAGCAATGCATCATAAATGAGAGTCTCTGGGTGGTGCAAACAAGCTCTTGGCTATTAACTGAGAGGTTGGCGTTTTGAGTCCACCTAGAGGTGCCTCAGAAGAGAGGCCTGGCAATCTATTTCTGAAAAGCCACAGCCATTGAAAACCCTATGGAACACAGTTCTACTATGAAACACATGTTTTTTGTTTTGTTTTACTAGTGATAAATATATAAATTTCACAGGATTTTTCAAAAGTCTCTCTCACAAATCATCTCGCTCCTCCCCAAACAAGGATATTAGAAACAACAACAACCACCACCCTGACAAGGAACACAAAAGAGAGTCCCTGACAGAGCAGGAGAAAAATGGGATGCAGAACTCAAATTCTCGTAAAAAGACCAGATTTAATAGTCTGACTGAGATTAGAGGAACCCCAGAAGACATGGCCCCCAGGCTGTCTGTTAACCCAGAACTAAAGCCAACTCTTCAGACAAAGGTTAGACTGGACTATAAAACATAAAATAATGCTCGTGAAGAGTGTGCTTCTTAGACTAAATGGGCAACACCTATCTGGAGGCAAGATGAGAGGGCAGAAAGGGATAGGAGCTGGTTGAATGGACACAGGAAATGAGGGGTGGAAAGGGGGAGTGTGCTGTCACATCACAGGGATTGCAACTAGGGTCACATAACAATATGGGTATAAATTTTTGTATGAGAAATTAACTTGAGCTGTAAAGTCTCACATAAACTACAATAAAAAAAAGAAACTAACAACAGGTATAAACAGTCTCGAAAATTATGGCTAAAGATGGACACCTATTGGTGGGGGTGATTTAAATTAGTCAATTATTTACAACTATTTGAATTGGTGTACTGGGTGAGGAGATAATGTACATTGTGGTTATTTCCTCTAGATTATGTGGTTATATCCCTGGTGACACAGTTGTTAAAGCTTGGCTGCAGTTCAAATCCACCAGCTGCTCTTTGAAAACCCTATGGGGCAGTTCTACTTTGTCCTATATGAGTCAGAATCGACTTATGGCAACCAGTTTGGTTTGGATTTTTGTGATTACGTGGCTATGGGTTTAAGGCTCAGGGTCACTAAAAGGATGATTAGTTAGAAAGAAAAGAAAGCACATTCTTTGCCCAAGAGATTTGTTAAGTTGGTCATCTGAATCCAAATGTAAATACAGAAGACATTTCCAGAGAGCAAAAGGAACTGACCACAGTTTTCTTCCTTCTTTAGCATCTTGTGTTATTTTTTATTGGGATTGTTTAATGCCCATCCCACCCTCCAGCTGCAGCCTCTTTCCCAGCCCTCTCCTTCCCTCCACTGTCAATCAGCAAGAAGGCGAAGAAATGGATCTCACACCTGAAGGCTTCTCAGATCCTTTGAGGGTTCTGGTTAATGAAAGATTTCTGGACTCCACCTGAGCCCCATAGAATGCAACACTGGGGGTGGGGCTGGGAATCTTCACTTGAAAGGAGCCCACAGGCTTACCTGGGATATGTAAGTGCCAGCTAGGGCAGACAGTGACCTGCTTCTCCTCTGGAGACGAAGGAAGGAGCGGTCCAGAGCTGTGCTTCCCAAATGTTGTTGAGAATTGAATTGCCTGGGAATCTTATTAAAATGCAGCTTTTTATTCCATTGGGCCGGGGTGGGGGCCTGTGATTCTGCATTTGTAACAAGCTCCCAGTGATGCTGAGGCTGCTGGCCGGTGGACCACATTTTGAGTAGCAAGAATTTAGGGTAGGAAATCTGTGATGTTTTACAGATGTCCCCAAAAATGCCCACTGGGGAAAACCTCATGTAATACTGAAAAATGTTCCTACATGGACTTTTTAAAATCATGAGTTTGTTTATTGAGCAATAAACTGTGAAGGCTGAACATGCATATATAGTCTGCTATTCTAATCAAATACAATTTATAGCAAAATTAGCTGGCATTTAACAATGTATCATCAAAAATACACTGCATGGTAATTAGGCATAACTGCTAAGCAGGTCACACAGTTGCAATAATTAATACTGCTTTTATACAAATCACATCTTTAAGTTCTCTCTCATGATCATATTCCCCCCAATATAAAATAGCTTTTCATTATCACCATATTCTCACACACCTGATGATGTGAATGAGTTTCAGCCAGAGTATAAATGATTTGTCATGCCATTTCATTTTTTACATCAGTAATAGGTTGTTGTTGTCATCATTAGGTGCCATCAAGTCAGTTTTGACTCACAGTTTTGACTGTGTACAGCAGAAGGAAACACTCCCCAGCTCTGTGCCATCCTCACAATCATTGCTACGTTTGAGCCCATTGTTGCAGCCACTGTTTCAATACACCTCGTTGAGGGTCTTCCTCTTTTTTGCTCTCTATTTTACCAAGCATGATTTCCTTCTCCAGGGACTGGTCCCTCCTGATAACATGTCCAAAGTATGTGAGATAAAGTCTCACCATCCTCGCTTCCAAGGAGCACTCTGGTTGTACTTCTTCCAAGAAAGACTTGTTTGTTCTTCTGGCAGTCCATGGCATATTCAGTATTCTTCACCAATATTATAATTCAAAGGCGTCAATTCTTCCTCAGTCTTCCTTATTCATTTTCCAGCTTTCACATGCATATGAGGTGATTGAAGATATTATGGCTTGGGTCAGGCGCACCTTAGTCCTCAAAGTGATACCTTTGCTTTTGAACACTTTAAAGAGGTCTAAAATAGAAAGGTGTTTGAAAGGTAAGTCATTAAAGAGAAGAAAACAGAGTCTGAAAAAGTTAAAATCAAAATTTCCCAGATTCACAATTTTATCTGGACAGGCTTTATCTTTCTGAGTGCCATTGAATGACACAGGTACGTTCTGAGATTATACATTCACAAATCTCAGGAAGGCAGAGAGAAAACAGGCTTTAACACCAGCTGCTACTGCTAGAGAGCAAGGAGTAGGGCAGAGTTTGTTAAAAGAATGTTGATAGTGAAACATCGTATAAAAAGAAACCTTGCCCAAACGTACTTCATGTCTTGAAGTGCTTCAAGTCTTCTTCACTTTGGGCAGGTAAGGTTGTGTCATCTGCATATCTCAGGCTGTTAATGAGTCTTCCTCCAATCCTAATGCCCTGTTCTTCTTCATATAGTCCAGCTTCTCAGGTTATTTACTCAGCATACAGATTGAATAAGTATGGTCAAAGGATACAACCCTGACACACACCTTTCCTGACTTTAAACCATGCCATATCCCTTGTTCTAATGACTGCCTCTTGTTCTAAGTACAGGTACCTCATGAGCACAGTTAAGTGTTCTGGTATTCCCATTCTTCTCAATGTTATCCGTAATTTGTTATGATCGACACAGTCAAATGCCTTTACATAGTTAATAAAACACAGGCAAACATCTCTCTGGTATTCTCTGCTTTCAGCCAGGATACATCTGACATCAGCAGTGATATCCCCTGTTCCATGTCCTCTTCTGGATCCAGCTTGAATTTTCGGCAATTACCTATCAACATACTGCTGCAACTGCTTTTGAATGATCTTCAGCAAAATTTTACTTGTGTGTGATATTAATGATATTGTTCAATAATTTCTGCATTCTGTTGGATCACCTTCCTTTGGAATGGCCACAAATATGGATCTCTTCCAGTTGGTTGGCCAGGTAGCTGTCTTCTAAACTTCTTGGCATAGACGAATGGGCACTTCTAGTGCTGCATCCATTTGTTGAAATATCTCAGTTGGTATTCCGTCAATTCCTGGAGCCTGGTTTTTTGCCAGTGCTTTCAAAAGTGAGGCTTGGACTTATTCTGTCAGTACCATCAGCTCTTGGTCATATGCTACCTCCTAATGTGGCTGAATGTTGGCCAGTTCTTTTTGGTATAGCGACTCTGTATTCCTTTCATTTTCTTTTGATACTTCCTGGATCATTTAGTATTTTCCCTGTTAAATCCTTCGATATTGCAACTCGAGGGCTTGATTTTTTTTTCCTTCAGTTCTTTCAGCTTGAGAAATGCTGACTGTATTCTTCCCTTTGGTTTCCTAACTCCAGGTCTTTGCACATTTCATTATATTACTTTGTCTTCTCCAGCCACCTTTTGAAATCTTTTGTTCAGCAATTTTACTTCATCATTTCTTCCTTTCACTTTAGCTACTTTAAGTTCAAGTGCAACTTTCAGAGTCCTTTCTGACATCCGTCTTGGTCTTTTCTTTCTTTCCTGTCTTGTGATACCATGTTAAAAAAAAAAAAAAAATTGCCCTCCAGTCAATTCTGACTCCCAGCGACCCCGTGCATTGCAGGGTAGAACTGTGCTCCATACAGTTTTCATGGCCATGACCTTTTGGAAGCAGATCATTAGGTCTTTCTCCCAAGGCGCGCTGGTTGAGTCTGAACTGCCAGTCTTTCAGCTTGTAGCCAAGAGCTTAGCTGTTTGAACTACCCAGGGTAAACAGAATAAAAAGGACCCTTGTTCCTGTGGGCCAATCTTGCAACAGGCCTGAGTTATCAGGTCAGTTCTCGGTCCTCTGCCCTTCAGCTGATGAGAAGGGCTATAATACCATTTATAAGGTACTAGAAAGTCATTCATTAAAAAGTTAAGACCTCTTAGTAAAAACTTTGAAACTAAATGCTCCTTGGAAGTAAGGATGGCGAGATAATTTTCACAATAGTTAAGCCATGTATTAGAAGGGATCAATCCCTGGAGAAGGACGTCATGCTTGGTAGAGGATCAGTGAAAAAGAAGAAGACCCTCAACGTGTCAATTGACACAGTGGTTGCAACAGCGGGCTCAAACATAACAATGATTGTGAGGATGGCACAGTACCAGGCAGTGTTTTCCCTCTGTTGTACATAGGGTCGCTGTGAGTCGGAAATGAGTCAACAGCACCTAACAACAACAACAGTAGAAACATTCCTTACCCCTGTAATTTAGTCAGTGTCCAGATCTGTTCCATTTATTGTCACTAAAATAATCCTTAGAAGTTTCTACTTAATTTTTTCCTGCACAATGTATTTTAATTCATAAATTTACAATTTCCATCTTCCCTAATCACAATGAAATTTTCAGATAAGAAAAGTATTTTTTTTAATTTTATTTCGGTAAAATTTATATAACAGACACTTACCATTGTAATGATTTTTAGGTGTACAATGTAATCTACCATATGTACAATCATCACCACTATCCATTTCCAAATGATTACAAAAAAATTTTAAGAGGAATTTCCTGTTAATTTATTCAAGATAGTGGTTGAACAACACAGCTTTTACAGAAATAAATTAGAGCCTTTGAACTAAGTTGCCCGTGGCAGCCCCATCTCCCCCAAAAGAGCCCCCAGGTGTATACACTAAACGTGACTATTCAATCGTTCCAGCCCCCTCCCTGGTATAAATCCTGATTGGACTCCCACCTCGGGCACAGCTAAGAACAGCTCCCTTTCTGCCCCCTGGTGGCAAAACCAGAGTTGCCCTTTAGCTTTGAGCATTTGCTAAGGCCCAAGCACCACTCTGTGTGTGTGTGTGTGTGTGTGTGTGTATGAGTGACAGGGAAAGAGAGAAAAAATACACACAGGGAAGGATACACTGAACAAATTCGACCTGTACAACTCAGTGACATTGTTTACATTCTTCAAGTTGTTTCAACTGTTCTTACTATCCTGTTCCAAATGATACCACCACCATTGTAAGGTCACTGCCTCCCAACCTTCTCATCTGACCTTCGAGCTTCTGTTGCCAATTTTATCCCACATAGACAAAGTTTTGGGAGAGCACAATGCTCAAGGCAGGCTACTTTACTAATTAGGCTAAGACTAAGCTGTTCTTTGGCTCAAAGCGGACTTCCAGGAAAGGTTTTTGTTTGAGTCTTAAAGTTTGAAGATTACCTCAGGGCAGTAGTTTTGAGAGTTCATCCAGCCTCAGTGGTTCAGAAGGTCTGGACTTCCCTGAGAATTTGTAATTATGTTCTGTTTTTTCCCCTATTGATCAGGATTCTTTCACAGAATCTTAGATCAAAGCATTCAGTAATGGTGCACTATCCAGTTCTTTGGTCTAATGGCACAGGAGCCAAGAACCACACTTTTTGAAAAGAGAAGTTTCTGGCCCTTTAACGGTCTTCTCTGTTGTTGGGATTTCTAGTTGCCCCACGTAGCATCGCACATTTGCTGAATCAGGCTTTTGCGTCACATGGTTGTAGTAGCTTCATTCAAGCTAATGCTCCAGTCTACTGCACCAAGCAAAAGATGACTAATCTGGCCTATGAGAGAGGAATGAAGAAATCAGGCATTTTGAAGTACGGGTTTCCCCTGCTATTCAAAAGTAAAGCATTCCTATGAAACCTCTTGTAAGCCGAAATGGCGTAAAGCGAAAAAGCAATTACTATTCATTCATACAGGAAAAATTTTTCAGAGTTCTCAGACCAAAAACTAACCTACCAAATCATACCAAATAACACACCAAACTCTTTTGAGCTCTCTCAGTTTTTTCTGCTACCTTAGGACACATCTTGCTAATGGATGCACAAAATAAATCGAGATAAAGCACAAATGTTCACAGACACAGTTCAAAGCTGTGGTGACTTGATGTTGAGATACTGAGTGTAGTTCCCAGGGGTGGAACTGGGCGGCGCCACTCTAGCTGCTCGCTGTACTTGCTGCCTCTTTTAACAGCTCTCTACAAAACAAATGCTGAGCCCTTTTATTTCCGCTTTTACCCTTTTTTTTTTTTTTTCCATAAAAGCAGAAGTCCTCTTTGAATTTCTTTGGGTTGGCCCAAACAGGTATTAATGTAATTCTTCTGTAAAAGTGAAGTGGCATAATGCAAACTTTTGAAAAGTAGAGGGTACTTGCATGTATTTATGATGCAGCCTGGTGTGTGGCAGCTATAGCAAGACAAACCTAGGATAGGGTGGTGGTGTTAGGTGCCATCCAGTTGGTTCCAACTCCTAACAATAGGATAGGGTGGGGCCCCTTTATTCAAATCTGATCCAGCCAGGGGAGTCAGGCCTAGCAAATTAACATGGCAGACAATTATGTCTCCAAATGAGAAATTACATTCGCAAGAGGGACAATTAAGGCTCCTAATTGCACAACAGTGGCCATGGAAGCAGCAGTCAAGAAATCAAAAGACGAATTGCACTGGGTAAATCTGCTGCAAAGGACCTCTTTAAAAAAGTGTTGAAGTGCAAAGATGTCACCTTGAAGACTAAGGTGCGCCTGACCCAAGCCATGGTATTTTCAATCACATCATATGCATGCGAAAGCTGGACAATGAATAAAGAAGACCAAAGAAGAATTGACGCCTTTGAATTGTGGTTGGCGAAGAATGTTGAGTATACCACGGACTGCCAAAAGAATTAACAGATCTGTCTTAGACGAAGTACTACCAGAATGCTCCTTAGAAGCAAGGATGGCGAGACTGCATCTTACATTCTTTGGACATGTTGTCAGAAAGAATCAGTCCCTGGAGAAGGACATCATGCTTGGCAGAGTACAGGGACAGCAGAAAAGAGGAAGACCCCCAACGAGGTGGACTGACACAGTGGCTGCAACAATGAGCTCAAGGATAACAATGATTGTAAGGATGGCTCAGGACTGGGCAGTATTTCCTTCTGTTGTGCATAGGGTTGCTATGAGTCGGAACCGACTCGACGGCACCTCACAACAACAACAATTGCCAACATTATTCTAAGGTTCCCCACCTCTTCCAATGAATTAGTTTGCATCTACAGATCCAGCCTGAAGGGATACTGAAAGTAGGGTAGGTTTAAAGGAAATTAAGTTGTAGCAAAGAAACTCAAAACAACTAAATATGAAACCACAGTTTTCCTGTTTCTTCTGGACTTAACCGGGGTTCCACAGAGGGAAGCCAAGTTCTTCCATGAAAGAATGCTAACCTACACGCAGGATGGGGGCAAAAAGAAGAACCCAAGATCCTGTCTGGTGGGGAACAACAGGCCCAAAAAGGAGCTAACCATTGACCAGTAGTTCTCAAACTTGGTTGTCCACTGGAAGAATCTGGGAAGCCTTTGAATATACCAACGGTGGTGTGCTAGTAAACAGGCTCTTGGGAGGGGAGAAAGACTGATTTGTGATTTCTAGTATTTACTTATATCTGTAGTATAAACACGCTACTGTGCCCAGTTTTAAGCCACCAACATGACACCACTGAACACGGCCTTGGGAAGAAATGTACAGCCGAGATGCACCAGCTCAGCCCCAGAGATTCTGGCCTCACGTCCAGAGATCCACTTGTAAATGGTAAAAAGTGAGGCCTGCGTATGGAGGGGTTTAAAAGCTCTCTCAGGTGATTATAATGTGCAGGCAAGTTTAGAACCACTGACCTACTGCACACACGTTTCCTTCAGGCTGCTTCTGCTAAGGTCTTTTCGTTATCAACCTAACCATCAGGTCAATATCAACCAGTTGCTGTGACGCTGACTCCAACTCATGGCGAGCCCATGTGTGTCTGAGAGAACTGTGCTCCGTAAGGTTTTCAGTGGCTGTGATTTTTCTGAAGTAGGTCACCAGGCCTTTCTTCTGCTGCACTTGTGGGTTAATGCAAACCTCCAGCCTGTTTGTTAGCAGCTGACCGAGTTAACTGTTTGCACCACCCAGGGACCCCATAAGGTCGGTACATTACCTTTCAAACACTGTTGCTGCTTTTGGATAATGGGGTTAGGAGAAGCTTCTCTTCCTACTCACCCACTCTGGGTTGCCAGTGGTCTCTAAAAGTAGTTCATTTATTCAAAAAATGTTACTAAATAATGTGTTCAAGGCATATACTAGTCCCTCGTGAAATATTTTAAAAACAATCTTTCTAACTTCAAGATGCTTGTAGTGAAGACAACTCATCAGACATGAAAGGGACTGGTCAGTGGGGGGGAGAGAGATGCTGATGAAGAGTGAGCTAATTAAATCAGGTGGACACTGGAGAGTGCGTTGGCAACTCTTGACTGGAGGGGGGATGGGAAGATAGAGAGAGAGGGAAGATGGCAAAATTGGCACGAAACGAGAGACTGAAAGGGCTGACTCAATAGGGGGAGAGCAAGTGGGAGAAGGGAGTAAGATGTATGTAAACTTACATGAGACAGACTGATTGGATTTGTAAATGTTCACTTGAAGCTTAATAAAAGTTAATTAAAAAAAAAAGATGTTTATAGTGTAGATGGAGAGGAAGCAGATACTGTATGTCAACTAACCCAGCACACTTTCCCGACCCCCTTGCTGTGTCCATTATAGGCTGGAAAATTAAATGCTGTCTTCCCCAGCCTCCCTTGAAGCTAGCAGTGGCAATGAGACAGCTTTGTACAATAAGAGAAATATAACCCATAGTCAGCTGAGAGCTTCTGGAAAGGTACTTGCTTTTCCTGTTTAAAGAAAAAGCATATCCGAGGCTGGTACAGGTTCTTTGCCCTCAGCCTGTCCTATTTATGTCTGGAGCTGCTGCAGCCATCTTGTAGCCATGAGTTCAAGATCAAAAGAATCATAGACTAACTCTGGCATCTTTTAGTAACTAAACTAATACCAGAAGCTGCCTCTATGTATATTGTTGTTGTGGGCCATTGAGTTGGCTTTGACTCGTAACGACCCGATAAGACAGGGTAGGGCTGCCCCATAGGGTTTCCTGGGCTGTAAATCTCTACAGAAGCAGACTGCCACATCTTTCTCCCACAGAGCTACTGGTGGATTTGAACTGCTGACCTTTCAGTTTGCAGCTGAGCACTTAACCACTGTGCAACCAGAGTTCCCTCTATGTGTATACAGGCTTATAAGGCAGGTTTTCTCCCATTAGCAGCTGAATGCAATCTAAACGGCAAACTGATGCAAGTATGTAACCCAAACTACAAGGTGAGGATAGCGTGCTTCCTAGAAAAACGTAAACAGTTGAGCTAAATCTCAGAAGAAAAGAGAAATTAGTAATAGGGAGAAATGGAGAAAAAAGGGTTCTAAGCAGAAAAATAGCATGAGGTGACACTAGAGGCACAAAAGAGCATGACACATTTTGGCAAATTACAAGTAGGAGAGGCTCATGGGAGTATGGGGGTTCATGGGAAGGCTTACAGGGGGAGAAGCTGGAGAAGCAAGCCAATGCCAGATTGTGAAGGATCTTTTATGCTAACTAAAGAATTAGAACTTTATCTTAAAAGAGTTTGTCATCTAGTGCTGCTATAACAGAAATACCACCAGTGGATGGTTTTAACAAAGATAAATGTATTTCCTCACAGTAAACTAAAAGTCCAAATTCAGGACGTCAGCTCCAGGGGAAGGCTTTCTTTCTCTCTTTGCTCTGAAGGAAGGTCCTTATCCTCAATCTTCCCCTGGTCAAGGAGCTTCTCAAGCCAAGGGACCCTGGGTCCAAAGGATGTGCTCTGCTCCTGGTGCTGCTTTCTTGGTGGTATGAGATCCCCTCTCTGTTCACTTCCCTTTCCTTTTTATCTCTCGAGAGATAAAATGTGGTGCAGGCCACACCCTAGGGAAACTCCCTTTACATTGGATCAGGAATGGGACCTGGGTAAGTGTGGTGTTGCAATCCCACCCTAATCCTTTTTAACATTATTATAATCACAGAATGGAGAACAACCATACAATACTGGGAATCATGGCCTAACCAAGTGGAGACACATATTTTGGGGGGACACAATTCAATCCATGACAGAAAGGTTAACCTTTGAAAAGCCATAGGCTTAAAATGTACAAAATCGAATTTGTGATTTAAAAAACAACATTGTCCCTTAAAACACAATTATAATAGTGAAAAATCAGAAATGATTTAAATATATATAAACCAAACCCATTTCCGTCAAGTCAATTCCAACTAATGGTAACCTTGTAGGACAGAGTCGAACTGCCCCCACAGGGTTTTCAAGAAATACCTGGTGGATTCAAACCACCAACCTTTTGTTTAGCAGATGTGGCCCCTCACCCAATGCCACCAGGGTTTCCTTATATGTATATGTGTGTGTATATATATAGTAATTGTCATATGAAGGAGTATTTTTACAACCATATTTTTAGGGAATGTATTATTATTATTATACTAGTGACATAATAACTAAAGAAAAATGCACAATATAAAACAATGTGCCATATAATCTCAATTTTTTTAGAAAAAATTCATGGGGAAAGAGACTAGAAAAAGAAATTACGAGATGGTAATTGCAGTTCTTGCTAGGTAGTGAAAACACCCCTAATTTTTATTTTCAAAATTTTCTAAGTATTTTTATAATCAGGAAAAAAATATTGCTTAAAAATAAGAATGCCAGCTGAAGAGTGCCCAGACTATAAGCAGAAAAATCGGTTCATTGGTGTTTACTGTCCATTTTGCTTCTGAGCCTTTGTGCTAGGCAACCCAGTGTTAGAAAACCACATTCTAGGAAGTTCTCTGCTAACTCCACCCCCCACAATAAAAATAGCCTAGTTGTAATCCTCTTAAGATTTCTTGAAGGAGCCATGGTGGCACAAATGGTTAGGCGCTTGGCTGGTAAAATCAAAAGGTTTGCAGTTCACACATACCCAGCAGCTCTGCAGGAGAAAGATTTGGCAATCTGCTTCTGTAAAGATTACAGCCTAGAAAACCCAATGGGGTAGCTCCAGTCTGCCACATGGGGTCTTTATGAGTTGAAAACTGACTCCATGGCCTCTAACAACAACAAGATTTCTTGACTCTCAGGAACCCCATCTGACAGCATTTTCTATGACCTTGGGTGAGCACCTGTCCCACTCTCCTTGAAAGAAAGAATTCATATATTTTTTATAACCACTAGAAAAGTGGAATGAGGGTTTGTGTTCACATGTTAGTCACGGTATCTGATCTGTCTACTCCCCTGCCAAAATGCAACACTTGACATCCATGGTTTGTATCCTGTGACTCCTCATTACCAACCAAACTGTGGCGGGCGAGGCTGAGTGTTAATCACTGAGTTGGCATGTTAAAAACTGAGCTGGGCCGATCAAATTCTCGCCCTCAGGGACCTGAATTGGGAATTAAAACAGAAGCAGGCAATAAGTAGGAGGAGCTAAATTTCAAGGTAAACCTGAAGCTATGAGGTAAAGCTGTGCTCATAAGAAGTCATGGCCAGCCATATTCTCGAGAAAGCAGAAACTATGAGTAGGCAACATCAGTGAGGTAGGAGAAAGGTATGCAGAGTGGAGGGGAAATGTGAGTCATAGTGAGAAGTAAACAGAACAAACCCCAGAGAACAATAGACTCACATAAACAGACGAGAGTTAGGGTGCAGATTCAGAAACCCCAGCTGTTGAATTTCTTAGAGATTGCTGTCTTGAGAGAATACTGGCTGAGCTACTGTTTCTTTTTTGAATTTTGGTCCATCTCCCTGTGTTTCATGTGTTTCCTTACAACAATAAGCCCTACTGCCCTGCTCTCGTTTTTACTTTATTTGACCAAAATTAAGAATGTTTCTTTAATCAGAAGGGCTGAACTTGAACTGTGGTTGATCCGTGTATGTATGTATTGAATCACTTATTCATTCTTTCATATATTCTACAAAATCTATTGAAATTGTGCCAATATTCTATGTACTAGAGACAAGAAGGTGTGTGACACAACATCTGCCCTTAACAACTGTTCAGCGTTAGTCCTCATGGTGGTGATAGAAGATAAACATGAGAGACATTTAGAAGAATAGCATGGATATGATTAAATATAAGGTATGGGTGAAAAAAGAAAAAAAATTTTTAATTTTTTTATGGGTGAGGGAGGCTATAAGGAGAGTGCAAGGCAAGAAATTTAAGATTACATTTCAGGATTTTGCCTGGGTAATTGAGAGAATGGCAGTACCATCTGTCAAAATAAAGAATTCTGGAATAAAAAATATTGAGTTTAAGGACATTCAGGTCTGGTTTCCTAGTACAAAGTTGTAGAGAGAGATCATAACTTAAGCATCAACTTAGGAATAATAAATGTTACTACTGGTAATATTTGAATCCATGGCTTTTACAGTGAGAAAAAGCTAAGAACAATTCTGAGCAACCCCAACATTTAAGATGAGAATAGAGAATATTTCCAGGAGGGGGGCTAAGAAGGTGTCATCAGAGTAGTAGAAGGAGAACAGGAGAGTAATATGTCATAGGAGCTAAACAGTAGGTCATTTCAAGAAGGAAACATGATCAAAAGTGATAATGCCACAGAGATGGTGAGAGAGATATGGACTGGAAAATGCCCTTTGTATTTGTAATAAAGAAGTTTCTGGTGATCTTAATAAGAGGGGTTAACGAGAAAATATCAGATGAAAATGAGCTGAGAACTGAGTGAAAAATAAGGAGATCAATAAGTGTGGATTATTCATTCAGTAAGCTAGACTCCCAGCACTTGTCTGTCAGTTTGTCGTACTGTAAAGACTTGTGTGTTGCTATGGCGCTGAAAGTTATGCCATAGGTATTTCAAATGCCAGCAGAGTCACCTTGGTAGACAGGTTTCAGTTGAGCTTCCCCACAAAGGCCTAGCAACCTACTTCCAAAAATTAGCCGGTGAAAATCTTATGAATCACAACAGAACATTGTCCAATATACTGCTAGAAGATGAGCCCCCTAGGTTGGGCGACATTACACAATAGCCGCAACAATGGACACAAACATACCAATGATCATGAAGATGGCGCCAGACCAGGCAACGTTTCGCTCTGTTATGCAGAAGGTCACCGTGAGTCAGAGCTGATTCTATGGCAACTAACAAGCTAGATTCTAAAGGGGAGGACAGAGACGGAGGAATACCTGAGGGGGGATATGTGAGCTGATGCAGAGTCAGGAACTAATCAAGCCCATTTATGGAGCCCATTCAAGGGTTTCCACTTCTTTTAGCATATGGTGGGAAAGTTTTACTCTTAGATTTCAACTGAGTGTCCATACAAAACTGCTCCTCTGTGTTCTGGGCTCCTGTCCATTTCTCCCAAGTCTGTTGTGAACCCCTGCCTGGAGCTCCTGGACACAGCCTTTTTTTGCCCAGGTTCCTCTTTCTGCAAGGCTAGGGGATAATCACTCTTCCAACATATGCCCTGTCTTTTTGGTTTCCCCAGCAGTCCTGCACCTAACTGTATGGGTCTGTATGCCATTCTCTTCTAAAGGGCTGGACAAATCAAGTGAGAACTATATTGTGTTGGAGAAAATCAAAAGCTGTGTCCAAGACTGTTGTTTGGGAAGAAGGGGAGCAGGCATGGCCTAGATTGGGTGTGAGCCCTCCAAGTCAGATCTCCTTCTTGACCTCCCCACATCTGTTGGCCCATATTCACATGTCTCCTATGACAAACATTAATTCTCAAAGGTTGGGCTTATAAAGAAGAATAAAATACATCCTTAATCTTGAATATATTTCAAGATTCCTCCCTGCATGGGTTCAGTAAGACACATTAATATGATCCCTTAGTTGTACCAGAGAAATTCTGAGATGAGATGTTTTAAAAAGAACTCAAACATTGATAAGGAGTCTCCTAAGTTTCCATACGGTGAGAAGAAGAGAGTGCTTAAAGCCTAGCCTGGCTGCCCTTCAAGGAGGGAAGAAATGAATGATTAATGGAGCCAAGTTCCCGAGAGGGTAGAAGTGTTATGTGTGCGTGTGAAAGGGGGGTTCTGGCACACAGTAGTGGATAACTGACCTGCCGGGACAGAGGCAAAGGACGAAAGAACTTTGGTGCAGGTGCAAACAGATTTGTAAATGTGGGAACAGAACCCAGACAGAGATGGCATTGATGGTTGTGTTTTCTCAGTAGATTCTAAGCAAAATCCTCTGCTAGCACTGAGAGTTGAGAAAATGAGTACTACCACATATTGTGAGCCAGGTCCTTTATGTGCACTATCTTATTAAGCCCCGATCACACCCCTGAGGTATTGGGTTGCTGTCATGGATAGAATTGCATCCCCAAAAACTGTCTGTCAACTTGGCTAGTCTATGATTCCCAGTATTGTGGGATTGCCTGCCATTTTGTCATCTGATGTGATTTTCCTTTGTATTGTAAATTCTCCCTTTATGATGTTAATGAGGTGGGATTAGCAGCAGTTGTGAGGCAGGACTCAATCTGCAAGATCAGGGTATATTTTAAGTCAATCTCTTTTGAGATATAAAAGAGAGAAGCTAGCAGAGAGACATGGGGACCTCACACCACCAAGAAAGTACTGCCAAGAAAAGGGTATGTCTTTTGGACCCAGGATCCCTGTGCCAAGAAGATCGTGGTCCTGGGGAAGATTGATAACAAGGACCTTCCTCCAGAGCCGACAGAGAAAAAGCGTTCCCCTGGAGCTGATGCCCTGAATTCAGACTTCTAGCCTACTAGACTATAAAAGAATAATCTTCTGTTTGTTGAAGCCATCTGAGTGTGGTATTTCTGTTATAGCAGCACTAGATAACTAAGACAGTTGCCCAGCTAGTAAGTGCCAGTAAAGGAGTGAATGACAGCTAGAAAAGCAAAGGAGGATTTCTAGGTTTTCAGAAAAAAATAAGCACCACAAATTTGCAGAGACACCAATCTAAGGGTTGAGTGATTTTCTCCAACTGTTTGTTGGAGTTAGGGCAAAGGAATGGAGGAAGGGCAGTAATGTCACTAGGGCTGGTATCACCCAGTGCAGTAACTGATGGTATGGCTCCCCCGACCCATGGTAGGTGGAGCCAGCCAGTGAACTCCCAGTGAGCAGAGTGGCCCAGCCCCACCCTGCCCCCTGCAGATTCCCTCTCCCATTGGCCAAGGCAGAAACCCTCCTCTTCGCCCAGTGATGGGCACAGCCCAGTGGCTACCTGCACCCTAACTGGCTTGTGATGGGGGAGCAGTGATGAGTTACTGCACTGGGTGACAGGTGACACCAGCCCCAGTGATGCTACTGCATTGGCATTCCCTCCTCAGGTGGTGCTATCCTGCCCACAGCCACCGTCGTAGACCCTGGGGTCATTTTGGTGTCACTCCCTCTGACAGTGTCAGAGGGTGTTGTGTACCTCCTTAATGACACCACTGAGGAAGGGGATGACAAAGCTGAGTTGGGGCTAATATTTTATAGCATGAATTTCATGGAAGGGCAAAGGGAAAAGAGTGTCGAGAGTCTTGGCAAAAAAAAAAAAAAAAGATTGAAGAGATAGACAATGGGATCCAAATTCGAAAGGGGAGGAGATGAAGCCTAAAGACAGTAGTAGGGCAAAAGAAAATGGAAGAATTGTAAAAGTGGACTTTGAAATGACATGGAAAAGTAAGTATTTGGAATTGAGAAAGTGAGAAAACAGAAGTAATATGAAGTTGATAAAGTTATGGCCAGAAAATAGGAAGTAGTAATTTTAGATTTTAAATGTGGAGCAATTCTAGAAAATTATCAGGTCCAAGGTCACAAAGGAAGGAAGAAGTCCAAGCTGCACTGAAGGCATTGGCAAAAAGCAAGGCTCCAGGAATTGTTGAAATATCAATTGAGATGTTTCAAAAAAGGGATGCAGTATTGGAAGTGCTCGCTTGTCTATGCCAAGAAATTTGGCCAACAGCTACCTGGCCAACTGACTGGAAGAGATCCATATTTATGCCTATTCCCAAGAAAGGTGATCCAGCTGAATGCAGAAATTATTGAACAATATCATTAATATCACACACAAGTAAAATTTTGCTGAAGGTCATTCAAAAGTGGCTGCAGCAGTATATTGACAAGGAACTGCCAGAAATTCAGGCCAGATTCAGAAGAGAATGTGGAACCAGGGATATCATTGCTGATGTCAGATGGATCCTGGCTAAAAGCAAAGAATACCAGAAGGATGTTTACCTGTGTTTTACTGACTATGCAAAGGCATTCCACTGTGTGGGTCGTAACAAATTATGGATAACAGTGTGAAGAATGGGAATTCCAAAACACTTAATTGTGCTCATGAGGAACCTTTACATAGATCAAGAGACAGTCGTGTGGACAGAATAAGGGGATACGGCGTGGTTAAAATCAGGAAAGGTGTGCATCAGTGTTGTATCCTTTCACCGTACCTGTTCAATCTGTATGCTGAGCAAATAATAAGAGAAGCTCGGCTATATGAAGAAGAACAGGGCATCAGGATTGGTGGAAGACTCATTAACAACCAGTGATATACAGGTAACACAACCTTGCTTGTTGAAAGTGAAGAGGACTTAAAGCACTTGGTGATGAGGATCAAAGACCACAGCCTTCAGTATAGATTATACCACAACATAAAGAAAACAAAAATCCTCATAACTGGACCAATAAGCCACATCATGATAAATGGAGAAAAGATTGAAGTTGTCAAGGATTTCATTTTACTTGGATTCACAATCAGCACACATGGAAGCAGCAGTCAAGAAATCAAAAGATGCATTGCTTTGGGCAAACCTTCTGCAAAGGACTTCTTTTAAAGTGTTGAAAAGCAAAGATGTCACTTTGAAGACTAAGGTGCCCCTGACCCAAGCCATGGTATTTTCAATCTGATAATATGCATGTGAAAGCTGGGCAACGAATAAGGAAGACCAAAGAAGAACTGATGCCTTTCAGTTGTGGTGTTGGCGAAGAATACTGAATATGCCATGGACTGCCAAAAGAACAAACAAATCTGTCTTAGAAGTACAACCAGAATGCTCCTTAGAAGCAAGGGTTGTAAGACTGCGTCTTACATACTTTGGACATGTTATCAGAAGGCATCAGTCCCTGGAGAAGGACATCATGCTTGGTAAAGTACAGGGTTAGGAGAAAAGAGGAAGACCCTCAACAAGATGGGTTGACACGGTGGCTGCAACAGTGGGTTCAGGCATAACAATGATTGTAAGGATGGCACAGGATCAGGCAGTGTTTTGTTCTGTGGTACACATGATTGCCATGAGTTGGAACCAACTCGACGGCGCCTAATAACAACAACAAAGTCACCAAAATGAAGTGGAGGTGATTCATGGAACTTTAAAAGCATAAGAGATTGGAGAACTAGCATGAGAAATGAATCACTACTTATGTATTTATTTAATTATATCTTGTTTCATTCTAAAAAAATAATGAGGTATAATTTCCCCAAGATGATGGTAAAACTTATGCTAGAAAGACTATAAACAAAGACTATAAACAAAGACATATCTTCAGTAAATATGCAAAGCACTCAAATATTTGATACGTGAAAAAGACAGAAAAGGGTTTTGCACTGGAAGCAGCAATGGAAAACAGAAAAATGTTGACTTGCCCATGTGGCCTAATGGTAAGAGGGTATGGGAGAAAACAGCCCACACCACAGAGGATCACAAAGCAATGTGATATCCTGAAAGGAAGGAACAAGTTTCTCCTAAGGCTGTTGTTGTTAGTTGCCATCAAGTCGGCACTCACTCATGCCCAGTCCTGTGACATCCTCATGATTATTGGTATGTTTAAGACCATTGTTGCAGCCATTGTGTACTGCCTTCTATCCGAGGGGGCTCATCTTCTAATGCTGTATCAAACAATACTCTGGTGTGATCCATAAAGGTTTCATTGGCTAATTTTGGGAAGTAGCTCACTGGGACTTTCTTCCTAGTCTGCCTTAGCCTGGAAGTTCTGCTGAAATCTTTTCACCATGGATGGCCCTGCTGCCATTTGAAATACTGGTTGGCATAGCTTTCAACATCATAGCAACATGCAAGTCACCATGGTACCACAAACTGACGGAAGGATGGAGGTGAGGAGATAGAATAATCGCTGTGTGATAAGCTTAACACTGGAAGAGACTTGGGCCAATCCTAAGGTACAGGAGGCAGTATTGGGAGAGAGCACAGAAGTAGGAAGATGACTATTGCAATGATATTAAGCATGAAATAGTATCTTGCCCAGCTCAAAATATAACAAATAAAAACAAAATAGTATTGTAGAAATGCTACGATACAGGTGTATATGATAGAAGTTGGCTGGAGAACAAAGGGACAAAAGCCCTTGAGCAGGCAGAATGTGATCCTCTGAGGGACAGAGAAAAAGGGCAAAGGACTAGAAGAAATCATTGATGATGGCTTAGGGTGATAACATCTCTGCACTGCTTTGCTTCTGTGTTTTGTGCCTTGGGATGAAATTAGGCAATGGAGAGTGTATGTGGCTCGTGGCTTTCCTCTAGGCCAGAAGTGACAATGGAGGTTTGACTGGTACCATCAAGAGGGGCTGATGGAAAGATAGTCCTTGGATTTTTACGTAACTGAGGGGGAATTCCTCTGCACTTTCAAGATTCACACATGTGTGGATGCCCGGGAAGCTGGGAGGGTAAACATATAAAAAGCTGTACACCACAGTTTTGCAAACTACTTTGGAAGATTGGCAGGTGTATGCAGGCTGCCACCTTAATGTTCGATCTAAATATTAAATGGTGTTTTCTGTTAAACCTTTAAGTATAATCTTGTAGACAATGGGCTCGTTCAGTATTTTAGCTATTTCTTAGCATTGCTAGGAAAATGAGAAATGCCATATAGCAATATTCTGCTGAATATCTATGGGAGATGTTGTACTTAATCTATTGATGGGCAAATGTTGTTACCAGTCATTTTCCAGCATTCCATACAGGCTCTCATTTCTAGAATCATGATCACTTCAGTGTCCTAGGAGAAATCATAAAAATAATCTTTAAATGATGAAACTTAGAGAAATCTTTTTAGTTTGACCCTTCTAGTTTCTGATCATGAGGGCAAGTGGGGAAAAACTTGTGAAAAGTAGTTCAGGAGACACTAAGCCATTGGGATCTATCAGATGCCTGATAAAAAGAGAAACGTAAAGTCACACCTTTTAAAATCATCTCTGTAGACTACCACATCAAACACCCTGAAATTCAGTTCAGTTGAACATATGTTAATGATCACCTACAACATGAAAACACTGTGCTAGGCTTCAGGGCTTTCACATAAAGATGATTCAAACACACCTAGAGTTTCCATAAGGAGCTTACAGTTTAGTCAGGAGAACAAGAAAAATACACAGAGAATGGTTGCATAGACTTCACGGTGGAGGTCACCTCGGGATGGGCCTTAAAGTAAAAAACTCAGGGTATTTGAGGGAAGAGTTAGTAGTCTGCTTTGGATAGAGCAGTGTTTTTCACAGTTCCTGGAGCAGCTGCTTCAGCGTCACCTGGGAACCCGTGCACACTCTCAGGTCTTACCACAGAGTTACCATACCAGCAAACCATTTGCCACTGAGTCACTTCCAACTTATGGCAACCCCACATGTTTCAGAGGAGAACTACGCTTCGTAGGATTTTTAATGGCTGATTTTTCAGAACTAGATTGCTGCGTCATTCTTCCAAGGGGCCTCTGGGTGGATTCAAACCACTAACCTTTCGGTTAGTAGCTGAGCACTTAAATTTTATACCATCCAGGGACTCATGACATCCAGGGACTCCAGAGTTACTGTAAAAAAAAAAAGAAAAGAAAAACTCAACCCATTGCCATCGAGTCTATTCCAACTCGTAGTGACCCTATAGGACAGAGTAGAACTGCCCCACAGGGTTTCCAAGGAGAGGCTGGTGGATTCAAACTACCAACCTTTTGGTTAGCAGCTGTAGCTCTTAACCACTGTGCCATCAGGGCTCCATATGACGTAGCAATTCCACACCTAGGTATCCATTCCAGGAGAATTGAAAACATATGTCCACACAAAAACTTGTACATAAATGTTTTAAGCAGCATAATTAATAATAAGAAAAGTGGAAACAATGTAAATGTCTATCAGTTGATTAATGCGATATATTCCTACAATAGAATATTGTTCATCCAGAAAAGCAGTGAAGTACTGATACATGCTACAACATGGATGAACCTTGAAAACATTCTGACCAGTGAGAGAAGCCAGTCACAAAGGACTAGATATTGTATAATTTCATTTGTATGAAATGTCCCAGATAGGCAAATGCATAGACAGAAAGCAGATTCTTGATTTCCAGTGGCTAGAGGGAGGGAGGAACGGGGAGTGACTGCTTAATGGGTACAGGGTTTCTTTTTGGGGTGATGAAAATGTTCTAGAATTAAATTGTGGTGATGGTTGTACAACTTTGTGAATGTACTAGAGATCACTGAATTTTACACTTTGAAAGGGTAAATTTTGTGGTGTGCGAATTATAGCTTAACATAAAAAAGAAAGGAAGGGAGGAAGGGAGAGAGAGAGAGAAAGAGTTCTCAGGTCTCAGCCCAGTCCTACCGAATCTGCAACCCTGGAGGAGCGGCCCAGGACCCTGTGTGTTAACAAGCCCTCCAGGTGATTCCAGTGTACACTAAAGTTTGAGAACCACCTGGCTACATCAGTGATGTCAACCCCAGCTGAACATTATCATCACCTGGGGAACTTAAAAAGGTATTTATTTCCAAGACCCCTGCAAGCAGAGATTCTAACTGGGTCAGGGAATCTGCGTTTTTTGAAAGCTATTCACATGATTCTCAGGTGCACCAAAGTTGAGGACCACTGACCCAGAGCCTAAAGCACGTGTGCTGTGGAGACTAAGGTGTGTGTGTGTGAGTAAGGAAGGGTAGTGCAGGTAGAAACCAGAGAGAGGG
Source organism: Loxodonta africana (assembly GCF_030014295.1). NCBI lineage: Eukaryota > Metazoa > Chordata > Mammalia > Proboscidea > Elephantidae > Loxodonta > Loxodonta africana. Next base: position 205,909,438 of record NC_087342.1, read on the forward strand.
ATTAAGGCCTCACTTTAGAGGACCCAGAAAAACAGCCTGGAGGGGAATGAGATTATTAGATATTGGTGCAGTGGTTAAAGAGTTTCAGCTGCAAGCCAAAATGTCCACAGTTCAAATCCACCAGCCACTCCTTGGAAACCCCATGGAGAAGTTCTACTCTGTCCTACGGGGTCGCTATGAGTCAGAATCAACTTGACGGCAATGGGTTTGGTTTTAGCTGTGTTAAGATTATTCTGGCAAAAGTTGGGGAAAAGACTTAGTATGGGTATGGTATGAGATCAGTTAGGAAATTTGGATGGGCAGGAGCAGTCAAGAGTTGAAAGCAGAGCTGTGGTGATAGGAATGAAGAGGAAGGAGTGAGTGAGAGAAACACAGACATACAGGACATGAAAACTAATAGGACAGAGAATGGTGGAGAGAGGGGAGTCAAAGTTGTCTGTAGAGTTTTGACTGTAGGTATACTAGATAAAGCTGAAGCCAAAACATAATAATAATAAGGAGCTTACGCAATTCTGGTACTTTTGGTGTGGAGAAATGAAAAGTGCAGGAAAAACAGGAAAGGCTAGGGAGCAGAGCTGAGGATAAAGATAAGAAGCAGTAGTTCCATGATGCACCTACTTCAAAAATAAAACAAGACCTCCAACTATTCTGGAAGCAAGTCAGTTTTGGCCATATTTTTCTAAAATTAGCATTGCAAATACATTTAATCAATTATTAGAGCATTTATTAGTTTCCTATTGCCACTGTCTCTGGTGGCCAAAAGGTCAGCAGTTCGAATCCACCAGCCTGTCCTTGGAAACCCTATAGGCCAGACCTCTGACTAACAGAACTGTAAGAGTATAAATTTGTGTTGTAGCTACCACATTTGAGGTAATTTCTTAGTGGCAATAAAAAAATTAAAAAAAAAAAAAAAACCTGTCACCATTGAGTCAATTCTGACTCATAGCGACCCTATAGGACAGAGTAGAACTGCTCCATGGGGTTTCCAAGGAGTGGCTGGTGCATTTGAACTGCCAACCTTTTGGTTAGCAGCCAAATGCTTAACCGCTGCGCTGTTGAGGCTCCTTTAATCCAGGATAATCTCCCTATCTTAAAGTCAGCTGATTATCAACCTTAATTGCGCCGCAACCTTCATTCCCCTTTGCCATGTAACATAACACAGGTTCTGGGGATTATTCTGCCTGCCACAGAGCCATTTCATATTTTTGGATTCCTCGTGATACAAATTCAGTCTCTGACTTCCAAGTCTGTTCTACTATTTTATAATGTACATAAAACTTTGTTCCCTTTTACTGAGGCCTTACTGTATGGTATTGGAACTAACTATAAAGAGCCAATGACAGTGGGTTATTGATAGCTCAGGAAAGGTGTCTGTCAGGGTTGTATCCTTTCTCCATACCTATTCAATCTGTGTGCTGGGCAAATAATATGAGAAGGTGGACTCTACGAAGAAGAACAGGGTATCAGGATTGGAGGAAGACTCATTAACAACCCGCGTTATGCAGATGACACAACCTTGCTTGCTAACAGCAAAAAGGTCTTGAAGCACTTACTAATGAAGATCAAAGGCCATAGCCTTCAATATGCATTGTACCTCAACATAAAGAAAACCAAAATCCTCACAACTGGACCAATGAGCAACATCATGATAAACGGAGAAAAGATTGAAGTTGTCAAGGATTTTATTTTACTTGGATCCACAATCAACAGCCATGGAAGCAGCAGTCAAGAAATCAAAAGACTCATTGTGTTGGGTAAATCTGCTGCAAAGGACCTCTTCAAAGTTTGAAAAGCAAAGATGTCACCTTGAAGACTAAGGTGCGCCTGACCCAAGCCGTGGTATTTTCAATCACATCATATGCATGTGAAAGCTGGACAATGAATAAGGAAGACTGAAGAAGAATTAATGCCTTTGGATTGTGGTGTTGGCGAAGAATATTGAATATACCATGGCCTGCCAAAAGAACGAACAAATCTGTCGTAGAGGAAGTACAACCAGAATGCTCCTTAGAAGCAAGGATGGTAAGACTGCGTCTCACATACTTTGGACATGTTTTCAGGAGGAATCAGTCCCTGGAAAAGGACACCATGCTTGGCAAAGTACAGGGTCAGTGGAAAAGAGGAAGACCCTCGATGAGGTGGATTGGCACAGTGGCTGCAACAATGAGCTCAAGCATAACAAGGATTGTAAGGATGGCTCAGGACCAGGCAGTGTTTCGTTCTGTTGTGCACAGGGTCACTATAAGTCGGAACTGACTCAACGGCACCTCACAACAACAACAACTTCACTAGCTCATGTTTTATACAAAGGAATAACATTAACTTCAGAGTCGAGTATGAACAATTTGCAAAGGAAACTTTTCATTATTATAGAAGTCAAGATGTTTCTCAACTACTTCCACTGTTTTATTTCTCCTTTTACCCTGTTTATGAGACTCTTCTGCAAGAATAAACCTATTACAAAATGAATCTTGTGTGCCAACTCTAATGGTTGTTGGTTGCCTTAGAGCATCTTTTGGGAAGGATCCTGAAGGCACAGTTGGAAAGAGCACTGGGGTCAACTAGCAATGACAGCCATGGATACAGGCTGATAGAACGGCAAGAAGCATGCCATGAATTTGCAAACCTCATTGGCTCAGTTACCACATAGGCAGTGAGAGATTCTTTTTATAAGTACACAGTAGACTACCAGCCAGAAAGAGTAGTGTTGGGTGCTGATGTGCTGAGCCATCAGCTACATTATAACCTAGAATTTATTGCCCTCCTACCCGCACTAAAAATTTTGAATATCATTGTTTGTACCATATAGTCCCAGACTAATCAGTATCTTACGTGCTTAAGTGATAATTACAGACACTGCCTGAGGAATCCAAGTCATTCACAAGCCATTAATATGAATTATCCATCCGTAAAGGAAGCCTTTTGTAGGAAACTTGAATCACTAGAGAAGGTAGCCATTACATTATTTTGATTGCACTATGTTGTTTTTGTTAGGTGCCGTCGAGTCGGTTCCAAAACATAGTGACCCTATGGACAACAGAACAAAACACTGCTCGGTCCTGTGCCATCTTCACAATCACTGTTATGCTTGAGCCCATTGTTGCAGCCATTGTGTCAATCCATCTCATTGAGGGTCTGTCTCTTTTTTGCTGATCATCGACTTTACCAAACTTGATGTCCTTCTCCAGAGATTGGTCCCTCCTGATAATATGTCCAAAGCACATGAGACAAAGTCTCATCATCCTCACTTCCAAGGAACATTCTGGCTGTACTTCCGAGACAGGTTTGTTCCTTCTTCTGGCAGTTCATAGTATATTCAATACTCTTCTCCAACACCATAATTGTAAGTTATCAATTCTTCTTCGGTCTTCCTTAGTCATTGTCTGTAGTATGTACAGCATTAATTCATTTAACAATAATACATAATACACTTAGACATTATTTATAAAAAAAAGAACTGGTTAGGAAACTTTGGGAGCCTGATATTGTTTTTAGTACAAGTGACAAAGCATCATTATTCAGGAATTAATACGGTTTTTACAAGATTAATCCTGTGAAAATAAATATCGACTGGGCTATAGTTCCCAGAATGGTTCCAAGTGTTCCTATATTATCAAAACTACTGGAACCCCACAGCATTGAACCAGCTATTTACAAGGCTGAGTGGCTGGTACCATCATTTCTGAGAGTGAGTCTGCGGTGGAATTTAAGAACATTTGGGTTACAGCCTTATCCAAATCATCCCAGTCATGTATCTCTATTCTCTTGCAACCGGTCAGTCTGCAAAGGTGGTATAGACAGGTAAGCCTGTTCCAAAAGAGATGGCTGAAGGAGAATGGCTGAGGCTTGATATTATTCAATAACAGGACTCAATTCTGTTGGGATTACTGATGTTTCAAGACTTGCTTCAACAGAATCCCAGAGATTTCACAAGACAGCAAACTAAATGTATGCTATCTCAATAAAATATCTCTATCTCTATGCCTTGTTTATTTTTACCACCAAAGTCAGTCTTTGCTAACAAGTATGGAGTGGGACCAAGCTGGCTTCCTGCCCTTCTGCTTAAGATCACAAGGACCGTGTCATGTGAGGCAGGAACACAAGGGGCCTAGTGTTCCATTGCCAGGTCGACTGACATCAAAGCCTTGATGTCAGGGTGACTTGGCACCTGTAGAACCAGGACTCACTGGAGTCGCCAGTTAGGCAGCACAAGTAATCACCTCTCTTTTCTCATAGAAAAATCACCTAGCACTTCCCTTTATTATTATTTTAGGTAATAATAATAATAGTATTATATTACCTTTATTACTTTATTATTATTTTAGGTAACAAGAAATATATGAACATGAATCATTGTAAAAAATATGAATATAGGAATCATTTTCAAAATGTCCATACACAAATTATAAAAACTTTAACCTATACAAAATGGCTTCATGATAACTTTCCTAAATCTATTCTTCACAAATTTAACTGTTGTTTTCAGTTGTTTGAATCTTCTTGCAAACCTATATGTGTAAACATTTATAGCCTGTATATATATATATACATAACTAAACCAAACCCATTGCCATTGAGTCGATTCCAACTCACAGTGACCCTATAGTACAGAGTAGAACTGCCCCATAGGGTTTCCAAGGAGCTGCTGGGGAATTCGTACTGCCAACCTCTTGGTTAGCAGCTGAGCTCTTAACCACTGTACCAGCAGGTCTCCAAAAAAACCCCAAACTCATTGCCATCACATTGATTCCAACTCAAGGCAACCCCATGTGTTCGGTAGTAGAACTGCTCCATAGAGTTTTCTTGGCTGTAATCTTTATGGAAGTAGATCTCTAGTCCTTTCTTCCATAGAGCTGCTGTTGGGTGGGTTTGAACCACCAACTTTTAGGTTAGTAAAATCCATTTGTGCCACCCAGGGATATTCATATGTATATGTATGTACATAAAACATTTACCTATTGTGATAGCTAGTCTTGTGAGGCACCCTGGCCATAGTACCCAGCTAGATAATCAAACACTAATCAGTCTAAGTGTTGCTGTCAATAACGTGGTAGGCTTCATCCAATGAATTGAAGGTCTTAAAAGCAAGAACTGCTATTCAAGTTTACCAGAGAAGAAATTCTCTCTCAAGACTGCAGCATCAAATCCTGCCTTAGTTTCCAGTCTGCCGGCCTGCCCTATAGATTTCTGACTTGCCTCCATTATGGAAGTAACTGATTAACATGAAGTTCTAGGGTTGATTCCATGCTCAGTGATAATGACATGGACAAATACAGCTATCACAGCTGCAACCCAAGGGCTCAGATCCCTTGGGGATACAATCATCTAGGCCAGTTCAGTAATGTTTCAGTAAAAGAAAAACCTAGGATGGGTGTGAACCAGGAAGATAATAAAAATTGATGATGCAGACTGGTCTGAGACAGGCAGCCTCAGAGCCCAACCCTTCTAAGAGACACCTGCTCTGGCTTATCCTCCTACATCGAGTAGAATAAGCTACACTTTCTTCTGAAATGTCCTAGATGAGTTAACCACAGAGCAGGTTATACATGGCCTCAGCCTTCCTCTAAGTAGAGATTTTAACATGCTAATGAAGAAAATCAACCTCTTCCTCCATTCTGGAGAATCAAAGCCTTGTCTAAAGAAAATGCCCTAGTCATCCCCAAGCTGAGCACCTGAGTAGGGGTCAATCCTGAATATTCATGATGAATTTGCATTTCCTTGTCTGCTGTCTGTAAAAACCCACCTCCCCAAGCTGCGTGTGATCAATCTTGGAGGCAGGAGCCTCAATTGCTGCTTTCCTTGTACAATGAAATAAAAGCATCTTTCTGATCTCCCACCTGCGCCCTTTGTTTATTGGCTGTAACAAATCACACCAAACAGAACCTGAGGTTTCACCCGGCAACAGGAGGGCCAGCTACTGTATTAGAAACTGTAGTTTCTTTACTATTCTTTTTTGCTTTGGACTTTTCAGAGATTGTGGCTGGCCACCACCCTGAAATGTACTCTCTGACATTTCGGAATTGTATTTATATTTCCTGTCTTGGGAAATAAACCCATCGCCGTCGAGTCGATTCCAACTCATAGCGACCCTGTAGGACAGAGTAGAACTGCCCCATAGAGTTTCCAAGGAGCGCCTGGTTGGGTTCGAACTGCCGACCTTTTGGTTAGCAACCGTAGCACTTAACTACTACACCACCAGTGTTGCAAGCGCTTTTTCTCCTTGCCCTTGCTTTCCTGTAGATGCTGAAGCATAAAGCACAAGGGAACTTCTCAGCGGGCTCATGCAATCAGCATCCAGAAATTCAGGACAATAAATGTCCCTTGGGGCCAATCGACAACCAATGGAAAAAGAGAGTTGAGTGAATAAACTCTCTTCCATTCCTCCCCTGAGAATGATTGACACTGAGAATGCCACTCACTTGAGAGAAGATCCACATATCACTTCCCTACCACTACCATCTCAGCCACTACCCACCCTCTGAAGTTTGTCTGTGTCTTTGAGCCCCAAGTGATTATGGTAATTACATCAAGACACAATGGCACTTAACAGGCTGCAACCTTCCCAGTATACCAAAGCCTCTAGGCAAGGCAGGGTCAAGCAGAGAAACTTAATGCTCAAGTCCTTCCCAGTTTGCAGCTTGGAAGCTGGCAGAGAGAGTATCCAATGGACTCCCCTGACAAAAAGACAACATAAATCCTCCCTCAGGCTCCTACGCTGTAGATAGCAAACTGGTATTCTGATTCTTCCTGTTCTGACTTTGCTTGATTTTATTCCAGGTTTTTTCATGGTAGACTTGGTGCTTCTGTTTAGCCATCAGACAGGTAAAGCCTGTAGCACAGCAGCACTGGGGCGAGCCAGCCAATCCCATCCAGCAGGTCTCACCTATCAAAGGGTGCGCGGCAAGTCCCACTCCCCAGGGCCACTCCTTGTTGCATCTGGAACGAGTCCCAGGTGCTTGCACTCTTCATGATTTTGTTTCACAGCACTTGTGTGAATGCAGTTTGGGATGCAGCACTATTTCACTTGGTTCTGGGTCTCCATATTTCTCATCATCTGAACCCCTTACATGAGCCCTATGTGAGCCCCTCACCTTTTTTTGTCTCAGAATGAAAAACACTGAAAACTGTGGTTAAGCGAAAAAGCAATATGGTAAGTCTCTCTGATTATGATCATTTGGTCCTTGCTGGAATTTTTTAAGTCTCACGTGAAAAAAAAGTACTATTCATTTTTGCTTCAACCGAGTGAGAATTAGAGAAAAAAAGGCAACATAAGTTAAATCTTTTTCTTCTCTTTTTTAACAAAGTCCTGAAGGCTTCAGAGGGACTTGCAAAGGCTTTCAGTGACCAGCTGTACTCAGGGTCCAGTAGAAGGGTGAACTTTAAGACTTGCTTTCTAAGAGTCTGCCTCTATAACAGTGATTGAAAAAAAAAAAAAAGGCTAGTAAAATTAGGAAGGAAGGAAAGAAAAGAAGAAAGAAAACTTTCGGGAATTACGTAGGGCTTTATTTTGTTGAGCTACTGCTAACCAAAAGTCAGCAGTTCTACTCTGTCCTGTAAAGTCACTATGAGCCGGAATCGACTCAATGGCAATGGGTTTTTTTGGTTTATTTTGTTAATAGGAACTTTGGTGGTGCAGTGGTTAAAGCGCTTGGCTGTTAACCAAAAGGTCAGCAGTTTGAACCCATCAGCCATTCCATGGGAGAAAAATGTGGCAGTCAGTTTCAGTAAAGATTTACAGCCTTGGAAACCCTATGGGGCAGTTCTACTCTGCCCTATAGGGTTGCTGAGTTGGAATCAACTCAACAGCTAAGGGTTTGATTTTTGTTGTTGTTGTCAAAGATGCCCTGATGACACAATGGTTAAGCGCTCAGCTGCTAATCGAAAGGTGAGCAGCTGGAACCCACCAGCCTTTCTGTGGGAGAAAGATGTGGCAGTCTGCTTCTGTAAAGATTTACATCCTTGAAAACCCTGTGTGGTGGTTCTGCTCTCTCCTGTAGGGTCACTATGAGTCCGAATCAACTCGACGGCAGTGGGTTTGGGTCTGGTTTGTTTTGTTAAGTATTGGCATTACAAACAATAAACAGAAACCTCTGCCATTTATTCCCACTGTTGTGCCTTCAGTGAAAGGACATTTTAACATCTAAAAATGGGAAGAACATAATTAGAAAAACTGATGCAATTAACTCCAAGAAAAATTCAGTGCCTGTATGTTTTTTCATTTTACCCCAGACCAAAACCAAACCAGTTGCCATCGAGTCACTTCTGACTCACGGCAGCCCCTTCTGCGTCACAGGAGAACTGTGTCCCCTAGGGTTTTCAGTGGCTGACTTTTCAGATCACCAGGACTTTCTTCCAAGGCGCTGCTGGGTAGACACGAACATCTACCTTTCCAGTAGCAGTCAAGCACATTAAACATTTGCACCACCCGGTGGCCATTTTAGCCCAGATGAATGTCAGTTGGTCAGGCCCTATTAGCGGGAGTCCACAGGACAGGAGTTGGGCACCACCCTCTACAGCATAACTTAACAGGGAACATTTTGCAAAATGCTTCCTGTGTAGTGTTAAGGATCACCATGGTGGGTACCAGGATATTCTTTAACAGTTTCTCAGGGGCCGTTCCTGGAGACCTGTCCCAGCTCTCTGACAGTGAGCAATGAGAGGCATCTCCACTCAGGAGGGAGAATTCAGCCACATGGAATCTAAATGATACTAAAACCATAAAACCAAACCAATTGCCACTGAGATGATTCAGACTCATAGCGACCCTGTATATTTTGTGTAATTGATACCATCTACTTGGGCTGTTTATTGTCATTATTGGTTGTCACAGACCAGTTTCTTGGGTGTCATTTTTCTAAATTACCTACATAGTTTCTAGAAGTTATTCCAAATGAGAAAAATTACTGTTGCTACTCCAAGTAGAAGTGATTCTTTTTTTTTAATTCTTCCTTGAGAAATCCATATTTTAGATCTTTTCATTTACAATATATAAGACAACATTGCAAGAGAAGGAAAAAAACAATATAATGGAAGTATTACTATACAGTAAGGACTTTGAATAACATAAATTAGGATGTTACTAAGACAACTCAATATCAAAGACAATATCAGAATGGAAGAGACCCTAGCAGTCATCAAATCCAGTTCTCCACCAGTTCAGGAGTCCCTGCCACATGCTGAATCCCTCACTCTGTGCCACACGGTTTACCTGGGCTGAAAAGTGCCTATGCTTGTGCCTGGCTCTCAGAAGTCTCTCTGATTATAGTAATTGCCCCTCACTAGAATCTTAAGTCTTCCATGGAAAAAAAGTACTATTCATTTTTGCTTGAATCCAGTTAGAATTAGAGAAAAAGTAGATAACACCCTACCCCCACCAACCAAGCCCTCTAATGCTAGTACTATTGCAAAAAAATCTCTTCCCTGCTCCTAGAAATCTAGCATGTATATCTGGCTGCAAATAGATACAGGTATAGAAGAGAGGGAAGAAGAGCCCTAACTCAGCCACCAAAATTCCCTGTTTTATATGTTACATACCTACCATGGACTGACAGAAGAACAAACAAATCTGTCTTGGAAGAAGCACAGCCAGAATACTCCTTAAAATCAAGGATGGTGAGATTTCACCTCACATACTTTGGACATGTTATCAGGAGGGACCAGTCCCTGGAGAAGGACAGCAAGCTCGGTAAGGTAGAGGGTCAGTGAAAAAGAAGAAGGCCCTCAATGAGATGAATTGACACAATAGCTGCAACAATGGGCTCAAGCATAACAACAATTGTTGTTATGCACACAACTGGGCAGTGTTTTGTTCTTTTGTACATAGGGTCGCTAGGAGTTGGAACCAATACAAAAGCACCTAACAACGACAACAGTAACCACCTTCATGGGAAAATTAATTTCCAAGTGCGAGAAAAGAAAAAAACAATAAAGAGAAAAGTTAGGGTCTGATTTGTGAGTTGGGGAGGTCAAGGACAGCCCGGATGAGAAGATGTGAGACAATGTGTGATGGAAGGACCTGGACCAGGTAGGAGACTGGGGAGGAGACCAGTCCTGATCAGAAAAAGTTACAGTTACTGCAATATGAAATTTTTCAGCTGAACAACTGACTGATCGTACCCTCATGTAGAGTTTTTTGGGAACCTTGTACTTTTTTGATCTCTGCAATCCTTGTTGTTAGCTGCTGTCAAGTTGGCTTCAACTAATGACAGCCCCATGTGCAACAGAACTAAATGTTGTCTGGTCCTGAACCATCTTCCTGATTGTTGGTATGTTTGAGTTCAATGTTGAGACCATTATGTAGCGTCTTCCAACCAAGGGGGCTTATCTTGTAGCACTATATCTGACAATATTCTGTTGTGATCCACAGGGTTTTTATTGGCTAATTTTCAGAAGTAGATCCCAGGCCTTTTTTTCCTGGTCTATCTTAGTCTCGAAGCTTTGCTGAAACCTACCCACTATAGGAGGCCCTGCTGGTATTTGAAATGCTAGTGGCCAGTAGTATACTTACTCTAGAGGATAGCTCTGAGACCATTTTTCTATTCTTTCCATGATATTATGAGACAGTGTTTATCTTAGCTGGATTTTTTCTTTCATTCTTAATTCATTGGCTTTTTTTTTCATACCTGGTTGCTATGCAATATACTCACATGCCAACGCACAACCTGGCAGCCTGACAACATTGATTTTGAAAATAGCCCTTCCTATGAGTTTCAAGTTGAAAAACGAAAAATCAAGGTGGAAAGTTTCTTCTAGAGCCCAACTTTGTATTTGGCCTGGCATTTGTGAAACAATTAGAATATAAACCTTGCTTATGGTGCACTATTTTTAAAATCCTGAGTGATGTACACAGATTCTGTAAAGCAAGATTGGGCAGGTTTATACACATCATTTACCACTAGGAACAGAAAGTTCCCAGGAGAATGAAGACACTGTTGAGAAAGCACAGCTACTTACAGTGCTATTTTGAGAAAGGAGAAAAGAGCCTCTGAGCAGTTGTCTAAAATTTGCCATTTCATGAGCTCTCTAGGCTTTGAACTGTGTCAATACCAGAGACCATATACACTAAACCAGTACATTCTGTGAGAAATCGGGGGTGGGGGTTTATAGAGGGGGCGAATTGTCCTGCCTGATTCTCTATCAAGGGCTGGAAAAAGGGTTTTGCAAAGCTGGGACAGGACCTCAGGCCATACTAGGTGATTGAAGAATGACAATTTCCAGGATAGAAAGCTTTTATCTACTCTGAGATACTGACTTGAGTAACCTTAAGCAAACCACATCCACAGGGTTTCTTCTCATTGCTACTAAATGAGCTATATGACTCAGGTTGAACTAAAAGCAGAGATAACTAAATGAGAAAACAAGTTTCAGTGGAAATTGTTCTTCTGAGGCATCCACAGCTCTGACCAAGTGAGTTAAGTACATCACTGCTATGCTTGCCATGCCCTGGTTTCTAGCAGACGCTGGCTTTTAGACACACATAATTTCAAATCTCTCCACTCTCTCTCATCCTCATTGTATCTATGTGTCTTTTCAGTGTGGCTTCCTTTTTTGTTTTATTCATTCTTTTCTTTCCCATAAGGTTGGATTCATATTTTAAAATCATCCTATAATAATGGCTCATGATGGATCCCTTTAAAGAGGCTCAGCTACTTCACTAGAAGCGTCAAGAACAGGGTCAAGAGACATGGTTGTGAAAAAGACAGCTGAATTGGAAAGTCATTTTGCAAACTTGCAAGAAGTGAGTCCTCCAAACTTTGCGCACCAGCATCTTTCAAAGGTAAAGCACAAAGAAACAAGATTTTATATTTAAAAGGGGGGGGGGCAGTTATACCCTTAAAATCAGTGTCCTATCATAAATAATGGAAGCCCTTGTGGTGTCGTCATTAACAGCTACAGCTGCTAACCAAAAGGCTGGCAGTTCAAATCCACCAGGCACTCCTTGGAAAATCTATGAGGCAGTTCCACACCGTCTTATGGGGTCGCTATGAGTCCGAATAGACTCGATGGCAAGGGTTTGGTTTGATTTTTTTTTTTTTTATCATAAATAACATTCAATTCTGATTTTAAAACAATTCAGTTACGTGGCAGTCTACTTAGACTAGCCAGCATTCCAGAAATCCACATGAAACTTGTCACTTACGGGTAAGGGCCAGTAAATATCCTTGGAGATATTCTGGTAAATGCAGGGCACTGGGCCCTCCAATTTACCTCAGAGCCAGCAGCCACCCCTGACAAGCCTGCGTTGACACAGAGCTCTTGGGGATGGCCCCTCTTTGCAATTGGTTTTAGAAGCTTCAAAACTGACTATCAGGGCTCCTGAGCTAGATTAAACTACCACAGGACACACCCAGCAAGTCTGATCCAGCCCTGGCAGTGCAGAAATATGGGGCGGGGGGGAGAATCAAAACAAAGGAAAAAAATGTGCCACCGATCATACCTGACTCTCTGCCCAAGTGAGGTGAACTCAGTATCTAGCTTGGAAAGAGCTGGATGTTACTCTTGCTATAGCTCACCCTCTGTCAGTGTGATTTGAGACCCATAAAGACACAAAAGGGTGAACAGCTGATTTTCTTGCCTTCTAGTCCCCCACCTACAAACCCACCCTCACATTATGAGTGAACTGGGGCCAGAGACCTCCTGGGATTGCCCATTTACATGGCTAGATTGCAGAAGCCACAAGAATGTAGCTGCCCTGACTGTGGAGACTAGAACAGAATGATCACTGAGGCTATGGAATTGGCTAGCTACTAGAGTGGGGGTGCCCCCCGGGGGGGGGGACTTTGCCCCCTAGGAAGCAACATCTAGACACATTTTTGTCTCCACACACTGAGAGGGTGCTATTGGCATCTAGTGTGTAGGCCAAGGATGCTGCGAAACATCCTACGATGCAGAAGACAACTGCCCATAACAAAGATTTATTCAGAACAAAATGTCAATAATGCCAGGGCTGAGAAACCCTGTTGTAGAGTATGTCACCAACCCTATACTGAGAGGTAGGGAAAGAAGACTCACAAAGTAATCATCAGTGCTCAAGAAAGCTAAGTATTATTCAGCTGGCTTTGAGGTTCATCACGGGTGATCATTGTTTCCCAGAATGAGAGAAGTAGCTATAATGTAGTCAGGTCTATCCTGGTTGAGGTCTTTGGATTGGGCTTGGTATTTGAGACTTCATTCTTTGTAAACAATTAATATGGAAAACAGAAAAGGAATTCTTGCAATACTCCTAGAAACAGTCCTGAAAATCTCACTTTCTGCATCAATCAAAATGAAAATATGATACCAGAGGGCTGGGGTTTTTCTGTTTTGCTGACTGATATATCCCAACTTCCTATAAAAATACCTGACTCCTGGTTTAAAAAAAAACCAAACTCGTTGCTGTCAAGTCGATTCCGACTCATAATGACCCTGTAGGACAGAGTAGAACTTCCCTATGGGGTTTCCAAGGAGCAGCTGGTGAAATAGAACTGTTGACCTTTTGTTTAGCAGCTAAGCTCTTAACCACTGTGCCACTGGGATTCCTGGCAACTGGTAGGTGCTCAAAATATATTTATTGAATGAATACCAGCCTCAGATCCACACAGAATCCTTCTCAGGCCTTCTCCTCACAGGATAATTAATAGCTAATAGTAGCTAACAATTATTTAGTATTTCCTAAGTGCCAAGAACTATTCTAGATGCTTAAATTAACTGAATTAATCCTCACAATCACTTTATGAAGTGGGTAGTATTATTATTCCCATTTTCCAGATGAGAAAAATAAGGTAAAGAAATGGTAAGGAACTTTTCCAAGGCATACAACCAGTAAGTGGTAGAGCCAGGATTCCAACCCAAGCAGTCTAGCTCTGAAGCCTGGATTCTTACCTGTATATATAAAAAAAAAACCATTTCTGTGAACTTGTTTTCAACTCATAGCAGCCCTGTATGACAGAGTAGAACTGCCCCACAAGGTTTCCAAGACTATAATCTTTACAGAAGCAGACTGCCACATCTTTCTCCTAAGGAGTGGCTGGTTGGTTTGATCTGCTGATCTTGCAGTTAGCAGCCAAGTGTTTTAACCACTGTGCCACTAGGGCTACACTCTTACCTATAGACAGCATCATTTTCTCTAGGGAAAAAAACTGTATGGAAGGTTCTAACTCAGCTCCAGTGAGAAATATCTCTGAAGGCAGAAAATAAGGAAGTACCTCCTAGTCTAGAATTCAGCCCTGAAATTATGATATAGTGTTGATCCAGGAAAGGAAAAATAGAAACACTCTCAAGTTATAGAAAAACTAGAAGAATCTTTGAGGCTAGAGTGATGGATTGGTGAGTTTGGAAAATGTATTTGTCATTTGCCTAGCTTCCTACCTAAAAAATTGTACTCAGCTCAGGGAGACAACATAATGCTGTAGATATATGCACCATGCCATCTCACTGCAGGAAAGACCCAAAAAACTAGGTAAAATGGATAGAGACATCAATTCTGGAAGCCTAAGCATCAAATGAAGGAATAAAGAACTCCATCAAGCATTGAATGGAATAAGAAACTGACATAGAACAGAGAATGAGGAGAGATATAGAGTGGAGGTCCCCTACTAGCTAACAAGGCACGGATTCGCTGTCTTGGATTACAGCCACCAAGGAATGCAGACAGGGAGTGTGGGAAGGCAGCTTCACAGAGCTCCCAACAGGAAACAGAGGATCCAGTAATCAGGAGTACATGCTTTCCCACTCCACACCCTTCTTCCCTGTATGAAGCCCCCACTGCTTTCCAATGGGTCAAGGTTGCTCAACCAAAGAGACACCAGCTCACTGCTGCGCAAATCTGCCATGCCCCCATAGGCCAGCACCTTCACCATTTTTTTTGTTTGTTTATTATTTTTGGCTTTTTGTTGTTGTTGTTGCTTCTCTCTCTCTCCCTTCCTTCCTTTCCTTTCTCTTGCCCACTCCATGTGCTGTCCCCTCCCCTTCTTGATGGGCTATGATTTTTTTGGTTTGTAGTCTTTGTGCTTTTTCTTCTTCTTTTTTTCTGTTTCTTCTCTCTCTCTCCTCTCCTTCCTTTCCTTTCTCCTACCCACCCAGCAGTCTGCACTGCCCTTGCCACTTCTCAAGGGACCGTGTTGCACTACTCAGCTGGAGAGTCACTGCACACACCCTCCCCAGGTCTATGCCACCATCACCAACCAGCTGCCTCAGCATCGTTTTATTTCTTTATTTTTTATTTGTTTTGTTGTTGTTGTATCTTCTCTCTCCCTTCCTTTCCTTTCTCCCATCCACCTAGCCCTGTGCACCACCACCTTCTTGGCAGGCTGTGCTGTACCACTTGGCTGGAGAGCCTCTGGCAAACGGCCTCCCAGGGTATGTGCCGCCCCCACAGGCTGGCTCCCCCAGCACCATATTTTTTATTTTTCTTTGTCTTTCTGCTTCTCCCTTTTCCTTCTCCATTCCACCTAGGCACTGTGCTGCCTCCGCCCCTTCCTGACAGGCTATGCTGTGTCACCTGATAAGAAAGACATTAACTCACCACCACTACAATCCTTGTTGCTGTTATTTTTATTTTTGTAAATTAAATTTTATTTTATTTATTTTTGTTGATTGGTTAGTTTCCTCGCTTTCTTTCCACTCTTTCCTTTCCTTTCATCTGCCCACCTAGCCTTGTGCACCACCCATGCACCTTCTCAACAGGCTGAGCTGCACTGCTTGGCTACAGAGCCACCAGCACATGGCCTTGCTGAGTCTGGCTGGGCCCTGCCAGCTAATCCTACCATGCTGCAATTTTATAAATTTTGTTTTTTCTTTTTTTCCTTTTCTAGCTTTTTCTCTCTCTCTTCTTTGTCTTCTTTCACCCACTCACCTAGCTCCACACATCACGTCTTCTCCTTTCCCTCATGCCTATCTGCATCTTGCACTGAGTGCCATGCCCCCGAGTGTCACTGACACAGTTTCCTGGGCCCTGCCCTGCACTGCACCCCAGCCTCGCCCTGTTGGCACTAGTTCATGCCACAAACTATCCATCCACGCCCCTCCACTCCCACTGGATCTGCCCTGTTGCACTGGCCTTGCCCACCTGGACAAGGTGGTGAGAAGTATCATGCCCAAAGGCAACCAAGCAACAGAACACACCCAACCCGCCTGACCAAACATAACCAAATAAAACAAAAAATCAGGATGAAACAATCAAATCTACAGTCAATAAATGAAGAAAATACTTCCTAAATGTCTCAGAGACTGTAGACAATATAAAGACATTTAAAAAACAGGACAGGATGGCCTCAGAAAGAGACCAAAATAAAAGACCAGATAATCTTTTAGTAGAAGAAAAGGCACTGGAACTACCTGGTAGGGAATTCAAAATTCTAATATTCAGGGTTCTCCAACAGATGAAGGAAAATGCACACAAAAATAAGGAAAAAAAACAAGATAGACAAAATCAGGGAAAATACAGACAAAATCAAGGAAGACACAAACAAAGCAATGGAAGAATTCAGGAAAATAATACAGGAACAAAATGTCAAAATAAACAACTTGAAATCATACAGAAACAGCAATTAGAAATCCAATAGATAAACAACAAGATTTCAGAAATGGACAGTGCAATAGAAAGCTTTAGAAGCAAATTTGAAACAGTGGAAGACAGGATCAGTTAAATTGAAGACTACTCCTTGGATATCACTTTGTAGGAGGAAAAATCAGAGGAAATAATGAAGGACCCTAAGAATGACGTGGGATACAATCAAAAGCAAAAGTTTGCATGTGATCAGATTTCTAGAACAGGGAGAGAAAATGGAAAACACAGAGAGGATCACTGAAGATTTGCTGACAGAAAACTTTCCTAATATCAAGAAAGACAAAAAGCCAGCCATCCACAAAGCTCAATAAACCTCATATAGGATAGACCCCAAAAGAAAATCACCCAAGAAGTATCATAATCACACTCACTAAAACCAAGGTTAAAGAAAGAATCCTGAGAGTAACTTGAAACAAATGAAAAGTCACATACAAAGGGGAAACGATAAGACTAAGCTCTGATTACTCAGCAGAAACCATGCGGGCAAGAAGATAATGAGATGACATATGTAAAATCTTGAAAGAAAAAGACTGCCAAGAATAATGTGTCCTGCAAAACTCTTGCTCAAATATGATGGTGAAATTAGGACATCTCCAGATAAACAGAAATAAAGAGAATATGTAAAAACCAAAACAAATTTGCAAGAATTATTAAAGGGAGTCATTCATTTAGAGAACCAGCAATATCAGAAAACAGCCTGAATCTAGGACGCAAGACAGCATCGGCTAGACACCAACTTAGGTAATGAACTCTCAAGGGTACAGCAAAACTAAGAGATTTACAACAGGGTACCAGAGAGGTCAATCTGTAACTCATGACAACACCAGAACAATAAAAGAGGGAATAAACGGTGTAATTATAGAACTTTCAAATGGAGAGGAAGTCAAAGCCATATCAAGTAATAAAAGACTGGTTTAAACTTAGGAAGATAGGGGTAAATTTCAAGGTAACCACAAAGAAAGGTAATAAATCTACTCATCAAAATAAAGAAGAAAAACAAAGTCTCAGTAAACACAAAATCTACAAAAATGAGTGAAACAAAGAAAAATCCACAAATAAAAGGGATTCAGCACAGGAGAGTAAGAGGAATGAAGTAAATGTTAGCACCACAAAAAAAGCACTACAAAATGACTCACACCTATCAATAATCACACTGAACGTAAATGGCTTAAATGCACCCATAAAGAGACAGACAGTAACGGAATGGATTAAAAAAACAGGACCTATCAATATGCTGTCTACAAGAGGCATATCTTAGAAACGAAGGCATAAGTATATTAAAAATCAAAGGTTGGAAAAAATATATCAAGCAAACAGCAACCAAAAAAGAGCAGGAGTAGCAATACCGATCTCAGGTAAAACAGACTTTAAAACAACATCCACCATAAAAGACAAGGAAGGACATAATATAATGATTAAAGGGACAGTTTACCATGAGGACATAACCATAATGAATATCTACACGCCCAATGACAGGACTCCGAAATACATAAAACAAGCTCTAACAGCACTGAAAAGAGAAATTGACGGTTCCATAGTAATAGTAGGAGACTTCAACACACCAATCTCGGTAAAGGACAGAACATCTAGAAAGAAACTCCACGAAGATACAGAAGATCTAAAAGCCACAAGCAACCAACTTCACCTCATAGACATATATAGAACACCTCGCCTAACAGCAACAAAGTACACATTCTTTTCCAATGCACATGGAACATCCTCCAAAATAGACCACATTTCAGGCCACAAAGCAACTCTCAACAAAATAAAAAACCCCGAGATAATACAAAGCATCTTCTCTGATCACAATGCAATAAAAATAGAAATGAGTAACCAGAAGAGCAAGGAAAAAAATCAAATACGTGGAAACTGAATAATACCTTGCTTAAAAACCACTGGGTAATAGAAGGAATCAAAGATGGAATCAAAAAATTCCTAGAATCAAATGAGAATGAAAACACATTGTGATGGTTAAGATTGCATATCAACTTGGCTGGGCCATGATTCACGGTGTTTTGGCAGTTGCATAATGTTTTGATCACTTCCCTGTAGAAATTTGATATGTGATCACCCCCATGATGGAATCTGCTGAGTGGTGCTGGGGGGGTAGGGCCTGTGGTGGCTCACCACCCCCTCAGCCTTCATCTGTCCACCTTCCACCACCTACTTCCTTCCTGCTCATCTTGCCAGGGTTGTTGGCTTGTTCCTGATCCAGCAGCTGTCTTGACTGACTTCTGGTTCGTGGGACTTAAGCAGCAGCTTACCTGTCCATCTTGGGATTTGTCAGTCTTCACAGCCTGTGAGCAATAGTCCTGCTCTCCAGCCTGCGGATCTTGGGTTCCCCAGCCCCTGCAGCTATGTGAATCAGGAGAAACCTTGCGGTCTTGCCTGCTGACTTTGGGGATTCCTTGACCTTCACAGCCTGTGAGTGGGAGCCCTGCTGTCCAACCTACTGATCTCGGGTTCACCAGCTTCTGCAGCTCCATAAATCGGGAAAGGCCTCTATCCTGATCCATGGACTTGGGACATTCTAACCCTTACAATCACATGAGCTGTTTCCTTGATATAAATCTCTCTCTATATATGTGTATTTGTATGCTTTACTGGTTATGCTTCTCTGGAGAACCCAGCCTAAGACGCACATCATAACAAAACATCTGGGACACAGCAAAGGCAGTGCTCAGAGGTCAATTTATAGTGATAGATACCCACATCAAAAAAAAAAAAAAGAGAGAGAGAGAGAGCAAAGGACAAAATCAAAACATTAGCTATACAATGCGAAGAAACAGAAAGAGAACAGCAAAAGAAACCCGCAGCCACCAGAAGAAAAGAAATAACAAAGATCAGAACAGAAATAACTGAAATAGAGAATAGAAAAACAATAGAAAGAATTAACGAAACCAAAAGTTAGTTCTTTGAAAGGATCAATAAAATGAACAAACCATTGCCCAAAATGACAAAAGAAAAACAAGAGAGGACACAAGTAACCCAAATAAGAAATGAAATGGGGGACTTTACAACAGACCCAACTGGAATAAAAAGGATCATAACAAAGTACTATGAAAAACTAAACTCTGACAAATTTGAAAACCTAGAGGAAATAGACAAATTTCTAGAAATACACTACCTACCTAAACACAGACTGAGTTTCAAAATCTGAGCAGATCCATAAGAGAAGAGATTGAAAAGGTAATTAAAAAAAAAAAAAAAAACTCCCAACAAAAAAAAAACTGTGGCCCAGATGGCTTTACTGGAGGATTCTACCAAACATTCAGAGAGGAGCTTTCACCAGTACTACTCAAACTATTTCAGAACATAGAAAAGGAAGACACTTCCAAATTCATTCTATGAAGCCAGCATAACCCTGATACCAAGACCAGGAAAAGACACCACAAAAAAAGAAAATTACAGACCAATATCTCTCATGAATATGAAGGCAAAAATTCTCAACAACATTCTAGCCAATAGAATTAAGCATCATTAAAAAAAAAAAAAAAACACACACCACAACCAAGTGGAATTCATACCAGGTATGCAAGAATGCTTCAACATTAGAAAATCAATCAATGTAATTCACCACATAAATAAAACAAAAGAATCACATGATCATCTCAGTCAATGCAGAAAAGGCATTCAATCAAGTCCAACACCATTCCTGATAAAAACTCTCAACAAAATAGAAATGGAAGAGAAATTCCTCAACATAATAAAAGGCATCTATACAAAACCAACAGCCAACATCATCCTTTATGGAGAGAAGCTGAAAACATTTCCCTTGAGAACAGGAAGAAAAGGATGCCCTTTATCACCACTCCTATTTAACATGGCCCTCAAAGTCCTAGCCAGAGTAATAAGGCAAGAAAAAGAAATGAAGGGCATCTAAATTTGTAAGGAAGAAGTAAAACTGCCCCTATTTGCAGATGATATGATACTATACATACAGAACCCAAACGACTCCACAAGAAAACTACTGGAACTTGTAGAAAGATTCAGCAGAGTAGCAGGACACGAGATCAACATACAAAAGTCAGTTAGATTGGTATACACCAGTAAAGGAAATCAGGAAAGCAATACCATTTATAATAAAAAAAGAAACCAAACCCAGTGCCGTCAAGTCAATTCCAAATCATAGCAACCCTATAGGACAGAGTAGAACTACCCCTATAGAGTTTCCAAGGAGCACCTGGCAGATTCAAACTGCCAACCCTTTGGTTAGCAGCTGTAGCACTTATAATAGCCACCAAAAACAAACAAAAAAACTTAGGAATAAATCTAACCAGGGATGTAAAAGACCTATACAAAGAAAACTACAAAACACTACTGAAGGAAACCAAATGGAAAAACATATAATGCTCATGGATAGGTAGACTCAACATTGTGAAAATGTCAATTCTACCCAAAGCAATCTAGAAATACAATGCAATCCCAATCCAAATACCAACAGCATTCTTTAATAAGATGGAGAAACTAATCATTAACTATATATGGAAAGGGAAGAAGCCCCAGACAAGTAAAGCATAATTGAAGAAAAAGAATAAAGTAGGAGGATTTGCACTACCTGACCTCAGAACCTACTACACAGCTGCGGTAGTCAAAACAGCCTGGTACTGGTAAAATGACAGACACATTGACCAATGGAACAGAACTGAGAACCCAGAGGTAAATCCATCCACCTAAGGTCACCTGATCTTTGACGAAGATCCAAAGTCCGTTAAATGGTGCTGGCAACACTGGATGTCCATCTGTAAAAAAAAAAAAAAATGAAACAGGGTCCATACCCCACACCATACAGAAAAACTAATTTAAAATGAATCAAAAACCTAAATATAAAACTAAAAACTATAAAGATCATAGAAGAAAAAATAGGGTCAACACTAGAGGCCCCAGTTGCTGCTGTTGTTACGTGCCCTCAAGTCGATTCCGGCTCATAGCAACCCTGCGCACTACAGAATGAAACGCTGCCAGATTCTGCGCCATCCTCACAATCATTGTTATGCTTGGGTCCATTGTTGGCAATCACTGTGTCAATCCATTTCATTGAGGGTTCTTCTTCTTTTTCACTGATCCTCTACTTTACCAAGCATGATGTCCTTCTCCAGGGACTGATCCCTCCTGATAACATGTCCAAAGTATGTGAGACCAAGTCTCACTATCCTTGCTTCTAATGAGCATTTTGGTTGTATTTCTTCCGAGAAAGATTTGTTCATTCTTTTGGTATATTCAATATTCTCCGTCAACACCATGATTCAAAGGTGTCAATCCTTCTTTGGTCATCCTTATTTGTTGCCCAGCTTTCACATGTATATGAGGTGATTGAAAACACCATGGCTTGGGTCAGGCCCACCTTAGTCTTCGAGGTGACATTTTTGCTTTTTAATACTTTAAAGAGGTCTTTTGTAGCAAATTTGCCCAATGCAATGCATTGTTTTATTTCTTGAGTGCTGATTCCATGGGTATTGATTGTTTATCATGATTGTTGTTTATTATTATTGATTGTGAGAATTTTTGTTTTCTTTATGTTGAGGTATAATCCATACTGGAGTCTGTAGTCTCTGATCTTCATTAATAAGTGCTTCAAGTCTTCATTTTCAGCAAACAAGGTTGTGTCATCTACATATTTCAGGCTGTTAATCAGTCTTTCTTCAGTCCTGATGTCCCATTCTTCTTCATATAGTCCAACTTCTCAAATTTGTTATGATCCACACAGTCAAATGCCTTTGCATAGTCAATAAAACACAGGTAAACATTCTTCTGGTATTCTCTGCTTTCAGCCAGGATCCATCTGACATCAGCAACAATATCCCTCGTTCCACGTCCTCTTCTGAATTCGGCTTGAATTTCTGGCAGTTTCCTGTCCATGTACCGCTGCGACCTCTTTTGAATGATCTTCAGCAAAATTTTACTTGTGTGTAATGTTAATGATAATCAATAATTTCTGCATTCTGTTGGATCGCCTTTCTTGGCAATAAGCGTAAATATGGATCTCTTCCAGTTGGTTGGCCAGGTAGCTGTCTTCCGAATTTCTTGCCATAAACCAGTGGGAATATAAAATGATACAACCATTTTGGAAAACAATATGGCGCTTCCTTAAAAAGCTAGCAGTATAAATACCATACAATACAGTAATCCCACTCCTAGGAATATATCCTAGAGAAATAACAGCCATCACACAAATAGACATATGTATACTCATGTTCTTTGTAGCATTATTCACAATAGCAAAAAGATAGAAACAACCCAAGTGCCCATTAACAGATGAATGGATAACTAAACTATGACACATACACACAATGGAATACTATGCAACAATAAAGAACAAGAATGAATTTGGGAAACATCTCACGACATGGATGAATCTGGAGGGCATTATGCTGAGTGAAATAAGTCAATCACCAAAGGACAAATACTGTATGAGACCACTATTATAAAAATTCACAAAAGAAACAATCTTTAAACAGCAATGGGTTTTGTATTTTTTTTTTTATGGTAGGAAAGTAAGGAATAGGGAGCGAAGAACACTAATCAGACAACAGATAAGTAGTAACTTTGGTGAAGGGTAAGACAGTACACAACACTGGGGAAGTCAGCACAACTTGACCAAGGCAAGGTCATGGAAGCTTCACAGGCACATCCAGACTCCCTGCGGGACCAAATTACTGGGCTGAGGGCTGGGGACCATGGTCTTAGGGGATATCTAGCTCAACTGGAATAACATAGTTTATAAAGAAAATGTCCTGCATCCTACTTTGGTGAGTAGCGTCTGGTGTTTTAAAAGCTTGTGAGTGGCCATCTGAGGTGCTCTACTGGTCCCACCCTGTCTGGAGCAAGGGAGAATGAAGAAAACCAAAACACAAGGGAAAGATTAGTCCAAAGGACTAATGGACCAGAACTACCACAGCCTTCACCAGACTGAGTCCAGCATAACTAGATGGTGCCCAGCTACCACCACCAACTGCTCTGATAGGGATCACAATAGAGGGTCCCAGACGGAGCTGGAGAAAAATGTATGACAAAATTCTAACTCACAAAAAAAGACCAGACTTACTGGTCTGACAGAGACTGAGAAACCCCAAGAGTATGGCCCCCAAACACCCTTTTAACTCCGTACTGAAGTCTCTCCTGAGGTTCACCCTTCGGCCAAAGATTAAACAGGCCCATAAAACAAAACAAGACTAAGTGGGCACCAGGGGCAAAGATGAGAAGACACGAGGGGACAGAAAAGCTGGTAACGAGAGACAAGAGGGGACAGAAAAGCTGGTAACGAGGAACCCAAGGTCAAGAAGGGGAAAGTGTAGACATTTCGTGGGGTTGGCAACCAATGTCACAAAATAATACTTGTATTAATTATTAAATGAGAAACTAATTTTCTCTGTAAACCTCCATCTAAATACAATAAAAAAATAAAAAGGGAAAAAAATTGTATGCAAGGGTCAAAACCTGCTGTGTCTTGCTCAGCTCCAGTGAGAAATATCCCTGAAGGCAGAAAATAAGAAAGTACTTCCTGGTCTCGTATTCAGCCCTGAAGTTATGATACAACGTTGATCCAGAAAAGGAAAATGGAAACACTCTCAAGTTCTAGAAGAACTAGGAGAATCTTTGAGGCAGATGTGATGAATGAGTGCGTTTGGAAAAGATAGTTACGATTTGCCTGGCTTCCTACCTATTTTCCTGCACTTTCATCCTTTACCACCAGCCACAGTCTCCCCACCTAGCCTCCACCCCATGGTCCCAGTCATGCCTCTGAACTTGATCAGAGAGAACTGCAGGGGCCCTGCTTCAAACAACTATGATTCACTTTGATGTTAGTTTTAATGTTAGGCTTCACCTGACTTTGTGCTCCACATAACCCCCAGCTTGTACCCCAGTTCCCCTAAGCCAATAACCTTCTTCGCTTCTGCCAGTCCCTCTTCTCCTTCCCAGGATGAGAGCATTTCCCCAGAAATCTCTTTTTCAGTCATATCCTGTTAGTTTCTGTCTGACCATTGCCTGACCAGATCTCCCCAGATTGCCTTTGCCCAGATAGTGCATCCCCCACACTGTTTCCCTGTCAGCACTCAAATTAGCCTGGATAGACCTCCCTGTCAACGGCACTGGGTTTGTTTTTTTGTTAGACCTCCCTGATGCCATCACCTGCCTGGACTGCCCCCCGGTCTTAGTCCCCATCTGTTTCACATGCTGTGCTCCACCTGCCTGGACCGCCCACTGCTCCAGCTGTGTTTTCCCCAGAGCATCCACCTGGCCTTCTGGGATAGGTGTGCCTGATCTCCAGATTCTCTCTTCTGGTCTGCCTGGGACTACCTTCTCCTGAAAACTGACACCTCAGCCATGACGCTGCTTAGCAAAAAAGCTATACCCATGTTGAGGTCAGCAAAACTATACCTTCATCCCCTACACCACTCCCCAGAGCATCATAGACGAGTCGCTGCCTCTGTGAAGGGTTTCCTCAATTCCTTAAGCAGAGTGGCCACTCCATCCTTGATGATCCCAGAGTACCCTGGACACCTGTCACCCTAAAGACATTTAATTTTTAGTATGTCTAATAGAACAGAGAATATTCTCTTCTTTAGTAGCAGGCATGAGATGCCTCTTAGGGAGAGAGCCATTTTTGTTGGGAAATATATTCATTGATCTTTCATAAGACCAGGTCTCTGGGTGGCACAAGTGGTTTGCATCCATCTAGTAATTCAGAGGTTGGGGGTTCAGACACACCTAGGCCTGGGGATCTACTTCGCTAAAAATTCAAGAAGACCCTATGAAGCAATTCCACTCTCTTACATATGGAGTTACCATGAGTCCATCAACCTGACAGCAATGCGTTTGGTTTTTCGGTTTTTCTTTTTTTTTTTTTTCATAAGATCACTTGAGTTCGGTGCATTCCTATAAGAAATTTCATCTGGTTCTAAGGCCTCAAGAAACCCTGGTGGTGCAGCGGTTAAGCACTCAGCTGGTAACTGAAAGGTCAGAGGTTCAAACCCACCAACTGCTCTGTGGGAGAAAACACCTGGCAAACTGCTCCTATAAAGATTACAACCTCGGAAACCATATGGGGCAATTCTACTCTGTCCTGTAGGGTCTCTATAAGTTAGAATCGAATCAATGGCAACAGGTTTGGTTTCTGGTTTTGCTAAGGTCTCATAGAAAAGGGCACAATTACACTGGACAAGGAAAGGGATTTGTTTGATCCTCAGAGAAGGTGGGAAGATTAAAGGAGGGAAAAGCGTATGGGCAGGGAAAAAAGTGGAACCATCAAAATTCAAAAAGCTACAGATGCCGTGATGGGACACCTACGCTGGAAAAGGTTGACCAGATATAAGAAATTAACTTTGAGTAGATTGCTTGGAAAGCAGTGACAAGTTTGGGTTTTGCATCCAGGCTTACTTGAACCAAAAACAATATGTGTAGACACAGACCCAGAGTCGGGAATCATGAGATTGTAAATTCTTAGGAATCAGTTACATTAATATCTTCAGAGGGCAGAGGGCTTCCCTGCCATGAATGGGAGCTTCAAGCCACCTCTGCTTTCATTTCAGAGACAGGTGGGAAGTGGGGAGAGGCCACAGTTGACATCTGAGTAACACGTGTTTGCCTCCTCTATTAAATAAAAACCAGCTTGACAGCAAAAACCACAGCTTATTCATCTTTGCTCAGCCATTATTTAACACAGTGCATGGCACACAGGAGGGAATCAGCAAATATGCTTTGAATTGGGAAATCGTTGCAAATATGCAGAAAAAAGCTCTAACTCACTAGGTTGATGCAAGCTCTTCTTGTGTCTTTTTGTACCTCTAAGACGAATCGACTCGAGGCCAGTGGGTGGTTTAAGACACTAGAAACTATTATCTGAATAATCCTTATCACAAGTTCTGGAAGTCATCTCAAGCAAGTTACTGTACTGGTGAATAACGTTTCACTGCCTTGCTCCCTCGGGCAGGGGGCGCAGAGCCCTGGGCAGCGGGGCTGCCACACTCCGGGCCTCCAGAAAGCTCATGGAAATGCTGAGGTCAGCCTTCCTGCTTCTGCCTGAGTCAGGCCAAGGGTGTGGCCCAGGTGAGGCCCCAGGTAAAGGGTGGGGATGGCTGTCAAAAGCTGCGTGGGAGAGGGTGGGGAGGAGCCATTTCAAACTCTGTGTGTGCATTTTTATTGAGTTTTCACAATTATCCTGGATGGAAGCTGGGCGTGAGAGCTATGCACTGCGCTGGAAATGGAAGGAATTGCAGACAAGACATGAGAGCTACAAAGCTTCTGGATTACTAACCCCACCTAAAAACACACATATGGTCCTGAGTTAATGGATCCCTGTCCCCTTACCATGGAGCCCTAGTGGCACAGTGGTTAGGCATTCGGTTGCTAACCAAAAGGTTGGCAGTTTGAATCTATCAGCTGCTCTTTGGAAACCCTATGGGACAGCTCTACTCTGTCCTATAGGTCACTTAAAGTCGGAATCAACTTGGCAGCAACAGGTTTTGTTTGTTTGTTTGTTTGTATCACTTTACGTAGTGTTTAGGTAAGTTTGCCTAATATACCTGGCCAACTGATTTCCCAAGATCAAGGAGAGGCCTTCAGAACTTGGCCTCATTTGCTAATTTGAAAGCTATATAAGTGGGTCCCCAGTAATAAAATGTCCACAAAAATCAGAAGAGCAGGGACTCTGAGATACAAAACCCTGGTCTTATAATTGAATGAGCCACCTATTTACTGCTGGAGTTGTTAGTCATTTATTCTCTGTTCTCACCAAAAGATGAGGTAGCCTGTACTTAAAGGGTCAGTTCAGCTGATTTCTGATCAGCTGATTTCTGGATGTACAGTTCACACGAATGAGTATTTATGTACTTTTTAGACCATGTCACCATCACATAAGAAGCTAAAGCAATATTTATACATGTTATGAACTAGGGCATATTATTTCTCTGAAAACATTTATAATAAACGTCGCTTACTCCTTCTAATGAAAGCATGCCTGCTAGATACATCTCCCAGGAGCAGTGATGACAAGGGAGGTCGTTAAAAGGCCCTGAACGAAGCTCTATGACTCTGTCCACATTACCACTTCATCATCAACTGAGTTCAAAAAAAGAATAAACAGTCTTACACTTTGGGTGTTTCATTAGCCAGAGACAGAGACCACGCCATTTAGGCTATGGTGGGGGTAATATTCAAGTTATAATAACTAAAGTCATATAAGAAATATTTGCACTCTGTAGCCTGAAGATCCCTATGTTAATTAAGCACCTAGGGTTGTCACAGTGGGTCTCTCAACACTGCACACTGTCTTGCCACCCAATCTCCCACAATCACCACCAAATATTAATCACTTAGATCTTTAAGCCCTTGCTTTTAGCAGCACCCAAAAGAAAGTCCTGGCAATCTGCTTCCAAAAGATCTCAGCCTTGAAAACTTTATGGAATACAGTTCTATCTTGCAACACGTGGAGGCGCCATGAGTCAGAACCCGCTCAACAGCAACGGGTTTGGTTTGGGTTTTCTTGGCCTTGAGAATTCCTGTGTATTGACTCATTTAATTCTCACAGCCTAGGATATAGGAACATTTACTGTAGCCCTGGTGGCGCAGTGGTCGAGAGCTTACCTGCTAACCAAAACGTCGGCAGTTCAAATCCACCAGCCACTCCTACGAAACCCTATGGGGCAGCTCTGCTCTGTCCTATAGGGTCACTATGAGTCGGAATAGGGTCGACGGCAACGGGCTTTACAGGTTTGACCAACAAGGAAACTGAGGTTTGTTTAAGTAATTCGCCCAAGGATACATAGTTAATAAATTGTAGAACCTGGATTTGAACTCAGGAAGCCTGGCTCCAGGACCTATACACCTAAATGATAAATGATAAAAAAAAATGATAGGCTACACCAAATTCCAAGAATGAGGAAACTGAGTGAAAAGAATGGTGTGTGAATGAAATGTATAACCAAAGCAAATTAAGCTACCTGAATTGATCAAAACAGAACAAAATTAAATAAAGAATAAAATATGTCCTTTATCTGCTTTATTGTTTTTCCCCATTTAAACCTGACCTTGGCCTGCACTGCCCTGGGGAAACGGAGGCCACAATTAAAACCCAATGGGAAACCAAGAGAGTTTGCTTTTGGGTTTCAGTTTTAGGATAATGGAAGGAATTTTCCGAAGGAGACCTGGTTGTACAGTGGTTAAGCCCTCACTGCAAACCGAAAAGTCAGCAGTTCAAACTCACTAGCTGCTCCAAGGGAGAAAAGACCCAGTGATCTGCTCTGCAAAGATTATAGCCTAGGGAATCTTAGGCAGTTCTCTGTCCTATAGTGTTGCTATGAGTCAAAATCAATAACAACAAGGGATTTTCAAGGGTAATTTGATTATCCAGTATTTTTCTTTACATGATGAGTTTGGAACCTAACTCCCTAATAAAATGTGACTCTACTCTGCCCAGTCTTTGTGACTGATCTTGGTCAAATCTTTTAACATTCTTTTCATCACTGAATCAAGGTCAAGAGGCTTCATGAGGCCCAGCAACTGTGCTCTGGAGTGGCATTCAGAGCAGTGCCTTCTTTCACGGGCCGTAGCAACAACCCTCCTGCTGCACAGGTCAGTGGGCTCAGTGTCCACTGATGCAGAGCTCATAGCATAATAGCAACTAACTGAATATTACACAGACTTTCAGGCATTATTGATCAGAACTCCATTAACTGCTTCTTCAGGTGGCACAAATAGTTAAACACTCAACTACTAACCCAAAGGTTGGCAGTTCAAATCCACCCAGAGTGTACTTTGGAAGATAGCCCTGGTGATTTACTTCTGAAATATCATAGCCATTGAAAACCTTACAGAGCAGTTTTACTCTGAAAAACGTGGAGTCACCATGAGTTGGAATTGACTCAACAGCAACTAATAATAACAAAGTAAGTTTCTTTGCCCAAAGCAACACAACTACAAGTGGTAGTATAAGAAGCTAGGGATTGTACCACTTAGTGTTTCACATCACTGGTTTTAAAATTTGAGGGGTTCATAGCACACTTTTGAATACAAGAAATTTTGACAACTTGCAAAAGGGATTTAAAGACTCAAGACTACACTAAACTAGTCAACAATAGATTCAAAAACAATTGTTACCTCGAGAAAACAGTATCCTGGTGTTTATACAGGCATCCACCCACAGTCATCGTACTGTTCACTGGGTTGGTCTTTAGCACCATATCTCAGTAAAAGTGCTCACTGCCCCAATTTAGGGTCTCTTAAACACTTACGATTAAAGCTTTCAAATATTTTAGTGAACATATAGGGTTGCTATGAGGCAGAATCGACTTGATGGCATACAACAACAACAAAAACTTTCTCTGATACTGAATTACTTTGTTATTCCCTTGTCTTTTGTGTATACAGCTCCATGTCATTAATTGTTGTTCAAATAAAGTTACGCATTGATCAAAATATGCTTGCATATCAATGACCGGGTTATTGTACATCAGTGGACCTCAAGACACCAATTGAGTACCACAATGCTACAGGGTAGTCTCCCGTGGAAGGTGTTTCATAGAACTTTAAGAATATTCCGTCCATCTTCATTAAGCTGAATAATTACATGAAATTAATCCAAAATGATGAAATTTCCTGACCTCTGTAAGGCAAATACAAAGTACATAAATAGGACCAACAATGATTGCCATTTGACTCATGGATGAATAGGAAGTATTAGAGCATCTTAATAGATTTAGCTGAGACCTGGGCCACTTTCCATCTTGGGCCCTTCTGTGCTCCTCAGGAGAATGAACTGGAGTCATAGTAATTGGAGTTAGGAAGCTTGCTGGGGTGGCAGTCTGGTTCAGGGTGTGTTACAGATAGAAAGAGAATCATCAGCAATATCTCCAAGATGCAGTAGAGGTGATGGGTGTGTCCTACTCTTGACACTGCTACTCTTCTTGTGCCAGTCCAAAGCCAGCCCAAAGGAAAATAGCAACTCATCCATTTATGTGGCGATCATTAGCTCATCCATGTCACCTCAGTGTTCATTATCTATGGTTTTACAGAGAAGTAAATTTAGGTCCATAGACATAAAATGCTTGGCCCCAGGTTTCCCCTACTCTGCTCTTTTCTTGATTTTAAAAAGTTACCTAAAATTTATTAGCATTTGCTACTTAGCCTTTAAATACCAATTTCACACACAAAGTATAAACATTAATTAGGTACTATTTTTCCCATATTACTTTAATTTTTTTTTTTTAATTGGCTACCATGACACCACTCCTATCTTTCCTCCTACCTCACTGGTTGCTCTTTCTCAACCTATTTTACACCCCGAGTTGTTGGGATGCTCCTGTGCTCAGTCTTCTTTCTCTCTTTTCCTGTGAAATCGTACCCAGTCCTGTAGCTTTAAACAAAATTTTTATGCTGATAGACTTAGCTTTTCTTCTGAACTTCAGGCAAGTATATCCAAATACTTTCTTGACTCCTTCACTTGGGTGTCTAATGGGCTTTTCAAATGTAGTATGTCCAAAAGACAATTTTTGGTTTTCTCCCCCAAATCTGCTGCCCTGAACTTCCCATTTCAGCAAACATGTCCACCAAACATCTAGTTGTTTAGGACAAATACGTCTCTGAGGAAAGCATGTCCCTGCTCCCTAGAGCATACAGGTGGGTGGGTTCTGCAGAAGGACCATGGGTGCCCAATGTTTTTGGTTGTAAAGACTGGGAGCTACCAGTTATCCTAGGAACCCTGTCACAGGTGGCTGGGTGACCTGAGTGGAGCTACCAGCCCTTAGGCCCCTGATGTGGGTAGGTGAAAAAAGACCCTGTTTAACAGGCAAAGCAATGTCAAACATCAAACACCCAACTCTCCACTGCACAGCTGAAGCAGTTGGAGTCTGCCAACAGGGGCCTATTCTCCTGAAATAAGCCCACACAGGTCCATGCAGAGGGAAAAGTTACTCAGAGTCCACGGACCATTTATGCCTGGACAGGAGCCGTCTCTGTCCTGAGCTCCCCCTGTTAGGGGAGCTGGCAAATTATCTTTTCCCCTAGTTGCAAATTTTTTCCTTCTCCAAGGCTGGGAGGATGGCCCTAGGCACTCAACAGGGTCTATCTCAGGCCCAGAGAATTCAGCCGCTGAAGCCGGCTTGGGGGTGAGTGGGTCGCGGGAAAATATAAGCAAGTACTTAGCTTTTGCCCAGAGCGCCATTATTCTCTGGTTCCGGAGGTGTGAGTAGGCTGTGGCTGGCTGCTTCTCCCTGAAAAAACTGTGGCCAAACGCTAGTACTATCCTGCTGCCACGGCTCCAGGAATAGTGCCTGAGATCTCCCTGGGATTCAGGCCAGATAATTCCTCTCCGCTTTTGAACTGTCTCTTCCTCCCCCTGCCACTCAGTTCATTTTCTAAGCTTTCCTTTGATGCTCAGGGCTCCTAGCTTGTCATAAGTATACTCATTTCACTTGTTTTTTTGGGTCTTTGCTGTAAAGAGCGCTCGCTGGAAGCATCGTCCTTGACGTCATTCCACAACTCATCTGGTCTTCGGTCACTAGTGTTCAGTGCTTCAAATCTATTCTTCAAATGGTCTCTAAATTCAGGTGGGATATACTCAAGGTCATATTTTGGCTCTTGTGGACTTGCTCTGACTTTCTTCAGTTTTAGCTTGAACTTGCGTATGAGCAATTGATGGTCTGTTCCACAGTCAGCCCCTGGCCTTGTTCTGGCTGATGATATTGAGCTTTTCCATCGTCTCTTTCCACAGATGTAGTCAATTTGATTTCTGTGTGTTCCATCTGGCGAGGTCCATGTGTATAGTCGCCATTTATGTTGGTGAAAGAAGGTATTTGCAATGAAGAAGTCACTGGTCTTGAAAAATTCTGTCCTTTGATCTCCGGCATTGTTTCTATCACCAAGGCCATATTTTCCAACTACTGATCCTTCTTCTTTGTTTCCAACTTTCACATTCCAATCACCAGTAATTATCAATGTGTTTTGATTGCATGTTCGATTGATTTCAGATTGCAGCAGCTGATAAAAACCTTCTGTTTCTTCATCTTTGGCCCTAGTGGTTGGTGCGTAAATTTGAAAAATAGTCGTATTAACTGGTCCTCCTTGTAGGCGTATGGATATTATCCTATCACTGACAGTGTTGTACTTCAGGACAGATCTTGAAACGTTCTTTTTGACGATGAATGCAACACCATTCCTCTTCAAGTTGTCACTCCCAGCATAGTAGACTATATGATTGCCCAATTCAAAATGGCCAATACCAGTCCATTTCAGCTCACTAATGCCTAGGATATCAATGTTTATGCGTTCCATTTCATTTTTGACTATTTCCAATTTTCCTAGATTCATACTTCGTACCGTATTCTTCTTCCTAGCCTGTCTTAGCCTAAATCCTATCCTCCATGGGTGACCCTGCTGGTATCTGAGTACCAGTGGCATAGCTTCCAGCATCACAGAGACATGCAAGCCCCCACAGTACAAGAAACTGACAGGCGTGTGGAGGTTAAGTATTTTAGACAAGTATAAAGAATAAAATACATATATATTCTGGGCCCACCAACCAGTAAAAGGAGCCCTAATGGTGCAGTGGTTAAGTGCTTGGCTGTTGGCTGAAAGGTTGGCAGTTCGAACCCATTAGTTGCTCCACACACACACACACACACAAAAAGACCTGGAAATCTGCTCCTGTAAAGATTATAGCCTAGGAAACCCTATGGGAAAGTTCTCCTCTGTCACATGGGGTTGCTGTGAGTGGAAATCGACTCAACAGCAACAGATTAACAGTTAACTGTTAAAACAAGTAAAAAAAAATTAACATTTTGTCAGTTTCGATTGGGATTTTTATAAACAAAAAAAATAGAATGTTATAGACAAATTTGAAGACTTTTTCAATCTTCTCCCTTGTCTCATTCCCTTCTACCTTCCCTAAAGGCAACTAAATCTGATGAATATGATTCTGGTCCATGGTCACACTTTTGGTGCATGTAAAAATACACATTAATAATGTAGTATATGCTTTGTGTGCCTTTATACTTTTAAAAATACTTTCTTAACATATGAATTATTCTACAACTGCATTTTCACCAACAATTCTTTGAAATTTTGTTTATACATATAAACCTAGTTCATTAGTTTTAACTGTTGTATAGTATGTGATTGTTTAAGTTTTATTTATTCCTCCACAGGTAGACATTTCAATTGTTTGCAGTGTATCACTATTACAAAAAATGCTTCAGCGGAGGTGCCTGTACCTGTCTTCTTATGCACATTTATCTGTGCTTCTCTGTGCATAAAACCAGAAGTTGAGCTTCTGCTCTCCAATTTTTTTTTATCACTATTACCAAATTGTTCTTTAAAATCAGTATAGCAATATACACTCTCATCAGCAGTGTCTGAGCAGTTTCAGTACCCCATGGAGGTACTTAAGTATTACCAAACTTTTAAATTTTGCCAATCTAAAAAACCAAACCCACTGCCATTGAGTCCATTCCGATGCATAGTGACTTTACATGACAGAACAGAACTGCCCTATAGAGTTTCTAAGGCTTTAATCTTTATGAGGTGCCCTGGTGGCACAGAGTTTAAGAGCTCAGCTGCTAACCAAGGCGTCGGCATTTTGAATCCACCAGGTGTCCCTGGGAAACCCTATGGGGTGGTTCTACTCCATCCTGTAGGTTCGTTATAAGTCGGAATCGACACAAGGGCAATGGGTTTGTTTTTCTGGTTAATCTTTACAGGAGCAGACTGACACATCTTTCTCCCACAGAGCGGCTGGTGGGTTCAAACTGCAAACCTTTTGGTTTGCAGCCAAGCGCTTAGCCGCTCCGCCACCAGGGCTCCTTTGCCATTCTAACAAAACCAAGAAAACTGAACCCATTGCCAGTGAGCTGATTCTGACTCATAGTGACCCTATAGGACAGAGTAGAACTGCCTCATAGGGTTTCCAAGGACCAGCTGATGGATTCGAACTGCCAACTTTTTTGTTAGCAGCCAAATACTTAACCACTGTGCAATAAAAAAAGTGTTAAATACAATTCTTTTAATTATCATTTATCTGAAAATTAATGAAGACTTTCTTGGCCATTCAGGTTCTCAATTTGTGAATTGCCTACTTAATATTCTTTGCCTATTTTTTTCTTGAGTTATTTTCTTTTCCTAATTCATTCATAGAAAGTGCTTAAAATATATTCTAGATACAAATTATTTACATATATGCATATATATGTATCTCTTGTTTTTAATAACTGCATAACAAAGAAGAAGTTTTAATAACACCCAGAACTGGTAGCATTGTAACAGCTTTAGGAAGATAGGACACAAGGAGTTTTGGGGGAAAGGCATGTAGATAGTCCCATGGTAGTGTGCACAAAGTATTCAGATCTTCGTGTCTCACATCGATGTCTACCAGACAACATCCCCTGGAGAGAAGGTGTTCAAAAAGTAGATGACAAGATGTCAGCCAGTCTTGCCCATGGCTGACCTCATACTTGTACAATGGAGCAATGAATGGAGTGGCCAGTGTGGCAGGGATGGAGGTTATGTACAAGCCCAACAGCATGGGCTTCCTTTCACCAAGGCTGCTCTGGCTATTGACACTGCTAAATAACCAGCCTGCCAGCAGCAGAGACCAACACTTAGCCCTTAATATGGTACCAGCCCTCAAGGAAAAAAATCACCCACTTAGAGACAAGTTAATAACATCAGACCCCTTCCACCCTGGAGGGGACCGTAATTCATCTTAACAGGGTTGATAGTTATTTCAATTTCCTTTCCCCATCTAAAGTGCTTCTGCAAGTTATCTGAGGATTTATGGAGTTCTTAATTTAGTAACATGAGATCCTGTATAACATTTACTTAACTAAGGGAGCAAAGATGTGACAAAGGACACATAACAATGGAATTCAGTGGTCTTTTCATATACTACATCTCTCAGAAACTTCCAGTCAGATAAAACAATAAAATAGCCTCTTATAGGCTCAGCTAAGTTTTTAAGGTACCAGCTCATGGACAACACCCTTCAGGGCTGGAGACTAGGCCCTTGTACAATCACTCCTAGTATCTTGTTTGGGGGATTGTGTTCCCTCTAACCAAAAATTTAGGCTCCGTAGAACTAGGGGTCTAGATCCCCAAGAAGGGAGTGGTTTCACTAGGGGACATAGTAAGGGGTTCACTGAACCAAAAGCTACAACTACCTCTGGTCATTTTGGGTTCCCCATGCAGGTAGACCAGCAGGCCAGCAATCAGAGTTAATAAACTAGTAGGGTTAATTGACCTTGATTATCACAAGAGGAGGTAATTAATGTTATGAAACAAAGAATACATCTAGAACTTGGAGGATTCATGAAACCCCCTTCATGTTTCCATGCTTTGTATTAAGAGTAGATGTGCAATTCCAGAAAGCACTGCCTGAATAGGGCAAGTTAGCTGTGGGCTCAGACCTCTCAGAGATGAATGCTCGGTCACCCCAGCAGGCAAACATTCTAGACCAACAGAAGCATTGGCCAAGGGTGAAGACAATCTAGAATGAATAGTAAAGAGGGAGATTTATCAATTACAGCCTTATCAACAGCTGCAGCTGTGGAGACTAACTCATTTCACCAGCCCTCCCATCTTCTAATTTTGCTCTAGAGACTATGTCCACAAGTAGCTCAAAGCATCGATATCAGATCCTACTCCATGTGGGGCACAGATAAGCTAAGTAAAGCCAGAAGTGGTGGGCTGTAGCAGACATTGCTGATGTCTCACCCCATGTCTCCTTAGTCCACCTCTGATTTAGCCTGCAGCTATAGTTCTCATGTACACAGGTAGCTTCTTACCCCAAGTATCTGGCTCTTTGGCCTGAAAACTTTACTGAGAGCTTACTCAGCCTGCGTACGCAGGGTAGCCCAGACAGGCCGGGGATTTAAATTCCCAGGAGCAAATCTCAACAATGAAGGACAGCAATCATTGGATAAATAACCTAGCCTCCCTGGCTGTCCTGCATTAGAATAATTCAGACGTGCATTCTACACTGTTTCTCAGAGGGTCTCCAGCAATGCTGAGCCCCGGTTGCCCACAGCAGTGATCTGACAATTAACACACACTTTTCTCCTTTGTTCCCTAAGCTGCCCTACTTTTCTCTTGCCTTTGTTTGTACTTTCTCTGAGCAACTCCCAAATAGATTACCTACCTGCAAGCCTTTTCTCAGGAATCAAAATTAAGGACGTGTGCCATTAAAAAAGGAAATGTTCAAATGTCAAAATGATGACTTATACACTGAATGGCTTGTAATTCATAGTAGCACAGCAATGACTAAAAATTCTTAGAAATAAAAACCAAAAGGCAAACAAACCAACAAAACAAAATAAAAACCTTTAAACCTTATTTAACGTCTGTATCTCTCAAATGCATTTGTACGGTGGTTAAGAAAATGGACTTTGGAATCAAACTGACCTGGGTTGGAATAATGGCTCTAGCATTTACTTTGAAAGTTAATAATCTCTGTAAGTCTCAGGGCAATTTGGCTAATAACTAAAAAAAAAAAAAAAATTTTTTTTTTTTTTTTTTTTTTAAATAACTAGCCAGTTGCAAATGTAAGCTCATTGTTATCTGAATATTCAGGAAGCCAACCAGGAGCAGTTTGAACTGAGGTACTTCAAGGCGGCAGTTCTTTTTTTTCAGGTCCTGTGCATCTGTAGGACGTATGAATAGAAAAAGAGAAACCTCATTTGACTCAGCTTAGGCTTTAATTAGGGACATTTCTGAACACTGAATTATCACTTAAAGACATACATAAATTGGGAGAATTGGGCAGAGAGTATATTCACCTTTGCACTAAATCCCTAAGACTGTTGATGAGAGATGTCTTTGTATTTCTGAGCCTTCCAGAAAAGAATTTGGGGAAGACGAATGTATGGGGTTTATATGTGGGAGGGGATGTAGGGAGGCATGACTGACTTCTTGAAACATGGCTGGCAGTAATTCTCATCCCTACCTGGATGTCCTGATTCTGCAGCCAGGGCTGCCAGGCAGGACTCTCTTAGCAGTTGTGCCTGCTCAAGGACACCCAGCCAAGGGGGCTCCTGGTGGGAAACTGCAGTAGTCCAAAGGAAGAGCCACCTTCACCTAAGTTACAGCAGCCCTACAAGGAAGACTCCTCCAGAGTGAGGGCCCCGGGGTGTCCTGTGTGGCTAATGACTGTTCTGAGACAACAGGTATCTGTGTTTGCCCGAGGTCTCCCAGGAATTCATTTTGTCGAGCTGATAACACTAGTCTTGAGGTTTCCAGCTTCTAAAGACCTAGGCTTCTTCTTTTTTTTTTTTTTTTTTTTTAAATCCATCGCTTCTCTTATACCTTTCATCAGGCAACCACTGATCTACTTTCTGTAAAAATAAATTCTTTGCATTTTCTGGAATTTTATATAAATGAAAACAAAGAGTATGTACTATTTTTTTATATAGCTTCTTGTGTGTGTGAAATACATGTAGCAAAACGTTTGTCATTTCAGCAGTCTTCCATGTACAGTTCAATAACATTATGTTCATCATGTTTTTCAGCCATCACCCTTATCCATACCCAAATCATCCCATCAGTCTTCACAGAAGCTCCGTGCTCCCTAAGCATTGAGTCCTCCCTTCCCCCTCCCCTCGCTGTAATCACTACTGAACTTTGAAGACCTAGACATCTTTAGAAAAGGATATAATTCCCATGGTAAAGACTATCAACATGAAGCTAATCATGGCAAGATAACCAGCTTCCTGGATGTACTTTGGTTCTCATCAACCTTCTGTGTCTACACTGAAATCGGTTTTTATTTCATTTTTCTTGAGGAAAAAAAAGAGCTGGACATTGTGCTGTTTGACTGTAGAAACTAGGTGGGGTGGCATTTGGAACTATACATTTTCACTTAAGTGTTTCAATTTAAGAATATCCACCAAAAAGCCAGAATAGAAAGGATAGAACAGGGTAACAAAGGATTGCCGTATGGAGCTTGCTTTCAAAGTCTTACTCAGCAATTTACATTTGGTGATTAAATTCAGAGATTCTATTTCAAATCTAAATGTTCCTTCTTAAAAGTAATTTGTTCAAAAACGGTTGATAATAGCAGGTCACTTACCTGGAATCTTTGCACTGGAAAAACTGGCTGGGCAAACCATTAAATAACCATCTGCCACGATTACTTTGTGACTCATTATCACTAAGACAATCTT
Source organism: Loxodonta africana (assembly GCF_030014295.1). Classification (NCBI taxonomy): domain Eukaryota; kingdom Metazoa; phylum Chordata; class Mammalia; order Proboscidea; family Elephantidae; genus Loxodonta; species Loxodonta africana. The sequence goes on from NC_087342.1 coordinate 205,948,126, forward strand.
GTATCATTTCAATCAACAGGATTCCATTTCTCACCAGAAAACTGTATTTAAAACACATGCACACACAGACTGCTGAGCTTTCCTTTGTTTAGGTTATTTCTGCAACGAAAGAGTAAATTCTTGAGGTTAACAATGAAGCAGAGGATAGTACAAGTGGAACATAATTAACACGACAGAATCTGAACCTCTTTTTAATTCCTCTTTTTGACTTTCTTTCCCACACCTGAGGTGTGTTATACTTGTCTCTGCCACACCAGGAAAATACTCACAGATACTTACCAGAGTTATGAAATCCAGGAACTGTAAAAAGGCAAGCCAAGCTCACCTAGGAATTATCTAGAAAAGCAAATTCTGATAATCAACAGATATCAAGCCTAGTCTGTTTTGGGGTCTTTGAAAACCTGAAACCATTTTATAGAGATAGATAAAACAATCTTTTGACCCCAAATATACCTGTTGTAAAAATCCATTGCAAAATCAACTGTTGCACAAAGAGTGAAAAAAAGAACAGCGGGATCTGAATTTATTCCTCCCAACCTCCCTAAGCAATCTGCTTATGCCCCGAAGCACAGGGATTGGCAGCAGCTATAATTACACCCTATTACATGATTGGAAACTCTGGTGGCGTAATGATTAAGTGCTATAGCTGCTAACCAAAAGGTCCGCAGTTTGAAGCCGCCAGGCACTCCTCAGAAACTCTACGGGGCAGTTCTGCTCTGTCCTATAAGGTCATTATGAGTCGGAATCGGCTCAACGGCAGTGGGTTTTTGGGTTTACTGCATAATTGTATGATCTGTTCTTGTTTAGACTCACCACTTTTCATAGTAACTTAGATTTCCAAATTAATTTCTGCTTTGGTTTTGCTGATAATACTTTGACTTTCTCTCTACAGAAGAGAATTATTAGAGAACTACTAAAAAGGTTTGCTTATGCCTTCCACCTAACATAAAGTAAGGCGCTCCTTGGAAACTCTATGGGACAGTTCTACTCTGTCATATAGGGTCGCTGTGAGTCGGAATCGTCTCGAAGGCAGTGGGTGGTTGGGTAACATAAAAAAGTAAAGGTGGCTGGAGGAGTTCAGACAATTGCTTCTAACGAGGCAATGTCTTCCCAAAACATGAAAAGGTTCGTTCATAGCTGTTCTATTTGAAGATGGAAAACCAGTTGCTGTCGAGTAAGTTCTGACTCATAGTGACCTATGTGTGTCAGAGAACTGTGCTCCATAGCTAGAGCTGATTTTCAAAAATAGATCACCAGGCCTTTCTTCCAAGGAGTTTCTGGATGGAACTGAATTGCCAACTTTTTGGTTAGTGACCAAGTATATGAACCTTTGCACCACCCAGAGGGTTGTTGTTAGGCACTGTTGAGTTGGTTCCAACTCATGGTGACCCTATGTAGAGCAGTACCAAACAGTGCCCGGTCCTGTGCCGTCCTCACTGTTATGCTCAAGCCCATTATTGTAGCCACAGTGTCAGTCCATCTCTTTGAGGGTCTTCCTCTTCCACTGACCCTGTACTTTACCAGGTATGATGTCCTTCTCCAGAGACTGATCCCTCCTGATAACATGTCCAAAGCATGTGGTGCGGAGAGTGTTAAATAATTAACTTGTAATTTAAAGTATCTTTTTTTTTTTCTATTAAAACAAGCATGGCTATATTTCAGATTAAATATTTGTCTGAAATTTTAAAACAAAACATGGAGGTTATAAATCTACTTGCCTCTGCTGAGAGTACTTTGGTGAAAAACATTTAGACACAATGACGTATGAAAGTGACAAGGAGTCTGTCTGTTTTCCATGCATTTCTGTTTCTGATTAGGAATATTCTGGGGTATTACAAAAGCCCAAAGGATTAGGTATAGCATAAATCGTGTGTTCATGATGTGCTGTGTGAGTTTTTTATGTAATATATATTCCACAATATCCCATAAAAATAATTAATACAATGTCCTATGCAGTATATGGATGATTCTAGGCTCTAAATTTTTTTTTTAACTTTTCAAAAACTTCAGTTAAAAAAAAACACTGCTGTTGAGTCAATTCCGACTCATAGCGACCCTATACAACAGAGTAGAACTGCCCCATAGAGTTTCCAAGGAGTGGCTGGTGGATTCAAACTTCCGCCTTTTGGTTAGCCGCTGAACTCTTAACCACTGTGCCACCAGGAGCAGATAATTTGTAATATCAAAAGCAGTACATTTTAGAAAGATTAAAAATGAATGCTTTAGGAAGATGAGCTGGGATTTTATCTAAGAGGTCTGCTACATTAGCCACCAACAGAAATAGCCCCTCTGATTTCAGCCATACCCATGGGATGGTTTGGAAACATGGCTTATGGCTGTAATGTTCAAAGCAATGACTCACATGGTCCAATCACAAAGAAGTGCTCCAAGACAAGACACTCCAGTAATGAAAACTCATTTCAAAATAATGTGAACCGTGTTTCTCAAACACATGCAGGGAGATACATAGATCCTAGAAGCTGATTTTTAAAATCCCGTTTTTTTTTTCCCCGTCTCTCAAACTTTTCCCTCAGGTGTCTCTCTCTCACCCACAACTCTCCTTGAAGAGCTGGCTCCTGCCCAGGCCTAATCCTTTACACTTTTGTTCCCCATCTTCTTTACTCCTTTATTTCTCTATTATAAAATGCCCCCAAAACACAGTCAAGGCATGCCCTTCCCTGGAGTAAGGAGAAGTGGGAGAAATTAAGGGAGTCACACCAACATGGTAGGAGGAGGGGAAAGCCTGGAAATACACTGAGGGTAGTAATACCTACCATACAATGTCCTAGTGCACCAAACAATACCAAGACACTTCTCTATCTCTTGCTGTTGCTGTTACTTACTAGCTGTCTGCCCTTGGGCAAGTTATTTCACATCCCTATGCCTCTGTTTCTTCTCTAAAAAATTAAGAATAATTGAACATCAGAGGGTCAAGGTAAGGTTTACGTGGGTTAATACCAGTGAAGCACTTAGCACAGAGCCTATTTCATAAGCAGTGTTTTTCACATTACTATCATTATCATCTTCATGATCTCATCACCTTGTAGCCAGTCGTTCTGCCTGGTTTGTTAGGGATGAGGGTGCAGTGGGAGGAAGGGGAGGCAGGCCAACTGGCAAACTCCTCATGGAACAGACCTCTAAGTAATCCCCCTGCTTTATGCTTTCCTCCCTCCCCATTTCCACTCTTTCCTGCCAAGCCCAAGCTTGCCATCTCTCTGGCACTTATCAAGAAGTACAGTTGTAACTTGCCCAGCAGCTGATTATCGAGTTTGTTCTGGGTGGTGGCTACTCTGCACTGTTGACAATGCCTTTTATTTTTCACCTTCCAAAATCTGTGATCAACTAACAAATCCTCCTCTTGTTATGGGTTTATTCCCTCTTGTATTTACTATTCTACATTTTTTTCTATACTGGTCAGAAAGTTATATTTATATTTAATAGAGTCCACTCTACCATTTTGAATCAGAAACTCCTTAGGGTACAAAAGTTTTTTCTTCTAAGCTTTATGGTTACTTAAGCTTGTGGTAGAGTCCATATCCACTTGTTTAGCATTTTTCCAACTAAAGCAATATTCTCTAATTTGAATTTTTTTTTGATGACAATATTAAGATTTTGCCTCTAGCTGATGAAAATAAATTTGAAAAACACACAAAAAAACTTATGGTATCACCTTACTCTTTTTTCCCATTCCCAACATATTTGAATAATTAACAAATGAACAGATATATAAAGGCATTGAATCAAAGAATTCTGAAGAAAAAGGGATAATTTGCAATCATTTCACAGATGAGGATACTGAGACCAGCGGGGAGACAAATTGCCCAGGAGGTCTGATGGTGCTGTGGTTAAGCGTTCGGCTGCTAACCAGAAGGTCAGCTGTTCAAATCCACCAGCCACTCCTTGGAAACCTTATGGAGCAGTTCTACTCTGTCTCATAGGGCCGCTATAAGTCAGAATTAACTGGATGGCAACAGGTATACGGGTACACAGCTAGAAAAGCCAAACTTAGGAGAGAACTCAAATGTGCCTTCTTCAGGTATGCCTAAAAAAAAAAAAACAAGTCAACCGAGCAGTGACTTTTATTATATTAATAGGGAAGTCTTTCAGTGGGAGTTCATAACAAAAATCAACCTAATGAAGTTATTATGACTATATCCTTATATTTTCTCTATTCTTTTATAAAAGGGAAGCCTAGCAAATTTTATTGTCAGTCCTGGAGTATATGGTTTTGAAGCTAAAAATAATTATACTCTAAAGCTATCGAGACAACTGAAAGACCTTGACATATTACTTGTTTGGCTCAACCGTAAATGCCACTTAGCATATCTGGCTACTTGTAGTGCCAGTGTGAGGTAATTGTTTGGGAACCTAGAACTGCTTAGTCAAAAGGAAGGGCAAAGGGTGGGACTCGATATAATTACAGAGTTAAAAACCACCTCAGCTTTACCATGGGAAATCTAACACAGTGCGTTGTTAGTCTTCAGATGGTTTCTCAGTTGAATTCTTCACTGCCTTCCAGATTCTCTGGAATTTTTCTTCTCTGTTTATGACATAGGAGTTCCTGGGTGGTGCAAGCAGTTAACATGCTTGGCTGCTAACCAAAAGGTTGGCAGCTCCAGACACCTAGAAGCACCTCAGGAGAGAGGCCTGGTAATCTACTTTCAAAAAAAAGTCAACTATTGAAAAGCCTATGGAGCAGAGTTCTACTATGATAAACATGAGGTCCCCATGAGTTGGAATAGACTTGACAGCAATGGTGGTCTTGTCCCAGTGAATCTAAAGAAACAAGGGATAGAAGATCTCTATAATAGGACAAGGCTGAAAGAAGCTGAACATTACAGCCAAACTAATGATGTTTAGTATATCCTCATCACAATGTTTCAGGCTGAAAGTCTTCCATTATGTCAGCTCATTGGTCCTTGGAAGTTATGCCATTTTTTCCTAAATTTGCATTATTAGGATATAGTGTGTTGTTGACTGGGGAGGGGAAGGAAAGTTGGCAAAATAGGAACAAATTCAAAGGCAAGGATGCATGCTTTAGAGGAGCTTGTATTCTGAGAACCAGTGTCATGGATAATGGGAAACCCACTTTCTTCATCTCTAGATAGCTGCTATTTTTTAAAATGAGTTGTACTGTTATTTGAGAAGATGGCATTTTTATCATTGTTAATTATCACACTACATCCTCTACCAGTCATTAAAAAAAAAAAAACCATTGCCATCGAGTCAATTCTGACTCAGCAATCCTGTTAGACAGAGTAGGACAGAGTAGAGCTGCCCCATAGGGTTTCCACGGAGCAGCTGGTGGATGTGAACTGCCGTCCTTTTGGTTAGCAGCCAGGTTCTTAACCACTGTGCCACCAGGACTCCCTACCAGTCAGGATTTTTTTTTTTTTTAAGTCGGGTGTAGTCATCCAGACTACATTCCTCTGAATTTATGATGAAAACATTCACGTTGTATTCTACAACGGCATACAAGAAAAATTCACTGCCAAGGACAAACTGGCCAACAGAAGGACTGAGGCAAAGTATCTCTATCATCTCACCATGCACCCCTTCTTCACATTTATGTATATACTATGTACCAATTGTCATGGTGTTGACTCCAATTCATGGTGACTTCATGTGTGTCAGAGTAGAACTGTGTTCCATACAATTTTCAATGGCTGATTTGGCTGATTTTTTGTAGGCAGATCACCAGGCCTTTCTTTCAAGGTGCCTCTGGGTAGACTCCAACCTCCAATCTTTTGGTTAGGAGCTGAGCATGTTTACCATTTACATCACCCAGGGACATTCACATTTTTATACCTTAGTAAAATTAACCTAAGACCAATAGTGCAAAAACCTACCAAGTGGGAAGGTGAATAAGTGGAAAAGATGTAAAGAGATGACTATACCCACCACCTAAATGGAAGAAGATCCCATCACAAGGACAAGGCTGTGCAGTGGCAGATGAGAGAGGGATGAACCTTCAGACAAACAGCACAAATGTTCCCTGGGGATATCTGAACCTACCCAAAATCCCTTAGTCCATTTGCCATTAGTGGCAGTACTGAACAGATAATGTTTGATATTTGTGTATGGGGCGTTGTTCATTAAGGAAGAAGTTCTGGCAGTGGACAACAAGAATTCATTAATGTTCACTCAGAAACTGTTATTGGACACCTAAAATGAGCAAGACTCTTAAAATTGAGAAAAAGCTACTTTTCAGTTTATCCAGTGTTCATGCAACCCACTCAGAGCATATTTTAAAAATTCCCTTCCCCAGATTTAAAGACAAAAAACTATTAAATAGAAACAAGATTTGAAAACCTGGTTTATTGGGGAAAAATGCATAATGAAAACTCTTTGCAATTGCTTATTCTGCAATTTACAAAATAATTTGATATAAAAAAGCTTAGTTTTCATTATGCGCATTAATACAAATGATAAAAAAGACCAATAACGAAGCCGATACATCGTATATTTTTCATTCACAGAAACTACATAGCACTGAATTCTCCCATTGCATGTTTTACATCAGAAATTTTAAATCTATTTGCCAAGAAGACCAGGTTTTTAATTACAGCTAGGTTTTTGCCTACAGGTGCTACCTATCAGAAGCTGTGTCTACATGATGAGAGCCAGGTAAAACCTGAGATGAAAAATTCAAGTGAATTCTTCTCCTTACATTGTTTTAATTACACTTCCGTGACACTTTTGTACAATGCTTTACTGTACAACCTAATCACATGTATCCCACTAACCCAAACCCACTGCCATTGAGTCGATTCCGACTCATAGTGACCCTATAGGACAGAGTAGAACTGCCCCATAGAGTTTCCAAGCAGCACCTGGTGAATTCGAACTGCTGACCTCTTGGTTAGCAGCCGTAGCACTTAACCACTACGCCACCAGGGTTTCCATGTAACAGTCATGATAAATTACACCAAGTCCATCTTTCAATCCACTCTACTCTGATCCTGAACATACAGACACAAGACAGTATAGATTTATCAATAAAGCATTTTCCCACACCCTAACCCTACAAACCACTTTAAAAGAGAAAGCATATCTTAACATCATATTCCCAAAGGAAGCTTTGATACTGCAACACGGTTTGGTCAATGTAAAGTTTAGCAAAAATTCAGTGACTCAGAATATTAATCATAAATTCTCACAAGTGATATGCATTTAGGAAACTATTCTGCTTTTTTAAATAGCTGAAGGCTGGAAAAATACTTATTTTTTGCATTTCTTTTAGAATGTTTGGTCACTGACAATTTTATCCAATATCTCTCTCTTCTCCTTAGCCCTTAAGAAGCCCAGTCCATTCGGTCTGGGGAAAACAGTAACTTAATCAGGTTATTGAAAACCTGGAAGCCTTCTTCTTTTTACTGTACAAAATGGTAAGTTTCATATTCAAATTCTTTTACAAATACAATATAAATGTTATGAATACACATAGGCGATATTGGTATAAAAACCCACTGCCATCGAGTCGATTCCAACTCATAGTGACCTCATAGGGTTTCCAAGGCTGTAAATCTCTATGGAAGCAGACTGCCACATCTTTCTCCCATGGAGCCGCTGGTGGTTTCAAACCACCGGCCTTTCGGTTAGCAGTCAATCGCTTTAATCACTGTGCCACCAGGACTCCTTCAATATTGGTATATGATAGGTAATTAGTTTAAAGAAAGAAGTCTCGTTTAACTCCACAAGACACATATAAAAGATGAATATAAAACTATAACACCATTTAGGAAACATTTTCTCTCAATTTATGTTAACATTTTTGACTAGTTTCATAATATGAACACTATGACATCACCGCCAAACATAGGTTCAAAATCATCTGGGGAAAACAGTTTCTTTCTCTGGAATCCACCTCAGCCACAGCGATTCTCTTCTGCTCTCGTTCCCCACGTTAGGCAGAGGTGTAGAAGTATCTGGGCTTAGCATTGCCCAGAAGGTCATCTTCGTAGTTGGGGAGGCAGCAGAAGAAGAAGGCACAGCCAATGAGGATGATTGTGGCTGCCCAGCCAAAGCCATAGGCCCAGTTATAGATGTAGGTGATATCGTGATTGTCGTGAAGCCTGAATTCCTGGGTGTACTTCACTGGGTAAATTACCAGGGAGATGATCTGGAACACAGCTAAAGGGGAAAAAAATCCCAAAGTATCAATGTATGAATGAGTGAATGCATGGTAACAGATTAATTCCCTCTTCCACAACTGTTTTTGCCTTTAATAGGCATTAAATCCATTTGTTATTGTAGTGTGCCATCGAGTTGGTTCCAACTCATAGCAAACCTATAGGACAGCGTAGAATTGCCCCACAGGGTTTCCTAGGCTGTAATTTTATAGCAGTAGATCACCAGGTTTTCTCTCCCTTGGAATTGCTGGTGGGTTTGAAGCACCAATCTTTTGGTTAGCAGCCTAGTGCTTAACCATTGTATCATCAAGGTTCCTTTAAACCCACCTAAGCAATGCTAATGAAAGAGTTAAGGGAATCCTGTTAATCATGAGCCAACAAAGATCAATTAAATACTATGAACGAATGAAGGGGACCTGGTGGCACAGTCATTAAGTGCACATCTGTTAACTGAAAGGTCTGCGGTTCAAACCCACCAGCTGCCCCGGGGGAGAAAGATGTGGCAGTCTGCTTCCATAGAGATTACAGCCTTGGAAACCCTATGAGACCGTTCTTTTCTGTCCTGTAGGGTCTATGAGTCAGAATTGACTCGACGGCCATGGATTTTTATGGGTGGATGAATGGTTTTGATCTATTTCTGCAAAATCGAAGCCGTATCACTGCTCAATTTTTCTGATTTTAACCCAGTAAAACATATATGTATAATTAAAAATAACAGTTGCTATGAAAAATAACGTATTCAAGTAGACCATATTCAACATTATTACCATTAAGATGCAGGAAGATTCCTAGACATTTTATTCTTTGCCCTGGTGGCACAGTAGTTAAGAACTGTGGCTGCTAACCAAAAGGTCAGTACTTTGAATCCACCAGCTACTCCTTGAAAACTCTATGGGGCAGTTCTACTCTGTCCTCTAGGTCACTATGAGTCGGAATCGACTTGACAACACATTTGGTTTGGTTCAGGTATATATGTTTCATATTTTACCTGTCAAACTTTTTAATGGAGGGTTTAAGAATGAAACCATAAAATGAGAACACAGGGTTAAACAGGACCCTTAAGCTATAAAAATGATGAAGATCACTGGAACTCGTTTTCTTCACAACCATAACTACTGCTACCCTGTCAGCTCGAGATGACACTTACCAGATCGTAATGGCTTAATGCTCAAAGGGAGCAATGGACAAAAGAGTTTTACAAGGATTTTACCATTAATGTCTCAGTGAATTATTTCTAATGGTGATTCAAACAGGCTTCCATGTAGTCTTCTCAGACATATGCAATGAAGACATAGTAAATGTGTTTCTTCAAATTATAAATTTGAACTACAAAAGCCAACTAGAAAAGGAAATGGGATTCAGCGAGGTTCTTTATACCTTTTGTGATTCCAAGTCATTTCTGGTTTTTAAATCTTATTCAAAAAGCCAACTCTGAAACATGGGGAACACTGGCGTAAACTTATCTGTAATCAAGAGAAATTTCAAAATGTGCCACAAAGAAAGCTAGGGCTGTGCCTGCACTGGCCTGCTTCTCTGGGGCCACCTCTTTCAGCCAGGGTCTCCTGAGCCCCACTTGTCTGGCCCTGGGCTTTGGAAACTTTACTTTTCTAAAAAAACTTGGGGAATTCAGCACGAAGTGGACATGCTGAATCTTATGGACCCCTTCTAGTCACAGGGCTTCTGATTGATTCCCAAGACCAGCTTCCCACTTTGTCTTTGTGCCCCAGGTCTGAAGCTGGACTTCTGCTTTGGTCCCTTGAGCCTAAATTCCTATCCTGAGGAACGACCTGGTGCCCTAGCTTAGCTTTACCCTTGTTAGCACCTTCTCTTTTTCCCTCTTTGAGAAATCTCATTTTCTATCTGAATCCAGCGCTGCGGCTGGGACCCTGCCCCTTTGCCAGGCTTCTCCAGTTCTAGTTGCCCACCTAAAATTTCAAATAATTCTCGTTCCTAGATTCTCTTAGTTCTAGTAGTCCATCAATAAATGTTCGCTATGAGCCAACTGGATTGGAGTCCCAGCCACCTGCATAACTAAATTTCTTCATACGGCCTATGTCTAGATCATCATCTCCTGGCACTGGTTCTATCCTGGTGGATGGTATAATTCCAGATCTGGTTCCTCCTCCATCCATCCGTCTACCAAATCCTTTCCCGCCCCTACCATATCATAAAGATCACAAAACTCCTTCCAACGAGGGAAAGATTCAGGGACATTCCAGTCTCCTCAGCATGGTGTTGTTCAGGGAAAAGTGAGGAGGCTGGGCAAGGGCACATCCCAAGCCTGGATCCCTCACTGGAGGCCAGCACTGGGGACCACACTCTGGAGAGCACTATGCTCCAGGATGACACACCCCAGACCCTCAGGGTGGGTGACCCTGGATATGGGGCTACCCAAGAGGTATGAGTGAAGAATCCTAACACACAGTCTTACCAGCCAAGGCAAGGAGGCCGCCAATCACTCTCAGGAAGACAAGCATTTGGGGTCCACAGAGGGCAAAGAAGGAGAGGACGAAGCAGATGACAAGGATGATGAAGCCACAGAAGAGCATGGCAGCTGCAGCTCTTCCCCACGCTACAAGGGAGAAGGAACAGTAATTACGAACAGAAGTCAAATGGAAAAATCACGTGTCAAAGTATCAATAGCTTTTTTTTTTCCTTCTTCTTTCTACTAATTATATTAGGGTGAAGGGACAATTTTTCTTTTGAGAACGCTTAGACATCTCCATATTGTAGGGGGAGAATAGGCAATTCATATGTGGGACATTAATTTACGAATACTCAGTAATGCTTTTACCCCTTCGTTTTTGGGGCAAATGTCTCTCTCTTAAATGAAGGTTTCTCATTTAATACATTTGCCACATAAAACAGGTATATTTAAAAGGTTCACCCAAGTTCCATAATACAACACTACTTTAGTAAACAACATGATTTTGGATTGAACAATCGAAATCACACTTTCTTCAGAAAATAGTTCAAAATCAGTTTAAAAGGATCTTGGGTTCGTATTAACACTTGGTATCATGCAAAAACAGTTCTTGAAAACATATATTTACAACGAGGCAGAGCTGTTAGGTAAAACAATTTAATGGTAAAGAAGTAGACGTAGTGTTATAAAAGAGCAAATTTTATAGCAAACAAGCATTCTAAATTTTTGCGTTTTAACTCCTGAAGTATTCACAATCTACTGCACAAGACTTCTTAGTTGCTGATATTAGTCCTAAAAAGAAACAGAATGAGCCAAAATTGAATCCTAGGTTTGAAGTTTTAGAAGGCCACCTCCAGCCTGTGGAAGGGAAATATGTGATACACACACTAGCAATTTCAGTTAATAAATCCTATTGTTCAGTCTGCACTGATTTTTAAAATCTCTTCAAACAGCCTTCTTCCCAGAGCCAGTAACTACCATTTAGGAATTAGCTTCTCTGTGCCAAGCACTGTGCTAAGAACTTCACATGCATTAACTCATTTAATCCTCACAGGAATCTTTTAAGCTATGTATTATTATCATCACTATTTTAAAAAATCAGGACATACTATAATTTGGAGAGCTCAAATAACTTGCCCAAAGTCCCACAGCTAGAAAGTGGGTTAGACAATTTCATCTCCAGCCTGTCTGAATTCAAAATATGGAATAAGTTAAGTGATCTTAACCTATCACTCCACTGTGTTTATAAAGAAAAGTCAGGCGCACCTCTGCCCTGTTTTTACCTCTACGCCTGTAACACAGCACAGCTGACAATATTTATTCCCAGTTAATTCTAGGTCAGGTCCCTGAGTGCTTTGCGCTCAGCTACTAACTGAAGGGTGGGCAACTTGACTCCACTCAATGTAGCTGCAAAAAGCCTGGCAACCTACTTCTTTATGATTGCAGCCATTGAAAACCCAATGGGGTGCAGTTCTACTCTGAAACACATAGGGTCGTCGTAAGTCAGAACTGACTCAATGGCAATGGGTTTTTATTGCTGTTGTAGCTTTTAATTCTAGATCAAAGTAAAACAAAGACATGGGATATCAGAAAGACCACAGGCTTTGCAGTCAGCTGGACCTCAATTTATATCCTGCCTCTGTCACCTACTAACCACGTGTCAGTCTCCTCACCCTGGTGGCATAGTGGTTAAGAGCTACAGCTGCTAATCAAAAGGTTGGCAGTTCGAATCCACCAGGCATTCCTTTGAAACCCTATGGGGCAGTTCTACTCTGTCCTATAGGGTCGCTATGAGTCAGAATCGACTTGAGAGCAATGGGTTTGGTTTTTACAAGTTTCTGCCACCTACTAACCACGTGTCAGTCTCCTCATCTGTTAACCAAGGTTAAAAATGTCTCATTTTGAGATTATTGTGAGGAGGAAAGATCCTGTGTGAATAGTAACCATGCTATTAATTCTCCAGCCCTCAGCTCAAAAAGTTCCCCATATATTCCTGCACCTCAAGTTTTCCTTTTTATTCTACACTCATGAGGTTCTGCACCGTCATGTAAAGATTGTCCCTCGCCCCTCCATTGAATTTTTGTATCAGACCTGAGCTAAGCTCCTCCTGTTCCCTTGTCCAGCAGCCACACTCCCTCCAGATCTTTCTCTGAATTCATGAGGGACCTTGGCATAATAGGTTATTAAGGAGAAGGAATACTGCTGTGTCTCAGAAATCCCATGTTTTCACACAAATTGCCCCTCGATCGTACTGGTCAGGGATGGGGCAGAAATGGTACACAATTGGTCCCGGTTTTACATTTAGATATTTGATTCCTCTCCTCCAAATGGTCTTGCTCTTCCTGTCAGATCAATGAGAGACTTTAGAGGCAAGGTAAAGTAGAACAGTGTATTTTAAAGTAGAAATGAATAAAACCAAAATGTGAATTTAGTAAGTCTCTTTTCTCACTTCTGCCTTGTCCTTCAAGTAAGATAGCTCTCAAGAGAAGAGGGACCATGCTTTGGAAAGAACATAGTTAACTGGAACTTCGCAGAGTCTGGCAGCCCTGGTGGTGTCGTGGTTAAGAGCTATGGCTGCTAACCAAAAGGTCAGCAGTTTGAATCCACCAGATGCTCCTTGGAAACTCTACAGGACAGTCCTACTCTGTCCTATAGGGTCACTATGAGTCAGCATCGACTCGACGGCAATGGGTTTGGCATTTGGCTTTCACAAAGTATAGACCATAGACTACTACATAAGAGTCATCAGTTGTTAGTTGAAAATACAGCTTCCTGGGCCTCCCTCCAGACCTACTGAAGCAGATCTCAAGAGGCAGTGCCCAGGAGTCTGCATTTGACTGGTATTTCTTACGTCCATACTAAAGTTTGAGAATAACTAAAATAAATGATTAATCTCCTTATAAAATTGATTTAGTACTGCCGAAAAGGAGCACGTAACTTTCCGCGTGTGACTCACTGCCAGAACAGTCGCATTTCTAGACATTTTTTATGGCAACTGTTATGAATTCAATCATCAAATTCAAATAAGCAAAAACTTAAATTGAGTTTGCCAGCATGAAACCCTGCAACAAAAAGCAATACAGCCTGTATGTGTATGCCAGGGGAATGTGAACATAATCAAGATAAACTGCAGATTCAAATATGAGTTTCCAATAAAAACAGCAAAAACATCCTATCGAGGAACATCTTTCAATAACCAAACTTTTACAGTCACAGATGAAGGTTTGAAAAGTACAGCTAAATAAATCACGTATAATGTTGTAAAAGTCGTATCAATAATTTGATCTGTTTCTCTGAGGAAGATGAACACAAACAGATTACTGCTATTACCACTCCCTCTAACATCATAGCTGAGGTATAATTTAGGCTTAGTTTCAGATACTTGAAGTGAATTATATAAAAGAAATAGTAAGCCAGCTCATCTAACCTAAAGACAACAGTTGGACATAAACATAAAGACAGACTCTTTTAAAAACTTTTCATAATCTATGTCAAATCAAGTCAGTGAGTGATATCTTGCTTATTTAAAATGCTGAGTCTAAAGCAATTTAAAAAGGAAAACTAAGCGACATTGTGTCTTGAGAAAGGCTGCCTGGGAAGTCCAACGTGTAAAACCTGTTCCTTGCAGCTCAGAAACACCCGCAATAAATCACTTAACTCTCCTTTAAGACAGGAACCTTGGCGTGGCCTTAGAGATTCTGACGGCTTGACAGGACAGATCTTCTGCAAGCAAGGCAACACACCTTCTCATGTCACTGACTATTTTGTTTTAAAATGATGAGGTGTACCATACCAGGTCTGAGCAGGGTCCTCCCAGCCTGATATTCTGTCTGAAGAGGAGAGAGCTGGTCAGGCAGAACATGGCTATTCTCTACGATACACATTCCGAAAAGTTAAGATAAGCCTGTACCCTGAACACCTTTGGTCTTCCTTAACTTCTAGAATGAACCTAACATCTACAATTTGCCCAACACTTTTGGGAAATATTCATATTTTTACATTACGTAATGGTCTAAATTACATGTTTACCAACTTTAATGAAAAACATCAATTTTTTAAATAATTTTTATTGTACTTTAAGTGAAAGTTTACAAATCAAGTCAGTCTCTCACACAAAAACCCATATACACCCTGCTACACACTCCCAATTACTTTCCCCCTAATAAGACAGCCTACTCTCTCCCTCCACTCTCTCTTTTCACGTCCATTTCTAACCCCCTCCACCCTCTCATCTCCCCTCCAGGCAGGAGATGCCAACATAGTCTCAAGTGTCCACCTGATCCAAGAAGCTCATTCCTCACCAGCATCCCTCTCCAACCCATTGTCCAGTCTAATCCATGTCTGAAGAGTCGCCTTCTGGAATGGTTCCTGTTCTGGGCCAACAGAAGGTCTGGCGGCCATGACCACCAGGGTCCTTCTAGTCTCGGTCAGACCATTAAGTCTGGTCTTATGAGAATTTGGGGTCTGCATCCCACTGCTCTCCTGCTCCCTCAGGGGTTCTCTGTTGTGTTCCCTATCAGGGCAGTCATCAGTTGTAGTTGGGCACCATCTAGTTCTTCTGGTCTCAGGATGATGTAGTCTCTGGTTCACGTGACTGTTTCTGTCTCTTGGGCTCGTAATCACCTTGTGTGCTTGGTGTTCTTCATTCTCCTTTGATCCAGGTGGGTTGAGACCAATTCATGAATCTTAGATGGCTGCTTGCTAGCGTTTAAGACACCAGACACCACTCTTCAAAGTGGGATGCAGAATGGAAAAACATCAATTTTTAAAACTTGTCCTAAAGCTACTTCTTTTATGATTCAACACGTGGCCCTCGGTTCTTCTTCGAAGGCAGCCTGTCCTTTATCTCTGCCGAAGACAAGCTGTCCTTCATTATTATTTCATACACCAAATTTTATTTCCTAAGTGTGTGTGTGTGGTCTGAAGGAGAGTACATTTTTATTGAGACCATGAAAGCACCCAGGTAAATAGATGCTGTGTTTCTGTGTAAGAATACTTTTCTTTTTTTATAGAAAGATCAATTTGGAATTCTGTGCATGTAATCTATTATGTCCTCAGTTTATCTGCTTGACTACCACTTGGAGAAATTCATATTACCAAAGAAATCAAAAGTACTATAAATCCACTTTTAAATAAGATTTATTAAAGATCCATTTAAATGAACGACTTATCAAACTTTGCTATCCCTTGAAAAGATTCAACATTAGACCACGAACATGAAAAGCATTCAACGGTCACTAATGAAATTCTGAGTTTCTCCTAGGAAGTGTGTTTAAGTTTTGTTTTTTGTTTTTTTTTCCCCCTGTGAGAACGAATGCTCTATCTTCTTTTCCAAAGGTTACACGTGAAAACACAATGTTCCAAGGCACATGTAACTAAAGACCAATAAAGTCAGCTGATAAGAAAAGAGCAAAAAAAGTGAAACTAAATAAATGTCAAGCTAGAAATAAATAAATCTACTAAAGCTTGTGAAAAGAGAAAAAAACAAACTTTTATTTTTAAGGTAGATAATCACTAATATTTTTAATACTATTATAATATTTTTGGAAGCTATCACTAATTTTCCCCCAGAGTTAGTACTTCTCCTTTTAATGGGTTTCCTACAGTCTTTGATAGTTTCACATTAGGCTTTACAGACCAAAACAGTCTAGGGTCTAATCCCTTACTCATGCACTGCAGATACCAATCTGGCCCTTTCCAGATCGAGGAATTCATCTTAAAGATACTGAAGGCCCCACTTAATGAATCCAAGATTTTATCAGACATCTTCATAGGGTTATTTATGTCATAAACAGGCAGATGATAAGAGAATAATTCAAAAAATTTTAAAAGATCCTATCTATATAAATAAATACATGCATGAGTGTACCATATATTCAAAAAGACTGTCGCATATTCAACAGGCAGTAATACAGACCAATGCTTTTCAAAAGTGCTTATGAATCACCTGGGGATCTTGTCAAAATGCAGATTCAGTAGTTGGAGGCTGGATCTGCGTCAGTGCAAGAAGCTCCCATATGATGCTGCTCTGTGACACTTTGAGTAGCAAAAATCTAGAGGTCCACACACATCAGGCCCCAAAAATATCTACATAGGAAGGATCTACTTTGCCGAAATTTTGGAAGGCAGTAAAGGAGATGGCTTTACCAAGGAATGGCAGGGTCAAACATGAGAGCATTCCACAGCTGGTGTGAGATTCTTTACAAGCTCTGACATTTTCCCCTGAAACTGAGCCAGCTGGTAACTATTTACCAGTGTGTGTGTGTGTGTCTGTGTGTGTCTGTGTGTGTGTGCATGTGTGTTTAAAAATACAGGTAACACATTAGCCTTCAACATTTTTCACATATAAAATTCAGCATGTTTTTACCAAACCATGTGACTTTATCTCTTTACTGTCTTCTTTTAAAGCATTATATTTAATCAGTAAGTGGGGAAACCTCCTTACACAAGAAGATAGGAAAACAGAGAATTTTACCCTAAAGACAAGATAACTAGCAATGAACTTGGGTTGTACCCTCAAATATTTGAAAGTTTGTCAGATGGAAGGAAGAGACTGGAAAGGAGAATTTATAGGAAAGCCACTTCAGCTCAGTCAGTAGAAGACAAGTACTTTTAAACAAATAGCATCATCCAGGGAATAGAATTAAGTTGTCGAATAAAGGGAAGAACCTCAGTCATGGGTGTTAATGAGAAAGAAAGGCATTCTAATTCCTTCTAATTCTAGTAGTTCATCAGTCTGTATCTGCTTACAGGGAGACGACAAGTTAGATCAATAAAAAGGGACTGAGGCCATCTGGGGAGGTCACCATTAGATTCAGCAAATGTGGAGTGGACTGGGCTAGATCATTGGTTTCTGGGCTCTATAACTGATAGATCAATGTTTCTCTTAATTATGAAAATCAATAAAGAATGGCTAAGTTTTTATTTTGCTATATAAGGATATTAACACACACGAAGTAAAAGTAATTTATCTACTAATGCCTAATTTCATAAAATGAGAACATTTTAATACTTTACCCCTCCCCGCCCAAAAAAGCCAAACAAGCATAATCTCAGAATGAAGTCCTTTAAATTGAACTTAGCCTAATGTACACCTCTCGACTACATACTTATTTTTCTCATTTCCTGGACACTTAAGAACCATAGGGTTAAATGACTTGAAAATATTACATACACTACTCTGAATCTTTGACTTTCTTTGACGTGTCCAAGCCGATTTAATGTAAAAAACATTCATTGCATTTGGCAGTATTCAAAGGGTGTCTCTGGTAAAAGTGAGACTGCACTCCTGAGTTCAGATTCAAGTCATGCGCTCTTCAACCAGGCCACACCAACTTGACTTTCCACTTTCTTTCCAGGTGCACAAGGAGTGGTTCAAACTCACCTCCATTCTCCACCCCGACAAGATGGAGCTTGCCTGGGATTTGAAATCTGCATGAGCTAATGCTTAAAATATCCTCCTGATATATTCCTTCCGAAAACTGGAAACAGAGACCAAGGACAGGGAATGTTGCAGAAGTGTAGTGAGCACTTGAACTCAACTTTGATTACACAGGTCAGAGGTCTGCCTCTCCTGGTGGCTTCATATCTATTGTCTTCTCCCCATGGGCACCTCATGCCAGAGCAAATCCTAGACTCATGAATGATTCTAGGCCTTAAGCGAGAGCTTCTTCTAACACATTATTGGCAGCACCATGTTAACTTTGTAAAAGTCAATAGGAATAACTAAATTGAGATGTTAAAGCCACCACTGGTTTGTGAAAATCCATCTTGCTGCATCACAAAGGTAGTAATAGATTTTTCAAGACTTACTTGACCAGATAATCAAACTAAGCTTTTCCGAAAATCACATTTTATATCAACTCGAAACATAAATGGTACCCTGGATCAATGTTTTCCTTACAATTAAAAGGGGAAAGGCTTTAGACTTTATCTAATTAAATAATTTAGCAAACTAAGGAACAAAACCTGCTTACTCCCTTCCATATACAAAGCACTGGAGTCAGCCTGAGGTTGGAACAACCACACCCTAGAAAGGTGAGCTCACCCTGCAAGTCAAGGCAATAAAAACTGCACTGTGGGTGTTTCACAAGAGGGCTGTAGTCATGGCAAGAGCCCTCAGGGCAAATCATGTCCCAGCAATAGTGCTGATCACTAGCTCACCCGTCAGCGGGCTAACCTTCTTACTTTACGTGGAGAAGATTAGTGAGTATCCTCTGGTGTGTGTTAGCCTTCAAAACACACAAACAGACCTGTTAAGTCCCCTAAGAGAGACACAGCTTGAGAGCATTTTAACTAGAAGTTACAGTTTTATCATTTCAAAGAAATCCATTCCCTTCGAACACCTAAAAGACCTGGAATAACACAAACCCTAGCAGGCAGCAAGTTTTTGTGTGTTTCAAGAGGAGAGGAGAGGAGAAACACAAACTTTCAGGAAAGCAAGACTCCCAGAAGTCTTTGCATTTTATTACCTGTCCAATGAGCACCAGGCCTCCTTTTGGGTGAAAGTGCATCATAGGCACTTCCAAACAATTCCACAGTAGATAAGATAGAGCCCAAGACCCTGGTACAGGGCTCCAGATCCCCAAACAAACACGGTTTGATTGGAAGCTCTGGGTGGGCTTATGGGAAAGAATCAAGTTAACGATCATAGCAGCGAATGGAAGACAGCAGGGCAGCCTTCTGTTTTTTGCTGATTCTGACTCATAGCGACCCCATGTGACAGAGCTTAACTGTCCCATAGGGTTCTGTAATCCTTATAGAAGCAAATTGCCAGGTCTTTCTCCCCAGGAGCCGCTAGGCGGGTTTGAACCGCCAGCCCTTAGGATGGCAGTCCAGAGCTTAGCCACTTTCACCGCCAGCGTTCCTTCTTTCTTTGTTTAATCCTATTAAATCTAGTTGGTAAAGCCCGATTCAGTAATCTTTGGCCTTCAAGATTTTGATTATATTCACACCTAAACCCTCTTCCCACCCCAGACACATTGCTAATCACAGTAAAACACAAGCTTGTCTCCATATCAACCGCCAAGCAGGGAGAGATATCCTACGTGAAAGAAAAAAATGCCTTTGCAGACATGAACAGGCTCCTCTCACTCATGTCTATTAATAAGTCATGCTGGAAAAATAGAATATCCATCTGCAATATCTTAAATTAGTCTACAGTGTTTAGCTCGAATAAGGTGGAAGATGTGCTTGTTTTCTATATTTCACATCAGATTAAAAAAAAAAATTTTTTTTTTTCTAAACAGCCATGCCATACATAAACCAAAAGGGCACCCCATAAAACAAGTACTTACAGGAACTAGCCTGAGCTGTGAAATACTAAAGTATCTATTGAAATCGTAACTGCTAACACTTTAACGGAATGGGCTTTTTTAATGGAAGAAGGGTTTCTTTCACTTGATTCACGTTAAAAGGAAAACACCGATATTAGGGGAGGGACCTATTTATAATGATATTTTAATCATAAGAACAACCAGAGGAGAAGGAGAAAAGGGAACGGGAAGAAATTTCAGCAAGTTTTCCAAAAAACTTATTTTGTTTATTATACTTCCTCATCTAAACCTTTTCAGTGGCTGCTATCTTTTGCATTTGACTGACAAACCATACGAAAATACATAGTTTGAACTAGGGCCATTGTCTTCCAATTTTGAGCCTGGATTGAGCCACTCAAAACTGGGGCTGCTTTAAACACACTTTTTTTTTTTTTTTTTTAAGCACCCATTAATTAAGCCGGGTCCTGTCACGTCCCTGAACAGCGGGCGGCTCCCACGCGTCTCGGGCCCAGGCTTCCCGGCGGCGCGCGGGCACTCACCGAAGTCCATGAGGCTTTGGCAGCCTTGCTCGAAGGACCCTGTGCCGCCGCCCTCGCTGTTGCATTTCCACCACAGCGACGACGTCTCTTCGTGGTTGCTCGACTGCAGCCAGCCGCGGCCGGCCAGCGCGATGATGTCGAAGACGATGGCGCAGAGCAGGAGCAGGGGCAGGATCCACCTGCAGCGCTCGCAGGCCAGGCCGCAGCGCAGCATCTCGACGGTGGCGACGCGGAGGAGAGGAGCGCGGGGGACAGGCGCCGGCAGAGAGTGGCCGCCGAGCGCGAGCACCCGGACAAAAGGGACGAGCGCGCAGGGAGGTGGCTCCTACGAGGACGCTCGGGGCCGGGCGCCAGGGCGCGGTCCCCGGGCCCCACCTAGATTCCGGTGACTCAGAGCGCGCCCGCCCGGACCTGCCCTGCCGGCCGGGAGCGCGCTGGCAGAGGCGGGGCCGGTTGGTAAAACAGTCCGGGTTCAGATTACACCCGGGGTGGGTGACCTTAACCTGTCCCTGAGCTGGCGCCGAGGCGGAAGCCCGAAGCTCGTGCGGGGGCTAGAGGGCCACCGCACTGGGGGTCCCGGGCTGCCATCGAGCGCGCCCGGGAAGGAGGGAACGAGGGTCTTGCATTCTCAATAGCTTCATTTCCCTCTTACATGACTTTCTCCCAACAAATGTTTTTCTTCTCAGTGTGTACACTTGTTCACATTTTCACCTGTAGCTAAATATTTGACCTCACAGATCGGATGTTGTTATTGGTAGCTGCCGGTCAGCGGTCCCCCTATCCGACGCTGTGATCCATAGGGTTTTTATTGGCTGATTTTCTGGAAGTAGATCGCCAGGCCTTTCTTCCTACATGGCGGATAGTGGTCTGCTTTTCAACAATATATATTTGAGCATCAAGCACTTGGAGATGGTTGTCCAAATTGTGCCTGTGGATAAATGCTGGACTCTGAATCTTTGAATGCGTATGTCCAAACCCAGAAATTCGTTCCTGGCCCGCCCAGGCAGAGGCGGTCACTTCCTCCTGGACTCCACCTTTGTACCTTGCACCATTGTTCACTTCATACTCTTATCTGTTTTCCTTCCTGCCTTTCCCATGTGATTGCGAGCTCTTTGACAGCAGAGGCTATGTTTTATTTGTGTATCCTCCTTGTCTAGCACAGTGTCTGGGTCATAAGAGGAGCTGGGTGAACATTTGGTAAATGAACACATTTAATGTACCAAGTACTCATGCCAATCTTGGAAGCGATTTCTCTGGCTTCCCCGGATAACTTCATGTTATCTGCTGCAGTCCAGTCCCTATCACAGATCTCCACCAGTTACACCCTGCTATGTTGTTGCTGTTGTTAGGTGCCCTGGAGTTGGTTCTGACTCATAGTGACCCTATGTACAACAGAATGAAACACTGCCTGGTCCTGAGCCATCCTTACAATCATTGTTATGCTTCAGCTCATTGTTGCAGCCACTGTGTCAATCCACCTCGTTGAGGATCTTCCTCTTTTCCGCTGACCCTGTACTCTGCCAAGCATGATGTCCTTCTCCAGGGCCTGATCCCTCCTGACAACATGTCCAAAGTATGTAAGATGCAGTCTCGCCATCCTTGCCTCTGAGGAGCATTCTGGCTGCACTTCTTCCAAGACAGATTTGTTCGTTCTTTGGGCAGTCCATGGTATATTCAATATTCTTCACCAAGACCACAATTCAAAGGTGTCAGCTCTTCTTCAGTCTTCCTTATTCATTGTCCAGCTTTCACATGCATATGATGTGATTGAAAATACCATAGCTTGGGTCAGGCGCACCTTAGTCTTCACGGTGACATCTTTGCTCTTCAATACTTTAAAGAGGTCCTTTGCAGCAGATTTACCCAATGCAATGCATCTTTTGATTTCTTGACTGCTGCTTCCATGGTTGTTGATTGTGGATCCAAGTAAAATGAAATCCTTGACAACCTCAATCTTCTCTCCGTTTACCATGATGTTGCTTATTGGTCCAGTTGTGAGGATTTTTGTTTTCTTTATGTTGAGGTGCAGTCCATACCAAAGGCTGTGGTCTTTGATCTTCATTAGTAAGTGCTTCAAGTTCTGTTCGCTTTCAGCAAGCAAGGTTGTGTCATCTGCATAACGCAGGTTGTTAACGAGTCTTCCTCCAATCCTGATACCCCATTCTTCTTCATATAGTCCAACTTCTCGTATTATTTGTTCAGCATACAGATTAAATATGGTGAAAGAATACAACCCTGACACACACCTTTCCTGACTTTAAACCAATCAGCATCCCCTTGTTCTGTCCGAACAACTGCCTCTTGATCTATGTAAAGGTCCCTCATGAGCACAATTCAGTGTTTTGGAATTCCCATTCTTTGCAATGTTATCCATAGTTTGTTATGATCCACACAGTCAAATGCCTTTGCATAGTCAATAAAACACAGGTACATATCCTTCTGGTATTCTCTGCTTTCAGCCAGGATCCATCTGACATCAGCAATGATATCCCTGGTTCCACGTCCTCTTCTGAAACTGGCCTGAATTTCTGACAGTTCCCTGTCGATATACTGCTGCAGCCATTTTTGAATGATTTTCAGCAAAATTTTGCTTGCGTGTGATGTTAATGATATTGTTCTATAATTTCCACATTCGGTTGGATCACCTTTCTTGGGAATAGGCATAAATATGGATCTCTTCCAGTCAGTTGGCCAAGAAGCTGTCTTCCATATTTCTTGGCACAGATGAGTGAGCATCTCCAGGGCTGCATCTGTTTGTTGAAACATCTCAGTTGATATTCCATCATTTCCTGGAGCCTTGTTTTTTGCCAATGCCTTCAGAGCAGCTTGGACTTCTTCCTTCAGTACCATCAGTTCCTGATCATATGCCACCTCTTGAAATGGTTGAATATTGACTAATTCTTTTTGGTATAATGACTCTGTGTATTCATTCCATCTTCTTTTGATGCTTCCTGCATCATTTAATATTTTCCCCATGGAATCCTTCACTACTGCAACTCGAGGCTTGAATTTTTTCTTCAGTTCTTTCAGCTTGAGATATACTGAATGTGTTCTTCTCTTTTAGTTTTCTAGCTCCAGGTCTTTGCGCATGTCATTATAATATTTTACTTTGTCTTCTCGAGAGGCCCTTTGAAATCTTCTGTTCAGTTCTTTTACTTCATCAATTCTTCCTTTTGCTTTAGCTGCTTGACACTCAAGAGCAAGTTTCAGAGTCTCCTCTGACATCCATCTTGGTCTTTTCTTTCTTTCCTGTCTTTTCAGTGACTGCTTGCTTTCTTCATGTATGATGTCCTTGATGTCATTCCACAACTCGTCTGGTCTTCAGTCACTAGTGTTCAATGCATCAAAACTATTCTTGAGATGGTCTCTAAATTCAGGTGAGATATACTCAAGGTCATATTTTGGCTCTCGTGGACTCGCTCTGATTTTCTTCAGTTTCAGCTTTAACTTACATATGAGCAATTGATGGTCTGTTCCACAGTCGGCCCCTGGCCTTGTTCTGACTGATGATTTTGAGCTTTTCCATCATCTCTTTCCACAGATGTAGTCAATTTGATTTCTGTGTGTTCCATCTGGCAAGGTCCATGTGTATAAAAAAAAAAAAAAAAATGTGTATAGTCGCCATTTATGTTGGTGAAAGAAGGTATTTGCAATGAAGAAGTCGTTGGTCTTGCAAAGTTCTATCATTCGATCTCCGGCATTGTTTCTATCACCAAGGCCATATTTTCCAACTACTGATCATTCTTCTTTGTTTCTAACTTTTGCATTCCAATCGCCAGTAATTATCAATGCATCTTGATTGCATGTTCAATCAATTTCAGACTGCAGCAGCTGATAAAAGTCTTCTATTTCTTCATCTTTGGCCCTAGTGGTTGGTGTGTAAATTTGAATAATAGTCATATTAAGTGGTCTTCCTTGTAGCCACATGGATATTATCCTATCACTGACAGCATTGTACTTCAGGATAGATCTTGAAACCTTCTTGAAACGCCCTGCTATACATACTCTGGAAACCCAGGCAGCATAGTGGTTATGAGCTACGGCTGCTAACCTAAAGGTTGGCAGTTCAGATCCACCAGGCCCTCCATATTGGGCAGTTCTACTCTGTCCTATAGGGTTGCTATGACAGCAACGGGTTTTTTTTTTAATATAATTTCTTTATTTACTATCGAGATTTCTCTGATTAAAACCATACACCAGCATGTAACCAGCACCTAAAATCCGACCTCCATGACTCTGCTTGTGTGGCAGGGAGGGTGGAATGGCAGCAGAGCAGGAGACTGGGGAGAACCGTTGTCAATGTCAGGCACCATGGTGCCTTTGGGCTAATCACTGCTCACATCCAAAGAGGGTCACATCTTTCTTACACTTCCAAAGATGTCTTCTGAACCCCTCACTTTTTTCATTAATATAAAAATAAAATTAAATTAAAAACCCCATTGCCTTCCAGTCTATCCTGACTCACGGTGTACAGAGTTAAAGAGTAGAACTGCTCCACAGAGTTTTCTTGGTTGTAATCTTTATAGGAGCAGGTTATGAGGCCTTTCATCCACAGTGCTGCTGGATGGATTCATATAGTCAGCCTTGAGGTCAAACCAACCCTAATTTAATATAAAGGAAATGGAAACTACAACTAGCAATGTTTAAAATTTATCCCTCTGTTTTTCACTTCCTAAGGTATGTATTATTATCATCTCCTAACAGATAAGAAGACTGAGGCACAAACAAGTTAAGTAGCTTGCTCAAGACCACAATTCCACAGAAGGGCAAAGCTAGACTTTAACCTAGGCAGCCTGATAACCGAGTACAATCAACCATGATAACGCTTTATAGGAGCTTGTATTTCTCCATAGAAACAGAATATCATTTTGTCTTATGTAATGCTCTGGCAATTTTTGAGGATGAATAAAAGTACTGAAAAAGCCAGTATCTGAAACCACGTGAAATAATTCCCCTAGCCTTAATTTTACGTAAACCAAATTCACACATATCTTCATTAGAGGAAAATACTTTCACTTTCAAAGAATAACACTAAATGATATTATGCCAAGAGTTAACTGCATGTGGTATACATTGTATGAAGAAAATACATTCTCAGGGTTTTCAAATATATTGAAAATATTTGTCTAAATAGCTGTGTATAATACATGTGTGAGGAAAGATTATAATTATACAGTAGAATAGAGTACTGATCACAAGCAAAGTGGTTTCAGACAAAATGAGAGTTTCACTGGTGTCTTAATATCTCTGAATAATTTTGGACTAGATATAACTTCTTTTTCTCGTTCCAATGGATTCGTGGGAAAAAAGTTCATTGAGGCTGGGGTGAAAGCAACTCTTCAAAAGAGACTAAACGAATCTGATTGGGTTCCAACAGTAATGTACCTAACACAATATTTACAGACCGTGAAATCAGATTGCTCAGGTTCAGACCCTTTCTCATAGTACCTGAGTGACCTTGGGCACATTACTTAACTTCTCTGTGCCTCAGCTTCCTCGTTCATAAAACAGATAGTCCCCACTTCATAGTGTTGTAATGAGTTATTAAAACAGCTAATACGTGTAAAATTCTCAGGATAGTATCCAGCACACAGTAAGTCACAATAGAACGGATGATGATGATGATGGTGGTGGTGGTAATTCCCACATAGGTTTCCATGTTACTAAGTTTGGAAAAGGTTTTTTTTTTTTTTTTTTTCATATTTATAAGGGGCAGATTCTACACACAAATACCACAAAGTTTTCACCACGTTATCTTAAACTTACTACTAAGTTACCTTAAACAACGCAATCATTCATTGTAGGCTTATTCATAAAATGACGGAGTATACAGGTAGTCCTCAACTTACTACAGGGTTCGGTTCCGACGACTTCGTTGTAAGTCGGTTTTGATGGGAGTCGAATACCTCTTTTTTTTTTTTTTCATTATTATTCCCTTTTATTATCAGTATCTTTATAAATCCAACCCTTTTTTTTTTTTTTAGTCTTTGAGGGTTGGAAACTACATTAAATTTACACATATATTTTAATACATACATATATAAAAAATAAATCATAAAAACTTACTCCAACAACGCAGAAGAGTCGGGCAAAGTTGGCATTTTGTTCGTGCACAATAACTCCACCTGTGGAACGTTCTGGATTATCCCTGGGAATGGGGATGGCGTTTCTAGTCAGAAAATGAGTGAGAGTTGTCTGTACAGTCCTTTTCTTTTTTTCTTCATATATTTCGCGGTAACGTTGCATTGCTTCCTGAATCTGCCTGTCGGCTTTAGCAAAGCGATCAGCCTTTGGGTCCACGTTTTCAAACAACTGAAGCCCCTGATTTAGGTAGGGTTTTGAACAGTAAATCATAAAACTGCACATCTGAGAAGGTAACATCTGCAAATTACGTGCTGAGATACTGTATGTAATACATATTACTAACAATAAGGTATACAACAACACCACCACCAACAGCAGAGGTCATAAACGCAGTCGTTTTAGCTGGGTAACTCCTAAATTGGAGACGATCTGTAGTAAGGATGGTAGACAGTTGGATTGCTCCTCCTACTGGATAATCTGCAGATTGCAGAATACTTGGAAGAAAAAAAAAAAGTCTAAGAAAATCAGGTTTGCTTTTTGTAAATTTTGATTCTTTGTACTTATACATGAAATGTTGCAAACAACAATACAGAAATATATAATGTAAGAAGGAAAAATTGTATTCGTTTCACTCTCCCATCTAGAGAAAGTAATAGTAATAAATGATAACAACAGTTAAATAAGGTCAGCTGGGAGCTTACTATGTGCCAGTAAGTGCTTCACGTTCACCTCCGGAGGTATATACTATTATCATCTCCCTCTAATAGACAAGAAGACTGAGGCACAAGCAAGTTAAATAGCTTGCTCAAGACCACACATTCACAGAGGGGCAAAGCCAGACTTTTACCGAGGCATTTTGATACCAGAGACAGTACTATCAACCACAATAGCCCTTTATGGAAGTTTGGGGTATATTTTTCCAAAAAGTTCCTTCTTTTTTTCCTTCTCTTTGTCCTCGAAAACACCCAACCTACTACCAACTTCTCACAAGCTGTAATGAATTGCTCCCCACCCCAGCACTAATGTTTTAGGCTTAGCTAATAAGATCTTTGGGCAATGATATGGCTCTGAAGTGGCTGTCCCTTAGAATCCATGGTGAGAGCACCCTCCAGAGGATATGGGTGGGTCTCCTCTGAATTCAGTAAATATTTCTGGCATCAACCATTTGGTGAACAGTCAGGACGTTATTTTTTATATTCAATATTAATGATAAGGCTTGACTGCTGCTGAAAACCGAGGGTCTAGAATAATAATTAAGACTCGAATTCTTGAACCAAAGGTGAAATGCAAGAAATTAAGTATATACTGCATATGATAAAAATGGCCATGGGAACACAGTAGATATGAACCCAGATTTTTTTCCTCCTCTACCTTCACCCCACACACTCCTATTCCTTTCACCTAGTGAGCATCTACTGACCCCCAGATCTCAGCAAAACTTCGCTCCCTCAGGAAGCCTTTCCTGATTCCCCTGACTAGATGGGGTTCCGGTTACCTGTCCTTCAAAAGTTTGAACACAATCTGAATTACATATTTGTTTTTTATTATATCATTTATATCTACCCACGCCCCCCAACGGCACTGCAAATTCAACGTTGACAAGGATGTTTTGTGTTATCTCTCACCATTGTGTCCATGTTACCAATGCTGTGGTTGTTGTTAGGTGCCCTCTAGTCATTTCTGACTCATAGCGACCCTATGGTCAACAGAACAAAACACCGTCTGGTCCTGCACCATCCTCACAATTGTTGCTATGCTTGAGTCCATTGTTGCAGCCACTGTGTCAATCCATTGCATTGAGGTCGTTCCTCTTTTTCCCTGACCCTCTACTTTACCAAGCATGATGTCCTTCTCCAGGGATTGGCGCCTCCTGATAACATGTCCAAAGTATGTGAGATGGAGCCTTGCCATTCTTGCTTCTTAGGAGCATCTACTTCTTACTAGACAGATTTGTTTGTCTTTCTGGCAGTCCGTGATATATTCAGTATTCTTTACCAACACCATAATTCAAAGGCATAAATTCCTCTTCGGCCTTCGTTATTCATTGTCCCGCTTTCACATACATATGCGGTGCCTGAAAACACCATGGCTTGGGTCAGGCCCACCTTAGTTTTTAAAGTGACATCAACGCTTTTTAACACTTCAAAGAGGTCTTTTGCCGCAGATTTGCCCAATCCAATGCTTCATTTGATTTCTTGCCTGCTGCTTCCATGGGCATCGATCCAAGTAAAATGAAATCCCTGACAACTTCAGTCTTTTCTCTGTTTACCTGGATGTTGCTTATTAGTCCAGTTGTGAGGACTTTTGTTTTCTTTATATTGAGGTGTAATCCATACTGAAGGCTGTGGTCTTTGATCTTCATCAGTAAGTACTTCAAGTCCTCTTCACTTTTAGCAAGCAAGGTTGTTTCATCTGCATATCGCAGGTTGTTAATGATTCTTCCTCAAAAGCTAATGTCCCATTCTTCCTCATATAGTCCAGTTTCTCAGATTATTTGCTCAGCATACAGATTGAATAGGTATGGTGAAAGGATACAACCCTGACACACACCTTTCCTGACTTGAACCACGCAGTATCCCATTGTTCTGTTTGAACGACTGCCTCTTGGTCTAAATACAGTTTCTTCATGAACACATTTAAGTGTTCTGGAATCCCCATTCTTTGCAATGTTATCCATAATTTGTTATGATCCACACAGCCTAATACCTTTGTGTAGTCAATAAAACACAGGTAAATGGTTTTTGGGTTAAATATCCTTTTGGTATTCTCTGCTTTCAGGCAGGATCCATCTGACATCAGCAATGATATCCCTTGTTCCACATCCTTTTCTGAATTTGGCTTGAATTTCTGGCAGTTTCCTGTCAGTGTTCTGCTCCAACCTCTTTTGAATGATCTTCAGCAAAATTTTACTTGTGTGTGATATTAATGATATTGTCCAATAATTTCTGCATTCTATGGAATCACCTTTCTTTGGAATGGGTACAAATACGGATGTTGTCCAGTCAGTTGGCTAGGTAGCTATCTTCCAAATTTCTTGGCATGGATGAGAGAGAGCTTCCACCCTGCATCCGTTTGTTGAAACATCCCAATTAGTATTCTGCTAATTCCTGGAGCCTGGTTTTTCACCAATGCCTTCAGTGCAGCTTGGACCTCTTCCTTCAGTACCATTGGTTCTTGATAATATGCTACCGCCTGAAATGACCAATTCTTTTTGGTACAATGTCTCTTCTTTTGATGTTTCCTGCATCATTTAATATTTTCTCCATAAAATCCTTCGATATTGCAACTCGAGGCTTGAATTTTTTCTTTAGTTCTTTCAGCTTGAGAAATACTGAACGTGTTCTTCTCTTTTGGTTTTCTAGCTCCAGGTCTTTGCACATTTCGTTACAATACTTTACTTCATCTTCTCAAGCTGCCCTTTGAAATCTTCTGTTCAGCTCTTTTATTTACGTCATCTTTTCTTCTGTTCACTTTAGCTATTCTACATTCAAGAACAACTTTCAGAGACTCTTCTGACATCCATTTTGATCTTTCTTTCCTGTTTTTTTTAATGACTTCTTGCTTTCTTCACATGTGTTGTCATTGATGCCATTCTGCAACTTGTCCAGTCTTTGGTCATTAGTGTTCAGTGCATCAAATCTATTCTTGAGATGGTCTCTAAATTCAGGTGGATATACTCAAGGTTGTACTTTGGCTCTTGGGGTCTTGTTCTAATTTTCAACTTCAACTTTACTTGCACCAATACCTTATACATCATAGGATTTTAATTAATCCTTGATGAATGAAGACAAGAACCAGTTCTAGTCTTAAAACAGATCCAAAGATCTGAATGCTCTTCCTTTTGGAAGGTCTTATTGTTAAAATTGTCAGCCTTATCGCCTCTCAGCATAATATATGATTAATTTCTCTCCTTGAGATCATCAAGGTATGTAATGAGTCACTGCCAGCTACGTTACCTCCCAAAGATTTCTACAGCCCAGACTCCTGGCTCCATCCCTACTCCACCCTAGTGCAGTTGCCTTTACTGCTACGGCAGCCCCCTCACTGCTCTCCCTGTATCCAGGTCTGAACACTGCCCCCCAAGCCCGTCACCACAATACATCTCCCACCAGATTGCT
The DNA here is from genome assembly GCF_030014295.1 of Loxodonta africana. NCBI lineage: Eukaryota > Metazoa > Chordata > Mammalia > Proboscidea > Elephantidae > Loxodonta > Loxodonta africana. The sequence continues at coordinate 205,978,699 of NC_087342.1, forward strand.
GAAACGATCCTTCTCAGTATACATCTGACCCTGGCTCCCTCCTTCATGCACCCCTCCCTGGTTTCCCCATCGCCTCTAGGATTAACTCAAGGTTTCCAAAACTCAAGTGCAAATTCCTCTATGGCCTGGTCCCTGATTGCCTCTTGAATCTCATCTGTTGCCTCCACTTGTCTTACACTCGCCAGTCTTTTCTATTTCTCACATTCCCAGTACTATTCTTGCCTTTGTTCCTGATGTTATTTCTGGTATACCTTCCTTTCCAGACCCTTCCTATTTACCTAGTTACTTCTGGCTGATCTTTTAAGATTTGCTTGAGACCACAACCCCCCACAAGAAAACCTACCTGAACCTCATACTTCTAATCTTCCCACTTACAGCCTAAGCTAATTATATGCTTTTCCCTTTGTTCCCAGAACAATTGAAGCATAAGTACTAATCACATTTTTGTAGTAATCTTTTTATAACTCCATCAGACTCTGAGATCCCCGAAGAATGTGACCATGTCTCATTCATCTTTGTATTCTTAACACATCTTTCAATGAAGGTTTTAAATAGTTGTTTGATGAGTATATGAATGAGTGAATGAGTGAATGGATTTGTCAATGGCTACCTCTGTGACTCTGTCTCTCTGAATTTCAGTGTCTTCATCTATTTGTTGAGGTGGTAAAAAAAAAATGAACTATAAGAGGACTTATAACTCTACATTACTATGAAAGTATAACCCAAAAAAAATCAAACCCGGTGCCATCAAGTCGATTCCGACTCATAGCAACCCTAAAGACAGAATAGAACTGCCCCATAGAGTTTCCAAGGAGCTGCTGGTGGACTTGAACTGTTGACCTTTTGGTTAGCAGCCAAATACTTAACCACTGTGAAAGTATGGATAAAGGAAAAAAGTTCTTAGAATTAAAATTAAAAAAAAAAATGTATACTTATTTTGAACAGTAGGTGGCAGTAAAACATTGTTTCTCAGTATAGTATTTGCAAGCCTCAAAACTGACCACATACCCACATAAAAGCTAATAGTCACATAGTATTTTTGTGTGTGTGTGTGTGCCTCCACTGTATTGGTTCATCAGTGATTAAACATGCACCACACTAATATAAAATGTTAATAATAGGGGAAACTGGGTGCAGGTTTATGGGAACCCTCTGCTATCTTCACAATTGTCCTATAAATCTAAAACTGTTCTAAAAACTCTGGACCCTGGGACATCAATCAGCATAATTATTGCGAACGGGGGAGAGTGCTTGTTTCAGGCCCATTGTTTCTGTGGTCGAATTTTAACTATATTCTGATTCTAAACCCTCCCCGGGATCAATTTGGAAGCATTCCAAAAGGGACTTGTTAGTAGCTCTGCACAGATGAGGAGCTCTGGTGGCACGGTAGTTAAGAACTCTGACTGCTAAGCAAAAAGGCGGCAGTTCAAATCCCCCAGCCGCTCCTTGGAAGCCCTATGGGGCAGTTCTACTCTGTCCTATAGGCTTACTTTGAGTTGGAATCGACTCTATGGCAACAGGTTTTTGGTTTATACAGGTGGGAACAACTAATATTTGTTTAAAATTGCTATGTTTCAAGGACTGTAGTAACATTTCAGAAATAATATCTCTTTAAATTTTTACAACTAACTGCAAGTTAGACACTGCGATGCCCATTTTACAGATGAAAAAAACTAAGGCTGAATAATGACGTAAATTACCGTAATAAATAAGGAAATTCAACCCCAATCTACCTTCGTCAATGTCTGTGATATTTCTACCCCATCACAATGATGTTATAATTCTCTGAGTTGAGCTAAAATTGTTACTTAGGTAAGCACAGCAATTGGAACAAACAAGTAAGTAGAGTTAATAAAAGGTTTATACGTATACGTGTATAGATATAGGTATGTATGTGCATATGTACTACCTATAGACAGAAACCCTGGTGGTATAGTGGTTAAAAGCTATGGCTGCTAACCAAAAGGTCAGCAGTTCAAATCCACCAGGCTCTCCTTTGAAACCCTATGGTGCAGTTCTACTTTGTATATAGGGTTGCTATCAGTTGGAATCGACTTGAGGGCAATGGGTTTGGTTTGGTTTTTATCTATAGGTAATGACTGTGATGATTAAGATTGTGTGTCGATTTGGCTGGGCGATGATTCTCAGTAGTCTGGCAATTATGACATAGTTTGGCAGTTGTATGATGCTGTGATCACTTCTATGATGAGATTTGATATAATGGGATCACCTCCATGAAGGGATCTGCTGTGAGTAGCCAATCATTTGAAAGGGAGTTTCCTTGGGCATGTGGCCAGCACTGAATATAAGTGGACATTCTGGCAAGGCTCAGGGGCTTTTGCTCACTCTGAATCTTGCACTTGGCTCCTCTTTGTCTGACCTCCAGTTCTCCAGACTTGAGCTAGCAGCTTACCTGCAGTCTTGCCTGCTGATCTTGGGATTCGCCCATCTTTGCAACCTGTGAGCAAGAGCCGTGCTATTTGACCTACCAGTCTTGGGATCAACACCGCCTGTGGCTATGTGAATCAGGTAGTCCTTATTTAGCACTTACTTTGGGCCACTCTCTGTTTTAATTCCTCTTATCCTAACGACATCCTCATAAAGTACAATTTTTGGTTCCATTTTACAGCTGAGGAAACTGAAGCACAGGGCACCTAAATGACTTTTCATAGACAACACAGTTAGTGTTGGAGATGGGCCTCTAACCCAGACATTTTGCTATAGAATCTACACAATTATCTCCTCAAACTTTCAGTTTTACTGTGCATATTCTTAAATGCATTGTAGTGTATTTGAAATTTGTAGAGCATACCCAATCATCAATGTATATTTTAAGACTTCTTATCTCTCCAAACCTATCCCAGAAAGCTTGTGTATGCTCATATGCGTTCTCTCTCTCTGACATTATGGTACAAAGATTAATATTGTAGCCCTGTGACTATCACAGACATGCAGGCTGTATATCCTAAGGTTATTTCAGCCTAGAAATTTTTCAACAAATATTCAGCTAAGAATTTAATGTGTAATACATGTCCATAAATACACTTTTGAAAAAAATATATTCACAAGACAGGGAAAGGGATGAGAAAACACAGGTCCAGGTTAAGCAGAGTTGTATTAAAAGATATTAAAATGTGTTTCTTTAATGAATTGAAGGAATGGTCAATGTTTTGGGTACTTTCTGTATTTAAAATACATGCATTTCAGTCTATTTCTGGTATTTATATTTTGTATTATTTGGGACTTTCAAAACACAATGGCACCTCTAGGTAGTTCTTTCCTGCTCACGTTCGACTCCCTATGTGAAGCTACCTCAGCCCAGCCCATAACAGCCTCTCGGGCTACTTGGTCTCTTCTCCTGTCTCTACACAGGCCTTCTTCTTATCTCCCAAACTGACCTTAAGCACCTTGAAGTGAAGGTTTGCATTTCTTTGTATTCCTGTTAAAAAAAAAAAAACAATTGCCATGGAGTCAACTCTGACTCATGATGACCCAATGTGTGTCAGAGTAGAACTGTGCTCCATAGGGTTTTCAATGGCTGCTTTTTCAGAAGTAGATTGCCAGGCCTTTCTTCCAGGGCACTTCCGGGTAAACTTGAACTGCTAATCTTCAATTAGCAAAGGCACATTAACCATTTGTACTACCAGGGACTCTTGTGTTCCTAGAAAAAAGAAAAAGAAAAAAAAACCCACTCCCATCAAGCATTTTGACTCATAGCAATCCTACAGGACAGAGTAGAACTGCCCCGTAAGATTTCCAAGGCTGTAAAACTTTATGGAAGCAGCTTGCCATATCTTTCTACTGTGGAGCGGCTGGTGGGTTCCAGCTGCTGATGCTTCAGTTGGCAGCCAATGGCTCAAACACTGTGCCACCAGGAGTCTTTTGTATTCCTGTAAAACCAAACCAAACTCAACTGCCATGGAGTCGAGTCCTACTCACAGCGGCCCTATAGGACAGGGTAGAACTGCCCATAGGGTTTCCAAGGCTGGACATTTTTACAGAATTAGACTGCCACATCTTTCTTCTGCGGAGCAGTTGGTGGGTTTGAGCTGCCAACCTTTCGGTTAACAGCGAGCACTCAACCACTGTGCCACCAGAGGTCCTTTGTATTCCCATAACCCATTACCATCAAACCAAACCCACTGCTGTTGTGTTGATTCTGACTCATAGCGACCCTATAGGACAGAGTAGAACTGCCCCATAGGGTTTCCAAAGAGCAGCTAGTGGATTCAAACTGCTGACCTTTTGGTTAACCATGGTAGCTCCTGTAGCTCCTAGCTACTGCTCCGCCAGGGCTCCGTAGCAACCCTATATAGCACCCACTTAATCTGCTAGTCTCAATATGTCTTGATTTCAGGAAATACAACTGCCAAATAACAAATCGTTTTCTGCATGAATAGACGTGAACTGAAAGGTTGGAGGTTCAAGCTCATCCGGAGGAGGCTAGGAAGAAAGGCCTGGCAATCTACTTCTGAAAGATCACAGCAACATGGGGTTGCCATGAGCTAGAACAGACAGGACGGCAACGGGTTTGGGTCGTTTTTTTTAGTTGGAGATATATTGAGTTGACATTCAGAGGGGAACTGGAAAGAGGATTATGGGGTGGGCAGGTGTATTAGTTTTATATTGTTGTCTGAAAAAGTACCACAAACTTAGCAGCTTAAAACTACACCCATTTATTAGCTCACAGTCCCATAGGTCTGAAGTCCGAGCGGGCTCAGACTGCTATTCAGACGAGTCTCTACTTAGGGCCTCACAGCCTGAAATCAAGGTGTCCACTGAATAGGGCTCTTATATCAATTTATCACTGAGCCAACAGTATGGAAAGAGAATCAGACTGGGAGGGAGCTAGAAGTTTAGACGTGGTTTTGCAACTAATTATGTGGCTTTGAAAAAGGAACTAAGTCTCTCCGAAATTCATTTTCCTTATCTGTGAAAGGAAGGAGTTGGATTAGTTAGCACAGAGCTATAAAAATGAAAACTGGAGTGCAAAGTAGAATCAATTATCCAGGTAACCTCAGCCTGAAAAACACTTTCCTCTGAGATATCAAGGCAATCAGGGCAAACATTTTGGAGATGATTCGGGAGGCTTTTCTAAAAAATTGCATGAACATACCCCTTTATCTTACCTGTTTACCTGCATATACTTTAAAAAGTATGATTTTTATTGATAGAAGAAGCCCTGGTGGTGCAGTGGTTAAAGTGCTTGGCTGCTAACAGAATAGTCGGTGGCTGGAAAAAGCTGTGGCATCTGCTTCTGTAAAGGTTTACAGCCTTGGAAACCCTATGGGGGCAGTTCTACTCTGCCCTACAGGGTCGCCATGAGTCAATATCAACCTGATGGCAAAAAATAACTATCCTTATCCCTGAATATTGCACAGCCTGAGGTGTGAACGTTATTGGGGGTCATTCTTAGAGCTCTGTGTATCACAGCCAGCAGGCGGGGGGCGGGGGTAGGAGGGACCAGAGTGCATGGTAAAGGAAGCTCCAAAAACCAAACCCGTTGCCGTCGAGTTGATTCTGACTCACAGCGACTCTATAGGACAGAGTAGAACTGCCCCACAGGGTTTCCAAGGAGCGCCTCATGGATTCGAAAGGCTAACCTTTTGGTCAGCAGGCAAAATCTTAACCACTACGCTGCCAGTGTTTGGTAATGGAAGGATAAAACGAATAGGACATAGAAAAATTTATGTACTGAAAACTTTGCTCCAGGTAGAGGAACAGTTTACGTATATGTCTAAATATTTAAAAATCACAAATCGAAGTAACAAACTCTGAATAAAATGTTTTATTCTCCTGCCTTGACAAATATACCTTCATGACAACTTGGATGGTCAGGTTTGAATTTAGAAATTATGGAAAGTTGGCACCCCTAGTCTACCCCCTTCTTTGCCCACCTCTAGCTCCTTTCTGTACTACAAAGGCCTCATGCACCCTGGGTGTGCACGCCCGCCCACCTGCCAAACTTCTTCTGAATTCACTGCAAAGGGCCACCCTTGGCTACCACTTGGGCCTTGGGGAACACACACCAGCAGCACATTTGGACCTTGGGAGGCTGAAGCCCGGGAAGAGGATAGTATGAGCACCGGAAGCAGGCTCAGGCTGATTTGGCAGGGAATTTGTGGGACACGGGTACCTAGAAAGTGGTGTAGAGATGGCTGATGAGGGGACTGGGTGGCGTGTCCCCTTGGGCCTACAGACTCCTTGTTCTATGAGGAGGGCACAGTCAGGGCTAAGTCAGTGTCAAAAAACCTGTTGCCATTGAGTTGATTCCAACTCACGGTAACCCCATGTATTACAGAGTAGAACTGCTTCATAGGGTTTTCTTGACTGTAATCTATATGGAAATGGATCGTCAGGCCTGTCTTCTGGAGCACCACTGGGTGGGTTCCAGTTACCAACCTGTAGATTAGCAGCCAAGCTCTTAACCACTGTGCCACCAGGGCTTCTTTAAATCCAGGTCTGGGACAGGAGACTCATGTGGCCCGGAGCTACAAAACCCTGGGGCAGACACCTAACAGACCTGTCCCTGAGGACTGACATCTGAGCACCTGTTTCTATGGTGGACACAGTGGGAGCCTCCAACTGTACCCTTTGGAGCCCATGACACTCAAGACAACAAGCATCAGAGAAGTTCATGACCCCTGATGCCTGCCTGGTGCTGTGTATACTTCTCTCCATCTTCTCTTCTGCTAAAGTGTAGGAGGGGCAGCAGGAGGGGCTGTGCAAGCTACCAGCTCCAAAAAGTCTTTTCTGGCACCATGACTTAATTGTATCTTTTAATTTTGCCTGGGTTTTTTTTTTTTTTTTTTTTTTTAACATTCAAAGCAATATCTTCCTATGCCCAGAAGGAAATAGGATATATATTAACAATAGTTATTTATGGATGGCAAATTACAGGAGTCCCTGGGTGCTGTTAACAGTTAATGCACTCTCTACTAACCAAAAGGTTGGAGATTCGAGTCCACCCAGAGGCACCTCAGAAGAAAGGCCTGGTGACCTAAAAACTAAAATATATATATATATTTAGTTTTAAAATCAGCCATTGAAAACCCTACAGAGCACAGTTCTAGTCTGACACATGTAGGATCACCATGAGTCAGAATTGACTTGATGGCAACTGATAAAAAAAAAATACAAGTGATTTTTGTTTCCATTTTTAGTTCACATTTTCTAGATTTTCTGCAAATAATGCATTAATTTGTTAAAGAGAAAGAAACAAAAGTTACGTCATTTCTTTCAGAGATTATTTAAGCACACACAAGCACAGAACACACAAATAGCATGATACAATGGTACATAAGGGTCAGTTTTTGTAACTTAACATTTTTTCCATATTGGTAGACACCGTTCTACCTCATTTATTTTTCATTATGCACTAAAATTTTATGATAGGAAATAACCATAATTAATTCAATCATTATCCTACTAAGGGATAATTTGGTTGTAACCAGTTTTCTGCTATTCTAGGCAATGCCACAAGAAACATTCTCTGTATACTTCTGCCAGTTTCTCTTTAGGATAAATCCTAGTGGTGGAAATAATGGACCAAAGATGACGTGCCTTTAAAACTGGTTGATAGTAACAAATTGCCCTGCAAAAAAGGTACCAGCTATTTGCATTTCCACTCAAATTGTATGGGAATTTTGACAAACACTTGCCAACTCTGTGTTTTATAAATGTCATTTTTGCCAACTGATAGCTGAAAAACATGGTATCTCCTTGATTTTACTTTTATCTCTTTTTGAGTGAGGTACAGTGTGTGTATATTGGGCATTTGTATTTCACAATAATTTAAAAATGAAGGCTTCGCACGGCATTGAACTTAGGGGTACTGCTACTCAGGGCAGAAAATATGAAAGGAGTAATGTCTTCCTTCTCTGAATTCGTAGTCAGTGCCTGATAACCCACCACCTCTCCAGTGTTATTGGATGATTGTTTCTTGTACTATTTATATAACACTGCAGCCTGACTATAGACCCCTTCATACCAATGACCTCGTATATCTCAAATTGCATCCATTTGTTGAAACATCTCAATTGGTATTCTGTCAATTCCTGGAGCCTTGTTTTTCGCCAATGCCTTCAGTGTAGCTTGGACCTCTTCTTTCAGCACCTCGGTTTCTGATCATATTCAACCACTTGAAATGGTTAAACGTCAAACAATTCTTTTTGGTATACAGACTCCGTGCATTTTTTCCATCTTCTTTTGATGCTTCCTGCGTTATTTAATATTTTGCTCAAAGAATCCTTTAATATAGCAACTCGAGTCTTGAATTTTTCTTCAGTTCCTTCAGCTTGAGAAATGCCGAGCGTGTTCTTCTTCCCTTTTGGTTTTCTAATTCTAACTTTGCACATGTCATTATAATACTTTACTTTGTCTTCTCGAGCCACCCTGTGAAATCTTTTGTTCAGCTCTTTTACTTTATCATTTCTTCCTTTTGCTTTAGCTACCCTATGTTTAAGAGCAAGTTTCAGAGTCCCTTTGGTGGATCACAATTACCCCATCACATAGTCCGACCAAATCACTTGGGTGGGAGTTACAAGACCATGGCTAGGAAGGCCACACAAAAGTGATCCACTGCACCGCTCCGACCTCACCAGATTCCTCCCTTACCAGGCTCCCTTCTGGCCTCCATATAATCCCTCCAACACACTAAGCACTTCACTGTCACAAAGCCCTTGCAGATGCTGTTCACTCCACCCTGTACATACCTCTGTATTCTTCTCACATGCTTGGCTCACCCTTATTCCTTAGGCTTCAATTAATTTCCCATACTAACTGTGTCCCTCTACTCAGTTATTCTAGTATATTACCTTGTTTATTTCATTTAACACAGTCCATGTGATAAAGCTCCCCAATGCCACCCTCAGACTCAATGATTTGTTAGAAAGACACACAGGTCTCTGAAAATCTGTTATACTCACAGTTATAGTTTATTACAGTGAAAGGCTACAGATGAAAACTGGCAAATGAAAAAGACACACAAGCAAAACATGGGAATACACTGAATTCTGCCAGCAACAATATGAGGCAACATGTATATGGCAATTTGTGCAAAACACTGCCAACTGGGGAAGCTCAACCAAACCTTGATGTCCAAGGTTTTTACTGGAGGTCAGTCACATAAGTTTGTATAGCCCATGGGAGCATGGCCTAAGCCCTCAGGCTTGCAAAAACAGGCACTCAAGTTAAGTCACAGTGTTAATATAAACCATCTGCTGAAATTGATACACCATGGCCCAGGCCCTCAGGCATACAAAAACACTCTTATCAGGCAGAATATTTCAAGGTTCAGATGTTACCTCCCAGGAGCTAATCAAGGGCCACCAAAATCAAATCCATTGCTATAGAATCAATTCCATCTCATAGTAATCCTATAGGACAGGGTAGAACTGCCCCATAGAGCTCCCAAGTCTGTAATCTTTACGGGGAGCCCTGTGGGCACAGTGGTTAAGAGCTATGGCTGCTAACCAAAAGGTTGGCAGTGTCACTCTACCAACCGCTCCTTGGAAACCCTATGGAGCAGTTCTACTGTCTCGTATTGGGTGGCTATGAGTTGGAACTGACTCGACTGCAACAGGTTTGGGTTTCTTTGTGTGTGTGAATCTTTATGGAAGCAGATTGCCATGTCTTTGTCCTGTGGAGCAGCAGGTGATTTCTAACCGCCTACATTTAAAGCAGCTGAGCAGCTAACCACTACACCACTGGGCTCTTTAGTCAAGAGCCAGTCTTTCTGCAAACAGACCATTGTTTGGAATGTGCAGAGTCTGAGTAACCCAGGTCTGCTGAGTTAACAGTCTGAAATTACCTTAATGCTAATTCATTGCTTGTTGAGTATCTCTTCCACCTTAGAAGACAGCTTCATGAAGGCAGAAAGACCTTTTCTGTGTCCTCCAGTGCTGCACACCAAGAAATGAGTCCAATGCCTGGCACAGATAGATACTCAGTAGATGTTTGCTGAATGAGTGAATAGAACATACGAATGAGCGAACAGAACATACGAATGAGCATTTACGGTAAGTTCCTCTTACCTTCGCTTCTTAAAGGAATTTTCTCATGCTCATAAAACATGAGATCTTGGAAGAAAGTTATATAAATTATGACATTTTAATAGAGAAAAACGGTCCTCTAAAGTCCTCATAACATATTACGGATTACATTGTGAAGAATGGGAATGCCAGAACGCTTAAATTGTGCTCATGGGGAACCAGTGCATAGACTAAGAGTCAGTCATCTGAACAGAATGAACAGCTACTACATGGTTTAAAACCAGGAAAGGTGTACGTCAGGGTTGTATCTTTTTACCATATTTATTCAGTCTGTATGCTGACCAAATAATCTGGAAAGCTGGAATATATGAAGAAGAATGGGGCTTCAGGATTGGAGAAAGACTCATTAACAACCTGTGATATGCAGATGACACAACGTTGCTTGCTGAAAGTGAAGAGGACTTGAAGCACTTACTGATGAAGATCAAAGACCATAGCCTTCAGTATGTATTATGCCTCAGCATGAAGAAAACAAAAATCCTCACAACTGGACCAATAAGTAACATCTTGATACACGGAGAAAAGATCGAAGTTGTCAAGGATTTCGTTTTACTTAGATCCACAATCAATGCCCATGGAAGCAGCTGTCAAGAAATCAAATGACGTTTTGCATTGGGCAAGTCTGCTGCAAAAGACCTCTTTTAAAGTGCTCCAAAGCAAAATATCTTTTTAGTCCACTTTGAGGACTAAGGTGCACCTGACCAAGCCAAGGTATTTTCAATTGCCTCATATGCATGTGAAAGCTGGACAATGAATAAGGAAAACCAAGGAAGAATTATGAATTATGGTGTTGGCAAAGAATGTTGAACATACGATGTTCTGCTGAAAGAACGAACAAATCTGTCTTGGAAGAAGTGTAGCCAGAATGCTCTTTAGAAGCAAGGATGGCGAGGCTTTGTCTCATGTACTTTGGACATGTTATTAGGAGGGACCAGTCCCTGGAGAGGGACATGCTTGGTAAAGTTGAAGGCCAGTGAAAAAGAGGAAGACTCTGAGATGAATTGACTCAGTGGCTGCAATAATGGGCTCAAACCTACCAAGGATTGTGAGTATGGTGCAGGACTGGGCAGTGTTTCTGTTGTACTTACGGGCTATGAGTCGGAACTGGCCAGAGAAGGCTCCTAACAACAAAGTTAAGCTTTGTTAGCATAAAATTCCAAGCATATCTTCAAGTAAATTTTAAATTTCATAATTATTTGACTTGGCATGAAAATTCTATCTAAATATATCAGAAGTTTGAAAAATGATTTGGGCTTTGTAATGAATCTCATTTTATTACAGAGCTTGCTTTTCTCAAATTATAGTAATAATTCTCTGATAATGTTTCCTGAAACATTTATGAATCCCCTTAACTTACATTTCAGTAGCATCTTAATCTTTTGAACTTTCTCAATATGAAAATATATTTTTATCTAATGTCATAATTTCTTGCAATGTATTCCAGTGGAGTAAAAATCCTTCAGTAAATGAAAGGTCTCCAGTTTAGAACATTTCTTCTTTTTTGGGGGTGGGGGGAGGAGTGTGTTTTATGACTATATTACCTGATGCTTAGCTTTTGCCATCTGTTCTTCCCACTAATTATAAATGATGGGAGAAAAACTCAAAAACATATAATACACAAAATAACTTTAAAATCTCTATATTTGTTTCATTAAAAATGCTGCCGAGAAGATGTTATTGCTCATGATTCAGACATAAGTTAAAAAGCGAACTGATCACACACAACAGAACAATTTGTTTCCAGGATGAAAGACTCCCTGAAACTCATAGGATGCTTGGGGATGACTCCGCTGAAAAGCCTCTTCACCATAAGGCATAACACCAAGTGAATCTTTTAGGCTTGATAATTATGGCGAGTTGATGGCAGAGATCGTTTCAACTGTATTCATTTTGTGGAAATCTGTGTTTTTAAATAAAAAAGATTGTGAGAAAGAGAATGAAGTGTGAGGATGTATATAAGCTATACAGATTTGCATAATTATTTAAGTTTAGTAGAACAAATACTACTGTGGACAATGAATTTTATTCTCCTCTAAAGCTGTAGCCTGATCACATTCACACTGTTCCTGCTTGCACGACTGTCTGTCTCTGCTCTTGGACAAATCATTGCCCTGTCCTGCTGGTTAAGTACTCACATAGCAGATTCTGTGCTAACCCAGTGTTTCCTATAATATGCTAATAACAAGGCCCACCTCGGTGCTTATTAAAATCACAAATTTCTAGGCTCCATGCATGGAGAGTGTGTTTCTGTAGTTAAGGGCACCATAAGATTTGTCTTCCAAACATTATGCTGGAACAACAGGAAATGTCAGACAAACTAGGCCATTCAGTCATTATCAGTAGATCTGGGTACAAGCATACCAAGAACACCAGCTGATTCTTGTTGCCAAGAAATGGGATCCTCCTGAGGAAATTAAGCCTCTCCCTCCATCCCTCTGGTGATGCAGCACTCCTAGAAAGAGTTTCCACCTGGAAGAAGCCATCTGCTCTGCCCATTCAAGTGCGGTGACCAAATGTCCTGGTTTTCCTGGGACTAGGAGGATTTCTGGGACACGAGACTTTCAGTGACAAAACAAAGAACGTCCTGGGCAAACCAGATGAGTTGGTCACTCGGTGGTGGGGAACTCTGGCTTTCCAGAGACGTAGGAATGGGAGAAGCCAAGGAGAGGAAAAGTTGGAAAGAGAACTGGGAACTCTCACAGGAGTGGGAATATTATTTCTATCCAAAGGCTCTAGGGCGAATGAAAATTCTTTCTGTATGAGTATTTAAGCTACTTTAATGGAAAAAGGACTAACTGTTGTTAAAAAAAAAAAAAAAAGGAGCCCCACTGGTGCAGTGGTTAAGAGCTCAGGCTGCTAACCAAAAGGTTGGCAGTTCAAATCCACCAGCTGGTCCTTGGAAACTCTATGGGGCAGTTCTACTCTGTCTTATAGAGTTGCTATGAGTCAGAATGGACTCGACGACAACAGGTTTGGTTTTTGTATTGTAAAAAATGGTTCATACGTTCTCCTTTGTTTGGAGATTGCACTGGGTAGTCTTCCTGTTCTAAGAGGTTTACTTATCTGCCCAGTGGTCCGTATCTACCATTCCCATTCCACAGTCTGAAAACGCTGAAAACCCAAACATTATCCTCTCCCTCAATGCCCAAAGACAAGGGTAACTTGGTAACAGTTATCACCAACTGAACTATTGAATTGTGTTTCTTAGCAGCATTGTGCCCTCAGAGAATTTTGCTCAGGGCAGGTCCTTAAACATGAACAAAGAAGTGTATACTGAAAGAAACTGCAACTGGGCTATTTCCTAGTATTTTTTAAAGTTCAAAAGGTAAAAATAGAATGAACTAACATTTAAGATTTACTCCGAGTAAATACTTCCATATATTATTTTATTTAATCCTCACAAAGTTGTTATTTGGTTCTGTCAAGTTGACTTTGAATCATAGTGACCTTATGTATAACAGAATGGCTGTCCGCTCCTGCCCTGTCTTCATGATTGTTGCTATTCGAGTCCATTGTTTTGGCTATTGCATCAATCTATCTCATTGAGGGTTTCCCTCGTTTTTGCTGACCCCCTACCAAACACAATGTTCATGACCTTCGAAATAACTGTGTGAAACAGGCATTATTAGGTTCAGCTTCCCCCTTGTCTCTCTTCTCAAGGTTGTTTTATCAGAAGATGGGTGTCTGTTCTTAGGAACTCATTTACTCCCAAGACCCCACAGAGAGGAGAGATTGGTTATTATCAGCTCCATTGCTTTATCTTACACAGAATGGCAAAGTTTAATAAAGCATAGGAATTGTGGCACTTGAAGGTCTTGTTTTCCTGACTGGTAACCAAGTTGTCTTCCATTCGTTATTTAAAGCATTGTGTTCTTAGCACAACCCTCAGTGGGTTTGTAAGGTCTCCTCTCAAGGTGGATCACCAGGAGTCTATAAACAAGGCCCCATACACAGCCAACACCTGCTCACCTTCCCACAGCTCCCAAGGCGAGTTGCACTGAAATTGGACTTCAAGGCCCCTCCTACACAGCTTGAGGGAGCCCTGGTTGCACAGTGGTTAAGTGCCCGGCTGCTAACCCAAGGTTGGCCATTCAAACCTGCCAGCCACTATGTGGGAAAAAAGACCTGGCCATCTGTTTCTGTAAGGATTACAGCCTAGGAAACCCTGTAAGGCAGTTCTACTCTGTCCTGTAGGGTCAGAATGAGTTGGAATTGACTGGACACCACACCACAACACACCTTGATTCCAAAACTCTTTCTTACTGCCCAATACAGAGCAGCCGAGACAGGAAGCCTCATGAACATGGGATTCTGTCTTTGGTGGGACAGGAAAAATTGCCTCTTAAATAGGGAATCTCTGCAGGACAGGCTCCAGGGATCAGTTTGGGGCACACCCAGGCCACCAACAGGGACTCTGAGAGAAGTTGAAGACACAGAGTCTCTGACACAGAGAGGCGAGGAAAGGGGATGTAAGGGTCAAGGAGAGGAGAGGTCACTGGAGAAAGAATTGAGAAAGAAATACACCTACATCAGTCAACACTAGGCTCATTTCTCTTGTGCACAGAAACCTGAGAAAAGAGCTGTCAAAAATATTCACTCTAGGAATCTCTGGGCAGTGCAAATGACTAATATGCTCAGCTTCTAATGGAAAAATTAGAGGTACGAGACCACCCAGAGGCACCTCAGAAGAAAGGCTTGATAAGCTACTTCTGAAAAATCAACCACCAAAAACCCTAGGGAAGAATCTAGACTGTAGGACTAATAGTTTATACAAACCACAACCTCATCCACCCTGAGACCAGAAGAACTAGATTGTGCCCAGCTACCACTACCAACTGCTACGGACCATTCTGACCAGGGCTACAATAGATGGATCCTGATAGAATGCGAGAAAAATGTGGAACAGAACCTCGAGTTCTTAAAAAATCCAGACTTATTGTACCAATTGAGACTGGGAGATTGCCCAAGACTATTGCCCTGAGGTACTCCTTAAACCCTGAACCAAAATTAGCACCTGAGGTTACCCTTTAGCTAAATAAGAGACTGGCTCACAAAATAAAGGATATCACCCTGAGTACTGCACTCCTTTTAAAAAAAATCATCTATATGAGACCCAACATACAACAATTACTTTAAAGCAAAGAAGAGAAGGTAAGGGAGCAGGCAAACTAGATTACTGAAAAAGGAAAAACCAGAACAGAAATAAGGAGAATGTTCATGCGTTGTGAAGTATATAATTACCATCACTGAACAATTTGTCAGAGTTGATTTCACAGCAACTGTTGTGGAGGAAGGAGCCACCCAGCTCCATCTGGTGGCTAATCGGTGGCCAGTAAGAACGCCTTTGCCTGTGGAGACTTGAGGTGGGATGGCAGCTCTCAGCCCTAACAGAATGCAGAAACAGAGATTTATTTCCATCCCCGCCACACTCTTAGGTGGCAAGGACAGTAATACCATTTGAAATAAGAAATTAATTATCTCAACAGGATGATGTCTTTACAGAGCGTTGCAGTCCACAAAGCTGATTAGAGGAGGAACGGTATACTTTCTTTTAACCTTTCAAGCAATCGCTTTATCTGTACTTTACCCAAGATTGCAAAAGACATTCTCTTTAATGCTGCACGGGGTGAAAATGTTCACGCAATTGCAGTCCATTTAACTTCTTATAAGGATCTTATAATACTCATTCTGATATATGACTTGCAGGAAAAATAGACCAATTGTGAGGAACTTCTAGTTATTTTTTCTATGTATAACTAAGTGACGTTTTTCAGAATTGAATTTAGAGAGCCATGTTAAGATATTTTCAAACACACCTAAGAAATATACATGTAATTTCATAAGTTGGTTTCTGTTTTGCATATGTGATAGTAACATTCCTCTCAAAACTATTTTTGAAGGAAGGACAACTACATGCAGGTGAATTATATTAACTTTGGATTGCAAGTATATTAAATATTTGAGAAATGACAAGAATAGAGCTTCCAAGGATTCAAAAAGTCAGGATAGCTGGGCTCTCATCCCAACTATTTAGTATCTAACTAAGTATACTTGGAAAAATTCTGTAATGTCTTTGTGCCTTAGAAGACTTTTATGTAAAATAAGTATATTAGGCTGTTATTAATTTTCAAAGTATGCACCCAGCTCTCCCTGAACTTTCATTCTGCCTTGTTAAACTCATTCTTGCTAAAGATTGCAAGACATTAATAAAAAGCCTCTCTGAGTTTGCAAATAATTGAGCTATCGATGTTAAAATTCAATAGATGGAGATCAAAACATTAGACTACTGATAGAAGCTGAACTAGTGAAGGTGGCTCACTTGTGCTTTAACAATGGGTCTCTCTCTGTCTTGGAAGGAGTACGCTCAGAATGCTCCTTAGAAGAGAGGATGGTGAGACTGTCTCAAGTATTTGAACATGTTATCAGGAGGGACCAGTCCCTGGGGAAGGACATCGTGCTCGGTAAAGTAGAGGGTCACAAAAAGAGGATAACCCTCGGCAAGATGGATTGACACAGTGGCTGGAACAATGGGCTCAAACATAGAAATGATTGTGAGAATGGCGCAGAACCAGGCAGTGTTTTGTTCTGCTGTGCATGGGGTCACTATGAGTCGAAACTGACTCAATGGCACCTAACAACATCTATCTACATTCTTTTCCCATCTGTTCTCAGATTGAATAATTTCCACTGATTTATCTTCAAGTATAAGATTCTGTTATGGATTAAATGTGACTACTAAAAATGTGTGTCATCTTGACTAGGCCATGATTTCCAGTATTGTGTGATTGTCCACCATTTTGCCCCCCGATATGATTTTCCTATGTATTGTAAATTCTACCTCTATGATGATCAATGAGATGGATTGACACAGTGGCTTCAACAGTGGACTCAAGGGTAGCAATGATTGTGAGGATGGTGCAAGACCAGGCAGTGTTACATTCTGTTGTACGTAGGGTCCCTAAGAGTCGGAAGTGATTTTACGGCACCTAACAACAACAACAACAATAATGTTAATGAGGCAGGATTAGAGGCAGTTATGTTAATGAGGCAGGACTCAATCTACAAGATTAGCTTGTGTCTTAAGTCAATCCCTTTTGAGATATAAAAGAGAGAAGCGAGCAGAAAGACACAGGGACCTCATACCACCAAGAAACAAGAGCCAGGAGAATGGCATGTCCTTTGGACCGAGGGATCCTGCACTGAGAAGCTCCTCTGCTGGGGAAGATTGATGACAATGACCTTTCCCTAGAGCTGACAGAGACAGAAGCCTTCCCTGGGGCTGGCACCCTGAGTTTGGACTTGTAGACTCCTAGACCGTGAAATAATAAATTTCTCTTTGGTAAAGCCATCCACTTGTGGTATTTCTGTTATAGCACCACTAGATAACTAAGACAGATTCTTTCCAATGTCGTTATCAGTGGTCCAGGAGAAGACCATTCTGGCTTAGACCAAGGTGATGTCAATCTAGCTAAAAGAAAAGAATAGATTAGAGAACGTTTGCAGAGACAGGACTTGGTTTAAAATAGGTTATTGGGGGCAACAAAGACTTCTAGATTTCTGGTTCGAGAGGTGGTGGTGGTATCATTTTAAGGTACTCTGGAAGAGGACCACTTTTTTGAGAAAAATCATGTGTTCAGCTTTGAACATGTAGCTTGACCACTTTTTCATAGGTTTATTGCTCATTTATATTTCTTCTTTAAACTCACAATCCCGTTTTCCCTGCTGTTGCTCTTTTTCTCATCCATGTAACACCCTGTTATTAGTAATATCAAGGAGCCTTGGTGGTGCAGTGGGTAAGTGTTTGGCTGATAATTGGAAGGGCAGTTTGAACCCACCAGCTGCTCTGTGGCAGAAAGATGTGGCAATCTGCTTGCATAGAGATTACAGCCTTGGAAACCCTGTGGGACAGTTCTACTCTGTCATATAGGGTCACTATGAGTCAGAATGAACTTAACGGCAATGGGGATTAGGGATATTATATCTTTGTCATAAGCGTTGCAAATGTTCTTCTCAATTTGTCACGTACGTTTTTGGTCATTTGCTTTTCAACTTTATATATTATTTTCCTGGGGAGGGGGTTGTAGGTCTTTTTTTAATTATTATTATAGGAGTGCTAAGCACTATACTCAGTACTGTTTCAGCAACACAGTAGATTAAATAAGATTTTGTCACTTTGTCTGAGGGTCAGGGCATCATTTATAACATTCCCAAAGATAGAGTTTTACAAAACACTTTTTGAATTCTAAATTATTCTCAGGTTAGGGGGGTTACCTGTAGAGTGACCATCAATAGCTATAGTAATATTATTTTTCTTTTCACTGGATAAAATATTAAATCAAAAGCACATTTTATCTTTAATATTAAAGTCCAGTCTGATGGTGAGGATAAAAAGCAGTGTTCCTTTCTGGGCAAGCCTCAAGCTAATTCAAGGGACCTACCAGCCGTAAAGGCAAGTAGTCTTTCTTTTCCCTTCAAACACTTGGTTTGTATGTTCTCTTCCAAATTTGTTTGTATATTAAAACCGTAAGCTTCTGAGGCGCATGGCCTGTGCTTATAAAATAATATACATGTTCTCCCTAAATCTAAAAAACCACTGAGTTACAGAGAAAAAACTTTCGGAGTCTTCCTTACTTCTGAATTTCCTCAAAAATCCCTTCAGTGCTTGTTAAAACAGAATATCTTTGCAGTATAAATGTCCAAATACGAAAGGTGGACCAGAGCAGTCCTCTAAAGAAGACTCTTGAGTAGTGCTATTACTTAACAGGAAAATTTTCATTTTCTTCTGCTCCTGGGATCAAGTTTCTTCTCTATTCAGGTACAGGAAGAGGATATGGAATGTGTGGCTATGAACAGCTGCCTCCTTTGCCATGAGACCAGAAGGTCTGGATGGTGCCTGCCTACCATTACTGAACATTTTGATCAAAGATTCTATAGTAGAATTCTGATCAAAAGGGGGAAAGCGTAGAACAGAATTTCAAATTCTTGTGTACTCCAGACTTTCTAGAGTCATGGAGGATGAAACTATTGCCCCGAGATAATCTCTAAATTTTAAACCAAAAATGTCTGCTTAAGTCATCTTAAAACCAAACAACCGTTTAGCTTAATTGTAAAAAATGTCTTCCTTGAGCATCATGCCCTTTTAAATACTATCTATTTTTTTATATGGGATCAAATTGACGAGAGTAACTAAAATATTAGATAGGAATCTTAGAGGGCAATGTGTTCTGTTAATGGGGGAGGAATATCTCGGGAAACGAAGGTAAGCATAATTGCACAACTTAATGTAATCAATGTCACTGAATTGTACATGTAGAAACTGTTGAATTGGTGTATGTTTTAATGTGTATATTTTCAACAACAACAAATTAAATTTTTTTTTGTATTGTTATTATTTAATAATTTTTATTGAGCTTTAAGTGAACGTTTACAAATCAAGTCAGTCTGTCACGTGTAAGCTTATATACACCTTACTCCATACTCCCACTTACTCTCCCTCTAATGAGTCAGCCCTTCCGGTCTCTCCTTTCGTAACAATTTTGCCAGTTTCTAACCCTCTCTACCCTCTCATCTCCCCTCCAGACAGGAGATGCCAACACAGTCTCAAGTGTCCACCTGATACAAGTAGCTCACTCTTCATCAGCATCTCTCTCCAACCCATTGTCCAGTCCCTTCCATGTCTGATGAGTTATCTTCGGGAATGGTTCCTGTCCTGGGCCAACAGAAGATTTGGGGACCATGACCGCCGGGATTCCTCTAATCTCAGTCAGACCATTAAGTATGGTCTTTTTATACGAATTTGGGGTCTGCATCCCACTGATTTCCTGCTCCCTCAGGGGTTCTCTGTTGTGCTCCCTGTCAGGGCAGTCATCAGTTGTGGCCGGACACCATCTAGTTCTTTTGGTCTCAGGACGATGTAAGTCTCTGATTCATGTGGCCCTTTCTGTCTCTTGGGTTCATAGTTGTCGTGTGACTGTGGTGTTCTTCATTCTTCTTTGATCCAGGTGGGTTCAGACCAATTGCTGCATCTTAGATGGCTGCTTGTTAGCATTTAAGACCCCAGATGCCACATTTCAAAGTAGGATGCAGAATGTTTTCATAATAGTATTATTTTGCCAATTGACTTAGAAGTCCCCTTAAGCCATAGTCCCCAAACCCCCGCCCTTGCTTCGCTGACCTTTGAAGCATTCAGTTTATCCCGGAAACTTCTTTGCTTTTGGTCCAGTCCAGTTGAGCTGACCTTCTGTGTATTGAGTATTGTCCTTCCCTTCACCTAAAGTAGTTCTTATCTACTAACTAATAGGTAAAAAACCCTCTCCCACCCTCCCTCCCTCCCCTCCTCGTAACCACAAAAGTATGTGTTCTTCTCAGTGTATACTATTTCTCAAGATCTTATAACAGTGGTCTTATACAATATTTGTCCTTTTGCCTCTGACTAATTTCGCTCAGCATAATGCCTTCCAGGCTCCTCCATGTTATGAAATGTTTCACAGATTCGTCACTGTTCTTTATCGATGCGTAGTATTCCATTGTGTGAATATAACACAATTTATTTAACCATTCATCCGTTGATGGACACCTTGGTTGCTTCCAGCTTTTTGCTATTGTAAACAGAGCTGCAATAAACATGGGTGTGCATAGGTCTGTTTGTGTGAAGGCTCTTATTTCTCTAGGGTATAGTCCGAGGAGTGGGATTTCTGAGTTGTATGGTAGTTCTATTTCTAACTGTTTAAGATAACGCCAGATAGATTTCCAAAGTGGTTGTACCATTTTACATTCCCACCAGCAGTGTATAAGAGTTCCAATCTCTCCGCAGCCTCTCCAACATTCATTATTTTGTGTTTTTTGGATTAATGCCAGCCTTGTTGGAGTGAGATGGAATCTCATCGTGGTTTTAATTTGCATTTCTCTAATGGCTAATGATCGAGAGCATTTTCTCATGTATCTGTTAGCTGCCTGAATATCTTCTTTAGTGAAGTGTGTGTTCATATCCTTTGCCCACTTCTTGATTGGGTTGTTTGTCTTTTTGTGGTTGAGTTTTGACAGAATCATTTGGATTTTAGAGATCAGGCGCTGGTCGGAGATGTCATAGCTGAAAATTCTTTCCCAGTCTGTAGGTGGTCTTTTTACTCTTTTGGTGAAGTCTTCAGATGAGCATAGGTGTTTGATTTTTAGGAGCTCCCAGTTATCTGGTTTCTCTTCATCATTTTTGGTAATGTTTTGTATTCTGTTTATGCCTTGTATTAGGGCTCCTAGGGTTGTCCCTATTTTTTCTTCCACTATCTTTATCGTTTTAGTCTTTATGTTTAGGTCTTTGATCCACTTGGAGTTAGTTTTTGTGCATGGTGTGAGGTATGGGCCCTGTTTCATTTTTTTGCAAATGGATATCCAGTTATGCCAGCACCATTTGTTAAAAAGATTGTCTTTTCCCCAATTCACTGACACTGGGCCTTTGTCAAATATCAGCTGCTCATATGTGGATGGATTTATATCTGGGTTCTCGATTCTGTTCCACTGGTCTATGTGCCTGTTGTTGTACCAGTACCAGGCTGTTTTGACTACTGTGGCTGTATAATAGGTTCTGAAATCAGGTAAAGTGAGGCTTCCCACTTTCTTCTTCTTTTTCAGTAATGCTTTGCTTATCCGAGGCTTCTTTCCCTTCCATATGAAGTTGGTGATTTGTTTTTCTATCACCTTAAAAAATGACATTGGAATTTGGATCGGAAGTGCGTTGTATGTATAGATGGCTTTTGGTAGAATAGACATTTTTACTATGTTAAGTCTTCCTATCCATGAGCAAGGTATGTTTTTCCACTTAAGTATGTCCTTTTTAATTTCTTGTAGTAGTGCTTTGTAGTTTTCTTTGTATAGGTCTTTTACTTCCCTGGTAAGATTTATTCCTAAGTATTTTACCTTCTTGGGGCCTACTGTGAATGGTATTGATTTGGTTATTTCCTCTTTGATGTTCTTTTTGTTGATGTAGAGGAATCCAAGTGATTTTTGTATGTTTATCTTATAATCTGAGACTCTGCCAAACTCTTCTATTAGTTTCAGTAGTTTTCTGGAGGATTCGTTGGGGTTTTCTGTGTATAAGATCATGTCATCTGCAAATAGAGATAACTTTACTTCCTCCTTGCCAATCCGGATACCCTTTATTTCTTTGTCTAGCCTAATTGCCCTGGCTAGGACTTCAAGGACAATGTTGAATAAGAGCGGTGATAAAGGGCATCCTTGTCTGGTTCCCGTTCTCAAGGGAAATGCTTTCAGGTTCTCTCCATTTAGAGTGATGTTGGCTGTTGGCTTTGCATAGATGCCCTTTATTATGTTGAGGAATTTTCCTTCAATTCCTATTTTGCTGAGAGTTTTTATGGTAAATGGGTGTTGGACTCTGTCAAATGCTTTTTCTGCATCAGTTGATAAGATCATGTGGTTTTGTCTTTTGTTTTATTAATATGGTGGATTACATTAATGGTTTTTCTAGTATTAAACCAGCCTTGCATACCTGGTATAAATCCCACTTGGTCGTGGTGAATTATTTTTTTGATATGTTGTTGAATTCTATTGGCTAGAATTTTGTTGAGGATTTTTGCATCTATGTTCATGAGGGATAGGTCTGTAATTTTCTTTTTTTATGATGTCTTTACCTGGTTTTGGTATCAGGGAGATGGTGGCTTCATAGAATGAGTTGGGTAGTATTCCGTCATCTTCTATGCTTTGAAGTACCTTTAGTAGTAGTGGTGTTAACTCTTCTCTGAAAGTTTGGTAGAACTCTGCAGTGAAGCTGTCCGGGCCAGGGCTTTTTTTTGTTGGGAGTTTTTTGATTACCGTTTCAATCTCTTTTTTTGTTATGGGTCTATTTAGTTGTTCTACTTCTGAATGTGTTAGTTTAGGTAGGTAGTGTTTTTCCAGGAATTCATCCATTTCTTCTAGGTTTGCAAATTTGTTAGAGTACAATTTTTCATAATAATCTGATATGATTCTTTTAATTTCAGTTGGGTCTGTTGTGATGTGGCCCTTCTCATTTCTTATTCAGGTTATTTGTTTCCTTTCCTGTATTTCTTTAGTCAGTCTAGCCAATGGTTTATCAATTTTGTTAATTTTTTCAAAGAACCAGCTTTTGGCTTTGTTAATTCTTTCAATTGTTTTTCTGTTCTCTAATTCATTTAGTTCAGCTCTAATTTTTATTATTTGTTTTCTTCTAGTGCCTGATGGATTCTTTTGTTGCTCACTTTCTATTTGTTCAGGTTGTAGGGACAGGTCTCTGATTTTGGCTCTTTCTTCTTTTTGTATGTGTGCATTTATCGATCTAAATTGGCCTCTGAGCACTGATTTTGCTGTGTCCCAGAGGTTTTGATAGGAAGTATTTTCATTCTCGTTGCATTCTATGAATTTCCTTATTCCCTCCTTGATGTCTTCTATAACCCAGTCTTTTTTCGGGAGGGTATTGTTCATTTTCCAAGTATTTGATTTCTTTTCCCTAGTTTTTCTGTTATTAATTTCTAGTTTTATTGCCTTGTGGTCTGAGAAGATGCTTTGTAATATTTCAATGTTTTGGATTCTGCAAAGGTTTGTTTTATGACCTAATATGTGGTCTATTCTAGAGAATGTTCCATGTGCACTAGAAAAAAAAGTATACTTTGCAGCAGTTGGGTGGAGAGTTCTGTATAAGTCAATAAGGTCAAGTTGGTTGATTGTTGTAATTAGGTCTTCCGTGTCTCTGTTGAGCTTCTTACTGGATGTCCTGTCCTTCTCCGAAAGTGGTGTGTTGAAGTCTCCTACTATAATTGTGGAGGTGTCTATCTCACTTTTCAGTTCTGTTAAAATTTGATTTATGTATCTTTCAGCCCTGTCATTGGGTGCATAAATATTTAATATGGTTATGTCTTCCTGATCAATTGTCCCTTTTATCATTATGTAGTGTCCTTCTTTATCCTTTGTGGTGGATTTAAGTCTAAAGTCTATTTTGTCAGAAATTAATATTGCTACTCCTCTTCTTTTTTGCTTATTGTTTGCTTGATATATTTTTTTCCATCCTTTGAGTTTTACTTTGTTTGTGTCTCTAAGTCTAAGGTGTGTCTCTTGTAGGCAGCATATAGACGGATCGTGTTTCTTTATCCAGTCCGAGACTCTCTGTCTCTTTATTGGTGCATTTAGTCCATTTACAGTCAGCGTAATTATAGATAAATAAGTGTTCAGTGTTGTCATTTTGATGCCTTTTCATGTGTGTTGTTGACAATTTCATTTTTCCACTTACTTTTTTGTGCTGAGACGTTTTTCTTTGTAAATTGTGAGATCCTCATTTTCATAGTATTTGACTTTATGTTTGTTGAGTCGTTACGTTTTTCTTGGCTTTTATTTTGAGTTATGGAGTTGTTATACCTCTTTATGGTTACCTTAATATTTACCCGTATTTTTCTAAGTAAAAATCTAACTTGTATTGTCCTATATCGCTTTGTATCACTCTCCATATGGCAGTTCTATCCCACCTGTATTTAGTCTCTCTTTTTGATTGTTGTGATCTTTTACTTATTGACTTCAATGATTCCCTGTTATGAGCTTTTTTTTTTTTAATTAATCTTAATTTGTTTTTGTGATTTCCCTATTTGAGTTGATATCAGGATGTTCTGTTTTGTGACCTTGTGTTGTGCTGGTATCTGATATTATTGGTTTTCTGACCAATTTCCTTTAGTATTTCTTGTAGCTTTGGTTTTTGCAAATTCTCTAAGCTTGTGTTTATCTGTAAATATCTTAATTTCGCCTTCATATTTCAGAGAGAGTTTTGCTGGATATATGATCCTTGGCTGGCAGTTTTTCTCCTTCAGTGCTCTGTATATGTCATCCCATTGCCTTCTCGCCTGCATGGTTTCTGCTGAGTAGTCTGAACTTATTCTTATTGATTCTTCCTTGAAGGAGACCTTTCTTTTCTCCCTGGCTGCTTTTAAAATTTTCTCTTTATCTTTGGTTTTGGCAAGTTTGATGATAATATGTCTTGGTGTTTTTCTTTTTGGATCAATCTTAAATGGGGTTCGATGAGCATCTTGGATAGATATCCTTTCGTCTTTCATGATGTCAGGGAAGTTTTTTGTCGGCAGATCTTCAACTATTTTCTTTGTGTTTTCTGTCCTCCCTCCCTGTTCTGGGACTCCAATCACTCGCAAGTTATCCTTCTTGATAGAGTCCCACATAATTCTTAGGGTTTCTTCATTTTATTTTTAATTCTTTTATCTGATTTTTTTTCAGCTATGTTGGTGTTGATTCCCTGGTTCTCCAGATGTCCCAGTCTGCATTCTAATTGCTCAAGTCTGCTTCTCTGACTTCCTATTGCGTTGTCTAATTCTGTAATTTTATTGTTAATGTTTTGGATTTCTGCATGCTGTCTCTCTATGGATTCTTGCAACTTATTAATTTTTCCACTATGTTCTTGAATAATCTTTTTGAGTTCTTCAACAGTTTTATCAGTGTGTTCCTTGGCTTTTTCTGCGGTTTGCCTTATTTCATTTCTGAGGTCATCCCTGATGTCTTGAAGCATTCTATAAATTAGTTTTTTATATTCTGTGTCTGATAATTCCAGGATTGTATCTTCATTTGGGAAAGATTTTGATTCTTTTGTTTGGGGGGTTGGAGAAGCTGTCATGGTCTGCTTCTTTATGTGGTTTGATATCAACTGCTGTCTCCAAGCCATCACTAAGATATAAAAATAGTAGTGGTTTATTCTCTAATTGCTCACTGAGTCTTATCTTGTTTTGTTTTCTTTCAATATACGTGGATGGGCTACTAGATTGTGCTGTCTTGTTTGTTGTAGCCCTTGACTTACTTATGACCTATTACCAGCTGGTTTGGGCTGTTGCCAGATATATATGCCTGAGTCTATTCACTATTCTTGAGTAGAATCTGATTTTGGGTCATCAGGTGTGTGCTGCACCCTAACACCTATCCACCTTGAGAAGTAGTGGTGATAGTTGTGTGTACCAGATTCTATTAGCAGCTGGGGTTCACACTCCGGGGGGGGGCAGGATGCTGACAGGCTTCCCCCCAAGTGTCAGTGAGGTAGGTGTGTCTCTATTCCTATACCACCTTGGTGGGAGGGCACTGCAGCTGTACCTTGGGCCTCCAATGTAAGTACCTCTACTGATTGGTAGGTGTCACCCTCCTTAGACCCCTAAGGCAAGAGGCTAGGTGATCTGGGGGGAGCTTCAGCCCTCAGTTCCCTGTTGTGGGTCAGTTAGGACTCTGTTGAATAAGCAGAGATATCAGACCTGGGAAACTTGTTTTTCCAGTAAATCCGCTAAAAAAAAAAAAATGCAGTCAGATCCCTATCAGAACAGCCTTTGGATTATAACCACCACCTTGTTCCCTGTAAGAATGAAAGCCCGAGATTTGGATCATATATGCTTGGCTGGAGCTGGTTCTGTGTTTTTAGCCCAATTAGGGAAGGATTTTTGGTCTCTGGGTTTTTTGTGGTTGCTTCTCTCAGGCCAGAAGAATGGGTTAGGAAAAGACCAAAAAAAAAAAGGGAAAAGCAAAGCCGCTGCGGAGCCGGAGCCATTCTCCCTCTGGCTCAGGAAATTCCAATGTTAATGAAGCCGTCTGGGAAGGCGGGGGGATTCAGAAAAACAGGAGAGTAGTACCCCGGAACACAGCCAAAGTTGCTTATCTTGCTTGGGATGACTATTTTATCTGTCGCCTATGTGTGCTGGCTGTGTGGAGATTGTCGCCGAGGGTCTGGCCGGCTAAAGCCACAGTCAGATCCTCCGCTGCCAATCCAAAGCCCAGTGTCAAGGTTCCCCTGCTGAGACGCTGCACTCCCGACTCCAAAACCAGTCACTGCCTCCCGGGGACTTCTCTTCCCGCCAGCCGTGTCACGGTGCTGCCCCCGCAGACCTGCTGGGCCGCCTCCCGGGGTTAGTTTAGGGAAGTAGGGCTGCGCCCCATGTTTGTGCCATGAGTAGATGCCATGTTCAGCTCCCCTGTGCCCAGTCCAAAGCCCGGGGCCAAGGTTCCCCGGCTGGGACGCTGCACTCCCGGCTCCAAAACCAGTCACTGCCTCCTGGGGACTTCTCCCACCAGCTGTATCGCCACGCCGCCCGCGCGGACTGGCTGGGCCCCCTCCCGTGGTCAGTTCAGGGGGGTAGGGCTGCGCCCCTTGTTTGCGCCGTCTCAAGATTTTGTGTTCAGCTCTCCTGGGCCCAGTCCTAAGCCCAGCGCCAAGGTTATCTGACTGAGACGCTGGCTCCAGGCTCCGAAAACAGTCTCTGCTTCCCCGTGTTTGTTCATTCTCCGTCTCTGTCATTCAGGTCGACTCTTTAAATCTGTGTTTGTTGTTCAGGGTTCATAGATTGTTATGTATGTGATCGATTCACTTGTTTTTCTGAGTCTTTGTTGCAAGAGGGATCCGAGGTAGCGTCTACCTAGTCAGCCATCTTGGCCCCGCCTCTAAATTTTTTTTTAAAAGAAAAGAAATTTTCTTTTCCAAAAAGCAGGCCCAGGATTAAGGTTCTTTGCTTTCAGCACTTGCCCTACCACTCCAGTCAGACAAGCTCACTTAGTGTAAGAGATCCCTAGAGTATAAACCACACGTAGCAGACTTGTAGTCAAGGGAGTATCAGATTACTTAATCCAATTTGATCGAAACTCTTACAGGTCTTACAGTGTTTGTAGTTGAATCTAGCTCTCTTTCACGGTTTCCTCTAACTTCGGTATCCAATCCCAGGCTGGAGCCATCTGATGAGGGAGATAAAGAGTGATTCAACAGCACCTCCAGAAGGTGAATCCTTATAGTGAGTCTAAGGCCTTCATTTTACAGATGAGAAAAGTAGGTCCAGAGAGACTAAGTGACTTGTTCATGGCTCTGTAGAGACAAAGTCAGAACCAGAGCACTAATCAATTGTTGCCAAACTTTCCAATATGTCACACCACTTTTTATTAGTGAGAATTTTCAGATTTAGTGTAAACACCATACAGAACATTTGAGTGTCATATTCTGTTACACTTAGACTGTGTTGGTGAAAATTTTTTCTATGATCTTAAAGGCCTGTGTAAACTAGAAATATGTAGCTTTTAGAAGGCTGCCTTTCCATATAAATGTCACCACAAACTCATTCACACCTATTACCTAGCAATAGTGTCATACAAGATGGACCTCTTTATGGCTGCAGCCTATTATACACCGGACTTGAGACAAATTCCTCAAAATCACATGGTTTGGATTAAGAATCAAGGCTTATTGGGGGAAACCTAAAAACAAGGACAGTAGAAAAAGAAGAGGCATGAAGTCCTCTATGCTCTCATCACCCCAGGGAGAGGCATACCACGGATTGGACCATTTACTGGATACACTATGCCTTCTGTACCAGTGAAGGGGCCACGCAGCCTTTTTCCCTTCTTATAGGATAAACATGAAAGTTACCTTGTCAGAAGACAAACATGTTTCTGGGGTTCCTAATTTTGGTTTAGATGTCTGTTTTTGGTAAAAGTTGTTTAAGAAAGCGAGCTCCACAGCTCTTTGAACTTTGGAGTCTGTGGGAAGTTGTATCCTCTATCTTGTTGTCATTAGATGCTGTCCATTCAGTTCTGACTCGTAGCAACCCTTTGAACAACAGAAGGAAACACTTCCTAGTCCTGTGCCATCCTCATAGTCATTGATATGTTTGAGCCCATTGTTGCAGCCACTGTGTCAATTCATCTTGTTGAAGATCTTCCTCATTTTCGCTGACCCTCTGCTTTACCAAGCATGATGTCTTTCTCCAGGGACTAGTCGCTCCTGATAACATGTCCGAAGTATGTGAGACAAAGTCTCCCCAGCCTCGATCTCAAGCAACATTCTAGCTGTACCTTTGTTATTCTGGCAGTCCATGGTATATTCAACATTCTTCACCACCACCATAATTCAAATGCATCCATTCTTCTTTGGTCTTCCTTATTCATTGTCCAGCTTTCACATGCGTACGAGGTGATTGAAAATACCATGGTTTGGGTCAGGCACACCTTAGTCCTCCAAGTGACATCTTTTTAATATTTTAAAGAGGCCTCTTGCAGCACATTTTCCCAATGCAATACATCGTCTGATTGCTTGGCTGCTGCTTCCATGGGCATTGATTGTGGATCCAAGTAAAACGAAACCTTTGACAACTTCAATATTTTCTCCATTTATCATGATGTCACTTATTGCTCCAGCTTTCAGGATTTTTGTTTTCTTCATGTTGATGTGTAATCCATACTGAAGGCTGTAGTTTTTGATCTTCATCAGTGTTTCAAGTCCTCTTCATTTTCAGCAAGCAAGGTTGTGTCATCTGTATATCACAGGCTGTTAATGAGTCTTCTTCCAATCCTGATACCACATTCTTTTTCATATAGTTCAGCTTCTTGGATTATTTACTCAGCATACAAATTGAATTAAGTATGGTGAAAGGATAAAACCCTTTCTTGATTTTAAACCATGCAGTATCCCTTGTTCTGTTCAAAAGACTGCTTCTTGTTTTATGTACAGGTTCCTCATGAACACAATTAAGTGTTCTGGGATCCCCGTTTTTCACAATACCATCCATAATTTGTTATGATCCACACAGTCGAGTGCCTTTGCGTAGTAAATAAACACAGGTAAACATCTTTCTGGTATTCTCTGCTTTCAGCCAGGATCCATCTGACATCAGCAATGATATCCCTCCTTCCATACCTGCCTCTGAATCCAGCTTGAATTTCTGGCAGTCTGCTGTCAATTTACTCCTGCAATCTTTTTAAAATTATTTTTAGCAAAATTTTTACTTGTGTGTGTTATTAATGATATTGTTCAATAATTTTCAAATTCCGTTTAATCTCTTTTCTTTGGAATGAGCACAAATATGGATCTCTTCCGGTCAGTTGGCCAGGTAGCTCTCTTCCAAATTTCTTGGCATAGATGAGTGAGGGCTTCCAACATTGCATCCTATTGTTGAAACATCTCAGTTGGTATTCCATCAATTTCTAGAGCCTTGTTTTTAGACAATGCCTTCAGTGCGGCTTGGATACCATCCTTTGATACCATCAGTTCTTGGTTATATTCCACCTCCTGAGATGGTTGAACATCGACCAATTCTTTTCAGTACAGTGACTGTATATTTCTTCCATCTTCTTTTGATGCTTCCTACGTTGTTCAGTATTTTGCTCATAGAATCCTTCAGTATTGCCACTTGAGGCTTGAATTTTTCCCTCAGTTCTCTCGGCTTGAGAAATGGCGAGTGTTCTTCCGTTTTGGTTTTCTAACTCCAGGTCTTTGCATATTTCATTATAATACTTTACTGAAATATCGGTGACATAGCTTCCAGCATTACCCCAATACGTAAGCCACCACAGCATGACAAACTGACAGATAAGCGGTGGACCCTCTATGTAGGAGGAAGAAAACTATTGATCCTACAGGTAGCTAAATTTGGGTGTCTCACTCTAGCTGGGAAAAGGCAGAAAACTCTAGTTCTAGTTGGCTCCTTTTCCAAGCAACTCAATATGTGCCTCCAGGGCCATTTTCAAATACCATATTTTTATACAAATAACAAAAGCCTTCTGCGTTTGTTTGTGAGCCTTGTCCTACTCCTCCCCTCCCCCCCCCACAAGGTACCCTCTTAAGCGCCTCCATACCAATCCTCTCCCACATGTTGCAGTAAAAAATTTAGCATAGCACACGTTTGAAAATACCTCTCAAGGGAGGGCAAAACCAGCAAACAAATGCAGAAACATGCATTGTTTGTGTAACAATATGGTAATTTTATATGTCACTCCACAGGCAGTATATGCGTGATAACAGAGAAAGTTTGATTCTATGATAAAAATTAGGCAAATTAAACAAAGGGTTCTTGATAGGGACAATTTACTGAAATATGTAGGAAAAAATAGTGTGTGTAGGTTTGACTTGCTTTACAAAATAAACAAGACCCCAGACATTCATATTTTTGCATAGTTATTATATTTAAATCTTTCATTTTCAGCTGTTTTACAATCACGTGCCTAAGTGTACTTTTCTTTGATCTCATTCTGCTTCTTGAATCTGTTGCTTGATATCTTTTCTTGTTTGTTTTTTCTAAATATTGTTTCTGTCCATTCTTTCCCATTTTCTGGGAATCCGGTTACTTATCTGTTATATCTTTTTTCCATACCTCATTTATTTTCCTTATTTTTTCTTTCCTTTCTTTAATTTAAATATTTTCTACTGACCTGTCTCTAGTTCACTAATTCTTTTTCTGCTATGTCTAATTTGCTCTTAACCCATCTATTATAGAATGTCCACTTTATTTTTAAAGGCAGAACATAATCCTGTTTAAATTCTCCATCTTGCCTTCGTTTTTTATAACATATTAAATAACAAACATTTTAAAATCTGTATCTAACAACTCCAATACCTGGATCAGCTTTAGGTCTGTTTCTATTGCTTATTTCTTCTCTTATTTTCAATCACTTCATTCTGCCTCTTGGAATCCCTGGAAATTTTTGTTCGAATGCTAAACATTGTGTATGAAAACTGGACAGGCTCTGAATGATGTCAGGTTCAGGCTGTCAGAGTAGAGTCTAGATTCAATCAGAGATTGAGATATAATATGAAGCTGGGCCTCAGGCTTTGTGAAGACTAGGCTATTTCCACATTACCTTTATTTCTACGGGTATTGACTGAAAACTTGGAATATTTACTAAGCCCTTTTCTCCTTGAAGAGCGCTGAATTCCAATTTTTCTTTCCCGCTAGTGCATTTGCATAGTTAGGATTCATCAAATACTTTGAGGGCAAATATCACAGAAAATATAAGGCTTATTTCTTTGTGATACCTTTTCCCTGACACCTTCCTTCCGCAAGTCTTAATTACCCAGTCCTTGAGACTTCTGACCACTTTAGCTCACCATTTTCTGGTTCACTTCTATGAATTTCCTTTCTGTCCAGGATCTTGGCCTTCAAGTCCCAGTTTCCCTGTTTGCTTTTGATGCTTTCAAATAGCTGCCTTTAAAAAATAAAAATCCCAGTATTTTATAGTTTTTTCAACAGTAACATTTTTCTGATGCAAGCTGCTGTATCATAGCCAGAAACAAAAGTTCAGTTGTACATATTTTATCTTGGTTAGTGTGACCCTAATACTTTCCAGCATGTTTTCTCCTTTTTCAAAATGGGCGACTTGAGAGTTCGACATAACTAACGCCATGATCAACCAATAATTTTTTCTCCTTCCCCTGCCTGTCTCCTCCTTTGCATACTTTTGTTAATCACTTAGTTTTGGCCTAATGTTAATGACTTTGTTCTTTGTTTGATCTGAAGCAAAAACTTCGTTTTGTTCTGTCTGACCACCTGCGACTTACACTCCCCACAGGAAAATCAGAGCCCAGGTGCCTGGTATGTATCTCTCCAGTCTGATAAAGAGTCCCTTGTCACTATCTTGTAATGAATTACTTCTCTGGCCAGGCCATCTGCGGACTACAAAGATACTTCTAACCCTTGTAAAATCCTATGTAAGCTCTAATGTAAAATTGCTCTCTGGTACTCCACAGAGACAGCCTGTGTTGCTGTCAGGTCCCAGGTGATGTATACATCTCCTGAATAAACTTTCTCATTCTTTCTGACTTGCAGTATGTTTCATTGGCTTGGGTGCTCCAGGGCACGGACCCTAGTTGGGTAACAGTTAGCCTAGCTAGAGGATTATAAATTTCATTGATCTTTGCAAAGAGCCAGCTTTTGGCTTAGTCGATTTTCTCTACTAATTTCCTGTTTTCAAGTTCATTGATTTTTGCTCTAATTTTTATTATTCCTTTTTCCCCCCTGGCTTAATCTGAATGTAATTTGCTCATTTTTTTCAAGTTTCCTAAGGTGAAAGCTTATAGGATTGGTTTTTTATTTTTTATTTTTAAAAATACATTATTTTAGCCAGATGGCAGTCTGATCACACATAGTCCAAGAACACTCAAATAGTGAAGATGCAAATATAATCAGATACTAAAGACTGGTCTTCAAACATCATAGCCAATGATGGCACACTTGCCTATGATCTCGCTAATATAAAAACACATCCACACCTCAGTGGCCACCAAACCATTCAGCAGAGCTTTCTTAACTGTGAACTACTTGAAGCTACCAGTTTGAGAACTATTCACTATTTTTTTCAGTCTCTGAATAGCTGCAGAGATCTTAGCAGAGGCTGAAGGAACCAGCTCCACCTTGGCATAGTGCCAAGATATGGCCACTCGAGGCTTCGAGTAAGTCACAGCAGCATTTGCCATCGCTGCAGCCTTCTTCCATGAGGTTACATAAAAATTGGGCCATGGTTCTAGGATGGAAAGCCCATTGCCCCCAACAGCCAGCTGAATGTCACTCCTGGAAAGGACCCACTGTAGGACCAGATCTTTCTTCTTTTCTGTTCAATGCTATAAACTTCACTCTAAGTGCAGCTTTCACTGTACTCCACAAATTTTGATGTTATGTTTTCATTTTCATTAGTTCAAAATATTTTTAAATCTTTCTTGAGATTGCTTCTTTGATGCATGTGTTATTTAGAAGTGTATTATTTAATCTCCAAATATTTTGAGATTTTCTACCTTACTCTCTGTTATTGATGGAGGTTTTATCTCTCAGGACAGCCCATCCTTAGTCTCCAGCAATTAGTCAATTACCCTTTAAGTATTCCTACCAATGTTGGGCCTGGGAGAAATTTAGGCTTCCAGTAAGCTGTAATTTTTTCTGTCTGCCTGCATCTCTAATTTTGGGGTGGTGATTTACCCTGTGACCTTGATTCTCTGATGTGTCTAAGAAAAGTTGTTGATTTTCAGCTTTTTTCTTGTTAAAAGATGGGAGTGGTGACTTTCAAGCTCTTTACATGTCAGACATTAGAAATAACTATATCACATTATTAAAAAAAAAAAAAACCCTTTGCCATTGATTCCCACTCATGGCGACCCTATAAGACAGAGTAGAACTGCCCCATAGGGTTTCCAAGAAGCAGCTGGTGGATTCGAACTGCTGACTTTTTGGTTAGCAGCCAAGCTCTTAACCACTGTGCCAGTGAATATTAATTGTTAATAAAATAGAAGATTAATTTTGCAAATGAAAGAATCTTTTTTCAGTATAAACAAGTCTTAATTCTATTTGCACCATCTTTTTAATTTCTCCTAAATAAATTTTTCTTAAATTTCCTAAATTTCATTTCCTTAAACCAAAAACCAAACCAAACCCCTGCTGTCAAGTCGATTCTGCCCCATAGGGTTTCCAAGTAGCTCCCGGTAGCAGCTGTAGCACTTAACCACTATGCTACCAGGGTTTTCTTCCTCAATTAAAGAAATAAAAATGTCCTTACATAAACTACATTTTACACAATGTACTTAAAATACTTTAAATATAATCATTTGCATTTTAAAATGCTCAATTGTGAGTTTATGAAAATTAGAAAAAAATATAAAATCAAATACTGTTTTTGAACCTAGCCTCAATTTTGTACAAAATCAATTTCTAATCCAAAAGATATGCTGCTTTTACTTTCAGATTGTCCTGGTGCATATTTTGATTAAACTTCATTAATGTATATTGCAAATAAGTTTTCTTTAATATATTGTGGATTAGGCATTAAAGTAGAAAGATCAATGATTTGAACATCAGGTAAAAATAACATAAAAGAGAGATTTAAGCTGGAAATGTGGCTTAGTATAGTCAACCTAGGTGGTCAGGATCTGAAGCTACAGAAAATTCACTGGATAGTATGAGATTTGGAAATTTTGCTGGATTGTGACTGCTTCCTAAATGTTCATAAATAGGG
Source organism: Loxodonta africana (assembly GCF_030014295.1). Taxonomy (NCBI): domain Eukaryota; kingdom Metazoa; phylum Chordata; class Mammalia; order Proboscidea; family Elephantidae; genus Loxodonta; species Loxodonta africana. The sequence continues at coordinate 206,013,498 of NC_087342.1, forward strand.
TCCTCCACACTTCCATGGAAGCTTTCTATACCTTCTTAGTTACCTCTCTATCTCCTTTCCAAACTTTTGGTCCCCTATCTATTCACTTTTCCTCTTACACTCAACAAATGACTTCCTATATCACAAGGAAAACAAGCTATCAGATGTAGGTCCCACAAATGCCTACTACCATATCAACAAACATAGCTGTGGCTTGGCCTTCATCTGAAGCCTCTACTGAGACTTCCTCCACTCCGCTAAGGTTCCACACACACACACCCACCCCCCACCCCGCAATCACAGCCCTCCAGGCCACTGCTTCTAACTGCAGTTTGGCCCAATCACACTCTGGCCATAACTGCAGCTTGAATTTGGTGCCAGAACCCCCCATATGTGTGAACCAAGATTTTAGAGCAGGCATAGGGCCTGAAGAGCTGTGTCCTCAATCTGTCCTTGGACCTGAACATCACTGACATGATTCAACAGCCTGACCTCCAAATGTGGACATGGGAGGGCTAAGGGCAGAGAGTTCCGGAGCATCAAACCCAACCCCTGGATGCCATTGGAAATAAAAAGCTCCCTAATCCCCTCAGTCAGGGAACATGTGGCCTTATCATCGCTAGACCCTGCGTTGCTCCTTGTCTGCACAGACAATAAATTTCCACTTTCTGTTTCCCTTGCAGCTGGTACTGTGTTGTCCATCTTATTTTCATCAGCTAATAGGACAGGGCAAGAACCCTCGTTCTGTTACAGGTTTTGGTGATTCTGGTAGGACTTTTGGATTCTGAAACCTGGGCGGTAAGTAACCAAAAAAAAAAAAAAAAACTCCTTAAGATGCACCCCGACCCCGTTTGGTTGGTAAGGAGTTTCGGGTGGCCACCATGATCCCTGCCCCGGGACAAGGTCTGCTGGGTCCCCACCTCAGCTCAGAAACAGAAACTGGAAACTGAATGGGACCAGGTTGCTCCACTGGTCATCTGAGGGCAGTTAAAGTCTCCCCTGAGGGGGGTTACAGTCCCTCTGGGGAGCTAGGCAAAGAAGAGGGTGGCAACAGTGCAGTCCTAAGACCCGACCCCAAGGGTTGTAAACCGAGGGAAGTGGGGGCTGTGGCCTCTGGGACCCATCCTCAGCCTAGATGGGGTACCTCACTCCATCTGAAACCAACGGTATCAGGTCACCCTGCCATCGGTGATGATCTTTGTCCATCTGTGATCACCCAAGGTTAATCGGTAGTTGATAAAAAAAATAGAGGGTATTTAAGTCCCTCAAAAGGTGCCCTGCCATAACAACGATCTTTCTTTCAGAACACTCTTTTCCCCTTTCCCTTTCTTTATAGCTGCTCTCCAACAGCAGAAAATCGGTAATTTAATTTATGGTCACTGATTTTGGTTAAGTCCTGGTTTTGGTTTTTGGTTTAGAGGATGTCCTTTTTGCATTGTTATTCTTTGTCTGTCTGTCTGGTAGGCGCTCCTCTAGGTTGGAGGGTGAGCATCATTCTGTTTGAATGCGTTTAAAACTGGTGTTCTTTGTCTGTGTGTCTTTGTGTGAGTGTGTAGGTGTAGGAACAGGGATAATCCTAAAATCATTCCAAAGCATTCACCCTTAAGGTGTACTTCAGAAAATTGAGATAAATTCAGTTATAATTGTGGGAAAAAGAGAAAGTCCACAGTGCTGCCACCACAGTTAGTGATGAACACCCCTTTCAATTCCAGTAGCGCCTGCAGCTCCCTCCTAGACCTATGCCGGTAGTGGGGGGGTGGGGGGGGAAGGGTGGAGAATTAACCAGGGAAGGCAGTTCAATTGCTCTTGGAATTTTCCCTTGCCATCATACAGGGGGACATCCTATGAAGGGGCAAATGTGGCCCTGGGTGCCACAAAGCCAGAACAGAGCCAACAGGGAGGGCTAGCCCCCCAACAGTATCCCCTCCACCAAACAACTCCAGTGGCAAATAGGGTCCAGGGTCCCTTTAGTACAGCGGACCTGATTAACTGGAAGAATAACACCTCAGGATGTTAGGAGAAACCAAAGATATTGTATGAACTGTTTACTACCATCTTTAGTTCTTTTGATTCCACCTGGGCAGGCTGTTATTCTCTCTTAAGCACCTTCCTCCCCCTGAGAAGAGAAGAAGATGGTCCTAGACAAGGTCGGAGAGGAAGCCCAGAAGAAATGTGATGCTCGATGGACCAGAAATGCAGTTGATGACATCTTCCCCCTTCAAGACCTCACTGGAACCACAATCACACAGTGGAATATGGTAGGTTCAGCCAATATTGGGACTGTCCTTTGGTGGGCCTTAGATGTAGAGTGCCTAAGCTCTTAGATTAGAACAAAGTATATGAAATTAACCAGTGTAAACATGAGGACCCTGCAGCCTTCCTCAAAAGAGTTTATAGAGCCTTTAGACAATATAGTGATCAGGATCCAGAGGACCCAACAAATGCTCACGTGGTCAATAATATTTTTATAAGACAGTGTGTACCGGATATTGAGAATCAACTTCACAAAATAGAGGGAAGAGTAACTATGAGTATTGAACACCTAGTCGAGTTGACATTCAAGGTCTATAACAACAGAGAAGAAGACAAAGACAGGAAGTGCCAAGTTGCCCTACTGGCAACAACAGCAACAGTACAGAAATGGTAAAGGCCCCCTAAGAGGAGAAAGACCCGAAGACCCTAGCGAGGCCCGGCCCTGACCCCCGCTGGGAGAGAACCAGTATGCATATTGTGAGCAAGAGGGCCACTGGCAAAGACAGCGTCCCGAGAGAGCGAGTACCGAGTAACTAAATACCAGACCTCTCTAGTGGGTAATCCCAGCATATCGGTCCAATCTGTTGACGCTCCAGATTCAGCCACCCCTCTTCCCACTCTGCTCCTGAGAGACTCCGTCCACCATGACTGTGTCTGGACAGTGGTCCTGGTCCATGCCAGCTGTCCAGACCCACAAAATCAACCTCTAGCAGATGCCAGTTTAGAGATCTTCATAGGTGGGAGTAGCTTCATCGAGGGTGGCCAACAGAGAGTGGGCCACGCAGTTGTCAGTCACACCGAGGTCCTTGAGGCAAATGCTCTCCCAAATGGAACCTTAGCCCAAAAAGCCAAGCTGGTTGTGGTGATCCAGGCCTTGTGGCTGGCCAAGTCTAAGAGAGTGACCATTTATATAGATTTGGAGTACTTGTTGTCAGTTTTACATGTATATGGGACTTTGTGGAAGCAAAGACAGCTTTTAAATTGGGTCAGTAAAGAAATCAAACACGGCCAACAGATTTTACAACTCCTTGAGGCGGTGTCACTCCCCACTACTCTGGCTGTGGTACACTGCAAAAGACATCAATAGGAAGATACAGTAGTGGCCCAAGGCCACCAAAGGGCCGACTTAGAAGTCAAGTGAGCAGCTAGAACTGTGACCCCAGCAGAAGTGACTGATTCTAGCTTGTCATAAGCTACAGAAGACCTTTATAGTTGCAAAAATAGGGGCGAGACAGGGAAGAAACAACTGAGAGGCTTGGAGGAGTAAAAGGATAGACAGCAAGAAGAATGAAGAAAAAACAAAAAGGTGAGAAGAAAGTAGAGAGGTAGAGAAGAAAGAGAGAGAGAGCTCCAGAATGGACTGTCCTGGGTTTCCAAGAAAAACTTAAATGTAAATATATTGATTTATTCTGCTACTGGATCAGATTTTAGAGTCTTGTGAGCAGCTGGCTCTGCACCACCTGTCACTCTGTATGGTCCTTCTCAATATTAAATACCACCACTTACAAAAAAAAAAGAGAGAGATAACAAGATCTTCAGCAGCATAAGAGGAGACTAAGCACCAGGAATATGTTCTGGAAGAAGATCGCAATAAAAAGGTAAAGTGGACTTGCAAGAAGACCTTTTTTAAGACCTTTCCCTTGGCTCTGTTCAAGACTAGGCTTGCACCTCAAACCAAACTTAAGGTAAGCCTTTTTGAGCTTATGTATGGGCGTCCCCTCCTTCATAACTTGTGGGAAGGCTTGATTACTCTGTGTCCTGAGGCTACAGAAATGCACAAAGCTAACTTGCTATTAAACAATATTTGTTTTCTGTGGCAGGGGTGCTTGACTCTCTTTACAAGTACATGACGTGACAGATTTCTTCCACAACCTGAACTCTCTCCCTGTCAAGACCTGGAGCACTACAGCCTAGGGAGAACAAACCCCCGGCACTGCAGTCTAAGATTGCCATAAAGGGAGCGTGAATCCACCACTCTCGCATCAAGCCGACTCCCACTCACGATACCGACCAACAAGCCCTGCAGAACAATAAGGATTGGCAGGACAATAATAATTGAGAAACTCAGGATTCAGAGGATTTAAAGTGATAGGCAATTGTGCCAGCTGATTGCCATCCCCTGGCGATTGTACAGGTTGTCATTGATGACTGTGTTCACGTTTGCCACTTATATATGGCCTTATATTCTGCTTGTTTGTTTTCTATGTCTGTCTGGAGGAAAAACAGGGCCCCCAGAATGGCCAGATAATTATCTCATAAACACCTCAATCACTCTGTCCAACCACATGAGGCCTACACCCCTGGACACACTCATTTACCTCCGAAACACATTTACAATGCCACAAAAACAAATAAATAAATAAATGCCCTGCGTGCTGACCTGGGCTTTGTGGTCCGCTGGCCCCCAGTAGATGTGTCTGAGTGCGTGGGTCTGGCTCATCCCCAGGTGATCCCAGCCAGGCTTGTCCTCATCCTGGCAATAGATGGACAGCTCCTTACATCAGTCCTGTCACAACCACTGGCCAATGTTCCCTAAGATTTTTGTTCCTCTTAGGCACCAGTGTCCGCATGTACTGGGCTTCCAGCCGAGCCTCAGGTTATAGACTAAAGAGGACACTGGGCTTAATTCTACCAGGGGCATGTACAGTAATAGGGCTCCTGGCCCCTTGGGGAGGGTTTGAGCTTGTCCATAGTAAATGGCTACACAAGTTCAACCAAGACCCAACTTCACAGGATATCTGGGATATAGTAAAGGCAGCAAGCAGAGAGTGGGGGACCTCATACCACCAAGAAAGCAGTGCTGGAAGTAGAACACGTCCTTTGGACCTGATGTTCCTGCTCTGAAATGCTCCCAGACTAAAGGAAGACTGACGACAAGGACCTTCCTCCAGAGCTGACAGAAGGAGAAAGCCTTCCCCTGGAGCTTGAACCCTGAATTTGAACTTCTAGCCTACTGGACTGTGAGAGAATAAACTTCTCTTCGTTAAAGCCGTCCACTTGTGGTATTTCTGTTATAGCAGCACTAGATGACTAAGACAACAGGGATGGGAATTTGTGAAAAGTCACAGCCTTGAAAACCCTGTGGAGCAGTTCTATTCTGCATACATGGGGCCTCTATGAGTCAGAATCGACTCAATGGCAACTAACAACCCACTAGTGGATTGTGAAGTTAACTAGTCTCTTTCAACAAAAAATATTCTTTTTAAAAATTAAGTACAGTAGAATCAACAATATCAGAATGGAACACATGTATTCTAACCAAGAGCTGTCCATATTGCAGCAAATATTGCTGAAAACTAAGTTGAGCGACAGCTGGTGGAGGGGATGTTATGAATATATTCACTAGTTGGGAGCTGGACATGTGTTCTTCTCTTCACTGGGCCTCATTCGATTTTCCGGATTTGATCATGATTGTATCAGAAGAGTTAATATTTTTTTACAATTTAATTTTATGTTAATATAATTTACACTTAAGGGGCAATTCTACTCTGTCCTATAGGGTTGTTTTGAGTCAGAATCAACTTGACAGCAACAGGTTTGTTTGTTTGCTTGTTTTTGGCTTTATGAAGTGAAGTTTAGGAAAATTTTATCCAGTGTTGGCAAAAGCAGCAAGACTTTCCAGCAAGTTTTGGCTATGAGTTAACAACTTTCGGTGTGTTTTTTGGATTAGGCATAATTATTAGGCATTTTTAAAATTCATGAAAATTGCACATTATATTCAAACGTGTACAAATTACCCTTTAAAAGTTCATTTTACTGTTAGAAGAAATAATAATGATGACGAAAAATAGAGAAGCATATTCTGATTCAGCTGCCAGATCTAGACATGTCAATAGTGATAATATTAAAATGTTCTTTCTAACTGACAAATTTCTTTATTCGAATTGCAATCCAAAAAGGATAAAGAAGTACAAGCTATTTTACAAATATTAAGTATAGCTTGTCAAATACTCAAAATCCATTCAGTGTATTATTTGTTATGATATTCCTGCAAATGAAAGCTTAAAGCCTTCCCCCAAAAGTCCCCAGAACTTGGAAAGACAGTAAGCCATGCTTTTTTTATAAGACCCTCAAACGTTTTCAAAGAAAGACACAAAGTTGTCAACACTATTTCTAAGTTATCTTATGTCAGTTAGTGAGAAAGCATTATTGTATTTAGTTGTATATGTGTGGCAAAAGAGAAAATTAATCACATAGTTGCTGAATAAAATTACTCTTTCCGGCATACATGGATTAATAAATATGACTCTTGGTAATAAATTAGCTGAGAAATTTAAAACTATACTTCTGAGTGATAGTAAGGGAAACCCCGGTGGCATAGTGGTTAAGTGCTATGGCTGCTAACCAAGAGGTTGGCAGTTTGAATCCACCAGGCGCTCCTTGGAGAAACTCTATGGGGCAGTTCTACTCTGTCCTGTAGGGTCGCTGTGAGTCAGAATCAACTCAACCGCAGTGGGTTTGGCTTTTGGTTAAGTGATAGTACCTCCTCTTAACAAATTTGTGGTTCTACAGATCATACAGAATAGAATTAGTAGTTATTACATGAATATTGGCAGACATAGACTTCATGATTCAACCTGATGAGAACACTGATATTTCAAGTTGCCAATACTTTTTATGCCAAATATATATGACATGATGATTTTATAAAGGAATTGTGTTTAAATTTAACCTAACACATAACTGGATTAAGTGGCTTGATGGAACTGGAAAAGTGCATTATCTGAAAAGCATTTAAACTAGAAAATTGTAATAAGACTGGAAATCATGCAGAAGTACATACGACCAGAAAATACAGCCGAGTAATTTAAAATATTGTTAGAAGCTACTATTTACATTACTATTTGGAGTCATTGATTGTATCTCGTAAAGATTAGGCATTCTAAGAATTCTACCGAATATATTGCATTTGAAGTCAAGAGTAATGATCATTGTTTGATTTCTTTAAGGGAACCTTCACTTTTTGATATGTTTTGATCAGAGATTGGAGGTTTGGCTGAAACTGGTGATAGTCTAATAAATCCTGCAAGTCTCTGCCACGGGAATAGAGCTGTGGCTCCACACGGGGCCTCCCGAGAGATTACATTTTACCCAAGTATATCTCTGTGACCACACCTTCACCAACGGAATGTAGGAGAAAGATTGGTGCAACTTCTACATTTGAGGCCTGGGCTCGCCTACTTTCTCTTTCTCTTCCTATGAGCTAGAACACAATGTGTTTAGGGCACAGATGGGAACACTTCTGCACAAAAGTGGACCAGCAAGATATAAGGTATGTGGTCCATGACTGATCTCCTCGAACTATTGTAGCAACCTAGACCTAGACCACTGACACAGGATTTAATTTAAGCAAGAAATGGACATCTGTGTTCCGTAAATCGCCGTACTGTTGGGTCTTTGTTAAAGTAGCTTAGCTTTTCCTTGAAGTAATATAGTACGAATTGTATCATACTGCCTTAGTCATCTATGCCACTGTAATAGAAATACCACAAGTGGATGGCTTTAACAAAGAGAAAATTATTCTTTCACAGCCTAAGAAGCTAGAAATCTGAATTCAGGGTGGCAACTCCGGGGGAAGGCTTTCTGTCTCCATGGCCTCTCCTTGTCCTCAATCTTTCCCAGTCAAGGAGCTTCTCAGCAAAGGGGCCCTGGGTCCAAAGGACGCACTATTCCTCCAGCTCTTGTTCCTTGGTGGTATGAGGGGTCCCTGTCTCTCTGCTTGCTTCCCTCTTTTATATTTCAAAAAAGATTGACTTAAAACACAACCTAATCTTATAGAATGAGTCTGCCTCATTAACATAACTGCCTCTAATCCTGCATCATTAACATCAGAGAGGTAGGATTTATAACACATAGGGAAATCACATCAGAGGACAAAATGGTGGACAGTCATTCAATACTTGGAATCATGGGCTAGCCAAGTTGACACATATTTTTGGAGGGACACAATTCAATCCATAACACATACTGAGGTTACTGATTGTTACTACTTAGATTATATGAGCTCAGAAATGGGATTCACATTTTCGTATTTGAAAAGCAATCTCATTTGGGCTAATAGTTTTTCAGATTATATTTTAGCAACAAAATTGGCATATATAGCTGATATTTTTGACATTTTTAATTAACTGAACTTGGATCTTTGGGGAAAAAGTAACATTTCAAGATGTTGAGTATATCCAACAGTTGCAAAATACATTTTAAGGAATCACCATGGTTACTATATCTTCTCAACATTTTTGTAACACTTCAAGAGAACGTATTAAGAAAACACTTTAAATTGGAATAAAATTAAAGGTATTAATCATATTGCAAGTATCTGTTGCAAACTTTAAGCATTATTTCCCAGAAAAGAAAGGACAAGAAAATGTTAAGGAAGAACATTTGGATAAGAGAACAATTTGTTTTCAAATCTTAAATCCGTATTTGAATTAAAGTTGACACCCATAGAAGAAAACTAATTACTGTTTTGTTACTCAAACACATTGAAGAGTGATTATAACTTTATCAACATTTTAGGTTAAGATTAAAGAAGAATTTCAATTGCTTAGTAGAGTGTACTGATATTAATAGATTCCACAACTTACATGTGTGAACCAGAATTTTTAACTAACGTAACTAAAGACAAGTGGAAGAAAACGTAGCATTGTTCTCATATGCTCTAGCCTGGAATGAATTTAGAAACAAGTAAGGATGTCTGCTGCAATGAATAAAATTATATTTAATAGTATCTTTATTACAGTTGACAGTAAGAAATGTTTTACAAATAAAACTTTTGTTTCAGTTTTTTAAATCTATCTAAAAAAAAAAAATACATGTATCTGGAAACCTTGGTGGCATAGTGGTTAAGAGCTACGGCTGCTAACCAAAAGGTGGCAGTTCAAATCAACCAGGTGCTCCTTGGAAACACTATGGGGCAGTTCTACCCTGTCCTATAGGGTCACTATGAGTCAGAATCAACTCAACGGTGGTTTTATACATGTATTTGGAGCCCTGGTGGCACAGTAGTTAAGAGGTTGGCTGGTAATCAAAAGGTTGGCAGTCCAAATCCACCAGCCACTCCTTGGAAACCATATGGGGCAGTTCTACGCTGTCCTATAGGGTCGCTATAAGTCAGAATCAACTCAATGGCAATAGATTTTTTGGTTTATACATGTAGCTATGTATTCAGTGATTACAAAGTATATTTTCTACTTTGAGTAGTAGTAAGAAAAAATATGGTGTTTTAACAGTACTACTCTCACTTTTCTACCAAACGTTTGTCAGTTTGTTTCACTGTGGTGGCTTGCATGTTGCTGTGATACTGGAATCTCTGCCATTGGTATTTCAAATACCAGTGCAGTTACATTTGGTGGACAGGTTTCAGTGGAGCTTCCAGCCTAACACAGTCTAGGAAGAAGGATCTGGCAGTCTACTTCTGAAGTAACTGACCAGCGAAAACCTTATGGATAGCAGCAGAACATTGTCTGATATACACCTGGAAGATGATCCTGTCAGGTCAGAAGGTACTCAAAACTCAACTGGGAAAGAGCTGTCTCCTTAACGAAGAATTGACTTTAATCACGTGGATGCAGTCAGGCTTTGGGAACCTTCATTTGTTGATGTGGCACAACTCAAAATGAGAAGAAACAGGTGCAGACATCCATTAATAATCAGAACATGGAATGTAGGAAGTATGAATCTAGGAAAATCGGAAGTTGTCAAAAATAAAGTAGAACACATAAAGATTGATATCCTAGGCAAGAGTGAGCTGAAATGGACTGGTATTGGGTGTTTTCAATCAGACAATCATATGGTCTACTAAGCTGAAAGTGACAAATTGAAGAGGAGTGGCATCGCGTTCATTGTCAAAGAATACCTTACAAAGTCTATCCTGAAGTACGATGCTATCAGTGATAGAATAATATCCATACGCCTACAAGGAAGACCAGTTAATACGACTATTATTCAAATGTATGCACCAAACCACTAAGGTGAAAAATGAGGAAACTGAAGATTTTTACCAACTTTTGCAGTCTGAAATTGATCGAACATGCAATCAAGATGCATTGATAATTATTGATGATTGGAATGGGAAAGTTGGAAACAAAGAAGGATCGGTAGCTGGAAAATATGGCTTTGGTGATAGAAACAAGACCAGAGAATGCATGATAGAATTTTGTAAGACCAATGACTTATTCATTGGAAATACTTTTTTTCAACAACATAAATGGTGAGTAAAAATGTGGACCTCACTGGATGGAATACACAGGAATCAGATTGACTGCATCTGTGAAAAGAGGCGATGGAAAAGCTCAATATCATCTGTCAGAACATAGGCCAGAGACCAACTTCAGAACAGACCATCAATCGCTCAGAGGCAAATTCAAGTTGAAGCTGAAGAAAATTCAAACAAGTCCACGAGAGCCAGAATGTGACCTTGAGTATATTCCACCTGAATTTGGAGACCATCTCAAGAATTGATTTGACACATTGAATGCTAATGACCAAAGACCAGACGAGTTGTGGAATGACATCAAGGACATCATACATGAAGAAGGCAAGAGGTCATTAAAAAGACAGGAAAAAAAGAAAAGACCAAAATGAATGTCAGAAGAGACACTGAAAGTTGCTCTTAAACAGAGCAGCTAAAGCGAATGGAAGAAATGATGAAGTAAAAGAGCTGAACAGATTTCAAAGGGCTGTTCAAGAAGACAAAGTAAAACATTATAATGAAATGCGGAAAGACCTGGAGTTAGAAAACCAAAAGGGAAGAACACACTTGGCATTTTTCAAGCTGAAAGAACTGAAGAGAAAATTCAAGACTTCAGTGGCAATTTTGAAGAATCCTATGGGGAAAATATTAATGACCTAGGAAGCATCAAAAGCAGATGGAAGGAATACACAGAGTCACTGTACCAAAAAGAATTGGTCAACATTCAACCATTTCAGGAGGTAACATATATATGATCAAGAACCAATGGTATTGAAGGAAGAAGTCCAAGCTGCACCGGAGGCACTGGCAAAAAACAAGGCTCCAGGAATTGACAGAACACCAACTGAGATGTTTCAACAAAGGGATACAGTGCTGGAGGTGTTCACTCATCTATGGCAAGAAATATGGAATACAGCCACCAGGCCAAAAGACTGGAAGAAATCCATATTTGTGCCCATTGCAAAGAAAGGTGATCTAACTGAATATGGAAATTATTGAACAATAATATTAATGTTACATGCCAGGAAAATTTTGCTGAGGATCATTCAAAGGTGGTTGCAGCAGTACATCAACGGAAAATTCAAGCTGAATTCAGAAGAAAATGTGTAACGAGGGATATCATTGCTGATCTCAGATGGATCCTAGCTAAAAGCAGAGAATACCAGAAAGATGTTTACCTGTGTTTTACTGACTATACAAAGACATTTGACTGTGTGAATCATAACAAATTATGGATGACATTGTGGAGAATGGGGACTCCAGAACACTTAATTGTGTTCATGCCAAACCTGTACATGGCCAAGAAGCAGTCATTTGACTGGACAAGAGGATACTGTGTGGTTTAAAATCAGAAAAGGTGTGCGTCAGGGTTGTATCCTTTCACCATACTTACTCAATCTGTACGCTGAGGAAATAATCCAAGAAGCTGGACTATATGAAGATGAATGTGGCATCAGGATTGGTGGAAGTTTCATTAACAACCTGCAAAATGCAGATGACACAAACTTGCTTGCTGAAAGTGAAGAGGACTTGAAGCACTTATGGGTAAAGATCAGTACGAATTACACCTCAACATAAAGAAAACAAAAATCCTCACAACTGGACCAATAAGCAACATCATGATAAATGGAGAAAAGATTGAAGTTGTCAAGGATTTCATTTTACTTAGATCCACAATCAATGCCCATGGAAGCAGCAGTCAGGAAAACAAAAGACATACTGCATTGAGCAAATCTGCTGCAAAAGACCTCTCTCAAGTGTTAAAAAGTGAAGATGTCACTTTGAGGACTAAGGTGTGTCTGACTCAAGCCATGATATTTTCAATTGCTTCAGGTGCATGTGAAAGCTGGACAACGAATATGGAAGACTGAAGAAGAATTGACGTCTTTGAATTATGGTGTTGGTGTAGAATATTGAATATACCATGGGCTGCTAGAAGAATGAAAAAGTCTGTTTTGGAAGAAATACAGCCAGATTGCTCCTTGGAAGCGAGGATGGCGAGACTTTTTCTCATGTACTTTGGATATGTTATCAGGAGGGACCAGTCCCTGGAGAAGGACATCATGCTTGGTAAAATAGAGGGTCCAGGAAAAAGAGGAAGACCCTTGATGAGATGGATTGACACAGTGGCTGCAACATGGGTTGAAGCATAACAAAGATTATGAGGACGGTGTAGGAACAGGCACGCTTTTGTTCTGTTGTATATAGGGGTGCTGTGAATCAGAACCAACTCGATGGTACCTTACAACAACAATCACAACAACTCTCACTTTTTCCTCACAAACACAGTCAGTAAGTTGTTTATATTTGTGTTTTCACCTGCTCTTAATCCATTGCCACCAGGCTCTGTCCTCATTATTCTCCTAGGGCCATCTTCTGCTGAATCCTGACTAAACTCTCATATCCATTAGATTCTTTTCTGTCTTTATCTTTGTCCTTTCTGTGGCCTTTGGCTTTGTTGCCTGGAGACTAATTTTATTTCATTTTTTGAATTATATTTTAAAAAATAACACTTTTATGGTCATAAAGATAAAAATCTTGAATGAAAAAATAAGCTCACCTATCATCCCCTCACAGGTATTAATATTTCATATTTTTCAGTTATACATTGTTATGTATTTTCAAATGTATATGTACAACCACAACAAGTACTTAAATAATAAATTTGGGATCATTTAGTGTATAGAAGTATGCAGCATTTTACAGGCTGCTTATTTAATAATATAGAAGAAATCACTTTTCATGTCATTAAATATTCCTCTCCCACATTATTTTTAAGCTCTTACAGTATGCTATTTTATGAATATATCATGGATTATTCATTCAATTCTCTATTGTTGGACATTTAGTTTTCAATTTTCTTAAATAATTGAAAGAAAGACACAATGACATTTCCATAACATTCCATAACAATGCATTTCCATAACCACTTCCTTAAGATGAGTTCCTAGAAGTGGGATTGCTGGCGCACAGCCTCATGTATGCTGCATACCATCCAAACTCCCTCCAGTAATATGGTACCGCATTACACTCCCAGCAGCATCCAGGACATGAGAGGACCCAGTTATCAATTCCACACCAACACGAGGCGGTAACATTTAAAATCTCTTAGCTAATTTGACTAGTGAAAATAGCATCTTATTTAAAAGCTTGTGTTCTTTGGTTACTAGGTCATTGAAAGTTTTCATAGGTTTGTGGGTCATTGTATTTCTTCTGTGATACGACTTCATATTCTTTGTCTATTTTTTATTAGGGTGTATATTAGTTTCTTAATACTTTGTAAAAGCTTTTTTAAAACTAACCTTTATAGCACTAAAGCTATTGTAATTTTTCCCTAGTTTGTTACTTGATTAAGTAAATTTGATTGTTTTTAATTGTACAAACAATAAATATTCTTACAGAGATTCAAAAACATAAAACTCCATAAAAATTAAAAGTTGAGTTACTCTCTTTCCTCCTTCAACCTACTCATCTGTTTGTTGTACTGTGGTGACTTCCATGTTGCTGTGATGCTGGAAGATATGCCACTAGTATTTCAAGATACCTGCAGGGTCACCCATGATGGACAGGTGTCAGCAGAGCTTCCAGACAAAGACAGTCTAGGAAGAAGGACCTGGTGGTCTACTGCTGAAAAAATTGGCCAGTGAAAACCGTATGACTAGCAGCAGAACATTGTCTGATATAGTCCTGAAAGATGAGCCCCCCAGGTTGGCAGGCACTCAGTATATTACTGGTGAAGAGCTGCCTCCTCAAAGTAGAGTCAACTTTAATGATGTAAGGGGGTAAAGCTTTTTGGATCTTCATTTGCTGACGTGGCACAACTCAAAATGAGAAGAAACAGCTGCAAACATCCATTAATAATCAGAACACGGAATTATGAAGTATGAATCTAGAAAAATTGGAAGTTATCAAAAATGTAATGGAATGCATTAGTGAGCTGAAATGGACTAGTATTGCCATTTTGAATCAGACAATCATATGGTCTACTATGTCAGGAATGACAAATTGAAGAGGATTGATGTTGCATTCATTGTCAAAAAGAACATTTCAAGAACTATTCTGAAGTAAAACGCTGTCAGTGATAGGATAATATCCATACATCTACAAGGAAGACCTGTTAATGCAACTATTATTCAAATTTATATACCAACCACTAATGCCAAAGATGAAGGAATTAAAGATTTTTACCAACTTCTCCAGTTTGAAAGTGATTAAACATGCAATCAGGATGCATTGATAATTACTGGTGATTGGAATGCGAAAGTTGGAAACAAAGAAAGATCTGTAGTTGGAAAATATGGCCTTGGTGATAGAAATGATGCCAGAGATTGCATGACTGAATTTTGGAAGACCGATGATTTATTCACTAGAAATGCTTTTTTTCAGCAACATAAATGGCGACTGTGTACGTAGACCTTACCAGATGGAATACACAGGAATCAAATAGGCTACATCTGTAGAAAAAGACAAAGAAGAAGCTCAGTAACATCAGTGAGAATAAGTCTGGGAGCCGACTGTGGAAGAGACCATCAACTGCTCTTACGCAAGTTCAAGTGGTAGCAGAAGAAAATTAAAACAAGTCCATAATAGCCAAAGTACAGCCCTGAATATATCCTACCTGAATTTGGAGACCATCTCAAGAATAGATTTGACGAGTTGAACACTAATGACTGAAGATCAGACTAGTCGCAGAATGACATCAAGGACATTATACGTGAAGAAATCAAAAGGTCATTAAATAGACATGAAAGAATGAAGAGATCAAAATGGATGTCAGAACAGGCGCTGAAACTTGCTCTTGAATGTAGACCAGCTAAAGCAAATGGAAGAAATGATAAAGTAAAAAAAACTGAATGGAAGATTTTAAAGGAGGCCCAAGGACAAAATATTTTAATGAAATGTGCAAAGACCTGGAGTTAGAAAACCAAAAGGGAAGAATACACTTGGCATTTCTCAAGCTGAAAAAACTAAAGAAAAAATTGTAGCCTTGAGTTGCAACATTGGAGGATTCTATGGGCAAAATGCTTACAACCACAGGAAACATCAAAAGCAGATGGAAGGAATATATAGTGTCATTGTGCCAAAAAGAATTGGTCAACATTCATCCATTTCAGGAGGTAGTATATTATCATGAACCAACAGTAATGAAGGAAGAAGTCCAACCTATATTGGAGGCATTGGCAGAAAACAAGGCTCTAGGAATTGACAGAATACCAACTGAGATGTTTCAACAAAGGGATGCAGCACTGGAGGTGCTCACTCATCTCTGCCAAGGAATTTGGAAGAGAGTTACCAGGCCAACACTGGAAGAGATCATATTTGTGTCCATTCCAATGAAAGATCATCCAACAGAATGCAGAAATTATCGAACAGTGTCATTAATATCACACACATGTAAAATTTTGCTCAAGATAATTCAAAAGTGGTTGCAGGAAACCGCCAGAAATTCAACCTGGATTCAGAAGAGGACGTGGAAGGAGGGATATCATTGCTGATGTCCGATGGGTCTTGGTTGGAAGCAGAGAATACCAGAAAGATGTTTACGTGTTTTATTGACTATGCAAAGGCATCCAACTGTGTGGATCACAACAAATTATGGATAACACTGCAAAAAATGGGGATTCCAGAACACTTCATTGTGCTCATGAGGAACCTGTGCATAGACCAAGAGTCAGTCATTCATACAGAACAAGGGAATGCTGCATGGTTTAAATTCAGGAAAGGTGTGTGTCAGAGTCGTATCCTTTTCCATACTTATTGAATCTGTATACTGAGCAAATAGTCTAAGAAGCTAGACTGTATTAAGAACTCAGCATCAGGATCAGAGGGAGGAGAACTCATTAAAATCTGCAATATTCAGATGTTACAACCTTGCTTGCTGAAAGTGAAGAGGACTTGAAAGCACTTACTAATGAAGATCAAAGATTACACCTTCAGTATGGATTACACAAAAGCTGACTGCCACATCTTTCTCCCATGGAGAGGCTGGTGGGTTCAAACCACCGAACTTTTGGTTAGCAGCTGAGCACTTAACCACTATGCTACCGGGGCTCCTTCAGTAAGGACTAAAGCCAAGAAAACCCTGTGGAGCAGTCCTATTATAACACATGAGGTCACCATGAATTGGAATAGACTTGAGGGCAATGGATTCTCTTCAACTTAGAGAATGGGGCCACTATACTTCCTTCCATTTTCTTAAGCTAAAAAAAAAAAAAAAAAAAACTCAAAGTTATTCCATATGCTACCACTCTCCCTCCCCCCCGTTCTTAAATCCTACTGTTTCTCTCCCTAAATAAATTTTCATTTATTCCATTCCCACCTACCACAGCCTAGTTCATTTCCACATCACTGCAGAATCTTCTTACTGTCCTCCCAGCTGCCATTCTGTTTCTGCTACATTTCCTCACTACCACTCCAGTAAAATTTCTAAAGAAAAATGAACACAGCTATATCTTTCTCTGCTTAAAATCCTTTCTTGGCTCTCCATCACAGAGCCAACAGCCTTCCCAGACAGGACCACTGTGTTCCTCTCCCTCTTTCCTCTCTCTCCTTCCTCCAGCAGCCATCCCAAAGCCTCCATCAGATTGAAACATTTGAAGTTACTGAAACCCAGAGTGCTTTCTCAAGATTTGAGGCTCTCGCTCACACCTCATCCTCTCCCAGGACCGTCCATATCCCAACCACCCACATCGTGTCCCAGGTTCAGCTCTGGGGCTCTTTGTCACTCCTCTTCCTAAGATAGCCCCTGTGTGCCCCCTTTTTTCAAGGGAAAATAATTCAGCACAGAAGGGAGAGTGGAGAGGGGAAGGGAGGAAACGAGAAAAGAGAGAGGAAGAGAAGAAGAAAGAGGGAGAAGTAGAGAAGGGAGTTTTAAAGAGAGGGTAGGGGATTTGGATCCAGAGGGAATTCTGAGTCCAGCGCTTGATGGCTTGGGAAAGTAACTCAGTCCCTCTGGTACTGGTTTTCTTGTCCATACAATGGGAATACTAACAGTAACACCACACCCACACTAGTCTTGAATACGTGCTTGTAAGCTTCCTGCGGGCCGGGTCACAGTATGTTGAATTCTGTATCGCCCGCGCCTGGCACAGAGCCTGGCACAGGAAGTGGCCTATTAGAGCTGTTCACTCAAAAGAAAACGCACGAATTTTCTCCTTCGGGGAAAACAGGATGCAGCGGGCGTGGCACGTCTACGGTGCTGGAGGCTCCGAGCCGGGCTGGGGGGGCCGGGTGCCGGTTAGCGCGGGGCGGGGAGCCCGCCGGCGAGGCCTCTCCTCGCGCGCCTTCCCGCGGCCGCCCGGACGCTGCTGGCCGCGCATCCCGGCGGCGGTCCGGCCCCCTCTCCCGTTGGGAAATCCGCCTCCACCTTGCCGGGGGGCTTCCGTGCCCTCTGGGCGCGCCGCGCGGGGCGGGGTCAGCGGCCTCGGCCTCCGGCGGCCAGCCTGCGGCCGCTCGGGGTGCACCTGACCCGGCGCCGGGCTGGCGGGCGGGGACCGGGGCGGGGCGCAGGGCTGACGTGGCCCGCGCGGCATGGAGCGGCCGTGATTCATCAGCAGCCGCGGCGGCGGCGGCGGCGGGATGGGGGCGAGCGCAGTGGCCGCCTAGGCGCCGAGGGTCAGGCAGCGGCGGCGGCGTCCCCGACCCTGCCTCGCGCGCACTCCTCTCCCGGGCGACGGCCCGGCCCCTGCGAAGGTCAAGATGGAAGAGATCCTGAGGAAGCTGCAGAAGGAAGCGTCGGGGAGCAAGTACAAAGCCATCAAGGAGAGCTGCACCTGGGCCCTGGGTAAGCGCGCCGAGGGAAGCTGGGCACCTGCCGGCTGGCCCGGCGCCAGAGGGCCGGCGGGTAGGGGACACGGCCCTGTGTGTTTGGAGCGTTCGCTGAGTGTCGTGGATGCATTCCGCGAAATTGCGAGTGGCCTCAGTGAATTGATGTGGGATGTGAGAATCTTGGCTCAGGCGTTGACATCCACCCGCCTCCTTTCTGCTTTCTTTCCCTTTCCCCAAACCTTAACCGGGAACCGCTGTCCTCCCCGCCAGACAGTCCCTCCTCCCGGTCCCCAGCACAGTGGAAGCCCAGGCTGGTGCCAGACCAGGGGCCTGATTCGAAGCTCCTGTCGGGAAGAGGGAAGTTGAACCGTCAACCCTTATTTCTTCTGGAAACACTGGCGTATATAACTGGCAAGGAATGGTTTATTTAATTTGATTTTCCTTATAGGGACCAGCTTGTTTAGTATCAGCTTTAATGATTCTTGTACATGAAAAATAACATACGACAGGATTGTGTTACCGCCTCAATTCTGTTGTGGTCTGCCCTTCAGACAGGTGGCATTTTAGATTTGTGAGCTATACCACCATAGAAATAAGTTCCAGGTGGCAAATTTTTGTTTTCCATCAGACTCGGGTTGCAAAACTCAACGGGGAAGAAAAGGGAAAGGCATTTCAATTAGGTGAGAATTTGGTCAGTTAAAATTGTCTGGATGGGAATGGAAAGAGATCAGGAACACATCGGGGCAATAATGGTGCTAAAAAGGAAAAACCAGAGCAGCTCTGCAGGTCCCATTCCTAGCCCAAGTCTGCACCTGATTGATTCCTCAGTTGCCACTCAATTAAAAAATATGGTTGAATCCTCCTCCCCCTCAGCCAAGAACAATCAGTGCTTATCATGAGGGTGTGCTCTGGAGCAGCCAAAGAAGAGAGAGAAGTGCTTTTAGCAGGCTTTTCACTAAATGCAGAGTCCTGAGGGTGGTTAATATTAGAAGGTCTGAATCCATATATGTTTGGACGCGTGTACAGACATTCATAGCAACATCGTTTTTTTTTACACCTGTGTATAGCGTCACAAAATATGGATATTGTCTAGGAAGTTTACCTGGTAGGTAGGGCCAGAACTTGATGGTTTTAGTTTAGGTTAAAGAGAAATGGACCATTTATGTAAGTGAGCAGAAAGGCTCTTAAAGCCACAGTACTGTTAAAATTGCCATTGTCATTCAGAGTGATTCTGAGCTAGATCCCTAACTGTTTCTAATGAAGGGTCACAGATGCCTGGATAACATAATAAAGCAGCTGCGCACTAAACATGCCATTCCTTGTATTCTTTATTATTTTCCTTCGAGTTAAACAAATTTAGATTGACGGGGAGGAGAGGAGTAACCTAGTGTTTTTAATACAGGCAGTCCCTGAATTACAAACGAGATCAGTTCCTGTGTCTTTAAGTTGAATTTGTAGGTAAGTCAGATCAGGTGCATATGATTCTTATTTAGCCTTGCTTAAGTGCAAGAAAAGTCTTGAAGCTTTTTTAATGATTTAAAAGCTGCGCGTGCAGCAGGTGAAGGTAATGAATTTGTTGCGAGTAGGGGTTCAGTCATTTCCAAGTGAGGGCAAATTTACATAACATTGAAGGGCAAGTATGGATTGTCCATAAGTTCGGCATTCATAACCCGGGGACTTACTATACATTTGAATTTTGATACTCAACCTCTTAAACTGTGATGCTGGTGAGTTTAGGTCCTTGAAAACCACCCTGAAAGGCCAGAACTGAGGTGGATTATGGGAGTGGAGCCTGGAGTCCACAAACCTAGTTGTAACAGTAGGCATTTGCTTCCCAGTGACTGTTCTGTAGTTAGCAAGAGGAGACATAATTGCATGAAGCCATAAAATAACTGTGCAAGGCACTTATTATGTAAGTTGGAATGTGCAACCAGGAAAACAGCTTAAGGAAGGAGGGATGGATGTGGGGTCAGGGGTGTGGGGGGATTAGTGTGAGCTAGTGGAGCTTCTGAAGTAGATTTGACTTCAAGAATGGATAAGCTGTGGATTCCTTGCTTCCTTCATTTAAGAAACATTTATTAAGAGTGCCCCTGCACTGAGCAGTGGGGATATACAGGTGAATAAGATGCCTCCTCCCTATGAGGAGTTTGGTAGAAGGGTATGTTGGAGGGAGACAAAGGCACGGCGATATAGTTTCCCTCCTCCCACGCCAGACTGTGTTCTACTATAAAACACTTGTTACTCCCCAACCTCCATAATTTCCTTGTAGACTGAAGTGTAAATTCCTTAGAATGCCCTTCAGAATCTCACCCTGGCCTTTTTTCTTCTCTCTCCCCGACCGAGGACTCAACCGTCTATAGTAACAGTCAGCTACAGTGCCCTCTTCAACACAGAATGTCCAACACACTTCTCTGCCTTGGCTCAAGCTAGTCCCTCTGAGGGGAATGCCCTTTCCAGACTCACAGGTTCTTCTATGCCTCAAGGCCCAGCCCACATAGGAAACAGTCCTTGAGCCGCTCAGTAGAATCGGTTACTTCTCTGAGCTCAGAGCCCTGTCCTGATTGACTTCCTTGGAACACCTATTAACTTTGGGTTATAGTTGGTTGTGTGAACTGCTGTTCTTGTAGGGGCAGGATAATTGAGGAATATGTTGATTGCAAAGGGAACAAAAACCCATTCAAACTGACTTAAAATAGAGAATTTACTAACTCCGTTAATTATAACTATAACATGTAGTTGTATACCCGCTATCGCTACTTGCTGCCATCGAGTCGATTCCGACTCATAGCAACCCTAAAGGACAGAGTAGAACTGCCCCATAGGGTTTCCAAGGAGCGCCTGCTGGATTTGAACTGCTGACCTTTTGGTTAGCAGCCATAGCTCTTAACCACTATGCCACCAAGGTTTCCATGTAGTTATATTAAACTGTAGTTATATATAACATTTTATTAGATAACCAAAAACACGAAACCTGTTGCTGTCAAGTTGATTCCGACTCATAGTGACCCTATAGGACAGAGTAGAACTGCCCCGTAGAGTTTCCATGGAGTGGCTGGTGGATTTGAACTGCCAGCCCTTTGGTTAGCAGCCAAATGCTTAACCACTATGCCACCAGGGCTCTTGCTTTATAACATTAACTATAATATATACAGGAAGGGCTAGCTGCAGGTGCAGTTTGATTCAGGTATTATATAGCATTCCAGGGACCTTGCTGTTCTCTCTCCAGGTTGACCTTTCCATACACTCTGCACAGCCCTCCACAGCTTTGGGTTTATGAATCACCACACTGAGATTGTCTCAGAAGAGAGATGATCAGCATTTAGACCATCACAGGAGAGGAGCCATCACAACATACAGCTCTAGAGTGGAGCTCTTCCAGTCACTTCTGCCCAATCCTGGGTTTCACTCGTTGTCTCTTTGTCTTAATGAATATGTGCCTATTCCAGAATCAGTCCTGTAATCAAGGAGTAGAATGAGCTAACTGGCTTAGGCCTATACCAGGAACCCCACTGATATCCTAGAACTAGGGAAGAATGTTTTTTTCAAAGGAAAATTAGGATATTGTATCAGAAAGTGGAGGAGTAGCTACTGCTGAACCAAAACAATGAAGGTCAGCCGTGCAGATGTGAGCTTTTTGAGCTTCTTTCTGGCTTCCACACCTAGAGTATGATAGGCAGATGTTGAGTAAATAAATCAAGACCTCCATGACTTGTTTGGGTTTTAAATGGTATTCCTCTTTTTTCTTTTTGTAAAAGGTTTGTATGTTCATTTTAGAATATTGAAAAATAGAGCAGCATATAGAAAACATAAGAATCACCCATAATATTACCACCCAGAAATAATACTGTTGACATTTTGAGGTATTTCCCTTCTATAAAGAGTGATACCATAAATTGCATATTATCTTTGCTTTTAACTTTAGCATTTTCTTCTATATCATTAATTCTTTGAAAGTTTTTTTTTTTAATGGCTGCGTAATAACTGAAAGAAGCATGTATATCTTTTCTATATTTTGGGCTATTTAGGTTGTTGGATTTCTTTTTTTTTTTTTTTTTTGGTAAGTGAGGATATGATCTGACTAGGGAGTAGAAAAAGGAGAAGTAGGCTGGGGTGTCAACGTGTGGAGAGCCTGAAAGAATGACTTCATCCTTGAAAAACTGGCAATCCTGGAGGCTTGAGAGCTGGGAAGTGACAGGATGAAATAGAATGGCAGAATGTTAAACATATCCTCATTTTTAAAACGTCTAGTATTTTACATATATTAGGGCACTTATGTAGAATGTATTTGGAAAAAAGGGAGAGAATTAGAGGCAGGATCACCCAGTAGGGGAAGAAGATCTCAATCTAAACAGTATTCCTTCTTTCTACCTACCTGTCTTCTTTCAGCCACTGCTTTTGTTACCATACAACCAAACTTCTTAATAAGTGTACTGATTGTGTCCATGTCACTTTCCACTCACTATTCAACCTATTCTGATCTGACTTTTACTTCCATCATTCCACCAACTCTCAATGAAGAATAACATAGCTAGCCTTCAATCCGTAAGACTTTTCTCACACCTATCTTACAGGTCTGCTCGTTGGTACTTTACCTTGGCTTGGCCTCTTGAAGTGTGGAATCACCTTGCAGAATGCAATTTGGCCCTTGTTCTTAGTTCTGTCTAGCCAGACAAACATCTTAGACTAATGAGTGGGGGCTGACCAGACTCAGAGGGATCACTTGGGGGTCCAATGTTCTCTAAATTCCAGGAGCTGTGATAGTACTCTGTCATGGCTATGTAGTGGGGCCAATAAGAGCCCTGAGCCCTAAGGCTCAGATAAGCTTCCTTGCTGATGACCATACATGGAAATGGGTAGCATGTCCCTCTTTAGGACAAGGAAGGTTCATGCTGGGATCCCTCCCAGACCTCACCTCCCAGACCTCACTCTGTTTCTGTTCTTTTTGGTTAAATTAAATCTGTAGCTGTAAGTGTGGTGTACTCTCTGTGAATTCTGTGAGTCATCCCAGTGAATTGTCGAACCCACAGGTGCAGTGAGAGCCAGCAGGAGCTGGCATCTGCCTGTTTGGCAGTCTGAAAGACAGTGTCCTTCTAATTTGTGAGCTCTGACGTAGCCCCAGGTGGCTAGGGTCAGAGAGAGAGGATGCCCTGTGAACAGCTGACAATGAGGATGAAAAATTGTGAAGGTGAGGACTGCATCCATCTCCATAATTTGGGGATTGAATTCATGCTGGTCCTTACCACACAGTTAGCAATGAAGGTGGAGTTTACCCACTTTGCCCCTTGCTTAGTGCAGCCTCCATACCACACCTGGCCATTTCTTCTCTGGCTCCTTTCTCAGCTCTAGTTCCTCTCTCAGCCTTAAATGTGTGATTTCCTCAAGGGCAGCACTGGGTCCTTTTCTCTACTCCCAGCCCTATTGGAGTTGAACACATCCACACCCACAACTTCACTTATGTTTATGAGATGGTGATGCCCACATTTATATCACTAGTCCACACTTGTGCTCTGATAGCCAAAGCCCAATGCAGCTATCTACTCAGTTTCTCTGCTTGAATGACTCAGAGGCACTGAAGATGAACAAGGCCAAAAGTGACCTTGTGGTCTTCTCCCACCCCTACCTCACCCAAACCTGGTTCACCTTGTGTTCCTGTATGATCAGTTGGTACCATTGCCTGTCTAGTTGCATAAGCCTGAAACCTAGAGTCATCCTTGGTACATTTCTGTAATTCATTATCACACGTTGTCTGTCATGCAGGTTCTGCTCATTTTTACCCCCTAAATATATCTCATACCCAACCACTTTGCTTTAACCTCTGTTGCTAGCTCTCTAGTCTAAGCTACCTTCCTTTCTTATGTGGACAGTTTCCTAACTGGTCCTTCCTTATCTACTCTAGACTTTTTCAAATTATTTTCTAAGCTGTACCAGCTTGGAAGCCAAAATCTGATCATGACATTGCCATGTGAAGGCACGGAATGGCTTCCCATTAGGTTGAAGACTATAGTCCTTAATGTGTTCTGCCAAGCCCTGCATGCTCTGGCTCCTTCCTGCCTCCCTGGCTTCATCCTGCACTATGCTCACCCTTACTCTCTGAACTCCAGCCACACTGACCTTTCTTTAGCTGACATGTGCTGTCCTCCCTCCAATTTCATTAACTTATCAAATTCCAAGTGAGCATTTCTTGTGTGCCATGCATCGTTCTAGGTGCCATGCATACCGTAGTGAGCAAAACAGGCAAAACGATTCTTTCCTGCCTTCATGGAGTATACAGACTCTTGGAGGGATGACAACTTAGGTAGTGATAAGATCTAGAGGGAAAACATAAAGCAGTGAAGGGAGATGGGAAGCTCCTGGAGGAAGTGGGGATTACAATTTAAAATAGGGTGTTCAGGCAAGGCCTCACTAAAAGAATGGCATTTAAGCAATGAACCGAAGGAGGTAAGGGAGCAAGTCGTGCAGATATCTTCGTACAGAGCATTCCAGATAGAGGGAGAAAATGCAAAGGCTATGAGGCAGGAAGTACCTGGTAAGTTCAGGAAAGACCAAGGTGTCCACATGGCTGGAGTCAGCTAAACAAGGGAAGAGAAGTAGGAGATGAGTGTCTAGATCATGAAGGCCCTTATCCTCTCTAAGGATTCTGGCTTTTGTTTTAAGTGAGATGGGGAGAGTTTGGAGTGGAGAAAAGACATGCTCAGACTTGGGTCTTGATAGGATCTCTAAGCTACTATGTTGAGAAGAGACTGAAACTGCAGGCAGCAAGGGAAGAAGCAGGGAGCCCAGAAAGGAGGATATTGCATATCATCGAGGTGAGAAAAGGTGGCGACTTGGACCAGAGTAGCAGCTATAGACTGGGTGAGAATGGTTGGGGTTCTTGACGTAATTTGAATTTATTATTCTCTCTACTTGTATTGCCCCTTTCTTAATTAACATCTAATTATTCTTCAGATCTCACCACACCCTGCAGGAAGCCATGACACCAAAACCCACAGTAGTATCTTCTTTTATACCAAAAACCCAAACCTGTTGCCATCGAGTCGATTCCGACTCATAGTGACCCTATAGGACAGAGTAGAACTGCCCATTAGGGTTTCCAAGGAGCTGCTGGTAGATTCTAACTGCTGATCTTCGGGCTAGCAGCCTGAGCTCTTAACCACTATGCCAGCTGATGCTCTGAACTTTTCCTTTATGGTGTTTATAACAGTTTGAAACTAAACTATACGCTCCATGAGTTCAGGCACCATTTCTTTCCTCAGTGTCTGGCCCAATATTTAGCCAATGAATCAAGGAAAGGAGACAGGAACTGACACTGACATCTAAGGACTACATCAGGCTCTTTATGTTTGTTATTTCACCAGCTCCTCATAAAAACCCCATGAGATGGATTTTATTGCCCTCTTTTTGGATATGAAGGAACAGAAGGTTACAGAGGATAAGGGAGTCTCCCCCAAATCCCACAGGGTCACATGCTAGTTTGGAGCTGGAAATTGAACCCAGTTCTCTCTGTTTTCTCCTTGGTACTTACATGGTATTCTCTCCCCAGTTACTATTCCCTCAGATAGGTGACTATTGGAAAGCTGTAGTCCTTTCTCTGCTTGCCTTTTGGGTACTCTTCTCCTTGGGTTCTATCCTTATCTCCATATCTTGGGGGTGTCCTCCACTGGCCAGTCTTTCTGTGTGTGGGCTCATTGTGGCTGCTAGTCAATTGTTTTCTGTCTTTGCTCTTTCTTAGCATTTGTAGAGCTGGGCACTGTAACGTGTCCTGAGTTGGTCATAAGCCCCTCTGCCTGGTAAGGAAAACCATGATGATTTGATTTTTCAGTGTCAGAATCCCCTTTTGAGGAGCAGCATCAGCTTGTCCTGAACAATGGTCCTTGCCCAGTGAACTGCTGGACTGAGCTAACCTATGTGCCTTTTGAGCTATTCCTGGTACCTGCATCTCAGGACTTCATTGTCGTGCCATCCTGTCTCATCTTAAGGATATCTCAGTCCTTCCCCCTCCTCCCTTGGCCTTGTGGCAACAGTACCTCTGACTTGGCTGAGCACATCTTTCTGTTTTGCTGATTAATTGTCTTGCTGACACACATTGCTTTGGCCCATTGGTAACAACAGACCCAGACCTGTCTATCCCACTTTGGCCTCTTACTCTGGAGCTGCAGAGATACATTTGTTCTCCAGTGATCCCTCTGGTTTCTGGCAAGGTAGGAAGAGAGATTTTTCTTTCGCCAAGGAGAATAGTTCAAATTGATAGGACTTGTTGACTCCAAGTGGTGAAGAGAGGAAATAGTCAACCCAAATTTGATCTGAGAAACGGGAGACAAGTTGGAGATATTGGAACAGAATAACTTTTTCGTAGAGAATAGTGTGCTTTTCATGATCTGTACAACTGGAGGCATCAGTAGTGTGAATAATCTACAATCCAGGCTGGATTAATGCTATTTGGGGGTGAGCTGCTGAATCAGTATCCCTAACTACAGTGTGATTTAACAAAGTTATTATTTAAGGATATTGAAAGAGTAAATTCAAGGAAACAGCTTTCCTTTCTCTATTTTTATTGTGATATAAAGTATTTTAGCCAGATTTAACTAGATTAAATTGACATTCGGGTTCAGGTTAGGAACGTAACTGTAGGGAAATGTCCTAATTTTTAACTTTCACCTTCCAATAGTGAAGCAAGACCTGGGGAAGTCACTGAGGCTAGCAAAGAAGGATTTTTAATTATGGATGACTTGTGTGCAGATAACTGAGAGTTGCTTAATTTATAATTGTTGGAATTTCTGGGGTAAGAGAAACTAAGAGTGACACTCACTGTTCATGGAGTCTTGATTTATTTTTAACTCTTGATCTATTTTTAACTCTTTCCTCTTCTTTTTCAGAAACCCTGGGTGGTCTGGATACCATTGTCAAGATTCCTCCCCACTTGCTGAGGTAGGGAGACTGAGCTGTATAATAATGTGGAGGTAAAAATTGCCCACAGTGTTTTGCTGAAGGCCCAGATAATCTTGTTGGTTTACAGCATCTTACTTGCAGGTTGATGGTTATTTTACATCCGTGAGCTGTGTTATTTCTTGAGGTTCCCTTGGTGTGAACCTGATGACATTGACTTCTCACTCTGTGGAGTAAATGTAGTGATCCAAAGGAATGACCTATGGAAGTCAGCAGTGAAAGGATGAAAACAGTCAAGGAAAGGCTGACTAAAACCTAGCTGAGGGAGTGGGCAGTGTGGGTCTTCCCCATTGAGAGTTAGACAACAGCGTCCCCTCTGAAGGGCTGTAGCTCTACACCACGCAAGGTGGGTTTAGGCTCTTCCTGGCCCCCTCGCTGAGCACTGTCTGCTGGGCACAAACTCTGTAGCCACAGGCAGCCACCGAGG
This sequence comes from Loxodonta africana, assembly GCF_030014295.1. Taxonomy (NCBI): domain Eukaryota; kingdom Metazoa; phylum Chordata; class Mammalia; order Proboscidea; family Elephantidae; genus Loxodonta; species Loxodonta africana. The sequence continues at coordinate 206,041,061 of NC_087342.1, forward strand.
CAGTGAACCTATTTCCCCACCTTCCTACTGCTTTTACTTCCCTTCTGTAAGAGAAACATATGCTCTTTCTGGAAAATTTGGAAAGAACAAAAGATACAAAAATAGAAAGTTGTCCACAATTATACCAAAGATAACCACTAAAGAGAGCTTAATTGATTTTCTTACCAGTCTTTTTTTCACACGCAGATACGTTTTTACAAATTAACATGAAATTTTATATACAAGTTTATTTCCTGCTTGTTTTTTAAGCAATACCTTATGAAGAACATTTTCTAGTGTGAATGTATATTCTTCAAATTAAAAAAAAAAAAATTGCATGGCTGTAGCATAACTTAAACCAAAAAAACCAAACCCAGTGCTATCGAGTAGATTCCAACTCATAGTGACCCTATAGGACAGAATATAAGTGCCCCATAGAGTTTCCAAGGAGCACCCGGCGGATTCAAACTGCCGACCCTTTGGTTAGCAGCTGTAGCACTTAACCACTACACCACCAGGGTTTCCGTAGCATAACTTACTCAGTGGTTTTCCTGGTGAATGTTTGGATTGCTTTCAGGTTTTTCTTTGAGTTTATGAAAGATTGCATTTACAGTCCTTCCTTGGGTATACTTTTATATTGTCATGGCATTATGATATATTCAATTTCTTTTCTCATTTAAATAAGAGTTAGTGTTTCTGTCTTTAAAATTCATTGCCTCTCCTATAGTATCTGTTAGAGGCTTATATATTATAAGGGATTTAATGTATAAATAAACTGAGTGTATCTGTGTGTAAAGCTTATAAATGGAGAGAATATCTTACAACAACATACTTGTCTAGGGGAGGGGTGTTGCAGCTGGGCTATCAGTACACATGGGGAAATATGGAGACTCGCCAGGATATACAAAGACATGGGTAGTTTAACGGAATCAATTTCTCGTCCCCAACTTCCAGGGTACCCTTTCCTAAAACTGATTCGCTTCAAAACAGATTTTGCCACATCTCCTTTTCCATCACCCCTCTCCTGCTTACCAAAAAAAAAGGACAGCTCTTCACCATTCCAAATCTTACTGTGGTGTGTTGTTCTGGAGTGCAAAAATCTCTTCGCACCAACAAAGGGCTATGGAAAAATGCTTATAAGGACTGGGCACAAATCTTTTTGCAAGGCAGGTGGGTTTCACTTCTTGGCTTTCAGCAAAACTGGATGATCTAATCTAGTTTTCAGACGATACACAATAAATATATTTTGGTGATAGGTCTTCATTCCCTTCTTGTTTACGTGAACAAGATTTCTTTGTGCTTGAATTTATAAATGTGAAAAAAAATGTAATTGATGATAAACTTACTATAGCAATAAGTAAGCATTCATAGATGTGAGCTGAGGAAAAATAATACCTATCCATTTCTCTAGAAATGCATTTATAATAAAAGTAACCTTCTATATTAAATATATTAACATTCTGATACAAAATTATTAATGTTGTTTGGATCAGTTGCGTACATTAGTAATCATAGCTCAGACCAGAAGAAAATTGAATACTTTTGAGTCTTATGATCACAGGAAATTAAAAAGAAAGAAAAACAAAACAATTTTACTTTCTACACATTTTTGTTGTAGAGAAGACATAATAGGAAGATCAATACAAGTCGTTCAAGCATTAAAACATCGAGGAAAAAATTCTGTGGGGAGAGTGGAGTGGAAATTAGAGTTCAAGGAGAAAATAGAACAGTGTACTGCTTTTTATTGTTAAAGGTGGTTTTCAAATTACTGTGGCATTTGAATTTTATTAAAAAAAAGAGTCAAACCTATTGCCATTGGGTCAGTTTTGACTCATAGTGACCCTGTAGCATAGACTAGAACTGCTCCGAAGCCTTTCCAAGCTGACTGCCACATCTTTTCTCCCGCAGAGCAGCTGGTGGATTTGAACCAAAAACCCTTCAGTTAGCTGAGTGCTTAACCACTCAGCTACCAGAGCCCCAATAATAGTTTGATACACTATTTCATTTTATTATTAGAGAAGTGATATATTGAGGAGATATACAATAATGAGTTTTTTTTTTTTTTCCCTTTCTTGGAATCAGTCTTCCTTTAATCTTAGGATTTGTCTTTGTCTTTGTTTTTTTTAATTGTGCAGAAATATATGCAACAAAGCACTTGCCATTTCAACCATTTTTGCAAGTATGATACAGAGACGTCATTTACATTCCCCAGGTTGTACAACCATCACCACTATCCATTTCCAAATTTTTCCATCACCCTTAACAGAAACTCAGTGCCCTCTAAGTCTCAGCTTCCGCTCTCCCCCTCCCACCTGCCCCTGAGAACCACTAATAAACCTTGGTCTCTATGCGTTTGCCTGTTCTCTTCCAGTCGTTTTAAATCCAGAGTGCACATACTGTGTCCCGTCATTACATTTAACATGGCACCTGTCTATAGTTACAGCACCTGTTCAGAAAAATGTAGCACATGTGAGAGAATTCAGATGTGTTAATTATTTTTAATTACATTTAGTATAGAAGAAAGAAACCAAGTTCATAAACTACCACATTCTCAGGAGTTTGTATTCAGATTTGGTTTCCATTTCTGTTACATAATTACCTAGAAGGGAAGATTTGCAGATATTTTTATTATTGTTTGTTTTGGAAAGAGCTACAGGAAATAATTCAAAATTTCAAATACTTCTGTTGTGTTGGTTTCCCTATTTTTTGCCATTGATTGATTACTTTTCACGTTAAATAAATTAACATTCTGATGAACAGTTACTACCCACCTCCCCAGCCAAGCTTTATTCTGCCTCCTCAGGATTCCGCAGATTTTTTTTTTTTATTACTTTTTTTTATTTTTATTTTTAATAACTTTTATTAAGCTTCAAGTGAACGTTTACAAATCCAATCAGTCTGTCACATATAAGTTTACATACATCTCACTCCCTACTCCCACTTGCTCTCCCCCTCTTGAGTCAGCCCTTTCAGTCTCTCCTTTCTTGACAATTTTGCCGGCTTCCCTCTCTCTCTATCCTCCCTTCCCCCCTCCAGACAAGAGTTGCCAACACAATCTCAAGTGTCCACCTGATATAATTAGCTCACTGTTCATCAGCATCTCTCTCCCACCCGCTGACCAGTCCCTTTCATTTCTGATGAGTTGTCTTCGGGGATGGTTCCTGTCCTGTGTCAACTGAAGGTCTGGGAAGCATGGCCGCCGGGATTCCTCCAGTCTCAGTCAGACCATTAAGTTTGGTCTTTTTATGAGAATTTGGGGTCTGTATCCCACTGATCTCCTGCTCCCTCAGGGGTCCTCTGCTGTGCTCCCTGTCAGGGCAGTCATCGATTGTGGCCGGGCACCAACTAGTTCTTCTGGTCTCAGGATGATGTAGGTCTCTGGTTCATGTGGCCCTTTCTGTCTCTTGGGCTCTTAGTTGTCGTGTGGCCTTGGTGTTCTTCATTTTCCTTTGCTCCAGGTGGGTTGAGACCAATTGCTGCATCTTAGATGGCCGCTTGTTAGCATTTAAGACCCCAGATGCCACATTTCAAAGTGGGATGCAGAATGATTTCATAATAGAATTATTTTGCCAATTGACTTAGAAGTCCCCGCAAACCATGTTCCCCAGACCCCCGCACTTGCTCTGCTGACCTTTGAAGCATTCATTTTATCCCGGAAACTTCTTTGCTTTTGGTCCAGTCCAATTGAGCTGACCTTCCATGTATTGAGTGTTGTCTTTCCCTTCACCTAAAGCAGTTCTTATCTACTGATTAATCAATAAAAAACCCTCTCCCACCCTCCCTCCCTCCCCCCCTGGTAACCACAAAAGTATGTGTTCTTCTCAGGTTTACTATTTCTCAAGATCTTATAATAGTGGTCTTATACAATATTTGTCCTTTTGCCTCTGACTCATTTCACTCAGCATAATGCCTTCCAGGTTCCTCCATGTTATGAAATGTTTCAGAGATTCATCACTGTTCTTTATTGATGCGTAGTATTCCATTGTGTGAGTATACCACAATTTATTTACCCATTCATCCGTTGATGGACACCTTGGTTGCTTCCAACTTTTTGCTATTGTAAACAGAGCTGCAATAAACATGGGTGTGCATATATCTGTTTGTATGAAGGCTCTTGTATCTCTAGGGTATATTCCTAGGAGTGCGATTTCTGGGTTGTATGGTAGTTCTATTTCTAACTGTTTAAGATAACGCCAGGTAGATTTCCAAAGTGGTTGTACCATTTTACATTCCCACCAGCAGTGTATGAGAGTTCCAATCTCTCCGCAGCCTCTCCAACATTTATTATTTTGTGTTTTTTGGATTAATGCCAGCCTTGCTGGTGTGAGATGGAATCTCATCGTAGTTTTAATTTGCATTTCTCTAATGGCTAAAGATCGAGAGTATTTTCTCATGTATCTGTTGGCTGCCTGAATATCTTCTTTAGTGAAATGTGTGTTCATATCCTTTGCCCAGTTCTTGATTGGGTTGTTTGTCTTTCTGTGGTTGAGTTTTGACAGAATCATGTAGATTTTAGAGATCAGGCGCTGGTCTGAGATGTCATAGCTGAAAATTCTTTCCCAGTCTGTAGGTGGTCTTTTTACTCTTTTGGAGAAGTCTCTAGATGAGCATAGGTGTTTGATTTTTAGGAGCTCGCAGTTATCTGGTTTCTCTTCATCATTTTTGGTAATGTTTTGTATTCTGTTTATACCTTGTATTAGGGCTCCTAGGGTTGTCCCAATTTTTTCTTCCATGATCTTTATCGTTTTAGTCTTTATGTTTAGGTCTTTGATCCACTTGGAGTTAGTTTTTGTGCATGGTGTGAGGTATGGGTCCTGTTTCATTTTTTTGCAAATGGATATCCAGTTATGCCAGCACCATTTGTTAAAAAGGCTATCTTTTCCCCAGTTAATTGACACTGGTCCTTTGTCAAATATCAGCTGCTCATACGTGGATGGATCTATGTCTGGGTTCTCAATTCTGTTCCATTGGTCTATGTGTCTGTTGTTGTACCAATACCAGGCTGTTTTGACTACTGTGGCTGTATAATAGGTTCTGAAGTCAGGTAAGGTGAGGCCTCCCACTTTCTTCTTCTTTTTCAGTAGTGCTTTGCTTATCCGGGGGTTCTTTCCCTTCCATATGAAATTAGTGATTTGTTTCTCTATCCCCTTAAAATATGACATTGGAATTTGGATCGGAAGTGCGTTAAATGTATAGATGGCTTTTGGTAGAATAGACATTTTTACTATGTTAAGTCTTCCTATCCATGAGCAGGGTATGTTTTTCCACTTAAGTATGTCCTTTTGAATTTCTTGTAGTAGAGCTTTGTAGTTTTCTTTGTATAGGTCTTTTACATCCTTGGTAAGATTTATTCCTAAGTATCTTATCTTCTTGGGGGCTACTGTGAATGGTATTGATTTGGTTATTTCCTCTTCGGTGTTCTTTTTGTTGATGTAGAGGAATCCAAGTGATTTTTGTATGTTTATTTTATAACCTGAGACTCTGCCAAACTCTTCTATTAGTTTCAGTAGTTTTCTGGAGGATTCCTTAGGGTTTTCTGTGTATATCATCATGTCATCTGCAAATAGTGATAACTTTACTTCTTCCTTGCCAATCCGGATACCTTTTATTTCTTTGTCTAGCCTAATTGCCCTGGCTAAGACTTCCAACACGAAGTTGAATAAGAGCGGTGATAAAGGGCATCCTTGTCTGGTTCCCGTTCTCAAGGGAAATGCTTTCAGGTTCTCTCCATTTAGAGTGATATTGGCTGTTGGCCTTGCATAGATGCCCTTTATTATGTTGAGGAATTTTCCTTCAATTCCTATTTTGGTAAGAGTTTTTATCATGAATGGGTGTTGGACTTTGTCAAATGCCTTTTCTGCATCAATTGATAAGATCATGTGGTTTTTGTCTTTTGTTTTATTAATATGGTGGATTACATTAATGGTTTTTCTGATATTAAACCAGCCTTGCATAAAAAATTGCATACCTGGTATAAATCCCACTTGGTCGTGGTGAATTATTTTTTTGATATGTTGTTGAATTCTATTGGCTAGAATTTTGTTGAGGATTTTTGCATCAATGTTCATGAGGGATATAGGTCTATAATTTTCTTTTTTTGTAATGTCTTTACCTGGTTTTGGTATCAGGGAGATGGTGGCTTCATAGAATGAGTTGGGTAGTATTCCGTCATTTTCTATGCTTGGAATACCTTTAGTAGTAGTGGTGTTAACTATTCTCTGAAAGTTTGGTAGAACTCTGCAGTGAAGCCGTCCGGGCCAGGGCTTTTTTTTGTTGGGAGTTTTTTGATTACCGTTTCAATCTCTTTTTTTGTTATGGGTCTATTTAGTTGTTCTACTTCTGAATGTGTTAGTTTAGGTAGGTAGTGTTTTTCCAGGAATTCATCCATTTCTTCTAGGTTTTCAAATTTGTTAGAGTACAATTTTTCATAATAATCTGAAATGATTCTTTTAATTTCATTTGGTTCTGTTGTGATGTGGTCCTTCTCATTTCTTATTCTGGTTATTTGTTTCCTTTCCTGTATTTCTTTAGTCAGTCTAGCCAATGGTTTATCAATTTTGTTAATTTTTTCAAAGAACCAGCTTTTGGCTTTGTTAATTCTTTCAATTGTTTTTCTGTTCTCTAATTCATTTAGTTCAGCTCTAATTTTTATTATTTGTTTTCTTCTGGTGCCTGATGGATTCTTTTGTTGCTCACTTTGTATTTGTTCAAGTTGTCGGGACAGTTCTCTGCTTTTGGCTCTTTCTTCTTTTTGTATGTGTGCATTTATCGATCTAAATTGGCCTCTGAGCACTGCTTTTGCTGTGTCCCAGAGGTTTTGATAGGAAGTATTTTCATTCTCGTTGCATTCTATGAATTTCCTTATTCCCTCCTTGATGTCTTCTATAACCCAGTCTTTTTTCAGGAGGGTGTTGTTCATTTTCCAAGTATTTGATTTCTTTTCCCTAGTTTTTCTGTTATTGATCTCTAGTTTTATTGCCTTGTGGTCTGAGAAGATGCTTTGTAATATTTCGATGTTTTGGACTCTGCAAAGGTTTGTTTTATGACCTAATATGTGGTCTATTCTAGAGAATGTTCCATGTGCGCTAGAAAAAAAAGTATATTTTGCAGCAGTTGGGTGGAGAGTTCTGTATAAGTCAATGAGGTCAAGTTGGTTGATTGTTGTAATTAGATCTTCCGTGTCTCTGTTGAGCTTCTTACTGGATGTCCTGTCCTTCTCCGAAAGTGGTGTGTTGAAGTCTCCTACTATAATTGTGGAGGTATCTATCTCGCTTTTCAATTCTGTTAAAATTTGATTTATGTATCTTGCAGCCCTGTCATTGGGTGCATAAATATTTAATATGGTTATGTCTTCCTGATCAATTGTCCCTTTTATCATTATATAGTGTCCTTCTTTATCCTTTGTGGTGGATTTAAGTCTAAAGTCTATTTTGTCAGAAATTAATATTGCTACTCCTCTTCTTTTTTGCTTATTGTTTGCTTGATATACTTTTTTCCATCCTTTGAGTTTTAGTTTGTTTGTGTCTCTAAGTCTAAGGTGTGTCTCTTGTAGGCAGCATATAGATGGATCGTGTTTCTTTATCTTTTTTTTTTTTTTTACTAAGGATCTTGGTTTCTGTTTTGCTTTAAGCAGAACCTTGGTGGCGTAGACCATTAGGGAAATGGGCTGTTTCCCATGTCCAAGGCCATGTTCAAAAAGTCAGTCGTCGTCTTCTCCCCCCACCACCATACCTAGAACACCCCCTCCCATTTGTATTAGGATTTTACAAGGCCACACCCCTCTTACCACCTGGGGACATCTTGTGAGTTGAAATACACTACAGCACAGGTCTTGTCATGGGTTCTCTTCCTTATACGAAAGCTTAGAGCAAAAATATCAGGTCTGGAGATGTGTGGTTAGAAACCCAATGCTTGCCTTTTATATGGGGCAATAAAATATTAGGGGAACATTTTCTGAGCTGTTTTCTTCTTCACGATCATCCACTGTGTGTCTCATAATGTGCAGCCTTTCTCACTTCCTCATCCTACTTCTAAGCCTGAGCTTAGGCCTCCTGACATCCTTCCTCACCCTCCCAGGTAGAAGTGACCCTTCTCTCCTTTGTGCCCTCACCATGCTGGAGCTTATTAACTAGGTTGTCACTTGTTTTAAGGGTTCTGTTCTTAGACCCTGTTCTGAAGCAGCTCATCTATGTGGATTATTTGTCTTCACATTCCCTAGCTCAGTGCCCTATAAATGTTTGTAGGATGGAACCTCCTCTCCAAACTTTTTATCACATGTCCCAGGGGCCTGTATCCTCACTTTCTAGATTCCTGGACAACACAGTATTTTCAAGAACCCATGCCAGAGTAGAATCTCCACTTTGGCAATAGAACTACTAAATGTCATTAACTAAAAGGGCAGGTCCCAAGAACAGACCCAGAAGCACACTACCCAATTTATCAGCCTCACCTGGAGCAGACTTACATCCCTCACCCTCTACTCAACCAAAGCCCTGACTATCCTAACTAATGTCTATTAGATCTGGGGCTGCTGGTAGCAGTAAATCAGAACCCTAATCAATGTTCTGTGTCATCGGATACTGGATATTCAAGGGTTTCAACCCTCATTAGGTTCCCATGAGGAGTCCTTGGGCCACCTGGAAGAGGCATGCTGTCTGCTTTCTCCCCACCCCCATGTGAATTTCACTTGAAGTATTTCTGTTGTAAAGAACTGAAGAGCTTCCACCATCTCCCTGCCCACCAGGATTATCCCTTCCTTCAAACCCAAATGGCATACAGTAAGAGTGGTCTAGATGAGATAAAACTGTTAAGGAAATCCTCGAGCTACCTTGCTGAAAGGCGGCTGTTGGCAGTGAGCCTCTTGTTGGCATTACTCAGTGCACCATTGGGAATAAAAACCAAACCCAAACCCAGTGCCGTCGAGTTGATTTTGACTCATAGTGACCCTATAGGACAGAGTAGAACTGCCCCATAGAGTTTCCAAGGAGTGCCTGGTGGATTCGAACTGCTGACCCTTTGGTTAGCAGCCGTAGCACTTAGCCACTACACCACCAGGGTTTCCCATCCATTGGGAATAGCCCAGCAATTTCTCCAGTCCTAGTCCAGTTGCCGTTTTGCTTACCTTTTCTGTGATTCTTCAGAACCAACTTCAGCCTAGTTACTTTTCCTCTGCCAGTTGCACTTTCCCAAAAGGCCCTAACAGCCGTTGTCACCATTTGTCCTGGTGCATATCCCCTTTCTCCCTCTGTGTCTACCCTGGCTGAGCCTCTGCCCCCGCTCACTGCTTCTTTTCCCTCGCTCAGTCCGGATCCTTCTCTCAGCCAAGGTACTGACGTAGGGGGAGGCCCTGTTTTTCCTCACCTTGATTTAGAGACCTACTGATCTTTCATGCCAGCTAGGAGGAAACTCGTTCAACAGCATTTATGCTAGATGAGAACCATCCGTAATAGCTTCTCATTCTTCGTATGATTTCATTTTAACTGCTTTTATACTGTACTTATCTATTTTAGTGCTTTAGCTCTGTGCTTTGAACCCTAGAGCAACGTCTGCAGTGTGTGTCTTTTTTCTTACAGTTTCTTATTTGAAGAAATAAACCTATCAGCATCAACAGGGAAGAATTGTGTGTGATTTAAAATGAAGAAGACAACAAATACTGCCACAGCTGTTTTGGGCATGCAGTTTCAATTTCATCAGTGTGTCTCTGCCTTTCTTAAGCCAGGGAAAGTGTTGGACCCCCTGAAACCTCCCAATGTCATAGGAAATGAGGATGCTGGTGTAGAATTCCCAGTTCATGTCTTCAGCCTGTGCCAGCTGGATGGAGGATATTGTAAATGCAGGGTAGGTGCTTCTTGTGGGCACTGTTCCAGGTGGACTGTAAACATCTGTGCTTCTCCTGGATTTGAACTCATCTCAGGGTCTCATCTCTTTCTGGCTTCTTCCTTTCCTGTCTACTACAGATGATTCTGTGTGCAGAATCACACAGATACCAGTTTTGGCTCCGTTGATCTTTTGCTGGTTCTACACCAGAAAAAAGTGGAGGTTTAAGACATACTAGTTTGTCCAAGCATGGCTCATTTTCAGTCTTAGACACACTAGACATACTTAGGAGACTTGTCAGCCTTGCTGGGAGTCAGTATGGACCATTTTAAGTTAACAAGGGCTTGCCCTGGAGGGGGCAACTTTCTGAGATCAGTCTTAACATACATCAGTATGATACATTGTCTGCCCCAAAAGCTTATCTACAAGGCGAAAGTGTCATGTGGAGTAGCCTATAGCAGTGGGGATGCTGAAATCCCTATTAGAAATAAAGGTGTGCTGAAGATCTAATTTCTCTTTTTTTCTTCCCCTGATGCTATGGAAGACAATATTCCTGTCATGTTTTAGCATAGTGTAGGTGATAATGTTATACTATTCCTATCTTACAAACAGCTTCTTCTGCATGTTATCTGCCAGCCTGTAAGCCAACCCTAACGGTCTCTGGGTTCAATTCTCTTTGATAAGGAAGACCTATAATTAGCTCTCAATTATAAAGCAACTCCTTGTTAATAGCCACGGACCTAAAAGTGTTTTTGAAATGATACATTCAACTAGAGAAGCACGTTTCACCCAAGAAGGATGGAGGAGTATTGGGCTTGAGTGATACTTTGGAATATGAGCAAGATATTAATGTTTGGGAAACCCTGGTGTCGTAGTGGTTAAGTGCTATGGCTGTTAACCAAGAGGTCAGCAGTTCGAATCCACCAGGCACTCCTTGGAAACTCTACAGGAAGTTCTGCTCTGTCCTACAGGGTCGCTATGAGTTGGAATCGACTCAACAGCAATGGGTTTTATTAATGTTGAAGACCAGTTGTAAGGGACATGTAGTGACCGCTCATCTTCCCCTTATGGCAAACAGTTGATGTCTTTGTTTTATGACACTGGGCTCTAAAGGGAGGCATTAGAAGGAAACCTAACTTCATTTTCAAAAACTAGAACAATGCTATTAGTTTTGTTTCTTAGGCCATTTGAATAGAATGAAGGCAGGATTTTGCTGTGTGGGTTATTCTGTGTATGGTTTTCAAAACAGAACAGTGTCTTTAGGTAATTTAGGTCCAAATTTTCTGCTTTAATTTCAAAGTATGCCTTTGAGAGAATGTTTATATTAATGAGTTATAAAAGTGAACTCCAAGAGATGGGTAGGGACCTGAGCTTATCAATTCCTTGATGTAAATGGCTCAGCAAGATGTGTGTGTCTCTTTTACTCCCTCTAGGATGTCTGTTCTGGAGAAGGCAGGGTACAAAGACTACAACCACTAGTCACATTTAGTTTTTTTTATTCATGAAATATTTTATACTTTATTGTCTCCTTTTTATCTTATTGCATATTTTTGTTGAGTTGAACTATTTATAAGTCAGCAGGATTATGTCATTAAATAAGGCCCTGATGTATCTTCCTCAAGTTAAGGCCAATACAGTTGACACAGCAGGATCTCATTTTGCCTACTTTATAGTGTGAAAAAAGCAAAAAACCAAACCAGTTGCCATTGAGTCAGTTCCGATTCATGGTGACATCAAGTGTTTCAGAGGAGAACTACACTCCATACGGTTTTTAATGGCTGTGATCTCTCAAAAGTAGGTCACCAGGCCTTTCTTTTGAGAGGCCTCTGAGTGGATTCAAATCGTCAATCTTTTGGTCAGTAGCTGAGTGGTTAACTGTTTGCACCGCCCAGGGACTCCTGCTATATTCTCTCAATATGATGCTTTTGAACGTGCTTAGTGTCCTTACTATCCAACAGACTGGAAGAGATCCATATACGTGCCCATTCCAAAGAAAGGTGATCCAGCAGAATATGAAAATTATCAAACTTTATCATTAATACCACACGCAAATAAAATGTTGCTGAAGGTAATTCAAATATGGTTGCAGCAGAACATTGACAGGGAACTGCTAGAAATTCAAGCTGCGTTCAGAAGAGGACAGGGGATGAAGGATATCATTGTTGATGTCAGATGGATCCTGGCTGAAAGCAGAGAATACCAGGAAGTTGTTTATCTGTGTTTTATTGACTAAACAAAGACATTCCACTGTTTGGTTCATAACTAATTACACATAACATTGCAAATAATGGGAATTCCTGAACACTTAGTTGTGCTCATGAGGAACCTGTACATAGACCAAGAGGCAATCATCCAAACAGCACAAGGGGATACTGCGTAGTTTAAAAGTAGGGAAGGTGTGCATCAGGGTTGTGTCCTTTCACCATATTTATTCAATTTGTATGCTGAACAAATAATCCGAGAACCTGGACTACGTGAAGAAGAGTATGGCATCGGGATTGCACAAAGACTCATTAACAGCCTGTGATATACAGATGACACAACCGTTCTTGCTGAAAGTGAAGAGGACTTGAAGCACTTACTATTGAAGATCAAAGACTACAGCCTGCAGTATGGATTATGCCTTAACAGAGAGAAAACAAAAATCCTCACAACTGGACCAATAAGCAACATCATGATAAATGGAGAAAAGATTGAAGTTGTGAAGGATTTCGTTTTACTTGGATCCACAATCAGTGCCCATGGAAGCAGCAGTCAAGAAATCAAACAATATATTGCACTGGCTGCTGCAAAAGACCTCTTTAACGTGTTAAAAATCAAAGACGTCACTTTGAGGACTAAGGTGCGACTGACCCAATCCATGGTATTTTCAGTCACCTCTTATGCATGTGAAAGCTGGAAAATGAATAAGGAAGACAGAAGAAGAATTGATGCATTTGAATTATGGTGTTGGCGGAGAATACTGAATATACAATGGACTGCCAGAAGAACAAACAAATCTGTCTTGGAAGAAGTACAGCCAGAATGCTCTTTAGAAGTGAGAATGGCAAGACCTCATCTCATGTACTTTGGACATGTTATCAGGAGGGACCAGTCCCTAGAGAAGGACATCATGCTTGGTAAAGCAGAGTGTCAGCAAAAATGAGAAAGACCCTCAATGAGATGGATTGACATAGTGGCTGCAACAGCGATCTCAAACATAGCAATGATGGTGAGGATGATCTGGGACCCAGCAGTGTTTCGTTCTGTTGCACATAGGGTCGCTATGAGTTGGAACCAACTTGACAGTACCTGACGACAACAATATCCTTATGATTCACGTTTTCCCAACTAAATTTGAGACAGATAAGAATGCAAGTTAACATTTTTCAAACCCTTACAGTGTGCCAGGGAATCTCCTAGGTGCTGTACGTGCTAGTCTCAATCCTGGCAGCAGTCCTGTGAGGTAGAGGAAATGCTGAGGCTTCAAAAGGTTATGGTAAAAGGCCAAGCTCCTCCACCCAGCCTGGGGCAGAGCCCAGAGCTGTTGGACTCTGAGGTTTACCTTCTTAACCATTGCAGTGCTGTTTTCTCTCCCATTATTTGATTTAACACAGGATTTTTTTTTTGTAGTCTGTTTTAAAAATGTGAAAATTTGAAATATATAAATTTAAATGTAAAGAATTGAGATATATAAAAGTAGATTTTGTACAGTAAATTATTTGATAAAGCATTGTTATTGAACGCTGGAAAATCTGTTACCACTGCTTATTCGCAGGTGCAGTTTACAAGCATTGGAATATGGAAATGATCACCTTATATTGAAACAACTTTAAATGCAACATCCCAGTAGCCAGAGCTTTTTAAAGAAGGAGGGGGTCCTATATTCAGACCAAGGGGAGAGCCATGAATTATTAGAGCTATTGAGATTAGCATATAGACATGGCTTTGCCAGGAAATGACCTAAATTGACTTTTTCTCTGTAAGGCAGAGAGAGACCCTAAGATAAAAGAGACTTTAGTCAGGAGCCGATGTGAATGCCCACTAGGGAAGCATGAGTAATTATGTAATTAAATAACTAACCCTTACCTTTCCAAGCCTCTGCTCACTTGCCTGAGGAAGAGTGCTAGGTAGTGACTAAGGTAGGTGTTTCCTTTGGGAAGATCAAGGTGAGCAAGGAGTCCCTGGGCAGCACAAATGGTTAAGTGCTCGACTGCTAGCCAGATGGTTGGCAGTTTGAATCAGGGCTATGGTTCATGTAGGCTGTTAGTCTTGTAGACTAGTTTCTTCTTTGAGTCTTTTGTTCATTCTTTCTCTTTTGCTCCAGATGAATACAGACCAATAGTTGTATCTTAGATGGCTGCTTGCAAGCTTTTAAGAACCCCAGACGCTACTCACCAAAGTAGGATGTAGAACAAAAGCTTTATGAACTATGTTAATGCCAATTGACTGAGTTATGAGGTAGGGCTCCTTTTTAGGCCCAGACTAAAGTAATGTATCTAGAGTAGATCATATTTTGAGTGGGAGTACACTTTACACCTAGGCTAGTTTTCAATTTAATGAAGTCCAAAGAGAACAGTTTTATTTAAAAGATCTTTTCCCCCCTAAAGCTGTAACTTCCCTGATAACTTGCTTTATTCTGTAAACCCCATTTTGTTTTGTTTTTCTGTAGTTATCAGTTGGGGGAAAAATCCTTCAAAAACAAAAGGGGTTTTGTATGCTTGTTTCAGAGACTGGTGGTAGAGAAGTCAGGAAACCATGTCCAGCTGTGTGGGGTGGGGGGGCAGGGAGAGGAGACTTGATGACCAGAAAGGCCAGAAGGAGGGAGGGCTGAGTGCAGGGGTCTCCCAGGATTGGGCAGGTGGGAGGGCTGGTACATCTACCCAGGATTTTAACTTTAGCTCTGAACCAAAGCTGGATGTGGAAGACAAGGCCAGTAACATGGATTTGCAGACAAGGGGAAGGAAAGCATTCATGTTCCAGAGAGTAAAAATATAGATGTAAAGTTAACAGGATATTTGATTTAAAAAGAAATGATTGTTAGTTTAAGGTGTGTGTGCCCAGCATCCAGTACAGTAGATGCCTTTGTAAATATTTGTTTGAGATGATTGAATTTCGAATAGTGATGTCTCTCAGTTTTGAATGTTGACGTCTCTGTTGGGGGGGCTGGAGAGTGTGATTGGTGTAGAAAGACAATGGTGGGGGGGGGGTCTGGGCTTTGGAGGAAGAGGCACCAGGCAGCGGGGGCAGGACTACTGTACGTGGAATCAGAGCACAACAAGCAACATTCTGCATCTTGGGCTGCATGCTGGGAACACAGTGAGGAACAAGACAGGAGCTCCTCAGACAGCCCACCACCTACTGTTGCTGCTGGGTGCCGTCAAGTTGATTTTCACATAGCAACCCCATGTGGCAGAGTGGAACTGCCCCAGATGGTTTTCTAGGCTATCATCTTTACAGGAACAGATCACCAGGTCTTTCTCCCATAGAGCCAATGGGTGCGTTTGAACCTCCAGCCTTTTGGTTCAGCAGCCCAGTGCTTAACCATTGTGCCACCAGGGCACCACCTGCCAAGGTGAGCGTAAACGGGTAATTGAAACAGTCCATGTTCTGGTTCTCTCCTGTATGACCTTTGTGACTTTGAATTAGCCATTTTGCTTCTCAGCTTCTGTAAATGGAGATGAAAATGGAAAGATGTTGAGGTACCTCAGTTTCCCCAGCCTGTTCATTCTCTGATCTGGAGGGGAATCCTCCCCCCCCCCCCCGCTCTCCATCATAGGCTTCAGAGGCAAACTCAACCTCAGCATGAGTTCATGGTCCACAGTCAGTCTGGGTGAAAGCCCTCTGTTTTACCTCCTGCCTGTTTTATATCTCTGCTGCAATCTAGCGGAAGAGCAGTTCCCCCCACCACACACACCCAGGGCGCCTCTCAGGTCCCTGAGTGTTATGGGTGTATATTAATGCAGCAGTTCTTGACTTTTTTGGTCTCAGGACCTCTTTCCACTTTTAAAAATTATTGATAACCCCAAAGAGCTTTTTTTTAATGTGGATTATGTCACTACCATATTCAAAATTAAAACAGAAAACAAAAAAAATTCATGAAAAGTAACAATAACAAACCCATTACTGTTAATATAATAACATATTTGAATGAAAAATCACTAGTTTCCAAAGTAGAAACTTTAGGAGAAAAGTCACATTATTTTACATTTTTTGCAAATCTCCTCAATGTCTGGCTTAAAATAGAAAACAACTAGATTCTTAAGTCTGCTTCTGTAGTCAGTCTGTTGCAATATGTTGCTTTGACTGAAGCATAGAAAGAAAATCTAGCTTCATACAGATAGGTAGTTTAAAATGGGAAAGGAATTTTAATAGGCTTTTCAGGTAATTGTGGATATTCTTCTTAGATGAACCCCGTTCTATACTTGCGCATTACTGAGAATGAGAAAGGCAAAGTAAAAAGTAGTGTGACCCTCTGAAAGCATCTGAAGTCCCTGCACCACACTTCGAGAACCACTTCTTCCCCATTTTAAGAATTGGGATCTTAAATCATTCATTCTTAAGAGCACCAACTCTTCCTCTTACCCGAGAACAGCAGTCGCTCTCAACCCTGCTTTTCTGGACCCTGCTGTGGGCTCCCAAAGTAGATACCCACAACAATCACATTGTTATGCCTAGGAGAGGGGACATTTCTGTTCTTCCACACAGGACTGTGGAACTGTCGCCTGGGGCTTCTACCATCCTCATAGCTATGGAAATTGCCCTGTAATACCTACCCCCACGAATGTGTTCCTTCATGGGTTCTTGTGAAAATTACTTAAGATAACAACTAAGAAGGTGCTTTGCAGAATGTACAACAAATCACAAGTAAGATATCACTCTGGTAAAATAGGTGTACAATGTTTTGGCAGTTTGCAACAGGATTAAGAACTTTTTCCCCTCCAGTGCTGAGTTTCAAAGTGTGATTTTTGATAGGAGAACCACAGGCCCGGAACAAAGGAGCAGATAAGAATCTGGATATAAGAAGTGTTATTTCCTATTCCTAAGAATACAAAGTAACCTAATTGGTACTTAACCCAAAAAGCCAAATCCAGTGCCATCGAGTCGATTTCGGCTCATAGCGACCCTACAGGACAGAGTAGAACTGCCCCATAGGGTTTCCAAGGAGTGCCTGGCGGATTCGAACTACCAACCCTTTGGTTAGCAGCTGTAGCACTTAACCACTACGCCACCAGGGTTTCCAACTGATAGTTGGGGATTATAAACAAGTCAGCTCCAGCAGGCAAGATCTGGAAAACTTCACTGTGGCAGTCTTAAATGTGGTGTTTTTTTTTTATTAAATAAATTCTGGTGTCTGAAGTAAGGGAATTGAATCTAATGCTATTCTATCAGCGTGTTCTTTGAGCTGACCTCTCTTGTGGCAGTTCCTGACGAGGGTGGTTGTTGGCAGAGTTAATGTGAGAGCGGGGTGTGAAAAAAATAATTTAAATTTACCCAAAGAATTTGATCTTGTCCTTGGTTCCTGAGAGTTAACATCTAAAACTTTGGAACTTCCCCAGTGATTGAAGTATCTATTATCTAAGAGGGCTCCAGACACAATAGGTTATGCTAATGAGGTGACTGTGGGGGACATGGAGGCTGGCCAGGCCAAAAAGACCACCAGTGATATCATCTGACCTTTGGGAGGAGGGGGCATGATTCCATCAGTCATACCTATATGATGAGGTGCCAATAAAGTCTCTGGACATGGAAGCTTCCTGGACTTGCTGATTGGTGATAGACGTGGATGCACTAGGGAGGATAGTGCATCCCGTTTTGGAACCTGGAAACTCCACATTGGGACCCTCCCAGACTTTCCCTTATGTGTTTCTTCATTTGCATCCCTTTTGTTACAGTGAAACTTATTGTAAGCATAGGTCTCTCCTGAGTTCTGGGAATTGCTCTAGGGAAAAATCTAACCTGAGGGAGTAGTAGAAGCTAGCAGGTCCGAGGGGGGCGGGGAGCCTTGAGACCACTGAACTTACATCTGGTATCCTGAAGGGGTAGAGAACCAAAAACCAAACCCAGTGCCATCGAGTCAATTCTGACTCTTAGCGACCCTACAGGACAGAGTAGAACTGCCCCATAGAGTTTCCAAGGAGTGCCTGGCGGATTTGAACTGCCAACCCTTTGGTTAGCAGCCATAACACTTAACCACTACGCCACCAGGGTTTCCAAAGGGGTAGAGAGAACCCCTGAATTTGGAGCCAGCAGATCAGAGGGAGGGTGTTGTGAGGACTCTGAGCTTGCGACTGGTGTCTGAGGTCTTGGGCAGACTTGGTAGCCTAGAGGACTTTGCTCTCATTTAACACCTGAGGTCTGACATAGCACCAGGTGCTTAGGATCAGGGAAAGAACTGCTGTATATGTAGCTGGTGTCAGAACAGAAGTGGAGCAGAGGGGAACAGAATTGGTAATAAATTGATTTGGATTGATCAACAGATTTGGTATCAGAGAAGTGGGCCTTGATTATTTTCCTAGCAGGGGTGATCACCAAATTTCCGGTAGTACTGCAACACATACCTACCTAGAGATAATGGTTTGGTGTTTAATCAGAAGACATGCACGTGCTCTCAACATTTAATTTAGGAGGTAATTGTTCTTGTTTGAAAATTTTTCTGGGCCTTCTCATTTTCTCCAGACCTGATACATACCCCCTCCCAGAACCTGATAGTGTATCAGAATCTGCCTTCATTCATTGTTATCCCTGTGCTTCTGATGAGGCTGCTGCATTGCAGGTCTGGTCTGGCCGTGGACTTACCCTACATCAGATCATCAGAAGGGAACAAGAGGGAGATGCTGTCTCCCTCTTGTGAGAGTGAAGTTCTTTTCTTCAAAATTTCATCACATTCCAATGATGTTTGGAGTGGCTGTAGCTGTTTTGTAGCTGTGAGGGGAGCCAGGCAGAGGACAAGGATGAATCATCAGAAAGAGGAGCCCATGAGACTCTCAGGGATCCAGGGGAGGGAGGATGACAAGGGGAGTGTGGAAGCTGTAACTAGCTTGAAGGCCTATCAGTAGGACCCTTTTCTTCTTGTCTGGCTGCCTTGGCTACTTTGTTATTCTTTTTATTTTTTTCTGCAGGATGAAGAGTTGAAATTCTAAATTAAGTGGTAACTCTGGTAAGATAGGGAGGAGAGATGAGGCATCTGTGGTATTTACAAGGTGTGGGGACTGGGAGATGGGATTCTCCCCCACACCCTGAGCACCGGTGCATATTCTAACCTTGTCCTTTTGCCCTAAATAACTGATTTACTGTGTGCTTCCCCAGCTAGAGTCTAAAATTCGTCATCCTTATACCCCTGTCCCCTGGTACAATGTGCTTGCCCCACAATATTGAGGGGTGCAATTACTGGGCATTATTCTGTGTTAGTAACTGTACTGAACACTTTCTGTGCATCATCTTATTAAATTTTACAATACTAGCATTAACTCCATTTTTAATGATGAGTTGATAAAATCTGTCTTGAATTCCCCCAGCTAATATAGGATAATAGAGGTTCAAATATAGATCCAACTAGAAAATTATGCTTTTGACTATTATATTGGACTTCATCACTACATACTTATTGAGTACCTGCCGTTTAACCGTTTAGATGTGTTAAAATGGAAATGAGCAGCTCCATGGGAGAAAGACCTGGCGGCCTGCTTCTGTAAAAATTATAGCCAAGAAAACCCTATAGGGCAGTTCTACTGTCACATTGGGTTACTATGAGTTGGAATTGACTCAATGGTACCCAACAATAACAAGAATGAGAATTACTGTTGACTCTGTCCATTTCTTCATTACCCTTTCACTGACAGGTTTAAATTTGTGAGAAATGTATTGGGACGGAAGGCATATGTACAATTACTTGAATATTAGCTCTTCTCTAGAAACAGGCTTTAAGAGTATTATCAATTATGAATGCATTCAGGTGTAAGTAATGAAGCCTAATTAGCAGTGGTTTAAACAAGGTAGAGGTTATTTTGCATATATACTAGGCAGTCTGGAGGTAGAATTTCAGCACTGATAGCTCTAGGATTCTCTTGGCCTTCTGTTATATTTGACTCTTCATGCCACAAAATGGGTGTTGCAGCTCCAGATATCACATCTCCATCCAAGACTGGAAGAAGCACAAAAGACACAAAGGAGAAGGGCAGTGTCAACTAGCAGGCCTGATCCTTTTTATTAGGAAAGCAAAAGTTTTTCCAGAGCTAGAAAGGAAGCTGGAAAAATAGGAAACCCAGTTGTCCAAAGTTTAGACAGATCCTGATCTACTACTTGGGGCTTTCCACACTATGAGCCAAAACAAAGTTGACTGATAAGGAAAAGAGGGTAGACTGCTAACACTGCTGGCCACACATTTCTAAGAGGTATAGGCTATTCAGATTTGAAGAGGTAAATAGAAATAGCCTGGTCTTGTAGATAAGACAGCTGAGACTTCTAAAGAACACAAGTATCTGGTCTAGGGCAAGAGAAAAGGGTTCATTTCCTTAGACCCTGCTGCTCTTCTTACTGTGTCTTCCCTCATACTTCTCTAAAGTGTTTGTTTTCAAAGTTATTTCATACCTTCTACTCAGTTTATCCTTCCCATTCATTTGAAATGAGCTCTGGTGGTGCAGTATTCAAGCACTCGTTTGCTAACCAAAAGGTCAGCGATTCAAACCCACCAGCCAACCCGTGGGAGAAAAGACCTGGTGATCTGTTCCTGTAAAGATTGCAGCCTAGGAAGCCCTATGGGGCAGTTCTACTCTCTCCTGTAGAGTTCTGTAGAGTCGGAATTGATTTGACAGTAACCAACAACAGTAACGCCTTTAACTCTGCATGTGTGTCAGAGTAGAACTGTGCTCCATAGGGTTTTAATGGCTGATTTTTCAGAAATAGATTATCAGGCTTTTCTTCAGAGGTGTGTCTGTGGGCTTGAAATGCAAACCTTCCAGGTAGCAGCTGAGTACATTAACTGTTTGTACCACCCAGGGACTTACTTGAAGGATGCCAGGAAAGTTAAAATATTCCTAGTGTTTTGTGTATAGAAATTAAGCTCTGGAAAGGTACAACTATTGGGCTCTACTCACCATGAGCAAAAGAGCAAGAAGGTAACCAAAAGCTCAGAGAAAAAACAAGTCTACAGTAGCCATGGCCTCATCTATCCTGAGAACAGAAGAACTAGATGGTGCCCAGCTATCACCACTGACCGTTCTGACTGAAGTCACAATAGATGATTCTGGGTAGAATGGGAGAAAAATGTAGAACAAAACTCAAATTCAAAAAAAAGAAAAAAGGGCCAGAATAACTGGACCAGTAGAGACCAGAGGACTCCCTGAGACTATTGCCCTGAGATACTCTAAACCTTGAACCAAATCTATCCTGAGATCACCTTTTTTAAGAAATAGCAGAGTCGCTCACAAAATAGAGAATATTACCTGTAAGATTGGTGTTCTACTTAAAAACTGTATGAGGCCAAAAGGTCAACACTTACTCTAAAACAAAGATGACAGGATAAGGGGGCAGGGAAACTAGGGTATTAGAAATGGAACAACAGAACACAAAGAGAATGTTGACTCATTGTGAAAAATGTGACTGTCACTGAACAAATGGCGTGGAAATTGTCAAATGGGAACCCAACTTGTGTAAACTTTCACCAAAAACACAATAAAACATTATTTTAAAAAAAGAAAAAGAATTTAAGCCCCAGAGAGAACCAAATCACATGCCTAGGATTATAGCCTACATTAGTTGGCTAAGATTAAACCATGGATCTGCCAGGGTTGGGCCAGGGTTCTTTTAACAGACTCCATTACCTTCCGTAATGACTGTGGTCTTCTCTTATAAATCCTTCCCACTTAAACCAGAGCAAGGGAGGCTCCTTGCTCAGATACCCTGGGCTTTCAGTTGGGTAGGCCCAGTTACCTTGGCACCCCATTGAGGACAGCTGTGGCTCCCCAGGGACCACTGGGTAGAGCCCAGATTATATAAGGACATTCGGCACCTTCTGTGTTCCTGGAATGGAGGGTGGGGGATGAGCTGCCTGGTGTGGCTGAGGTGAAGGTAAGTGAATGCCACAGAAAGTTGAATATGAATGTTTAACTCCCAGGTTGGTTTGACCCTGTCTTATAGCAGCAGGGGTCCTGGTCATTATGATCCTGTTCAGCGTGTTCCTGCCTCTCACGCTGGGACAGAGTGCCTTGGTGCCTTCTGACATGTAGGGAAGTACACTGTGGACCAGCACATGCCAACTCAGCTTCCTCCTGATATGAACAGTGTGTCAAGTCGCCCTGGTAACAAGGCCTTCTGCAGCCACAAGCATGTTTAAGTGGTGGAGCCAAATACCCCTTCAGTTTTCCTTATTTTAGGGACCTCTCCCATTGATATTAGGGTGGAAAGTGAGTTGGGGTGCATTTTTTTTTTTACCAAGTGAAAGGAGGGACATCTTTACTTAGCTAGAGGTGTCTCCATAGCAGGATCTTGCCAATGAAAATAACAATTATAGCAGAATAATAATTACAGTGTTTTAAATTTTGCCTCTCTTAATAATAATTACAGTATTTTAAATTTTGCCTCTCTGAATAATAATTAGTGTTTTAAATTTTGCCTCTGAATATCTGATACATTTCTTGAATATTTGGTACTTTTTCTCCATGTGAAGGTATATGTCAGCCTTCAGGTCTTAGCTTCTTTTCACTGATTTCGTGGCCATCCATATAAGTACTTTTTTGCAAACTCACTGAATCTTTATTTAGATTTAGAGCATTTGCAGCCAAGCTGGTTGCAAATGACTATGTTGCATTAGCTCTCTGTGTTCCCAAATGGATATGAATGCCAAAAGTCATAGTGTAAGGCTGACAGGCATCAGGCCATCAGCTGCCCCCTGTGATAAGGAGAATGTTGACAATCAGCACTCAGTCCTCATGCTGTCCCATTTTAATGCCCTGAGCTGAGATTCTTGACAGGCAGTTTATACTGTCTCCCTTTTACTGCCTTTTGGTTTTTAACCACGTCACTAAGAGAACAGTCTGCTACTGTATTTTCTCTTCAGTGCATAAAAAAATACTGGGCATGTTTATCTTTCTTCCCGCACATTTTTTTTTTTTTTAAAGAAATGACATGCTGTTATATAATAGATTTGATATGACCCTGAGTGGAATAAGGCAGCCTGTTGCTGATGTGTTGTTGTAAATGCAACTGCCTTGGGGTGATGGGATTCTAAGGCAGTTTAAGATAGACCGAAGGGTAACTAGTACCCGGGTACAAACCCGTCTTCAAAACTAAATGTATCCTGAGAAACAGTTTTGTCTTCACGTCTGATTGTGTCAGGGCTGAGGCTGTCTACCAGACAGATTAATGTAGGTCTGATTCACTGACTTTACAGCTTGGGGAAGGGAATTACAGAGCCGATAATAGGTTTGAGTCGGAATCGACTTGACGGTACTGAGTTTTAGTATAACATATTTAAGGAAACACTGGTGGTGTAGTGGTTAAGTGCTACAGCTGCTAACCAAAAGGTCAGCAGTTCGGATCCACCAGGCACTTCCTGGAAACCCTATGGGGCAGTTCTGCTCTGTCCTGTAAGGTCTTTATGAGTCAGAATTGACTTGATGGCAATGGGTTTATTTAGTATAATATGTTTAAAGCAGACAGCTAATGTTATGGATTGAATTATGCACCTCCTCCCAGAAAATATGTGTTGGAAATCCTAACTCTGTGCCTGTGGTTATAATCCCATTTGGGAATGGTTTCTTTATGTCAATGAGACATAATTAGCATAGGGTGTATCTTGAGTCAATCTCTTTTGAGATATAAAAGAGGTAAAACTGGCGAGCAGGGATGGGATAGAGAGATGCCAGGCCTCATGAAGATTTCCCAGGAGCAGAGGCTCAAAAGAGACAAGGCTTTTCCTCCAGAGCCAACAGGCGAGGGAAAGCCTTCCCTAGAGCTAGGGCCCTGAATTCGGACTTCTAGCCTACTAAACCGTGAGAAAATAAATTTCTGTTTGTTAAAGCCACCCACTTGTGGTATTTCTGTTGTAGCAGCAATAGATAATTAGGGCACTTAATGGGAACCAAACCAACCTTTTGGCTCTCACCCAAGTCCTATTTTAAAAATTATGTTCATAATGCAGAATCTACTGGGATTTTCAGTAGCTGAAACACCACACACACAGTACTGGTAGGAGAAGTTACTGCTTACTTGAAAATAAAATTCTACAGCATTTTTCTCTGTCTGATGCTTATCGCCAAAATGAATTGTAAGGGTGATATCTCTATACATGGGTGGCTGAAAGTGATTTTGGAAACCTGTTGAGAACTGCAGAGATTTTAACAGAGGCTGTAATTTCAAAATATAAAAAGGTTTCAGTTTGGCCTACAACATGAAATGTACTTGTTTTAAATTATTTAGAAGGTAAGAGAATATACAAATGACACACTTGGGAAAAAAAAGTAATGTTTCCGGGTTGTGAACTACTATATTCTTTACAGAATTCGAGAGCACAGGAGATATAATTGACACAGTGTCATCTCACATGAACTATGTGTAGATTTCATTGTATCCCCACCTTACAGGTGAGGAGATTGAGGCTTAGAGAGGATGAGAGTTACCCACGCTTACCCAGTAGTAAATGGTAAAGTCTGAATTCTAACTCTTGATTGCTGGATGCAAAATTCAGACTGTCTACAGATAATGAATATTAATATTTGGTTTATTTTCTTCCAAGTATGTATAATGAAAATCAGATTGCATGTTATGTAATGTTTTGTAACTTGCTAGTTTCTTGTAATAATATATCAAAAACATTTTCCCAATGTCATTAAGTGTTCTTTAAACACATTTTAAGGACCATTAAAATTCAATCAAATCTATGTACCATAGAAAAAATAAGTCATTTTAATATTTCCCTCATTACAATAGTGACTCTAACAGTTGGTCATAGGTTCACATAAAATAGTGGATATCTCCTCCTGTTTGAAGGTGCGGTCTTAGTTTTTAAATTTAGTATGCCATTGTGATACCAGGGAGGTGGTGCACTCACTTAGTAGAAGGAGTTCACGAGGACGTTCATTACTATTTGATTGTGATACCAGGGAGGTGGTGCACACACTTAGTAGAAGTTCACGAGGACATTCATTACTGTTTGATTGTGAGCCAAGGAGGTTAATACGTTTCCCCCTACTACTATTTAGTGATATTCCTAGCCACTATATCCCATGTCGGGGCCCTGGTGGTACAGTGGTTAAACGTTTGGCTGCTAACTAAGAGGTCAACAGTTCAAATTCACTAGCTGGTCCTCGGAAACCCTATGGGATAGTTCTATTCTGTCCTATAGGGTCGCCTGCTATGAGTTGGAATCGACTCAATGGCAACGAGTTTTTTTTTTTTTTTTTTAAATATCCCATGTCAGAGCTTTGGTGGCCCAGTGGTTAAGAGCTTGGCTGCTAGTCAAAAGGTCATCAGTTTGAATCCACCAGTTGCTCCTTGGAAACCATATGGGGCAGTTTTGTTCTGTCCTGTAGGATCATTATGAGTTGGAATTGACAGCAGTGGGTTTGGTTTTTGTTTTTTTAATATCCCATGTCATAGTGTGGGGAGGTACTAACCCTGCCAGGAGGGCCTCTGGGAATGCTTGTAGTGCCAAGTAGAAGCACAAAGGAAAGTGGTGTTTATGAGGATGGAGGGATGTGTAAAATAGGACATGAGGCTTAAAAACATTGATGAACAATTGTTAGCCTGGAATGGTATAGTCCATCTCTTCACCAAGGGAGTAGCTTTAAGGTACGATCCTTGGCCTTTCCATGAATTCAAACTAGCCTAATGCTTAGCTTTTATATCTTAAGCTAAATTTAACAATTTAATGCTGAAAATTTTATTGATGTAGATAAAGTCAATAAAAGAATAAAGGATACAGCTTTTTCTATTTTCTGGAGCCCTGTGGGCCAGCATGTTTTATATCTGAGTGTGCTATTCGGACTGAAACAGCTCTTGATTGTACTTGTCCTGAGAGAAGTAGGAATTGTTGGACTGGCTGTCACGTGCTGCATTGTGTTTAGGAGAACATAGGACAGCTGGAAGATTAAATTTTTTTGTGACTTCGGCTATTTCTAAGGTTGCCTGTGCTTGTTTCCATGTTGCAGGTACCTTTCTTTCCCTTCCCCCTTTAGCTTTTGTTGCCTTGTGGTAGAGAGGTAACACGTTGTAGGTGTTTGTGTTGTATAGTCCTTATGTTTGAATCTAGACTCATCCATTTATCATCTCTGTCCATGGATACATGACTCTGGAAACTTCCGTGTCTTAAACTGTAAAATGTGCTTTTGTTACAGCTCTGGTAAAGATTAAATGAGATAACATAATGAGAAAGTTCCCAGCTTAGAGCCTGCTATGATGGATGGGCTCAATCTCTTCTCTTCCTTTCCATACCTCTTTCTAACACTGACCGAAGTGTTCCTAGTTTTTCCTAACTTTTGACTATACAGTCAAGGTTTTAATGGACCTAATGCTTAATAGTAGTTAGGTGATATGGGACAAATCACCCTGAGCCTCTTAGCTCATTAATAAAATGGAAATAATGAATGATCTCATAGTGTTGTCCGTTCTAAGTTAAAATGAGATAACGTACACCAAGTAACACTGCCTTGCACAGAGTGGACACTAGATAACTGGTGGGTACTAATAATATATAGCATTGAAAGTCAGCCTTTTTTCCTGGCATCTTCCTGAATATCACCTCCTCCTCTGACTTCTCCTTAGCTGGGTTCCTTTCTTCTCCCCTCTCACTGGATGGAGGGATTTCTCACAACTCTGTCCTGCTTTGTACCTTGTATTTTTCGTTGGAAGTTTCATTCATTTTTAAGGCTTCAGCTAACCCTTTTAGATTGATAACTTCTAAATTTTACCTGCATTCCAGACAAGTACTTTCAACTATCTTCTCTTAGATGCCCAAAGGTATTTCAAATTTGAAATATACAAAAATATAGTTGTTATCCTTCCCACTTGCTTCTTCAAACCTGTTCTTCCAGCAAGTCCTCTCCTGTCCTCTTCTACTAGATTATATTTTCCACATTTCCGTTCCTGGATGCAAGTGGCCAAATTCATCATACTTTCATTAGCCCTAGGCTCTTATGACATAGTGAATCCCCTTCCTGTAGGCTTTACTGCCTCAGGTTAATAACAACAACAAAGATAGAATAAGACAATGGCAACTGTAAAAGAAACCACCATGACAGCAACCATTTATTGAGTGCATACAATGTGCTAGGCACTACCCTTACTCCTGGACAAGGTGGGACCTGGTTCTGGGCCTATGCTACTGAGACCCCACATGCCTTCCTCAGGAAATGTTCCCATCCAGAGCCCACCCTGCCCCTTCAGATCATGCTTTGGGTACTTCTGAAAAAAAACAAACCCATTGCCGTTGATTAGGACTGCCCCACAGGATTTCCAAGGAGTGGCTGGTGGATTCAGACTGCTGACCTTTTGGTTAGTACCCTAACACTTAGCCCCTGCACCACCAGGGCTCCTTAGGACCTCAGAATTTCCTGCTCAGACTATTCTGAGCCTCCTTCCAGAAACCATACATGGGCTTCTTCCCCAGTTCTGTCCTTCAGAGGACAGAGAGTGCCACAGTTGTGTGTACCCTTAGACCCAAGGATGACCAAGGGGCAGCTGTTTGCGGAGTTGTGGACTGAGATTGGCCTTGCAGGCTGGGGTGTCTGTATCTGTGGCCGTAAGACCCCTTGTGGAGCAGGACAAATCCAGAGGTGGAAAGAGGAGGCAGTTTTGGCCAGGACCCTTCAGGGGTACAATAAATGTTAAGATGGCCCTGGTCAGTTAGAAATTTGAATATTGCGTCTTCTTATCTAATCATTGGAACACTTGTTGAGGTAAGTAATACTAGTTCCAGTTTTCTGGATGAAACGAGCAAGGGTTGAGAAGATTAAATACTTAGTGCCAGTCTTGTCATTGGCAAAGCATAAATTTTAATTCAGATTACCTTGACTCCAAAATTTTTTTTCATGATATTCTACTTTTTATCCATTTTTTACATCATAGCCAGAATTACATTTTCCAGAGAGTGTCCCAAATCACATTATTTCCTTAATTAAAAATTTTCTGTAGCTCCTCATTTTCAGTTGGCCAAAGGCCTTTTCCAGGCTCATTGGAGTGGAACATAAGACCCTTCAAAACCTGGCTTGAATCTACCTTTTCAAACTCATTTTCATCTGTCTTCCCACCAGGCCTTCTCCATCCTGTCACAGTGGGACTCCTGGTTGTTCCAGAAATCCACTCTGTGCTTTTCCCCGTTCTCCACCTGGCTGACCAAGCCCCATTCTGTCTCCTCCATTTGAAGGCTAAATAAATATGACCTTGCCCATGAACACACTTGAATTTTTCTAGACAGAATCTCGCACTCACCATTGTACATTATTCACAAGTGGGACCATGGTCTATGTTCTACTTTGTATTGTCAGAATAAAACATTGCCCAGTCCTGCGCCATCCTCACAATTGTTGCTATGTTTGAGCCCATTGTTGCAGCCACTGTGTCAATCCACCTCATTGAGGGTCTTCCTTTTTTTTTTTTTTGCTAACCCTCTACTTTACCAAGCATGATGTTCTTCTCCAGGGACTGATCCCTCCTGGTAACATGTCCTAAGTATGTGAGGCGTAGAACAAACTAACTTCTCATTAAACAGTTAGTATGCATATTGTTTTATGACATTGGTTAACAACCCCACGACATGTCAACGCTCTGCTTTCTTGACCTCAGGTTCCCTATTACCAGCTTTCCTGTCCCCTCCTCTCTTCTATTCCTTGCCCCTGGGCTGGTGTGTCCCTTTAGTCTTGTTTTGTTTTGTGGTCCTGTCTAATCTTTAGCTGAAGGGTGAACCTCAAGAGTGACTTCGTTACTGAGCTAAAAGGGTGTCCGGGTCCATACTCCTGGGTTTTCTCTAGTCTCTGTCAGGCCAGTAAGTCTGGTCATATTTTGTGAGTTAGAATTTTGTTCTACATTTTTCTCCAGCTCTGTCTGGGATCCTCTATTGGGATCCCTGTCAGGGCAGTCAGTGGTGGTGGCTGGACACCATCTAGTTATACTGGACTCAGTCTGGTGGAGGCCATGGTAGTTGTGGTCCACTAATCCTCTTAACATTTTTAAGGCATTTTCCTGTGTTAATGAATACTTCCCAGAATAAAACTACAGTAAAAACCTATACATAAAAAATTTTGCCACATTTATGATTATTTCCTTGGGAAAGTTTCCTAAAAAAGGAAATTCTAGGTCAAAACATATTAATACTTTTAAGGCTCTTGATACACATTGCCAAATTGCTTTTCATGAAAATCTTAAAGAGCTAAACATTTCCATGGTACCCTGGGAAGAGGTTATATGAGGAATTGTCAAGTATGTCAATGGAGGTAAGGAGCAGTTTACAGTATTTTAGAGTGGAAAAAGTAAAAGGTCAACGTGTAAATAATTGGCATTGGACATAATGTGAGGAAATGTAGTGATGGACTGACCATAAATAGAACAGAGCTTTTTTTTTTAAATGAAATGTCCTTCATAGACTTGGTGCTTGGGAAGTGCTTAACCCAGTTCTTGGAACATGGTTCAAGAGCTACCGATGGTAACCATTAAGGTCTCATACTGTGGGAGCGTGGACCCAGGGGTCCAGTTACAGCCACTCTTGTCCAGGCGTGAATGATCCTTTCCCCTTGCTTCCCTCATCAGCAGCCCCTACAATGGTAGTCCCTCCTCCTTGGGTTGTTGAGAAGATTAAATGAGATCAGTCATATGTGTAAGCCCTTAGCACAGTGCCTGGCACATTGAAGGCTTTAATAAATGGCACTTCTGTGACTTCACCTGGTACTTCCTGTTGTATTAGTTAGAATCCTTTGATTGAAAGTGACAGAACCCGTCCCAAAGAAGCTGGCTCACATTGTTGGGTCCAGTGTGCTATGTCCAACACAAAGTATGTATTCACTGGAAACTCTTCTCAGGGATTTTACTTTTTATTTTTTTAACAGAAGATGAATTTACCTTTGCCTCCATTTAAGACGGGAATGATGTCTTTTTTCCTTTGTTCTATATTCAGTGCCTCACACATAATAGATGCTTAGTATTTGTAGAAAAAGTAAATTCCAAAACAACCTCCCTTATGATTAGAATAAAATTTATGTCTCTCTTCTCACCTAGAAATAGAAAAAGCTTTAGTGTTTTTTCTCCTGATTACACAGAATTCATGTTTTATGGCAGAATTATTAATGTTAATAACTCTAGATTGCAATTGAAAATACCAAATCATAATCCATCTTTAATTTTTATCAAAACTAATAAAAATTCTTTCTTGATGAATTGTCTTGGTTTTATATTTTTTAAGTTTTGCAAGAATACTAGATGAAAAATTTTAACTGAAAAAAATAAACCCATTGTCCAATTACAGCAAAGTAACCAAATGTTTTTATATTATTTTCTAGTTTTTTTGCAGCTTAATTTTTTAAATTAGACATGTTAATAGCAAAGATAAAATCTAGACAGCATTTAAAATTTTAAAGATGATTGTTAAGGTTACGCGCGCGTGTGTGTGTGTGTGTGTGTGTGTGTGTGTGTATACCCCCAAACCTGTTGCCGTCAAGTCGATTCAGACTCATAGCAACCGTACAGTAGTGGCTATTATTTATTTCAGTGCTCTCCTCTCCTTTCCTTTTATTCCTGGAAGCAGATTCTACCTACCCCCGGGAAGGAGCATACTGAGTCTTAGATGGGTATCTATTCATAGCACCCCATTCCTGGGGCCACAGTGATCCAAATCATGCTACTCAGAGCTCTCCCTGAGACTTTTTTTCTGGCTCTTGGCTCTTAGGTTGCTAAACTAGAATTAAGTAAACCCATGGCTTCCAGTGGCTTGATTTTTTTTTTTTTTCCTGCATAGAAAAAAACTCTTTAACAGAAGAAAGTGTGGCTATCACACAGAGAGGGGCAGAAATCGAAGCTGGAGAAACAAAGAACGAGTGACTGAGAACTGCTTGGTCAATATATCAGTTCTTGATGGTTCCCTGGGTTCAGTCAGCCTGGGCCGTCTCCATTTCCTCTACTCAATGGTTGCTGAGACAATAAAGTGTTCCCCACCTCCCCCCACCCTATGCTTTGCTTTAAAAATAGAGTTTAGATTTTTTGAAGAGCTACTAAACATCTTAACTGGGAAGAAATATCTACATTTAGTTTTAAAAAATACACGCAGTCCAAAAATGTATATAATGAAAAATCTCCCTTTCACCCCGACCCCTAGTCCTTCTCCTAAGAACAACCAATGTTAACAATTTCTTATACCCTTCTAGAAGATATCTAGACACATTCCAGTATATACCCAGATTACATTTGGCCTTTCATTTTTGACACAGAGAAGCAGACTCTACAAATAGTTTTGAATAATTTGCTTTTACTCATCAACAATAAATCCTGGAGAACCTTCTATACTCACACATATAGACACCTCATTTTTATGAATAGTTCCATAGCATTACAGTGTTTTGAAGTGCCATGATTTATTTAGCCAGTTCCCTGGTGATGAACGTTTCCGTTCCATTCCATCTTCTGCTGTAATAAACTATGCTCCAGGAAATATCCGTATTTACATGTCCTTGCACACATGTGTCAGTAAATCAATAGGATAAATTCTTAGAAGTGGAATTTCTTGATCAAGGACTCCAAAGAACATGCACCTTTAATGTTGTATAATGAGTCTGGCCAAACTGCCTGCAGTCGTCCTTTTATTATAAAAACAAAGCTGTGAGTGTGATGTGGCCATAATGTACATGGAAGTTTTCTTTATGGACAAGAACAAATTATAATTGTGGTAAAGAATACTTTGTTGATGCAGATGTTAGGAAGCAATGGAAAGAACTGAGTTCTATACTTATTATTTTATCCGTATGCCAGAAAATTCACTCACCTTTCAGAGCTGAGCAGAAGGAAACAATACAGTCATCATTTTTGTGAGGAGCCAATTGCTTTGCAGCTTAAAAAGTATTTTCTTCTGATTATGCAAGTATACTCTGGAGATATTATTTAAAAATGGTTACAGATAGTAAGTACAAAGGAAAAATTGCAACAGAAAAGATCCAGAGATAACTGTTGTAAACATTTAGCTAACTCTGTTTTTTGGCTAGTAACCTGATTGGTTTTCATTGCCATATATCCCTTTGTACCGTTAAGAATGTTTTATGTACGTATATATGCCTTTTACAATAAAATAATTGAGGTTACAAATTTATATCCTCAGGTAAAAGTGAGCATAGCCATATTATTTAGAATTTCTTTTAATAGACTAAATCATATAAAAATGACCATATTCAACCCATTCTGACTTACAAAAATGGCAATTTCATATGCTAAACTTAATCATTGCAATAGATGATGAGAAATCTTGAAAGCCTGCAGGAAAACAGGGGTTTTAGGTTGTTCACAGCTTTGTCCCTAGGGCTAACACAGTTCCTCATGCAGTGAATCTGATCTTCCTTTTGAAATGTGTAAAGAAAAGGCTTGATAGTGATGAAAATAATTTCAGTAAAATAAAATTAAGATAGAAATTAAATGGAAACATCTTAACTGCAGTGCAAAGAAAATCAGTTAAGGAACCAATTTAATTCCAATTGGATCAATGGAATTGACTGTGGCAAAACCTTGATCAATGGAAATCTATCAGCATTGGTGTGAATTGTTTAAAGCATCTATATTCGTAAGCATTGAATAAAAACATCCTGCGTTTCACAAAAGAGGGGTGAAAAACCCTCTTTACTCAAACCAGAAATGGTCTTGGCTGTACCTTAAACCCAGCTGCTGGCTCCAAAGCCACATTTTTTTCTATTCAACCAAGCTGCCTGTACCGTCACATGACTACACATATTGCTTCATGAATTACCACTCAAAATAAGATAATTTACATGTTTGATGACTATCCCCGTTCTTTAACCCGGTGGACTTTGAATTACCATTTTTAAAGCAGTGTATCATACATAGTTGTTAGGGAGCTGCCTTCTGGTATAGGCATTGTGGAGTAGATTAGGAGCATGGCTTTTGAAAATAGATGGTCTGAGTTTAAATCATAGCTCTATCACTTATAACCATATGACCTTGGAAAAGTAAGTTAATCTTAGTTTCAGTTTTGTTGACAATTAAATCCCTACTTTAAAAAGTTATAAATAAATTAGATAATAAATATAAACATGTCTAGCATGGTACTTTGCATCTACAAACCAGTGATTATCAACCAGAGCTGACAGGGGCCAATAGGATGGGATTCTCCAGTCGTACCCCAGTTCTCCATGCCATTTCTGCCCTCCCCTCCACTACATAATTTCTCCTCCTACTCCCCATCAGCTGAGAAATCATTGTCATTGTGAGATACCACTGCTGGTGCGTATCTGGGTCATGCCTTTCAGGAGTGTAGGTTTAAAAGTTGAAGATCTCTGAGGTAAATGTGTAATAAACAGAAGTTTCTTTTCCCTTCTTTTTCTAGAGTGTGTTTATGACATCAGGATCACCAGCTATTTGTTATAGGTGATTGATAACTAAGACTGTCTCTTAAAATGATGACAAAAAATCAATAGTAATATCCCTCTCTTCCCTACTAAATATGATACTCTGAAATTTACTGTAGTGAAATCACATGTCCTTGTCATTAGCATTTTCCTTAATGGAAGAGTGGAGGTTTCTTTGGTCTCATCACCTGACAGAAAAATTTTCCCATGAAATATGAGGTAGAAATACTTTTTAGCTTATTAAGAAAATGTTCTGCATCCCACTTTGGTGAGTGGTGTCTGGGGTCTCAAAAGCTAGCAAGTAGCCAGGTAAGATACGTCAATTGGTCCCAACCCACCTGGAGCAAAGAAGAACGAAGAACACCAAAGATCTAAGGAAAATATTAGCCCAAGAGACAGAAGGGGTCACATAAACCAGAGACTACATCAGCCTGAGACCAGAAGAACTAGATGGTACCTAGCTACCACCAATGACCACCCTGACAGGGAACACAGCTGACAGTGCTGAAGAAAAGCGGGGCGCAGAACTTAAATTCTAGTAAAACGATTAGACTTAATGGTCTGACTGAGATCGGAGGGACCCCAGAAGACAAGGCCCCCAGACTCTCTGTTAACCTAGAACTAAAACCATTCCTAGACATAGGATAGACTGAACTATAAGATATAAAATGATATTCATAAAGAGCGTGCTTCTTAGTTCTAGTAGATACACGAGACTCAATGGGCAGCTCCTGTCAGGAGGTGAGATGAGAAGGCAGAAAGAAATAGGAGCTGATTGAATGGACACAAGAAATCTGAGGTGGAAAGGAGGAATGTACAGTCACGTTATAGGAACAGGGCCACATAACAATGTGTATATAAATTTTTGTATGAGAAACTCACTGGAGCTGTAAACTTTCACGTAAAACACAATAAAAAAAATGCTTTTCAACAATGTACTTAGCATATCCACGAGATACTAAAATGGAGAATGACTGACAGAAGAAGCCTTGAGGAGGTTGTGAGCAACTACAACTCTCATACAGTGCTGATAGGAGTATAAATTGGCAATACCAATTGGAAAACTACTCAAGTCAAACATGAATTCTCTGTAACTCAGCAATTTCACCCCCAAATAGGATTGCTTCCATGTGTATGCCAAAAGACACACAAATGTTCATAGATGCGTTATTTGTAACAGCCTCCAAATAGAAATGCCCCAAATGTCTATCAATGGTAGGATGGATAAATAAATCACGCATGTTTGTGCATTAGAATGCTATATATCTGTGAAAATTAGTCTTCTACTCCTAGTCACAACAATATGGATAGATCACAGTGTTGAGCAAATGAAGCCGTACCTGAAAAAGTCCACACTAAACAACAACAAAAATATGGTTCCATAAATATAAAACTCAAAAGCAGGCAAAATTAATTCATGATTTTAAAAGTCAGGATAGGGGTTACTTTGAAGGAGAAAGGAAGTGGTAGAAAAAAATCTACTTTGGAATGAGTAGCATATTAAAATCTCCTTTCTTGGTTGTCAGACAGCATTTGTTAACAGTTTATGATAGTATATGAAGAAATTCAGATAGTTATTTAGTAAATGGTTTAGGTCATAGAATCATAGCATTGTGGAATGTGAGAAGGCCTACTCACCTATTTTAATGTCCCTTTGTCCATTTTTATCTTCCAACCCAATAAAGCTGGCCTGTGAACCGTGACAATGCAGTTAAGGAAATGAGCTCAGTCTCCTTGACATGACCAGTCACAGTGTCACTGGGTGATGCCTTCCTCGTGCATGTGCGGCACTTCTAATTATTATTCTTCGAGAAATAATGGCATGTCAGGACACGAAACACCAGGCCACTGCCTTTATTTAATTAGGCAAGAGTGAATTTGCACATGTCTATGCATAAAAAAAAATCGCTTATGTAACTAAATATTGGTTTATGTTATACTCTTTTCCCAATGAGACAGCATCTATAAAAGATCAAAAGATTTTTTATTCTGATACCGTATGCATCAAAGCGACTGAGTATATGACACATTGCATCTTCATTATAAATTTCATCCTGAGACCCGTTAACAAGCCCGGTACTCTTTCATTAATATCACTTTAAAAAAGCGAGGCAACAGGGTTTTATGATGTCATGGAACCACCGGTGAAATCAGCTGTGACCCATGGTTTTCATTCATTTCCATAGGTGCGTCTTTCCTATTGGAGTTAAGATCTGAGACTTGTTATGCTACTTGGGGGGACTTCTGGGTCTGAGGAAGTGAGAGGCCTTGGATTCTGAGGAGAAGTAGTTGTCCCTCTCAACCTTCTATGCGCATGTACATGTACACACACCACACACACGCACACACTGACCTACCTCTCTGCCCCACCACTTTGCCCCAGGGCTCAGTGTAACATCACTTCAAAGCATATCGTATGGAACCCTAAGCCCAGACAGGGAACACAGCCCTCTTCTCTCCCATAGACACTAAGATTTTCACCATGTTCTTTAAGGGTTCTTTAAGGGTAGGGCCTCATAACTTGGGATCCATGTGGAGTTGGGCTTTGGGTGGCCTGTGAATCCTCTGAAATGATATGTGTACTCCTCTATGATGAAGGTTTTTGTCAGATTTTTTTGTGTTCATTCTTGATTCTTCCACTGCACCCCCCCCAAAAAAAAAGATTAAAAAACAAATCTAGCTTTGCTCTGATCTTTTTTGACCAAAGCGTGTTGGAAGGAATTTTTCTGGAGAGTCAGATGGATTTAAATTGTCTATAGCACACATTTTAGCTGTGTGGCCTTGGGCAGGCTACACAACCTCTCTGAACCCCCATTTTATCAAATGTAAAATAAGAGTATGAATGCCTGTTTTAAGGTTTTTTTTTTTTTTATACTGACAACTAAACTAAATAGAGAAATAATAATTGCTAATTTTCTTTTTTTTCCACCCCTTCATCCCATGAATATCAAGGAGAGCAGGTACCTGTTCTTTCTGGTTCCTTACTGGGTCTTCCCCACCTCCCAACATGAGCTGGTACACAGTGGGCACTCAAATGTTGGTTAAATGGGTGGATGGAGTGGTTTGGTTTAGTGCCCAGATGAAATTTCTCAGCCTATAGTGGTACTTCCTCAAAGCAGTTATTTTCTAAGAGAGATCTAGGTGCTGTACAATAGTTTTCCTGAGGCCCTCCCAGGAGAACTAAACCCATGTCCTATGTGAAATCTTTCTGTGACAAGATTAGATTTGCTTATCCCGTGCTGAAAATCATGACATGGGCTGGGTGCTTTGTCTGTATCAGGGCTGGGCAAACTACAACCTGTAGGCCAAATCTGACTTGCTGTCTATGTTCGTAAATAAAGTTTTATTGGAACACAGCCACACTCATTGACTTACATATTGTCTGTGAGTGTTTTTGTGCAATGGCAGAGATAAGCGGGACAAAGACTGACATGGCAAAACTTGTAAATGGACAGGGTTTGAATTCAGATTCCATAGCCCATTTTTTTCCCACTAAATGCTAATAGCTTTCAACTCAGCTGAAACTTAGCTGGACCAATTCTATCTCCCAGTCCTGCCCGGTGACCATGACTGGCATGGGGAACCGTTCAATGATGTCCCCTGGAGTTGTGGTACAACCTGGTAGTTCTGGCATTTGTTACCAACCTGGCTTACGTGAGCAATATAGATCTTGTCAGTGTGTAAGTAGGGGAGAGAGTGGAATAAGGACTTAAAGGTCTAATACTGGTGATGGCAGAGTAATAGGGCTTTGTAGTTGTTTATATGCAAACAGTGCTGTTTCCTGAGGGTCAGTGGTTTAGAGTTTTTCAGAAGTGGTCTTTGTTGCTCCTGAACGTGGTGTCTACTCTTGTTCAATGCCCTGGTGATCAGTGTGTAATACTTGTACATTTTCAGTCCGTAGCCACCGAACAGAGACTTTCTTTGCTCTGAGCTGTTGGGCCATTGTGAGAATTTTGGACCTCCAGGGTTGTGCTTGCTCATACTATGCCCTCATTGACAGATCTGATCCCAAATTTGAGAAGAAAGCTCTTTCTCAGTGTATTGCTCCTTTTGGAAATCTGTTTGTTTTAAGGGTTCACAGATAAAGATCTGTGGTTCTGTTAATATTCTATCTGTTCGTTATTCCTACTCCTCACTCTACTTTCCCCCTTCCAATGAATTTTTCCAAGCTTCTTACCTGGCTATGAATTAAACAAAAGAAACAAAATTGGAAAAAACAGCTATTTCTGCTCTAATTGACTACACAGCAGTGTTTACTTATAACAATGTCAAGTTGACAATAACGATAATGGTGACAAAGTTATAGCCAACCAGCTGGAAGTAACACACGAGTAATTTATCCATCTGTCAAAGGCTGTATCTAGTCAAAAATGGATATAGTGTTATCAGTTGTCATGGCAAAATGGATATTTTAAGATTGGGAATGGTGAGGGGATAGGTGAGAAGGGTTAGGAAGGCGAATGCTCTACCTGAATGAGTCTATTTTCGTTCAGCCTTTGCAGCATTACAGAGCATCCTTTCAGAGCTGTTACAGAGTTAGACTTCATCTGTTAGAGAGCTTCTGATGGAGGATTCCATGGAAAAGAAGTGCACTTCAGGGTGGGCAGGAAGGCATCAGAGCTATGATTAACTTGCTGTTCCATTGTGTGGTACAACAGTGACCCTTATTTCTCCAAAGATGTAATCCTATAACTTAACCCTGTGACTTTCACACCCTCTAAAGCCATTTATGCTATTCACTTATGCTGAAAATACAATATACAATAGATAAAAATGGGACTGCTCTGGTTTAAGTGGCAGTGGAAGAACCTGGTAAAATTAAGTAACATTTCATTTGTTGTGCTAGTGTGACTCCGTGGGGAAATAATGGGTTGATTAAAATTCTCGGTCTACTGTTTAATTGTTTAGAGTCAGTGCTTCAAACAGAAAAATATTTTTGCCTTTGTAGCTCTTTTTGTTTGGTTCCTAACATATTTTAATGCCCAGTTACTATTTTTTAAGTTTTAAACTGTCCAAGTAGTCTTGCTTTTTTTTTTTTTTTTTTCCCTTTGGTCTTTTCCATGACACAAGATGTTGCAGCACCAGGTATTTCTCATTGGCCAAAGCTATTAATGGTTTGCTTATATTTTTGTCCTGGAAACATGTAGATGAAGAGCTTGTCACAAAATTCATATCTGCCTTTTTATGGAGACTGAAGAGCAAGCTTTTAAATCATGAAAGATTATTGAACACTTTAAATTGGGGAGGAATTGACAAATTAGTAAAATTTCAAGTTATATTGATGAGGATGGGGTGGTGGCACTGATGAGGTACTCTCTAGGTGAGGAGTGGTATGAGCAAGGCAAAGAAGACAGTGTGAATGGTGCTTCCTAGAGTTGTTCACCCCCGGGGGTACT
Source organism: Loxodonta africana (assembly GCF_030014295.1). Lineage (NCBI taxonomy): Eukaryota > Metazoa > Chordata > Mammalia > Proboscidea > Elephantidae > Loxodonta > Loxodonta africana. Next base: position 206,079,780 of record NC_087342.1, read on the forward strand.
GGGTATGAGCAATGGCGTTCACTTGGGAAAGAGCAGGGCATGTTCATGGGCTTGTGAAGGTCCTGCACCAAACCAATTAATTGAGAACCCTGTTGTTTGTTCTTTCTATAGCCATACTAAAAAAAAAAAAAAAAGCAAGTTACTGATAGGCTTTCATTTCTGCACAGGTTTCTTGAGTTTTTTTTTTTTTTAATTCTATGTGCATTTTCATTATTGGTTGCAGTCTTTGTGTATGTGTGTGCTGGTGGTTAGGGGTGGGGACTCCATAAGGCTTGTATCACTTGACTGCCAGCTCTGCTGAGCTTACATGTTGTCCTTATTTATATGCCTGCCAGGGAGAAATGCCTGCTGCCTCTCCAGTTGGCTTTGGAATCCAAGAATGTGAAGCTGGCCCAGCACGCCCTGGCAGGGATGCAGGTAAGCTCTTGCTGAGTGCAGTGGGGCAGGCACAGAAATCAGCAGGCGCCTTTGGCGTTGGAAGAGCAAATAGTTAACATTTTACATACTAGCTGTGTAAAGACCCAGACCAAGGTTTTCTTGAACTAGGAAATAACCGTAGAGGATAGTAAGATTTTCTTAAATTCACCAGAACTCCTCTGTGCACAGCATTGTCTTGTTGAACTTTTGTAATCAAACACTAATTCATGAAGACCCAGCTAAGCCCATATAGATCTGTGATATTTTTAGTGGCATTCAGGTTTTAGGAGAGTAAGGGACCCAAGTTTATACCAATTCACATCTCATACCCGTTCAATGTCTGCAGTTCTATGTAACAGGAATTGATGGCGGGGTGGATTTTGTTTGGCCTTTTATTCCACAGTTAGGTTGGTGAATAGATTGATATATTTTGTTTCCGTAGCAAGACTGGGGAGAAGAAAGAAATTTGTTCTAATAGGAAAGGTCAAATGGCTTGAACACATTTCCTTCTCCGAGCATTTATTCATTTGTGTTTACATCAAATATATAATAGGTCTGATTTCAACAGCAAAAAGATGGTGGCTATATGAACACATTAATTTCGTGAGTGGTTTGATTTCCAAGAGACAAGTGCTGTGAAGTTCGAAGTTCAGAGTTGAAGTTCAAAGTTCAGAGCCTGAAGTTTATTAAGTGGATTAGTGGCATTTGTCTGATGCCTTTTCATATTAATATGTACTGCAGCATTTTGTAGTTAGCTCTTAAAGTTCAGAGAGGTCCATTAATGCCTTCAAAGAGTTGTGATATATGAAAGAGTGAGAAAATAATGACTCTTTTCCCCCGTGGATTAGAATTAGATAATGTATGTTTTAATATGCAACAGCATTAGAAATTTTTTATACATTGTCAGTAATGTTATTGAAAACCCTTCGCTTTTTTCAGAGGTGATTGGGCCAGCCATAAAAATGAATAGGAATTTGTTTTGACTTACCACTTATTTTTTTTCCACTCTAGTACTGTTTTTTTTTAGTACTGTTAGTATTGTACGTAGGGTCGCTATGAGTTGGAACCGACTCAACAGCACCTAACAACAACAGTATTGTATAGATTTTCCGTTTATTCATTTATTTATTTAAAATTCTCTGGAATGTTCTGGTTTTCAAAGGCTTGTATAATCCTATTAACTAGAATGACTTGGTGGGCGATAAGCCTTCCTTTAACCATCCCCTATTACCTCCTGTTAACCTTAGGCACTTCCTTAGGGCTTCTCTGTCTATATCACAGTAAACAGAAACAGAGCTGTATGTAAACTTTGACTCTGGACTACCCTGGCTATACTATATCATTGTGAAAAGTCTCTTTTGAATGAATATAGGCAAAATATCAGGGAGTCTTAAGATTTGAAATACTTGTTCTCCAGATCTGCAGTGTCATTAAGCTAAAAGATGGAGTCATTACCCTGGAAGAATCAGAATTCCAGAAGTCCTTCACAGGCTGTAACTCTAAACTGAATCAGATGAGAATAAACGAAGCAGGGATAAACACTAAAGTCCTACACTTAGGCCTCAAAAATCAACAGCACCAGGACAGATTGAGGAAAGAGCAGCTTAATTACAGCCCTTGGGAATGAGAATTAGGGGTCTCAGCATGAGCCAGCATAAAATGTTCTGTGACAACAAAGCTATTTTGATCTGAGAATGTGATTAAAGTTATACATTACTCTTTAGCATCAGACTACCCTTGAAGCATTACACTCACTGTGGGGCCATATTTAAGCAGTAGAGTATATGTGAAACCGTATCACTTGGAGAGTGGAGAACGTTTGAAGGAGCCTGAGGAGGTTTAGTATGGAGAAGCGAAGTATTGGGTGGACTTCCTAGCTGGCTGACTTCAGATATTTTAGGAGCTTAGTCAGTGTGGCCCCAGGGAAAGATGAGAGAGAAGTTGTAGGTGAGAGGGTTTTGGTACAATCTGAGGAAGAATTTTATAAAAAATAAGAGTTGTCCTGAAATAGAAATGAGCTATCCTTTGAGGTGTAACAACTCCTACGAGCTCTCATGAAAGTGAACATTGTCTTGTTTTGCTTTTTGTGGGGTTTATTTTCTGATAGGGAAATACATTAAGATTTGTGAATTCATGAATATTTCCTGGATAAATGGTAGCTCACATTAGGAAGTTAAAAGGTAAATACCTGAAAACTGAACTTGTTGCCTGTAAGTCCTTCTCTTTTGTGACAAACTAGCTTCAGAAATGGTATGTGTATGTGCGTGTGTGATCGCTGTGAGGGGCTAGATTACTCTTGGTATGTTCATCCTCCTCTCCGCCACTCAAACAACCTAAATAGCCAACATATGAAAATTTCCCTTGCTGGAATTTAGGATGAATTAGCTAATGTCAGGAAGAGGTTGTTGTCAAAAACCGTTTTAACCAAGGTTTGATGCATGGTTTACTTTAATGGCACAGTCTTTCCTAGTGGCCTCCAGCTATATTCCTCCCGAGTAAGACAAATTATCATCGATACGTAATAAGATACAACACAATAAGGCAGCAGGGGAAGGCCTGTCTGTGATCACTGCCTTGTGCCTCTTTACAGAAGCTTCTGTCAGAAGAGAGGTTTGTATCCATGGAAACGGACTCTGATGAGAAGCAGCTGCTCAATCAGATCCTGAATGCTGTCAAAGTGACGCCTTTCCTCAATGAAGACCTGCAGGTGGAAGTGATGAAGGTTGGTTTGACGTGGCTACCAGTTTGCGTCATTGGGACAGGAACATTCTGACCCCCACGCTCATTGTTCTCTTGCAAATGCCACTGCCTTGTAGTCATGCTGGCTCATCTTCCAGTGGGGATAGGTGGTTATTATCCTTGCTTGTAGTCTCCCAAATTACCTTGATTATTTAATGGAAAGGACAGCTAACTAAAAAGGTTCAAGTTAGCCTGATCCTGCATTTCGGATATTGTTGTGAGATGTATTTATATAACTTTCAAGAGAATGTATGTGAGTAGTCCCAACTCGGAATAGATCTGATCATCCTGAGTATTCTGCCTGCCTGTATATGTTATAAGAAAACAAAGACCTGATGCTGTTTTTGACATATACTGACATTTTAGAATGGGAAGGAACACCACCTTGGGATTGTATCTTTCTTTTTCATCCTCAGATTATGTGAGCCTTATCCCCCTCGTCCTAATTACCACCTCCCTTTCCCTCTTCCTCCTCTGAGAGTTACCGTGATTGAGGGTCCTTTTTGCTGACTGGAGGGTGTCATAGGCTATGAGTGAACACTGAGTTGGGACAGAAAAGAAAGAAATCTCTGCCCCAGAACAGCATCTTGATTACAGTAACACAGCAGGAACCAACAAGCTAGGTTTTAATAATGCAGTCTGTCCTTTTCATCCCTAAAGGAATGTGTGTAGAAGACTATTTAGAGTAGTTGGTTGATTTCTTCCTGGAAATATGCTGAAGAATTTTTGCCTTGGATAATAGACTTCACATATCTGGGTTTCAGTTTCTCCATTCAGAAAAGAGAAGATTGACATTGGTGTTTCTCAGAGTGCGGTCTTCATACTACTTACAACATTTTCTTAAAGCCCTGAACCTCACCCTAACCCTCTTAGGGGATAGTATAGGGTAGTGGGTAAGAGCTCAGTCTGCCTGGGCTTACCCTTTATTCCTCCACTTCCTAGCAGGGTGTCCTGGGATAAATTATTTAACCATTCTGTGCTTTGGTTTTCTCATCTATAAAATGGGTAAAATAAAAAAATAAAATTTTTTTTTTTTTTTTATTCCTGGGTGGTTCAAACGGTTAACATGTTTGGCAGCTTACTGAAAGATTGGACATTCCAGTCTACCTAGAAGTGTCTCAGAAGAAAGGCTGGGCTATCTACTTCTGAAAAATCAGCCATTGACAACCCTATGGATCACAGTTCTACTCTGAAACACATGGGGCACTGTAAGTTAGAGTTGATGCAGTGGCAACTGGTTTTAATCCAACAGGATTGCTATGAGGATTAAATAAAGTGACACTTGTAAAGAATTTAGCATAGCATCTGGCACAAAACTAGTACTTTAGAAGTGTTCTACTACTATTACTGCTGCTGTTGCTACAGCTGAATCAAAACCTCAGTGGAGGGACCAAATTGCTGGACTGAGGGCTATGGGGACCATGGTCTCAGGGAACATCTAGCTCAATTGGCATAACATAGCTTCTACATTCTACTTTGGTGAGTTGCGCCTAGGGTCTTAAAAGCCTATGAGCAGCCATCTAAGATACTCCACTGGTCTCACCCCTTCAGGAGGAAAGGAGAATGAAGAAAACTAAAGATACAAGGGAAAGGTTAGTTCAAAGGACTAAATGAACCACAACTACCGTGGCCTCCACCAGACTGAGTTCAGTACAACTAGATGGTGCCTGGCTGCCACCAGTGACTGCTTTGACAGGGAGGGTCCTGAAGAGAGCTGGAGAAAAATGTAGAACAAAATTCTAACTCACAAAAAAGACTAGACTTACCGGTCTGACAGAGACTAGAGGAACCCCAAGAGTATGGTCCCCTGACATCCTTTTAGCTCAGTAATGAAGTCATTCCTGAAGCTCACCCTTTAGCCAAAGATTAGACAGGCCCATAAAACAAAACGAGACTAAAGGGGCACACCATGCTATGGGCAAGGCCTAGAAGGCAGAAGGGGACAGGAAAGCTGGTAATAGGGAACCCAAGGTTGAAAAGGGATGGCGATGACATGTTGTGAGCTGTTAACCAATGTCATAAAACAATATGTGTACTGTTTAATGAGAAGCTAGCTCTGTAAACCTTCAACTAAAGTAAAATAAAAACAAAGAAAAAAACTCAGTGGGTGGGCCTAGGAATATGCAGTTTCTTCTAGTGTCCTAAGTGATCGCTATACACAGTAAACTTCGAGAATCCCTGAGCTAGCTGATTCTGAAATAATGCAGTTTCACCTCTGACATATGTTTGACCTCTGTACACTCATAGCAACCAAAGGGCAGTCACTCTGGAATTGTTTTACTTCTCCACTACCTCCGGGCCTCTCTTGAGAGAGCAGTGAGGCCGCCTTCCATGTTAATAGCACAGACTTCCAAGTCCGATCTGTTGAATCTTCTGCTATTAGGTCTCCAAATAATGGAGGACAAGCATCAGTCACACACTGAGACACACCTCAAAGATTTCATATTATTCTCTAAATTCTCTATGAGTTGGAATCAACTCGACAGCAATGGGTATAGGTAAATTCTCCTAAGAATGCGTCTTTTTTGGAATACGGGAACACAGCATTAAAAACTGAAAGGAGACAGCAGCTATTCTAGGAGCTGTGGAGAAGCTGAGTGTTTAATGGTTATGCCAACAGTAACACCTGTTTTAAAAGCTTGTGCTTGCTTTCTGATTCCAGCCCAGTGGTGCCTTCTGCTAGCCTTGCTAAGGACAGGAGTTGGCACATGTTAACTCTACTGGAAATAATGGAAGACCTGTTTTAATGAACTGTCTAATGACACTGTAATAGATCATGGCACATTTAGTTAATGTCTGGACATCAGAAAATCAGACATTTTCAGAAAAAATAAAAATAATCTGGGTTGTCATTTTTCCCAATTAGATTTCCAAATACCTTTTAAAATGAAGGCCTGTGCTACATGCTACTATTTTTAGCTATTTAAACATTGGAATTGGGAAAATATATGTCAATTCACCACAGACCTAGCCTTAAGCTAACTTTTTTAAAGTATGCTTTTACTTTAGGGAGATATTTTTGGCTGTACACCTAGAAAATTAACAAGGAGATTACTTTGCTGTTGTGCTTTGTTAGTTGCCATGGAGTAGGTTCCTACTCATAGCAACCCCATGTACAACTGAACAAGATGTCGCCTGGTCCTGTGTCGTCTACAGGATTCTTGGTACACTCGAGTCCATTGTTGCTGCCACTGTATATTCTGAATGCCTTCCGACCTGGAGGGCTCATCTTTAGCAGTATATCAGAAAATACTCTGTTGTGATTCATAGGGTTTTCATTGGCTAATTTTTGGAAGTAGATTGCCAAGACTTTCTTCCTTGTTTGTCTTAGTCCAGATGCTCTGCTAAAACCTGTCCAACATGGATGAAGGGCGACCTTGCTGGTATTTGAAATATCACTAGCATAGCTTCCAGCACCATGGCAACAGGCAAACCGCTGCAGTTTGACAAACTGACAGATGAGTGGTGGAACTATATATACTTTAGAATATTATTATTAGCATCAAATACAACTTGGGAGATAGTGGTCTGGTAGACCTGACTCTTCCAGCTCACAGGTGAGAGCTCCATGATTATTTCCTGTTTTCTGAGATTTAAAATACTCTTTCTTGGGTATGAAGATAAATCCAAACAATAGAATTTCGGGCATAGAAAGAGTAGGTCTTATGCGCTTTCTCTGTGCCTGAGGAATTTCTGTCGCACTTGCTTAGTCATCTCCAGAAATTCACACTCCTTTATCTTGTAATTCTGTAATACTTATAATTACCCAAATAAAGCCTCTTAAATAAGTCTTTGTTAATATCATTACTCCCTTAGAATATTCTTGCCACCTGTTCTCCCAGAAAGTATATATTAAAAAAAAAAATGGGATGAGTCCTTTAAGAGGAAAGATTGGATTTCCATTACATAAAAAGTATATTAATTTATCCTTAGTACTTCTCCATAACTTATTCTGATAGTAAATTATCTAAACTAGGATTTTTCCTTTAAAAATCCTCCAGTCATTTGATATAAATATTTTGTAGGTACAGAAAATATTTTAAAATGAGCTGTGGTAGACGCATTCAGATGTTGGTCTGAATATGTTATTTAGGAGGGATAAACCACCCAAAACCCTATGGTGCAGTTCTCTTCTATCCTTTAGGGTCACTGAGTCGGAATTGACTTGACGGCAATGGGTTTTTTGTTTTAAACCACTTCACACCATAGACTTTGCATTTATGTCTGTCCAATTTTTTTAAAAATATATCCCTAGGTGCTCTTTTTTAAAAAGCAATATCATATATTTTAATCACATATTGCTGTCTGTTAATGTTTATAAACATGGGAAATTGAGCCATGTCACACTCTTAAGAGTGTGTTCCAAACTGTATTAAATTCCTGGAGAGAAAACAATATGGTTTCCTCTTTTAGTGATTTCTCCAAGATTAAACAGAAACAAGATGATCGTGAAACCCAAGATTTCAACAACAATGTTCTCATTTAGAAGGAAGACTCTAGCCCTCTAATTGGAGAGTTTAAAAAAAAAAATCATTGATGCTTGCTGCTTACAAATTAAATAGGAACGAGGTTAAATCACTTAGTCCAGGAACTCTTCTACATGGTTTTACTCTCTGAAAGAAAGGGGGAGAAAGGGCAACTTTGATTTATTAATATGGCCATGGGATCCACATAAAAATGTTATACCTTAAGCAAATCAAGTGTCAGAACTATAGAGAAGCAGAAAAGATTTCTCTGAAGATAGATCACCTTTGAAATTGATTATTAGATAATAGGGAGCTACTTAATATTTGGGTTAATTATGTGTTCACTTGGGTAACATTTCCCTGTGATGTGTGCCATATCTATAAATGCCACACCGGACTTCACAGGAGCCACGTACATTACTAATGACATCTCTGACTTGAGTAATTAGGACTTTTTTTTTTTTCTGTTTTCTCTCTGATAGATAACCTTTTGTGAGGTTATTGACTGATACGACTGGCTGAGTCTTCAGTCAAAGACTGAAAGGAATTACGCTGGCCTTCTGCCTCTGTAACCGTGTCAGGGTGTCAGAAGTAAGCCCATATCTGGGGAGAGCAGGCTGGCTTTGTGGATAAGGATGGGTATGATGCTGGTTACTAATAAAGCATTTGATGAATGTTGCATTATTGGATGTCTTATTTTACGTGCATCTTCAGATAATACAAATGAATACTTGTGGAGTGCTTTATAATTTTCAAAGTAGAAATGATAGGGGCTGGTTATTTAACATTTATTGTGTATTAGGAACTCTAGTAAATACATTCATACTAAGGCCACACAGCTAGTAAAATATCAGGGCCAGAATTTGAACCATAATTCACCCTGGGGACAAAACCTGTGCTCTTAACCAGTGGGTTACCTTCCCTTCTAAGTCTGTCCTGAAGGATCCAATATAGTACTCATCATTCACAGGCTAATAAGGGGCAGTGCATGTGAAAGCTGGACAATGAATAAAGAAGACTGAAGAAGAATTGACGCCTTTGGAATGTGGTATTGGAGAAGAATACTGAATATATCATGGACGGCCAAAAGAATGAATAAATCTGTCTTGGGTGAAGTACAACCAGAATGCCCCTTGGAAGCAAGGATGGCGGGACTACATCTCACATACTTTGTACATGTTGTCAGGAGGGATCAGTCTCTGGAGAAGGACATCATGCTTGGTAAAGTAGAGGGCTAGTGAAAAGGAGGAAGACCCTCAATGAGATGGACTGACACAGTGGCTACAACAATGGGCTTAAGCATAACAAGGCTTGTGAGGATGGTCCGGGACCAGGCAGTGTTTAGTTCTGTTGTACATAGGGTTGCTGTGAGTTGGAACTGACTCGACGGCACATAAGAGCAACAACAACAATAAGGAGCAAAGTTAGGAGTGGCTCTGGTCCTGTGTGTGTTCTGTGTCCTCTCATGACAAAGATAATCCCTCATTAGTTTCATGAGCTAGATTCAGATATGAAAATAGAATCAAAATCTTTCCCACCAATTCAGGCATTGGCTCTGGGGTATTTGTGATAGAGTTGGAGGAAGGGAAAGAAAGAATGTTATTTACTGTTGAGATATTTTTATATTTTATAATAAAAACCTAGCAAAAATCTACAAAAAACACAAAGATGAGTGACTCATAGACAAAGAGCTGACTATCTGTAGGGCTGGTAGACCTCGGCTCCAGGCTTTCCGCTTAGAACTTTGATATTTATAACATGGAGGACTATTTTTAAATTATGTACCAACCCTTCAGTCAGCACCTTAGTCTGGCACTAAGAAATAGGTCAAATGGAAGGACTGTTTTTATTTTTTAATAATATCTATTTTTGGTGGCAATATACTTAGCCAAACATACATCCATTTACAGTTTCTATGTGAACAGCTCAATAACATTGGTTATATACTTCGAATCGTGTCACCATTCTCACTGTCTCTACCCATATTACTTCCTCACCGTTAATTTTAGGCTCTCTGCCCTTTAAAGTTCTTATCTGTGCTTTAGATTAGTTGTTGTCAACTTTCATTCATATAGATAATTCTTTATAAGAGTGCTATGTTTTATGCTTGAGGCAAGAACAGAATGTGGAAATTATCGAATAATATCATTAATATCACACAAAAGTAAAGTTTTGCTGAAGATCATTCAAATACAGTTGCAGCAGTACATGCTGCCAAAAATTCAAGCCAAATTCAGAAGAGGGTGTGGAATGAGATATCATTGCTGATATCAGATGGATCTTGGCTGAAAGCAGAGAATATCAGAAAGACATTTTACCTGTGTTTTATTGACTCTGCAAAGGCATTTGACCATGTGGATCGTAACAAATTAATGATAACATTGCAAAGAATGAGAATTCCAGAACATTGGCTTGTGCTCCTGTGGAACCTGTACACAGAACGAACAGAAAAGGGGGTACTGCATGGTTTAAAATTAGGAAACATGTGCGTCTGGGTTGTATCCTTTCATCATATTTATTCAATCTGTATGCTAAGCAAATAATCCAAAAAGCTGAACTGTACGAAGAAGAATGGGGCATCAGGAACCTGCAATATGCAGATGACACAACCTCGCTTGCTGAAAATGAAGAGGACTTTTGAAGCACTTACTGATGAAGATCAAAGACCACAGCCTTCAGTATGGATTACACCTCAACATAAAGAAAACAAAAGTCCTCACAACTGAACTGATAAGCAACATCGAGGTAAACAAAGACTGAAGTTGTCAGGGATTTCATTTTACTTGGATCCACAATCAGTGCCCACGGAAGCAGGAGCCAAGAAATCAAATGACTTTTTGCTCTGGGCAAATTTGCTGCAAAAGACTTCTTTAAAGTGTTCAAGAGCAAAAATGTCACTTTGAGGACTAAGGTGCACCTGACCCAAGCCATGGTATTTTCAGTCGTCTTAGATGCGTGTGGAGCCCTGGTGGCATAGCCATTAAGAGCTCAGCTTCTAACCACAAGGTTAGCAGTTCGAATCATGAGCTGCTCCTTGGAAACCCTATGGGGCAGTTCTGCTCCATCCTGTAGGGTTGCTATGAGTCAGAATCGACTCGACAGCAATAGGTTTGGTGTTTGGTAATGTGTATGTGAACGCTGGACAGTGAATAAGAAAAACAGAAGAATTGATGCATTCAAATTATGGTGTTGGTGAAGAATATTGAGTATACCATGGACTGCCAGTGAACGAACAAATCTATCCTGGAAGAAGTACAGCCAGAACGCTCCTTAAAAGCAAGGATGGTGAGACTTCACGTACTTTAGATATGTTGTCAGAAGGGACCAGTCCCCAGAGAAGGGTCAGCGAAAAAGAGGAAAACCCTGAACGAGATGGATTGACACAGTGGCTGCAACAATGGGCTTAAGCATAGCAACGATTGTGAGGATGGCGCAGGACCAGGCACTGTTTTGTTCTGTTGTACCTAGGGTCGCTATGAATCCAAACTGACTTGCCTGGCACCTAATAACAACATGCTTGAGGCAAACTTCCTTTATTAATTGGGCTAAACTGTTGTTTTGTTTAATGATGGCTCCATGAGATAGTTTTGGTTCAAGGTTTGAAGGTTATTACTGGGCATTAGATTTGGGAGTTCCCCTATCTCAGTGGATCCAGTAAGCCTGTTTTCCATACAAATTTGAAGTTCTGTTGGAAGGGCCATTTCTAAATCGCCTCTCAGCGAGGTGTTAATGGTAAAGTCTCATATTTAGGCACTTTATTCAAATGGTTAGTTTTGATGTTCTTAACTCTGGGCACTTGGTCTTGTAGAGTATCTTATGGGAAAAATGGTCATTAGTGAAGTTTGAGGGTGAAATGACTACATTGTCTTGCCTCCTCATATAGGAAGAAATTCCTTCTTAGCCTAAAGCTGCCAAGACATTTCAGAATATATGCGGCAATCTCTAGCATTAAGGAAGAATGCAATATTTGATCAAAAAATGCTTAAGTTCCTGAAAGTTCCATTGTTGGAGGTTGATCTGACCTGCGTACAAACATGTTTATGCAATTAAGACAGATAAGGGTTTAAAATACATGGTTCTGCAAAAATACATGCTTCTGCTAAGTACACAGTTCTCAAGCAGCCCTCACTTCTTGTTGCTAAGATTGAATGATGATAGCCTTTTTCTGATTTTTGCACACATTGATAAAATTCTAACTGTTGAGTTTTTCTCCGATAAATAGTTAACCCTTTGGTATGAATGTGTTAGGCAGATGATAAATTATATTTAAAAAAAATAAGGAGCAAATGGAATCCCTGGGTGGTGCAAATGATTAAGGTACTTGGCTGTTAACTAAAAGGTGGGAAGTTGGAGTCCATTCAGAGGACCTCAGAAGAAAGGCCTGGAGATCTACTTCTAAAAAAATTAGCCACTGAAAGTTCTGTGGAGCACAGGTCTCTTCACCATGAGTTGGAATAAATTCCATGGCAACTGGTTACCAGGTAAGTATTGAAAACTTAGAAATTAACTTTCCTTCAAATAGTTTATGCATTATTTTTTGAGATGAAGAAATTTCCATACTATAAAATGTTCCTAAATTGTGTTACTGAACTAACTATATCAGTATTTTGCAGTTTTTAAGGGGCAGGGGGGAGGGAGAAAAACAACATAATTTCCAAGTGCCATGCCATTTAAATACATTTGAGAACAACTCTGTTATATATTCTAAAACTTTTTCTCCATGATCTTAACTAAACAAGTACAAATGCAGAAACCCTCAGTATTTACTGTGGATGTCCTAGAGTTCTATCAGAGTAGGGAGAGCCTCCCAATTTTTTTTTTAATTAATTTTTATTGTTTTAAGTGAAAGTTTAAAAATCAGGTCAGTCTATTATACAAAAATTTACGTATACCTTGCCATATACTCCTAATTGCTCTCCCTCCAATGAGACAGCACAGTTCTTCCCTCCAGTCTTTCTCCTCGTGTCTATTCAGGTAGCTTCTGGCCCCCTCTGGCCTCCAATCTCCCCTCCAGACAGGAGCTGCCAACATAGTCTCATGTGTCCACTTGATTCAAGAAGCTTGTTCTTTACCAGTATCATTTTCCATCCTCTATTCCAGTCCAATCCCTGTCTGAAGAGTTAACTTTGGGAATGGTTCCTGTCTTGGGCTAACAGAAAGTCTGGGGACCATGGACTCCTGGATCCCTCCAGTCCCAGTCTGACCATTGTTTGGTCTTTCTATGAGGATTTGGGGTCTGCATCCCACTGCTCTTCTGCTCCCTCAGGGTTTCTCTGTTGTGTTCCCTGTCAGGGCAGCCATCGATTGTGGCCGGGCACCATCTAACTCTTCTGGTCTCAGGCTGGTGTGGTCTCTGGTTTATGTGGTCCTTTTTTTTTTTTTTTTTTTTTCTGTCTCTTAGGCTCCTAATTACCTTGTGTCTTTGGTGTTCTTCATTCTTCCTTGCTCCAGGTGGGTTGAGACCAATTAATGCATCTTAGATGGCCGCTTGCTAGCATTTAAGACCCCAGACACTACTCTCCAAAGTGGGATGCAGAATGTTTTCTTAGTAGATTTTATTATGCCAATTGACTTAGATGTCCCCTGAAACCGTGGTCCTCAAACCCCTGCCCCTGCTACACTGGTCTTTGAAGTGTTCAGTTTATTCAGGAAACTTCTTTGCTTTTGGTTTAGTCCATTTGTGTTGACCTCTCCTGTATTTTGTATTGTCTTTCCCTTCACCTAATATAAAACTTAATTACTGTCTAGTGAATTCCCCTCTCTCTCCCTCCCTCCCCCTTCTCGTAACCATCAAAGAATATTTTCTTCTCTGTTTAAACTGTTTCTCCAGCTGTTATAATAGTGGTCTTTTACAATATTTGTCCTTTTGCAGTTGACTAATTTCACTCAGCATAATGTCTTCCAGATTTCTCCATGTTATGAAATGTTTCATGGATTCAATGTCGTTCTTTATCGATGCGTAGTATTCTATTGTGTGAATATACCATAGTTTATTTATCCATTCATCCGTTGATGGGCACCTTGGTTGCTTCCATCTTTTTGCTATTGTAAACAGTGCTGCAGTGAACATGGGTGTGCATATATCTGTTCGTGTAAAGGCTCTTATTTTTCTAGGATATATTCCAAGGGGTGGGATTGCTGGATTGTATGGTAGTTCTATTTCTAGTTTTTTAAGGAAGCGCCAAATCGATTTCCAAATTGTACCATTTTACATTCTTACCAGCAGTGTATAAGTGTTCCAGTCTTTCCACAACCTCTCCAATATTTATTATTACGTGTTTTTTGGATTAATGCCAGCCTTGTTGGAGTGAGATGAAATCTCATTGTAGTTTTGATCTGCATTTGTCTAATTGACTCGATGGCAGTGGAGTGGGTAATGGCTAATGATCGTGAGCATTTCCTTATATATCTGTTAGCCACCTGAAAGTCTTCTTTAGTGAAGTGCCTGTTCGTATCTTTTGCCCATTTTTTAATTGGGCAAATATTTGATTACTTCCCGTGTGTCAGGCATTGCTAGGCACTGAAGGTACTGGTATGAAGACAACAAAACTAAAACCAAATAAAAGCAGAAACTTTGTCTGTCTGGAGGCTGGTGATGGAGGCAGAAATCAATGAAATAAGTGAATATACATAATTATAAATGGTGATAAATGCTATGAAAGAAAAACCTAGGGGAGTAAAAGAGATAATAGCACCTGGTAGAGGGCAGATAGGGAGAAGGACAGTAAAGGTTATTCTGAAAGAGTGGCATTTAAAGCAAGTAAGATCTAAAGTATAAGTAAAAATCAAATAGGCAAGTAGGGGTAGGACTGGAAAAGGGAAGAAAGGATTACTATTAATAGTCAGGATTCATTTCACTTAGACAAGGAAGAAATTTATTTTTCTTTCACATAAACTTAGGCCATTATTGGCTGAACCATATTATCAGGACCTTAATTTCTTGGATTTTGTTTCTCTACCTTGTGGTCCACAATGACTAGTCCATCCCCAGCCAGTGGAACTTCCTTCCAGCCAACCTGCAGAAGGGAGGGGAAGGAAGATTTCTAGTAAGTTATATATACCACTTCTGCTTACATCCAGTTGGCCCGGACTTGATCATACATATGGCCATGCTCTATAGTAAGGAAAGCTGGGAAGTGTAGTCTTTATTTGAGGCAGCCATGTGCCTGGAATTCTATGCCTGAAAAAGAAAGGGACAGTATTGAGAGATAACTGGCAGTCTCCCACAATCACCAGATGAGAAGCATTTTCCCTCAGCCAGAGGCAGCTGGCACATCATCCCCTCCTCCACCTCCTCCTTTTTTTTTTTTTTTACCTCACTTTTCTCAAAAAGAAGGTAGCAGTGCGTTGAGAGAGGTATGAGGTTAGCTAAGGCCCAGTGGACTACCTGCAAAGGCGTAACTGGGGAAACCGCACATTGTAAGCTCTCCAGCTAGTTTGTTTATGCTCTTGACTCAGGCATAACAGGAAAATTTCACTAGTAAGTAGGAGAAAACTAATGATACGCTCATTAGTATTGTTTGTATCCCTTAGGTGCCTGGCAGAGCATCTGGCACATGGCTTACTAATTACTTCTTAATGTAGTTACTGACTAGTGGAGAGGGGAAGGAAGCACATAGGATGTTTTTCAGTGGCCCAAAGGATAAACAACAAAAGAAGCTAAATTGTGATTGTAGATAATAATCTCTGTGAATTCAGAAATAAGATGAACACAAATTCGTATTTTAGAATTGAAGTAACCTCACACATCATCAAATCTTCCTTTTTGCAGGTAAATTTGACTGAAGTGGTTCAGTTGTTTGGCTGGGCTTATACAGAATTGCTTTTTCAGCCACTTACATTTTTCTGGAAAGGCTTTGGAGTGCTATGAGTTGACCTGGTGTTTGGATGTATAGTATTTGGATAGGTGGAGAAGGGAAAACTTTCCAGACCTAGGAGTTTGAGTTAATGCTAGGGTAATCGAAAAATAATGAAACATGACAATAGAAATCTCTTACAGTAGATAGTAATTCACTGAGGAAACTTTTACTGACCAGTTATGTCTACCAGAGAGGGAGAATGGCATGATATAACCAAGGCCATGAACCAGTTCTGCCCTGTTCAGTCATGGTTGAGGAAGCAAAACTGGAACAGACCCAAATTTTTAAACTTTGGGAGAGCTGGAAAAATAACCAGAACAGGGAAAATCACAGGTCAAAGCCCTGCTAGAAACCTAATCTCCTTCTTAGAAAACAAGGGCAGCGTACACGCTGCATAGCAACTAAATCTCTTGCCCTTCAGATTTTGAGCAGAGGGATGCCCTATTCAAAGATGGTGGCTGACCATGCTGTCTGAATGTGTGTCACTCTCCACAGTCTCCCCAGTAATCCCGTCCCAGTCATTAAGATCCTGAAAGGGCTCACTACGGCTCTTAAAAGTCCCCCATTCCAAGACTTCAGCTGGTCATTTTTCCCCTTCTGTTTACCATTCCAGATCACCCAAATTGTAAAAATTTAGGTCTATTTCCATTTCACTTCCTTGGCCATGACTGAACCAGGCAGAACTGCTTCAAAGCACTGGATATAATTATCCTATGAAACAGTCATTGGATTCAATTGTCTTTAGGTTCTTTGTACTTCTTTTTCTTCACTGTATTTTCCAAAGTGATGTTCAGTAGCAGAGTGGTAAGACCACAGCTGCTAGAGCTAGAATACCTGGTGGCCTTGGGAAAGTTACCTAACTGTGCCTCAGTTTACCTGTCTATAAAATGTGATCAATAATGGTACATACCTAGTAGGGTTGTATTAAGTCCTAAATGAGCTAATATAAAAGCGCCTAGAGAAATGCATGGCATGAGGTCAGTGCTAGCTTTCATTTTTATTAATATTATTAGAAAAGAAGATGTGTGGTATAATAATGATATGAACTCCTAGAAACTCCCCCAAATGATAAGGTAGGGCATTAGAAATACCATTGCTCTATGAGTTTCTTCTTCTAATCTCTTTTCTTCTATAGCCCAGCCCCGTGCCATTTCATGATTATTGATATATCTGGGTCCACTGTTGTGGCTTTTGTGTCAGTCCATATCACTGAGGGTTTCCCCCATTTTCACTGACCCTCTGCTTTACCAAACATGATGCCCTTTTCTAGAGATTGGTCTCTCCTGATGATGTGTCCAGAGTAAGCAAGACGAAGTCTCGCCATCCTTGATTTTAAGGAGCATTCTGATTGTATTTCTTCTAAGACTGATTAGTTCATTCTTCCAGCAGTTCACAACCCGTTATCTGACTCATAGGTACCCTACAGGACAGAGTTAACCTGCCCCATAGGGTTTCCAAGGCTGTAATCTTTGTGGAGGCTGATTTCTACATCTTTCTCTTGTGGAGCCGCTGGTGGGTTCGAATCCTGACCTCTCAGTTAGCAGCTAAGCACCTAGCCACTGCACCACCAGGGCTTCTTAGTTCACAGTGTATTTGTTATTCTCTGCCAACACCAGAATTAAAATGCATCAATTCCTCTTCTACCTTTCATCTGTCCAACTTTCGTGTGCATATTGAGGTGATTGAAAATACCATGGCTTGGGTTAGGCCCACCTTAGTCATTAAAATGACATCTTTGCTTTTTAAAACTTTAAAGATGTCTTTTGCAACAAAGGTTCAGAGCTTGGCTGGTAACCAAAAGGTTAGCAGCTCAAATTCACCAGCCGCTCCTTGGAAACCCTGTGGGGCAGTTGTACCCTGTCCTATAGGGTCCCTATGAGTCAAAATTGACTCAATGGCAGTGATATTTCCCTCCGCCTCTCCCAACGAAGTTTGCAACACATTTGCCCAATGCAACATGTGGTTTGACTTCTTGACTGCTGCTTTCATGGGCATTGATTGTTGATCCATGAACAGTGAAATCATTGACAGCTTCAATTTTTCTCCATTTATGATGACACTATTTATTAGTCAAGTTGTGAGGATTTTTGTGTTCTCCACATTCAGGTGTAATTCATACAGGACTTCTAACTGGTTCACTCTGGTTTGAACCCCTGATGAGAATTTGCATTTCTACACCAGGTATACTGAATCAAAATCTATAATTTAACAAGATCCCCAGGTGATCCTTGTGTATAACTTCCTGGAAACTTGTTAGAAGTGCAAATTCTCAGCTGAGAACTTGTTAGAAATGCAAATTCTCAGCAGGTGTTCAAACTAGAACAAACTGGTTCGAAGCCCTGAATCCATACTGTAGTCTTTTACCTTTATCAGTAAGTGCTTCAAGTTGTCTTCATTTTCAGCAAGCAAGGTTGTATCATCTGCATATTGCATGCAGGTTGTTAATGAGTCTTCCTCCAATCCTGATGCTGCATTCTTCATGTAGTCCAACTTTTCGGATTGTTCCTTCAGCATATAGATTGAACAAGTAAGGTGAAAGGATACAACCCTACCACAAACCTTTTCCAGTTTTAAGCTACACAGTCTTCCCCTGTTTTGTTCATTATATTTCTTAGTAACCTTAGGCTGGGTTCTCTGGAGAAGCGAAACCAGTGAAGTGTATATATGGGTATATAAAGAGACTTATTTCAAGGAAATGGCTCATGCAGTTTTGGAGGCTGGCAAGTCCCAGATCTGTGGGTCAGGTGTCAGGCTGGAAGGTTCTCCTGCCTCACATGGTTGCAGGGGCTGACCAATCCAAATTCGGCAGGTCAGGCAGCAGGCTGCTGGCTCATGTCCCAAGAACCAGAGGTCAGAGGACGATGGAACAGATGCAGGATGGCGAAATCAAGCTTTGCCTGAGTGTCCATATATATATATATATATTGGATGCAGGCTACACTCCCAAGGAAACTCTCCTTCAACTGACTGGCTGCTCACATCAGATCACAAAAGGGAGGATGATTACATAATATCTGCAAAACTCACTGAGAATCACTGCCAAGCTAAGCTGACATATAACCTTAACCATCACGCTACTGTTGAATTGTAGATGACCAGCTTAAAAGAAGAATTTTGGTAATTATTATATATGGTCACATTCCAGTTATCCACCTACGTATTTTAAGGGTTTCAACTATCAGCCATGATCCTGCAGTCTACGGGAAACACTTGGCTATTTAACTGTGCCAGTTCTTTTGAGTAGCCTGTTAAGTTTCTGTTCTGTCTGAGTAGAGGAGTTCATATGATTTGTATATTCCTAGAAGAACTTCAGTATTACAAATGTTCAGCATACAGAGAGCCAAAATGGTTCTGGCCCTTTAAAAACTCTGTCTTGAGATTTTTGTTGGTCATATCTACAAGCATAGACTGTAATATTATCAAAAGCCTCGTGTATATTGGCAGAAGCTACTTCAGAGGTGAAGCTCCCACTCTGGGGAGAGCCTGAGAGGGAAAGAGGATGTGAAGGAGTAGGGGTATTATCTGGGGGCTAATCAGTGAAATGTGACTTCTTAAAAATCATCTGTGAAAGACTGAGATTAGGTCCAAATAAAGTTACAGATTAAACTAGAAAAGATAAGTCATTGAACTTTATGTTTTCTTTTAGACTTTATTTTCATTGGTTTGTTTAGTGAATATATTTTTATTACAATGTATAAAACAACGTATGATTAAAAGAAAGAAATGCTGCTGCTGTTGAGTCAGCCCCTGACTCATGGTGCCACCATGCACAGTGGGACAAAATGCTGCCTGGTCCTGTGCCATCTCCATGATTGGTTGTGGATCTGATGGTTATGATCCATGGGCAAGTAGGTCCCCAGGGCTTTCTTCCTAGTCTGTCTCAGTCTAGAAGCTCCACTGAAACCTATTCAACATGATAACAACACACAAGCCTTCACTCACAGACAAGTGGTGGCTGTGTTTGAGGTGCGTTGCCTGGGAATCGAACCTGGGTCCGTCATGGGAGGGAAGAATTCTACCACTGAACCACTATTGCCTTCCAGATACTTGCATTAGAAGAAAAGTTCAGGGAAAGATTAGGAGAAACCACCTTCAGCTGGGGAGATCAACATTTCAAAGCCCCAAGCCTACTACTGTCAAGTTGATTCCGACTCATTGGAACCCTATAGGGCAGAGTAGAACTGCCACATAGGATTTCTAAGGAGTGGCTGATGGATTCGAACTGCTGACCTTTTGGTTAGCAGCTGTAACTCTCAACCACTGCGCCACCAGGGCCCCAACATTTCAAAGAGGGCATACTATTTAAACTAGACTTCGAAAGGTGAATGAGATTCAGGTAATTAGATTAAGGGGGAGGGCATTCTTGTAGAGAAGAAAAATCTTGGAGATAGCAAAGCACAATGATGTAAGTGAGGATTAGTAAGGAATAGTGGACAATGAGCCTGGAGCAGAGGTTGACGCAGATTCTAGAGGGCCTGGTCAGATGCACTCTGGAATCAGTAGGGATTGGGAGCCTTCAGAGTAAGCAGGAGAGTGACATGACCAGAGCTCTGAGTGCTAGAAGTTGAGGTGGAGAGGGGTGTTTATATGCAGGATGGTCTGGGAATCAGCAGAACCAAGTGAGAGAAAAAAAAAGAAAACCCACCAGTAGCAAGGGGCCGCTACAGAAAGAGAATCAGGAGCAGCCGGTGACTGGAGTAGGTGTGAAAGGGAAAAGCCAAGATGACTAGAGAACTTGGGACCAGGGTTTCTGGTTGAATGGTGGGTTTTAAGAGGAAGGGCTTATTTAGCAGAGAGATACAGAGTTCACACTGCCAGCTCTCAAAGAATTATAGCATTTTAAAATAATTATTTACAGATATACACGTAGTTTACTATTTCATTTCAGAACAGAAAAAGTGCACAGTAAATTCCATCACCATGACTGATTTTTGTGTATTCATTTCTAATTATCTGTATTTATATGTTTACAGCTCTGTTGTGTACACAGGATTTTATGTCTTACCTTTCAGTGACGTCATATACATTTTCCATGTGGCTGTATTTACTCATTTAAGTATAGTTTTAATGGTATATAATTAAGAATCAGAATTTGAGGGCAGGAAGAAGTATTAGCTGTTTATTGTGTTAGAGGCTTAGTAAGGTCAGTGTGGTTTTCATGAAGTTGTATACATTTATTTGTGATGTTTAGAAGATAAAGTTAGGAAACTGAAGCTTGGGAGAAATGTTGGCGCTAGAAATATGTTTGTGAAGCCTTTAGTTAGAAGTAACAGTTATGAGAGTTTTCCAAGGGAGAGAGTTTAGAGGGGAAGGAAATAAGAGTAAGAGTGGTTTGTTTATTCATTTAAATGAATTAGCTAAGTTCTTTATAATTTAATATTTACATTTTTTTTTCTACAGATAATACTGGTATAATGTTTCATAGGATTAAGTGCTAAGGGCACCTCTGATGAATATTAATAGCTTATTACTGGTGGCAACAGAGAAGGTCTAGCATAGAACTTGAGACATGACCATAAACCAATGAATTAGTAGGAGGTGTTTTCCAGACCCAGTATACAGGAACTCTAGCAAATCTGTTCTTGACTAGCGAGATCTCGGAGAATAGCTGTTCACCAGAATTTGGGCAAGTTGAACCAAGAAGTGATTTCCCTAACTACCTTGGCCTAAAGTAAGTCAGTTTAGGTAGTAAGTGGTAGAAGTTTGAAATGAAATACTTTGATTCATTTTCTTTGGATCAAAATAAAGATGGAGGTTGTAGCTCAACTGCTCATTGTTAACTGCAGTTCATGATTTTTTAAAGCAAAGTGAGGAACCAGTGGCTTATCCCAGACCTCCCTCTGAAAGTCCTGGCTTCTAGCTCTGAGATTTTTGGAAGCAGAAGAAAGTTAAAAAGATTCTCAGGTATATCTACAAGGCATGCAGGGTATCGGTGATCTAAAAGAGTTGTTCTCAACTGGGGAGGATCTTGCACCCCAGGGAACCTATGGTTAATATCTGGAGACACTTTTGGTTGTCACAACTGAGAGGGTACCACTGCTGTCTATAGCATAGGGCCAGGGATGCTGCTAAATGCACAGGACAGCCCGGCAACAAAAAATTATTTTGCCTAAAATATCAGTAGTGCTGAGGTTGAGAAACCTTGATTGAAATAAGAAAGAAAAAAAATTTTTTGTAGCATGCACATTTTAAATTTAGACAATAAGGAAATGCCCTCAGAAATTCTATATGCCTACTTTATGACCCCCTTACTCTGAAGATGTACACTCTGACATTCTGCTGTCTTCAGAGGACTGAGCTTGCTTTGTTGTTTGTGCGTGGACCATGAGGGAAAGAACCTCCGTTTCGATTTCATGGTTGAGGAGCCCTCTCAGCAGTTTAAATGCCATGAAGCTGAACACACAGAAGTTCAGCATGCCCGGCCCCAGTAGAGAGGTGTTTCATGTCTCAGGATTCCCTTGGGCATCACTGGATTTTTCTCTCCTTGTTTTTGCTGAATTTGACAGAGTAAAAAAGAACTGGAATGTGTCTAAACAGAAGGAATTTTGCAGTTACTTTTGTTGTTGTTGTTGTTAGGAGCCATCAAGTTGGTTCCAACTCATAGCACAACAGAACGAAACACTGCCCAGTCCTGCGCCATCCTTACAGTCGTTGTTATACTTGAGCCCATTGTTGCAGCCACTGTGTCAGTCCACCTCATTGAGAGTCTTCCTCTTTTCCACTGACCTTCTGCTTTGCCGAGCATAATGTCCTTCTCCAGGGACTGATCCCCCCCGACAACATGTCCAGAGTATGTATGATGTAATCTCACCATTCTTGCTTTTAAAGAGCATTCTGGTTGTACATCTTCCAAGACAGCAATTACTTTTAATGTTTTGAAATTTCAAGCTGATATACATGATAGGCCTGAAGGAAATATGTTGAGTTGTTGTTGTTGTTTGCTGTCTTTGAGTCCTGCACCATGTCCGAACTCTTGGTGATCTCATGCACAGTAGAACACAGTGCTGCCCAGTCCTGTGCCATCCCCCTGACCAGTTGCATATTGGACCGTTGTGACGCACAGGGTTTTCACTGACTGATTTGCAGAAGTAAATTGCCAGGCCTTTCTTCCTAGTTCATCTTAGCCTCGAAGCTCCACTGAAACCTGTTCAGCATCATAGCAACACACAGGCACCACTGACAGAAGTGTGGTGGATATATATTAGGTGCATTGGCCGGGAATTGAACCCAGGTCTCCCCTATATGGAAGATGAGAATTCCACCACTGAACCACCAATGCCCCCTGTGTGTTAAGTAACAAAGCTGAATTCTCAGCCACAGCCAGGGTCTGAAATGTGTCTAGTATTAAATACTTACAGAAAGTCCGTTTTTATCCATGCAGGATGAAAGACAAATAGAAGACCTTCTGTGGGCTGTACTCAGATTTTTAGTTTCTTGAGTTCTAGTAGTTTATTTAGTTTGACTTATAAATAACATCTGATATTTGGATGAATGAAACCACAGTCACCTCAATAAGCACTTGTGTGTAAATTGAAACCATTTCTGTTAGTTCAAGAAAGAGGAAAAGAATTTCTTGTTCATTGACTATGCCCCCGTATCCTCATGTGCCTTAGGGCTAGGTTGACTGCCAAATATCAGCTCACTTTCCGATAGTGCCTTTGTCTTCTTCCCTGGTTTTTTATTTTTTCCCGCCCTCTTTCCTCCTGTCTTGGTACTTTGCTCAAATGTTTTTTCATCTGCGAAGTCTTTTTTCTCCAAAATTATTATTTCTTCTAGCCTTCAATAGATCATGATATATACCTCACCATAGCAATAGCACTTATCACAGTCAGCCCTGAAGTACAACTCTTCAGGCATTTATTTCTGTAATAGATGGTAAGTTTTCTGATGTCCAAGTCCGGGTTTTGTTTATCTTTGTGATCCCACAGCAATGAGAACCTTAGCGACAAAGACTTGAATTGGGGCCTAAGAAGGTAAGGAAGGGAGAAAGTGAAGCTAAGTTAGAATGACAAGAACTTTGAGCATTAGGAGTTGAGGGCAATGATAAATAAACCAAAAAAGCAAACCCATTGCTCTCGAGTCGATTCTGACTCATAGCAACCCTATATGACAGGGTAGAACTGCCCCATAGGGTTTTCAAGGAGCAGCTGGTAGGTATGAACTGCCAACCTTTTGGTTAGCAACCAGACTCTTAACCATCGCACCACCAAAAACCAAAAAAACCCAAACTCATTGCTGTCGAGTCAATTCTCACTCATAGTGAACTTAGAGGACAGAGTAGAATTGCTTCATAGAGTTTCCAAGGAGCACTTGGTGGATTTGAACTGCCAACCTTTTGGTTAGCAGCCATAGCACTTAGCCACTACACCGCCAGGGTTTCCACTGTGACACCAGGGCCCTAATAAATAATGACAAACAAATAATGATATATAGTGGAGGGCAAACCCCAAGAGATTTATACTTTTGGTTGTGGATTATCTGATATTTCTAATTCATTTTCTTCTTAAAATGAGCCTAACGCTTTACATTGGAATGGCTGCTATGAGTTATGTCAGTTGGAGACTTGTTTAACCTCCATGAGCAGATAGCTTAAAGATGGGTACCATATATACCATTTTTTAAAATATTCGTTTATTTGTTCCTCTAACTATTCTTGTGAGGTGGGATGGGAATTTAAAGGTAAGAGGTAGAGGACATAGGCGAAGTCACACAGCAAATAATCACTCAATATGTGCCACAATCATATTGCTAGAACTCTTGTGAAGGGTCGCTCCTAAATCACAGCCCTGCTCTGTCATGATTACAATTGCAGGGCAGGGCATGCTTGATGGAGAAACCCCAATCATGCCCCGTGAGATGCACTAGGGAGAGGATTGATCCAGGTTGTTCCCCGTCACAAGAGCACACGATCACCTTGTGCTCTTCATTATATCTATCCACACTGTCCTTCTATTCCTAGTGGGACCATGTTTTGTAGATTCTTATCATTTGTGCCTTGTTCTTAAAATAAAGAGCTAACTCAGCTAAGTCAGCTTCACTTTCTTCTTTTTACCCAGGCTTTCTGTATGCATTTTAAATTGAGGGGTTGCTTTATTGTGCATTGCAACTATTTGATTATTGTTTGTTTGTTTTTTTTTTAATTATTGGAAGTTTTATAAGCCATTGTAATGATGTTTCCCTTTCATAGAAGGCTTTACACCTGTTTACCCTACTCTCTTAGCTCATTTATGGAGACAGTGCCAGCAAGCTAGATTGCAAGATGCTGCCTGTTACTCAAGTTCCTGCTGTTCAGTGATAATGTAGTCTATATGCTTTGAGGATCCTGTGAGGGATATATTTTTAATAGAATTGCCCTCAATGTTTAGGTGCTCCTGTTTTTCCTGAAGCAAATGTGCTTAGAATGTTAATCTCAACTCTTTGCCCTCATTATGCAATGGGAGTCAGATATCTTAAATTAATTTGCTGCTGCCCTAAATTTCCTACACCCAGTCTGTGTTTTAATCCAGTGAATTAATGCTTGTGAGGCATTGGGAACATTACAGCTTCCCCATGTATCATCTATCAGAAATGACAGATAAATCATTTCTGTCTGACGCATCATCTCGGCTAGACATTGAGCCCTTTATATATCTGTGAGTCACAGGGGGCCATGGCACCATCAGCCTGTAATTTAAACCTGCAGTGCTTTTCACACTACGAACTCTGTGTATTGCTAGCTAGCCTCATTAATGTGCTTCACTTTCATTTTTTGTTGTTCTGTTTTTTTCCCGTGTAGCTCAGTAGGTCTTTGAATATTGGTGGCCAGACATTTAGGTGTGGCAACCTTTCTTCAAGGTTGTTTTGAATACCAGTCAGCATTGGGTGGGAGAGTGGGTGCCGGGATCCCCAGCATTCTGGGGGCTGTGCATCCCTCTCCATTTCTGGGCCTCCTCTGTCCCCCTGAAAGTCTCAATTCCCAGTACTGCCAACCCAACGCCCTTCACGAGGACTTTGCCGTAGGCACTGCTCTTAGTACCTCCAGCCACTGTGGCCAAAAAGCAGCTCTTCCTCACAGAAAATTGGATTGGGTTTTTGGAAACTTCTTTCTCAGCCTACTCTTGTGTACCTTGCAAGAATACATTGAGTGGTGGAAGGCAGAAAGTCGGTTGTCAGTCCTGTAAATGATGTTAATGATTAACCAGTTTGGAAAACTACTTGCTGCCATTATTTTAATATTATAACGTGTTGTCAGTTGTCAGTTTTTATTGTGAATGCTTAAGCTAAGAGCCAAAATGCAGAGAGACAGAAAGTAGATGAGTAGTTACCAGGGGTTGGAGGAAGGAAAGGATGGGGACTTATTGCTTAAGGGATATGGAGTTTCTGTTTGGGGTGATGAAAGACTCCTAGAAATAAATAGGGGTGGTGATTGAACCATGGCAAACTTAATTAATGCCACTGAATTATACACATAAAAATGTTTAAAATGGCAAATTTTATGTCATATTTACCATAGTAAAAATTTTAAATAAAAAAAAAGCCCAGATGGACCAACTGGCCTCCCCACCTTCATAGACTTCCACCTTCACCAGCTATTCTTTCCTACCCTACCCTCTCACCTCTTCCCCCACCACGAAATATGAATTAATAATAATAAAAACAAACAAAGAAGGGAAGCCATAAAATGTAAGAAAAAATAAAAGTAAGAAAGCATATGAGAAATCTCTGAAGGCCTTTCAGAGGCCAATGGATCTTATTTTCTAATGGGGAAATTGTAAATAAGTATATAAGCAAACAAGTAGCTTGAGACTGAATGCTCTGAAGTAAGTGAAACAAGGAGATGTGATAGGGCATTTCAAAGAGAGTGATCAGAGAATGCATCAGGGCTTTCTGAGGGGCGGTACTTGAGCTGAGACCTAAAAGATGGATGTCAACCAAATGAGCCACATGAGGAATAAGCATAGGAGGAACCAAGGACAGAGGGCTTCAGGCAAAGGGACGAGCAAGTAAGTACGGAGGGTGACACCACTGTTCTTTCAGCCTATATCCCTTCTTGCCTACCAAATCCCAGCCCCCCAAACCAAACCAAAGGCATTGTTATTGAATCAACTCTGACTCATAGTGATCCCGTGTGACAGAGTAGAACTCCATAGTGTTTTCTTGGCTGTAATCTTAACAGAAGCAGACCATTAGGCCTTTCTTCCGACGTGCTGCTGGGTAGGTTCGAACTGCCGATCTTTAGGTTAGTACGAGCACAAAATGTTTGCACCACCCAGGGACCTCCAACCCCCAAAGATAGTCGTAAAAGAAAGCCAAGTGACATTTCCCATGAGGCCAAAAGGCAGTTGCTCCCATAATCCCTCTCTCTCAGCATGACATTGAGCCAATTTTAATCAGGAGTCATCTCTGGAATATAAGGCACCATAACGATTAAAAGACTGAGAATCAGGACCAAAATTAACTGATCTAACCTTGAGCCTAAAATTAGCAAACAGGCTTTCTTTTCTTCTTTAATTACATAAGTATTTGCTTTCTCTGAAGGAGCAACTATTCCTAGGGCTGGCTTTAGGCTATGCAAAGACAGAGACTGGGAGGATTCATTGTTCCATCTGGTAATTGCCCTTTTTGGAGTGCTGATTAATATATATTCTGTATTAGGTAAATTTGCCAGTCTTTGGTGTAGATAAGAGAAATCTTCAGAGGACTGGCACTGGCAAGCAAAGGTACAGGCAGGGCATGACTGCTGAGTTTGGGATCAAGAAGCAGACACCTAGCACTTTTATGTCTGGGAATGCCCATGAGAAAAGTCACAGTGTCAGAAAAGCTAAACAGAGGGGGAGAGTCTGGCTTCTTACCTACAAAATTAGAAGCAATTCTTAAAATGCCACTGGCTTTTATCAGTCTGTTCCCTAATGGCTTTACAAATAGAAAGTGAAATTTTTAATGGTCCTTAAGATCTTGCAAATGTCCTCAACCCATTGTCTGTAAAAACCAATTACTGTCCTGTTGATTCCGACACATGGCAACCCTGTGTGTGTCAGAGTAGAGCTGTGCTCCATATAGTTTACCGTGGCTGATTTTTTGGAAGTAGATAGCCAGACATCTCTGAGGGACTCAAACCTCCAACCTTTTGTTTTGCAGTCAAACTCGTTAACCATTTGCACCAGCCAGGGACTCCCATTGTCTGTATATCTTGGAAGATAAGTAAACCCGATGCAGCCTTCTGGGGAAATTACAAGAGGGAAGAAAAAAGTGCCCTTAAAAGAATTTCTAATCCTATGTGGATTTGGGAAGGGCACAGGGACCAGAAATTACAGTGAATTTGGGATTTAGGAAGACTTGGAATCTATATCGCATGGTGGTTCAAGAGCATGGAGTCAAATTTTCATGTCATTGTTGAGGGCCGTCAAGTTGGTTCCAACTCATAGTGACCCTTTGTTCCACAGAAAGAAACACTTCTTGGTCCTGTACCACTCTCACAGTAGTTGCTATGTCTGAGCACATGGTTGCTGAAGGTGGCAGTCTGTCTTGTTGAGGGTCTTCCTCTTTTTCACCCACCCTTCACTTTACCAATCATGGTGTTCTTCTCCAGGGACTGGTCCCTCCTAATAACATGTCCAAAATGCATGAGATGAAGTCTTGCCATCCTCGCTTCTAGGGAGCATTCTGGCTGTACGTCCTCCAAGAGTTGTTATGCTTGAGCCCATTGTTGCAGCCACTGTGTTCCTCTGCCTTTCATCAGGTTTTCACTGGCCAGTTTTTTCAGCAGTGGACTACCAAGTCCTTCTTCCTAGTCTTAGTCTGGAACCGCCACTGAAACCTGTCCACAAGGGTGGCAAAGCTTCCAGTATCACAGCACCATGTAAGCCACCACGGTATGACAAACTGACAGACACGTGGTGGGGAGTTAAAGTGCATGGGTTCAAATCTCAGCTCCCCAACTCGTTAGCTATGTGACCATGAGAAACTTATTTAATCTTTCTAAGTTTCAGTTTCCTTATCAATAAAATGGAGATAATAATAATGACACTTATTAAAATTATCAATCTAGATTATTTCTTTGAAGCACTTAGCACTGAACTTGGCTATGTTTTTTTTTTTTTTTATTACTATCTTTTTTTTTTTTTTTTTAATGGAGCCCTGTGACACAGTGGTCAAGATTTTGGCTGCTGACCAAAGGGTTGGCAGTTCAAATCCACCAGCTGCTCCTTGGAAACCCTATGGGACAGTTCTACCTTGTCCTATAGGGTCACTGTGAGTTGGAATCAACTTAATGGCAACATGCTATAATTTTTCAGTTTTCATTATTATGAGGAGGACCTCCTGAAGTTGCTGAGGAATTGTGTTTCTGGCCAGTCTTGGCAGTAGCCCTTCCTGTGAGGAGAAGTTAGCAGCCTTTATGTTTTGGGCTATTTTGTTAAGCAATGTGTGGCCACTACTTAGATAATAGCAGATGGGATAGAAAGAAATACATTAGATAAAGCAAAAAGCAAATTAGTAGTAAAAATGGGACCCTGAGAATGTGGGAAAAGAAAATTAATTTCTACATTTTTAACCCCTTATCTTCTCCTTCCTTCCTCATCTTGTGTTACAGGTTTTACTCTGCATAACCTACACCCCCACATTTGATCTGAACGGGAGCGCCGTGCTGAAGATCGCGGAGGTGAGTGCCTGAGCCCCGCCAGCCCTCCACGCTTGCTTCTTGTGTTTGTGCTTCTGCCTCAGAGCTGCTTTGCCTCCAGCTGGGATAGATGTTGGGGTGGAGCTGAGCGTGAGCAGTGGGCAGAGTCTGATTACTATTGTGGAGAATTTCCACTAAGGAATTGATTTGTGGGACGCATGCCATGTTGTCCGTCGTCCATGTGCTTCTATAGTATTGTGTGGCATTAAAGAGTGAAAATTAAGAGAAAACTTTTTTTAAGCATGTAGAAAATTTTTGCATCTATCAAAAGAGAACGAGGCAGCCAGTCACCTGACACTTCACTATAATATAAATCAGTGTTCAAATGTGTATTGATATAGGCAGAAAGAACATGTTTCTTTAACGCTTGTGTGTTTTACTTTTGTATAAAGAAATATTGAATTTTAAGAGATACCTATGGATGCTCTTAATATTTGCAAGTTCACTTTTAAAATGACAAATGTAATTTCTGATAACAGCAAGAGACAGGATTGCTGTAAGATGCCTGTTAGCACTTTGCCATCTGAATGAGGAGAAGGGAAATGCTGTGTGTCACTGCCCATGCCACTGCTGATGGGGCAGAGGATGGCAGGCAGCCAAGGAGGTGTAGGGCCCTCAGGAGGGCAGGAAAGCTGCCAGGGAGGCCCATCCTACCCTCAAGAGGAGGCATAGATTGTCTTATCCTCACGGGATCCAGGTTTGAGTGACAGAGTCTGAATAAGTCAGTGGAACCACACTGCCACAGTGAATGCAGGTGAAGGTTGTTCACTGTGGGTATCCGGAAGCCAGAACAAAGACTCAGCAGGACTGCCCAGATAAGATGGAACATCAGAACACAGCAGTCTCTACCAAAAACCAATAAAACAAAAGAGAAAAAATGTTGCAGCCCGTGAGTGGCATACAAATAAAGGCATTCGAACTTGGCGGTAAAGGGAATGGACACTGGAGTCCCTGTATGGAACGGCATCCTGGCTCTCCCACTGCCCAGCTGTGTTGCCTTGGATACCTCTCTGGGCCTCATGTTTGCTGTCTGTAAAAGAAATGGTAGTAGTACCTCTCTCACTGTGGTTGTGCTGATTAGATGGGAAAACAGAATCCATGTAAAGCTTTAGTGCCAGTTTAGTCCCGTAGCAAATACATGGTGGATGTTAGCTGCATGGTGGATACAGATTGATGATGATGATGATGATGATGATGGTCGAGCTTCTGCCAAATAATGTTGGTCTCACCAGAAGCCTGATAGGATGGCTCATTCATTGATCAGGGTCAGCTTCCCAAGAGAACAGTAACAAGATTACCCCCTCTTCTTATCCTGCTTGCAACTTGCCGAGGTTCTTTAGTTGGAGAAGACACCCCGCAGGAGGTCAATGTGAAGGTAGAGAAATGGGTGAAACCACCACAGAAATGTGTATTACTTCCATTGCCAGCTCTCCCCCACAAACTTTTTGTTTTGGTCTTGGCTAGGACTTGAGCATCCATAAAGGTTGTAAAAACTCCCCAGGTGATCCTACTGTACAGGTTAAACTGACAATAACTGCTTTGATAGCTTCTGTTCCCCAAACTAAGCTTTGTGGTAAAACCTTAAAGTTGTTGACTTCAGGTACGTAAGATGGGAATAAACACTTCTTATACAGACTCCCATTTTGTATTTCCTTAAATTTGCAAAATTGCTTCGAAAGCCTGTTGGTTTTCACCGTGGAAATTGCTTAAGAAATGCTTTTTTCATCAACAAAAAGAATTAGCTTCAAAAAAGAGTTATAGTGCCATGAAAAATAATAGTATTCTGTGGATCTACTGAAACCCGATGATTCTGCAGATTCTCAAGTGCTTTTCGCCTGCTAATTTAGTCTTCGAAAAATCTGCATCTCTATTTTTAAAGTGGAACATTTCAGCCTAAAACCACCACTTACCTCCTGGAAGCTTGCTGGGTTATATCTGGACTTTTCATAAAAATAGGTTTTTACCGTAACTTAAAGAAAAAATCCTCTTTCTCCCACTATCACTTTTGAAATGACTAGGGAAACAATTTATAAAAACACTTTAAAATAAATCATTTAAAACTCCTCTGAAAATGCTGGGAAGGCATCCGGCTGCTCTTTCCCTTTTTACTCCGGTGTACAGTAACTATTACTCAAGAGTAGTGTTTATCCTGAAACCTGTTGATCAGGAAATGGTGTGTGTACTTAAGTATGAAAAAATGAAGCTGTTTTCTCAAGGTACTGCTGAAACTATAAAAGGGTCATTAAGCTCTCAAAATGTAAATAAGAAGGCAGCCCTCCTTTGTGTGTCTAACTATAATGTACTTAATTGAACTGTTCGGTAATGAACGTTTTTCAGAAGTGGGTCTTCCATGATGCGGGAGGAATAAGAAACAGCACTAATAAATAAAA
This sequence comes from Loxodonta africana, assembly GCF_030014295.1. Classification (NCBI taxonomy): domain Eukaryota; kingdom Metazoa; phylum Chordata; class Mammalia; order Proboscidea; family Elephantidae; genus Loxodonta; species Loxodonta africana. Next base: position 206,111,308 of record NC_087342.1, read on the forward strand.
GATGAACTGTTATGAAATATCCAACACATGTTCTCTGTTCAATTTCATGAACAATCATTATTAAAATTCCATGTAGATACATAATCCTTCTCTTCACTGGTTGAAATATGGATTCAAGATTTCTTTTAATATTATACACAATTTAGCAGAGATGCTAAGTTACCTTAATACATGAAAAATCTGTGAAAATAAAAATTACCATGATCTTGGGTACTGGATTTTTGGAGGAAAGGAAGAGGTAGAGCCATAGCCAGAAGCACTTTTTTTAAAAAATAATTTTTATTGTGCTTTAAGTGAAAGTTTACAGATTGTCAGCCTCTCAAACAAAAACTTATATACACCTTGCTACATACTCCCAGTTACTCTCCCCGTAATGAGACAGCCCACTCCCTCCCTCCACTCTCTCTTTTCGTGTCCATTTCGCCAGCTTCCAACCCCCTCCACCCTCTCATCTCCCCTCCAGGCAGGAGATACAAACATAGTCTCGAGTGTCCACCTGATCCAAGAAGCTCACTCCTCACCAACATCCCTCTCCAACCCATTGTCCAGTCCAATCCCTGTCTGAAGAGTTGGCTTTGGGAATGGTTCCTGTCCTGGGCCAACAGAAGGTCTGGGAGCCATGACCACCAGGGTCCTTCTAGTCTCAGACCGTTAAGTCTGATGTGTTTATGAGAATTTGGGGTCTGGGGTCTGCATCCCACTGCTCTCCTGCTCCCTCAGGGGTTCTCTGTTGTGTTCCCTGTCAGGGCAGTCATCGGTTGTAGCCGGGTACCATCTAGTTCTTCTGGTCTCAGGATGATGTAGTCTCTGGTTCATGTGGCCCTTTCTGTCTCTTGGGCTCGTAATTACATCGTGCCCTTGGTGTTCTTCATTCTTCTTTGATCCAGGTGGGTTGAGACTCATTGATGAATCTTAGATGGCCGCTTGCTAGTGTTTAAGACCCCAGACACCGCTCTTCAAAGTGGGATGCAGGATGTTTTCTTAATAGATTTTATTATGCCAGTTGACTTAGATGTCCCCTGAAACCATGGTCCCCAAAATCCTGCCCCTGCTACACTGGCCTTCGAAGCATTCAGTTTATTCAGGAAACTTCTTTGCAGAAGCACTCTTAAGTTAGTTTGAAGACGGTTGATGATGTCTTTCCATTGGAAAGATTGCAGCATGTTCTCATGTGTGCTAGAGGCTTCACTAAGGAATTTCAAAGTTAGAAAACCTAGTTCCTAAATGTGTATTTCTTGGTTTTATCGTATTGACTCATAAGACTGCCAGTCTTTGACTATATAGCATGTTGTCAGGTTCAAGCAAAGTCTGTCTCAAAGACCATTTCTTTTTTCTTTAAGAGTCGTACTTTCAGGAGCCTCCCGTTTTCATTCAGTCCATCTATCCCTCTATTCCAAAACACTGGTTAATAATAATAGCTACCAGGTTTTTTTGTTTTGTTTTGTTTTTTTTTTACCAGTTGTTAAGCCCCTAAAGCCTGTCGTTTAGTAGTATTTTACGTACATTCTCTTTTACGTACATACATACATAATCTTTACCACAATCAAACTAGGTGAGGAACCCCAAGCACAGTGAGGTTAACTTGCTTGCCTAAGTTTCTACAGCTAGATACTCAAACCCAGATTTCTTATATTTCAAACACGTGCTATTCACCACTGTGCTGTATTGTTTCCTGGCTACCTCAAGTCATAAAAAATGTTTAGTAGAAACTTGCCTTAATGATATTGGCAACCAAGTGAAATTCATAGTCTTATTCACCATGGACCCTTACCAGAGTATTTAGTTAGATAATTGCTATGTGGTGATTTTATATATGAAGCAGAAGTATTGATGCATTTTGCCCTTTTCTGACCATATATTCAAGATGCCTTTAGGAATAGGCTACTTTCTTGGGAATCTTTACATATTGACACTCAGTTTATCTGTCAGAGCATCGAGGTGTTACCATTACACCGTATGGAATTGAGTATAGTTCCACTTGTTACCTGGGAAGCTTAACAAACATTGAGGCTCAAAACCAGCCACCAAATGCCCTGATTTAACAGTTCCAGTTGTCATTAAAGTTTTGTTTTTTTTTTTAATTGGGCTGATTTATAATACTTGAAATGGTAGGTGGTTTTTTTTTTTTTTTTTTAATTCTGAGGTGGTAGCATTATTTCTGGGACAGACCTCAAATAAAATTCTACGGAGGTGATTTAAAAGTACACAGATGGCCTGCTCCGTTTACCTTGGGAGCATCTTAGTTGTTTTGTTCTCTGTAAGATTGGGAGGAGTAGCCTCGCCTCTTGCAAGAAAACTGGGCAAGGGAGCAGTGACCACTGTCTCAAAAGAGCTGAGGCCAATAGAGTGAGAAAATCTTATTCTGAAGAGCTTCCCCACTTTCTCCTTCCTGAAGCCCTTTCTTTTCTTCCACGTGGGCCAGCCTCTTTATTGACTCTAGCTTGACTCCTCTGAGATGACTGTCCTTAGGCTACTTAACTGCCAGATGGGCTTTGAGCAAGCTGGTTCTCCTTTTGCAAGGAATTCCCACATCTTCCTTTAACTCTGTCTTGCATGGCTCTTGAAGAAGTCATCTGGAGTTAGAAGACGTACAGAACAATGCAGAGATCCCCTCTACTTCATCTTGAGATGGTTTATAGGGCAGAGTCTGGTCTTGATAGACTCTCCATACCAGGTAGAAGGCTTTGCCTGGGAAGGTGCAGGAATTGATGGGCTGAGGTGTCTTCAGCCATTTTAATATGTTAGCTCAGCCATGAAGAACATGGAGGTGGAAAGGGGAAGTCAGAACAGAGTTTTCCTTGTATGCCTGGGATTTTTAAGAATTTCCTTAGAGTTGAGATCAAAAAGGAAAACCAGCAAACTTCCCTAACCAAGCATGGTAATCGGACTTAGTTATACACAGATTGCCTAGGAATAATAAAACAACTTTAATTCAGTTTGTGTGTATGTGTGTGTATCAGCAGGACCCATATGATGAAGTGCCTCCTGTCGCATACCCCCCTGTTACAGATCTTCACCTACCTTAGGAAGGAGGTGTCTTTCAGAGAGGAAACTGCCTGGCTACTGAGTTGTCACCATGATTCATCATAGAGTTTAGACTTACAGTGATTTCCAAATTTTTTTAGTTCTAATGTGGTAAAAAATATGTCTTCTCTATATAAAAGACTTTTCTTCATCTTTTCTGCAGCTTAACCTCTTGTCGTTTCTACTTTTTTTTTTTAATTTTTATTGTGTTTTAAGTGAAAGTTTACAAACCAAGTCAGTCTCTCATACAAAAACTTATATACACATTGCTCTGTACTCCTAGTTGCTTTCCCTCTGAGACAGCACACTCCTTCCCTCCACTCTCTATTTTCATATCCATTCCGCCAGCTTCTGACCCCCTCTGCCCTTTCATCTCTTCTCCAGACAGGAACTTCCCACATAGTCTCATATGTCTACTTGATCCAAGAAGCTCACTCTTCACCAGTATCATTTTCTATCCCATAGTCCAGTCCAATCTCTATCTGAAGAGTTGGCTTTGGGAATGGTTCCTGTCTTGGGCTAACAGAAGGTCTGGGGACCATGACCTCTGGGGCCCTTCTAGTCTCAGTCATACCATTAAGCCTGGCTTTTTTTGAGAATTTGCATTCCACTGCTCTCCTGCTCCCTCAGGGGTTCTCTGTTGTGTTCCCTGTCAGGGCAGCCATTGGTTGTAGCCAGGCACCATCTAGTTCTTCTGGTCTCAGGCTGATGTAGTCCCTGGTTTATGTGGCCTTTTCTGTCTCTTGGGTTCATAATTAACTTGTGTCTTTGGTGTTCGTCATTCTCCGTTGCTCCAGGTCGTTTCTACTTTTTATCACAATAAATTATTCATAAAAAATTTCCTATTGTAAACATACTAACTCTTCTCTTTATGAAGCTCATTACTCAGTAATATAAAATATTGTATTACAACAGTGCTGCTAACACCATTCAGATAGGAAAGAGCAGGTGAAATGCACAGTAACACAATAAAGGTAATAGATATTTAGCAGAGCGAGGAAATCTCTATTGTGGGAGCTTCCTTAAAGTGTGTGATGATTTGGCCAATACGTATCGAATATCTACTATATTCCACTGCTTCATATTTAATAATTAGTTATTTCACCCTAGATTTAACCTAGTACTGTTATTGATCGTCTACTTATTCAATGGCGTGTAACTTTTTTGCTTATATATGGCTTGCAGGCTTGTGTTTTCTTGCTCTGTTTCCTTCTGCTTTTGGGATATGTTTTGCTTCATTAACCATTTGTGTTTCTGCTCTCAGTTTTGTTTAGCATGTCGTAAAGGTGGATGTCCACAAATGCATGAAATGATCAAAGTGTTCATTATGAAACTCCTCACTGCCCTGTGTCTTCGTGCGTTCCCCGGTGATCAGGGGCCTGTGACTTCCCCCAAGGTATTTGACTCGGCCCTTTGAGCCTGTGCAGAGATGCAGGACCCAGGCTTTGTAAGTGTCAATCAGGCACTACAAAGCAGAGGGTCTGGGGCTCTAGAGCTGATACAGGTGAGACGAAAAAAAAGAAATTGATGAGTTCTTTCCCAGAAACTCAGCCTGCCTTTGGGTTTGGTATTCTCTTAGCTTCTGTGACTCAATGTGGTCATTTGATTACTTCCCTAAGATGGAGGAAGAAAAACATTCACATAGTGGTAAGTCATTAACCTTGATACAACGGTTAGGTTTATAAATGGAAGCCCTAGTACTGGTAAATAATATAGCAAGTTCAAGAAACTTTTCCACAGAAGATGTCAGGAAACCCTGGTGGTGTAGTAGTTAAGTGCAACGGCTGCTAACCAAAACGTAAGCAGTTTGAATCCACCAGGTGCTCTTTGGAAACTCTAATAGCTGATAAAGCATTTCTTTCTGGGCACCTACAAATAGAGATCATTTTGAATACATAGTCGTTTTTATATTTAACAGCATACCCTCTTGCCATATTTACTATTTGTATGTACAACTTTAGCAGAATGAGCCTTATAGATTCATACTTTTTCAAGAGTGAACATGTTCATCTTTTGCCTTAAAATACCTCCTGACATAAGTCATATCCAATGCTATACCAGTAGTATTATCAACTAATCGCTAAAAAAAAAAAGTGATATAAAAATTCAAAGAAATTCACTTGGAATTCAGGACGTTGTCATCCGTTTGCAGCACTGCTTGTGTTACATGAAACCCAATTCCTCATAGGTGTTAAGGGAGGTTGTACGGTGGGCGTGGCTGTCAGTATTGAAGAGAATTGTTTGGGGTGTCCACGTTTCTACTATTTAGCGTATAGTTCAGCTCCTAAAATAGCTACTTTCATCTTGAATACTCTTAGGACTTAAAATTCTACTTTATAGTGTCAGAGCTTAAAGATCTTGAAGATCAATACTTAACAAAGATTTCTTGGAAAAACATAAGATTTAAAGAAAACCACTAAATTACGAGGTACAGATGGCACCAGTGCGCCTGATTACACTGTGGAGAATCTGGTTTCATTGAAGTGGAACACTACACTCATTTAGATGTATTTTCAAGGTTTATAAACCATTTCATCACACGCAAAAATAAAAGCCTTTCAGGCTTAAAACACCTTTTTTTAAAGTTTGTACACATCGCGTCTTTGAAAACATTGTAATTTATGATAGTTTGAGAAAATGAATTTAAAGTTGACATGCCCTTAATAGTATGATGAAAAGTAAGTACTTTGGTACTTGCTCTAATTTTTTTAACCATCAAAATGAATTAATCTAGACCAACTCTAAATACACTTTTAAGTTTTAAATGCTCATTTGGAATATTAAACATTCAATAGAAGCTAGATTAAGCTTTAAAAAATTACTTATACTTCACCTAGTTAACTTTACAAAAAGGTTATTTTAGTGAAGCCTGGCTTAAGTAGTAGTAACAACAAAGGTTAACATTTTCTCTCTCTCTCAACTCACTTGTCAGTCATCAAATTAAATTTGCCATTTAAGTGAGAACTCTGTATTTTCCCTGTAGATAATCTTGGAGCTATTCCTAGAAAATTAGGTATATTAAATCCCTTTTTGTTTTTTGTGTGTCTAAATATGCTGTGGAAACCCTGGTGGCGTAGTGGTTAAGTGCTGTGGCTGCTAATCGAAAGGTCAGCAGTTCAGATCCACCAGGTGCTCCTTGAAAACTCTATGGGGGCAGTTCTACCCTGACCTATAGGGTCGCTGTGAGTCGGAATCGACTTGGCAGCAGCGGGTTTGGTTTTGGTTTTAAATATGCTGTGCAAAATTGAAAGGATAAAACCTTATGGAGAAAGAAGAGTAGGCAAATTTAAGGATGCATGAATTGTCAAGCCCATCCTTACAAATTCCAGAAGAACTGGAGGCAATAAAATCTGAAAAGTCATGACACTTTGCATCATCATCATCATCAAATGAGAGTTGTTTTTTTGTTTGTTTGTTTGTTTTCCAGATTTGGGATTCTCCATGCAACAACCATCAGGGAGTCTTCTTAGGCTCAACTAGACATTCAGATTCATAAGACTCAAGTAGGCCTCTTGGCATCATGTTCGCTTAGCAGATAAAGGGCAGGAAGCACAGTGTGCTAGCAGGGCAACATCAGGCATTTCTGTTTCACAGGAATCCCCACAGCAGTCCTGAGGATCCTCTCTTGTCTCCCAAATGACAGCTTTGGTACAAGAGGATGAGAGCTACATCAGTGTGTCTAGAGTCACCTTGGCTTAGGAGCCCACATCCTAAATAGGAACCAATATTTTTTGTGACAACTCCGTGGACAGAGTTTGCAGAATTTCCTCAGAGGACATGATCAATTACAAAAGTCACTGCACCCAGGAAAACCCAAACCTGTGACTTCCCACTACGTTTTTATAGTACATTTACAGTTTTCCTAATTCTGATGCAGCTTAGTAGTCAAGAGGCATTTTTACCATAAGCCATGCTGCCTAGTAACACAGCTGACATACCACCTTTATCAAGCTTCCAGGAAAACACAGCTAGAGAGTTAACCCAAGGTCAAACTCATTTATGAAGCAGGAGAGAGGTTTTCATTAACCCTTGCGCACACTTCAAAACCCCAAAAAACAAGTTGCCCTCAAGTCAATTCCGACACATGGTGACCCCATGTAAGAGTAGAACTGTGCTCCATTGGGTTTTCAGTGACAGGTTTTTTGGAAGTAGATCATCAGGCCTTTCTTTGAGGTGCTCCTGGGTAGTCTTGAACTGCCAACCTTTCAATTACTTTCAGTTAGCAGCCGAGTGTATTAACCGTTTACGGCACCCAGGGACTCACTTCATAACCCAGGAGTTAATAAATTTCTTTTCCTCTTTTCCTGTGGAGCTTTTCCTCATGGATTTCTAGCCATCTGAGTTTGTCCTAGCTAGAATTATTTGGTCTATCTAAAAATCACTAATTTACATTCTTCTGTGATGATCAACCCTGGTGGCATAGTGGTTAAAAGTTCGGCTGTTTGAATCCACCGGGCCGTCCTTGGAAATTCAATGGGCCAGTTCTACCCTGTTCTATAGGGTTGCTATGAGTCAGCAACGAGATTTTTTTTTCTTTTCCATGATGATCAAAATGGTAATCTTTAGGGAAATATATTGATTTCACTATATGCTTAAAAATAAATTCCCAGAACTTTTAAAATATTTTTGTTTTGCGTGGTTAGATGCCATCGAGTTGGTTTCCAACTCATACTGCCCCTGTGTGACAGAGTAGAGCTGCCCCGTGGGGTTTCTTAGGCTGTGATCTTTCTGGGAGCCTGTCTCCAGGTCTTTCTACTGAGGAGCCACTGGATCGGCTCTAACTGCCAACCTTGTGGTTAGTAACAAGTGCTTAACTGTTGTGCCACCGGGGCATATAATAAAAAAAAATTTTAGGACACTTCAATCACTAGTCCAAAATCAGGCTGACTTTCTATTTAAGAGGGTCTTGATGTCCTCTCTGGCTAGTCCCAAGGAATGTTGGTAATGAATTGATGTCTACAGAGTGTGTGTGTTGCTCTTTTATTTCTTACCAGGTGTGCATTGAGACGTACGTATGTAGCTGTCACCAGCGCAGTATAAACACTGCTGTGCGGGCAACTCTCAGTCAAATGCTAAGTGACCTGACTTTACAGTTACGGCAGAGGCAGGAGAATACGGTGAGCCCTGCGATATCTACCCGTTCCTCAGGTTCTTGATGGTGTCTGTGTATGTAACTGCATGCTGTGTGTCCCACACCCCAGGCCCTGCCTGCTGGAGCTGCCTCCTGCCGGAAACAGTAACCGGACTTTTAGAGCTTGCTTGTTTTAGAAGAACGTTCATTTCTATAAATTAAGCTCTTTAAATCAGTTTTTACATGTTTTACCTGAAAATTTTGAGAGTTGTTTCTGTTTTTTTTTTTTAAACGGTTTCTGCAATTTTTACTTTAGTCATTGTTTTTAAATTCACTTTTTTATTAATTTTTTAATTGTGGAAATTTTTGTATAAAAATAGTGTATAATCTTGTATAAAAATATTTTTGTATAAAAAATAATAAATTACTAACTGAAATATTGACAAATACCAGAAATACATTTGATTTTTATAAAAATTAACAGCAGTTAAATGCATGCTCTGTAGTTTGGTGTATGTGTTTCTCTTTGTTAACTAAAGGATGTGACCAGGAAGTCTCCCCTCCCAGTGCCATCAGGGTAAAATTAGATTTGTCTTCACCCTGTCATCAAAGCCCACTAGAGCTTTTTGCTCTAAACTTGAACAGATTGTCTAAAATGAGTGTTCCTGGGAAAAATGTAAATGTAATTGGCTTCTTGTATCATCTTCTGGGAATGTTAATGAGAGGATGATTCCTCTCCAAAACTGGAGCATTTTTAAGCTGTCTCTGTAATAATTCAGATTAAGATTCTTTTAAAATCTGCAAGGAATGTTCTAGTCATTAATGACAGCAGTTATTTTTTACAAATAAGAAGTCTTACTTACAGTCTGAAACATCTCAGAAACTAGTTTTATTTTTTCAGAGATTAAGTTTTCATATTTAACTTCACCTTTTTCTAATTTTTAGAGAATCATGGAATTGAGGTGGAACCTTAGAGATCATCTAGTCAAATTTTACAAATGAGAAAACTGAAGCCCGGGGAGATGAAATTTTCTCCTCTAAAATTAATAAGCTAATCAGTGAGAAATCCAGAACTAAACTCCTGGTCTCCTGACTGACTACTAGTTCAGGTTCTCTATTAACGTGCACTTCTGCCAGCCAGTCTTGAAAAACAACCAAACCCACTGCCTTTGAGTCCATCCGACTCATAGCAATGCTATAGGACAGAGTAGAACTGCCCCATAGAGCTTCCAAGGAGTGCCTGGTAGATTTAAAGTGCCCACCTTTTGGCTAGCAGTTGTGGCTCTTAACCACTATGCCACCAGAGTTTCCTGATAAACAACAGTGGCCTGAAAATACAGATACCGAATTTCTTCTTTTGTGTTTGCTACAGCCTAGGCTCAAGTTTATATTATTTAAAAAATTAAGATAATTTTATTATTTTAGCTTGTTACGTCGTGTGCCATTGAGTCCGTTCCAACTCATAGTGACCCTGTAAGACAGAGTAGAACTGCCCCGTAAGTTTTCTTAGGCCATGTAAAAGGTCAGTTGTTAACATGGAAGAAAAAACCTGTCGATCTGCTCCCATAAAGATTTACAACCTAGGAAACCCTATGGGGCAGTTCTACTCTGTCCTTTAAGGTCGCTATGAGTTGGAATTGACTGGACGGCACACAGCAATGGTCTTTACAGGAGCAGATTGCCAGATCTTTTCTCCCATGGAAAGCTGATGGGTTCTAACCACCACCCTTCTGTTAGCAGCTGGGAGCTTTCCCCACCGCACCACCAGGCCTCCTTTATTTTAGTTTACCCTTTGTTAAAAACTATTTATGCTTGGATTCTGAATATGGTGGTGTGGAAATATTAGTTTAAAAGAAATTCAAATCTATCAATAGAAAACATATTGAGAGAAAAAATGTTTCTAATGGAAAATAAATCTCAGATGTTGAGAATTCTTGTATTAATATGCAGTCATATCCCATCCTTGCTAAATGGCAACATGATCAAATACTATAATAATATTAAGAAATCTTAATGTTTTATGATTTCAGAGTCCTTTCAATTAGTTCATTTTATCTTTAAATTTTTAAATATATGAGAATCTTTGTAGGTGAGTATTAGGTTTCAAGTAAAGTGACAGCCTTTTAACTCGCTTTAGCATTTCCTGTTTCTCTTCTATCAGAGTGCTAACGGGTATAGCTATGGCGTCTGGATAACACTAATGGTTATCTGCCTCTGTCCTGTGGCATTATGTAGCTAATCAGCCCTCTGTTCCTGCTTATCACTGATGACCATCTGGACTCAGCCCCAGCCCAAGGCAAGATCCCTATTAGATGGAAAATTAATGTTTCCTGCAATTTCCTTTCTATTACTGATGCGGTCCCTGGCATTAGGATTCTGTGTCCCAAAAAACACATATGCTAATGCTTAAAGCATTTATGGTGTCTATGAAGTAGAGACATAAGTTTTGCCACCTAAGAATGACTATGTATAAAAAGCCTTTAAGGGTTGATAGTCTATAGGAATGGTGAAGTTCACTCTAATGAGGCTGTGTGTTCTCTGTGGGACACTTGGCACTCCCTGGGGAAGCCTCGGATATCCCGTAGCATCACTGGAAAGACATCACAGGCTGTCTTACTATCAGGAAAACTTAAATGCAATGGAAAGAAAATTAATACCTAGAATGCCAAAGGCAGCATGAAATGTATCTTCAACCCAATGTCCATCTACACCTGTCCCTCATCCCCAGTGCAATGAGGTATGGAGACAGAAAAGCCTCCTTCACATTCCTGACTCTATAACCTGTTGCCTTCAAGTCAGTTCCAACTCATAATGACTTTATAGGACAGAATAGAACTGCTCCATAGGGTTTCCAGGCTGTAGTCTTTATGGAAGCAGATTGCTGCATCTTCCTCCCACAGAGCAGCTGGTGGGTTTGAACCACTGACCTTTCGGTTAGCAGCTAAGCTCTTCTCCTCTCTACCACCAGGGCTCATTCTCAACTCTATAGTCCCTGAATTATCCCTGCATTGGAAGTAAGTCTTACTGTTTTTCAAGATCTTCGGAACCCTATTCTCCTTTTCTTTCAAGGTTCTATCTCTATCCTCATAGTTGAGGATCTACCTAGTGACAGCCAGGAATGACTGGTCTGGTCAGAAGTCAGAAGCTAATATGCTCACCCGTCAAATACCAAGAAGATGCATCTCATCAACAATCATCTTTGGACCTGTGATTTGAAATCCAGGAACCTGATCCTTCTTATGACTAAGAGTCCCTATTTGTTAGGTGCCAATCACAGAGTAGTCTGTGGCCTTGGGACAAGTTTTTCTTTATCCAGAGGTATTTTTTTCTGTTTAGGCAGCTGTTTCCCCAAGACACTGGCTCAGCTCCCTGGAATCATAAAGTGAACCATGGGGCTAAGGCTTCCACGTATTTTGTAGGCTTTTTGAATGAATTCTCTTTGGAACTGCTCAACTCAGTTTCAGACACCATAGTCTTTCTCAAAAATACCATGAGTAATGAAAAGCTAAGGAGCTCTGGTGGTACAGTGGTTAAACAAATAGGCTGGTGGTTCGAACCCACCAGCTGCTCCACAGGAGAAAGATGTGGCAGTCTGCTTCTGTAGAGACTGCAGCCTTGGAGACCCTATGTGGCAGTTCTACTCTGTTGTATAACATGCTATGACTGGGAATCAACTCCATGGCAACAGATCGGGTTTGGTTTGATTTAATGAAAAACTATCGAGAGCTGCAGGATGTGCTTAGGGTTAGCTGAGCCCACAGTACTCAGGATGCCATTTTGTTTCCTAGAATGTTCCATTGTCTAAGAGTCAGGATCATTCTTGCCTGAGTTTCCTAATTGTCCTATGTGTGTCTCTCTTACTAGATAATTGAAAACCCGAACGTCCCTCAGGAATTCGGAAATCAAGGTATTGGATTTGGTTTCTACTAGTACATTTTAAATATGAGGTATGAGAATGCCTACTCGGGGCTCGGTGCTGGGGAGGTAAAGATGACTAGGAGCTCTCGGTTAGTTTACCATTCTCCTTTGGTGCTTCTGCTTAGCTTTGTGTTGTGTGGTATATTTAATCAGCTCTTGTCATCCTTCTGTTCCCACACTGATTTGATGCCCGCCACACCTATTCCTGTTCCAACTAAAAAGGAAATATATAAATACATAAGGAAAATTAATTCTTCAGATACCTTCCTGTCTAGGGGCTGTTTTTCTGTTTTGTTTCATTACTTCATTCACCATGAAGTCAGGTTTATCAGTTGCTAAAATGAGAGCTGGATAGAGGGTTCTAGAAATTTGATTGGCATATAGCCATTGCACCAGGAGTATGCTTGTGAAGTATCAACTTTTTAACATGAAAACTGAGTCACCTGGCTCACAGGCGTTCTTGCAGAAGGACAGACAGCCCAGCTTGAGTAACGGATGAAATCAAGGTAAGGAACTTTGATCCTGACTGCAGGAGAAGAATGAGTAAGGTCAACATATAATTGAAAAGCAACTTAATTTAAAAATACTATTTGGTAGTATTGGTTTCTGAAAGAGATACAAAAAATTCAATCATCTGGTTAAAAATTGAAATGTAGGTTTTATTTCAGACTTTATTCAGTAATTTTTTAAAATATTGAAAAATCTGTCTTTAATATTTTAGCTAGTTAATCAGAGGGAAAAGGGGATGGGGTGGGGAAAAGGTAAAAAGGAGCAAAAGAGTCAAACAGCCACAGTTAGGAGAAAAAGAGTAGAGAAACGATAAAGGGAAATACTTTGTCATTTCTAAAGCATTATTTGAGTATATTGTCTTAGTCACATCTTGCTGTATTTTTGGGCAATGGGCCAGAAAGCTTGAGAGCATCTTTTCCCTTTCTGAAGCTCTTAATTATGTATTCTAAGATTTTCCACTTGTTTTCTCTTTTTTGGCTACTGCAGTTCTCATAAAATCTTCACTTCAGTGTAGGATGATTTTATAAACTAAAAAGGGGTTCAAAGTCCTCTTGGTCAAGGATACATCTTTTAAATACATATTAATAAAAAACCAACAGGGAACACATTTGAAACTGATCTAAAACTAAGTTTAAAGATTACTTATAGGTTTTATTTACTTTAAACTATGTGTTATTGAATTGACTCAACAGCACTGGGTTTTTCTGGATATGTATTATTATACTTTATCATTTCTCAATTGATTTTCCTGCATTTAAGATCTTAAATTCTGAGGACCAGCCATTTACTCTCTTTCTGCTACACCCTCCTCCAACTTTATTTTCTCTTATTCTCTTTCCATTTTTTCTTTATCTTCCTAGACCTCATGGTCATCCATTTATATACTCATTCATAAAATATTTAGCCACAGTTGGACCTAATATTTGTGTAGATCCTTCTAGGTTTTTATTTTTTTAATGTTATTTCACTTGGCTCAACAATTATGTGAAATTGGAATTATTATCCCATTTTGCCAGAAAGAAAACTGAAACTTATCCAAGCTCGTATAATCAATAAGTTGTGGACCAGGCCTTAAACGGATCCCAAATAACATCCTTTTCCCCATACACTCCGGTGCTTCTGTGGGAGCTTCAGTGCTAGCCTCTGGACACTAGAACACACAGGGAGGGGAAATAATATTTATGACATGGCTGTGGCTCCATTAATAGCAAAGACCATGTGCCCTCTGGACTCTGGCAAATTTTTAAATCAGGTGAGGGTGGCAACTCGATGGTTTTGCCCTTTTTCTCTGGTTACCTAATTCTAAAAGCCCATCATTCTTTCATGCTGTCGTATTTTATCCCTCTAGGATGCAACTCAAATCTGCTCAGAAGACCTAGAAACTCAAGAGGTCAGAATAAGGAATATGTGTTTCATCTATTGGCCTATATGTTGAAGAAAATCTTTGTCAATTGAGTTTGTTTGTTTTTTTTTTTTTTTTTAATTAGCCAAATCTCCTTTAGTGAAGTGTGAATGAATATTATTTATAATAAATAATCTATTTTTTTCTGGACTATCTTTTGAGTGTTTTGCGTTAGAAACAATTATGTTCAGTTCCTATCTTTTCTGTGATAGTCTTAATAGTTTTGGTGGCCCAAAGAAGGCTCGCCATATGAAAATCATCCTTTCAGTCCTGGAAACATCTAAAGTAGAAGATGGGAAGGACTGTTCAGGTAGCTTCTAGTGTTTCCTGTCACTGCCTAACACCGAGAACTTCCTCTGTTTTGAAGGGTCAACAGTAGAGTCCCTCTGTGATGATGTTGTCTCTGTACTCACTGTCCTGTGTGAGAAGCTACAGGCCGCCATAAAGTAAGTGTTTCAGATCCTATTGCTCTTATTCGCCAATGGTCTATTTCTGAAAAAACTTTTGTCTGCAGCATTTTTAAAATCAGCTGCATATACAATTTTCAAATTATAGGGACAATACCTTATTGGTAGTCACCTGTCATTCATGAAAAATATATTCACAGACCTTGAGCAAGCCTAAATTACTGAATACCACTACTGAAATATGTAATTTTCTGATGCGTAAAATGGGTAAACAATACTTTGCACAGGAGGGTTAATCCCACCACTTGGAATTGAGGGGAAAGAATGTTGGGCTGAGAACTAGTTGATATGAGGGCTAGACCTGACCCAGGCATGTCCTGGCTATCTGACCTTAAATGAGTCTTCTCAGGGAACAGTGCTGCATGGTCCTCCTCTGACAAATGAGGGGGTTGGTCTGTGTGGCCTTCTACTTCTCCCTCAGCCTGTGTGCTCGCGCACTGGTCTTAAAAAAAAAAAAATGTAACCTAATCATGCCAGTTTAATCAATAGTATTGGTTCATGTAAGGTGATGTCTACTGTTCCAACTCTGTGCAGCAAGTTAATAAGATAATTTACACATCTATAGTGAAGCCAAACCATATAAAGACTGGACTTTCCAAGATGGAATGAGAACTCTTTGCTTCGTTAATTATAAATACATAAATTGCAAAATTGCAGTTTTCTATTTTTTGTAAAATTCTATAGCACAATAAGAGTCTGAAGTGCCCCCTGAGTTGTCAAAGCTGATTTTCGACTCATAGTGAACCCACATGAGTCAAATGTGAGGAGAACTACCCCTAGGATTTTTTCTAGGCTGTAATCTTTATGGGAGCACATTACCAAGTCTTCTTCTTGCAGGCCTGTCAAGGGGTTCAAACCAGGGTTTCAAACAGGTTCATTCCAGTTTGAGCCCCTGCTAAGAATTTGCATTTTTAACAGTTCCGAGGTGATGCTAATGCTGCTGGTTAGGAACCAATTCTGAGAACCACCAGCATAGAGCAGTGGTCCTTGAAATTTATTATACAGAAGAATCACTTGGGGACCTTGTTAAATGTAGACTCTGATTCAGTATATCTGATGCAGAATTGCAAATTCTCAGCAGGGATTCAAACTGGTTTGACGCCCTGGTTCAAACCACCAACCCTTTCGGTTAGCAGCCAAGCACTTAACCGTTGTGCCACCAGGGCTCTTTGTAATTATCTAGGCATTCAGTTTTGAGATCTTCTAGAAGTACTGCTGTAGGTGGATTTTTTTTTTCTTTGTTTTACAGCGCAGTGCCTAATATGTAGTGAATACTTGATACACATTAGCTCTAGAACGGTTTGTTGCTTTCAGAGTTGTTGGTGCCAATTCTTGTTTATGGTGAAGTTAGGAATGCTGAACTTCTTACATCAGAAATTTGACTTTAGACTTAGGAAAATACGTTGCCCAAACACGTTACAAATGTGCATGCACACACATACGTATTAAAAGCCAAAGGTCATAGATTTCTGCTATGAGACAGAGTAGAACTGCCTCATGGAGTTTCCAAGGAGTACCTGGTGGATTTGAACTGCAGACCTTTTGGTTAGCAGCCGTTACTGCTATACCACTACACCACCAGGGTTTCTGTTAGTCCCTAAAAAACGAAAACATTTCTGAACCATATTGCTTGAGAATAGACTCTTAGGGGGAAATAGTTCAAGTGACACATGTTTTTCTAGGATTTTTCTTGGGGCATTAGATCAAAGATGGCTTTAGGCATATTGTTATAGAGCTTAATGGTTTTTATAGGATTGTCATACTTTTGTCTGGTTTTTCAATATATTTCTTTTGGTCATAATTCTACATCTAAAGGCTTGGCTTTGTTTGATTGTGGTCATTCTCTTCGTGATCCCATTATCTTAAGATGGGAGGCCTATTGGCAGAACCCAGGGGTGCACCATGCTTACTTTCATGCCCACCTGGTCAGAGGGTGAGGAGCCCTGGTAGCACAGTGGTTATGTGCTTAGCTGCTAACTGAAAGGTCCATGGTTGGAACCCATCAGGGAGAAAAATGTGGCAGACTGCTTCTGTAAAGATTTACAGCCTTGGGAACTCTATAGGGCAGTTCTGTTCTGTGCTATTGAGTCACTACGAGTTGGAATGACTCCACAGCAATGGGTTTGGTTTTGGTAACAGGGTACCATGCCCTTGGCAGCTGTCACTTTGTTGGTTTGAAGAATGCAACGCTTTCCACAGTTTTACTGTACATTTTTCTTGAGTTCTCTTTCTTCCCTTAAGTTTTTATAACCTGTACAGTTTCTTCTGATCTTATTACCTTCACTCCTTTTACTTCTAGTAGCTAAACTTGATGTTTCTCTTACTTCTAAATAGATTCTTTCTGAAATCTTACCATGGTCAGTACTTGCCCCCCAACAACCATTTCCAAAATCAGTTACCAGATACTTCATAGGGCTTTTAGCTCTGTAGGGATGTGTATTCATATATTAAGTCTCTCAGGCAAATTCAGAAAATACATTCAGGTATGTAGAATGATTCACTTGCCTGCCTTGGAGATGTGGTATTAATAGAGTTCTATATTAGGCAAGTTGAGTTACAAGATGCTGTTTAAATCCAAGAATTTTTGCAAGGGTAATTGGGCTTAGAAAGATATTTATTCATTCTCTGCCTGTCTGTTTCCCGCCAGCCTTTCTCCCCTTCCGTCCTTCCCTCTCCTGCAAGTACAGAATATTAGAAAGGAGTCTATGTCCAAGCAGTTGAGGCAAGGCTAAGTGTTTATATCATTTATTCTGATTCCATTCACACAATTACTTAACTCTGTTTATCCTAACTAAATTTGAATCTGTTGTAAGGGAGGTGAAGTCAACATTGTTAAAACAAAAACAAAAAACCACTCTAAGAACTCTGTTGTAATGCGCTGTCGAGTTGATTCCAACTCATAGTGACTCCATGTGACAGAGTCAAACTGCCCTATAGGATTTCCTAGACTGTAATATTTATGGAAGGAGCTCTGGTGATGCAATGGTTAAGTGCTTGGCTGCTAACCAAAAGGTCAGCAGTTTGAACCCACCAGCCGCCCCACGAGAGAAAAGACCTGGCAATCTGCTTCCATAAAAATTACAGCCTTTTTTTTTTTTTTTAGGAAACCCTATGGGGCAGTTCTACCCTGTCATATAGGGTCACTATGAGTCAGAATTAACTTGACAGCTCACAACAACAACAATCTTTATGGGAGCAGATTGCCAGGTCTTTTCTCCCACAGAGCCACTAGTGGGTTTGAGCCACTGACCTTTTGGTTAGCACCCAAGTGCTTAACCGCTACACCATCAGGGCTCCTTTTCTAAGAACTCTAGAGATCAGAACATGCTGCCAGATTGCCCTCCCAGTAACCTTGCAAGGCTGGGTGACTGCTTAGCCTTCACGGCCCACTGGTCCAACCATGAGAGTTTTTCTCCATGGATCATGTACCTAAGAGAAATTCAGAGATGAGCCAAGAATGAGACTGGACAGATCCTCAACCTGTCAACCATGAAATGCTCAAAATAAAAGGCCAGGAGAAGTGACTCCCAACCCTCTTAAGTAGGTGGATTTATTCCTAGTGCATTTTGAAAGAATTGGCTGGTTTCTAGACTTTTTCCTGCCCCGAACATTCCCTATGTATCTAGCTAGTCAGACAAATATTGAACACTTACGTGGTGTACACATGTATATGTGTGTCTTGTGAGGGGTATGGGTGGAAGGTTCTTCCATTTTTAACAGTTCCTTTAATGACATGACTCAGGCAAGGCTCTGAGCACCTGTCTTCCAGTCTGCTGCAGCCTACAGAAGAGCTGACATGCTCAGTCAGTCTCCAAGGAGACTCTCAGGCCAGTTTCCTTGGCAATGCATTCTCTTGTCAGTAAGTCGGATGACTTGGAGTCGCACACCTTGCAGATACTCATGGGAACCTTGGCTATTCATAGCTTTTGATGATTTGAGAAATTGAAAATTGTCATTGTCTATAATTACTTTCCTTTTGTGATTCTAGACTGACAGATTGAGGGAGAAAGTCATGTTTTAATTTGGACATTTAATAGTTACATTTCTTAATAATGGGTCGAGTGATTGGTCAGAGATTAAGCTGGGACTATTTTAAATCTAAAAGTAGACGGTCACCAGAAATGAGAGAAATCCTCAATGAGATGGTTGACACAATAGCCACACCAATGGGCTTGAACATACCAACAATCATGAAGATGGTGCAGGACTGGGCAGCCTTTCATTCTGTTAGACATAAGGCTGCTGTGAGTTGGAGCCCTCTCAATTGCAACTAACGACATAGCAAAAAAAAAAAAAAAAAAAAAGGCAGCCCTGAAATACTCTTCCATGACTGAATTTTTTTAATGTGGCTTATAATTCATATTGTAGCCCTCCAATTTTGTCCCTTTCAACCTGTTTATAGCATCCAGAGTGATCTTTCCAAAACATAAATCTGGCCATGTCCCACCTTCTACTTGGGAAATAAAGTCTGGATGTCTTAGCCTGACCTGCTAGACTCTTCTTGATCTGACCTCTGCCTGCCTGTCCTATCCTATATCTTGTGGATGGCAGCCTTATACTCTGTTCTCCAACCACAAACATCTCAGCCTAATCTTCCTCTTCTCTCCCCCGCCCTTTGCGCATACCCTCTCCCCAACTCCTCCACATGACTGACTCATACTTGAATTGGGTCTCTACTAAGATACCATTTCCTTTGGAAGTCCTTTCTGGGTCTTTCCAAGAAGGGTTAGGAACCCCTCCCATATATTCTCATAGAGCCTTGTGTTAAATTATTCATTTACAGCACTTCCCACATAGTGCTTTATCTGCTTGCTTACTTAACAATCTAGGCCCACAAGAATGTGCTATTTCAGGTCAGGGACTATTTCCTGTTCAAAACTATAGGGAACCTTGCAGGAGTAGAAGCCTGGAAACATAAAGTCCTTACGTGGCCCAAGAATGGCTAATGATTTCTTGCCTTTCTTACCCTTCTTCCAACCACTACCTTCCTTGTGGCAAATAGTAATAATTATTATGGAGACTCAGCCCTTACCCGTCTCTTCTTCCACCCTTAGAGGGTGTAATAGAGTAAATTCAAGTAAAAGTGGAATTTCCTTCTTCAAAATAATAGTATTATATTTATCATTGCACAGTTGTCTTTGGACAAGAGATATCACTTTAGAGTATGGGTAAGCAAACTTTTTCTGTAAAGGGCCACATGCTATCTCTGTCTCATATCCTTTGTTTTACAGCTCTTTAAAAATGTAAAAAGCATTACTAGCTACAGGCAGGACTTGGCCTTCGCCTATAGTTGCCAGCCCTTTGTGGAGCATAATGTCAGTTTTACAGAGAGAGATCATCAGAGCATTTAGCATAGCAATTGAATAAGGACCCCCTACCCCAGCCCTCTATCTTTAATCCTTTTTTTGCAGCTGGACAATCTCTCTCAGTTTGACGGTTGTATAGATGTAACCATCTCACCTTTGGGAGGATCTGGCGTTAGCTTTTCTTTTCTCACTTCCTGTCTCTTTAAGCTTCTAGTCTGTCACCAGTCTCGCCTTTTCCTTCCACCCCTTTCTCCTGGGAGTTACTGGAACTGTTAAGGACACTAGCCTTCCTTTTGGCATTTATTGGGAAATGGAATTTAAATTAGGAGAAAAGAGACACAACCAAAATTATTTTTTTCCAAGATTGCTTTTAAAAGCAAATTTCTCCTTTTTTCCAGAATATCCGTTCCATACAGAATTCCTAAGTGAACTCTCTTAATAAGTGTTCATTATGTATCTCTGGTAAATGTATCCTTGGTAGTTAAATTCTTCTTTACCCTCATCTGTCACTCTTGCGACCTACCTGGATTTTAATGTTTTCTGGTGGGGTGGGCAGAAGACTTAATCTGGGTATAAGAATGTACTTTCCATAAAGTTTTCTTACCTGGCTCTATTGCAGACTCTCATAATAATCATTTTGGGAAAAAAATAATTTGTGCATTGAAAAGCCATGGTGCTTCAAAAATAAAGAATAAAAGCCCAATACAATGTAATAACATATTGACCAATTAACAGTGATAAATGGTTTCTTAAGAGGTTTAGACAAATAAAAGTATTAAAAATTAGTGTTTTAGAATAAACTATGGACTTGTTAATAATTATGTATCAATATTGCTTCATTAATTATAACAAATGTACCAGAAGATGTAATAATGTATGATGTTAATAGAGGAAGTGTGTGTGTGTGAAGAAAGGCCTGACAATCTATTCTGAAAAAAATCTAGCCATTGAACCCTCGAAGCCATGGCCCCTGGACTCTCTGTTAACCCAGAACTAAAACCATTCCTGAAGCCAACTCTTCAGACAAAGATTAAACTGGACCGTAAGACATAAAATGATACTCATGTAGAGTGTGCCTCTTAGTTCAAGCAGATATACAAGACCAGATGGGTGGCTTCTGTCTAGAGGTGGAATGAGAAGGCAAGAAGGGACAGGAGCTGGTTGCATGGACACAGGAAACTTGGGGTGGAGAAGGGGAATGTGCTGTCACATTGTAGGGATTGCAACTAGTGTCACATAAGAATATGTGTATAAAATTTTATATAAGAAATTAACTTGTGCTGTAAACTTTCACCGAAAGCACAATTTAAAAAAAAAAGGAAAAAAAATCTAACCTTTGAAAACCCTATGGAGCACAGATCTACACTGACATGCGTGGGTTAGAATTGACTTGATGGAAATAGGTTTGGTTTTATGGGTGTGTGTGTACGTGTGTGGTGGTGGTGGGGGCTCAGGGGGTATAATATAACTTTCAGTAGTATTTGCTCAATTTTTCTGTAAATCTAAAACTATCCTGAAAACTTACATCTATTAATAATAATGAAAAAATCCTAACCCCTCCCCCAAATTAACATTCTGAAATGGTTAACATTTTTTTTCCAAGCGTTTTCCCACATATCACTTCTTTAATTTCACTTTTTATTGTGTGTCTGTGTGCTGGTTTGCATCTCCACAGTGACAACCAGCAGCTGCAGCTGCTTTACTCGGAATGCATCCTGTCTGTGCTCAGCAGCTGCTCCACCTCCATGCACCTGCACCGGGGCTTCACAGACCTGATCTGGTGAGCACACATGCCTCCTCCTTCCACCTGTGCCTGGGGTCCTGTCCACAGCATCCATGACCACCAGGAGTTCCGTCAGGGAGGGGGAATCCTAGGGGGAGCTTGCTTTGCTCACACACATCAGACCGAAACACAGAGAGAACTGATGATTGTTGTACCAAAATATGCCTCCAAGGCCCTCTTAAGTTTTGCTTACATCATAGAATTATGAGCGACAGGAACAAGGAGACTTTCTAGGTTGTCATCTTGTTCTAAAAACATGGAAAAGCACCAGAAACTTATGATGGAGGACAAGAGATACTGGACCTTATTCTTAGCCCTACCTGGTATAATCTCCATCTTGACCTGAATACTAGTCACTTAGTCCTTGGGTGGTGCAAATGGTTAACATGTTCAGCTGCTAACCAAAAGGTTAGAGGTTCAAGTCTACCCAGAGATGTCTCAGAAGAAAGGCCTGGTGATCTGCTTCTGAAAAATCAGCCATCAGAGTAGAACTCTGTAGAGCACGGTTCCACTCTGACACAGTGGGTCTGAGAGTCACCATGATTTGTAATTGACTACAACATTTGGGTTTTAATCATAGTCATAGATTACCAGAACAAACAGGGCCCATAGTTAGCCATCTAATTGCTCTGGGTTATTGGGATTACCCACAGGGAGGAAGTCAGATAATGTTGTGTCAGTATGGAATTTAAAATTAACTTCACAAATGAGAAGTACAAATACTGTATTTTCAGGCAGATAACACACACCTTCTACGTTTGTTTGCCAACCACACCCTCTCCTCCCCAGGCATTTTTATAATTTTTTTTTTTTTGCATGTTGCTTTAAAAAATTAGCATAGCATACTTATGAAAGTACCTCACAGGAGGAAGACGAGGTTGGCAAACAAACATAGAAGGTGTACATTATTCACACAAAAATATGGTCGAATCTTGTTATTCATAGTAAAAGGAAACTTCAGAATTCAGCCATTTAGCCTTATGAATCCATTTCTTCACACAGGATGATTTCTTAATCCTTCTCTAGACATTTATTTAGTTAACTGCCCCTTGAGTTATGAGGCATGGTTTTCTGTTGATATTCCCAGAGGTAATGGAGAGACATGGAAAACTGGAACAGTCAAGAACACAACTGCTATTAGTCATATATGTGGTGGCTGGTATTTACCTGCAGGATAGTATTCACATGTTATCTTTTGACTTGTGGTAAAACTTCTCCCATTTCTTCCCAGGAAAAACCTTTGCCCAGCTCTCATAGTGATCCTGGGGAATCCGCTTCATGACAAAACCATCACTTCAGCTCATAGCAGCAGCACCAGTGCCAGCGTCGAGTCGGACTCTGCAGCCCCAGGAGTTTCTGACCATGGCCGGGGATCAGGGTGTTCCTCCACGGCGCCAGCCCTGAGTGGGCCTGTGGCACGGACCATCTATTACATCGCCGCTGAGCTGGTCCGGCTGGTGGGGTCCGTGGACTCCATGAAGCCTGTGCTCCAGTCCCTCTATCACCGCATGCTGCTGTACCCCCCACCCCAGCACCGGGTAGAAGCCATCAAAATAATGAAAGAGGTAGGGAGGCAGTGAAGATGGGGACTGGGTTTGTCAAAGGGGTCTGAAAACAGCATCTTACCCGGAAAAGGCACTTAGAAAATGTTTGCTAGTCACTAATCACTCGCTAAAACTAATTGCTACCACACAGAATCCAGTAGTCGGTGTGACTGTGCATGCGTTGGTGCCCAGGGTAAGGAGGGGTTGATAAACGCTTACTGATACAAAGCCATTTGGTAACGTAGCTATGTGCCCATTAATACTCCTCTCAATGTTCCTCTGACTACCTGCAGGCCAAGATTTTACTCTGCCACCCTAGATACTGTTTGCACTATAGTCGTTGTGGAGTCAGCCCCAACTCATGGTGACTTTATGTATAACAGAATGAAGCTTTGCCAGTCCTGCACCATTTTCACAGTCATTGCTACGTTTGAGCCAGTTGTTGCAGCCACTGGGCCAGTCCATCTCATTGATGGTCTCCGTCTTATTTGCTAACATCTACTTAAACGTGCGTAAGATGCGACTGAAAGTACAACCAGAATGCTTCTTAGAAGCAAGGATGGCGAGACTGCATCTTACCTACTTTGGACATGTTGTCAGGAGGGATCAGTCCCTGGAGAAGGACATCATGCTTGGTAAAGTACAGGGTCAGTGAAAAAAGAGGAAGACCCTCAACGAGATGGACTAACACAGTAGCTGCAACAATGGGCTCAGGCATAACAATGATTGTGAGGGTGGCACAGGACCGGGCAGTGTTTCATTCTGTGGTACGTAGGGTCGCTATGAGTCAGAACCAACTTGAGGGCACCTGGCAACAACTACCAAACATGATGTCTTTCTTCAGCAATTGGTCCCTCTTAATGACATGTCTAAAGTAAGCACATGGAAGTGTGCAGATAATACATATTTAATCTCCTTTACCAAAATCGGATCTCAAAATTATTTTATACTCAGGTTCTACATGATCAAAAAAAGGGCTTTATGGATCAAAGGAATCCATTTGCCCATTTCTTATGTCTCCCAACTGTCATGACCGCAGTGAAAGCATAATGATTGTCCAGCTTCTAATGGTCATTTCGGTGCCATTGATAGGGTTATCTTGAAGATAATTTGACTGAGGATTCCTCAGCATTTTTATATTTGTGGACTTGTTCATAACAGTCAGATTACATTTGCTTTTGGTACCTAGTACTGCAAAAGACAGAGTAACAGCATCCCCTTGTTGATGATTCATTTTTGTCTTAAGTAATATTTGCTAATAATCAGTTGCTAAAAAGTTTAATTTGAATTGCTTCTTGGTGTTATTTTAATGAAATTTTTGACCCAGGATTTCCAGAAACAGTGATTCGGATGTAATTGTTGTTGAAGAGAATCCATCAACACACAATTAGAGTTACCATTTATTTCATATTCACTGTATTTCAAGCACTTCATGCTTATTATCTTCAATATCATAATAACTTGATGAGGTCATGCATCAAGTTTATTTTTACCAATGAAGACTGTTTCCCAACAGAGAATCAGGCAGATGGAGATGAGAAAGTCAGCTTTAACTACTGATCACTGCTAGGATGGTGAACACAATATAGTTCTGGAGGTAGTTGAGACTAGATGACCGTGTCACCATGCTGACAGCAGAGGGCCTCCCCCAGGGGACCCACCCCTGCTTTTGTCACACAGACAGCCTGGGTGAGTAGGCTTGGAGCAGGTTCTGGGTAGGTAGATCCCTGGGACGAAGAGAGAGGAAGAGGCTGGTTGAGCATCCTCAGCTCCTTCTCTAACTAAATTGTGCGCTGAGATCAGGGGCCTCCTCCTTCTGCTGGAGAGAAGAGAGAGAGGTAAGGTCCAGAATTTTACTGCTTTGTTCCTCCACATAGAAACATGATGCCAGGGAAAAGGAATTTTCCCTCCAACAAAGTAACGAAGACTTAAAGAGGTCAAATGACTTGCCCAAGGTCACAAAGAAAGGGAAAATGTGCAAACCTTGGTCTTCCTGACCCCAACTCCATGGTCCTTTCCTATATTACACTTATTACTGAACTTGATTTTTATAGTGTAATGCAGATGATTACAGCAGCCTCTTTCCTGGAGTTGGTTCAGCTACCTATTTCTGTAAGCCTGAGTTTAGGAGCCAGGGTTAGAATCCTCTCTCTGCCACTTAACAGCTAAGTTATTGTAGGTAAATGATTTAACTCTGAATTTACAATTTCCTCATCTGTAAATAGTAACAAATATTGCAAAGGTTGCTAGTTTAAAAATGCAATAAAGTTTGGTAAGTACTTTGTAATTATAAAGTGCTATGTACTTAGTGTACTTATTTCAACCCCAAGGAAGAGAAAAATGAAACATATGGAGACTGAAAATAGCTAGGCCTCATTATCTCCTGCCCAGAATAGTGTGTCAGTTCTGGCAGGTCTATTCCTTTTGTCTTAGTGGATTTATGTTCATAAATCACCACTGTGAACAGTTTTTCCACTGTCCAGGACCCTGTAATAGCTGCTTCTTGCCTCTCCTATCAAGTCAGAATTACTGTGCATTGGCATCACTTGGGTTGGTGTCACCCCCCCGCCACACCACAGACCTCCTCCCGTACCAGACCGTACAGAATCCCTGCACAATTAAAAAAAAGCTAAATTAGCAATATTAAAAAAATAAAATGTAAATCTTATTGGTATATATGTTCTAACAAATGTAAATTTTAATGTGTCACCATTTTTTTAAACTATAATTCAAACTGAAACCCTGAAAACTTCATTAAAATCAGGTATATAATTACAAGACAATGATGTTTTAAAGAAAATTTAAAAAGACTAGAATTTTAAAAAACTGAATTTAAGGTTTAAGTTATATTTCTAAACCTGTATCAAGAAACATAGCATTTCCCCCACTTTGTTTTAAACTGTCAGTTTCTCTATTTAGTCATCAAAGAGTTACATAATCAGTAATTGTTATACATGTAAGTTCATTATCAATTTTAATCATAGAATAATTTGTGATAATACAGTTGTAAATTGCTTAAATATATTTCTTAGATTATATGAACACTAACAACAAAATTATTTGTAAAATCTTTCCACATTGAATTGCAACATTAGTAGTAAATGAGCAGAAGCTTTTTAAATTTTTTTCCTTCTTTTCCTTTAGTTACTACTTCATTCTTAAGCGAGTTACTGATACAGGTTCACAAATACTAATCACCATAATATTGTAGCTAAAGCACAAGAATATTTGACAAAACCACCGAGCGTAAGAACACTGGCAGCACAGCAGCGAAAACAGCCGCGCCTGTTTGTAGCTCCTGCAGGTGAAACCACGTGAGTCAGAGCGTCATTGTTATTGAATAATAATGGCAGCTCTGACCTGAGTTCATTAGAAGGTTCAGAAAGCTTATGAAAAATGTTTTTGTTGTTTTAACTAATTACAGGGCTATTTTTAGTAAAAAAATAATATATTTCTGCTGACAGCACAAAAATTTTACAGACAATCATTTTGGTTCCACCCCCTCTGACAGTATCATCTGGTGTGGTCCACAGCCCTGGCCCCCCTAGTGATGCCACTGTTATTCTGTCCAGGTTTCAGAGCCTGATGGCATCATGCTCATTTCCCAGAATGCACCCTCACTCCATCTTACTGACCCAGCTGCCTTCAATCCCCACCTTCCTGCCTCTGTTCAGACTCCCTCTCCCCTATCTCCTTGACAGAAATAAAGTGGTTGATTAAAATAGGCTATACACTTCACCTAAGTTTATCTTAGGAGGATAATGTTATGTCCATCTGTCAGATAAGGAAGCTGAGGCTCCAGAAGGAGAAGTTACTTACCGAAAGCCCTACACCTTGTGAGTAATAGAGTTGAGAAATGAACGCAGATCTTCTAAGGGCAGCTAGCTGCTTCTTTGCTTATCCAAGTCTTTGTCTTACTCATCTAGTGCTGCTATAACAGAAATACCACAAGTAGATGGCTTTAACAAAGAGAAATTTATTCTTTTACAGCCTGGGAGGCTAGAAGTTCAAATTCAAATTCAAAGTGGCAACTCCAAGGGAAGGCTTTCTCTCTCTTTTGGCTCCAGGGGAAGGTTCTTGTCATAATCTTCCCCAGTCAAGGAGCTTCTCAGCACAGGGACCCCAGGTCCGGAGGACATATGATTCTCCTGACTCTTGTTTCTTGGTGGTATGAGGTCCCCATGTCTCTCTGCTCACTTCTCTCTTTTATATCTCAAAAGAGATTGATTTAAGACACAACCTAATCTTGTAGATTGAGTCCTGGCTCATTAACATAACTGCCGCTAATCCCACCTCATTAACATCATAGAGGTAGGATTTACAACACGTAGGAAAATCATATCAGATGACAAAATGGTAGATAATCACACAATACTGGGAATCACAGACTAGCCAAATTAACGCACATTTTAGGGGGACACAATTCCTAACAGTCTTCCTTCGTTAGCTTTGCTTTCTCAGACCACTGACCTTGTCCTTCTTTTACCCTCTATCTTACCATCTGTTGTCGTCATTGTTAGGTGCCATCAAGTCAGTTCCAACTCATAGCCACCCTGTGTACACCAGAACGAAACACTACCTGGGCCTGTGCCATCCTCACAATCATTGCTGTGTTTGAGCCCATTGTTGCAGCCACTGTGTCAGTCCATCTCATCAAGGGTCGTCTTCTCTTTCGCTGACCCTCTACTTTACCAAACATGATGTCCTTCTCCAGGGACTGGTCCCTCCTGATAACATGTCTAAAGTACGTTAGATGAAGTCTCACTATCATCGCTTCTGAGGAGCATTCTGGCTGTACTTCTTCCAAAATGGATTTGTTTGTTCTTCTGGCAGTCCATGGTGTATTCGGTATTCTTCATCAACACCATAATTCAAAGGTATCAGTTCTTCTTCAGTCTTCCTTATTCATTGTCCAGCTTTCACATGCATATGGAGTGACTGAAAATTCCACAGCTTGGGTCAGGTATACCGTAGCCCTTAAAGTAACATCTTTGCTTTTCCACACTTTAAAGAGGCCTTTGCAGCATATTTGCCCAATGCAATATGTTGTTTGATTTCATGACTACTGCTGCCATGGCATTGATTGTGGATCCAAGTAAAATGAAATCCTTGACAACGTCAATCTTTTTTTCCATTTATCATGATATTGCTTTTTGGTCCAGTCGTGAGGATTTTTGTTTTCTTTATGTTGAGGTATAATTCATACTGAAGGCTGTGGTCTTTGATCTTCATCAATAAGTGCTTCAAGTCCTCTTCATTTTCAGCAAGGAGGGTTGTTGATTAGTCTTCCTCCAATTATGAGGCCATGTTCTTCTTCCCATAGTCCAGCTGCTCAGATTATTTGCTCAACATACATACTCAATAAGTACAGTGAAAGGATACAACCCTGACGCACACCTTTCATAATTTTAAACCATGCAGGATCTCCTTGATTGGTTCAAATGACTGCCTCTTGGTCTGTGTACAGGTTCTGCATGAGTACAATCAAGTGCTCTGGAATTCCCTTTCTTTGAAGTGTTATCCCACCATCTAGCAACTGATTATCCCAACATGCTGATTGTTTCACAATACAATGTAGAGCAAGTTCCTTATCTCCTCAAATATATTTTTGTATGCATTGCTTTCATATGTTTTCTCTAGGTATTTAACACTGCAATGCTTGAATCAGAGTAAGTAATAAATTAAACTGACTGAATGACAGATGGGCCTGAAGACAGAATGTCTGCAAAGTAGGTATTCTCTAAGCAGCAGAAACCCTTCTTTTTCTCCTTGGAATTCACGGTCACTGGACTTATTGCTGCCCCTGATAGAGCCACTCGATACCTCAATGCTAAGAAAATGTTTGCATGTGGGGTATATAGGTATCTAAGTATATTTTAAAATTTTCTTTACTACTGCAAAGGAAATTAGTTATGTTTTCCTCTCTTTTGTAGATTTTCTAGCTTCCCAAGGTCAATTTGCAGGGGCAAGGCTAGAATTAGACACCAGCACCTGAGAAGCATGGCCAGGCCATGCAGCCCATGGAGTACAGCACACTAATTTGGGCCAGATTGCTCAGAAAAGCAGTATCTCCACTTTATATGGTAAAACCAGTAATTTGGGAAAGTTGGTAGCCTGGATACCAGAACGCAGGGTTTACGCATACAAAGAAAGCTTCCGGGAACCCAGGATGTTTATTTAGCCTTTTGGAGTTTGAATGCTGGGTATGTTATTTCCCTGTTCTCATTTTGGTTTGTCACTCTGTCATATGCCTGATATGCCTGCTAATCAAAGGCATACAGCACATTTTGTTTTACTAAGTACATTCTCTATTCTATTTCCGCTTTCCCTCAAAAGGAACAGTAATCAAAAAGCACACCTTGCTCCCTTTTCTCACCCCCATTATTCAGCTTTAGAATGGGTTCTGTGGTCTTCACCAGACCTGTGACACCTAGAGCACTGATAGCATACACCTCATTCCCACCTGAAGAAGCTGAAATTCAACATATCTTTTCTTCAAGTATTTGTTGAGGATTCTTCCGAAGGCTAATCACTCAGTCCCTTTTCCCTCTAGATTCTGAAAGAAAAGAATTAAGAAATAGACACAAGATTTATGTGAGAATTAAATATATTATCTAGTTTACTACTGGTAAAGCTGGATGAGGAGCCCCAGTGGTACAGTGGTTAAAGCACTCGACTTCTAACCAGAGGGTTGGTGGTTCGAACCCACCAGCCACTCTGTAGAAGAAAGATCTGGCAGTCTGCTTCTGTAAAGATATACAGCCTTGGAAACCCTATGGGGCAGTTCTGTTCTATAGGGTTGCTATGAGTTGGAAATCTGGATTAGGGAATATGGTTAGATCCCAATAGAAAATGAGGTTTCCCACTCCTACTCCCTCAAAATGCACTTACCCTTCTAGCAACACATGGAACAGCTAGAAGGCCATAGGTCTAGCCGCTTGGATGCAGGCCTAGAGAGAAAAGGGAGTCTGATTGACTTTACCCCAAGTATTACCATTATTTTTTCCAAGTCAAACAAATAAAATGAGGAGAGAAGGGTAGAAGCTTAATTTCTATGTATTCAAGAGATTAGAAATTCCCAGTTTCTGGAGTAAGAAAGAAATATGAAAAGAAGGAAAGAAAAGAGCTCCTTAAAATATTACTTTTTATCTGTATTGCACCTTCCTCTGCTTTGTTGGGAGTTTAATTTACTTTGAAAATAAATGGACATAGTGATAGCACATCTACTCCAGACACACTTAATTAGCCAGTCTTTCCTTTGAAATTAATTTAGTCTCAAATTGAAATTTCTTCTAAAGGCTTCTACCATGTGGAAATAGAAATTAGTTAGAAGTGAACAATTATAAAAATTCTATATATGAAAGCTTGTGGTGTGTAACTAAAGCTGTGCATAGAGGGAAATTTATAGTTTTAATTGCTTCTATAGAAAAGTAGAAAGACTAAAATTAATGTTCTAGTTCTCCAGCTTAGGTAAATGGAAAAAATAGAGAAGAATAAGTCCAAAGAAATAAAGGAGAAAAAATAGGATAAAAGTAGAAATTAATGTTATAAAAAGCAAACATAGTATAGAGGATCAACGAAACAAAAATATTAGGACTCTTAAAAGACTAAGAAAATTGAAAAACTTGTAAAAGGGGCAATAAAGAAATTTCAGTACAGGTACAAATAAATAAAAAAAATTTAAATCACATAACTATAAATATTATAGCAGCCCTGGTGGCACAGTGGTTAAGAGCTACGGCTGCTAACCAAAAAGGTCAGCAGTTCGAATCAGCCAGCTGCTCCTTGGAAACCTATGAGGCAGTTCTACTCTGTCCTATATGGTTACTATGAGTCAGAATTGACTCGATGGCAATGGTTTTGGTTTATAGATATTATAAATACTCATGAAATAAAAGAGTATTTAAAAAACTTGAGGCCAGTAAATTTGACAACTTAAATAAAATGTTTAAATCCCTATAAAACAATACAGCCTTTAAAAAATTAATTCAAGAAGAAATTGAGGACCTGAATAGTCCTATAACCTTTAAAGAAATTCAATCAGTTGTTAAAATCTTCCCATTAAAAAATATATATATACTAGGCTCATGCAGCTTTAGAGATAAGAACTGATAATTCCAATGTTATCCGAGAATAGTCAGAGGGAATATTTCTCAACTATTTTTGATGCTAGGTGATGTGGTAGCAAAATAAGATAGAGTACAGGAAGGAAAATTGCAGGCCAATCTCAGTAAAAGACATTGATGCAAGTGCTTTGTAGTACTGTACTACAGAGAATTTTCTTTGTCTGAACCAGCCTTATACTGGGGAGTTAAAAACAATGGATGTTATATATCAAGAATACCTAGATTAGTTTTAGTAAGAATTGTAGTTTCAAATAGTTGCTTTTCTCCTTAGACTGTATTACTCGGTAGAGAAAGTACATGTTTATTAGATCTCATAATTTCGAAACCTTGTGTTTTTTTAAATGATTTTTTTTTTTTTTTAAGCTACTTGGGAGCCCCCAACGTCTCTGTGACTTGGCAGGACCCAGCTCCACTGAACCAGAATCCAGGAAAAGATCAATTTCGAAAAGAAAGTCACATCTGGATCTTCTCAAACTGTATGACACATTCCCCTTCTAGTTGTATATTGCCTGGTTTAAACTGCTTTTCTGATACTTTTAACCTAGTTTCTAAACCCCGGGATTTTTTATGAATATGCATTACATGAAATGTGGTGATTTAATATTGTACCCACAAGCCATATGAGAAAATTGATTTCAGTTTATTATAGCCATATAAAAAATATATTTTCATAGTGACTTAAAGAAAACCCAGTGTACAAAATCATATTTGCAAAAGTTATTCGCTGGGGTTATTTTAGGGAAGAATTTTTTTTTTTAATTGTACTTTAGATGAAGGTTTACAGAACAAACTAGTTTCTAATTAAACAGATAATACACATGCTGTTTTATGACACTGGTGAACACTCCCCCTTCTCAACCTTGAGTTCTCTATTACCAGCTTTCCAGTTCCCTCCTGCCTTCTAGTCCTTGCCCCAGGGCTGGTGTGCCCCTTTAGTCTCATTTTGTTTTATGGGCCTGTCTAATCTTTGGCTGAAGGACGAACCTCAGGAATGACTTCATTACTGAAAGGGTGTCCGGGGGCCATACTCTCAGGGTTTCTCCAAGTCTCTGTCAGGCCAGCAACTCTGGTCTTTCTTTTCGAGTTAGAATTTTGTTCTACATTTTTCTTCAGCTCTGTCCGGGACCCTCTATTGCGATCCCTGTCAGAGCAGCCAGTGGTGGTAGCTGGGCACCATCTAGCTATATTGGACTCAGTCTGGTGGAGGCTGTTGTAGTTGTGGTCCATTAGTCCTTTGGACTAATCTTTGCCTTGTATGTTTAGCTTTCTTCATTTTTCTTTGCCCCTCAAGGGGTGAGACCAGTGGAGCATCCTAGATGGCCACTCACAGGCTTTTAAGATCCCAGGCGCTACTCACCACAGTAGAGTGTAGGACATTTTCTTTAAAAGCTGTGTTATGCCAATTGAGCTAGATGTTGTCTGAGACCTTGGTAGGGAAGAACTTTTTTTATTTTTTTTTTAACATTTTTATTGTGCTTTAAGTGAAAGTTTACAAATCAAGCCAGTCTCTCATACAAAACCTTATATACACCTTGCTACCTACTCCTAGCTGCTCTCCCCTTAATGAGACAGCACACTCCTTCTCTGCACCCTGTATTTCCGTGTCGATTCAGCCAGCTTCTGTGCCACTTGGCCTTCGTATCTCTCCTCCAGACAAGAGCTGCACACATAGTCTCATGTGTCTACTTGATCCAAGAAGCCCACTCCTCACCAGTATCATTTTCTGTCTTATAGTCCAGTCCAATCCCTGTCTGAAGAGTTGGCTTTGGGAATGGTTCCTGTCTTGGACTAACAGAAGGTCTGGGGACCATGACCTCTGGGGTCCTTCCAGTCTTAGACCATTAAATCTGGTCTTTTTTACAAGAATTTGAGGTCTGCATTCCCACTGCTCTTCTGCTCCTTCAGGGATTCTCTGCTGTGCTCCCTGTCATGGCAGTGGGGAAGAACTTTTTGATTTACAGTGCTCAACTATAAGATCCTTTACATGTAGTAGTCCCCTTAGGAAATGGAAATATCCAATTTGCAGTAGTTGTATTTACATGTACCTCTTCAGGAATATGATTATTTGATAGAGGAAGGCCCACATTATCATACAGACATTGTAACTATCTTCTTTTTGACAACTGGGTTTAATATAAAAGTGAGACTTTTCAAAGCATGTCCTTGGATATATTATAAATTCCCATCAAGAATTTTTGTTTGTGTCAGCCAACCAAGAGGGATTGTGACCCAAGGAGGGCCGCTTTACCTGTGGGTTTTCCTCTGCTGACCTGAGCATGTTCATTTCAGTTATTGTTCATTCATTTAGTGCCCAGACCATTTAATCTTCTATAAATTAGAGTGCCTGTTTTGAATATTATTGTGTTCAGCAATCTAACTGTTCTGGCTCATTTTGGAACATTTTTCTATGTTTCATTCATTTCCTCTTTTGCACACTGCCCAGCATCATGGACGGCATGACTGAAGCATGCATCAAGGGTGGCATTGAAGCTTGTTATGCTGCCGTGTCCTGCATCTGCACCTTGCTTGGGGCATTGGATGAGCTCAGCCAGGGCAAAGGCTTGAGCGAGGGTCAGGTCCAGCTACTGCTTTTGCGCCTTGAAGATCTGAAGGATGGGGGTGAGTCTAGCCGAGACTCCATGGAGATCAATGAGGCTGACTTCCGGTGGCAGCGGCGAGTACTGTCCTCAGAACACACGTCCTGGGAGCCGAGGACTGAGAGGAGCCCTGATATCAGCATTAGTGTTACCACTGACACAGGGCAGACCACCTTGGAGGGAGAGTTGGGTCAAACGACACCTGAGGACCAATCTCACTATTCTGAAAACCACAGGAATGGCCTCAAGTCACCAGCCATCCATGAGGACAAGGAGACCCTGAGCAAAGTGTCAGAACCAGAGGCGGTTGACCAACCTGACGTTGTTCAAAGAAGCCACATCGTTGTTTACCCTGATATAACTAATTTCCTGTCAGTAGACTGCAAGATGAGATCTTATGGGTCTAGATACAGTGAGAGCAACTTTAGCATTGATGACCAAGACCTTTCTAGGACAGAATTTGATTCCTGTGATCAGTATTCGATGGCAGCAGAAAAGGACTCAGGGAGGTCTGATGTATCAGACATTGGGTCTGACAACTGTTCACTAGCAGAAGAAGAGCAGACCCCAAGGGACTGCCTGGGTCACAGGTCTCTAAGAACTGCTGCTCTGTCTCTGAAATTGTTGAAGAACCAGGAAGCTGACCAGCACAGCGCCAGGCTATTTGTGCAGTCTCTGGAAAACCTCCTTCCTCGGCTCCTGGCTCTCCCTAGTGTGGAAGAGGTAGACTCTGCCCTCCAGAACTTTGCCTCTACTTTCTGTTCAGGTTTGTAAACAATTTTTTGCTATATAGTCAACAAGAATATTCAGAGCATTTGCCTCAATGCGGAGTTACCATATTGCTTGTAGTTTGAAATATTAGAGGCATGTTAAAGAATCTTTGAGTTTCTTATGTTTAAAGAAAGCAAAGGAATGTAGACTTATTGGTGGTGGTTTATTTGAATTCTGCAGCATTTGATGGCGGGAGTTTACTATGAGGTTGATAAATGTATATGGTGTGAAGTAAAGAATGAGTGGGACCTGCCTTCTAGATAGCTGCCGATGACTAAAACAAAATGTGGTTCTTAAAACACCAAATTCTCAATTTGCTTCTACACCTTGATGTCTAAAAATCATAAAGCAGTGCACCTTTGGTGTATCAGTATGTAAAGTATTTTGAATGAGGTCTTGGTCCAGATGCAAACTGAATCTTCCCAATATATTTTGAATTCCACTGAATATCCAAACTGTGTGGTGATAGTCCAATAATAACATTACATTCTCTAACCCCTGAGCCTTCCTGTCTGTCACATACCAATATTGTGACCCAGACCATATTGGAAGAGGAATATCATGAGGTACATTGCCAAAGCACTCTAGAAAGTTACGCTAGTATTATTGAAGGGCAGAAGATAATTACCTAGAATTTTGATGGTGAAAGGAAATAAAAATAAAGAGAAGTAGCATTTCATATAGTGAGTAATGAATTTAAAGATAATTCACTTGAAAGTTAATAAAGAAAGCAATTAGTGGGTACATACAATTTAGAGCAGGAATAAATGATTGCCTGATATCAGGGAGGTCAACCATGCCTCCTAAATTAAAAGGTCTCTTGACCACAAACTAGGTGGATGGACCCTGGTGGGCCTGGGCCTATACTCAAATATAAAGGAGTGACCCTGAGGACAAACAAAGAATGGGGTAAACTGAGATCACCGCTTGCTCTTCCACCGTGAGCCTTGAACATGTGTTTGTCGTTGGGCTTCCTACTACAGTCATTGTGTGTGCGTCCACCTTCCACTAGCCACACTGTCACCTGCTTGAGAGCTGGGGCCATGTCTCACTCATTTTTTGTTTTTCAACAAAGAAAACATACACAAAAAATTCTATCCCACTCACTGGAACTTGGCAGAAGCTGAATGATACGTTGTTAAGGAGTAGCTTAATAAGTATCTCTAAGAAGCTCTTTGCCAAGAGGACAAGAAAGAGACACTTCAATCCAGGTATACATAGGAAGAACTTTGTAACCTGAGGATGATCCAGGGTTGTAGCAACCACCGGGGAAGATACAGAACCTCTAATCTTGGACCTCTCAAATAACTCTCTGACCTACCTAGAGATTGACCTACCTAGAGATTGACCTACCTAGAGATTGACCTACCTAGAGGGTATCTATAAATTCAAACCAAAGCCACTGCCATTGAGTCGATTCTGACTCATCGCGACCCTATAGGACAGAGTAGAACTGTCCTTATAGGGTTTCCAAGGCTGTAAATCTTTATGGAAGCAGACTGCCACAGCCTTCTCCTGAAGATCATATAAAAAAAAAGTCATATTATTTCTCATCTTTCCTAGCTCCACTGTGATTCTTTATTTTTCAAGGCACAAAAATACCAGTTCTTAAGGCTACCCAACATTTTTTTCTCAGTATTTTCCTTTTGGAATTAGATATAAAAATGACCTTTGGATTTTTTTGTTTGTTTGTGTGAAGGAACATACATATAATTCATATGTAATCACTGGGAGACTAGGGAGATATATAAATGCTCTTCTTTAAAAAAATGTTATTTCTCCCCTAATGCCTTTTATACCACTATCGTTAAATTTGGAATTTTTTTACTGATATTCTTGGTGTATGTGTGAGACACACACACACCCTACATCCATCTTCAGTCAACATCTGTAGAGAAGCTATGCTGTGCTACATGCTAAGGGTCCAAAGGCTTGTATGGCTTATTCTCAATAATTAGATTGATCATGGATGAGTGAAGTTGCTCTTTGGTTTCTAAATATGTGAGATTGTTTACGGACTGAAGGAGTTCTAGGAAAGCCTGTGAGTTGGGAGGAAGGTCCACTGCGCTTTGGAAGGGGTATGCTGGGCCTCTGAGCTTACGCCTCTTCTCAGCTGGAAATATTCATGGGGAGAAGAGCTTGGCAGCTGTGACTCCTGTGCCTGCTTGGTTTCCCTAGTGCCAAGGCAGAGAGCCCGACACACATAGATGATCCCCAAGAACAGCTGTGTATCAGACCACAGCAGTGACATTGTTTGCAGTAACAACGTTGAGTTATCAAGAAATGGTAAAATGATTTATAGGGTCTTCTTTTTAAAAGTAAAATTAGCTATGAAAAAAAAAAAAAACTCATTGCAAAAGTTCTGGCATTTAAATGTGTAAGATTAGCTGTCAGTTAACTTCATATTTATGAACAGTATAACTTCATATTTATAAACAGCATTCCCCAGTAATTCCATATAAATGAACTGTCACAGTGGCAAAGAATGACTTCCAAGGGACCTTGCCTCATTTCCTAAGAGAATTAGGAAATACAACCTTAGCAAAGTCTTTTATAAAATGTAGAGCTAAAGCCAGTCTTTAAATTTATATTGGCTTTTCAAATCAATATTCATTTATGTTGTTGATAGGTGCTGTCGAGTTGATTTCAACTCATAGTGACCTGATGTACAACAGAACAAAACCTTGCCTGGTCCTGTGCCATCCTCACAATCATTGTTATTCTTGAGCCCATTTTTGCAGCCACTGTGTCAGTCCATCTCATTGAGCGTCTTTCTTTCTTTGGCTGACCTTACCAAGCATGATGTCCTTTTCCAGGGACTGGTCCCTTCTGATAACATGCCTAAAGTATGTAAGGTGAAATTTCGCTATCCTTCTCCAGGGACTGGTCCCTTCTGATAACATGCCTAAAGTATGTAAGATAAAATTTCGCTGTCCTAGCTTCTATGGCGTATTCTGACTATACTTCTTCCAAGACAGATTTGTTCATTCTTCTGGCAGGCCATGGTATATTCAATCTTCTTCACTGGCACCGTAATTCAAAAGCATCAGTTCTTCAGCCTTTCTATCTATTGTCCAGCTTTTGCATGTATATAAGGCAATAGAAAATGTCATGGGTTGAGTCAGGCCACCTTAGTCCTCAAAGTGATATCTTTGCTTTTTAAACTTTAAAGAGGTCTTTTGCAGCAGATTTGCCCAGTGCAATGTGTCTTTGGATTTCTTGACTGCTGCTTCCATGGGCGTTGATTGTGGATCCAAGTAAAATGAAATCTTTGACAACTTCAGTCTTTTCTCCGTTTATCATGATGTCACTTATTGCTCCAGTTGTGAGGATTTTTGTTTTGTGTTGAGGTGTAATCCATACTGAAGGCTGTGGTCTTTGATCTTCATCAGTAAGCGTTTCAAGTCCTCTTGATTTTCAGCAAGCAAGGTTGTGTCATCTGCACATTGCCAGGTCATTCATGAGTCTTCCTCCAATCCTGACACCCTGTCCTTCTTCGTATAGACCAGCTTCTCAGATTATTTGCTCAGCATACAGGTTAAATAAGTATGGTGAGAGGATACAACCTTGACGCACACCTTATCTGACTTTAAACCATGCAGTGTCCCCAGGTTTTGTTCTGCCCCTTGGTCTGTGTATAGGCTCCTCATAAGCATAATCAAGTGTTCTGGGATTTCCATTGTTCTCAGTGTTATACATAATTCGTTATGATCAACACAGTCGAATGCATTTGCATAGTCAATGAAACACAGGTAAACATCTTTTTGATATTCTCCGCTTTCATTCAGGATCCATCTGACATCAGCAGTCATATCCCTCATTCCACATCTTCTTCGGAATTCGGCGTGAATTTCTAGCAGTTCCCTGTCATTGTACTGCTGCAGCTGCCTTTGAGAGATTTTCAGCAGAATTTTACTTGTGTGTGATATTAATAATATTGCTCAATAATTTCCCCATTCTCTTGGATCACCTTTCATTGGAATAGGCATAAATATGGATCTCTTCCAGTCAGTTGGCCAGGTAGCTGTCTTCCAACTTTCTTGGTGTAGACAAGTGAGCACCTCCAGCACTGCATCCATTTGTTGAAACATCTCAATTGGTATTCCGTCAATTTCTGGAGTCTTGTTTTTTGCCAATGCCTTCAGTGCAGCTTGGACTTCTTTCAGTACCATTGGTTCTGAAACCAATGATCATATGCTACCTCGTGAAATGATTGAGCATCGACCAGTCCTTTCTGGTACAGTGACTCTGTGTATTCCTCCATCTTCTTTTGATGCTTTCTGCATCTTTCAGTATTTTGTCCATAGAAACCTTCACTATTGCAACTCGAGGCTTGAATTTTTTCTTCAGTTCTTTCAGCCTGAGAAATGCCAAATGTGTTCTTCCCTTGTGGTTTTTTAACTCCAGGTCTTTGCACATGTCATTATTATACTTTACTTTGTCTTCTCTAGCCACCCTTTGAAATCTTCTGTTCAGCTCTTTTACTTCATTTCCTCAGTTTACTTTAGCTACTCTACATTCAAGAGCAAGTTTCAGAGTCTCTTCTGATATCCATTTTGTTTTTTTCTTTCTTTCATGTCTTTTAATGACCTTTTGCTTTCTTCATGTAGGATGTCCTTAATGCCATTCTACATCATAATAATAATGTTAGCTAACATTTTTAACACTAATCTAGTACTTCCTGTGTCTAAGGATTTTGCATATATTAATTCATTTAATACTTATAACAACTCCATAAGGTAGGTAGGATTAGTATCCTCATTTCGCAGATGTGAAAACTGAGGCACAAGGAGGCTAAGTCATCCAAGGTACACAGCTAGGAAGTACGGATGCCAGGATATGAGCCTACGCATGGACTCTGCTTCCAGACTCCATGCTGTTAATCATCGCATTACGCCGTATATAGACAGGTACATAGATGGCTAGATAGATGAGAGAGGAAGAGACAGAGTGAATATGGTATGTGCATAATTTTGTAACTTACTATCCACTTAATATTTTGTTAGCATGTTCTTTATGTCTGTAAAGACATGTTCTTTGAAAATATGATATATGATGCCTGTATCATAGTTAAGGAGACCTGGTGGCACAGTGGTTAAGTGCTCAGCTACTAACTGAAAGGTCAGTGGTTCCGACCCACCAGGTACGCAGCTGGAGAAAGATGTGGCAGTCTGTTTCTGTAAAGATTACTTCCTTGGAAACCGTGTCTAGCAGTTCCACCCTGTCCTATAGAGTCACTTGGAGTCACAATTGACTCAATGGCAACAGGTTTTTTAAATATCATATTTACTTCTGGTAACTTACCATAAATTGTTCTCTACATGTTCTTATTGAAAAACTTTTAATTATAACTTAGCAGATACTGTTCAAGAACACGTAAGCTTTTTAAAATTACATTATGACCATTTCCGTATCATTAATGGCCGTATGTAATTTTAAAAAGGATTCAAAATTAGCATCAAAATGTTACTACAGATTTTCATTTTCTTCTTTGTATCTTTTTCCAAATCTCTATAAAACTTTTCCTATAACTTCTATTACCGTGTAATCTTATTCTGAAGATATAGAAAATTGATAATGTCCACTATTGGTGAGAGTGGATAGACTACTGGTCTCATATACAGGTGATAGGAGGGAAAACTATTTGGAAGCAATTTTGGCTGTATCTATTAAATTCAGAGTGTGTATTCTGCTTCTGGAAACCCTGGTGGCATAGTGGTTAAGTGCTACAGCTGCTAACCTAAAGGTCAGCAGTTCAAATCCGTCAGGTGCTCCTTGGAAACCCTATGAGGCAGTTCTACCCTGTCCCATAGGGTCGCTATGAGTCAGAATCGATTCGACAGCAACGGGTTTGGTTTTTTTTTTTTGGTTTTATTCTGCTTCTAGAAATCTATCTCAGATAAACTAGCAGAAGTACTAAGTTATGTCATCATTTTAGCTTTTTTCATAATTTTGAAGCAATCTAAATGTCTGCAAATAGAGCATTACTTAAATCATAGTATAGCCATGCATGGTCAATAAGAAAGAATGAAATAGTTATAGTACAATGCATGTAGTATGATCTCATTTGTGATAACTGTATGCACAAGGAAGTGAGTCTTGATTGAGAGGGATAGCATAGGGGCTTGGGGGAAGCAGAGACTATTGATCTTACTTTTTATACTCTTCAGTACTGTTAAATGTTTTACATCAAATATTCATTACTTTTATTTCAGAAATATCATATGATCTCAGACATGGAGGAGACTTTTGGTGATCATTCATGCTATCTTGTGTCCAGTAACCGTGACTGGTTACAAGTGAAACCTCCTGTTTCATCCTCCTGCTCTGATAGTCAAGCACATCTTAATTATTGAGGGAGAATAAACTTTAGTTACTGAAAACAGGAAAAGCCAAGAAGCCAGAATATGCTAAAGGTCATAGTTCCATTAATTTGCCACTCAAAAGTTGATAACACTTCAATGAGACCAGTCAAAAGACGAATGGAAAACAGGCTGCTAACCGTAAAGGTCGGCAGTTTGAATCCTCTAGCCACTCCTTGGAAACTCTATAGGGCAGTTCTACTCTGTCCTGTAGGGTCGCTATGAGTCAGAATTAGCTTGATGGCAAAGGGTATAGTATAGGATAATAGAGAAGGACATGATATAGTGGAATCTTATCCCAAAATTACAAGCAAGTACAAAAAGCATAGCGCAAAAAGCCTTTTTTTTTTTTTTTTTGCCAATTTCTTGCTGTATATTTGGGTAAATCACTTAGCTACTCCAAGCAGTTTTCCTTAGTTGCAACGTAAGGGCTTGTGCAGGATTGGAAAGCCTGGTGGTATAGTGGTTAAGAGCTACAAGCTATGGCTGCAAACCAAAAGGTTTGCAGTTCAAATCCACCAGGTGCTCCTTGGAAACACTATGGGGCAGTTCTACTTGGTCCTTTAGGGTCACTATTAATTGGAATCAACTCAATAGCAACAGGTTTATTTATTTATTTATTTATTTTGGTTTGTGCAGGATCAAATGAAATAATGTATGAGAAAAGATTGGTTCTGGAAAATAGAAAGTACTTAATAAATAATAGCTTTTTTTTTTTTTTATTGTGTTATTCCCATTACTGTTAATACTACCATCAGCATACTATATATCTAGTATAGCAAGTACAGTGCGGCATAGTGCAAAAAACTGGAATTTGGGCCTCAAAGACCTTTGCCAATTTCTAGCTGTATACCTTTGGGTAAAGCAGTGTGTTTGTAGCCCTAGAGCTCTTGATTGTTTCCCTCAGGTATGATGCGCTCTCCAGGATTTGACAGCAGCAGCAGCCTCAGCTTCCAGATGCTGATGAATGCAGACAGCCTGTACATGGCCGCACACTGTGCTCTGCTCCTCAACCTGAAGCTCTCCCATGGTGACTACTACAGGAAGAGGCCAGCCCTGGTGCCTGGCATGATGGTGGGTATGCACTCTGGAGTCAGGCATTCCGAGGGGAGGTGGGTGACCTCTCACCTGTAAAGCCAGGTGCCAGTGCCCTGAGAGAGAAATGGCACAAGGTGTTCTGTTCCACATTGCTCTGTTATGGGCAATGCCTTGTGGCATTCCCACCTTGCACCAGAAAGTAAAGAACTGAGAGTAACTGCAGGTGGCTACCTGCTGGGGGTTGAGTAATTTCATCCAGTAGCATTATTACACACATGAATGTTCAAAAACACATTGCTTAAAACGGCATAAAATGCAGAAAAGAATTTCAAATTCTCATAGAATCTAGACTCCCTAGAGCCACTGAGGCTGGATGAACCTCAGAAACTGTTACCCCAAGATAATCTTTAAACTTTAAAGCTTATCCCCTGAAGTCTTTTTTCAACCAAACAATTGTTTAGCTTAATTAGTAAAGAATGTCTGCCTTGAGCACTGGGCTCTTTTAAAGACCTATTTATATGGCATCAAATTGACAATAGTAACTCAAAAGGTTAGAGAAGAAGCTTGGGGGGCAGTGAGTTTATATTAATGAGGGAGGAACAATTCAGAAAAGGAGGTGAGAGTGGCTGCGCAAATTGAGGTGTGTACTCAGTGTCACTGAATTGTACATGTAGACGTTGTTGGTGTATGTTTTGCTGTGCATATTTCCAACAACAACGAGAAAAACACATGATCAGTGTTAACTGACATCAGTGGATATGCAGGGAATGATCCCCTTTGCTGAAAATGAAGTCATGCTGTTGCAAAACTCTTCGTTACATTGCAAAATGTGCTTAGACCTAAGCCTCCCGACTGTCAATGGTAAAGCACGTCCTATAAGGTGTGAAAGAAGGAGAATGATGTCAGTTATACTGTGGTTGGCCCCCTTGGCTGAGCAAGCTACTTCATGGTGCCCCCTAACATCAGTTCATGGTGTGCTCTAACATCAGTTCCTGAGCCTAAGTCCAAGGACCTGTCTGAAGAGAATCGGCAATCATTTGCTTGCGTAATATAAATTGTAAATTCCCAAGGGTGGGTGATTGCTTCCTGAGTGTAAGTTAGGTATCTCTTGAAGTGTATCATCCCTTGTTCTTCTGGGGAACACATTCCATCTCTGCTGCTGTCTGTGCAGTGAGAAGGGGAAGCTCTGTTAAAGATACCTGTGTAGTTCATAACCCTCCCACACACCAAATAGTAAAAATATAGAATGCTATCTGCCTAATCTTTCTACCCACTAAAAACAACCCACTGACGCCAAGTCGATTCCTACTTATTGCGACCCTATAGGACAGAGTAGAACTGCCCCATAGGGTTTCCAAGGAGCAGCTGGTGGATTTGAACTGCTGACCTTTTGGCTAGCAGCCAA
Source organism: Loxodonta africana (assembly GCF_030014295.1). NCBI lineage: Eukaryota > Metazoa > Chordata > Mammalia > Proboscidea > Elephantidae > Loxodonta > Loxodonta africana. Next base: position 206,154,632 of record NC_087342.1, read on the forward strand.
GCTCTTAACCACTGTACCACCAGGCCTCCAGTCTCTCTATGGGGTATTTAAAAAAGATGTCATAAGTGAAAGGAACTCCATGAAGTTTGGGATGTCTCCATCTCTGCTTCCCGCTTCATTGTCACCTTCCATCCCCAGTAAACAAGGCACTGTGTTTTTTAGAAACCTTGATTCAGTTAGGGAATGTGTGAAGTGATGAGGGAGCAGAAGAGGTCAGGGGCCTGTTTGTTTGCAGGAGTCTGTGTTTGGTCACATGTAGTGTGATCTCTCTCCACAGAAAGAGTTCATGAAGCAAGTGCAGACCAGCGGGGTGCTGATGGTCTTCTCCCAGGCCTGGATTGAGGAACTTTACCATCAGGTGCTTGAGCGGAACATGCTTGGAGAAGCTGGCTACTGGGGCAGTCCGGAAGATAACAGCCTGCCCCTCATCACAATGCTGACAGGTCAGTGGCTGGTCCCAGGGCTTTGCAGACTTGAATGGGAAGGCTCACACTTCAAAGGCCTTTTCAGAGAAGCAAGAGTGTTTGAAGCAGATGTTGAAACAGCTCCCACAGACCTTCCCTTGACAGTTCCAGGTGTCCTGAATCCCCTTACAGGAGCTTTTTTCTATGGGAATTTGCAAGGCTCGGAAACCCTGGTGGCATAGTGGTTAAGTGCTATGGCTGCTATCCAAGAGGTCAGCAGTTCAAATCCACCAGGCACTCCTTGGAAACTCTATTGTACTGTCCTACTCTGTCCTATAGGGTTGCTATGAGTTGGAATAGACTCGAGGGTAGTGGGTTTTGGTTTTTGGTTGCAAGGCTTAAGTGCTCCATTAGATAAGGACTTACTTAGCACCTTTGTCTGTAGGTGCAAAACTATAGCCTCTTCTGGGGCTATGTAGTAACTGTCTGGGCACAAGGCCCAGATTATTCCTGGAAGCTCTATGTACTAATAGATGCCCTATATCATTCCATGCTCCTGGGATTTTACCAGTAACGTAAAATGAATGGTTTTAAACTGAGCTTCGTTCCCATTTCCTGTCAATATGTCAGAGGTTCTCCATTCCCTTTCCAGCTGTACCAGAATTAAAAAGAATGTCCAGTAGTAACCCAGCATCTTGTTCTTCACGGTCCAGAGGTTTTTTTTAAATCCTATTTAACTATTAGAAATTTCATGTGAGAATGTAGAAAGCAGTGTGCAGTGTTGGCATTAAACACATTTGTTTGCAGACATAGCAGTTCATGGGTCAGACACAATGTCAGGGAAAGGTCTGGGAGTGCTCACAAGTTTAGACTAGTCATTGGTAGCCTGGAGGAATTTCTTGATCAAATATGAGAGTTTTTGGATTTCATTTCTGGGCAACGAAAATCCAAAAGTGTTAGAGGTGCGAGATGATGTAATTAGAGACAAACATCCAGAAGAAGACTCTGTCTGCAGGTAAACATTGGAGACTGAGTTGGGTGAGTAGAGAAACTAAACAGACCTGACCTTCTGGACTGAAAAAAAAAACAAGCACCTGAAACCAGGGTTATGGCAGTGAAAATAAAAGAGAAAGGGTGCAGTTGAGTTTTGACAAGACTTGGCAACTATTAGAAGATCCAATGTGATTTCTGAGGTTTCTAATCAGAAACTAGGAGCAAAATGATGGCATGCTTAAAAATATATAGGAAGTTGTGATTCTGGGGCAGTTTGGGACACCTTAACTCTGAATTAAAGATGTTCAAGAGGCATTAGAAATGTGGATCTGAAATACAAGGAACGGTTGTGTCTAGAAATATGGCTTTGGGAATTGGCCACATAGAGGTGACAGTTGATACAATGGAAGGGGACAAAATTACCCAGGGAAAGGGAATGATTAACCAAGTATAGCTGACACTTGTCAAGTGCTTAGCATATGCTCAGCCCTGCGCTCAGCATGTTACATGCTTTATAGTGTTTAATTCCTACAATGGAATAGAATCAGTACTTTTATTTTTTTATTTTTCCATTTTATAGAAATGAAGAAACAGAATTGGAGAGATTTGATAATACACCCAAGGTGACACCATCAGAAATTGATTAAAAAAAAAGGAGTGGGGGGTTTAAACCCAGTTTAATCTCAGAATCCAAGTTCTGAGCCACTTTGGAAGGTTTGGGATAGAACCTTGGGAAAGGAAGAAACAGTGACAGAGCAATTAATACAGAAATAGAATGGCAAAGATTAGAAATACGGAGTAATTCAGCAGTGTCAGATGAAGAGACGAGACCGAGTGGGGGAAAGGAGTGAATCTGTGACCTGAAATAAAAATTTAGAAGAGTCTTGGAGGCAAAAGAAGTGCTAACATTGAGAAGCAAAAAAGTTGGAGCAATAAGCAAACCCTCAACTGGTAATTCTCAATCTTATGAATGATTCCTTTTCTTTTTTCAATTACCTTTTTAACATGAAGAAAGGATGCAGACTTTCAGTTGATGGTAATCATAATTTTAGTGTCTTTTGATTGGAAAGCAGATAATGTTAAGTGGCACTGTGAATTCAACAGTGACTTTTCGGTGAATTTGTGTTTCCTGAATTTGATTGCATTTACATCCATTTGAAAAATAGGGATTCTTATAGGTGGGAGACATTGATTTGGTCTGTCTATAAGCAATGCATGGTGTCCATCTGTCTTCACAAACCCTCTTCAATAGGGATCAAAGGTGCTGCCCCAAGTTTATAAGTGCCTTGGGATTTGAATGAGGCTAAACATGCCAGCTTTTATTTTCAAATATCGTAGTTTCTGCCAAAAACAATCATCTACCTGAACCTTGATAAAGGGCGTCATTCAGTAGATATAAAAATGGACAAATACCAGAGTATTCGCGGTGGCCGTATTCATCAGTTATTACTGTTAACTCCTCCCCACCCCCCCCCAAAAAAAAAACTTGTTGCCATGGAGTCAATTCCAACTCATAGTGACCCTATAGGACAGAGTAGAACTGCCCCATTGGGTTTCCAAGGAACAGCCGGTGATTCAAACAGCCAGCCTTCCAGTTAGCAGTGGAGCTCTTCACCAGGGTGTCGCCAGGGCTCCTTTAATGGAATAGTAGGCTGAATTGCTGTCTGCAGAAAACTTATTTAATTTTGGATTAATGATAGAACAGCACTGGCTATGTATTAGAATTCAACAAAATAAGGTTTTATTATCATTTTGGTGGCAAATTCCAGGTGTGAAGTGAGGAGTGAATTTGAGAAGCAATTAATCTGGAGTTTGGAAACTTTGATCTTTTCATTATGTATAATGAGAAGCCATAACAGCAATCTGGTAATCAACACTGTAATAACTGGCTATTTTTGATATAATGTCAAAGTGTTCTATAGAACTGAGTAATTTTAGTGTTCACCCAGCACATAGGAAACATTAAAACATGATATAGTCTCATGAATGTCTTTAGACCATTTGACTCGAATTAAATTCTGAGTATTTGGCTTTTTCCCACTTTGGCAGCCACATTTGAGTCTCCTGTGTTGCTCAGAGGCCTCTAGCTTCTTTTCTTGGAATTTCTGTAAGAATCAAAGATATGCTGAAATAATTTTCAAATACCATGTAGAGCTGTGTCATCATTCTGGTGTGAGGGTGAAGTTCTAAAGTCAGGCAGAAATCTATGCTCCCTTCCCTTCCCCTCCTCCCTAATATGCTTGAATGTGTTGCGTTAGTTGTACATGTACTTCAACGCCATGGCCACTTCTCCAATGGTTACTTCCTTTATGCCAGGGAATTAGAGGCTTAGGGAATGGAATGTCTGACCCAGCTTTACATGGCTACTTTATTTCCCGAGCCAGGCTTTAGCCTGGTCTCCTCAACCCCAGGCCAATCTCTTCTTGCCAGAATGTTAAGGAGTGGTTCTTTGAACTAATTCCTTATAGGAGAGTTTGTTTTAGCACAACTTTAAACAAGATGAATTAGGATCCCGTATCAAGCTGACAATGAGTGTTATGGAGAGAGACCTGGACTAGGAGTCAGAAGACATGAGTGGTAATCCTGATTCCTTCCTTTACCAGCCTCATGGCCTTGAGCAATCTACCTAATTTGTTTTAATACTTGTTTCCTTCTCTGTGAAATAGGAAAAATAATACCTACCCTGCCTAATTACAATGAGTTGTTGGAAAAATCAAATGAAAAAAATCTATGTGAGAACACTTTGAGAAGTGTAAAGTGTTATTATCAAGGTATTATTATATTTTGGAATCAGAGTATAGGATTATCTCACCAACGAGGCTTGTTGTTTTAATCATTCTTACGAAGAAGCTCTGCAAGAGAATCCATGTTAGGGTAGCCCGTACATGAACATTTTGTTTGTCTTTAAATGTGTATATGTCAAGTATAGAATTATAAGAAATAAGTTTTAAAATGTATACCACTTGGGAATAGTGCCATGCTTTTGAATAAGAGGGGTATTCAAAGATGAAAATATTCTAAATCAATAGATTTTCTAATGATAGAGATAGATGAATTCATTTTTTCAAATAAATATACAACAGAATAACAAAAGAATGCCCTGACTATGAAGGAAAAATGGACTGAATGAATAAAAAATATATAAAATCCTGATAAAAGGTCGTTACATACTTGTTGCATAACAGATACAATAAATATTTGTATAATAAACATGGCTATTGTGGTGGCCACTTGCTTGCTTGTTTCCGAATGAAGTGTTTTCCTCAGGGAAGACCTTGCTCTTTTTCCTTGACAGATATTGATGGGTTAGAGAGCAGTGCAATCGGGGGTCAGCTGATGGCCTCGGCTTCTACAGAGTCTCCTTTCACCCAGAGCAGGAGGATTGATGGCTCCACAGTGGCAGGTAATGACTTGGGTCTTGGGTTTATGAATATACATACATCGCATGTGCTACCAGCAATTATTATGTAACAGCTTTCTGTAGTGAAACAAATGAATTAAGATTTTGTCTTGGTAGAAAAAGTAACTGATGGAAGTTAACTTAGCATCATCCAGCTGATGATGTGATGTTCATTATTTATAAGCACAAAGTGAAACACAATCCAATAAAATCCATTTAATGCTACTTCCCGTAACAGAGCTGACTACAGCTCAGTATCGCTAATTTGATGGTCAAAGAACCACATGCCATTCACTGCCAGGTGATTTTGTTTCCGGAAAGTGACCCACCCCCCTTCATCTCCTAGGTGTGGCATTTGCTCGCTATATTCTGATTGGCTGCTGGAAGAATTTGATTGATACTTTGTCAACCCCCCTGACTGGTCGGATGGCAGGGAGCTCCAAAGGACTGGCCTTCATTCTGGGAGCTGAAGGCATCAAAGAGCAGAACCAAAAAGAACGAGACACCATCTGCATGAGCCTCGATGGGCTGCGGAAAGCTGCGAGGCTGAGCTGTGCTCTAGGTACAGGTGGTGTGAGGGAGTGTTCCCACAGAGCACAGTGTTGTTATGTTCTGTGCTGTCAAGTCGGTTTCAACTCCTGGTGACCTCATGTGGCAGAGCAGAGCTGTCCCATAGGATTTTCTTGGCTGTAATCTTTACAGAAGCTGATTGTCAGGTCTTTCTCTTGCAGAGTGGCTGGGTGGGTTCGAACCCCCAACCTTTCACTTAGCAGCTGAGCACTTAACTATTTGCACCACCAGGGTTCCTTGAACACAATGTAAATGGCCTTAATGGGAAGTAAGTCTTTTGGAAGGGGTCCTGCTGAGTGAATGGCTGGAGAATGAACCCAGATAAGAAGTAACTTTCCTCTATAGGAGTTGCCGCTAACTGCGCCTCAGCCCTTGCTCAGATGGCAGCTGCCTCCTGTGTCCAGGAAGAGAAAGAGGAGCGGGAAGTCCAAGAACCCAGCGATGCCATCACACAAGGTAACAGCTGAAGGGCCAGAGTCCACCTGGTGCCTTGTGTGCAGTGCGTACACACCTGTACATGCCCACACCCGCAGGCAGACACGGGTTCTCATTCTGTGTGTCATATATGTATACCTCTGGTTACAGAGGGCATAGATGGCTTTAGCTGGAGTTGGTGCATGAAGCCCATCCACACAGCTGTGCCTGTCCCAGAGCCCCTGGATGGGCCTGTGAGCAATAATAGCACCCACCAGCTCAGGATCCACCAGCTTCTGAAGCCACAGAGCAGGGGTCCCCAGTGCTTATGGGGCCTGTGGCCTGGTGGTTTGCATCATGGGCCACAGGATCTGCTGTGTGGGCACTTGCTGCCAGTGCAGTTACTATTTCTTCTCTGCCCTTGCATGACAACACATCCTTTGATTTTCATCCTTTCTCTCTCCCTCACCAGGACTGTCATGCTAATAAATGTCTTTCTGGCACAGTGAAACTAAAAGTGGAGCAGAAACTGGAGCAGATGGGGAAGGTGCAGGGGGTGTGGCTGCACACAGCACACGTCTTGTGCATGGATGCCATCCTCAGCGTAGGCCTGGAAATGGGGAGCCACAACCCGGACTGCTGGCCACACGTGTTCAGGTGCAGGGGGATTCCCTACCCCCAGTTGGCACTGACCCTGCTTGGGGAGCCTGGGGGTGGAGGAGAGGGTGGACTCAAGAGCCAGCCAACAATTTAATAGTTGATTATTATCATTCACAGAGTTTGACTAGACTCCAAATGAGAGATTAAAATGAGAGAAAGGGGAAAAGGACTCAAATGAAAGTATGTTTTGGAGAACAGAGTGACAGAACTGGACGTGGGAAATTGTGATTTATCTGTCGACCTTTTCTATGAGAGGCAGATGTCCTATACCAAGGAAGAAAACCGAATTTCTTGAAGAGTGGATAGTACAAGACTGGATAAATTGAGTGAATACTGTGGGCTCTAAAAGCCAGTCATGCGTCCGCGCTGTAACATTACTTTGTTTATTAATGTCCTCTTTGTTTAACAGAGGATTTTAGATAGCTAACGTGGGTACATAAAGTACAAGATGCCTATGTTTCATTTAGCTAGGCAAAGGAAAAACCTAAAGTGGTGCATCATGCCAAAGACAGGCCTACAATTTGGCTAAGCTTTGTAGAACCAAAATCAAAAGAAAATCCCAGTCAGTTACATAATTCATTGTCTGTAAGGTGAAAACAAAGCCATAGCTCCAGGACCCTACAACTAAGACAAAAACTGTCTTCCCAAGCACTGCCACTAGGATGGACACAGTAAGATGGGAAGAGCACTGCCACTAAGATGCAGGCGCATCGGCAAGGGATGGGGACACAAGCTGGATGCCTCACACCAAGCTCAGTTCATTCGGGGCAGTCGTGGGGCAGTCGCAGGTGCCCAGAACTTGCCTGGGGCACTGGCCAAATCGGGATTCAGTTGGATGTCCTCAAAGTAAATATGTTGTTATTGTTGTTAGGTGCCAGCAAGTCAGTTGTGACTCATAGCAACCCCATGTAACAGAGTAGAACTGCCCCACGGCCCTGATGGCAAAGTGGTTAAAGAGTTTGGCTACTAACCAAAAGGTCAGCAGTTTGAATCTACCAGTTGCTCCTTGGAAACCCTACAGAGCAGTTCTACTCTGTCCTAAAGGGTTGCTACGAGTCTGCACCTACTCGACGGCAGCGGGTTTGGTTTCTTTTTTTTTTTTTTAACCTTTACAGAAGCAGATTGCTAGGTCTTTCTCCCACAGAGCTGCTAGGTGGGTTTAAACTGCCAGCCTTTGGTTAGCAGCTGAGCACTTAACCATCGCACTACTTGGGCTCCTTCAAAGTAAATATAGCTATGAGTAATTTGTCAAGTTTCAAAGAGAGAAGCATGCAGATTACTTACAGGTTGAAAAACTGATCTTGAGAGGTGTTTTTAAAAGAACCGGGATGCATTAGCCTGGAGCGGAATGGGTTTAATGTGCAGGTCTGTGATCTGCTGCTGTCCATGGCTCTCACTAGAAAAAAAGCAAAAAAGCTTAAATTATACCGAGCAGTTTGTACATAATTGAAAATTTTCCTGATTATAGAACATCAGGATGGATTATCAATGATCTTTACTAGTAACTGGACTTATTCTGAGATGAGTGGCCTCTTATAAACCATTTTAGTCCCAAGTTCTACTTGGGACAGTTTGAACATTGGCAGTTGTACCACAAGCTGTGGCTTATCTCTGTTTGCCATGGTGGAGTGACTGCCACCCTCCCCAGCTAACATTGGTCATATGGAGCTACCAGGGCCATGCCTGATGTGGCTGGTCAGACCCCTGAGAAAGGCCCACTGTGGCTAGAGGACCAGCAGCCATACACACATTTATTCCAGGATCCAAAGTAAGGCAATGCTTCCAAGTCCTAACTGGGCTAAGCTATATGGAGGGAAAGAGGTCCCTTGGGAAACCAGCTCAAACAGCCAAAGCCAAGCCAAGCCAGGGAGCTGCACAAGACAAGGCAGGATGAACAGGGCATCATTGCCTGCCTTCCTCCCAGCATGGGGTGAGAGAATCCATGGAATCCTTACCCCACTTCCAGGCTATCTGGTCCAACTCAAAGAATAATAAAATAATGTGCTTATTGAAGAGACAGTGACAGAATGAGAGAGAGATGGTAGCTATGTTGAGAGGACTGGAGAAGAACTGGGGAGGATCGTAGCTGGCTGAATTTCCTTTGTATCTGACTGTGGGGTTTATGAGCTGACCAGCCTGGTGGCAACACTTAACAGTTGCTTGTCTGTGATCTCTCTAGGGTGTGTGAGTATGTGGGTACGTTGGAGCACAACCACTTCAGTGATGGCACCTCGCAGCCCCCTCTGACCATCAGTCAGCCCCAGAAGGCATCTGGGGGTTCTGGACTCCTTGGGGACCCCGAGTGTGAGGACTCACCCCAGGAGCAGAGCCTGGAACAGGGGCACTCCCTGAGCTCAACCCCTGTCATCCAGCCTCTCTCTATCCAAGACCTCATCAGGGAAGGCAGTCGAGGCCGGGCCTCTGACTTCCGTGGTGGCAGCGTCATGAGCGGGAGCAGTGCTGCCAAGGCGGTGCTCACCCTCTCCACCCAGGCTGACAGGTATGTGGGATACCCCCACTACACATACTCACCAAGGAGCACCCATCACCTGTTGGCAACACCCCCATCCAGGGCTCCCCATCTCATCTAGTCTCGAAACCATTCCAGGGATCACTGTGATCCTTTTCAAGCACATTTATGTCTACCACCATACTTCACACTTAGAATGAAATGTTTTCTAGTGGCTAAGACTGTAGGCTTGGGAGCCAGACCACCTGGTGAAAGCTCTGCCACGTCCTCTGTGATCTCGGGCAACGTCACCTTTCCGGTCCTTCGTTTCTTCATTGGGGAAAGTGTCGAAAAAGTAACTCTTTCACAGGGTGGTTGTGAGGTTCAATTAATTGTTATACTTAAGGCACTTAGAGTGTGGCAAATGATAAAATTCCACTATTTTTATGGTTATTACTATTTGAACATTCCACACCCAGGAGTGTGATATTTATTGATGCCCAACAATCACATTTAGGTTGAAAGGAGAAATCAGCAATAACCCCAACTGTTTGGTGACACTTTTTGATGTTGAAAGTGCTTTGGTCACCAGTCACATGTGGAGTCTATACAAGGAGGTCAGGCAGGAAGGGGGCGGGGTGGAGAGGCAGAGGAGCACTCACTGGGCTGGGGCTCAACAGTCCTGAGCTCTGGTCCTGGCCTTGACCCTTACCAACTACAAGGTCACGTAGAACATGTAAACTGAGACTAGCTTCTTCATCCACTAGCTCAATACAATAATCACTTTTTCCTGTTTATCTAGTAAGAGTTCTGTGAAAGTGTTTGGAATCTGGAAAATGATATACAGATGGGGTATAATATACATCACTATTTTCTTACTAGGGAGAGGAAGAAGAAATGGTTAATGGAACCCAGAAGCCAAATGGTATTGAAATTGGAATTACAAAATAGCAAGAAAAAAATGTGTTTGTTCCAATTATCTGTGAATGTTTAATCTACTAATTCCCATCTTAAAATGTACCCACCTCATATGATCCCATCAAAAATACTTGTCATTCTCTTTCTTTTAGAGACATTTGCATGGCCGGCGTGTCTGCTGGCCCTTCTGGCATCACCATAGTTTTGAAGCGCAGGCAGAGGGTGACCCAGGAGCAGTAGGATGCTGGCTCACCTCCTTCCCCATTGTGGCCACACTAAACCCAATACTTGATCTCTGTTCATAATTCCGGTGACCCTCAGATTGTCCTCAAGTCTTGCTACTGGTGCTCCCCTCATCCTTCCCACTCCCTTCTACTGGGAATGTCTTTGCCCAGCCCACTGAGTGAAAAGCAAAAAGGACCTTCAAGGTCTATTTTATTACAGAATATCCATTCATCCAGCAGACATTTGAGGTCCCATGACATCCAGGGCATGTATGAGGGCTAAGACCATCTTCAGGGGGCGTCCTAGATCAAGCCTTACTATACTCTGCTTTTGTACCCTCTTCATAACCAAGCTCATCATTATAATCATCAACTGTAGTCAAAATAAAATCCCTTTGATTGACTGCGTGTGTGTATATATATATATATATATATAAAATCTTAGAAATTGAAGCTAATTCTGAGGATTTTCTTCCCAGTTACATGTTTTCTGGGAGGGATAGAATGTCATATTTCAACTTGTTGCCAAACGTTTTATGAGTGCATACTATGGCCTGAGCTAGGCTATGGGGGGTATAGGGATTTTTTTAATATATGGCTGGTGCCCTTGGGATTAAAATCTACTGGTTAGAGCAGACTTGTACATAGTAATAGTAGGTATAATAGAACCATGCATTTGTTTATAGTGTTTACACAGCATTTTAATCACATCTAACAAAATTACCATAATCATTCTGCCATAAAAACTGCTGAATTCTTTCCAAGTAACAGATCTTTCTTTCTTTGTTTGCATCCAGGCTCTTTGAAGAGGCTACAGATAAGTTGAACCTAGTGGCTCTGGGAGGTTTTCTTTACCAGCTGAAGAAAGCTTCACAGTCCCAGCTTTTCCATTCTGTGACGGATACGGTCGATTACTCTCTGGCAATGCCAGGTAATTCTTTCCCTAGAGAAATTGTGAGTGAGGGAAGCAGGAGTCAGCACAGGTCTCAGGTACCAACACTAACCTGAAGAATGGATTCCACTTACCTTTGCATGTGGTCACTCTGGCTAAGTTCCAGGGCAGATTTGTCATCTGATTTTGAGGCACCATGTGTTCTGTGGGGTGGTATTATTACTTGTGAATGGAAGTATTGCTGCCACCACTGCTGCAGGGTATTGCCACTGGAGCTGGGCTAGGTGGTTCTGTTAAGGATTATGCTTGTGATACAGAAATTATATGGCTGCTACTTAGGGGTGCTTCTCATGAGGGTTGGAACCTTTCTGCATATCATGAACCATCCTGCTCACCTCAGTCCAGCCCACTTGCAGAGCAGCTGTTGATTCTAAAAGGGATTGGTGAGAGAGGAAATGGAAGGATGGAGCAACAGAGATTTGATCCTTCTCTTAGAAAAACTGCTTTCAGGGCGTATCCCAGTAACGATGGGGCAGAGAGGAAAGCTGGTCTCAAATAGCAACCTCATGGAAGAGGGAGTAGAGGAACTAAATTGCCCTATGGCTGCAAATGAAGGCAGGTTGCTCACACATGGAACAGCAGCACAGGCCCTCCTTGAAACTGAGAATCTAGTCCTGGATGAATGCAGAGAGAAGCCACATAGCCACGTGCTGTGGAAATACCTTGGTGGCAGGTTGGACCCTACCACCTCTTGAGGTCCCTTCCATTTTAGGAATCGGAAGTTCTAAGTGCAATTTATTTACCCTTTTGGTCTTTATTGCTATCTAACCTGAGAACCACGGTTCTTTCCCTACTAGTTTTTAATAGATAATGAAACCTTAGCTATATCAAGCCAACCTCCCAGACTCATTGACTTCCAGAGTATCTCTGAGCTCAGAGGAAGCCCTCAAAGTCTTTTGCACTGGAAAAAAACAGCAGGTTTTGAGCTTCCAGAAGACAATGAGCAGGGTCAGGAAGAGACAGCAAGCATAGGAGGAGGAAGCGCTGGCTTTGGAATCAGTCAGATCTGAGTTACAGTGCTGGCTTCACCATGTTCCAGCTGCATCATCTTGGGCAAGACATCTTGCCTTTCTGACATTCAATTTTCTGATCTGTAAAATGGCAATAATTATATTTACTTCTTGAGGATGTTCAAACATTTAAGTGATTAACGAGGTAAGGTACCACACAATATCTGATCCACTGTAAGTATTCAGTATATGCCAGTGATTGTTTCTTCAAAGTTTATTTGGCATGGCAAGACTAATGAAAAAGGAATGTTCTGGTTGGAAGAGTACAGTAAAGACCAGCATTTTGTAGGAGCAGCAATAGGACATGATGAGCAACGAGGAAGGGGGGAAGACCAAAGTGACCATGGCAAAGCAGTAACAAGAGATCAAATGGATGAGTAGATGTTGAGTTACAGTAGCTCTGTACTCTGAGGGATACCCAGTCGTCCCTGTATCACTGTTGTAGCTGTTAGATCTCAGCATAGAGGCTCGTGTGTGTATGTGTGCGCATGCGTGCGTACGTGCAGCAAACTACCCTGTGCAGCTCAATGGGCTTCTATGTACCAATATGCTCACCAGTCCAGTTCAGTTCTGACAGGTGGGAGGGGAATTATTTCCCCAGATTTTCATTCGCTCTCTGCTTGAATAGGTTCAGTTACTTCTGAGTTTGGGTTTTATGATGTTTATTGTCTTGCCTTCCTGTAGGAGAAGTCAAATCCACCCAGGACCGAAAAAGTGCCCTCCACCTGTTCCGCCTGGGGGATGCCATGCTGAGGATCGTGCGGGGCAAATCACGGCCCCTGCTCCATGTGATGCGCTGCTGGAGCCTTGTGGCCCCACACTTGGTGGAGGTGAGCACTTTGAAAGTGAGCAGTAGCCAGAACTGCCAGAACCACCAGAAAGAGCAACTGGCTTAGGGAACTCTCCCAGCAGAGGCATCACAGAGGTGTCCAGTCATTGTATAGACAGAGCACGGTGGCCATAAAGCAAGGGCAATGCTCCTGTCATCTGGTCCCAAACATCATCGTTCTCTGGTTCTCCCGTATGGCATCTAAAGAGTCACCTGGAAGGACAGGGTCTTGATCTGACCTATTTACAATTATACAACTCAGGTACCTTACACAGACAGGTTTTCATTCTTTTTGATCTGGTATCAACCTGAGTTTGGAGCTGAAAGATAAGCAGATGATTCCGAATGTCCTCATTTTTATACATGAATATAGCAATGCCTTTTGTTCCTGCCAGTCTCTCAATTCTAAAAGCTAAATATACCCTCAGTAGGGAAACCATACATCCTCATTTTCTCAACAGAATTAAAACAGTTGCATGCTTTCACAGTCCAAAGAAAATCCACTTGTATGATTCATCTATTGAAACTCTACATCTAAGTATCTCAATCAGTGATGACTGGCTACTACTAAGTTGGTGAGGAAAAATTGTTACCTCATCAATTTAGAAATAGCCAGTCATCAAATTGTTTTACAGTGATAACTATTCTCACATAGCCCTTTATCACTTATCTGGTAGAGATAAGACAAACCACCCCAAAAACTTAATGGCTTAAAACAGCAGCCATTTATTTAGCTGTGATTCTGTGGTCAGAAATTTTAGCTGGGCTCTGTGACAGTTCTGGTCTGGGCCACGCTTGGCTGATCTCAGTAGGCCTTGCTAGTGCAAAGACTAAGGCTGGCTGGTTCATAATGGCCTTGACAGAGATGGCTGATGGCTGAGCAAGTGGTTCTCTCTCTACATGGCCTCCCATCCTCCAGCCGGCTAGCCCAGGCTTGTTCACATGGCATTCTTAGGCTTTCAAAGAACTGCAGGAGGACAAACCCCAATCACAGGTACTTTTCCAGTCTTTGTTATGTAATGTTTGTTATTGCCCAAAGCAAGTCATACATCCAAGCCCAGGGTCGGTATGAGAAAGGACAACTAAAGGGCATGGATATAAAGAGGTGTGAACCAGCTGGGACTACTGTTGCAATGACCTACCTCACTGAGGGACAAATGACTTACCTGGTCTTCGTTTGTTTGGGGCAAGGCTAAGAAATAAGACCATGAGCAGTTCTCAGACTAGGTTCTGACATCTCTATAGTAAGCATGTTCTATACCATCCAAGAAAATCGTCACATTATTATGGGGTGGGGGTGGGGGGAATGAAATTACTAGAAACTCTTATTTTTCCAGAATCATTAAAGTGAAATTGGAGTTGTGTTGGATCAGTGGGTTAAATTTTTAAAAATGCAATTTAGCATGCAGCGCATCTATACTTGTCTACTGGAATATTTCTACTTTAACACAATCACTGCTTCTACCTCCCTATAATGATGTTCAGGTGGGTTAGGAAATCCTTCAGAAACCAAAATCTTACTTGGCCAAAGTCCTGATGGTTTTCCCTTCTGCTGTGAATTTTGCAGGCTGCTTGCCACAAGGAAAGACATGTTTCTCAGAAGGCTGTTTCCTTCATCCATGATATACTGACAGAGGTTCTTACTGACTGGAATGAGCCACCTCATTTTCACTTTAATGAAGCACTCTTCCGCCCTTTTGAGCGTATTATGCAGCTAGAGTTGTGTGACGAGGATGTCCAAGACCAGGTGAGTGTCTCACAGTAATCATCATCATCGTCATCATCATAGCAAACTTATTTTGAATGTAGTGGTAGGCACTGTTCTGCAGGCTTTGCATGCTTACTCCTTGCAATAATTCTATATGGAATGTGTGACAAAGAGAGGCTATGTAAAACCTTCTTAATTCACAGACCACATGATCTTGTATGTCGAAAATCCTAAGGAATTTAACAACAACAACAAAAAAATTGGTAGAATTAATACGTGAGTTTAGCTAGGTCCCTGAATACAGGATCAACAAACTAAAATCAATTGAACTCCTATACACTAGAAAAGAATTATCCAAAAATGAAATTAAAAGAAAAATTCCATTCACAAGAGCATCAAAAATAATAAAATAGTTAAAAAATTTTACGAATTCAAAACCTGTACACCAAAAATTACAAAACATTGCTGAGAGAAATTAGAGATGATCCAAACAGATTATGAAATATACCATGTTCATGGATTAAAGGACTCAATGTTTTTCAAATAATAGTTTCCTCCAAGCTGATGTGTATAGACTCAGTGCAACCCCTATCAAAATCAGCAGGCTTTTTTGAAGAAATTGACAAGGCAGTTCTCAAATTTATATGAAACTGCAAAGGATTTAGAAAAGCAGAAACAAATTTGGAAAAGAACAAATTTGGAGAACACTACCACCTACTTTCAGAACTTACCATGAAGGTACAGTAAACAAGACAGTGTAGTACTGGTGTAAGGACAGACATACAGATCAGTGGAACTGAGTACAGTGTAATGTGCATCATACTTTTTTTTTGTTTTTGACAACTGCAAAACCTCTTCGTGCATTTTTTCCCTAGGTGCACTATGCATGTTATATGTATACATGTATTATTTGCAAAAAATACAGTAATTGAGTTTTTACCAAGATGCCATTACAATTTTATGGGAATAGGCAGTGTTTTCAGCAAATGGTGCTTTTAAACAATTGAATATCCATATGTAATCAAAATGAACTTACCTCATATCATGCACAAAAAATATCCCAAAATTGGTCAGAGATGTAAGAGCTAAAACTGTAAAATTTTAATTTATAAATTTTCTAGAAGAAAGCATAAGAGAATTTTTAAGACTGCGGGTTGGGCAAAGGTTTCTTAGAAATAATCCATAAAGTTGATGAATTAGACTTCATCAAAATTAAAAACTTTTACTCTTCAAATCACCATTAATAGACAAGCCCAATGCTGGGAAAAAATGATTTGCAAATCATATATCTCGTGAAGGACGATTCTATAATACATAAAGAATCTAGCGACTCAATAATGAAAAGAAAAAATTGAATTTAAAAAACAGACAAAAGACTTATGAATCGCCTATAAGCATGTGAAAAGTTGTTCAGGAACATTAGAGAAATGCGATATAACTGTGCACCTTGATGATTTTAGGGTGAGATTGTTTGGGTTCTGGTTATTTGCTTTTCTAAAATTAACCCAGAAATGGGGGACAGAGAAGTATGTCATCCTTTCCAGAAATTCTCCTGCTGCTTTTAAGGAAAGGATTTTAAGTGCCACCATCTTTGCCTCTCCAGGTGGTCACATCCATTGGTGAGCTGGTTGAAGTGTGTTCCACGCAGATCCAGTCGGGGTGGAGGCCCTTGTTCAGCGCCCTGGAAACGGTGCATAGTGGGAACAAGTCTGAGGTGAAAGAGTACCTGGTTGGTGACTACTCCATGGGTAAGAACATTTGGATGATTCTTACTATAGACCCGTTAGTTCTTTAAGCCAAGTGTCATGCTACCAAAAGAAAGTAAAAGGAAATTAAACGGTAGGAAAGACTGACATTGAGCTATGTTTTATCAGCAGGAAATAATCTTTTGTAGCAGGGACATGAATTCTCAGTTCTGCCAGGAGGCTGAGAGCCCTCCCTGAGCACTGTCAGGTCCTGCTCTCACTGAGAGTTTAAACAAAAGGCTGAGAGACACCTGTGCTAAGTTCATTCCTAATGCCAAAAAGAAAAATGTTATTCTCATGCTAGTAAGACCCAAAAGAGTATCATAATAAAGGGGAATCAGAAGTAGGGGGGGTTGGGTCTGGCTAGAAATGAATGAGCATCCATAAAGCATGTCTAGGAAGAAGGGATGTTGTGTGGGGGTCCCTGAGACCATCTGTAGGTTCAGAGATTTGCCAGAACTCACAAGACTCAGCATGTAGTTATACTCAATGGCTAAGATTTATTACAGTGATATAGTAGGGACACAGTTCAGTCATAAAGGGAAGACACTGGCAGAGTCTGGAGGAATCCATGTACTGGCTTCCTTATGCTCTTGTCCTCCCATGAGGGGGTCACACAGAACATGCCCTTCCGCCAGCAACGACAGTGCAGCCACATGTTCCTGCCCAAGGATGTCTGTTAGAGTCTCAGTGCTCTGGGTTTTTATTGTAGGCAATAATGTCATGTATGCATTCTCTACCTGACATGTGCCCAAATTCCATACTCCCAACAGGAAAGCAGGTGTTCAGCATACACCACATTGTTTATACAAACAGTTTAGGTTCAGTGAAACCTTCCTTACCAGTTAGCTGTTGGCTGCAGCAACCTTGCAAGTGAGCCTTTCTGAGGGCAGCAGTCTCAGGCCTGCACAGATATGAATGAGTTAGAATATGCCACCAGAGATTTGTCTAAACCTTCCCTTCCCTGTAGGTATTCTAAGATTTTCTGTGCAGGAACATTCCAGAGGCCCACACATTTAACTGCTCTCCAGAGCTGCTTATATCTGAATAGATGTACACATCTCAGCCCTGCATGCAGCCAGCTTTGCCTGCCTTTCTCAACTGAGCCCTGGCTTGGTCACCTTTCCGCAGCTCCCCTTCAGGCTAAACTGAGAAGTACGGCACGGGAGCCAAGCCAGCCATCCAGTCAAAAGGCCTGGCATTTTTACAGAAGATCTTTTCCAAGGCCCCATAGAAGATACCCAAAGGATAAAACTTAACTCTCCTAAAATCCTGCACTCCTCTTTCCTCAGGAAAAGGCCAAGCTCCGGTTTTTGATGTGTTTGAAGCTTTTCTCAACACCGACAACATCCAGGTCTTTGCTAATGCAGCCACGAGTTACATCATGTGCCTTATGAAGTTTGTCAAAGGACTAGGTAAATAGGGTTTCCTTTCACACCTTGTAACAGCTGGGAACTCTTTCCAGGATGCCCTGATGACAGGCTCACTGGCTACCTGGAGCAAGCACGCATCCTGGGATATGAGCAGATGGTGCAAACGGCTTGTGGTGTGTACTCAGAAGCAGGAAGCTTACTGTGCAAGTGGCTTGGATTTTGTCCAGGGTTGATATTTTTCACTGTGTTCCTGGCATAGCCTGGTAGTGTAGCATGTTTTCAAGTCCGTATGCTATTTTATTCTAGCTTCTTTTTAAATCCTAGCATGTTCAATATTCAATATTATCATATTCAGAAATTGCCTTTAGCATTTAAATTGGACACCTCAGAAGACAGTCCTAGCAGTCTGCTTCCGAAAGATCACAGCCTTGAAAATTCTATGGAGCTGTTCTACTCTGCACACCTGGGGACACTGTGAGTCGGAATTGACTCAACAGCAACTAACAACAGAGGCCCCTCTCCCTTGAGAGCGTGTATATTTTAGGGACTACCTACCTCATTTTATGCTTAATTTAGGAACACTTTAACAAAACCGTGTTGCTATCTACATGGCCTGTTGTAGCAGTTAAACCAGAAGTTTAGAAGGAAATTACCTTACAGTTCTGAGCGTCACCATGGAGTGCTCTTAGACCTGGAGCTTGTGGACCTTTTAAATAAGGAAAACATACGGTTAATACTACTTTTTTTTAATGAAATAAAGTTTATTTAAAGCATATGTGAAAGCCATACTAAAAATTAAGGTTAATAATATTCTTTTACATTCATGCTAAATAACTGGCAATTCCTTTGCAAAAGAAAACTGGACACAAGGACATTGGATGACTTGACTCCTGTCCCACTTATTTTCAGAGGTGGAACTGAAATCTCAAAATGCAAGTTCCAGGATAGAGCCTAGAGGCTGTAACTGTTCCTTGTTTTGAGTACAGCACCATCGTTCCATTGTGATCTGTGCCCTGGGCAGCAGAAGCTGAGCTGAGGAGCCCTGAGACCCCATCCTCCCTCAGCCCTAGTAGCCCCATGCTTACCTACTTTACATACAGGGCTCCAGAGGAAGGTTTTCTCTGAACAGGGTAAGATTTGAGTTTCTAAACACACTGTTGTTGTTAGGTGCCATCAAGCTGATTTTGACTCAGAGCGACCCTATGTGACGTAGTAGCATTGCCCCATAGGGTTTTCTTGGCTGTAATCTTTATGGGAGCAGGTCCTTCTCCCACAGGACCACTGAGTGGGTTTGAACAGCCAACGGCCAACCTTTCTGTTAGTAGCCAAGCACTTAACCATTGTATCACCAGGGCTTCCTTGTAAACACTCTGTTCTACATTAAATAAAAGCCAAACACTTTAGTTTCTTCATCAGAAGAGGACTTCCTAGTATGAATGCTTGTATTCGGTGGAAAATTCAGCCCTGTGTTTTATTTAAGAATGACTGTTATTTCTATTCTATTGTTCAGTGAACAGTTACTGTCAGCTATGAGAGGGCATTGGCCTGTATGCACTGTGGGGATGCAAAGATGAGTAAAGCACACTTCCTCCCTATGAGAGGCTCAGAGCCTCTTCTTGGCAAACAGATATGTAAATCAATAATTACAGCTCAGTAAGATACGTACTTTAATAGAGCTTAGTTAAAAAAAAAAAAAAAAAAAAGACCATGTAAGTAGAAATGAACAAGCAGCTGAGGCAGTAGGGACCACAGAGGCCTCAGCAAGGAAGTGACATTTCAACTTTGTGGAGTGAGCAGTCAGTTTCCTTTTCTACAAATAGGGTCTATTGAGGATACCCTCATAGGAGAGAGAATGGGTGATGGGTTGAAAGAAAGTAAGGGGCCAGGCTGTGAAGAGCTTGGCATGCCACACCAGGGAATCTAGAATCCAAGGGGAAGTTTTTTAAATTGAAGAATGTGAGGGAGCCCTGGTGGTACAGTGTATTAAAACACTTGGCTGCCAACCAAGAGGTTGGCAGTTCGAACCCACCAGTGCTCTGTGGGAGAAAGATGTGGCAGTCTGTTTCCTTAAAGATTTACAGCCTTGCTAACTCAAGGAGGCAGTTCTACTCTTCCTATAGGGTCTCTATGAGTCAGAATCAACTGGACGGCAATTTTTTTTTGGTGGGGGGTGAGCACATGTGATATTAGAGACTAAACTCGGGCAGGCATGTGCCCCTATAGGAGGTACGAGAGGCTGCAGCGAGAGAGAACAGTGCTGCAGTGATTTGGAAAAGCAGAGAGGACAGAATTGACTCCAGCAATATTGTAGAGGTAGCATCTATAGGGTCTGGCACAGCTTGGATGTGGGCCTGAGAGAGGCATATGAGGAGCGACTCCCCATCCCTCATGTTTCTTGCAAGGACAGATGTCACTCAGAGTTAGGAAATTAAAAGAAAAGTAGGTTTAGATATGGTTGTTGTTAGGTGTCATAGAGTCGGTTCTGACTCATAGCGACCTGATGTACAACAGAACAAAATTATGCTCGGTCCTGTGCCATCCTTAACAATCGTTGTCATGCTTGAGCCCATTGTTGGCAATCACTGTATCAGTCTATCTCATTGAGGGTCTTCATCTTTTTCACTGACCCTATATTTTACCAAGCATGATGACCTTCTACAGGGACTGATCCCTCCTGATAACGTGTCCAAAGTATGGGAGATAATGTTTTGCCATCCTCGCTTCTGAGGAGCATTCTGTCTGTGCTTGTTTCAAGACAGATTTGTTTTGTTCTTCAGGCAGTCCATGGTGTATTCAGTATTCTTCACCAAACCATAATTCAAAGGTATCAGTTCTTCCTTGGTCTTCCTTATTCATCGTCCAGCTTTCCCATGCATGTGAGGCAATAGAAAATATCATGGCTTCGGTCAAGTGCACCTTAGTCTTCAAGGTGACATCTTTGTTTTTCAACACTTTAAAGAGGTCTTTTGCAACAGATTTGCCCAGTGCAATGCGTCTTGATTTCTTGACTGCCGTTTCCATGGGCATTGACTGTGAACCCAAGTAAAATGAAATCCTTGGCGACTTCAATCTTTTCTCCATTTATCATGATGTTACTTATTGGTCCAGTTGTGAGGACTTTTGTTTCCCTTATGTTGAGGTACAATCCATACTGAAGTCTGTGGTCTTTGATCTTCATCAGTAAGTGCTTCAAGTCCTCTTCACTTGCAGCAAGCAAGGTTGTGTCATCTGCATAACGCAGGTAATTAATGAGTCTCCCTCCAATCCCAATGCCCTGTTCTTCTTCATATAGTCCAGATTCTTGGATTATTTGCTCAGCATACACATTGAATAGGTGTGGTGAAAGGATACAACCCTGGTACACACCTTTCCTGACTTTAAACCACATAGTATCCCCTGTTCTGTCTGAATGACTGCCTCTTGATCTACTATGTACAGGTTCCTCATGAGCACAATTAAGTGCTCTGGAATTCCCATTCTTCGCTATGTTACCCATAATTTGTTATGATCCACACAGTCGAATGCCTTTGCATAGTCAATAAAACACAGGTAAACATCCTTCTGGTAGTCTCTGCTTTCAGCCAGGATTCGTAGGACATCAATGATATCCCTTGTTCCACATCCTTTTCTAAATCCAGCTTGAATTTCTGGCAGTTTCCTATCGATATACTGCTGCAGTTGCCTTTGAATGGTCTTCAGCAAAATTTTATTTGCATGTGATATTAATGATATTCGATAATTTCCACAATCGGTTGGATCACCTTTCTTGGGAATAGACAAGGTAATGAGTTCTCCTTTGGACATTTGGACATACTGAGTTTCTGTGAAACATTCAAGTGCTGATGTGTGGTGGCATGTTAGAAATTGCAGTGTTTTACCTTAGGGAGGGAATTGGGGCCTGAAACTAAGGATTCAAATTTATAAGTGTGCACGTACCTGAATCCATTGCCATCAAGTCGATTCTGACTCATAGCAACCCTAATTCTAATCCTCTACCACTGTTTACCTATAGAAAACCTAGATGCTCCTCTACAGACATGTTGAATCTCTAGAGATGTGCAAAAAATAGAAATCATTTGAATTTCATTAAGCTGCCTCCGTTCTCAAACCCCAAATGTTGGAATCTTCCCACAGTCCTCATTTATAATCCCTATTAGTGCCGAGCACTGGCAGCTAACCCGGCCCTTTTCCAAATATAGAGAGGTCTAGTGCCTCGGTCCAGCACAGCGCTGGGGTCTGGGACCTGCCTCTGCTGTCAGAGCTTCAGGAGTCCTGCCCAACAGCAGCGGGTCAGATAAGTGAATTGAAGTGTGCCCGCCCACAAAGAACCCTATCCAGCATAGGGATAGAGAGTATGGGAAAAAATGCTCATGAAACATTCTTCAGTGAAAAGGGGAGTTACAAACAGTATTGTCCAGAGCATGTTTGATTTTAGCCTAGTTGTGACAGGGAGAGTGGGACAGGGAGTAATCTCCTACAACCCAGGTTATGTATATTATCCCAGATGGAAAGTCACACTTCACCCACAAAAATGGAAATGTTGTTGTTGTTAGGTGCCGTCCAATTGGTTCTGACTCATAGTGACCCTATAGGACAGTGTAGAACTGCCCCACAGGGTTTCCAAGGAGCGGCTGGTAGATTCAAACTGCTGACCTTACCCACAGGTCTTGAGGGTACACTGCATGCCCATAGGCCACAGCATACCTGGGGAGGTCACAGGTGGAGAGAGCGTGTGAGCTTGAGGGTGTGGACCTGGGGCATAGCCTTTATTAGGGTCTGAGGGTGGGGTGTGAGGGGATTTTCACAGGGTATGTGACCATTGGTCCTTTTTAAAACTAAAGAGTGAGAAACGGGAGAGTGGCTATATGGAAACTATCTAAGGGCGGCAGCCTTGGGATGCTGAGGAGTGGAAAACTTGGGTATCTCCGGTAGCATGGTTATCTGGGGCAACTAGCTGCAGCAGGGTGTGGTGCACCAGCCAACATGGTGAGGAAGGGGCCAGCATGGATGCTGAGGCGTCGTCTAAGATGGAGGCTGGCTAATATCATTACAATTACACACAGTTTAATCTCAACCAAATAAGATGCATAGTATGTTCCCAACGGTATTTCACATATATACTTGTAGGGGAAAAACAAAACTGAAAGGTTATATACAAAAGTGATTTTTCTTGGGGTTGTGGAATCTGGGATAATTTTTATTCTCTTTATTTTTCCCCTCTATTTTAATAAATACTTGATGAGCTAATACTGTGTGAATAAATTAGGTATTCTGTGACAAGGGGCAAGATAAACTGTAATTTTGTTTTTCTCTATCTCCCCTACACCTCCTAGGTGAGGTGGACTGTAAGGAGATTGGAGACTGTGTCCCGGGACCAGGAGCCACCTCCACTGACCTGTGCCTCCCTGCCCTGGATTACCTCAGGCGCTGTTCTCAGGTAGGGGAGGTGCCCTTGCTGAACTCCAGGCCCTGAAACACATCTCAGACGATGTTTGGAAAACATACTGTTCGTCTTTTGCTAAAGCCCAAGAGAAACACTTTCTGCTATCTCTGAGATTGGGGCGTGAGTGTGGGGTGTAAATTTGTATCTCTACCCCTTCCACAGGGCCCTAGTGGCACAGTGGTTAAGAGCTCAGGCTGCTAACCAAAAGGCCAGCAGTTGAAATCTACCAGCTGCTCCTTGGAAGCCCTATGGGGCAGTTCTACTCTGTCCCATAGGGTTACTCCGAGTTGGAATCCATTTGATGGCAGTGGTTTTTTTTGTTTTTTTTTTTTCCTAACCTTTTCCACAAAGGAGAGGAAGGGTAATCAAAGTATACTAGAATGCACAATTTGATCCTGAGCTCTCTGAAACTTCTTACTTATACTAAGATGATACTAAAAAGTAGAAGGCGGGGACAATGAAGAGGCACCCAAAAAAGGCAAGCAGGCCATGTGTTAAATCAAGATGTAGTAAAAAGAGCCAATGCAAGTGAATGAAGAGCAGTGGTGGTTCCGTGGTAGAATTCTGTCCTTCCGTGCAGGCAGATTCAATTCTGGGCCAATGCACCTCAAGCACAGCCACCAGTGGAAGCTTGCATGTTGCTGTGATGCTGAACAGGTTTCAGCAGAGCTCCCAAACTAAGACTAGGAAGAAAGGCCTGGTGATCTGCTTCCAAAAATCAGCCAATGAAAACCCTATGGATCAAATCACAACAGTCCTATCCAGTTGTACACGGGGGCTAACTCAACAGTAGCTGACAACATCATCATCAAAGTGAACAATGACCTTCATTATGCTAAATCCAATAATTCTCTTCATATTGTATCGAATATGAACAATGAATAAGGAAGACTGAAGAAGAACTGATGCCTTTGAATTATGGTGTTGGTGAAGAGTATTGAATATGCCATGGACTGCCAGAAAATGAACAAATCTGTCTTGGAAGAAGTCAGCCAGAAAGCTCATTAGAAGCGAGGATGGCAAGACTTTGTCTCACATACTTTGAATATGTTATCAGGAGGTACCAATCCTTGGAGAAGGACATCATGCTTGGTAAAACAGAGGGTCATAGAAAAGATGAATTGACACTGGCTGTAACAATGGGCTCCAACGTAATGATTGTGAGGATGGTGCAGGACTGAGTAGTGTTTTGTTCTGTTGTACATAAAGTTGCTATGAGTTGGAATAAACTCCATGGTGCCTAACAACAAACAACAACGTTGTATCAAATGCTGGTCAAGCAAGATAATACTCCCATCTTGAAGCCCTTTCTCCTCTAGGCTTCAGTGACATCCCCCTCTCATAGTTTTCCCCCCATCTTCTCAGGCTGTGTCCCTGAAGAGGTTGTGCCTCTTCTTTTCGTAATCTACTTCAGCCTCTCCTTCGGTGATACTGTTGCTCCTCTGGCTTTAAAAGAATACATGGCCCTGACTTCCTCCTCCAGCTGCCTCCACAAGGCCTCACGTGACATATGCCCCCTGCTTCCTCTCCACCCTCAGATCCTTCCCTCTCACTCACTGTGCTCCAACCACACTCACTTTCTATCCCTCAGATATACCAAGCTCATTACCACTCAGGGCCTTTGCTAGTCTCTCTGCCTGCAGTGCCCTTTCCCCAGACTTTCCCCAGATCTTGGTATGGCACCCATTATCATCTGAAATGTCACTTCAGAGAAGCCAAAGCTAAAGAGTCTACCAACTCCCTGCCAGTATCCGCCCCTCCCCCGCCCCCGCCACACACACATCTGGTCACTCTTTCTAGTACCACCTGTCTAGTTTTTCTTGTAACATTTATGTCAGAAATTTTATTTGTGAACTATCATCTGTAAGATCCACAAGGACAGGAATTTTGTCCATCTCGCTCACCTCCGTTTCCCTGATTTCCAGAACAGTGCGAGTGTGGTGGGCACAATCCTAACTCAGAGGACCCATGGGAGTTTGTCCCAGAACAAACTGGGATCCATGGGCTCTATCAATGAGAAGGGAATAAAGAACCTAGCTGCTCTATTAGCTGTTTCTGATTCCCTCATTGCTCCCACAGGTCCCATTCCTTTAGATGCCTCCCTTTTCCCCCTGCCTCTCACCTCCCCTTGCCTCATTTCCTTAGAGGTTAAATTAGGGGAAAGGAAGTCAGAGTGTGTATCCCATTTGCCTATAGACTCACTTCTCAACGATCCCCATAAAACACTTTTCCCATAAGCAAAAATTCTTGACGTGTTTCATGGTTCCCTTGGTAGGTTTGTAGAAGTCCATAAAACTCAAATGTAATTGTAACACTGAAGAATCGTTTTTCCTCTACTTTTTTTCACCACTGAAGGTTATTTCATCTGCTTCGTGGTATAAGTGCCTCTTGTGAACAACCTTATGAATCCAAATCGCAGACAACCAAATTTAATTTTTTCATTGGACGATTCTCTGGTTTACTATCTCCCTTCTATTACTGATGTATAATTTTATTGTTCTTTAAAGCTTAGGGTACAGCTTCTTTTTTTATATATGTAACTGTGGTTTGGTATTTTTGTATGTAGTTATTGGCCAAAATCTACAAAATGCCCTTGAAGCCAATATTTCTGAGCGGGCGGCTTGCTAGCTTGCCTCGAAGACTTCAGGAGCAGTCAGCAAGCAGTGAGGACGGAATTGAGTCAGTTCTGTCCGATTTTGATGACGACACTGGTAAGGTCATTGATTGGACTAACCCAGGTTATTTGCTATGTTCAAAGTAGCTTATATCATACGAATCATCATTCTTTTATGTTGTTATTGTTTGTTAGTCTGTTAGAACAAGTCTTCCTAAGGTTTCCATGGATGCAACAAAAACATTTTACAATTGATGCCTCCATCCAAACCCATCCATTTGACATGGGTGCCTTTATCTAAAACCAATGCAGGTTTGCAGATTCCACTAAATGCCATTTCTAACTCCAAATTCACTTGAATTTAGCAATTTGGAATGTGGTTGCATCGATGCACTGGTACTTAAATTGGCTGATAATTGTCTTCAATACCTTTTAGGAAACAGTCATTTTGTAATTATTTCCTGCAGGACTATTTGGTTAGAGACTGGGGGAAGTTAAGCTGTTACTGAAGAGAATCTATCTGTGACCGGGGAAGCTGGAGGCTCATTAAAACAATACTTTAAAGAATTTGTTTCAAATAGATCCCATGTAATCTCCTATGAATTAGAGTTCAATCTAGTAGCTTTGGTTTATTGTTGATCATTTTCAGAGGGTTTAACCAATGTTCATGCTTGCTCCCTTCTGTCTCAGAAGGCCCCATTCTGTTCCAGATCTAGAAATGGAAACAACAGTGCTAAAGAGGCCTAGTTTCTGAGTTTAGGTTGTTTCAAACTCTTAGAAAAGGACTTTGTTGAGAGGTTTTTGTTTATTTATTTATTTTACTGTTACAAATTTATTTTGCTGTTACAAACTCATTTGTAGGGGTGGCAGGAAGATTTACTTTTTTTTTTTTAGACTTTGTTGGTAGTTTAAGTTGTCAGGCTTTTGTGTTTTTTTTTTTCTTTTTTTAATTACATTTTTTTATAAGAGTTACAAACTGTAAAATCTCACTAGTCACAGTAAATCTCACTAGTTCAGACCAATTGTGAGGAAGAATTAAGAAATAAAAATCTAAAGTAGAGAACACTTTAAAATATTGGAAATTGGCTAAATGTTGCCTAATAGAGGTCTAATCTTAACAACTATATAAAAAACCAAGCCTGTTGCTATCCAGTCGATCCCAGCTTGTAGGATTCATTTTTACTTAGCATCTAAAACCTCCAGCCCAGATAATTATACACACAAGCCAATGCTGCTTACCCATGATACATTCTTTAAAACAGCTGTAAGCGGTTTGTGTATGTAACAGTGAACATTCCCCTTTCCATCTTGAACAAACCATTAATCCATTCATTTTTTTCTAGCAAGCCTATTATGAATAAAGTTCAGGCAAGCGCTTACCTAAATTATCCAACATTATGAATTCACTGAGGGCTTTAAAATTATAATAATATATGAAACATAGCTAGATCATAGAAAAGAAAAGCTTTAATATTAAAAAAAAATTCTCACCATTGACATATTCTCAG
Source organism: Loxodonta africana (assembly GCF_030014295.1). Taxonomy (NCBI): domain Eukaryota; kingdom Metazoa; phylum Chordata; class Mammalia; order Proboscidea; family Elephantidae; genus Loxodonta; species Loxodonta africana. The sequence continues at coordinate 206,181,846 of NC_087342.1, forward strand.
ATATTGTTCCTCTGGTTCCCAATGGCAAATACTTTTTTTTTAACCTTTTTCTATGGTAATTCCACACATATGCAAAGTAGACAGAATGATATAATGAACCATCGTGTACCCATCACCCAGCTTCAGCTATGATCAGCCTATGGCCAATCTTGTATCATGTGTCTCTCTCTCCATATTCTTCGTTTTCATATTATTTTAAAGAAAATTCCAAACATCATAGCATTTTACCTGTAAATATATCAGTATGTATCTTTAAAGATAACCACAGTACCATTATTACAAACCATTGCAATAACTTAAATAGCATCAAATTTCTAGTCAGTGTTAACATTTCCAACTATGTCAAATTACTTTCAAGATTCCCATGAGGTCTGTACTTTGTGACTGGTTGACGTCTCTTTATTTTCTTTTAATCCATCTCTCTCCCTCTTCTTTGCAATTTTGTTTAAAAAGTGAAATCCTTTGTCTTGTGGAGCTTTCTTGTGTATTTTATTGGTTGCACACCCACAATGATGTTCAACATCTTTCTGTCCTGTGCATGTCCTCTGCTTGTCCATACCTGCTCATATTTTGGTGTTCATGAGAATCTCCTGTCGTCTAATTTTATATGTTTGTCCGTGGGGTTCAGTTTTCCCTCCTTGCAACCAGTATATTAAAAAAATTATGGTAGTTTTTTTTTAATGGGAATATTTAAAAACTGCAATGCCATTGTCTAATATAGTTACCTTTTGCAGGAAAACTAGCAGTGAAGGATTAAAATAAAAATGTAGGCTGGACTATTTTTGCATAGAACTTCAGGTCCTTTTATATTTTTGTACCCAACTCTAGGTCCTTTTATATGAAGCTAGAGAAACTGAGTCCTTTCTCTGCATCAGCTGTTTGAGCTGTTGACTCACATACTTCAGAAGGCAGTGATGAGCAGGAATGTAGGCTCATATAGTGCTCAAGTTAATGACAAAACTAGAATTGTTTGGAACAGTAACAAAAATTCCATGTTTTTCCTCTCACCTAGTAATATGCAGCATGAATAGTTAGTATCTTATTTTAAAAAATGAAACTCTTAGAAGAAGAAGAGAGGTGTACTGCGGGATGTATTGTTCTGGGAAGACAATCCCTTTTGACGCTATGAGCATCATTTCCCCATGCGTGAGCAGCATAGACAGTGGTTTGTATGTATGCAGGATTCAGAGAGTACCATAACTGCAAACTGAAACTTGGACAAATAAAAGTGATTTATAGATGCTGGCACATTGTCTCCATAAACAACTGCCTCCTATGCCATAGCCAGAACTGGTTGGTGCCCAGCTACCAGTACTGAATGTTTTAAATGTTCTATAGAAGAATCCTGATGAAAGGGAAGGGGGCAGGAAATGTGGAACAGAATTTCAAATTTTCATGGGTTCCAGACTTCCTGAAGCCATTGAGGCTGGATGAACCCCTGAAACTATTGCCTTGACATGATCTTTAAGCTTTAGTTAAACCGAAACTATCCCCTGATGTCTTCTTTGAACCAAACATAGTTTAGCATAACTAATAAAGAATGTCTGCCTTGAGCATTATGCCCTTTTAAAGAACTATCTATATGGAATCAAACTGACAACAGCAACTTGAAAGGTTAGACAGGAAGGTGGGGACAGTGAGTTTAAGCAATTGAGAAAAGGAAGGTGAGAATGGTTGTACAATTTGAGGAATGTAGTCAGAGACACTGAACTGTACACACAGAAATTGTTGAATTGGTGTACATATTGCTGTGTATATTTTCAACAACAATAAAAATAAAAAATGAAAAGCCATAAAAAATGATTTATAGATTGTGAAAAAAAAAATCGGAGATGAATGATAGACCCTTGAAAAAAATGAGGCAATGAGAACAGAAGATAGACTAAGGTGATGAAAAAAAAAAAAAAAAGGTGATGAAAGGGATATTTTATTATTTTGCTATTAGCTCCCGAGAAATCTGACCATCATTTCAATTAAGTAGAATTCACATACCATGCCATCATCTTCTTGAAATGAAAAGAAATATTGGCATCTTTCCCGTTGACTTTGTCAAAACATGTCAATTATAAGCTGCTGGTGTATCTAGGTACTCACATCCTTACAGCTCTTGACAGTGTGTAGAACCCTGTTAAATGCACTGTTGAATTTGATCTTGCAGTGATCACTGTGTTGAAGTGGGTCTTACAGAGGCTGTTTTTGGGATTCCAGGTCTGATAGAAGTCTGGATCATCTTACTTGAGCAGTTAACAGCTGCTGTGTCCAATTGCCCACGTCAGCACCAACCGCCAACCTTGGACTTACTCTTTGAGCTGTTGAGAGATGTTACCAAAATACCTGGTAAATATTTTTATGTCTTCCAGTGAATTGTTATATGTTTAACTTTCAGGAGGGTATTTCTGTGAGTATCCATCTGTTTTACTGTTTCACATATAATAGATGCTCAATGAATGTTGATTGGCCAGAATGCAGTTAGGTTTAAGATATGTCTAGTGTATTGTTTGCATGTCTGCCTATCCGCCCATTTACAAATACTGTGTGGTGGCCAGTTAGTTTGAGCCCCATGTTAACGGAGCCAAGACTGAGGTATCAGTGCTTCCATAAGCCAATTGGTTTTGCTCTGTTCTGTGATTACAGTCTTCCTCCTTGACCAGATCTCTCAGTCACATGCTCTTGGGCCCCAGGATGTCTGTAGGGCTCACCAAGTCTACCACTGAAATGACAAACTACTCAAAAGTATATGCAGTATAAAGATAGCAGCATCTTGTTGCTATAAAGCTCACAGGTGATTATATTTGGAAAAAGACCTTTGGTAATCACCTAGTACAGCCCCTCATAGTACTGGAGAAGAATTGCTCTCAGGAATTTATTTCTTGTTCTGAATTAATCAAGTGTAGCATGCATGTTATTCATCCAGTTTTCCCAAGCTCAAAGATATATTTTTATAGAAATTTTTACTAACAGAATCAGAACCCCAAATGGAAACACTAGCTAATTCCATATAGTAATGAGAAGAGTTCTGTATTCATCATAAATTCATGAAGACTTGATGATGGATGCTGTTTTAAAATATAGTTACCTTTTGCAGGAAAATTAGAAGTGAAGCATTAAAATAAAATGTAGATGGACTAATTTGTAATCCAACTCCAGTCCTTTTGTATGAATGTAGAGACATTGAGTCCTTTCTATACATCAGCTCTTTGATGTCAGAATTTTTTTTTCTCAGAAAAACCACCATAGCTACTCTTGTAATTTAAAAAACTTTCCACCTAAGAATAAGCAGATATTTTATAGAATTAATTCTAACTCTGTCTTACTGTTAGGTACCATCTTCTCCTTTTACATTTATTGCCACAAACTGTGTATAAAGAGCATTTAATAGTTCTACTCTTAGGAATCTATCATCTAAGGAGATTAACAGTAAAGCAGACAAAAATGTGTATATAAGTATGTTCAGAGAAATGTCTGGAATACCAGAAATATTATACACGCCCTAAATGGAAAGCAAATTATGTTAAAGCCATGTACATATTATGCAGGCCTGAAATTTAATATTTTTGAAGAATATTTAATATGAATAGCTGTTTACAAGGCACTATTAAAATATAAATATTATGGAATACAGTCTCAGCTACATGAAAATGTATGTATTTATAAATACACACATACACATAAATGTGCTCTCAAAAGTTACTAGACTACTTCAAAATGTGATTACCTCTGTGGGTTTTTATTTTCATGTATTTTCCATGTTTATTCCAAAAGCATGCCTTGAAGCACAAAGATTTTTATTATAGCATTGTCTATAAAGCAAAAAATTAGAAACATCTTAGATGTCCATCAGTAAAGGAATGGATAAATTGTCGCATATACATACAGTGGGATAATGTGTGGCACTAAAAAACGAGGACTATCGGAATTTGCTGATATACAGTGATCGCTAACATATATTGTTAAGTGAAAAAAAAATCAAACTTCAGACCAATGTTTACAGTATCCCCATTTGTGTAAAAAAAAAAAAAAGCTTAAAACCCCAATATCTCTCTCTGTTTCATATAACCCAGTGCTGTCTAGATTTACATCTGGGACTAAGAATTGGTCAAGTGATACTTTTATCAGTATTTTAATTTTTTTAAGAATATATTCATGTATTACTTATATAATTAAAATCATGCAGAAACAAAAAAGAAAAATGCCACTGAAGAGCATACATTCTCCCATCAGTGGTGTCTTAATCATCTAGTGCTGCCGTAACAGAAATATCACAAGTGGATGGCTTCAATAAACGGAAGTTTATTCTCTCACAGTCTAGTAGGCTAAAAAAAAAAAAAAACAGTGGACTAGAAGTCCAAATTTGGGGTGTTGGCTCTAGAGCAAGGTCCTTGTCATCAATCTTCCCCAGGTCTAGGAGAGTCTCAGCACAGAGACCCCAAGTCCAAAGGATAGGCTCTGCTCCCGGTGCTACTTTCTTGGTGGTATGAGGTCCCGCTGTCTCTCTGTTCACTTCTCTCTTTTGTATCTCAAAAGACATTGGCTCAAAACACAACCTAATCTAGTAGATTGAGTCCTGCCTCATTAACATAACTGCTGCTAATCCCCTCTCATTAACATCATAGAGATAGTATTTACAACACACAAGAAAATTACATCAGATGACAAAATGGTGGACAATCACACAATACTGGGAATCATGGCCTAGCCAAGTTGACGGACATTTTGGGGGACACAATTCAATCCATGACAAGTGGTAAATTCTTTTTTCTTGCTCCTTCTTAGAGAATGGTAAGATCCTTCAAGAGAGATTGGCAATGCCAAATGATGGCAAAGAGCTCTCCTTTTATTACAGGATTGTTGCTGAGGACACAATTCTGATGCCAACTTTCCTTTTTCAGGACCAGGCTTTGGTATCTATGCAGTCGTTCATCTTCTCCTTCCTGTGATGTCCCTTTGGCTCCGTCGTAGCCACAAAGACCATTCTTACTGGGACGCGGCCTCTGCTAATTTCAAGCACGCCATTGGTCTGTCCTGTGAGCTGGTGGTCGAACACATTCAAAGCTTTATACATTCAGGTATCTATTTTGCCAGAGCAGTTCTTTGAGTATTTTAGTAGACAGCATCATTGACTAAATACCTTCAGTAAATACCTAATGGTGCATGGTTTTTGTCCTAGGAATTATTAAAATAGAATTGCATGTTCAATGCCAGCCCTCTAGTAGTAGATTTCCCAAGAGAAAACTGATGCCTATGTGTCCTCTACAAAATAATCAAACAGAATACTCTCTCTATATAGAGAGGCAATTAAAAATAAAATGTATAATAAGCAGGTTTAGGGTATCTGTGCATTAGGAGAGGCAAGTTCAAGTATGTAATAAAGAAGAAATAGCCTATACGTTGGGGTTAGTGAGGGGCTATATCCTGTTGTCCTGCTTTATCTGGGGAAGTTAGATGGAGGAGGAAGGGTTTTTTGAAAAGACTTCAATTATGGGCAAGAAATTGCCTAACAAGTTAGGGATGAACAGAGGATTCTTCATATTTGCGGCACCTAGAGAAAGATATGAAAGTGTGGGGTGAAACAGTATGTTTGAAGTGAGCAGATGAAAAGGAAGATGGAGGCAGGGGAGATGGGTGGTACCAGTGAAGAAACATTTGTGAAACACTGATTCTTGCTCATGATCTGCCACGAGAAAATCTGGAAGTTTGGGACTAGAGGAAACATCCATTCAAACCACAGTTTATAAATAAAAGGGAAAGACATATGCAAGTATAAGGGAGAAGGCAAGTGAAGAAGAGTCCCTTGTTGGAGAAGGTAGAAAAACTACTGAGAATGTTGACCCCTAAAGGGAGAGGCACAAAGAAAAGATAAACTGTGCCTTTGCTACGTTCAGGAAGAACAGATTGCACTGCAAAAAGAACACTAATTGAAAAAGAAAACAAGTGGTTGTTTCCACATGTCAGTGTAACTGTAAACCTAACGATAGATGTTCTTGCCCAGCATGGGACCCTAGAGGATTCCACTGAAGTTTGTTCTGTGGCGTCACAAGAAGTTTTGAGGAAAAGAATGAAGATGTATCCCTTGAATCGGGCAAATAGAATGTGGTCTTAAAGTCTTATTTTCTTTAGTCCGATGATAGCATACAGGATGAAACCAGACTAACAAGGTTCAAGAAATATTAGGACTAAAATGTTAGGACTACAGTCTTTTTGTTTTTTTTAAAGCATTTACTCCAGATAGCAGAAGTAATAAAAGTATACATTTTTAGAATTTTAATTTTTAGCTGGTATTCAGGTTATATATGTCCTGTTGTTTAAGTAGGTAAATGATATACTTTGAAAAATGTCATCAACACATAAAAGTATACCACATTTTTTCACCTTGACATATCTAGAAATGGATGAAACAAGCTGAAATTGGATAAAAGCTAAGAAAATTGTTTTGTTTTGATATAGCCATTTTTTCCCATTGTTCTATTTCTTTTTTCCAGATACCTATATACTTAAAACTAGACTTTCCTCTTTTGCTACAGATGGCCATTTCAACCTGTGCTTTACAATAAAGTTGAGTGAAATCTTGATTTTACTTTTCCCTGTAGATATCAGGTATGAGAGTATGATCAACACCATGCTGAAGGACCTCTTTGAGTTACTGGTAGCGTGTGTGGCCAAGCCCATGGAAACCATCTCCAGAGTGGGCTGCTCCTGTATTAGGTGAGAAAAATGTTCTTTGGCTTTCCACAGAATAGGAATTTTCATTCTGAAATCCAAGGGAATTAAAGGAGCACTGGTGGCATGATGGTTAAGTGCTCGGCTGCTAACCAAAAAGTTGGTGGTTTGAACCCAGTAGCCATTCTGTAAAAGAAAAAAAGATGTGGCAGTCTGCTTCCGTAAAGATTTACAGCCTTGGAAATCCTCTGGGGCAGTTCTGCTCTGTCCTGTTGGCTCACTATGAGTTGGAAGAAACTCGATGGCAATAGGTTTTATAAGTAAAAATGTCTCTGTTCTAGTAACTTCAGTACTGTCAGCAAATATTATGTAAAGTATTATACAAGATACTGTGGTGCATGGACAGTGATGTAAACCAAGGGCCCTGCTCTGAATGAGCTTATATTCTATTCAGAAAGACATAACAGAGATAGTCACATGAAAAAATCGTAATAGTAAGGAGTAACTAGTAAATGCCAAGAAAGCACAAGAGGTCTGGGGCATAGGATGGTCAGGAAGGACTTCATTAGAGTCAGCTCCCCTAAGGTACAGAGCATAATGTTTTAAATATTCTCACTGAATTCCCTTTCCTTTATCTAGGCCAACGCATAAATGTTTTATTTCCTACTGAAAGGCAAATTACATAAACTATGAAATCTATATTCTCCTATAAGGAAAAGACAGGAAAAAAATATATAGTCATCTGTATTTTATAATTTGCTTTGAATTGTGAAGAGGAAGAAAAGTAGACACTTCTGTTTTCTTTTATGTAAGATAAAATGATAAAATTTTCCTTCAACTTCTATTTTCCATTGGTCTTCTAAATTTACAAAAACTTCCATTAAAAAAAAAAAGTTTTATTGTACTTTAGGTGAAGGTTTACAGAACTAGCTTCTCATTAAACAATTAGTACACATATAGTTTCATGACATTGGTTACTAACCCCCTATGATGGGTAAGATTTTGGTAGGTGGGGACTTTTCAAGCAGGGGAACAGCATGAACTAATGTATGGAGGTGGGAATTATAGGTGACAACAATAGGGTTTTTTGTTGCTGTTTTATTTGTTTGGTATTTGTGGAGGAAGGAGCCCTGGTGGTGCAGTAGTTAAAGTGCTTGGCAGCTAACGAAAAGGTCAGCAGTTCAAACACACCAGCCACTCTGTGGGAGAAAGATGTGGCAGTCAGCTTCCATAAAGATTCACAGCCTTGGAGACTCTATGGGGCAGTCGTACTCTGTCCTATAGGGTCACTATGAGTTGGAATCGACTCAACAACAGTGGTGTTTTTTGTTTGTTTTTGTTTTGTGGAAAATGGGGCTAGAAGGAAAATTGGTACAGAATATAGAGTCTTACATGTATTTAAATGCTAGTACATTCATTTGTAATGGGGAGCCCTTAACATTTTTATATTGAAATGGCTTAGGAAACTTTCTTTTGACAATGAAATACCAGATGGACTGAAGAAGAGTGATGAGACAGAAAGAGTTGTCAGGACACTAGGGAATAAATCTCTGCATGAATCTCTGCACGAGTCTATAAGGATCTATTTGGATTCAAGACTTCTCTCGTTTCTCTGGGCAGGTATGTCCTTGTGACAGCAGGGCCAGTGTTCACTGAAGAAATGTGGAGACTTGCGTGCTGTGCCCTGCAGGAGGCCTTCTCTGCTACCCTCAAGCCAGTGAAGGTAAATTGCTCTGAGGAGAGAGCCGGAACAGATCCAAATCTTCCTTAGCTTCCTGGTGCTTCCTCACATTAGGCACTTGGATTCTGCCTTCCTACTCAAAGCAGGCAGTGTCACTTGAAATCTGGCAGATGTTGAGGAAGAAGTTGCTGGGTTAGTACTTTTGTCCTAGCCAACACCGTCAACTGACAGTTGCTGTTGTTGTTTTGGAACCCTGGTGCAGTGCAGTGGTTAAGAGTTTGGCTGCTAACAAAAAGGTCAGGAGTTCGAATCCACCAGGTGCTCTTTGGAAACCCTAGGGGGCAGTTCTGTTTTAATGGACAGTGGTAGATCCGAGATAGAGCCTGGTGCCATGAACGTGGATGCCCACAGTGAACGTCTGCTGTGTTTCTCTTTAGGACCTGCTGGGCTGCTTCCACAGTGGCACTGAGAGCTTCAGTGGGGAAGGCTGCCAGGTGAGGGTGGCGGCCCCCTCTTCCTCCCCTAGTGCCGAGGCAGAGTACTGGCGCATCCGAGCCATGGCTCAGCAGGTAAGGTTGGGGTTTTTGATGTCAGGGATTCTCGGGGGCTCTTGAAGCTTGACATACCTGTTATGAATCTTTCCTAAAGGTCTTGCATCACCAACCAGCCTTTCTATTCCCTTGGGGACATATGCTTCCCCCTTTGAACTCTTGCTGGTACCATTTCCTCACCAGGAATGACTTAACCCAGTCAATAGTTTCCTTCTTTCCACCATCATGTGCTTGTTGCAAACTCCAAGGGCCCACATCAGATTTTTTCTGCAGCCTCACCACTGTACTTTATACATAATTGCTTACAGTCCTTATAATGATTTGCTTAAATATGTTACTGCTAGACTACTGTACCTTAAGGATAGCAAACTCATTAAGCACAGAGCTTAATATTTACAAGCTGCTTAATAAATTTGAATGATCATATCATGCATTCATAGTTGAATATAACTGATTATTAAAATTAAAATTTATCTCCCTATGAAGGAATTACTATGTACCAATGAGTTTTTCTTCTTGAGACACACATAAGAAATTACAAAAGTTGGTTGTGAGCTCAGAGCAAATTCTGTGTATTTACCTTATTACTAGAGCAAGGCATAAAACAACAAGCAAAATAAGTCTGACTAGTAACTAGAACACAAACCAAGAGGATGGTCCTCCAAAGTGATAGCTTCTATAAATAGGAAGCCATTGCAGATAGAGAACTTCCCTCTGTGCATATAGGAGTCTTTTCAACACACCACACAGAGAGAGTATTAAAATGCCAATGGAATCTTCTTCTGAAATGGATCATTAATGGAGGAGAAGAGCAGAAAAACATTTATTGAATCTTTCACTTAATATTTCTGTTTCTTTTTCAGTCCTAACCCTTCTCCTATATTCACTTTTAAAATAACCCTGCATTAAATGATCTGTTAATTCTTACAAGATTTGGAAAAGGTTCCTTAAAAAAAAAAAAAGCTAACAGTATTTCCAAAAAGAAGTGGAAAAGGTAAATCATGGAAAATGAAATCATTTGGATCAGATATCCCAAAAGTAGTTACTATTTTTCTTAGTCACACCTCTCATAATCTGGTAGAATTATCTTGCTTATCAGTAGTCGTGATAGAAGTCCTAATTAATTTCTTATTCCTGTGTTGAATATTATATAACAAATGGAGGACTTCTTTATGTACTCTTAATTAATATTAAATGTCAGTACTTGCTAGTTGGAGCGTACTGAATTGTCCTGTGATAGAGCAGTAGGGCTGTTAGTATATGTATCAGCAGCTAATATGTATAGAGTATTTACTCCTCTGTTCTAATGCTTTGCATATGTAATACACATATATTAGCTCATGTAATTCTCAACAAATGTACCAGGAAGGAAGCCATTATCATCCCCGTTTTATAGGCGAGGAAACTTGTAAAGAGAATAAGCCGCTTGCCAAAGGCCACCCAGCTAATCCCAGTGGAGTCAGGTCGAGGACCAGGGAATTTTGAACTGTACTTTTGTATGTCCATGCAGGTGTTTATGCTGGACACCCAGTGCTCACCAAAGACTCCAAACAACTTCGATCATGCTCAGTCCTGTCAGCTCATCATTGAGCTGCCTCCTGATGAGAAACCAAATGGACATACCAAGAAAAGGTAAGCCACTAAGCCTGGCCATGGAAGGAGCTTATTTATTATTCCCAACTTTTACTCATTATCAAGCTTAGACCAAAGATACTAAAAACATTTGCAATATCATCTAGCAAAGGCTTTCACAAAAAAACTTTTGGCCTTTTAACCTAATTGCCTAGATTTTATACATATTGTAATTGTTGTTAATTGTAATTCGAGGCTGGGTTCAGACTGTTTCTGTAAGAAATACATAAACTGCTCTAGAAACAATAAAGCTGTCAGGAAACCAAGAGATCTGTGCCCTGCCACAAGAAATTTTCTTTTTAAATATAGTAAAACCTGTGAAAGCTGGAACTTGTGTAAAATAAACCTGTCAGAGAAGGAAAACAAAAATATTTTCCACTAAAAGGAGTGACAGAAAAGTGGTAAGACTGCATCCTTTCAAAGACAGAAAACTCGCAAGATCTGGAAAAGCAAGGCAGTCGAGTTCTGGCTCTCACAGGTTTCACTGCCATTCTGCTGAAAAAATGTTGTTCCTGGAGTTGAAGTTGGAGTGACAGAACTTTCCCAGTTTTTAAACTCCTGACACACTAATAGTGATGACGACAAATATTTCAGCATTATACGCGAAATACCATGGGTAGCTACAGCCACTCCTCACTTACTGACGTGGTTACATTCCAAAGACCAGGTTGTTATGCAAAAATTGGCATTTTGTGAAAATGGAGGATGACCACATTGGATGACAAAATGGATGATGCCTACATCATTACATAACCTCAACCATCACAGCCAGCTTTACTCTTGCCTCACGCTTCAGTGTTTGTTACTGCCAGACGTACATTGTTAATGCGCAAAAGTCAGGTAGTAGATTTTTTACTGTTGTCGAAAATGCTAAATGTCTGATAATGAGCTTGTCAATAAGTGAGGAATAGGTGTAGTTTGGTTCCTGCAACGCCAGACTACAATAAGGTTTCTAAGAAAAAAGGGTAAAGGATTAGAAAAATTAAAATAGAACTCCACAGGAATGATTACACTTTTGATTTGATGTTTTAATGTATTACTTCTAACTATGAAAAAATGTGTCATATCCCATAATTGTGTCTTATTAAAATTTTTAATAAAAATTATCCTGTTTGTTTCCTAAGACTTGATAATTCTTAATTCAGTATCATAATATATCTAACTCTACAGCTCCTGAAATTTAGAAAGTGTCAGGAATTCCATTAAAATGGTTATCATGTAATGCTTCAAAAGGTTTGCCCTTTTTTAAGGAAGACTTGAGAATGCAGGTCATTCTGTATTCTGAAATGTATAATGTCTGGATCACTTTCAAGTAACTGATATAAGGCTATTAATCAACCCTATTCTTTTCATTTGAAGTGTTTCCTTCAGGGAAATTGTGGTGAGCTTACTGTCTCATCAAGTGTTACTCCAGAACCTATATGACATTTTGTTAGAAGAGTTTGTCAAAGGCCCCTCTCCGGGAGAGGAGAAGACGATCCAGGTGCCAGAGAGCAAGCTGGCCGGCTTCCTCAGGTACATCTCCATGCAGAACTTAGCAGTCATATTTGACCTGCTGCTGGACTCATACAGGACAGCCAGAGAGTTCGACACCAGCCCTGGGTTAAAGTGCCTACTAAAGAAGGTGTCAGGCATTGGGGGTGCGGCCAACCTTTACCGCCAGTCTGCAATGAGTTTTAACATTTATTTCCATGCACTGGTATGTGCTGTCCTCACCAATCAAGAGACCATCACTGCCGAGCAAGTGAAAAAGGTCCTTTTTGAGGATGATGAGAGAAGCACAGATTCTTCCCAGCAGTGCTCATCAGAAGATGAAGACATTTTTGAGGAAACTGCCCAGGTCAGCCCCCCAAGGGGCAAGGAGAAGAGGCAGTGGAGGGCAAGGATGCCTTCTCTAAGTGTCCAGCCTATCAGCAATGCAGACTGGGTGTGGCTGGTCAAGAGGCTTCACAAGCTATGCATGGAGCTGTGCAACAACTACATCCAGATGCACTTGGACCTGGAAAACAGTATGGAAGAGCCGCCTGTCTTCAAGACTGACCCTTTCTTTATCCTTCCCTCCTTCCAGTCAGAGTCATCTACTCCATCCACGGGGGGCTTCTCTGGGAAAGATACCCCTCCTGAGGATGACCGAAGTCAAACACGGGACCACATCAACGAGTGTTCGAGTCTGAGGGGAGGCACTGGGGACACGCTGATGCTGCCTCCAAGCCCCAGAGTGGATAAGAAGGACACCAGCCAGAAGAAGGAGTGGTGGGAGAATGCTGGCAACAAAATCTACACCATGGCGGCCGACAAAACCATCTCAAAGTTGATGACTGAATACAAAAAGAGGAAACAGCAGCACAACCTGCCCACATTTGCCAAAGAGGTCAAAGTGGAGAAGAAAGGAGAGCTGCTGGGCTCAAGGGGCCAGGGCTCCCCACTGCTTCAGCGGCCCCAGCACTTGATGGACCAAGGTCAGATGCGGCATTCCCTCAGTGCAGGCCCTGAGCTCTTGCGGCAGGAGAAGAGGCCCCGCTCGGGCTCCACAGGGAGTTCCCTGAGTGTGTCTGTGAGAGATGCTGAAGCACAGATCCAGGTATGTTCCTGCTGCCCAGGGGATGTAGGGAGGAGCGGCTGGAAATGCAGGCCATGAGGTTGGTTTTCAAATAACAGACTTGTTCATCCTCACAGAGTGTTGATACACACTCTAAAATTGGATATAAAGCCAATATGGGATTCATTTACCTCAAAGTAAGGTGATTCCCTGACCTAAGACACAAGATCTGTGTTACTGTATCAGTGTGAAACTGAAATTACATTCCCCAGTGCTTTCAGGCACTGTGTGTATGCTTTGCCGTCGACTTGGTTCTGACACACACACCACGTGTGTCAGACTAGAACTGCACTCCATAGAGTCTTCTTGACTAATCTTACAAAAGTAGATCCATAGGCCTTTCTTCTTTGGTGAGTCTGGGTGCAGTCGAACCACCAACCTTCTGCACCACCCAGGGACCTTATGAAAATTGGAAAATCACCTATATAAATAAGCTGAAGCTTATGAAACTGATAGACATTTAACTGGAATTAAGTCCTTACTTTATTTGAAGAGGGCATTTAAGAAATTCTATAGTTACAAAGCATTATTGTGTGGTAATACCAATGAATTGTTCTCATCTCAAGCTTTTCTAACCCATCCCAGGCGCATAAACATTCTCTTTCTTCAAAGGGCGTTGAGTGTGCCTGTTCCTTCATATATATATATATATTTTTAATTCTATGGTACATCAAAAATGAGTTTGAGAAGAGATGGGATAGGAAGAAAGAGAAACAGAGGAATCTAGAGAAAGGCATTTAAAAATAATCTGAATGTTTATCTTAAGTTGTAGACCCCTGTCACAGGCCTAAGAAGTTTAAGAGGATGTGGAGCTATTGGTTTCTATAAACCTATATAGGAATTCTTAGAGTAAACATAAATTGGAATTAGTAAGAGCTCTGCAAGATGCTTCGTTTTCCTTTGTACTATCTTAAACTAGAACTTTGCAATTCAGAATCCACAAAAATTATCTTAGACTACAGCTTTGAAAGTATCCAGTCAAATTGAGATGTATGGTATTCTTTAACAGACCACTTTTTTTAGCAACTCATAAATCTTAATTGCTTTTTCATGTCTTAGGGCTTTGTTGTGATTTTTAAAGTTATCCTAAATTAAAGCATGTATATTCCAAGTTATGGGATAGCTCCAAAGTTGGAGCCCTGGCGATGAAGTGGCTAAACAGCTTGGCTGCTAACCAAAAGGTTGGCAGTTAGAATCTGCCAGCCGCTCCTTGGAAACCCTATAGGCCGGTTCTGCTATGTCATATAGGGTTGCTTTGAGTTGGAATCGACTTGACAGCAATGGGTATGGATTTATTTTCCAAGTTATCTAGGCATTATAAAGAAATTTAAATTATTGTGGCCTATGGAAATCTCATTATGAGAAGTTTTTTTTTTTTTAATTTAAGGAATAAGTTTGTGAAAGTTGAAAATAAAGCATTTCTTATATTAAACATGGGGTCACTTGGTGGCACAGTTAAGCGCTCAGTTCGAACTCACCCAGAGGCAGATCTGCTATCGATCTGCTTCCAAAAGGTCACAGCCGTGAAAACCCCGTGGAGCACAATTCTCCTCTGCAACACATGGAGTTGCTGTGAGTCAGAAATAACTCAATAGCAATTGGCTTGGTTTTTGGTTTTAATGTTATCTGTGTCGCTGCCCATCCTTATATATGTGAATTTAAAAGGAGAGTTTATTATAGGCATATCAAATTTAAAAAATGCCTATAATAAACTCTCCTTTTAAATTCACATATATAAGGATGGGCAGAGACACAGATAACATTAAAACCAAAAACCAAGCCAATTGCTATTGAGTTATTTCTGACTCACAGAGGAGAGACTAATTTATTGGTGCTTTTTTTAAAGCCTGAGAAAACCTATTAATAGATTGGGAGGGTACAGCCACATCTGAGGGTTCCAATAAAACCATGGGAGAAAGCTCTAATTCTCGTAAATCCTTTCTCGTAGGCGTGGACCAACATGGTGCTAACAGTTCTCAATCAGATTCAGATCCTTCCAGACCAGACCTTCACTGCCCTCCAGCCAGCAGTGTTCCCATGCATCAGCCAGCTGACCTGTCATGTGACCGACATCAGAGTTCGCCAGGCTGTGAGAGAATGGCTGGGCAGAGTGGGCCGTGTGTATGACATCATTGTATAGAAGATTCATATTTCATTCCCAAGGAAATAAAATAGCAAGGGTTAGAGTATACCTGCTAACCCAACTGATACCATTTTCCCCACCACCAGCCCCATCTAAATTCGTGTCTCACAGAAATGTTCCCTAATGTAAAAAAAAAAGCCTTCCTAGCTATTCCGTAACTAATCAGCATTGGGACCATTTGGATACTGAGGTGGTATCTAGATGACACAAATGATACTCTGATTTTGCACATTATTTCAGAAAAGACTCCCTTCCTTGACACATCTTTTTAAATCTTGAAGTTTATTTCCCAGTGCTTTTGCTTGCAATGTCCCTAAATGGGTCAATTTCAAGGACTACTTTGAAAACACTACATTGATCCATTTGACTCGCCATTTTAAAAATAAATGCAATTTGATATGATATCTGCTAGTAAGTCAAGCTGATGTATAAATACTCAGATATTATTAATTAGAGGAAGATTTGGATGATGACTATAGGCTTGATGGGGAAGAAAACAGCTGCAAAAATATATTCTTGGGTGTAATGAGAAAGGGATGTATTTTGCTGCAAAATATTCCAGAACATTTCAGAATTGTTCTTAAGTTATCATTATCAAGCTTCTCAGGTTGGTATATACCAACTTCCCATGTAAGGTACTGTTGTGCCTTTATTGCCCTACTTCTAGAGGAAGAAACTTCTTTCCTGGCAGGTTTCAGTCTGTGGCATGGCAGTCTTTGACACAGAGTCCCCAGTGATATTGGCTGATACATGTATTTCGCCAACAGACGTCAGACTGACCAGCCACCTTGCTGTCTCATTAGTCTTTCCCTCTGCTCCCAAGACAAACAAGGAAAGAAGAAATGGTGCCTTAGCCCCTTGTTGCACAGACATTTCTATGCCCCACAGATATCTGAACATAAGGTATAGCATTTAGTTTTTAAGAAAACAAAACATTAAAAAATGCAACTCATATCAATACCCTTGGAGGAAAGGAACTCAGAGTCCTCCATCCAGTGAGCTGACTTCTCAGGGAATGGGGGGGCAGGAAGTGTAAGGTAGGGAAACAGCTAGAAGGGCTGGGGAAGGAGATATGATATAATCATATTAAGTCTTGATTTAAGAAACTGGCAGATTTAATTTTAAATATCATACAACAATTCTGGTATCAGTGATACAAGCTCTGGCCTTAGAAAAAAATAAAAACTAAACAAAGGGACATAGAATGAAATTTAGAAAAATAATTTTTTTAAGTAAATTTTACCCTATGTTTGAGGTCTTTTTATTCAGACCAATATCTTAGTGAATACATGGCTGTTAAAATGTTTCTTTTCCTAAGTATTATTAGAAAATGAATTTGGAAACTTTTTCCTATTATTTACAGTATATTTTATACTTCTTAAACTCTAATCATAATGATTAAAACTCCTCAGTCAAGCCTACATATATACAATCTAGATAGCAGAGTTAGTTACTAAGGCATATAATTTCCCTAGGCCCTAAAAATGTATTCATAATCAAACATGCTATCCTTAAAGATAAAACCATCAACTCTTCATTATTGAAGGAAGGATTTAAAATTGAGCTGTATTCAGGCCTGGTGTTTGTAAACTTTGCCTTCCTTGAGGAATAGGTAGCTATCTACATAGTTAGGAAGGCGGCAAGCCTTCTGATTCACGTAGGCAAGCCTAAAAGAACCTTATCGCTAAGTATGCCATCTAGAGGTCACCACAGAATCAGAAGACATTTCTCCAGTTCCACAAAACACTCTTTGCCTTCGGTTTTTACTCCTCAATCATTCAAGTTTAGAAACAGATCTTCAACGCTTTGATCTAACAGGCAATGAATTCTTGGGATAGCAGTGAGCTATTTCCTATAGTTTTGAATTTTTATACTTTGTAAGTGCAATTGAAAACTGGGTTGATACTTTTTCTTTTTTTTTTTTTTACAGAAGCAGCCATATATGGCTGTTTTGTGTCTTTTTGTAACTACAAGGTTCAGCTCTACATTTTAATGGGGGGAGGGGAGGAGCTTCAGTAAAACAGATTATAGAATCAGAGTACTTACAAAATGTTTATATGTAGCAACTGTTTATAAAGTATACAAATTCAAAGGAAGCCTCCCTCAATTTATGAATTTCATGTTCCAGAATTAAATTAGTTGTTTAGCAATCAATTCATTTTCCCACAGCTTCTGTATTATAGATCCGAGGCTAGTTCATGAAACCAGGTTTACCCCATGCTGTGTCCAAACACTGCTCTAGTACTAGCCTGATGATGGGACCCAAGAATAAAAAGATGTTTATATAGCTTTTTACCTACAATTTTGTAAGAGATGTTGGTAACATTCCATCATCTTTTCTATAGCCCACTCCCATAGGCCCACATTGTTTCCTCAGCCCACTGTCATTCCCATCCTACCAGGGATTTGAATCAGTTCAGTCAGAGCTGTTGAAATGAAACCAGAGCAGAACTGAATTTTTACAATTTGGGTGATCTGGAATGGGACACTTGGAAGAGGCATAGTGAGCCCTCTGAGGACCCTGATGTGTGAGACTGGATTATTGGCAGGGCTGTGGAGAGCAAAACACATGCAAGAGTGGTGTGGTTGGCCGCCATGTTTGAGTGGGGCACTGCTGCTTCCAACTCTGCTGCAAATCTGACAGGCAAGAAATTTGGTTGCTCTGCAACAGGTACACTGCCCTTGTTTTCTAAGAAAGAGATTAGGTCTCTAGCAGGGCTTAGACTCAATTTTTCTCATTCTGGTTATTGTTCCTGTTCAGCCAGATTTTTAAAATTTAAAAAATTTGCATCCATTCCAGTTTCACTTGTTTGGCCATGACTAAACCAGGAAGAATCAGTTCAAAGCCCTGCATTGTACTCTGCTCCACTTACATCCCCATCCACATCAGATTTCAAGCAGAAAATTAGCTAAGTCACAGTACTACTTCCCAGAAGTATTTGCAGTTTTTAGTAAGGACATTGCTTAATGCAAAAAATGCAAAATAGTCTCTAATAGAATGGTACTTCAGGTTACAGTGAAATTAGTTGCATTCTCTTAGTGGGTGGAGAAGAAAGGAAGACCATTAGAACGCTTGGCGGGCAGAGTGGCCTTGCCTAAGACTGCCTAGGTCAGTCCCTCACAGTTTCTGATATCCCAGTTTCTTCCTTTCTCTCCTCCCACAGTCTGAAAGTGTCAGATGTTTTTATCCTCACAGTCTTGTGGTAACAGTCAGACCATGGTCAAGGCAGCTTTTTGCAGCTAAAAACTGTTATTACCATACATTTACAGATCTAAGCAGAACAAGATTTTGCATGTTGTTTTTAGTTGCCTGTATTTATTGCCAAAACCACGTTACTGTAATGTTGAGATTTACTCTCATTTTCTTGTTATTTTGGCCAAGTGTATGGCATGAAACAAGCACCTGGAAGACTCGGGGTATAAGGGAGCCCTGGCTGAACAATCCAGCCAAGTACACCACACTCTGCCAGCTTTCTCCCTGCCATTAGGTTTTTGGTGTGGGAGGGTTGACAAACTATTCATAGGATTTCCCTAGGTCTTGCATCTCCAGATCAGATTTTTAAAGACAGTTAGGCTGCTTCATTGCACAATCTTGTTATCTTCTCCCCTTATAATTATTTTTCAGCCATCTCAATATACGCAAAACCAGGAAACCTTTAGAAGTTTTTAGGCCATTTAATGAGTGACCAATAAAGAGGAAGGCAGATGCTAACATTCACACCAGCGCAAATTAAAATAACTTAAATATGAAAAAAATGTTACTATAAGTCAAAAAGTACCTTTAAATTGAAACTTCTTGGTGCAACAATTACTAGACCTTGTTGTTTTCAAGACGGCTTATACAGAGTCAAATGAGAAAGTCAAAACAGCCTTGAAGGAACCGTAAAGTCATACAATATGCAGTTATGTAATAGATATCCTTGGCTTCCCCAAATACATCACAATACTGCTCATAGATGAAAGTTTTCCAAAAGGAAAATCTATTATTATCAGTCCCTTTGTTTGGAGCTGATAACAATAGCAAGAGGTTACAGACAGCAGGGAAGGGGGAGGAGGTGACATTGGCTTGTACCACTGTGAAGGTGGACCTTCACCTACGTTATTGCATTTAGTTTTTTGTGAGGCATGTTTTGTTTTCCTCATTTTTTTTCAACTAAAGATACAGACTCAGAAAAGTTAAGAAACTTGCCCAAGATTACCAGTAAGCAGTTTGGTTTTGAAAGAGGTGTTCCTGAATTCAAAAGAGCCATGCTTTCTCTCCAACACCCAGGTGGAACAGAAAGGGAGAAATTTTCAAGGGGTTAGACAGTATGTGTTGAGAATATTTCATTAAGGTCCCAGATCTGTGATGTTAGGAGAATTTTTAAAATAGAGTAAAAAAAAAAAAAAAAATGCTGATACATAGAAACCAGCCGAAACCAAACCCACTGTCATCAAGTCGATTTCGACTTATAGTGACACTCTAGGACAAAGTAGAACTGCCCGATAGCGTTTCCAAGGCTGTAAATTTTTATGAAAGCAGACTACCACATCTTTCTCCCAGAGATCAGCTGGTGGGTTTGAACTGCTGACCTTTCGGTGAGCAGCCAAACACTTTAATCACCATCAGGGCTCCTTATATGTAGAAAAAATCATATAAAACAGTATCTTTAGTATCTGAAAATAAAGGAAACAAAAATCTGAACTTTAATCTTAAAGCAGACCTTCAGTGTAAATTTAGAAAACTAACCAAATTAGGTGGAAATGACGGAATAGTACTGTTCGTAATAATACTGCTCATAGCCAGCTGTTATGAAGAAATACATGGCAGTCTGTGTCTGGAGTTGACATGCAAGATTTTGTCCATCTTTTTCAAATCTCAGTTAATTGCTCAGAGTAAAGTACCCTGTACCCAACAGTGCCTCTCTACCTGCTTCCCTGAGAAGTATTTGGTACGAAATTTGTAGGCTTTTATCATCAGTTTGGGAATATACAAAATGAAGGAAAACCATTTTCTAAAATGCACACTCTCTGAAGAGGAACCAACCAGTTGGACAAGACTGTTTAAGGTTACAGATACTAAGGGCAATCAGGTCAATATTCTAAGTAACCATGTGCCATAACACCTAAATATTTCTTACTTGTTTTACAAACAGGCAGAAAACAAATCCAAGGTATCACATTAAGCTGATGACAGAACATAAATATGCTTGGGCACCACTTATGTGATCCCAGTGAGATTTAGTGTAGCCTTAGAAAAACAAGGGAACATTTTTTTTTTTAATTGAACTTTAGATGAAGGTTTACAAAACAAACTAGTTTCTCTTCAAAGAGTACACACATTGTTGTATGATATTGGTTAACAACCCCACATGTCAACCCTCTCCCTTCTCAACCCTGGGTTCCCTATTACCAGCTGTCCTGTTCCCTCCTACCTTCCAGTCCCTGCCCCAGGGCTCATGCGCCCCTTTAGTCTTGTTCCACGGGATAGTTCAATGTTTGGCTGAAGGGTGAACCTCGGGAGTGGTCTCGTTACTAAGCTGAAAGGGTGTCCGGGGGCCATACTCTCAGGGTTTCTCCGGTCTCTGTCAACAAGGGAACATTTTTAAGCACTTTTTTTCCATTGGAAATATAAGCTTGTTATTGGGCAAGATTTATGAAATTGGTAAAGAGCTTGGTTTATAGTTGTACCTTCTCAAAAAAAAAAAAGTATTCTCCTTATTCACTAATGGAGCAATCTGGAAAACTTTTGTTTGTTTAAATGTTTGGGAGTTTTCCCTCCTCTGGCTGTATTGTAGTGTTTGTATTTGATGTGGAAATAACCAAAAACTTAATTAAGGTTTTGGACTGGAACATCATTTAGATTTCCAAAACACAATCATTAATTCAGGGAAGATAGACCAGAAAAAAAAAAAAAAATCCCCTGAGATTATCTAGAAGAAATTAAGTTGAGAACAATGCTCCATTTCCTAATGAATGGTGACACCACTTACTGAGAAACAAAACCAAACACCCCCACACCACCAGCACCATAGAAAACCTTTTCCCTTTAGCTTTGTAGAACAATGCAAGGAGGTTCCAGGCAGGAGACTAGCTGACCACCTTAGTGACAAAACCACAGCCAACCAATTATGGTCCTTCCATCCTTTTCAACTACCAAGAATTTGTACTGCTAATTCCTATCCTGAAGGCTTAACCAGTGGTTGTCTAGTACCTTTTTCTTTAGGACAGTGGTTCTCAAACATCAGTATACATCAGAATCATCTGGAGGGCTTGTTAAAACCAGATTGCTGAGTCCATGTCCAGAGTTTCTGATTCAGCAAGTCTGGAAGTTTGCATTTCTAACAAGTTCCCAGGCTAATGCTGCCGGTCTGGGGACCACACTTGGAGAACCACTGTCTTAGAAAATTTGTAGCTACTACCTTTAAGATCAGCCTGACTTATAAAGCACTAGAGAAAAACTTTGCCTTGGGCAGACAGCTTGGCATCCCATTCTCTACAGCATTCCTGCTCAATCTTCCCACTTTCAAGTTTTATTATACCAATAATTGGTTTTTACAGCTAGAAGACAATGAATGTATAAATTCTATGGAACAACGAGATTAAGTGTAAGCTTTTTGTCTTTGTATTTAGAAACACTGATTGTATGGATGATTCTTTGTATCATGTTGACCTTTTGACTTGTATTGAAGATGATTTCAGTGTGTAGTGTTTGAATTTCTTCTGTCCATACAGTTTTAATGAGATGTTTCCATGTTGGCTCCATTACCACCTTGGCTCCTGGCTTATAGAGGTTTTTGAGTAGTTGCTCACTTGCCAGTTACATCTCTCATTGGTCACCAAAATGTCAGAGCTTTGAGATGATATAGCCCTACATGATGTAACTTCATCTTCCATTTAACTGTGTGGTGTAATCAATATTTTAATTTAGAGTACATCTGTAAAGAGTCTACCAAATGGCTTCATGGCAATTTGCAAACTGAACCAACTTCCTTTTGAGCAGTAGGTGTGCCTGTTTAAGGACTTTTCAGTAAATATGTTGTATTTGTGCACATATCTGCATAACGGAGACTGTATTCATTATCTCACCTTCCAAATGAGGGGAAAATTGTGAAAGTATATCAGTGTACTTTTGGAATACAATGAAATCATATTCATTCACATATAGATGGGGCCTTAGTTTACCTCTTAATTCTTTATTCTACTAATTAGCTTTGGAAATCCTTTTTTCATTATAAAACATAAGGACTGATTTATATTGTTTCAGAGAAAAAAATTAAAATCACCACCTATTTAAAACTATATTAATTTAAAAAGTTCTTATCAATTCAATACAGTTTCTCTGAAGACTTCTGCTTAATAAATACCCTGATATCATTTAAATTAACTTAGGCAATTATAGGAATAGAAAGTATTAAGTATATTTACTAGATTTAGTGAGATCAGAAAGCATATCAGGGATTCAAGTCCTTGGTTTGCTTCTGTGGATGGAAATAATTGGAGAGTTTTTTTATTTCACTTTTTTTTCTGATAATCATTTTATAATTTATTATGTGTGCAATCATTTTAATAATAATTGACTTAAAATTTGATCAATCTTTAGAATTAATTTATTTTCAATTTGTTTTACCAACCGGTGCCAAAAAGGAGAGGGAGACTCTAAAAGCCAGTCTTCTGAATCAACATGCCAACTATTATGCTTTCTTTTAAAGTTAAGAAGACTGAAGCACCTGACACTACCAGCCACCAGTGGTCATTCATGGCTACCTCATGATTATTTGCAAGCTACTTTGTATTCCTTCTTCTGCAACTCTTTCATCTGGTTCTTGTTTGAAGTAGTTCTAATAAAAATTGGTTTCTCATGAAATAGGCAAAACTAGACAAAGATTAATGCTTTTGATATTTTTGATTCTTCTTAACTGAAACCATGGAGTAGAATATTCAGGTATGGCATGATGGGGGCAGGTGACGGTGCCTAGAGGGAAAGGTTGTTTGTGTTTGTTTGTGTTGGGGGTGGGACTAAGAATAAAGTTATTGCCTGAGTCATACCAAGAGACTACTTATTCAAGGTTTTCCTGCTTTTCTAAGAGGAACAAACTTAAATTACATTATAAACAGTTCCCCTACTACCATCTCCTAGATAAAGATAAAGCGAATGGATGGTAAGGGTCCTTTTATCCCTTCTTATATTATGCCAAAGAGTCAACTTGTTTTCATTGAAAATTATAAACAAAAGAAGCTTGGAATAGCCATAATGATTTTAGTCAGTATACCATTTTACCTATAAAATGCAAAATTCATCCATGCAACCCATTCACCAGGAGCCTTGAAGCATTTTGTTTACTCCCAAGGCCTTGTCAAGGAAGTACAAGTTTTGTTTTGCCTTCTTACTTAGTCAGTTTGATCACACTTAAAAAACAAACTGAAAACCAACCTCCTTTATATGTCGATAAAACTGTTCAATTTGCTATGATCTGTCTGTTCACTGTTTTAACAGGTTACTGTAAGCAAGCTTGCAAGTGTATTTTGTGTACATTTTATCTGAGGTGAAAATGAAAATTCTAAAGAGAAAATATTTTAAAAGATATTGTATTTATGTTGCTTGTGTTGTAGAATAAAGATTCAAATGCATTAAGAATATGATATGTGAAACAATTTTTTTACTAAATAAGTCAGATTAACTTATGTAAACATCCTGTGTTTATGGAATTTTGCAAAAAGTACTAAGTTCCCTTCTGTAACATTTCATAACTCTGAATATTAAGACGCCTTCCAATCCTATGGAAACCCAGGTGGCGTGGTTAAGTGCTACAGCTGCTAACCAAAGGGTTGGCAGTTTGAATCCACCAGGCGCTCCTTGGAAACTCTATGGGGCAGTTCTACTCTGTCCTATAGGGTCGCTATGTGTCGGAATCGACTCGACAGGACTGGGTTTGGTTTTTGGTTTGGTCCAAACCTATAACATGAAGAATCATCACTATTGACAATTTGGTATATACCTAGAAAACAAATATGGAGGGGTATATATATATATATATATATATATATATATATATATACCATTGTTTCTTTTAAAAGAAGAGGGCTTATTCTACAATGTCATTTTGATTTTTTCTTTGTAAGAAGAGGTTTCAAATTCATAGTATCTGTAGATATTGATGTAGTGTGTTCCTTTGAAAACCTAGAATTTTAATTTTGTTTGTCCATAAACACCTAAATCCCTCAAATTAATAATTGGAATTTATTGTTAAAAGGTAATTATTAAAAAGAAAAAGCCACTTTTAAACATGATTTTATCAGATTTAGATTTTAAGATCAACTGTGTCAAAAGTCTATCACAATATAAGCCTAGAATCATCATGGCCAAATCACAGAAAGCTGCTATTTGGCCAGTAGAGGGATAAAGATGTACACGACATGCAACAGAAATGGAGTCTGTGTCCATGCCCTTAAATCATGGCTCTATCATACGATCTGGCACTCTCACAGCTGTACTACTAAGGCTCAGACACTTCCATCATAAAAATGGAGTAAAACTAAAATGGACACTAACAATACTTTGCAGTAAGGATAGCACAAACATAAGCAAGTGACCAACCATGTTCATGGTTGGAGACAGATGTGACAGAGTGGAAGAGGCCTTGGGCCTTAGACAAGCAGAGCTCATGCTCCTTCCTCAGAGTGGGTCAGACAACACTTGGCCACTCAGGGCTCAAGGTTCCTGCTGTATAAAATGAAAATAAACTGTTACATCAAAGGATTGTTTTAAGATACCATGAAGTCCCAATGTTGCAGTACTTTATAAGTGCTAAGATCTCATAAATGCTAACTACTATGTGTAGGAGAACAACCCATTTCACAAAGAGCCCTGTTATTTTGCAAGCTGATTTACCTTTAGGATCTAATATGTGCATATCCTTGACATTTATATCCATGAATCCACTATAAGATGGAAAGCTTAATATTTTGTGCCAGTCTTATATGAGGTCAGTAGCTCAGTAGCAAATCTCTTTAATCAAACATTTTGGAAATAAATTCTAGGCCAATTTCCAATTCTTTAATTATTAATAGCCAGCAATGAATACAATATGTCCATAAATCTGAATATATTTCTTTAAAGTGGAGACTATTTGGCATATGATCAAAACTTCTGTTAGAATTTAGCTTTGATAAATATTTTACATTACTCACTAGAAAATTCACTTTCCCATCTGACTTAAAGGCAGATTCAATAAGCAAGTGAAAATAAAATTGAAGCATAATGCAATGTTGTGGCTTTCACACATTGACCGGCATTCCTATCATCTCAAGCCTTTGAAAGAGCACTTTAAGCATTTCTTTGATCGTCTGTCTCCGTATTTGTTTTTATTTATAGGTTTTTTGTTGCACCATCAAGCCATTGGTGCCTTGAGTTGGCCTGTTAACTTAATCTGGTTGCACAAAATGTTTTATTGTCAGAGAAACAAACTACCCAGTTAAATGATCTCCTACAAACTGGGAGATGCAACGACTTAGATAAATCCCAGAGAAATTCATAAGTAGTTTCAAATCATAAAAAAAAACCCCTAAACTCCTTCTATTTCAACATGAAGGAATCAAATCCACAACAATTTAGAGCTGAGAACTCAAAATATCGAAGTTCAGTTGGCTTTGATATGTTTTCATAGTCTTATATCAGCATATTATTTGTTATACTGAATTCTTGCTGTAACCAAGACAAATAAATGTAAGGAAATAAAACAACATTACTTCACCAGTGTCCCTAGCAGAGAATAACCTTAAAGAAAATTCATTATATGCTAAATATTTGTGATGCAGAAGGCTCAGTTATAACTTAGTTTGAAAAAATGAGTATTGGAGTTAATTTCCCATTTATAAAGGAAAAGATATTATTAGCTATTCAAGAGTTAAAAGTTTACTACTCTAACATTTAGAATCTGATCCTAGAATGGCTATTGAATAGGTAAATGCTTAATGGATTTTCTAATATAAAGAAGGATTATACTTTTTTTAAAAGCCTAGCATATATTCATTTTTCAAGTAAAAAGAATATATATATATATATAATTACAGATCTCTCAGATCAAAACCTTTTAGAAATGGACTTCTTTGAAATTTAACTCAGCATATTTTCCTTTCGTCCTAAGCAGTAATAACTGAAGACACACAGGTAGTTAGTTACACGTAAGTACAGATTTAGATGGTTAAAATTTAGATTGTTAAATTGGTTAATTTAGTTTAATAAATTCTTATTCCTATTTAAAAAATGATCTGTAAAACCGCTGGAGGTTAGAGTGTAGCATGAAGATTAAAATAACTCCCACCAGGCACATCTCTGGGTCAGCCCCCTGCTATGCTTTGCCAGGAGCAGTAAAACGCTCCCCCTCACTCTCAGCTGGGTACACCTGGGCATTCTGCCTGATCTGCTCACGCTACTTACTCCCAGGAGTCAAATGGAAGGAAGTTAATACAGTCAGGCATTGCAAAGGTTGTCACTGAAAGGAGGCACATCATCGAATATCTTAAAATGGGAAGAATGCATATTACTATATCAGGAGCTGAGTATTTTGATAACTGTATTGGTTTCCTTTGTAATAAAACAGATTTTACTTTATGCATTTAAAAACATTTAGAAAGCAATTCATAGACCTCAACAGAATGCAAAGGAGTCCATGGCACAAAACTCAGTTAAAGAAATCCTGCCCTAAGGTTACCATAAGGGAGAATGACTGTAACTCTTTATATTTGTAACAGTGCCTTTATTATCTCATGTCACCAGAATGTTCTCTGAAGATCACCTGGGACTCAGAAGCCCCAACTCTCAATCCTAGATGAGTGAGTGAGCAAACTGACTCTCTAAGGCTCAAATTCCTCATCTGTTATGTGAAGGGGCTGGTGATGTGGTTGCCAAGGTTTGAAGCATAAAAATTCCATTCCTCTGACCAGAGATCGGACAGTAGGCGGCTCCTGTAAATTATCACAAAGTCTACTGCTTTGGAAGCATTCAAAAGAGGGACAGTGCACAAATGTTCCCTTAAGATGACTCCTTGCTATACAGCAAAGCTTACTAAAATATTGTTCTGTATGTACTCGTGAATTGCACTTGCTTTTAAAAATCCCAGCTGGTTTGAATTTTAAAAGCACTGGCAAGAAAAAATAGAATGATCTAAAAATCCCCCATCCCTTTTTTAAAATGAAAAAATTCATTTTTATGTCAAGGTAGATCCCTTAAATAAAAAAAAAAAAAACTAATTGAATTAGCAATATTTCAAAAATAAAAATAGAGCTAACAACATTTAATGATAAAATGGGTGAAATATAAAGCAAATACATTAAGTTCTTATCAGATTCAGCTCTCTACTAATGAATATACTAGCCCTTAGATGTTTAGAACCAATTTAACTCCTAATATTAAGCTCATGTTTATTCTAAAACATTCAATAATGAATATTATCAATGATTTTACACCAAGGAAATCTGATGGATAGATAAATCATCAAACCCATTTACCATTACAATCTTACACTATTAATCAACAGACTATGAAATCAATCTAGGGGAATTTCACCCATAATACCAACAACGGGGCCACCTTTGTTAACTCCTTATTAATAATTTCTTCACTTATTACCTTCATTTTGAATGAATGTGTAGACTCTGAAGTGATCATTTTCCTAAGAAGATACTGAGAGGACAACTTTCCAAAGGAACAGGAGTCTCTGCAATCCCATGTTTAATCTGTCATTTAAAGAATGTTGTGTGGTCATATTTCCTGTCTGGATGGAGCAGCAGATTGTAGAGGAACCAACACAGGCCCCCAAGTCCATGTCCTCACTATCTCAATACTCAGAACTATGACAGACTATTGACTTACAACATGTCCTTTCATTCTCACCAACACCCTGCAAGGTAAAATTTCCAGACCACATTTTACAGAAGGAGGAAGTAAAGGCTCCAAGAAGTGACAGGAGAAATAACTTGCTGAAGGTCACATGGGTAGAACTTGGCAGAGCCAGGAATTCAAACCCAGCTTAGTCTCCCAGACTCTGCTCTCTCCATTATAACATGATACTCCAGGGTAAAAATAAAAATGAAATAATAGCCTGGCTGGAGTCTTGCTCAGCACACCATTTCCAATCTCCATCAGTTGAAATCACCCACAAACTTAAACTCCAACCTTTTTTTCAATCCATATTCTCAAAATGATTGTCATATTCTAATACTCACAGTGAAAGACTAACTGGTGTCAAGATCACAGAAAATACCAAATAAATCCATTTGCTATTGGAATAAGCAGCAGGCAATTCAACTGCTGATTGTATTCAGCCCAAGAATCCAGCATTTGCCAAAGATTAACTTGATAGAGCTAATAATATTCAAAACAATCTTTAAAGTCATTGTAGCTACCCACAACCTCTAAGGCTTCTAATTCTATTCCTGCATTAAGTTATGCTGTTGAGAAGCAACGTTATGCAGACCAAATTATCTCAGCCCCCTTCAGAAGTACCTTCACTGAATTAAGATTTAATGTTATGCCTTCAGCTTTTAATAGGGTCGATGTCAGAAACCACCAAATTTCTTTGTCTTCCATAAGTATATTAATAGTAAGTGTCCATTGCATCATTTTTTTATTTTTTCTTTCTTTCTTTTTTATATAAGGGGTCATGAGACCAATTTTCCAAAACTCAAAGTCAGAAAACTTTCTGGGTCTTCAAATAATGATTCAAGTTTGTCTTAGACATTGACTATTTAAAACACGGTGTTTTTGTATAATTGGTTGGTTGGATGGTTGTTAAGTTTTTCTATTTCACCTTAGATGCCAGGAAACTCAGAGCTAAATTCAAGCTGAAGTACAGAGGGTGTTTGCAACAAAGGAAGAGCAAACCACAGGCACCATACTACTGCATTTCCTAGCTCACTTCATTTAATCTTCACAACAATTCAACAAGGTAATTTCAATTCATTTCATCTTACAGCAAGGAAAATATATTGGAGTAACTTTCCCAAACTTGAAGATGATCAGAAATCAAGCCTAGGTCTGAATCAAAGTTCACATTCTTCCAACTATTTTGAAAGAATTGCTTTACCCCAACCCCCTGGAAGTACTCATCTCCCTGATGTTTTTCACTTTTCGTATTATTTTTATTTTTGAACAACCTTAAAAAGTCTTTTTGTAAGTGAATAATATATCACTCACATATAAATAACAGGTGTCTTCCCAAAAGGGGGAAAATGCAGAATAGAATTTCAAATTCTTAGACCCTAGACTTCCTGGAGCCATGGAGGCTAGATGAACCCCTGAAACTGTCTCCCTGAGATAATCTTTAAACCTTAAACCAAGAATAACCCCTCAAGTCTTCTTAAAACGAGACATGTTTAGTTTAACTAGTAAAGAATGTCTGCCTTGAGCACTGTGCTCCTTTAAGATCAATCTATGTGGGATCAAATGGACAACAGCAACTGGAAAGATTAGATAGGAACCTTAGGGGGCAGTGAGTTTATGTTAATGGGGGAGGAACAACTCAGAAAAGGAGGGTGGGAATGGTTGCGCAACTCAAAGAATCTAAACAATGTCACTGAATTGTACATGTAGAAACTGTTGAACTGGTGTCTGCTTTGCTGTGTATATTCTCAACAAATAAATAAATAAAAATTTTTTAAAATACAGTGTAGCAAACTCTACAATATAACTGTACCTATCACACCAGACACCCCAGAGTTTCAGGTCCACACTAGCCAGATAGTGGTCAGAGACCAAAATCAGTAACAGTAACCCAGAGAGTCTGAAGCACATGTCCCTCACTCCCAAGTGGGTCCTACAGCACCCATAGGAAAGAAAAGGTCTATGGGATTTACAGTATCTCTTCTGATAACATTCTTGTCTAAAGAGTTCAGACCTACAGCAAGAAGAGCATTGTGACCCAAGAGCTCTCAGAGTTGAATTTCTGTTAAATTTGTCAATTTCCCAATAATTATAGAAAAAACATTTCTGATCATCACAGCTAACACTGAGCACTTACTAAATACTAAGCATATTACATGGGTTATCCCCTATAACGCTCAAAACAGTTCTAAGGTAGGCAACATCCCTATTTTGCAGACAGAGAACCTGAGGCTGAAAGAAATTACCTAATTCGCCCAGTCATTCACATGCAAGTGGTGAAAGAAGGATTCAAACCAGACGATCTGACCTCAGAGTCTGTGCCGTTTACCACTAGCTTTTGTGGCTGTTCATAAACCCATCAGAATAAAATAACCTTAAAACTTATAAAGCTTATCAATTGATACAGAAAAAGCATGTGATAAAATTTAACATCTTTTTCCTGACTAAAAAATCCCTCAGAAAAATAGGAATAGAAGGGAAATTTTTCAACGTAATTAAGGGTGTATTGAATCCTGGTGGTGCAGTGGTTGAGAGCTATGACTGCTAACTAAAAGACTGGCAGTTCGAATCTACCACCCTCTCCTTGGAAACCCTATGGGGCAGTTCTACTCTGTCCTATAGGGTTGCTATGAGTCGGAAGCGACTCTACAACAGCGAGTTGGGTGTTTTTTTTTTTTAAATGCAAAACGAATAGCCAATATTATACTCAGTGGAGAAAGACTAAGAGCCTTCCTTTTGAGAATGGGAATGAGACAAGGATGCCCATTATCATCATTCTTACTAGAAAAGAAGAAGCAAAACTATCTCTACTCACAGATGATATGATCCTATACATAGGAGACCCTAAAGATTCCACAAGAATACTGCTGGAACTAATAGGAAAATTCAGTGATGTCACAGGGTACAAGATCAACACAAAAATAAGTTGGGTTCCTTTACACTAACAAAGAGTATTCTAAAAAAGATATCAAGAAAACAATACCATTTATAATAGCCCCCCAAACTATAAAATACCTAGGAATTAACCTAACCAGGGACATAAAAGACTTATACAATGAAAATTATAAAACACTACTACAAGAGACTAAAAGAGATCTACATAAATGGAAGGACATTCCATGCTCGTGGATTAGAAGACTTAATATAGTGAAAATGTCAATTCTACTTAAAGTGACCTACAGATACAATGCAATCCTGATACAAATCCCAATAACATTCTTTGCTGAAATGGAAAAACTAATGACCAACTTCATATGGAAAGGAAAGAAACCCTGAATATTCAAAGCAATATTGAAGAAGAAAAACAAAGAAAGAAGTCTCATACTCCCCGATATCAAAACATAATATAACAGCCACTATAATCAAAACATCCTGGTATTGCGTCATCAACAGACACATTGATCAGTGGAATAGAATTGAGAACCCAGGAATAAATCCAGCCATCTATGGAAAACTGATTTCTGACAAGGGGTCAAAGTCCATTCAGTGGGGCATAAACAGTCTCTCTAATAAATGGTGCTGCAACTGTACTAAACCAAAAGCAAAGAAGTTTCCTGAATACAACTGAGTGCTTCGAAGGCCAGAGTAGCAGGGATGGTGGTTTGGGGGCCATGGTTTCAGCGGACATCAACTGGCTTAAAAAAATGTATTAAGAAAACATTCTGCATCCCACTTTGGTGAGTGGCATCTGGGGTCTTAAACACTAGCAAGCAGCCATCTAAGATGCATCAATTGGTCTCAACCCACCTGGAGCAAAGGAGAATGAAGAACACCAAAGACATAAGGTAAAGATGAGCCCAAGAGACAGAAAGAGCCACATAAACCAGATACTACATCAGCCTGAGACCAGAAGAACTAGATGGTGCCCAGCTACCACTGATTACTGCCCTGACAGGGAACACAACAGAGAATCCCTGATGGAGCAGGAGAACAGTGGTATGCAGACCTCAAATTCTCATAAAAAGACCAGACTTAATGGTCTGATTGAGACTAGAGGGATCCTTTGTTAGGCCAGGACTGGAACCATTCCTGAAGCCAACTCTTCAAACAGGGACTGGACTGGACTGTAAGACAGAAAATGATACTGGTGAGGAGTGAGCTTCTTGGCTCAAGTAGACACATGAGACTATGTGGGCAACTCCTGTCTGGAGGCAAGATGAGAAGGCAGAGGGGGACAGGAGCTGACTGAATGGACACGGGGAATACAGGGTGGAGAGGAGGAGTGTGCTGTCTCCTTAGGGGGAGGGCAGCTAGGAATACATAGCAAGGTGTGTATAAGTTTTTATATGAGAGGCTGACTTGATTTGTAAACTTTCACTTAAAGCACAATAAATAAAAAAGAAAATCTTAAAAAATAAACGGTCCTGGCAAAATGGGATATCCAAAAAAAAAAATTATACCCACTTGCAGAAAAATGAAACTGTACCCATATCTCACACCATACACAAAAACTAACTCAAAATGGATCAAAGACCTAAATGTTAAACTTAAAACTATAAAGTTCCTGGGAGAAAACAGAAAGCTATGGGGCCTAATCTCTTGTAAAAAGAGGGTAACAAACAAATGCATGAATAATAATTAAAAAAAAATTGCATGAATAGGAGAAGACAAAATAGATAAATGAGACCTCATAAAAATTAAAAAGACAACCTACAGACTGGGAAAAAGACAACCTACAGACTGGGAAAAAAATCTTTGGAAATGACTACCTGATAAAGGTCTAATCTCTAAAATTTATAGAAAACTTCAACAACAAGAAAAGAACAAACAAGCCAATTACAAAATGGGCAAAGGACATAAACAGAACATTCACCAAAGAAGGCATCCAAGCAGCCAACAAACACATGAAAGATGCTCATGATCACTAGCCATTAAAAAAAAAGAGAGAGATGCAAATCAAAACTACAATGAGAGATGAAGATAACGACAAATGTTGGCAAGGATGTGGGGAGATTGGAATTCTTATCCACTGCTGGTGGACTGTAAAATGGGAAAACTACTACGGAAAATGGTATGGTGCATCCTTAAAAATCTAGAAATCAAACTACCCTATGATCCAGCAATCTCACTTCTAGGTATATACCCTAGAGACCTAGAAGTAATGACATGAACAGACATATGCACACCTATGTTCATTGCAGCTTTATTCTCAATAGCAAAAAAAAAAAAAAATGGAAACAACTGAAGTGCCCATCAATGGATGAATGGATAAGCAAAATGTGGTATACACATACAATGGAATGCTACAGAACCATAAACAACAACGATGAGTCCACAAACATAACATGGATGGACCTGGAGGGCATAATGCTAAGTGAAGTAAGTCAAGCACATAAAGACAAATATTGTATGATCCCTCTTTTACAAAATGACAAGAATACCAAAAATCCATTTCCTTCGAGCTGATTCCAACTCATAGCGACCCTTACAGGACAGAGTAGAACTGCCCCATTGGGTTTCCAAGACTATAATCTTTCCCGAAGCAGACTGCCACATCTTTCTCCTGTGGGGCAGCTACTGGGTTCAAACCACTGACCTTTTAGTTAGCAGCCAAGTGCTTTAACCACTGCACCACCAGGGTTCCACGAAGACAAGAATAGACATATATAAAGAAACCAATGTTCATTGGTGGTTACAAGAGGGAGAAGGGCAAGAGGGGGAAGCATGCATCATAGATATTTATTCCTGGTGATGAGAAAAGCGGCACTGAATGAGAGTGTAGTGAGCACAGCATGACCAAAGTAAATGATGTTGCTGAGAAGTGCTCAAGAGAAAAGGATGCCTGTACTAAAGAACCTGACATATATGACAACAACTCTTCGCGTATGGATGGATATAGGCATATAGGTATACAGGTAGGTTGAGGTGTATACGTATGTGAGAACAGATAGAAGTATCTATGTGTACGTGTAAATACAGATATGTGTGTGCATGCACATATATTCATTGAAGACACAATTACAGATACTCCTCAGATATAACCAAACACCTTCTGAGATTTGTTTTCTAGATTTGAAAGTTTAGGACCATAGTCTCACGGGACAACTAAGTCCATTGGCATGATACAGTTCACAAAGTTCATGTTCCGCATCCTAGGGAAGTGAGTAGCATCTGGGGTCTTAAAAGCTTGCAAGCAGCCATCTTAGATACAACTTTTTGTCTCTCCTCATCAGAAGCAAAAGAGTAAGAAGGTAACTAAATCCTGAAGAAGAAATAAGTCTACGAAGCTGATAGGCCACACAAGCCACAACCTCATCTACCCTGAGACCAGAAGAACTAGATGGTGCCCAGCTACTACCACTGACCATTCTGACTGGGATCACAATAGATGGTCCAGAATAGATTGCAAGAAAAATACAGAACAAAATTCAAATTCCTAAAAAAGACCAGAATAACTGGACCAGTTCAGACCAGATGACTCCCTGAGACACTCTTTAAACCTTGAATCAAAACTATCCCCTGAGACCACCTTTTAATAAAAAAGCAGAGTGGCACACAAACTAAAGGATATTACCCATAAGAATGGTGCTCTACTAAAAACCATCTGTATGAGACCAAAAGGTCAATATTTACTATAAAGCAAAGATGAGAAGATAAATGGGTGGAGAAACTAGAATACTGGAAATAGAACAACGAGAACATAAAGAGAATGTTGACACATTGTGAAAAATGTAACTAATGTCACTGAACAATTTGTGTGGAAATTATCAAATGGGAATCTAACTTGCTGTGTAAAATTTCACCAAAAACACAATAAAATAAAAAAACTTACCAAGCTTGTCAAACAACTACACCCAAGTAGCTTTTTTTATATCAATCTAGAATAGTTAAAATTTGGTAGGCTATATTAATTGAATATTAATTCTCAAAGTGGCACTAAGTCATCTAAATACTTTCTGAAATAGCAATGGATTAAGGTTTTCTATTAAATAGTCTATTTTATACATAGAACCAAAATCTAATAAAAAGGATTTGAGTTATCCTCTAGGGTTGCATTAATATTGCTTTTGGCTTAGTTACTAACTATTGTAATTGTCAGCTACTCTATCACCAATAAGCAGTTTTTTTCTCAGCAATTTTTTTCTAGACAACTCCTTCCATTCACTAATCTTAAATAAAATCTGGTCTTTCCCTGATGATTCCACATCCCCTGAAACTTCCTAGGAGCTAGACCTGAAGAGGTATAGGAGGTCTTACCACTGGGTTTTGCTTTTTTATACAATCTGACAATCATTTCTTTTGAATTGGAGTGTTTTGACCATTTATATTTAATGTAATAATCAATACAGTTGGGTTTAAATCTATCTTCTATCCCTATCAGATCTTTGTTACTTTTATCCTCTTTCCTGAGTTCTTTGGAATTTATTTTTTTACAGTTCCATATTACCTGCATAATTAGTTTTCAAATATACTTCTTCATTTTATGCCTTTATTACTTCAGGAGTCTCTGCGTGACACAAATGGTTAAGTAGTTGATTACTAGCTGAAAGTTTGGCAGTTTGAACCTACCTAAAGGCACCTCAGAAAACAGGCCTGGTAAACTGCTTCCAAAAGGTCACAGCCTCAAGAACCCTATGGAGCACAGTTCTACTCTGACACACATGGAGTCACCATGAGATGGAATTAACTTAATGGCAACTAACAACAACAATAATTGTTACTTCAAGATTTATTATACATATGTATACACATATATACACACATATACATATGTATACGTACATATATCCTCAACTTGTCACATTCTAGTTTCAAATTATATCACTTTTTGTATAGTGTAAGACACTTAATACATTCCCATTTCACTTTCCCCATCCTTTTTGCTATTGCTGTCATATATTTTATTTATGCTATACATCCCACATTACATTGCTGTTGTTTTTGCTTAATGTAACCAATGGTTTTTTTAAAAGATGTTAAACAATGAGGGAAAATATCTTCTATGTTTAAATATCTATTTACCATTTCTGGCCCTCTTCATTCCTTTGTGTAGATCCAAATCTCAGTCTGGTATCATTTTAAACACAATGTCCCCAGATTAAATCACTAGTATCTCAATTGTATGTCAAAATAAAAGGCTATTAAATAATGCACATTTCAGTTCAAAGGCTTTCATCTGGATAAACTGGACCACGAACTTACTATTAATGCCTTGTCCCTCTATATTTCAACAGCAATACTCCAGAGTATACAAATATATTTCTAAACAATGTAGCCTAACTTTTGGGGAACTACACAGAATGTACCCCTAACCAAGAACAATAATTTTTATTTTGTTAATACCAATTCCACTGCTCTTCTAAATATCCAAGATTTTACTTACATATTTTGTGCAAACATCTATAAATCTGCCCTTTAGGTACTCAGTTTTTAAAAACATGTCTGGTGATGAGATATATCATATACAAGAGCATCTTCACTAATGTCTTAGGCTATGTTCTCTAGAGAAGCAAAAACAGTGAAGCATCTAGACACAGAGAGAGAGAGATTTATATGAAGGAAATGGCTCACTCAGTTGTAGAGGCTAGAAAGTCCCAAGAGTCTCCTGACTCTTATAGCTGCAGGGACTGGCAAACCCAATATAAGCATGTTGGCTGCTAGCTCAAGTCCCAAGAATGGGAGGTCAGATGGCTAGAAGCCAGCTGGAGGATACACAGCGAGCAAAATCCCACAAGCCTTGCCAGGAAGTCCACCTATATTGGATGCAGGCCACAACCCCAAGGAAATTCCCTTTCAACTGACTGGCTACTCACAGCAGATCCCATCATGCAGGTGATCGCATTATATCAGATCTCATCATGGTGGTGATTACATCATTATACAATTGTCAAACTACATCATAACTGCCAAACCACTGAGAATCATGGCCCAACCAAGCTGACATACAACCTTAATGATCACAACTAGGGAAGAAATGGATGTTCCACTTATGGAACTTTCCAGTATTAGAAAGCATACTGGAGTAATGATGTAAAGGATCCCTGGCTGTGACACAACTTATTACAAAGCACTGGACCAGTTACTTAATCTCAGTTTTCTCACCTACAAAGTTGAAAGGCTGGGTTAGAACAACATTGCTCAAGGAATGTTCACTGGAAAACTAGGTCTGAAAATTAGCATAATGTTTCAGGCTCAAATAAGATTAAGTTATGCTCTACTGAAATATAAAATTCATACTCCAAAGGAATTCAGATATTTAAGTTATCAGATAAAGAATACAAAACAAAGTTGTATAAAATATTTAAAGAGATCAAGGCACAGCAGGATACTTGAGAATATGACATCCTTCAATGAAGTAAGTTTTCTAAATAAAACCTGGCATTTCTCACATTTATGTGATCATATTAACTTCCTTCTATTATATTTATTACTATCCCAAAGTACTACCAACCTGCAGAACAGGTTTGTGGGAAACCATGACCTAGATAAGAGCTGTATAATATTTATGCTAAGTGAGTAAACATTAAACTAAGATATCAAATAGTATAAACTCTAGAATATGGGTTATAGAAAATTAGTTACGTGGCATTTTGGTAGAGTAGAAACTTTGAATGGTCCTTCCATTTGAACTCATCCAGACCCTGGTATATTCCAACAATTTTTCCTTTTTTTTTTTTTACTGTTTTGCAGAGCTCACCAGAGAGTAGGTTTACTCTCTCCAGACCGGGTGAAGTGAAGCTAAAACCAGACCAGAGAACAGCAGGTAGAGTTGCCTCTGTCACCAGAGAATTGAAGACTGAGCCTGAAGCTTTCAACAAGGTGGATATGTGGAATCCACAACTCCCACATTGAATCGTGGGATTCTGAAATGAGGCTAAAGTGGTCCCAGGTTGGTAGTAGCCCCAACAGTATAGAATGCAAATCGTTCCTAGAAGAAAGAATCTTTACAGTAGTCTCTCAGAATTCCCACAGATCAGGTTCAACAGAATATGAACTCCCAGTTTAAAAAGTTATCAAACACATGGGAGGGGTATCATGGATTGAATTGTGTCCCCCCAAAAATACGTGTTGTAAATCCTAACCCCTATACCTGTGGTTATAATCCCATTTGGAAATGGGCTTTCTTTGTTATGCTAATTAGACAGTATTAGTGCGGGGTCTTAAATAAATCTCTCTCGAGATATAAAAGAGCAGATTAGGCATAGAGGAGCAAGCAGATATGAGGGAAAATAGATGCCATGCCACATGAGATCTCCAAGGAACCAGGAAACAGCAGCTAAAAACAGACAAGGACCTTCCCCCAGAGCCAACAAAGAGAAAAAGCATTCCTCTAGAACGGGTGCCCTGAATTCAGACCTCTAGCCTCCTAAACCGTAAGAAAAGAAATTTCTGTTCCTTAAAGCCACCTACTTGAGATTATAGCAGCACTAGATAACTAAGATGCTAGATAACTAAGAGAGTGGGAGAAACCACTCTCATTCTCCTGAGAGACAATAAGCAAAAGTAAACAAACCAGCCCCAAAGGACTTCAGATATTTATATTATCAGATTAAGAATACAAAATAGAGAAGCATGAAACCTCTAAAGAAACAATAGAATCCAAAAAAGTAAAAGAGTTTAAAAATAAAACACTATAAAAAAAAGTAAAGCACTTTTGAGGGGAAAAAACTAAAACATCTAGAAATGAAAAATATTATTAAAACTCAGCTGAACAGAGAATGACTAGTCAGTAAATGCAGAATGAAGACAGGTCAAAGAGATGGGACGTGGAAAGTCAAGTTAAAAGACATACAGGACGGAATTAAACCAAAAAAACCCATTGTCATCAAGTCAATTTCTACTCGTAGCAACCCTACAGGACAGAGTAGAATTGCCCCATACAGTTTCTAAGGAGTGGCTGGTAGATTTGAACTGCTGATCTTTTGGTTAGCAGCTGAGTTCTTAATTACCGTACCACCAGGGCTCCACAGGACAAAATTATAATGTCTAAAATATGTTTAATAATGGCAGTCTCAAAATAAGGTGAAAGAAAGGCAATCTTCCATGAAATAATAACTCAGAATTTTCCAAAAGCCAATGAAAGACATGAACCTGTAGCACCATGAAGCATAATATATAACAAGCAGGATTAAATAAAAAGATACCTTCAGCTTTAATTTTATAGTGGTGTCAAAAATGAAAAACAGAGATCTTCAAAGGCAGCCAGAGAGAAGAAATAGACCAGTTAGAAGGATACAGCAATTAATTATAATTAACTTCTCAACAATAGCTACTTGAAGACAGAAGTATAGTCTCTTCAAAATGCTGATTAAAAATATCTGTTAGTCTGGAAATGTTTATTCAGGAAAGTTATGTTTCAAGGATGAAAAAAAAGTATTTAGATTCTTTTACCGAATAATTTTTTTTTTCATTCATGAAAGGAAGATGGAAAATGATTGCTGCAGGAAGGTCCGAGATGCAAGAAGGTATGGTAAGCCAAGAAACTAGTAAACATATAATTAAATCTAAATGAAAATTGCCTGAACAACAACAGTGTCTTATTTGTGGACTTAAAAATTAACAGAACTAAAATATTAGCTAATTCAAGTCAGGGGATGGCTAAAGTGATCTACGGTCTTTGTATTCTCTGAAAAAGCATTAAGATCTGATTAACATATATAGAACCACACAACCAACAGAAACACTTAAAAAATAAAATAAAAAAAACTAACCACTGCTGCTGCTGCTGTTGTTAGGTGCCACTGAGTTGCTTCCAACTCAGTGACCCTATGTAAAACAGAACAAAACGCTGCCAGGTCCTGCACCATCCTCACAATTGTTATGTTTTAGCCCACTGTTACAGCCACTGTGTCCATCCATCTTGTTGAGGGTCTTCCTCTTCTTCGCTGACCCTCTACCAAGCATGATGTCCTTCTCCAGAGACTGATCCCTCCTGATAACATGTCCAAAGTATGTGAGACACAGTCTCACCGTCCTTGCTTCTAATGAGCATTCTGGTCATACTTCTTCCAAGATAGATTCATTCATTCTTTTGGCAGTCCAAGGTATAATCAGTATTCTCTTCCAATGCCACGATTCAAAGGCGTCAATTCTCCTATAGTCTTCCTTATTCATCGTCCAGCTTTCAAATGCATATGAGGCAATTTAAAACACCACGGCGTGGGTCAGGTGCACCTTATTAAGCTATAAACCATATTAAGCTATAAAGATTTAAAGAGGTATTTTAATTTTAAATGAGTATCATACCAACATGTTCTCTAAAAACAAACTTATTACTAAATAAATAAATACAATTAATAAAAATCCTTACAGGTGAAAATTAAATATATTTCTCAATAAGTCTTAGATCACATAAAGAATATTAAAATATTCAGAATTAACATAATTTTGTTCTGTATATCAAAAACTTTGGGATACAGCTAAAGCAACATTCAGAGGGTAGTTTATAGCCTAAATGCATATATTAGAAGAGGAAAAAGACTACAAATTCCTGAGGTGATCATCCATCTCAAGAAATTTAGAAAAATCAGGTCAGCAAAATTTATTCAAAGAAAGTAGAAAAGATAAATACAAGACTGGAAACGAAAAAACTGAAAACAAAGGATCAAAAAGTCAAATATGGCTCTTAGAAAAGATTAATATAATTGACAAACCTATAGTCTTGCTCAAAGAAAAAGATTAGAAAGAATAATAAAATTGTGAAGCAAAATAGGGATATGACCATAGATACAAGTGAGATTAAAGGAGAATTACTGCCAGTGATGCCAATAAATCTGAAAACACAAAACTGACCAATTCCTAGAAAAATATAATTTTGGGGGTATGTGCAATATTACTATGGTTCCAAGAGAGCACTATAAAAATGTATACTCAGAGAATATTGCTCCCTTCTCGTCCTTATTACCACATTCTCATTTCTCCATTCTTTCTACCCCATCCCTACCCACTCCCTGTAGTAATCTCATTGTTTTTTTTTCTTCCTGTATTTTTTTTTTTTTTTACACAAAAAAGCACATACATGAATATTTTCTTATATCCCTCTCTTACATCAAGGGTAATAGGGGTCAATAAACTAAGGGCTAAGGGCCAAATATGACTTGCCATTTTGTAAAAAAAGTTTCATTAGAACTCAGCCACACCCATTTCTTTACATATGCCTATGGCTGTTTCTGCACTAAAGCCGAAGAGTTGCATAGTTGCAAGGGAGACTATAAAAAATATATATATATATGGCCTGCAAAATCTAAAATATTTAACTATCTGGCCCTTTACAGAAAAGTTTGCTAACTCCTGGTCTAGATACTCTTTTTGTTGCTGTTAGTTGCCCTTGAGTTGATTCCAACACACAGTGACCCCATCTGTGCCAGAGAAGAACTATGTTCTATAGGGTTTTCAATAGCTGA
This sequence comes from Loxodonta africana, assembly GCF_030014295.1. NCBI lineage: Eukaryota > Metazoa > Chordata > Mammalia > Proboscidea > Elephantidae > Loxodonta > Loxodonta africana. Next base: position 206,223,314 of record NC_087342.1, read on the forward strand.
TTTTTTTGGAGTAGATTGCCAGGCCTTTCTTCCAAGGTGCCTCTGGGTGGACTCAAACTTCCAGTCTTTCAGTTAGCAGCCAAGCATATCAACCGTTTGCATCACCCAGGAGCTCCTGACCCACTTCCTATGATATACGTGAATGAAGAAAATATGTAAAGACATACTGATGATTATATGTGTCTACCTACTAGTCCCTGTTTTAAATTCAAGGATATTAATTTAATTTCTAAACACTGAAAATGATAATTGTATTTTAAATATGCCTATATTTTCCTTGACTCCAAGTATACAAAACTAAAGGCCAAACATTTGAAAAACTTTAGTTCACAAACCAGAGAACATTGTAAACTTATACATTTCATATCCTGCTCTCTGGTTTTCCTGAGGAATTGAGATTTTAAAAAAATATTCCTCCAACACAATATTCCTATAAGACTTAAAAAAAAAAAAAAAAAAGATAGAAATCAGAAAATAGCTGGCTGAGAGAGAAGGGAAATGATTGGAAAGGGACAAAAAGGAAATTTCTGAGGTGACTAAAATGTTCTATATCTTGTTTTGGGTGCTAATAAAGGGGAGAAAACTGTCAAAATTCATTGAACAGAATGCATAAATCTTTACATTTTACTTTATGTTAATTTTCTCTTCATAAAAAAATTTAAATTCCTTTTTGAAACCTCCAATTCCAAAAGTGCTCATATTTTCCAAAGTAAACTTCATATTCATAGTTAATTCTTTTTTTTATTGTCATTCTTGGTTTAAAATATCATTTTGGAATATTCTTCTCTTTCAGTCCATATTGCTAGGGTATTTAGTCAAAATGTTTATATCGCTTTCCTTCTAGATTATCAGGGCCAAAGTTTTACAAAAAACAAAGACCAGATCTACTGACCCTTAGGTGAACCCACGGGTCTCCAGGCAGGGTGATTCGTCATGGTACTGATTGTAGTCTAACAATTAGTTTTTCAGTCACCCTAATCAAATCTACTCTTCTTTAATTCCCATAACAGGAATCTTGACTCAGTGCATTAACCAGTTTCCTACAATTCAGATGTATTTGCTAGCTTAGAAATTGAATGTGTGTGTTGGGGGGAGAGGGGGAGCTACTATTTTATGGGCATCTTTGGTTTATTTCATTCTTCTCTGACCATTAGTTTTCTGGGACTGTTTCTCCATTTTTTTACCCAGAAAATGAAATATGTAGCAACAGTCAAACTCCTCTATATCGAACTGTTCCACAAACTAGCAGAATGAAAAAACCTGGATACCCTGGTAGTTCTTGAAAACATTATAGCAAATTAATTCTGTTGAATTCAAGAGAAGAAAAGAAAGACAGAGAGAGAACAGCCAAATGGATGAAGACCTCAACCAATTTTCAAAAAAAGAGAAGCAAAAGAATTAAGTAGAGCATGGAAATACTACTCTATCCTTTGTTCCGAGATATCTAAAGAAGTTTTAGAGATAGCTAACCAGACTCTTTTTTTTTTTTTCCTGAAGATCACTCAAAAGCAGCTGCAGCAGTTCATAAACAGAACTGACAGAGGTTTGAGTCAATTTACAAGAGGATGTGGAACAAGGCACGTCATTGTTGATGTCAGACGGATTTTGGCTGAAAGCAGAGAATACCAGAAAGATGTTTACCTGTGTTTTATTGACTATGCAAAGGCATTCGACTGTGTAAATCATATGAAACTATGGATAACATTGCAAAGAATGGGAATTCCAGAACACTTAACTGTGTTCATGAGGAACCTGTACTTAGACCAAGAGGTAGTCATTCTAACAGAATAAGGAGATATTGTATGGTTTAAATCAAGAAAGGTGTGCGTCAGGGTTGTATTCTTTCACCATACTTATTCAATCTGTATGCTGAGCAAATAATCTGAGAAGCTGGACTACAAGAATAAGAATGTGGCATCAGGACTGGAGGAAGACTCATTAACAACCTGTTATGCAAATGACACAACTCTGCTTGCTGAAAGCAAAGAGGACCTGAAGCGTTGATGAAGATCGCACAGACTACAACTATTAGTATGGATTGCTTCTCAACATAAAACAATCCTCACAACTGGATCAACAAACAACATGATAAATGGAAAAAAGATTAAAGTTGTCAAAGATTTCATTTTACTTGGATCCATAATCAACGCCCATGGAAGCAGCAGTCAAGAAATCAAATGCCATATTACACTGGCCAAGTTTGCTACAAAAGACCTCTTTAAAGTGTTAAAAAGCAAAGATGTCACTTTGAGGACTAAGGTGTGCCTGGCCCAAACCGTGGTATCTTCAATCACCTCATATGCATGCAAAAGCTAGACAGTGAATAAGAAAGACTGAAGAAGAATTGATGCCTTTGAATTATATTGTTGGCGAAGAATATTGAATATTCCATGAACTGCTAGGAGAATGAACAAATCTGTCTTGAAAGAAGTACAGCCAGAAAGCTCATTAGACTCAAGGATGACAAGACTTTGTCTCATGTACTTTGGACATGTTATCAGGAGGGGCCGGTCCCTGGAGAAGGACATCATGCTTGGTAGGGTATCAGCGAAAAAGAGGAAAACCCTCAATGAGATGGACTGAACACAGTGGCTGCAACAATGGGCTCAAACAAGAATGATTGGGAGGATGGCACAGGACCAGGCACATGTTTTGTTCTGTCGTACACAGGGTTGCTATGAGTTGGAACAAACTGGACAGCATCTAACAACAAGAAAAACAACCAGACTTTTGGACCAATAAACAACATCATGAAAAATGAAGACAAAATTGAAGTTGCCAATTATTTGATTCTACTTGGATCATCAATCAACGTCCATGTAAGCAGCAGTCAAGAAATCAAATGACTTATTGCACTGGGCAAATCTGCTGCAAAAGACCTCTGTAAAGTATTACAAAGAAAAGATGTCACTTTGATGGCTAAGGTGCACCTGACCCAAGCCATGGTCTTTTCAATCACCTCACGTGCATGTGAAAGCTGAACAATGGAAATGGAAGACAGGTAAATAATTGATGCATTCAAATTGTTGTGTTAGCAAAGAATACTGAATATGCCAAACCATAGACTGCCAAAGAATGAACAAATCAGTTTTATAAGAAATCTAACCAGAATGCTCCCTAGAAGTTAGGATGGTAGGACTTCATTTTGCTTACTTCGGATTTGTTAGGAAAACCAATCACTATAAAAGGGCATCATGTAAAAATGAGATGAGATGAGGTGAGATGGATTGACACTCTCAGTGAGATGGATTGACACAATAACTACAACAATGTACTCAAATATACCAAAGATAATGAAGATGGCGCAGGAATGGGCGACCTTTAGTTGTGTTATATATAAGGTCACCAAGAGTAGGAGCAGACTGGATGGCCAACTAAAAACTATAACAACCCTAACAACCATACTTTTAGACTAATCATAATTTATCACTTATAATTAACATTAAGTTATAGAAGTCCTGAACAGGAGAATGTGAGCCTGTTAAAAAGTCCATGGACCCTGATCAAGTGGGATTTATACCAGGTATGCAAGGCTGGTTTAACATCAGAAAAACCATTAATGTAATCCATCACATAAATAAAACAAAAGATAAAAACCACATGATCTTATCAATAGATGCAGAAAAGGCATTTGACAAAGTTCAACACCCATTTATGATAAAAACTCTTACCAAAATAGGAATTGAAGGAAAATTCCTCAACATAATAAAGGGCATCTATGCAAAGCCAACAGCCAACATCACTCTAAATGGAGAGAACCTGAAAGCATTTCCCCTGAGAACAGGAACCAGACAAGGATGCCCTTTATCACCACTCTTATTCAACATCATACTTGAGGTCCTAGCCAGGGCAATTAGGCTAGACAAAGAAATAAAGGGTATCCAGATTGGCAAGGAGGAAGTAAAGCTATCACTATTTGCAGATGACATGATCCTATACATGGAAAACCCTAAGGAATCCTCCAGAAAACTACTGAAACTAATAGAAGAGTTTGGAAGAGTCTCAGGTTATAAAATAAACATACAAAAATCACTTGGATTCCTCTACATCAACAAAAAGAACACCGAAGAGGAAATAACCAAATCAATACCATTCACAGTAGCCCCCAAGAAGATAAAATACTTAGGAATAAATCTTACCAAGGATGTAAAAGACCTATACAAAGAAAACTATAAAACTCTGCTACGAGAAATTCAAAAGGACATACTTAAGTGGAAGAACATACCCTGCTCATGGATAGGAAGACTTAACATAGTAAAAATGTCTATTCTACCAAAAGCCATCTATACATATAACGCACTTCCAATCCAAATACCAATGTCATATTTTAAGGGGATAGAGAAACAAATCACTAATTTCATATGGAAGGGAAAGAACCCCCAGATAAACAAAGCATTACTGAAAAAGAAGAAGAAAGTGGGAGGCCTCACTCTACCTGATTTCAGAACCTATTATACAGCTACAGTAGTCAAAACAGCCTGGTACTGGTACAACAACAGGCACATAGACCAATGGAACAGAATTGAGAACCCAGATATAAATCCATCCACATATGAGCAGCTGATATTTGACAAAGGACGAGTGTCAGTCAATTGGGGAAATGATAGTCTTTTTAACAAATGGTGCTGGCATAACTGGATATCCATTTGCAAAAGAATGAAATAGGACCCATACCTCACACCATGCACAAAAACTAACTCCAAGTGGATCAAAGACCTAAACATAAAGACTAAAATGATAAAGATCATGGAAGAAAAAATAGGGACAACCCTAGGAGCCCTAATACAGGGCATAAACAGAATACAAAACATTACCAAAAATGATGAAGAGAAACCAGATAACTGGGAGCTCCTAAAAATCAAACACCTATGCTCATCTAAAGACTTCTCCAAAAGAGTAAAAAGACCACCTACAGACTGGGAAAGAATATTCAGCTATGACATCTCAGACCAGCGCCTGATCTCTAAAATCTACATGATTCTGTCAAAACTCAACCACAAAAAGACAAGCAACCCAATCAAGAAGTGGGCAAAGGATATGAACACACATTTCACTAAAGAAGATATTCAGGCAGCCAACAGATACATGAGAAAATGCTCTCGATCATTAGCCATTAGAGAAATGCAAATTAAAACTACGAAGAGATTCCATCTCACACCAATTAGACTGGCATTAATCCAAAAAACACAAAATAGTAAATGTTGGAGAGGCTGCAGAGAGATTGGAACTCTCATACACTGCTGGTGGGAATGTAAAATGGTACAACCACTTTGGAAATCCATCTGGCGTTATCTTAAACAGTTAGAAATAGAACTACCATACAACCCAGAAATCCCACTCCTCGGAATATACCCTAGAGATACAAGAGCCTTCACACAAACAGACATAAGCACACCCATGTTTATTGCAGCTCTGTTTACAATAGCAAAAAGCTGGAAGCAACCAAGATGTCCGTCAATGGATGAATGGGTAAATAAATTGTGGTATATTCACACAATGGAATACTACGCATCGATAAAGAACAGTGACGAATCTCTGAAACATTTCATAACATGGAGGAATCTGGAAGACATTATGCTGAGCGAAATCAGTCAGAGGCAAAAGGACAAATATTGTATAAGACCACTATTATAAGATCTTGAGAAATAGAAAAAAAGGAGAAGAACATATACTTTTGTGGTTACGAAGGGGGGAGGGAGGGAGGGAGGGAGAGGGTTTTTTATTGATCAATCAGTAGATAAGAACTGCTTTGGGTGAAGGGAAAGACAACACACAATACAAGGAAGGTCAGCCTAATTGGACTGGACTAAAAGCAAAGAGGTTTCCGGGATAAAATGGAAGCTTCAAAGGTCAGGGGAGCAGGGGCAGGGGTCTGGGGAACATGGTTTGAGGAGACTTCTAAGTCAACGGGCAAAATAATTCTGTTATGAAAACATTCTGCATCCCACTTTGAATCGTGGCACCTGGGGTCCTAAATGCCAACAAGCGGCCATCTAAGATACATCAGTTGGTCTCAACCCACCTGGAGCAAAGGCAAAGGAAGAACACCAAGGCCACACGACAACTAAGAACCCAAGAGACAGAAAGAGCCACATGAACCAGAGACCTACATTATCCTGAGACCAGAAGAACTAGTTGGTGCCCGGCCACAATTGATGTCTGCCCTGCTAGGGAGCACAACAGACAACTCCTGAGGGAGCAGGAGGCCAATGGGATACAGACCCCAAATTCTCATAAAAAGACCATACCTAATGATATGAATGCGACTAGAGGAATCCCAGAGACAATGCTCCCCAGAACTTCTGATGGCACAGGACAGGAACCATCCCTGAAGACAACTCATCAGGCATGAAAAGGACTGGTCAGCGGGGGGGAGGGAGATGCTGATGAAGAGTGAGCCAATTAAATTAGGTGGACACTGGAGAGTGTGTTGGCAGCTCTTGACTGGAGGGGGGATGGGAAGATAGAGAGAGAGGGAAGATGGCAAAATTGGCATGAAACGAGAGACTGAAACGGCTGACTCAATAGGGGGAGAACAAGTGGGAGAAGGGAGTATGATGTATGTAAACCTACATGTGACAGACTGACTGGAATGGTAAATGTTCACTTGAAGCTTAATAAAAATTAATTATAAATAAATAAATTCCGCAGGAGCTCTGAGCCCAGAGGAGTAGGAGAAATAAGTCTTTTGCTAATTGGTTAATATCTAACCCTGGCAGGAAAAGAGAAGTGAATACTCAGAATTAAAAGGAAGCAGCAACACCTAAAAAAAAAAAGGAGAATGAAGAACACCAAGGTCACACGATAACTATAAGCCCAAGAGACAGAACGGGCCACATGAACCAGAGACCTACATCATCCTGAGACCAGAAGAACTAGTTGGTGCCCGGCCACAATCGATGACTGCCCTGACAGGGAGCACAACAGAGAACCCCTGAGGGAGCAGGAGATCAGTGGGATGCAGACCCCAAATTCTCATAAAAAGACCATACTTAATGGTCTGACTGAGACTAGAGGAGTCCTGGCGGTCATGGTCCCCAAACCTTCTGTTGGCACAGGACAGGATTCCCGAAGACAACTCATCAGACATGAAAGGGACTGGACAGTGGGTGGGAGAGAGATGCTGATGAAGAGTGAGCAAATTATATCAGGTGGACACTTGAGATTGAGATGGCATCTCCTGTCTGGAGAGGGGATGGGAGGATAGAGTGAGTTGGAAGCTGGCAAAATTGTCACGAAAGGAGAGACTGGAAGGGCTGACTCATTGGGGGAGAGCAAGTGGGAGTACGAAGTAAGGTGTATATAAACTTATATGTGACAGTCTGACTTGATTTGTAAACGTTCACTTGAAGCTCAATAAAAGTTAATTAAAAAAAAGAGAAAAAAAAAAAAGTCCATGGAAATAAAGGGAGTTTCTGCTTTTTAGTGTAAAAAAATAAATAGAATAATGAACATATACTGTAGAGGCCTGAAAAAAACAGTCTATGATCATAAAACTTCCCCAGGTGTAAGTTTTAGGGTTGAAATAGTACAACATTTTTGTAAGCAGTTACAGCAAATTCTGGCTGTTGGCTCTATAGGCTAAGAATATCTTAAATTGTAGGGCACAGCAGAGCTGATTATTTAATGGAGCTCTTCAGTGAGTCCTTTTGTAAATCAGCGAGCAATCCCCTAACTTATTTTTGAAATAATACAAAACAGACTCAAGTAAGTGCTATAATAGAGGAATAACAACATGCTTTGGGAATTCAAAGGAAATAGTGGCTCATTATCATTTGGGTGGAGGGCAGGAAATTGCAAAATGCTACAACAGGGTGTCTTTTATGTGGGCCTTCAAGGATGGGCAAATCTTAGGAACTATTATGTCTTATTTATACAACACATGCTCATAGAAAAATTACAAAATGTAGATCAACAAAAAGAAGAGCTATAATCCCATAAAAACAACCCATAATCCCACCACATAGAAAATAAACTGTTATTAACATTGATTTCTTTCTATATGCAGAGACACAAATTATAACAAACATGCAGTAGTCTGACAAGTTGCTCTTAATATGTGAGGAACATCTTTACACCTTTCTGGTATTTATTTTCAGGTGATAATATCTCTTTATATGTATACATCTTAATTTACAGGCCAGTTATTTTGTGGGCATTTTTAATATCCAATTGTTTATTATAGACAATGTTGTGTTAAAATATCTTTCAATAATATATATCTTTGAGTATAATACTTAGCAGATTATATCTTTGTGTACTCATCAGATTATTTCTTAGAAGGAAATTTCTAGAAAAGGAATTGCTGACATATACTGTTTTCTCTATAATCTACAGCTCTTTTTGAGCATATAACCTTCTTGACTGTACTTCTCTGTCCAGCTATTGCACTGATTTCTTTGATCCCTTTTCAAGTAAATAATTTGAGTTATTTATATTCATTTTCTCTAGTTCATCCCTTTCTTTCCTAAAGCCATTCCAATCAGGGTTTCTCCCAACCACGCCACCAAAACTCCTCTGCCCAAATAACCAATGATCCCTCTACTCCCTCCGCATTCTAAGAGTCAATCTCTGTTCCTTGATCATGTTCCTTGATCACACGGTGGCTTTTGAGATAGATGGTCATTCCTCCTTAGCAACATTTTCTTCATTTGGATTCTAGTACCCCATGCTCTTGGATTCTCTCCTACCTCACTGGTAATTCACTCTGTCTCCTCATCCTAACCATACTAATTTGCTCGGTTATCTCATTAACTATCGTAACTTTAAACACCATCTCCCTACCAGTGATTCCCAACTAATATCTCTAATCTCGCACTCTCCTCTCAACTCCAAACTCCAATACACAAACTCATGCACATGGCAAACTTACCATGTCCAAAACTAATCTTCACTCCTCCTCCTTAAAAATAAACAACAACAAAAACTCTGCCCCTCCCATAGCCTTTCCTCCCTGTAATGACAAAGGCCATCCTTCCAGTTATTCAAGCCTAAAACTTTGAAATCATTCTTGATTTTTCTTTCTCTTATGCCACCTCCAATTCCAAGAATCCTGCTGGCTCTAGCCATAAAGTATATCTAGAATCTAGACTCTCACCACCTCCACTGCTACTATTCTGTTCCATTATTTCTCCCCTGGATTATTAAAAGGGCCTCTAACTTGTCTCCCTGCTTTTGCCCTTAATCCTTGTATCTATTTCCAACAGCAGCCAGAGTGATCCTTTCGAATTGGAAGTCAGATCTTGTCTTTTCTCTGCTCAAAACTCTGTAATGGCACCTCCATTTCACTAAGGAGTAAAAGCCAGAATCTTAAAATGTTCTATAAACCCTGCACTCTATGTCACCCTCCCAAACCCCACACCTCTTCTCTGGCCTAATCTACTTCTCTCCTGGTTCTCTGCTCCAGCCACACTGACCTACTAGCCATTCCTTGAATTTACCAGGCATGTACCAGCCACAGGGCATTTGCACTGACCGTTCTCTGGGTCTGGAGTTCTCCTTCCCTCAAATATATTTATCACTCTTTCATCTCCTTCAGGTCTTGGCTCAAATATCTCTTTCTCTATAAGGCCCTAATTGATTTCCATCTTGAAAAGTACTCAGCACTTCAGCATTCACTTTGCCCCACTGTGCTATTTCTCCACAGCATTTATCACCTTTTAATACATTCTTTAGTTTTTTTTGTGTAATTCATTTCTCTTAGTCACCGAAAATGTATCCATAAAAGCAGGGATTTTTGTGGTGATTTACTCACTGCCGGGGGAAGATCAATATTACAGATGCATATTTAATGCTTCTGATCCAGACTTGTACTTTGATACTCATTAAATGAAGGTGTCATGGATTGAATTGTGTCCCCCCAAAAATATGTGTATCAATTTGGCTGGACCATGATTCCCAGTATTGTGTGATCGTCCACCATTTTTCACATGTGTTCTAAATCCTATCACTATGATGTTAATGACATGGGTTAGAAGCTGTTATATTGATGAGATCTACAAGATTAGATTGTGTTTTAAGCCAATCTCTTTTGAAATATAAAAGAGAGAAGCCAGCAGAGGGACAGGTCCTTATACCACCAAAAAAGCAGTGCCGGGAGCAGAGCATGTCTTTTGGACCTGGGCTTCTTGCATGGAGAAGCTCTTAGTCCAGGAGAAGACTGCTGAGAAGGACCTTCCTCCAGAGCCAACAGAGAGGGAAAGCCTTCCCCTGGAGCTGACAGCCTGAATTTGGACTTCTAGCCTACTACACTGTGAGAAAATAAATTTCTCTTTGTTAAAGCCATCCACTTGTGGTATTTCTGTTACAGCAGCACTAGATGACTAAGACAAAGGTATTTAAATAAGCAGAGAAGGATGGTTCATGCTGAGGGCATAGCACTGGCAAAATTCTGATATGCAAGAAAGCAAATTAGTACGCTGGTTCTCAGGTGGTACCGATGTTATCAGGGGAGGGGATGCAGGATTTACTTAAAATAGGAATGCATCCATAGACCACGGCAACATCTTAACTGAAAGTACAAACACCACTTGATCCACAATAACAAATAAAGGGAAGGAATGGCAAAGGAGTTCCACTTGGGGTGCTGGGACATTCAGGGAAACTTTGATCACAAATAACCTGCTTGACAAAGTAAGAAGTTCCTCCCTCGTTCTTATTATTTAAATTCTATGGAGGAAGAAGGCTGTTTTTGGAAAGGTAATAAAACCTATGGATCCTTCCAAGAAAAATGTTTGCACCTGTAAAACTTACAATTTCAGAGTCTACCATCTCCTGAAGCCTACCCACAGACCACCACGGATGAGTGGCTATGAATCCCAGTTTTAAAAAAAAAAAAGCAGATCGATCCCAGTTAAGAAATATTGTTCCACCAGCATGACAGTAACTTGAATGGAAATGATGCTGAGTTTCCAGCGTGGTTAGTTGTAATGCTGGGTCCTAACATTCTGAGCCAATCTCCGAACCTGAAATTCACGCCATTAAAAAGAGAGAGCCTTCAACCACGATTTCTTAAAATAGAGTGTTCTCAATCAACATATAGAATTAAACATCCTAACGTTATCATGTTCAGACTGACTAGCTTTTTATTTTAAGTTTGGTATAGATAATTTTGTAAAGTTCACAATATAGCCCGAAGGAAGACTATTTAGGTATAGTAATTTGATTTATTTATTTTTTTTAACTGAAACCAGGGAGCATTCATTCCATCCAAACAATCTAAGCTATTGTCTCTCTGGCTTCTGTACAATTTTATCATTAGGCATCTTTCATCTAAATAATTCATTAAAAATATTATTTAATGAGTCTTTGCTTTTCTACCAAATACCCAATCTCTCTATACCAAAGAATCCAGAAGTAATTATGAGGAATTCCGCTTGAGTAGTTCTTGCTCAGATACATCTCTAGAGAGGGGAGTGGCAAGGGAAGGGAGAGGGTCTTGTTTACATCTAAGCACGAACAGCTCTTTACTCACTGGGTTAGAGACCATTCACTCTACTATAATAATTTGAAAGCAGAGAACTCCTCCATTGGAATGTTTTTCCATATCTGACATATGATGCCAACCCTTACAGGGATAAAGCCCACAGAGACAAATCTAGAGGCACTGAGTTTAACCGGTGTCAGTCCTGAGAGGTCTCTTTGGTTGGCTTCATTTCCTTGTTGCCACACATCAGAGGACGAGTTTACTAACAGCCGTCAGCCACACACATCCAAGCTGGATCTAAGCCAAGAGCAAGCAGCTTTGCTTAAATCTGGGCAGCGAGGTGGAAGGGGGCTTAGGGATCAGCTGGCGGAAAGCATGCAGGGCCTGTTGGACAGCAGCTGGAGGAAGTTTGGACCCGCTGGCAGGGGCACATATGAGTGGTTGGCCAGCGAACCCAGCCTACCGCTTCTGGAGACCCAGCTGCAGGTCTGTACCTATGACTTCTGCCTTCTTTCCCCTAAAGTATTTTTGTTAGTTTTAAAACAACCGTGCTTATATTTTCAGGATCTCAAAATTTAGTGGCAACATTTTGCATTTGCATCTTGCAACATACAAATTCACTTACAGGCATGGTCTAAGGAATTAATTTGAAATTTTGTATTTTTTTTTTAACAATGTAAGGAGTAAATGCAAGTAAAACTTGTCAAAAATATATTCTAAGGTTCAAAGAATGCCTAAAGGTAAAAAAAAAAAAAAAAAGGTAGGAGTCAACAAATTTTGTATGCCTTTTTGTTACAGCTTTGTCCTTCGCTCAGTTAAAATTTGCTCAGTTAGCAATATCTATATTCCCTTTGGTTCTCAGAATAGTGTAATGACCACTGTTTTTAAGGGTTAAGAGTAAACCAAGTATCTCACTTCAGTGAAGCTAGCAGGAGGGTTAAGGAGGATTCATTTCTACAAAACGTAGCGGCTGCTTTGCCTTGTCTGGCAAATCACCAGAGAAATCTCTATCTAGGCAGTATTAAGAAAAAATATTTGTAGGAACCTAAAAAAACAGAATTGACACTATAATCAGAATGGAAATGAGTACTATCACTGGCCACACAAGGAAGAGGAAAACAAACTTATTTTCTTGTTTTCAGGAAAATCACCTGGTGAGATTGGTATTTAAGCTCTCCAAAGCCACCTTTTACAGAAAAACACACATACGTATTTAATGATACATATCTTTCAGCAGTTATACCATGAACTGCAATTTCCTTGAAATATTCCCTGAACAACAAAGCCCTTGAGTCAATAAAAGGCACATCAGAAAAAAAAAACAGTTACTACACTACTTTGAGAAAAGTAAACAAATTAGAACATTTAACTATAAAACTAAAGATAACATTTCCACATCAAAAAATTCCAAACACTTTTTAACTGATATACCATGAAACATTAAATAAGCAAATTAAGGATACCATAATAAATTTGTTCTATAACTCTGTACATTTAACTGGAAAACAAGAAGAGTTCTTTATCTCAAGAAATTATCATAATCTGCTGTATTAGATAAAACTTTCTAGTGTCACTCGATGCTTGGACAAAGGCAATACTGACTGTAAGAGAGGGTTATGCCCTATTTTGTCTCCCACATTTTTGCAACAAATACTGACAGTACCGTAAGTGGTATAAACATAAGTGATAGAACCTACTGTGTACAACCTTTTAAATAGAACATGAGCTACCGTGTATATTCCATGCACATTGAATCTACAGGGCGTAAGAGAATTTCAGTCTAATGCTCACAACTGATCAGAAACGATAATTTTCCTATTACAGCTAGAGAATGAAGAAGAAAAATAAGTTATACAAAATGGTCTATGTTTATGAAGGTCGAAGAGTGATGGTTTTAGGTACTGAAATAATAGCTTTAACATATTTAATGATCCATCTGGAGGAGGAAAATAAATCACAGTTACATTTCCTTTTGACTCCAACTCTTAATAAGTGTAATAAATTCACTTCTGAGTTCATCTACTCTTATAGCTTTTGTAATTAAATTACCTTATAACATCACCAAAGATATTTACGTGAACAATTCTGTTAAACTAGGTTATGTGCGAGAAAACAGAAAGAATCCATAGCCTAGAAATACAACCTAAAAAAACACACACAAAATATGTTAATGTTACTAAAATATTTTTTATGAGAATACATAGATTAAAATTAAAATTTAGTAATGCCAGGTTTATCATCGCTATATTTTCCAGGCTTACACTTGATCAATAACTTTGTTTCCTCTGGTTATCTTTAATAATTTATTTTCTAGTGAATTTGACTGTTTGATACCCTGAGATACAAATATATAAATACCTATTATTCACCAAGTACTTTACACATATTAATTCATTGAATTTCCATGCTAACCTTCCAAGTAGTTGGTATTATTTCCATTTGATAGAAGAGAAAACCTAGGCTCAGGAGATGGTAAGCTCACGTAACTATCAGAAGGTCGTACTAGAATTCAAAGCCACAGCTATCAAACTCCCAAAGACAACAGTCTGCTTTCCCAAAACACTTTAATTTTTTGCATTTTAAGCTAAAATATCTTAACGCATATCTTACCAGGGGCAAAATATCTGGCAGTATAAATATTAAATAAACCCTGTAATTTTGAGTCAAAATAGCACACATAGTTGTAAACTCTTTATAGAGTATAAAGGAATATACAAGCCATGCTACATAAGCCTGTCTCTTAAGAGGTCACGGTCAGCAAAACATTTGTCCTTTCCAACAAAATTGAGGTGAGAACCTCAGTTCTCATTGTTGAATTCTAAGTTTATTTTAAATATGAGCTTGATTTTTTTTTGTTTGTAGTAAACACAGTTATAATTTTTTCTTTTTCTTCATAGTAGTGGATGCTAACAATTATATTTGTTACTGGATGCTTTATATAATGGAGAAATTTTTTAATTCTTCATTATTTCTTAGTAGCTTTATTAAAAGCAATGTCTACACAATTCAAAACAGTATTTTTTTCAGGCTGCTTTTCTGTCTTGCTGTTGAAACATCATTTCATATCTAGCATATTATTTACTCTATCAGGAGCCATTATTATTTTTTTGAGCTTATACTTTTAAATTGTCTAAGAATTCACGTACAGTTTTCTTTAAAAAGTTCAAAATGTTCTATATTTATGCTATAAACACTGCAAAGAAACTTAAGGAATCTTAAACTCATTTACCATGTCAGCCATCAAATCAGAATTTGAATATTATTTATATGTGATATGAACATATAACAATGTAAGATTTTGTTTCATAATTAAAGAACTTAAGTCCCATATGATCCATTTGTGACAATAAAACATTGGTCTAAACAGCTCATGGGATTCGTTTTCTTGGTTTGGAGGTTTTTGTTGTTCTTTAGGTGACATTGAGTCAATTCTGACTCTTAGTGACCCTATGCACAACAGAACGAAACACTGCCTGGTCCTGTACCATCCTCACAATTGTTGCTGTGTTTAAGCCCATTGTTGCAGCCACTGTGTCAATCCATCTCATTGAGGGTCTTCCTCTTTAGTTTTGAGGGACATCCCAACTGGCCTAATATTGTTTCTCAGTACTTCTGTCTACCTCCTAGCTTGTAAGATAGTACCTAGGGTCTTAAAAGTTAGCAAGCGGCCATCCAAGGTACAACACTAGGTCTCGATTCACCTGAAGCAATAGAGGAACAAGTATAGTGAGGAAATGGAGGAGGAGATGATTGTGTGTCTGGTTACCTCCATGGACAACTACCTCTTTTGCCATGAGAACAGAAGAACGAGATGGTGGCCAGCTACCATTACTGATCATTTTGATCCAAGATTCTACAGGAGAATCCTGATCAAAAGGGGAAAGGATGAGGAACAGAATTTTAATTTCTCCATGGAAGCCAGACTCTCTGGAGCCATTGAAGCTGGGTGAACCCCTGAAACTATCACCCTGAGATCATCTTTAAACTTTAAACCTTAAATTAAGTTATTCCTTGAAGGCTTCTTTGAACCAAAAAATAGTTTATTTTTAATAAGTATGTCTACTTTAAACACTGTGCTCCTTTAAAGAACTATCTCTGGGATCAAACTGACAAGAGCAACTCAAAAGCTAGATGAGAGGCTTAGGGGACAGGGAGACTAGGTCAATGATGGTAGAACAATTCAGAGAACAATGGTAAGAATGTTTGCACAACTTGAAAGTAATCAATGTCAATGAGTTGTACATACAGAAACTGTTGTAATGTCACCTAAAGAACAACAACAAAAACTCCAAACCAAGAAAACAAATCCCACGAGCTGTAATGGTATTATGACTGTATATTTTCACACACACAAATATATATATATATATAGGTCTGATTCTAAATATAACAAATAAATAGTAAGAGTTCCCATTCAAAAAGTGAATGGTGGATCTACTAAAATTTATTCTCATATTTTACTTTGGTGGAAATATTATAGGATATCAGCAATGGGTACTTTTTGAGATTTTGAAGTCACACTTTACTAAGCAAATTCACTTTATTACAGGAGGCTCACACTCATTTGCAAAAGTGAGTGATTAGAGTGATTTTAGGGCAAGTAATAATGTAAAAATATCCCTGGGTAGCACAAATGGTTTATGCACAACTATTTGGGACTAATGTAAAGGCTGGTGGTTTGAACCCACCCAGCAGTACCACAAAAGAAAGGCCTGGCAATCTGCTTCTGTAAAGATTACAGCCGAGAAAACTCCATAGAGTAGTTTTACTCTGTAACATATGCAGTCAACAGCAAGGAATGGTAATGGTGAGAAGGACAAAGGATGAAGAAAGAGAACTTCAGGCCTTAGAAATGCAGGGGCCTTCTGACTCCTGACTCATTTCTATTCCCAAAATCCAGGGCACCCGGAAGATAAGTTCCACCAAAGAAGATGTGGAACCCTTCCTGTGCATCCTTCTTCCAGCCACCATCCTGCTCTTCCTGGCCTTCCTGATGCTTTTCCTCTACCGCCGCTGCAAGTCCCCACAGCCCCAGGGGCAAGTTTTCAGCATTGACCTCCCAGAGCACCCACCTGCAGCAGGAGAAGTGACTGACTTCCTGCCAGGCTTACCCTGGAGCAGCGAGCAGAACTTCCCATACTCTCCTCTGCCCACGGAAGCAGCCCTCCTCTCTGTGGGTTTACCACCTTCCTATGAAGAGGCCACCAGGAAAGCCCCTGGGGAAGAGGCCCCAGATGCTGTCCTTCAGTATGAAGAGGGCGCACCTGAACTGGGTGAGCACAAATAAACTGCTCTTAGAAACCATGTAAAACACAGATCTCAGCCCTCAGTCGAGCCACATGAGAAGGGGGAAAAGGCATGGACACCTGAAAGCCACTATTCATTGGCTGACTTCTAGATGGATGGGACGCTTTAGGTGAGGGGAGGGGGGACCAACTTGATAAATGTCAATTTCTTTAACCCATTTCAAATTCTTTAGGGAAAAGTTCTCCACATTTTTCTAAAAATGACTGGGCTCTTCTAAAATGCATCACACCCCTCAGAAAAATAGGAAAATTCTACGTGCGCTGAGAAAAAAGTTAGAATTACTAGTGAGCATAGAAACTAGCTCTGAAAAGAAAGAAAAAAGAAAATGCTAGACAAGCCAAAGGTAATTGCGTTTGTCACCAAATAAAACCAGTTTTTCAGGACATCATTGTTTTACTCTTATGTGAGCGCTTCAATACATAGAAAGTTCTAGAAGGAGGAAAAGATCACTTCTGAGCGGCAGTGATCAACTGTTGTGTTACAAATAATGGTGAATTATGTTTCAATATTAATAATGAAAGTACACACATCTACATTTTACTTAAAAAAAAATAAAGCATCTCCAAAGTTATCTCCTTTGTATGTCGCTCTTGCTCACTTATCTTCTGATTTGCCTCCTTGAATGCGAGAGGGATTTGGCTTAGTTAGGTGGGAATGCCTTGCACTAGAATGTCATGGGTCACATATGCTGTGGCAAAAGACAGAGTTGTGGCTATAATACATTAACTTGGGTGATGCTATGACTGAATTTGTGGCCTTCACCAAGCAACAGTAACAGAGCAGAAATCAGTTCAACACTGGAAAACAGAGCTGAAAATGTTGGATCACATGGTGAAGAGAATCATAGATTAGCTCCAACAGGACGTTGGAAAACAACATAGTTCAAACTCTTGCTTTACAGGTGCGTAATCTAGAGTTCAGACAGGCTGACTAACTTGCCCAATGTCACACACCTCATAAGAGGCAGAACTGGGACCAGGAGCCTGCCTTCCCTGTCCCGGGCTGGAACACTTCCACTGCAAGAGATGTTCTCCCAAGAAAATTGCAAATGTGAAATTTCAGCCCAAGCTCCTGATGGGGGTCAAGGATCTCAGCAGAAGGAGTATGCTTGAGTTTGGAATTGACACAAATCTTTGTCAGTGATTTTCAAGTGGGGAGGTAGAGCTGGGTCACGTACCACCTGGGGAAAAAAAAGTCTAGTTGCCATTGAGTCAGTTCCAACTCATGGTGACCCTACATGTGTTGGAGTAGAGCTGAGCTCCATAGGATTTTCAAGGCTGTGACCTTTTAGAAGTAGATTGCCAGCTCTTTCTTCCAAGGTGTCTCTGGGTGAACTCAAACCTTCAACCTGTCAGTTAGTAGCACAGTGCAGTTAACCGTGTGCACCACCCAGGGACTCCATATCAGAATATTCATGGAGGTATCAGGGAGAGGAGGCAGGAGGATGACGTGTATAGTTTTTAAATTCCTATTCAATGTTATAATTTATTATTTGTAAAACAATTTTTATTGTTTTCACAATACAAAATGCAAAACTAGACAATCCTTTCACGATTCAAAATGAATGAAAATAGTGAGTTTTCTTTTTTCTCTTGACATGACCATTTTTATGCTAGATATGCAATATGATACAGTTTTAAGAAAATAACAAGGAAACAAAAATAGGATACATTTCTTTTTTCAATGTAAAATAATAGTACCTTTGAGGACTTAAGCAAAATATAACCCATCTTTGTGAAAATCAATAAGGTTTCTTTTAGAAAAAGTGCACTGGACCAACCCTTAATGTTCTGTAAGGAAAGTAAACATAAGGAAAGAAGGTCAGCAGAGAGCCTTCTTCAGATTTTTTTTTTTTAATCCCAAAACACTAGTTCCATGTGAGACTGTTAATTTTCTCCTAACTGCTATTCCTTCTTCTTTCTTGCTTACAGAACCCTAATTTCGTTCTGCTATCCTGAGGTCACGTGCTTAAAGCAAGCTGGGACCCTGACAATGCCAGGGGGAGCATCATGATTGTTAACGATGGTGCCCTAGATTCCTTCCCCGGGACTGATTTGGTCTTTGGGACTGAAGAGGAGATCTACAGGAGAAGTGTTTGTTTTAGAAAAGGATGTCTTGCTGTTAAACAAATGGAAGGAAATACCCCACCTCTTTGTTGAATGTTATGTACTTGCATGTGATGCCTGGGGCTGCTGTAACCATCTTGCAACCATGAGGTGAGGCAGCAGCCATGTCTGGTATTGAGGATGGTAAGGTAGAAAGATGGAATACACTTGGGTTGAGGACATTGTAGAGTAGCTGAATTAACCCTGCCACTGTCTATATTTTAATGAGAACACATATTTCCTATTGTTTTAAGCCATTGAAACCAAGTTTGTTACTTGTAGACAAAAATATCCCAACTGCTACAATTCTAAGGCTATTAAGGAAATACATTGCAATGTTAAAAAAAAAAAAAAAAAATGTTCTGAGAAGACTTACTTGAAATGGGAAACGGCTCATTTAAAATTTTACCACTGATCTGGGGAAGGAAATATTTCCTTTGACGGAACCGAAGCAGTGAAACAAACTATAAATCAGGAGTTGCCAGCTATACCCCACAGGCCAAATCCAACCTGTTTTTATACAGCCTGTGAGTTAAGAATGGTTTTTACATTTTTTAATGGTTGAAAAACATAAAAAGAATATTCCACGATACATGAAGATTATATGGATTCAAATTTTGGTGCCCAGAAATAAAGCTTTATTGGAACAGAGGCTGTATAACCTCCAAAGCCTAAAAAATTTACTACCTGGTTCTTTATAGAAAAATTCTGTTGATCCTCACTATAGATTAGTAGATTTCAACCCTGATTGCATAATAGAATCATTTGGGGAGCTTTCAGAACTATAGACACCAGGGCCCACCCAGACCAGTTAAATAGAGAAAGTGCCAGTGATACTAATAGGTGGCCAAGGTTGGAAGTTCTACTCTAGGTAATGTGAGTGGGTTACAAAATACAGGTGTGCTTAATGTGGGCAGGTGTAAGGTAACAGATTTAGAGAATGCTAGGCCTGTAAATACGGCTTTGAGCCATCATTTATAACGCAACCTTCTCTGTAAACGCCTTCCTGGAGCCATCAGACTAACGTGCAGCTGTAGCCGATTCAGCTCACAAAGCAGGCTTCCCAGGCAAGCATTAGGAACAACAGTGTAGACAGCATGTCCCTGTCTAAATGCTGACACAACTGGCAAACATGAGTAGTGCTGGCTGTTAGCACTCCAAGAAAGGCAGAGTGGAGGTGAAGAAAAACCATAAATGAAAGAATTAGATTGTTAACAGCTAAGAAGTATTTTGCAAAAATAAATAATTCTAGCCAGAAAATATTAAGACTGAAAGAGAATATAATGGAGACAATGAATAGGATGTGGACATTTTCACTAATATCGACACTGGTCCAGAAAATGCCTTTAAGTTATCATTTTATAAAAAAGAAAATAAAGTAATGGGTTATGTCAGAAGCACTTATTTTCTAAACATTCTTATAGTAAGAAGTGATTTATTCAAGCTATACGTATTCATTGAAACCCTGGCAGCGTAGTGGTTAAGCGCTACGGCTGCCAACCAAAATATGTATTCATTATGTTAATATATAAACAGACTTCCTTAAGTGTAAGTACAAGTCAGGTATTCAGATAGTCAACCCTGGAGGTATGGTAAAAATGGTAAGGCAGGATGAAAAGACCCTAAATCAGATGCCAGTTGGACAGGTGACTAGGAAGGTCATCTAAATCAGCGCTCTACAAAGCATGGCCCCTGAACCAGTGCTGGCTCACAAACTATTTGTTACCAGCCTAAAACAAGGTAATTAGAGAAACTGAGTGTTTAGAAATGTGTATAGCAATTTAACATTTTTACAAAATCCATGCAGATGATCAGTAGACTTGTCTCACTGAACTTGGTATTGACCAATTCAAAGAGCATAGAACTTGTGGGACACACAGCATATACTGTGAGCTGCATAGAGTCTCGTGCCCTAGGAACATATATTGGTATGTGACAAACTGGATTTTTTTTTTTAAGGTCCTTCATCACAGATAGTTTGAGAAGCACTGATGTAGAAGATGAGCTGCCTCAGGCATTATTGCTGTCTTTCCTCATCTTGAAGTCAATTCTTACCTGCTAAGGACCTCTCCCACCCCTGGATCTCATTCTGAACATGCAGACCCAAACTCAAACTCAGATACAGGTCCAGGAACAGGCTAAGAATTGACTAGTTCATAGACCCCTTCAAGACTGGAGTCAGTGGCTCTTCTGGGAAGTGAGAATATGGAAACACTGTAACAGCTCTGTGAAAGTAACATCTCTCTTCTAAAAAGTCATTAGGAACCAAGTCCAATTTCTATGAAGTCTTCCATTTTTCCTAATCAAGAACTGAATATAATAGTTCTAAGGCAACAGTGAAAGCTCCACATGTAAGAGTTTAAGAGAACATCTTAGCTGCCCTGATGTTTTTAGGAAATGATCCTTAATCAGGTCATCTATTAGAAACATTTCCTCTTAGCTGAATGTGAGCCATCTGGTTGGTGTGTATTTGGTGGTCTACTCTAACTTCAAAGCAAGAACCTTTTAAAATCAGTACAGCTGTCCCCTTCTTTTTATATAAACACCCACCACTGCCTCAGAAGTTATATCATGACTTACTTTGATTAAAATTGATGTTTTAATTTTTAAAGTCATTTCCAGCCTCAGACTTAGCTTTCCTCTTCTCAATACCACATTCAATAAATGTCTCTTCATTTTCTGTGGCACATAAGAAAGGTGGTTCACAGGTGCTCCTAGAAACCCTCAATTATTATGTAAGTGCCTGATAAATTCTATGACAGGCATTCATTCAACATTCATCAAGCAATTATCTATCAGGCACTGAGCAAAGTGCTCAGAGTAAAAGAGGCTTCATAGGTCGTTTTGTGTCTAAATAATGGATGAGTGTTATAATTCTCATAAAAATTAAAGGAGAAGCCAGCAAAAAGAAAAGGTTACATTACGTGTTAAAATACAAAGTTGCTACCAATTTTACAGTTATCACATATGAATGAGACACTGGTAGTTATTAAAAAAAAAAAAAAAAAGACCATATATTTAAACTATGGGTGCAAGAACGACCCCAGAGACTTCTAGTTTCCAGGCCAGATATAAGAAGCTTGGAAGTCATCCTTCCCATCAGAAAAAAGCTAAAACTGTGAAGAGCAACAACTCTTGTTATGTCCATGGGAGAAGCCGCATCACAGAACCAATCACTGCCCAGAAACCTGGAGAGACAGATTAATATAAAGAATCTCCACTTACAGGGGCAGAGATCTCCACCGCTGCTGCCACCTCCGGACCACAGTTAGGCAGGCATACTTAAAGGGTAATTGAGTAATTGCTAGAGACTCAGCGTGAACTAGCTTGAGTGATAAAAACTCCTGGAGGCCCAGCTTGGGGAGGGCGTGGGGCACACTTTTGTGAGTTTTCCTTGTGAAGCTCTGAGAAAAATCCCCTCCACTTCCGAAACAGGAGGAAGGGAAAAGCAATCATTTTGAAACAGTGCTTTGTTCTCTTTGACAAGGGAGACTGCTTTGCTAGAGCCTAGCCAATGTGAGTTTTATTAGAGTCTAACTAACGTGAGTTTTATTAGAGTCTAACTAACTTAGAGGAAGGGAAATACCCAGCTCCATCCTCATCAAGCCTTCCATGTGTCAGAGGAGAATTGCCAAACTACAGCTTCCTTCTAGCCAATGTTGTTGTTGTTAGGTGTCGTCGAGTAGGCTCCGACTCATAGCCGCCCTATGCACAATAGAACGAATATAGTACTAGCCAATATAGTACTGAAAAACAACAGAGTTGGAGGACTGACACAACCCAACTTCAAGACTTACTATAAAGCTACAGTGAACAATAGTGACAGTATGGTATTGGCAAAGGAACAGAACAGAGAACCCAGAAATGGACACAGAAATATAGTTAACTGATCTTTGATAAAGTAATAAATGCAACTGAATGGAGAAAGGATAGTCTTTTCAGTAGTGGTGCAGTGGTTAAGACCTACAGCTGCTAACCAAATGGTCAGCAGTTCGAATCCACCAGCCACTCCTTGGAAACCCGATGGGGCAATTCTATTCTGTCCTATAGGGTCACTATGAGTCAGAATCGACTCAACAGCAATGAGTTTTAGTGGGTTTTCAACAACTGGATAGCCACATGTTAAAACGTTAGTCTAAACACAGAGCTTACATCTTTCACAAAAATTAACTCACAATGGATCATAGACCTAAATGAAGTTGCAAAACTTTATGATTTCTAGATGATAACATAGCAGAAAATCCAGGTGCCCTTAGGTTTGGTGATGACTTTTTAGATACTATATCAAAAGCACAATCCATAAGAAAAAAAAATTGACAAGCTGGGCTTCATTAAAATGAAAAACTTCTGTTCTGCAAAAGACACTGTTAAGAGAATGAAAAGACAAGCTACAAACTGGGAAAAAAATATTTGCAAAACACAGATCTGATAAAGGACTTGTATCCAAGACATACGAGAAATTCTTAAAACTGAATAAGAAACCAAACAGCCCAACTATAAAATGGGCAAAAGATCTGAACAGAACCATCACCAAAGACATACAGATGGCAAATAAGGATATGAAAAGAGGCTCAACATCATAGGTCATTAGGGAATTGCATATCAAAATAACAATAAAGTACCACTACACATTTATTATTGTTGTCAGTTGCCATCGAGTCGGTTGACTCATGATGACCCCATATGTATCAGAGTAGAACTGTGCTCCATAGCGTTCTCAAGGCTGTGGCCTTTCAGAAGCAGATCACCAGGCCTGTCTTCCGAGGTGCCTCTGAGTAAGCTGGAACAGCCAACCTTTCAACTAATACAAGCACATAATGATTTGTACCATCCAGGGACTCCACACACCTACTAGAACACTAAAACCTAAAACACTGACAAAACCAATACTGGTGAGGATGTGGGGCAACAGGAACGCTCATTCATTGCTGGTGGGAATACAAAATGGTACAGCCATTTTAGAAGACAATCTGGCAGTTTCTTACAAAGCTAAACATAGCCTTACCATCTGATTCAGCAATTCTGCTCCTAGGTATTTATGCAAGTGAGATGAAAATGTATGTCCTCATAAAAACCTGCACATGGATGTTTATAATAGCTTTATTCATAACTGCCTGAAGGTAGAAGTAATCACATTCAATAGGTGAATGGAGTATTATTCAGCAATAAAAACAAATGAGCTATCAAGCCATGAACAGACATGGCAGAACATTCCATGCATCCTGCTAAGATAAAGAAGTCAGTCTGCAAAAGCTCCAGACTGTAGGATTCCAACTATGTGATATCTGGAAAATGCAAAACTATAGAGACAGCAAAAAGGATTGGTGGTTGCAAGGGAGATACAGGGAGGTAGGAGACTATTCTAACTATTCTGTATGATACTATAATGGTGGACATATGACATTAAGCATTTTTTAAAGCCCATAGGACTGTACAACACAGAGTGGACTCGAATGTAAACCATGGACTTTAGTTAATAACAATGTGTCAATATTTGCTAATCAATTGTAACAAATGTACCACAGGAATCCAAGATGCTAAGGGGAGAAACAACTGGAGGGCAGGGGAGTAAATGGGAACTCTGTACATTTACATAGGAAATACTCTTCTAGTTATCATTCCTGAAAACATATCATCCCAAACTTCACAGCATAAAAAAAAAAAAAAACAACCATCTATGCCACTGGACCGGGTACTTGAAAATGATTAAAAGGACACATTTTTTGTTGTGTACATTTTATAACACATTAAAAAAAATTTTTTTTTATTATTATGTTCACATATTTTGCAGGCTAAGAATTCAAAAAGGGTACTATGGGGATAACTTATGTTTGCTTCACGATCTCTGGGCCCTCAGCTGGGAAGACTCCACAATGTCTGGAAGTGACTTATTACCAGGGGCTGGGATCATCTGAAAGCTTGCCCACCTGAATGACGCTAGCTTGCAACTAGGAACCAACACATAGCCTCCCAATGGAGCTGCTTGGGTTTCCCATCAGCATGGTTGTTGGGTTCTAAGAGCAAACGCCCCAAAAATAATTAGGTGGAGGCCTTTTATGATCTAGCCTCGGAAGTCACACCGTGTGACTTGTACTGTAGTCACAAGCCTGCCCAGTTTCAAGGAAAGGGAACATAGACTCATCTCTCGATGGAAGGTGTGTCAAAGTCACATTGGAAAAGCAGCATGTTAGATGGGAGATAGTGTTGCGACCACCTTGGGGAAATAAAATCTGGCATAAGTATGGAATAAATAATCAATGAATAAATAAACACTATTGCCATTAGACATTAGTGCTTCTCTCAAATCTTTTGGGTCCTTTTCCTTTTGAGAACACGGTGTGATTGCCCTTCCACTCCCTGGGTGGTGCAGTTAATGTGCTTGGCTGCTACATGAAAAGTTGAAGGTTCAAGTCCACCTGAAGGCACCTTGGAAGAAAGGTCTGGTGAATCACTTCCAAAAATCAGCCATCGAAAATCCTGTGGAGTACAGTTCCACTCGGACACACGTGGGGTTGCCAAGAGTTGGAATCGACTCAGTAGTAACTGGTGGTTGAGGTTAGTCAAGGCCATGTGAGTTTGGCCAGTTCAATGTGAATGGAAACCGCTTTTGAGATTCGCAAGCAGAGCTCTCCAGGGCACTCTTCCCAGGCTAAAGTGATCGTGGAGGCACCTGGTTATCACAAAGGTGCCACGCTGCACCAGCGCATGGAGAGCACCTGCCCTGGAGCATCACCCAGACCCAGTGACAAATTTGCAGGAGCAAGAAATCACCCCCCCCTTTTTTTTTTTTAATGTTCATAATAACTTTATTTGTAATACCCCAAAACTGGAGACAACCGAAATATTCATCAACAGGTGAATGATGGAGCAACAAAACCGTGGTATAATCATACAATGGAATACTGCTCAGCAATAAGAAGGAAGAAAATATTGATGCATATAAGAACACGGATGAGTCTCAAAGTAATTCTGCTGAGTGAAAGAAGTCAAACAACAAGGAACGGCACTGTACGGTTCCATTTATAAAACTCTAAAACATGCCAATTACTCTTTCTTTAGTGACAGAACACAGATCAGTGGGGGTGGGAGGTATGAGAAAATTTTGGGGGGAGATTTTTGGGGGACATAGATGTATTATCTTGATTGTGGCATTGGTTTCACAGGGGCAGGGTTACACATATGTAAAAACTCATCAAATATACACTTAAAATTGTTGTCAGTTGCCTTCCAGTCGGCTCCTGACTCCTGGCAACCCCATGCACAAGGGAACAAGACACTGCGAGGTCCTGCTCCGTCCCCATGATTGGTTTCAGGTTGCACTGTTGTCATCCACAGGGTTTTCATTGACTGGTTTTCAGAAGTACATTACCAGGCCTTTCTTCCTAGTCCATCTTAGTCTAGAAGTTCTATTGAAACCTGTTAAGCATCAGAGCAACACCCAAGCCTCCACTGACAGACAGGTGGTGGCTGCACACGGCGTGCACTGGCCAGGAATCAAACCCAGGTCTCCCACATGGAAGGCAAGAATTCTACCACTGAACCACTAATGCCTCATAGCAAGTTCCTAGAATGTCATGTATTTTTCTTGTCCCTCCCAGCCGCCCCCAGTGGTCTCTCTGACCCAAATCCATTCTCTACACAGCAGCAGGGGGAGCTTCCAAAGCCCAAATCAGCAGATCACTCCCTGCGTAAAACCTGCCCAGGGTAAGTAAAATCCAGCCTCCTGACAGTGACCTTCAGGACCTTCCCACCTCTGGCCTCATCTCCCTTGCCTCTCCCCAGGGGTCACCAGGCTGTACCCTCCTACTGGCCGTGAAAATGCCCAACAGGCTCTTGCCCCTGCACTCGGTCTCTCCTCTGAAGCATGGAGCACAAACCAAACCCATTACCAGAGTGTCGATTCTGACTCATAGCAACCCTATGGGACAGAGTAGAACTGCCGCATCTTTCTCCTGCTGAACGGCTGGTGGGCTTGAACCATCAGCCCTTCAACCCTTCAGTTAAGAGCCAAGTACTTAACCACTGTGCCGCCCAAACCAGAAAACCCATTGCCATGGAGTCGATTACTACTCATAGCAACACCATGTGACAGAATAGAACTGTCCCGTAGAGTTTTCTTAGCTGTAATCTTTACTGGAGCAGACCACCAAGTCTTTCTCCCTTGGAGCCACTGGCTAGGAGAGAAGTGCCAACCTTTGGGATAGCAGCCTAGTGCTTAACCATGGTGCCACCAAGGCTCCTTTGGTGTATATGGCAATTATGGGAAATGTTACCATATAAAATTTTTTTGTATCCAGAACGGATACAGTGAAATTTTCCTGCCCTGATTTCCTAATCCTTCTTGTCCTGAGGCAGTCTTGGTGCAGGAGTAAGGCATTAACTTAGAACCAAAAGATGCTACATTGGAGTGATACTCCTACTCTCAAACTGGAAACATTTGGGTAATTAACTCCCCCCCCCCACCCGATCAGTCTCAGCTTCATGGACTTTAAAGTAACAGAAAGTAGGGCTTCACACAAAATTTGCTGTAAAGCTTAAATAAAATACGTGGTTCATAGTGTAACATAAACACTGATTAGACATGAGCTAACAGAAAGAACAATTTTACCATAATAAATCAGCAAGAAAACTAGCTTAGTTATTTTGAAATATGAATATAAATCTCGAGCCTTCCAATTTCATCAAACTTGTTATAACTGAAATCTTATTTTAAAATAAATCCTTTTCTTTCCTTCCTCCTGTTCTTTTATATGACTAATTAACACCTTGTAAATATACATAATTCTGCCCAATCACCTGCTGATGTCTTCATTAATTGTGTATTCCACACTCTATAAAGTGAATGTCTCCAAATTTAGCCTTAGTTTTTCTACTAATAAAACACATGCCAAAATGCATTGATATCTGTAAAAGGTACAGATGAAAAGAAAAACATGTAAATTATTTTCCCCTTAAAAAAAAAAAACAAACCTGCAATAAAGTAAAATGTTATTCTCAACTTTGCAATGACACATAAGCAATGAAATACATATGTTATGTAAGTTAAAATAAATGGGCTGTGTAAAAAAAAGTACAAATTCATTATTTAGCCTTTCCTAATTAATTCAGACTTAGCTCTGTATAATCATAGATTTGATATAGGTACTAGAAAGTGCCATGTGTATACAGGTTACTGCACAGCTGTCTGGGCAAAGACTGGGAAAAGAGAGGACGGCAATTCCTTTAAAAGCCCTAGGCCCACACAATGGAATATTACTCAGCCATAAAAAGGAATGAAGTACTGACACAGGCTACAACATGGATGAATCTTGAAAATATTGTACTAGTGAAGGAAGCCAGTCATAAAACACCACATTTTGTATGATTCCATTTATATGAAATGTCCAGAACAGGCGAATCCACAGAGACAGAGAAGGATATTAGTGGTTGTCAGGAACTAGGGGTGGGGAGTTTGGGAGTGCCTGATGAAAATGCTCTGGAATTAGATAGTGGCAATGGTTGCACTAAAGGAGCCCTGGTGGCGCAAATGGTTAAATGCTCGGCTGCTAATCGAAAGGCTGGCAGTTAGAGCCTACCCAGTGGCTCCACCAGAGAAAGACCTGGCGATCTGCTTCCATAAAGATTACAGGCAAGCAAACCCTATGGGGCAGTTCTACTCTGTCACATGGGGCCGCTATGAGTCGGAATCAACTTGACAGCATGCAACAAAACAATGGCCGCACAACACAGTAAATAGACTAAAACCCACTAAATTGTATACTTTAAAACAGTGAATTTTATGCTATGGTGAATTACATGTCAATATTTTTTTTGAAAAGGCACTAGGTACACCCACTAAAACCCATTGCTGTCTAGTTGATTCCAACTCATAGCAACCCTATAGGACAGAGTAGAACTGCCCTATAGTGTTTCCATGGAGAGGCTGGTGGATTCCAACTGCAGACCTTTTGGTTAGCAGCCAAGCTCTCAACCACTATACCACCAGGGCTCCGGGCATACCCATTAGGATGGCTATAATCAAAAAACCAGATAATAACTAGTGTTGATGAGGATAGAGAGAAATCAGAACACTCACACCCTGTTGGATGGGAATGTAAAATGGCAGTTTCTCAAAAAGTTAAATATAGAGTTACCATTGGCCCCGCAATTCCATGCCTAGGTACCCACCCAAGAAAAAATGAAAGCATGTGTCCATGTAAAATCTGGTACATGAATGGTCATGTTGTTATTGTTGTTAGGTGCCGTCAAATTGTTTCAGACTCATAGTGACCCTATGTACAACATAACAAAACACTGCCCGGTCCTGTGCCATCAGCACAATCGTTGTTATGCTTGACGCCCATTGTTTTCGCCACTGTGTCAATGTATCTCATTGGGGGTTTTCCTTTTTTCACTGACCCTGTACTTTATCAAGCATGATGTCCTCCTTCTCCAGGGACTGATCCCTCCTGCTAACATGTTTAGTGTACGTCAGATGTAATCTCACCATCCTTGCTTCTAAGAAGCATTCTGGTTGTACTTCTCTCAAGACAGATTTGTTTGTTCTTTTGGCAGTCCATTGTATATTCAATATTCTTCACCAACACCATAATTCAAAGGCATTCATTCCTCTTTGGTCTCCCTTATTCATTGTCCAGCTTTTGCATGCATATGACGCAAACGAAAACACCATGGCTTAGGTCAGGTGCACCTTAGTCGTCAAGGTGACATCTTCACTTTTCAACACTTTAAAGAGGTCCTTTGCAGCAGATTTGCCCAAAGCAATGCATCCTTCAGTTTCTTGACTGCTGCTTCCATGGGTGCTGATTGTGGATCCATGTAAAGTGAAATCCTTGACAACTTCGATTCTCTCTCTGTTTATCATGTGTTGCTTATTGGTCCAGCTGTGAGGATTTTTGTTTTCTTTATGTTGAAGTGTAATCCATACCGAAGGCTGTGGTCTTTGATCTTCTTCAGTTAAGTGGTTCAAGTCCTCTTCACTTTCAGCAAGCAAGGTTGTATCATCTGCATAATGCATGTTGTTAACGGGTCTTCCTCCAATCCTGATGGTCATAGCATTATTCATAATAGCTAAAAAGTGGAAATGACCTAATGTCCATCAACTGATGAATGGATAAGCAAAATGTGGTAGACCCATATAATGGAATATTATTCTCCCATAAAAAGGAATGCTACCGTATGGATGAGCCTTGAAAACAATATGCTAAGGGAAAGAAACCCGTCACAAAAGACCTTATGTTGTATGATTTCATTTATATGAGAAATCCACAATATGCAAATATAGAGACAAAGTAGATTAGTGGCTGCCTAGGGCTGGGGGGATTGGGAAATGATAGCTAAAGGGTATGGCGTTTATTTTGGTGGGGGGGGGGGGTGATGAAAATATTCCAAAATTGATCCGGGCAATGGTTGCTTAACTGTGAGTATACTAAAAACCAGTGGTACACTTAAAACCCATTGCTATCTAGCCGATTCTGACTCAGTGACCCTGTAGGGCACGGTAGAACCGTCCCATAGGATTTCCAAGGCTGTAAACTTTACAGGAGCAGACTGCCCGATCTTTCTCCTGCGGAGCAAAGCCACCCTACTTTAACAGCCGAGCATTTAACCACTGCACCACCAGGGCTCCTTGAACGGCACACTTAGCTTGCAAATTGTATGGTATGTGAATTATATCTCAATAAACGTTTTTTTTAAACGTTAGGAAAAAAAAAGAATAAAAACACCAGGCTGCGGCAGCTTTCCCCATCTCCACCCCCACCTAGACTGCTAAGTGGTCTAATGGCTCAAAGGGTTTGGAGTAATTCGGGGGGAGGTCAAGAAACCAAGGCACTTCAAGATCCTCCAGGCCTCACTGTAGCCCAGTCTACCCTCTCTGCCTTGAAGGTGGCGTGGAACCTAGGCCATCTTCTCGGTGCGAGTGGGGCCACTATACTGCTGCCAAGACCAGAGTCGGCAGGTACAGCCCACCCTAGGACCTCGGAGAACAGGCTTCTTCTCACCATTCACTGCCGGCCTCACAGAGCCACCCAGGAGGGCCAAGTCCCCGGGAATTAGAGCGTTTGCAGAATTCACTCTCAGCGCGCGTGGGGCCTTGGGTGAGGCTCCTGAACCGGTCACCCCAGAATACCCGCCAGCCTGCTGCTCTGTCCTCCACCCACGGCTCCTCACTGTGTAAACCTCTCCGTGCGGGTTAATTAAAACAAGGGCAGGGCGAGAGGGACCCCTAAGGAACGCCGTGCTGAAGCGGACGTGCAAGCCGGTCTCCGAGCTCGGGTCTGTTTCCCGACCCTTGACTGAGGGCCCTAAGGAGGCGACCTAGCAGGTGGGCGCACGGTCCTGGCCGGAGCCTCCTGGGGTCCGGAGCCGGGCCCTCTCGCGGTGGCAGCGCCCCCGCCCGGCCAGGCCCAGGCTGCCCTGAGCTCCGGTCTCCCGCACTGCGTAGAGGAGGCGCGTTCGCGGGCCGGGGCGGGGACTCCAGGGCTCCACCGCCTGGGCGCGGCGCGCACGCAGCGGGGCGGCCCCACAGCGACCCAGGCCGGGGCGACGGTAGGTGCTGGCCTTACCGGCGCACCTCGCCCGGCTCTTTCCTCCGCGTGTCGGCGCCGCCCATGGCCGAGGTGCCCGAGCCCGACGCTGGGGCCGCCGACGGCGCGGCGGCTGGAGCCCTGGAGACGCCGGGTTGGGAAGCCCCGGAGGACGCGGGCCCCCAGGTAGGCGCCGCCGGCGGGCGCGAAGGGTGCAGGCCCAGCGGGGTGGGATGGGATGGAGGGGGAGGCCAGGCCGCCTTCCGACTGATCTGCAGCAAGGCCGGGAAGTCTTACAGATTTAAGTGAAAAAGTACACTTCTCAGAATGGCCAGAGCCCCTCTCTCTGTTCCCGCAGCAACAGGGAAGTTCAGTTGTTTCGCCTTGGCCCTAGGTATCGCCCATGCCTCAGTTTGTTTTCTTTGAGGTTAAAAACAAGAAAAAAAAAAAAGGAATCTCTCACCTTCTGGAACCCGCAGTGGGGCTCTCCGTGCTCAGGGGCATAATACTTGCTCGTTTTTAACGTGAGCTGAGTCCGGCCCCTGGGCGGGTGGAGCTCCGGCCGCCGACGTCTCACCCCCGAGGCTGGGACGCGCAGGGGAGAGGCCCTCCGCACCCTACAGAGCCAGGACCTCGGGCTGGACCCCGGGGCTGGTCGGCTCCGGGTGGACCCGAGCTTAAGATAATTGTGTTGTTGCATCTCACACTCTGCCCTCTGAGAGCTGCTTCCCGAAGTTTTCTCTGTTCCACTTTAGCCCGGAAGTTATGAGATCCGACACTACGGACGAGCCAAGTGGGTCAGCACGTCCGTTGAATCCACGGACTGGGATTCAGCCATCCAGACTGGCTTTACAAAACTGAACAGCTACATTGAAGGCAAAAACGAGAAAGGTAAAAGCCATTGACCTTGTAATTACGTATTTTGTAATTGTGGTCAAGTCCCTTGGTTTATTAATGAGTCTTAGCTTATTAAAGAACTCTCCTTAATAATAGAAAAATAGCCAGATTATCAAAGGCTTTATGTTTCAAAATATTGACTCTCCAGAGGACCCGCAGCTCCGGCTAGAGTAGGGTAGTACTCTTCAGCCTCTATTCTTCTCTGTGTTCCTGGTTGATGAATTTGGGCTCTGTGTGACTTTGAGTCCTTTTTATTGGCTAATGCTTCTAGAGATAATTTGGTGACTGAGGCAGGAGATCGGGAGTTTCAGAATAGGTTCAGCTCCTGGCTCTGTTGCTATTTATATTTGAACGAGTCACTTAGCTTATGGGCTTTAGTTTCTGAATCATAAAAAAAAATAAGACTAGACCACGTGACCTCTAGTCTCTCTTCTATTCCTAAAACTGTACAATCTATTAACAAGAAATATCAATAGCACCGGAAGTGTTTAATGGGATATGTGGATAATTGACAAATATTGGCCTTAGTTTTTAGAGGTGAACGTTTTCTTAAAGGAAATAATTGCATCAATATGTAAATCAAGAAAGTCAGATCAAAAAATAGGTTAAATGAAAGTAGTCATAAAAACACTAAATGTGTTTTCATTCTCTCCTTTGTATTTAAATATGTTTTTATGACACAGAGATGAAAATAAAGATGACGGCTCCAGTGACAAGCTACGTAGAGCCAGGTTCAGGCCCTTTTAGTGAGTCTACCATTACCATCTCCCTGTATATTCCCTCTGGACAGCAATGTGATCCACCCAGGCCTTCAGAGTCAGATGTCTTCATTGAAGACAGAGCTGAAATGACTGTGTTTGTACGGTAAGTCGTAGATAATTTATAGCCCCCCTGACTGCCAGCTTTACTTCTGTGTACTCACAGTTTAGCTCCTGTGCAATTTCAGCAGGCTTTTCACCCTCCCATAAACACAGTTCTAATGCATTCTGTGGTGTTTTCCTACTGGCTTACCATATTTTTATGCCAATAATGAGTGCCTTCTACATTTGTCTCCCAACTGTGCCTCCCCTCACAAGGTGTTTTCATAAGCACTGCCATGCCGATGTTTTTAAAATGTTGCTGTAAAAAAAAAAAAAAAAATAGCCTAGCGTGCTTACAGAAACACCTCGCAGGGGAAGGATGTGGTTGGCAAACAAACGTAGAAGGTGCACATTATTAGTGTACAGATACAGTAGTTTTATATGTTACGAGATATAATCAATTTATTTAATGAAAAGTGTATTGAGTACCTTCCACCTATAAGACACCATACAGATTATACAAAACAAAAATAAAACCGAACAACAACATAAGACTGTCTTTACTTGCAACCTAGTTAGACCTAAAGAAAAATACATTAAAACAGAGGTTATGATATTAGTCGCATATTGGATCATATCTTCTCTTTATTACTGCCTTTCTCACCTTCTGTCTACACACCAACCTGTTAAACTAACTCTCTGCTTCCTAAATCCCCATGTACTCCTCAAACCACCACAATCTGGTACAGTCCCACCATCTCCTTGGAAACGCTGTTGCCACCCTCTGCAGTGCCCTTATTGCCACGTGATTTCAGTCCTCTCCCATGTGACCCCTGCAGCATTGGAGTGGTGACCATCCTCGTCCATTGATACTTGTTCATAACTTTTGGTATGTCACTCTCTTGTCTTCTCCTCCTGCTTCTTTCCCTCATTGGCTCCTCCTCCACTACTCACGCCAGGATTCACTGTTGATGCCCATTATTGACCCTCGTTTCCTAGCAGACTTAACTACCTGTATCTGATGACTCTCAGATCTACCAAGTGTCTCCAGCTCTGGCTTCCCTTATTGTCGAACATCTCCATTTGGGGGAGCATCAAACTCAACAGCACTAAAAATGAGCCTTCCCCCAACTCCCAAACCTTCTCTAGTCTTTCAGTGCCTGTCTCAGTAAAGGGCCTCATCAGCCAGATGGCTTCCCCAGGAAGGAACATCATGGTTATCATCAACACCCTGTCCCCTGACAACCGGTCCCCAGATACTGAACATTCTCCTCAGAAATGATTCATGATTCCATTCCCTTTTCTCCATCCCCATTGTTATTTCTTAAGGTCCTCATCTCACAGGGACCACATTTAAGTCATCTGTGTATAACCCAGTGCTTAGGCCAATACCTGACACTCAGTAGACACTCAGATGTGAGTTCTTTCCACTGCAATAGCCTCCTAGTTGTTCTTGTTGCTGCTCCCAGTCTTTCTCTCCTCCTGTACACTGGAACTGTGATCTTTCTTACAACAACATCAGTCCCAACATGTTACACCATTTAAAGATCTCTGTTGGTTTCCTGTTGCTTTCAGACTGAACTACAGATTGTTCACATGGTACACAACACACATCGCATGGCCCAGTCCAGCAACCCCCTCACCTCCTGTGGTTGTTCCCCACTGAGCTTCTCATCCTTCACTGAACATTCCATGTTCTTCCACATCTCTTTACCTTTGATCTCAGGCAAGTTACTCAAATTTTCCTTCTTCGAATCTCTTGATGTCTAAAATGTATATGATCGTACCAGTACCAGTTGCCATCGAGTCGAGCCGACTCATGGTGACCCTGTGTGTACAGAGTAGAAGTGTATTTCACAGGGTTTTCAAGGCTGTGACCTTTCAAAAGCAAATCTTCAGGCCTTTCTTCCATGGTGCCTCTGGTTGGGTTTGAACCACCAATTTTTTGGTGAGAAGTCAAGCACTTAACTGTTCGTGCCACCCAAAGACTACTGTATAATTATAGTACCTGCCTGTCTTGTAGGGTTGCTGTGAAGATCCAGTGAGTTATTTTATGTAAAACACTTAGAACATATACATGATGGTACTACTAGCTCTAGCTCCCTCTTTCTTCTTCTCTTCCTGGAAAGCCCATTTTCATCCTTCAGGACTTAGATCAAATGACACCTTCTCTGTGGTGCCTTCATCAGTTGCTCCAGTCAGACAGCCATTCTGTTTGCTGTGCCCTTCCTCCTGATATTATCTAAATAACCTACTTATAGACTGTGAGTTCCTCAAGAGTGGAAGGGTAGATAGCCATGTGCATATCCTCAAGCTCCTAGCTCAGCAGCCTCACGGTGGGGCTTAGTACATGTTTCTGTGCTGAATAGTGCACGGCTTGATCATTGCAGAACAGCATGTATTCAGAGGACAAATAATTTCTTATTAGGGGGTTTAAGATTTGATTTCTAAGAAGAGGTGGTTGTTGTTGTTATTAGGTGCCATCAAGTCAGTTCGAACTCATAGCAAATCTGTGTACAACAGAATGAAACACTGCCCGGTCCTATGCCATCCTCAGAGTCGTTGTTAGGCTTGAGCCCATTGTTGCAGCCACTGTGTCAGTCCATCTCGTTGAGGGTCTTCTTTATTTGCTAACCTGCTTTACCAAGCATGATGTCCTTTTCCAGGGACTGATCTCTTCAGACAACGTGACCAAAGTATGTGAGATGTAATCTCGCCATCCTTCCTTCTAAGGAGCATTCTGGTTGTACATCTTCCAAGATAGATTTATTTGTTCTTTTGGTAGTCCGTGGTATATTCAGTATTCTTCACCAACACAATTGAAAGGCATCAATTCTTCTTTGGTCTTCCTTATTCTTTGTCCAGCTTTCGCATGCATGTGAGGTGATTGAAAACACCATGGCTTAGTTCGGGCATACCTTAGTCTTCAAGGTGACATCTTTGCTTTTTAAGGGAGGAAGAGGTGGGATCTGAAAATAAATTTCCTTTAGGTAGAATGTACTCTTGTTGTTAGGTGCTGTTGAGTCAGTTCCAACTCACAGCGACCCTGTGTATAACAGAATGAAACACTGCCAAGTCCTGCGTCATCCTCACAATCATTGCTATGCTTCAGCCCATTGTTGCAGCCACTGTGTCAATCCATCGCCTTGAGGGTCTTCCTCTCTTTTTCGCTGACTGTCCACCCTACCAAGCTTGATGTCCTTCTTCAGGAACTGGTCCTTCCTGATAATATGTCCAAAGTACTTGAGATGAAGTCTCGTCATCCTTGCTCCTAAGGAGCATTCTGGCTGTACTTCTAGAATGTATTAAAAGATGACTAATAATAAGGAAATAAATAATACATTGAAGAGTCAAATGTTTCTTAACACAAAGTCCAGAATTGTAGTCAATCAACATAATGAAAACTACAGAACAGTTTGCCAACTCACTTGCAATGTTTTATGTTACATACATGTGCATACATATATTCATATACTTACTCATCAAGGATTTGAAGGGCAGTGCATGTCAGCAGCCCCTGGGTGTTGAGAACAGTTAAGTACTCTGCTGCTAACCAAAAAGTTGGAGGTTCGAGTCTACCCAGAGATGCCTTGGAAGAAAGCTCGGGTGAGCTACTTCCAGAAAATTAGGCGTCGAAAACCCTGTGAAGCAGAGTTCTGCTGACATACGTGGTGTTGCCATGAGTCAGAATTGACTTGATGGCAGCTTATTATTATTAATATTTTCTGGCATGCCAGGAATGATTCTAGGTGCTGGGTAGATATTGTTGAATAAAATGGACATGGTTTATACCCTGGAGTGCCTGCATCTTATTTGAAGCATAAGGTTGGACTGATCTTTTTCATTGGCACAAAGATAATAAAACTTACACTAAAGAAAGAAGATTTTTGTTTCTAAGTGTTTCATGTTTTTTTTTTAACATTAGCTAGTATTTATTTCACCACTGTTTTCATTGATGCAGCAGGCATCTGTATCTTTTTGACAGAGAATATTGAGTTAGCAATTCTGTGAACTTGTGTGCAAACTCCATGAAGAAAGAGAACAGATCCATTTCCAACAGCAGTTTGCCTAGTAAATGGCGCAGGTCTGGCATGTGATAAGCACTCTGAGTACTTCTTACTCTTAACCTTCAAAATCCAGATCACTGTGTTTACATGTCAGCAACTCAGCTACATTAGTGTCTTGTGATTTAATCTCGCGGTATTTTTTTTACATACTTTGAAATCTGTGCTTAAATTTCGTTATTTTTTCCCCACTTTTTATTTAAAAATTTTAACTGTCCTTTCTCCCCTATTCCCATAGCAGCCTCCTAACTGGCCCCTGCACTTGGCCTGTCCCCTACAATCTATTCTCCATCTACCTGTCTGTGTGATTTCCAGATCTGATCAAGTTACTTTTCTGCTCAGCATCCTTCAGAATAATCTCAAAAGGCGTTAGGATGATGTACGAGATTCTTCCAACCGGCTCTGACTCATCTTTCTGACCTCATTTTATGCCTCACTCTGAAAACGCTCTGTGTCTTTGGACACCTGTTCCTTTTTTATTGTCTTCTCTCTGCTGGGGATTCACCCTCTTTCCAGAAAAGCCATCCTCCTTTTCAGGCCCAACTCAGGTGACACCCTCACCTCCGATTTAATCCTATCCTCTGTGTTCCCATAGGAAACCCTGGTGGTGTACTGTTTAAGAGCTATGGCTGCTAACCAAAAGGTCAGCAGTTCGAATCCACCGGGCACTCCTTGGAAACCCTATGGGATAGTTCTACTCTGTCCTTTAGGGTCGCAGTGAGTTGGAATCGACTTGATGGCAATGGGTTTTTTTTCGATATTTTTTCAGTGTTCCCATAGCACTTTGATCCTATCTCTGTAAAAATCCTTCCCAGGCTGTGTGGAGAGCTGCCAAAATGTTTGTCTCTTCCATTAGACTAGAAATTCATAAAGGTCAAAACTATATCATATTCACGCGTAATCCAGTGCCTACCCTTTTCCCAAGGGGAGGAAGAAAGGGGAAATGTTCAATAGAAAATCAAGAGTCTGGAAGGGGGCTTTAATTGGATTAAAATGACTTCTCTGACCAATAGCATCAACCTCACCTGGGAGCCTGTTAGAAATGCAGACTCTCAGGCCCTACCCAGACCTCCTGAATCTGCATTTTAGGCAAGATCCCGGGTGATTTGTATGAACATAAGAGTTTGAGAAGCACAGGGTTATAGCACCTGAGATGGTGTCAGTTTCAAATCCTCTTGTCAACAGACAGAACATATGCCCCCACAGGGTCCCCTCCGTGCATTTGAGGTCACATGGAGACGGGGAACAGAGGAAGGGAGTGGTCAGTTCAGCCGCTGAAAGGGAGTGGGGTAGCTTTGATGCTTGCATGGTGACAGGTCCTGCTTTTCCTTTCAGACTGACATTAGCAGCAGTATTAAGATCACTCATGGTTATTCACTTTCTCCTTTGTAGGTCTTTCGATGGATTCTCTAGTGCCCAGAAGAATCAAGAACAACTTTTGACATTAGCAAATATTTTGAGGGAAGAAGGAAAAGTTTTTGATGAAAAAGTTTACTACACTGCAGGCTACAATAGTCCTTTTAAATTGCTCAATAGAAATAATGAAGTGTGGTTGATTCAGAAAAAGGAACGCTCCAAAGAAAATGAATGAGAGAATGAAGAAAGTTCCATTGCTGGGGCAAAACTTCTGTTTAATATAGACATCAACACAACCCTCTGCTATCTTCTGGCTGAGCGGACTACTGTGAATTGAGTTTATTTCCAAAGTACCTTTTTAATGCCTGGAGCTTTCTCTAGGTACGCAGACAGGATAACAGAGGCAATATTCTATAACATGTGTATCAGTCATCTTTATTTCTGTGAGGATCCAGGGAAATAATGTTGCTTCCCCCTTCTTCATCACAATTGCGTTGTCTTTTTTCTACTTGGATTTGTGTCATTTGGCTATTATCCCTCCAGATTTTATCAATATAAATTGTAAAGATTTACCCGGTGTAGAACTATTAGGCTGAAATGAAGTTCAGTTGGGTACCAAATACAAATTGTCTGTTTTTGACTGTCACTGTTACATTCTCTCTTGCGCCTTCCTCACCTGCCGAACAATCCCACCACACAAGACAACTCTCACAATACCCAGAAGTATTGATAATACTCTCTGATGAAAAGTTTTTGAAGTTAGGGATTCCCTATCCTGTCGTGACACTCAGTAAAGGCATGTTTTTTGAAGACATGCATACCAACATATAATATCAAAATTTACTTGAATTCACACAATATAGTATTTCTAAAGGTCATATAAAAATGATTAGTTATTCAAAGTGTGGGTTCCTCCAAAATCAAGGTTAGAAATCCTCACCAACGTGTGTTGGAAAACGCTCATCCTGGAGAAGATATGGTCACATTCAGACGCCTGAGAACCTGTCACAGGGAAGGACATCAGCTTTGTTGTGGGCATCTGGAGGATAATGGTTTTAGGAGAGATGGAGAAAAGTAGGTTGGAGCTCTGTAACTTTCTGACAGTTAAAGCTATCCATGAAAGACCCTGCTTCCAGTTCCCTCGTCTAAGTAGGAGCACATGATTACATATCTGGAGAGAATTACACATAGGATTTGAGCATTCAGTGGAAGAGAGGATGAGCCAGATAACACCTAAACATCCCTTCAACCCTGAGATTATATGCTAACTCTTAAATTTAATCTTAACCTGGGGCAATAGGCAATATAAACCCACTGCTATCAAGTCGATTCTGACTCAGAGTGATCCAATAGGACAGAGTAGAACTGCCCCATAGGGTTTCCAAGGCCGTAAATCTATCTCCCGCAGAGCGGGCTGGTGGGTTCAAGCCAAAGACCTTTCAGTTAGCGGCCAAGCGCTTAACAACTGCACCACCAGGGCTCCTCTAGAGACCAATGTACCTATAGTTAATGTTTCCATAGCTAATGTTTATAGATTGCCTTCTAAAAGCACTGTTCTATGTGCTTCACCTGAACTACCACATTCAACCCTGAGAATGACCCTGTGAGCCATATTTTATCACCTCCATTTTACAGATGAGGAGATTGAGGCACACAGATGTTAAGTAACTTGCCCAGATCAAACTAAGCACAGAGGCTGACTGGAGCCCAGGCAGTCTGACTCTAGGACCCATGCTGTTAACTGCTACCCCACACACACAGATGGCTGTTCAAGAGTGCAGCTTTCTGAGGCCATTAGTGGGCTATGACTGTATGGTGGTGTTCCTCCTGTATATAATTAACGTGACTGTAACCTCAGAGTTACCTTTTAGGCTGTAATTTTTGGTATAAAACAAGCTAGATTTCTGATTTTAAAATTATATGGATATAAAGTTTTATAATCCAGGCAATTATTTCCCAAAGATATTGTGCTTACATTGATCATTGAATTTACTGATTCATTGTTATGCTTGCCAAAAAGAAATTACATTTCTTTTACAGCAAATCTATCATTATTAACTAGCTCTCCAACTGATGAATGTCCACAATACTAATAACCTCCACCATTATCAGGTAAATATTCTTAACATAAACTATGTATTGCTTATGCAATAAATTCAACTTTAAATGATAGAAGCATACTTCTGATGATGAAGACTCTGTTGTAATCTGAAACAAGTTCAATAAAAAATTGATTTTGTACTATTCACGTTCAGGAGATCCTTTTTCCCTCCTCTCCCTTAAAGCACAAACTAAAATGATCACTCCAAAGGCATTTCTCACAGCAGTGAATCAGTTATTTTAACTATGTGCGTGACACTAATCATAAAATATCCCTTATTTTGACATCTCTTATTCATTTTTCTTATCCACAGGAAATGCATGTCTTGACTCTTTTTTAAGACTAAACCTTCCACTTGTTCTGTTAGTCTAATTTTTCTCAAAGAACCTTGCTCCATCGAATAACCCCTTTCCTCTCGTCTTTGTCTCTCCCTCTGCACATGCTGCTGTTATGCTGTGTACCAACAGGCTCAGATTCTGACTGTCCTTCCTACCTACCCCCCCCCAAAAAAAAACCCAGTCCCCTCTAGGCCCTTATGTAGGACGGAAATTACCACTCTTACCTTGATTACTGCTTTTCTCCGGAAAGAGTTTTCCAGCAGCTTCCTTGGAACTGTGGGTTGTGTGAGGGATACCTCAGGAACCGTGAGAGGGAAATAAGGTGAACAGCTCCTGCCAACCACTGTGCTGCCCACAGAGCTACCCAGCCCACAGAACTACTCAATTGTTCGTCAGTTTTCACAAGATACATGTTTCCTTAAGAAGCCTGAAAACAACGCATTCCATCTCAGTGCGTTCTTCCTTCTCATCATCACTTTGTCATCGTTAGCTGTCGTTCCTTTGGTCCCTAACTTGCGGCTACCCCATGCACAATGGAGCAGACCGTGGTGACCCATGGGGTTTTCTTTGGCTGATTTTTCAAAAGTAAATTGTCAGGTCTTTCTTCCTAGTCTGTTTTAGTCGGGAAGCTCCACTGAAACCTGTTCTGCATCATAGCAACACACAGGCGTTCCCTGACAGACCAGTGGTGACTGCACGAGGCACACTGGCTGGGCAAAGCTGGCTCTCTCACAGGGAAGGCGAGAATTCTCCTACTGAATCATCATTGCCCCCAGTCATCACTTAACCCCTAAAAGCCTTGTGTTCCCCAACCAACATTCCACTGAAAGGCCATTCATTTTCTTTCCTTCTTAAGTAAGTTACCGTGGAGTCCCCACTCCATTCCAGGCACAACGCTAGTGGCTGGGATATGGTGGTGAGCAAAAATGCTCCCGAAGCCCCTCACCAGTGACCTCCTAATCACCAAATCCAACACCGTCTTTGTCTTCTACCTGCTCCACCTTTCTGCTGAGGATGTAGCAGTGAACGTGAGACAAGATCCCCGTCCTAGTGGAGTTTACGTTCCAGAGAGCGAGAGGTCAAATGCAAGTAAGTTTACTTTAAATTGTGGTAAGTGCTGTCAAGAAATGAAATAGGGCAATAGGATAGTGTGACTTGTTAGGGTGCAGTGTACCTCGCATGGAATAGTCAGGGAGGGCCGCTCTGAGGAAGAGACATTTGAGACTTGAGTGATGAGAAGGAAGCAGTCACATGAAAGCCTGGGAGGGAGCATCTCAGGCAGGGGTGACAGTGTCAGAGGAGAGGCTGCATTCAGTAACTGGGACACAAAGCCGCATGTACTGGTTGCTGAGCAAGGGGGAGCTAGGCTTGTCGAACACAGTCTTTCTGAACAAGGAGAACTGCTGATTTTGTACAGGGTTTTAGGAAGCACAGAGCTGAAGGATTAGTGGACTTTTAGAAGCATTTGGGGATTGGTTGAGCTCTCACTGTGGAAGTATGGTGAACACTGTGAGGCTGTTGCTGATTGGCATGATTTAGAAGCTTGGTGGAGAAGTGAGGTTACTGATGTGAAGTTGTCATTGATTGGTTCTGGTTACTTGTTACTGTGGTCAAAGACCGGTCATTTCTTTTCTGGAATCTAGAGTTATGGTAGACCACCACATGGAGATGTACCACTCAGATTCACCTTCAAGAAAGTTCTAGCACAGCTGTGAGAGGTGTGGTTAGCTGGCAGTCTCCAGCTGTTACTTTCTTCAGGGTCCACCTCAGACTGTGAGATAAGGGAACCCTGGTGGTATAATGGTTAAGTGCTACAGCTGCTAACCAAAAGGTCAGCAGTTCAAATCCACCAGGTGCTCCTTGGAAACTCTATGGGGCAGTTCTGTTCTGTCTTACAGGGTTGCTATGAGTCGGAACTGACTTGACGGCAACAGGTGTGTTTTTTTTTGGTTTTTTGGGGGGAGTAAGTACCTGGCCAATGGCTGAGCAAGGCAGTGGTAGCTGACTGCATGCTTTCTTTTGGGCACCTTCCAGCCAATGACTCAGCAGAGTGGTAGTACAAGGATCCAACCATTTTTGCCCAACTTGGCTCTCCTCAAATAAACAGCCTTTGCTCTGGATCTCCCAGGGGGGCTGCCAGAGACTGAGATATCTATTGCAGTCTGACAGCTCTGCTGCCCAGTCCTGCCTTCCCTTTTTCCTTCCAGAGGTGTAACTTCACCAACACTCTTCAACTCTTAAACTCCATCTCAGTATCAAACTGGCACAACGGGTATCAGAGTGGCCCAAGAACATAGGTGATATGACTAGACAGGTCACTTTCTGACTGGCTGGCAATGAGGCCTCCATCCCTGGTGGGTAAGTGGTGCGCAGACAGCCCCTAGTGCAAGAAGGCTGTCTAATTTTACAACTTTAGACGGAATGGCCGACTGGAGGAGGGAAATGCAGTGGTTGGTGGATGACTCAGGTGTTTCAAATGTGGTGTGTGTGTGTGTGTACCAGGGATGACAAAAATAAGAATGACAAAACTGAATAGTTGTTACTACATTGTATTGATGTCCTGCAAGTAAAAAACCAAAAACCAAACCCAACGCCGTCGAGTCGATTCCGACTCGTAGCGACCCTATAGGACAGGGTAGAACTGCCCCCATAGAGTTTCCAAGGAGGATCCGGCAGATTTGAACTGCCATCCCTTTGGTTAGCAGCCCTAGCATTTAACCACGACACCATCAGGGTTTTCTGCAAGTAGTTACTGAAAACTTGAGACCTATTAACAAATGATTTAAAACTAACTATGAGAGTCAGACTCTCTTTTGTTTACGTGCCAAGAAGTCCTCATCTCACGCAGTAGGCAAACAGAAAAAGCTGGAGGTCAAGCACAGGATTTGATGGCAATGGTGGCTGAATGCCAAAGAATGCTCAACCAAACCAGGCTGTAATGTGATGGTCAGGGACAAACCAGGTGCTGTGATCCGATGAACATTTTTTAACGTTTATTCCGTAGGAAGTTATTACTCAAGGATAAGGAACCCTAGTGGCAAAACAGTTAAGCACTGGGCTGCAAAATGAAAGATTGGCAGTTTGAACCCACCCAGCGGCTCCACGGGAGAAAGATCTTATGATCTCCTTCTGTAAAGATTACAGCCTAGGAAACCCGATGGGGCAGTTCTACTCTGTCACATGGGGTTGCTATGAGTCAGAATCGACTCAATGGCACCTAACAACATTACTTAAGGGGGACTGAGTTTTCTGCTAAGGGGGATGAAAAAAATTTTGAAAAGGATAGTAATGATGGTTGCATAACAAGGTGAATGGAATTAATGTCACTGAATTGTACACGTAAAAATGGTTGAAATGGCAACTGTTTTGTTATAGTCTATAATTAAAAAAAAAAAAAGCTTATTTTGTATGCTGAGTGGAGCTGCTGAAGATGGCACAGTAGCGGCAGCGAGGCCAGTTGGGAGGCGTTTACAGTAGTCTGCTCAACAGATGATGGTTTGAATCCTAGGTGGTAGCAGTGGGACTTGTGAGAAGGGATTGGATTTGTGATATATTTTGGCAGTATGTCTGACATGACTTATGGTTTATATGTGGGGTGAAAAGAGGCCACAATGACGACCCTAGATTTGGGGCCTGAGCAACTATGTGAATGGTAGTGCCATTAATTTGTATGGCAAAGATTTGGAGAGAAGGAGAGTTTGATTATGAGTCAATTGACTCAAAGGCAGTGGGTTAGGGTTTGGATAGGAGCCCTGGTAGCACACTAAGTACTTGGCTGCTAACCAAAAAGTTAGCGATTTGAACCCACCCAGCAGCTCCACAGGGAAAAAGACCTGGTGATGAGCTTTCATAAAGATTACAGCCAAATGGGGTCTGTCACATGGGGTTGCTCAGAAGGAACTGACTTGATGGCACCCAACAACAGGGTTTGGATATCTTCAGTTTGAAACACCTCTGAGTGCAGATTTTGAGTAGGCAGTTGGTATACTAAACTGGAGCTTGTGGAGGAAGTCAAGGCAGGAGATATCTGGGAGTTATCAGCATGTATTTATTTAATGCTATGGGACTGGATGAGGTC
Organism: Loxodonta africana; assembly: GCF_030014295.1. Classification (NCBI taxonomy): domain Eukaryota; kingdom Metazoa; phylum Chordata; class Mammalia; order Proboscidea; family Elephantidae; genus Loxodonta; species Loxodonta africana. The sequence continues at coordinate 206,268,312 of NC_087342.1, forward strand.
ACCAAGGGAGACAGTATAGCTTGAGAAGTACCAAACCCGGTCACATCTCCTTAAAAATCTTCATTATTTCCCAATACTACAAAATAAAACCCAACTTCCTTGGTGTCATATCCCAGGCCCTCTACATTCTTGCCCCAGACAGACTTCTTTCATCTCATGTCCCACTATGTTTTTCTAGAGATAGTCTATTTAGCTACATAGCTGCCTCTGAATACTTTGTCCTGTTTGGAATGCCTTTCTTCTGCCATCTTTCTCAGCTTGGTGAAATCCACATCTATAAAGTCTTAGCTCAGGTACACTGCAGCCAATCCCTACCCCATCTCCCCACTCAGAAGCAATGGCCTTCACCTCTGAGCTGGAGAGTGAGTGAAAAGTGACTCAACCACTGGGTTTGGAGGTAGACAGCCCAAGGCTGGTGCGGCCCAAGGCTGGTGACTCTAGATGTTATCAATGGGCTCGGCTCCTTTCTATTCTGTCATCCTTAACATGTGACTTCTAGCCTCACTGATGTCCCGAAGGTTGCCAGACTGCTGTTCCTCCTCCAGTCTCTCATGCATTGTAGGGTGGAAGAAGAGGAAAGAAGCCACAAGCGGGGATGACACTCATGTAAGGAAAGCAACTTTCCTGGAAATTCCCAGACTACTGTCTAAGTTTCATTGGCCAAAACTGTGTTACATGGCCCACTGACTATAGAGAGAGGCTGTGAAACATAGTGTTTTGGCTGGGTACTGTTATGGATTCAGCTGTGTGCCCCAAAAAGAGATGGTGAAGTCCTAACCCCTGGTACCTGTGAATGTGACCTAGCTTGGAAATAGGATCTTTGAAGAGGCTATCAGTTGTGGAATTAACTTGATGGCAATGGTGTTGGTTTAGTTTATCAGTTAACATGAAGTCATACTAGAGTAGAGTGGGTCCTAATCCAATGAGGGGTGTCCTAATAAAACAGAAGGGATATAGAGAGACAGAAGAAAGACATCCATGTGATAAGTTATCACAGCAAACCAAGGAATGCCTTAGGCTATCAGAAGAAAGGGTGTTCCCCTCGAGCCTTGAGAGAGAGGAAGACCCAGCTGAGTCCCTGATTTCAATCTCCTAGCTTCCAGAACTGTGAGACAATATATTTGTATTCTTATAAAGCCACCCAATTTAGGCTGAAGAATTGATGCCTTTGAATTATGGTGTTGGCGAAGAATATTGACTATACCATGGCCTGCCAGAAGAACGAACAAATCTGTCTTGGAAGAAGTATAGCCAGAATGTTTCTTAGAAGCAAGGATGGCAAGACTTCGTCTCAAGTACTTGGACATGTTATCAAGAGGGACCAGTCCCTGGAGAAGGACATCATGCTTGGTAAAGTAGAGGGTCAGTGAAAAAGAGGAAAACGCTCAGTGAGATGGATTGACACAGCGGCTATAACAATGGGCTCAAGCATAACAACGATTGTGAGGATGGTGCAGGTCTGAGCAGTGTTTCATTCTACTGTACGTAGGGTTGCTGAGTCAGAACTGAGTCAACAGACCTAACAAGAGGAAACTAATACAGGTACACTGCCACGCTGAACCAATTTTAGACACTCCACTGGTAAAGGAGAATGTATGTTGGGCAGGCTCCCAGCAGGGTCTGCCACATAGCTGAGTGCTCTTCCTTTACATTTAGTCTGATACTGAGAGCTGTTTTGCAGGACAGTTAATAATTTGTGTGTCTTTTTCACTAGGTTTGAAGCCCCTTAATGGTAGCTGATGTATAATTTTCCATGTTTGGAGTCCCTCGTCCTCATCTAGCACACAGGAGGTATTTACTAAATCACTTTTTATTTATTTATTTATTTTATTGCTAAACAACTACAGATTGCTTTAGTCATGGTTCTGTGAATAAAGATGGGCCTATGTGGAAGGCAGTTTAGAGTAGTTCATTGAAAGAAACTATATTACAGTAACTGAATAGATTATAGGAAAAAGGACTCCAGGAATCAGGTCCATGTTTTTTTGAAGGTCCCTTCTCCCCACTCCTTCCACCTCCCAACCATATTCTAATAGCCTTCAAAGTGAATTATCCTGTTTTCTCATTTAATGATTTCCTCTGCAACATAAACAATTATTCACATGTAGGCTGAAAAACACTGAGCCAAACCAAGAAAACCACTCCAGTGCTTCACTTATCTTCCTAGGATGCCCACCACCATCTGTGGGTGTGGAATGAGATCTTGATCCAGAAGTAACTCCCTTTCCTCCTTTATCATTGTGATTTCCCCAAAATTATACCATCAGCCCCACAGAGGATTCAATTGACATTCTCCATAAATAGTAGGAAGACAGAAGTTGAGATGCTTTCCAACTGATATGCCAAATGGTCATTGGTTTCTCTCCCAACTCTTAAAAAAGGTGAAAATAATTAAGCCCTGGGACTTCTGTTTATGACTCTTTGGCATTTAAAGTCTCAGGGTGTAATGAGGGGTATCAAGTCTACCATAATAAGGTTTTTTTTTAATACTGTCCACTAATATAAGTGGGCTCCCACAAAGGAATAAAATAGCAAAGCTAAAGATAGCCTATGTTTCAGGATGAGGCCAGACCCTTGTTTCCCTCTATTTTATCCACGCCCGTGAAAAGTTCTCACTCTCTTGACATATCGCATCATGTGAACCATCAGTCAATACATGATTTGGATTTTATTCAGAAGTCCACAGGACATTGTGTAGTTCTGTTTTCCTGTTCGCCCATTTCAAGTGCACCATCCACAGTGCAGTGTTGTTCTGTCTCCTCTGTGTGTCCCCACCTCCCACAGGCACCTTCTGGTCTTTACAGCTGTTCTACTAGTATGCGGCAAAGCACTCAACAATCCTGGCCAAGAAGACATCTCTCATTCAAAATGCTTGTGACAACAAAAAGAAATAAGTTTCAAATATTTACTTGACAATTGTTTTATTCAAACCAAGTTTAAAATGTAGTAATTTTTTTCTTAAAGAAAGGGGAAGATATTTTATGGGATTTCATATTCAAAAACATCATACCGTTTTTCTAAAATTTAGAAGGTAAGATCCTTGTAGCCAATGTAGTAGACAACTGCCCCTAGTGACAAAAAGCCCTCCTGCCTTTGGCTAAATGTCAGGTATTGTTTTCTGGTTGTGTGTATGTGTGGGTGGGTGGGGGGGGGAGTTTGTTTTTCGAGAAGGGAAGTAGTCTTTATTCTTTAGGTTTGTTTTTGCCTCAAAGACACTTCTAAAATAAGTATTTAAAGTTTTATTATATAAAACTTATGATGACACGAGCTGTGTAGTCCAGCTTTTAGATGATATTTTCAGACCAAAAAAGACCACAATTGACAGCTGCCTTTTATTTAGGTAAAGAGTCATGGTATTGTCATCATTTAAAAAAAACACACAAAAAAAACCCACACCCAATGCTGTCGAGTCGATTCCAACTCATAGCGGCCCTGTGGGACACAGCAGAACTGCCAAATAGGGTTTCCAAGGAGCGGCTGATGGATTCGAACTGCCGACCTTTTGGTTAGCAGCCGAGCTCTTAACCACTGCGCCATCAGAGCTCCACTGTCATCATAAGTCCTTCTGAAGAAGAAAACAAGAAGTGAGGACTCTGGTTCTACTTAATAAATAAAGGAGTCTAAGTGCAGGGAGGAATCCCGGGGTGTCACAAAAGGGTAAGGCTGTCAGCTGCTAAATGAAAAGTAGGAGGTTCGAGTCCACCCAGAGGTGCCTCAGGTGATCTACATCCAAAAAACTATGGAGCACAGTTTTACTCTGATGCACATGTGGTTGCTATGCGTTGGTATCGTCTGAATTGCAGTGGATAACTGGATTAAGTACAGGAAAAGCTGGGATGGTGTGGGAGGGGGTCATGAGAATTTCACATTAAAATAAATACATACATTTAAAAGTGTTGAAATTCTAACTGGAGAAGATGAAAAGGTAATTCACCAACTCCCTTTCTAAGCAATATAAAAACACACAAACCAAATGATGCAAAAAATCTTTTTAATCTAAAAACTCATTTCCCAGGGCTCATCGATAGCCAAGCCCTGCCAATTTTTATCAAGTTTGACTAACAAGAGCTTTCCAGCATTTTCTTCAGAGTAAGATAATATATAATAGATTTTGATAAACCCTTCTAAATTAGGACACGATCCTGCAGGCAGTTAAAGGAAAAATAGCCACAACGTTTTTCTTTGGTATAACCAAAACGATATCCAAAAGCTAGCAAATGCTGACGTTTCAAGGGAAAAGGAATTGCCAAATGGAGGTTTCAACTCGGTAAAAACAGTTGTAAAAGGAAAAGCTCCGCCCACAGTTCTGTAGTGCAAGTTTTCAGATTTCCTTTTGAAAAATAATTTTATTTCATAAGCAGGAAACACATTCCAACAGTGTATCACGGACTCCGCTCCCCCTCTCATCTCTTCCCCCCCTTGCATGTACACACCATTGTTGCAGTTCTCAAAGAAGGTCTCAGCTGCTACTCAGGGAGCCAATTCATTGAAAAATTACCCACATCTCTAAAACTCGGGCTAAAGTTGCGCGTCTGTGGCTGCATAGCAGCGGGCACCAGTTCCAGCGTTGCCATTACCACATTTGTCATTTTTACAAAAAAGAAACAAAGCCTTTTTTCCCCAGAAAAAAGTACCTGAACCAGTTAGTCAGCCCTTTCCCACCTTCTTTGTGTTAACCACACAAGCCTCACCTCTAAAGCACTCACGTGTATCTACCCATGTGTTCTGTGGAGTAAGAACCAGCCAATCTACCACAGCAGTGGTCCTCCCCCTTCTTAGGAACTCACTAATATCCATAAGCATAATACTTACAAAGCAATTACCACCTAGTCCTTTACGCTAGCTAGTTGAACTCTTTCTTTTCCCTATTTCTGTACATTACTGCTTCTTTAAGTGTGTGCATTTTTTTTTTTTAAATAAAAAGTTTTCAAAAAATGCACACACTCACATATACACACACCCAGCATTTAGCAAAAAAAAATCTTCCCCAGGAAGCACTTCCAGAAGTTAAGCTTCTACTTTCTTTTAAGCCACAGGGCAAGTGCCAAGTGAGTCTGAATACACCCTCTCTTATTCTGCTGGGCTGTCTGGCTCAGGGCCACAGCACCAAGGCTGAGGGGCTCCGGGTCCAGCCAGTGATGGGTACCTAGCAGGGCTGCCCTGAGGGATGTATTGCTCCTCTCCCCCCACACCACCCGGGAAAGTCACATTCTTGGTCCTAACTCTCTCCCGGTGGAGGACCTCCACACTGTCCTAATAGGTCCCTGCCGTCTGTGCTGGCCCTCCCATCTGTGGGGCCAGCAGGAGCCTTTGCCTGCGGGGAGGCGGCGGCGGTCTCTTCGCCCCGGAGCAGGCTGCCCTCGTCCATGTCGCTCCTGGCCACTCCATCCGGCGAACCTCCCCTCGCAGCTCCCAGAGCCCGGCGAGCTCTGCTATCCACCGGCTCCACCGCCTCCCCTTCTCCCTCCGAGATGACTGTCATGGGGCTGCTGTGGATTCGATTCCGCATGCTATACCTGCTGCTGGCGGCAGAGGGCGGCGTGCGACTGCGCCCGTACCTGGGACCGGAAAAGGACAAACTCCGAGGCATCAAGCCTTCACTCCTGGCCCATTCCTCCTGGGCCCTTCTGTTCTTGCCTGGGGAACAGCTTGATGGGCTCTCGGGTGTGTCTGCACAGGGCTCCGACTTTGATCTCTGGAATCTAGGGTCTGTGTTCTTGAGCATCTCAGCCGCCGACATGCGGGCACTCGTGTCTGGCCGACTCCCCTTTTTCAGCAGCAGAGCCTTGAAGTTGTCACTGCTGGTGCTGCTCTTCCGGACACTTCTCTGAATGGATCCCACCTGCTTCGGGGAGGTCAGGCTGGGAGCAGCACCAGTGGGGGTCACTGGGGGTGAGGGAGAATGGTTTCGGGAGTGATCCTCATCCGAATCTTTACGGCCAAGGACTTTCCTTTTGGATCTGAGATTTAAAACAATCGTGAAGATGAAAGTTAAAGCCCGTCCAGCAGCCACAACCCGCTTCTCCTCCTGTATGTTATGTTCCATCACTATCAACTTAAGATTGACTTTTTTTTTTTTTAATATGGAAAATTTTGAACACACACAGAAAGAGTATTCATTGTATTACTATGTAAATCCATGACCAAGTTATGATAGTCATTAATTTACGGCCTTAATTTACTTTCATCTCCACCTCCCCTGGATTATTTTGAAACAGGTCTTCAGATAGCATATTAAATGTACTATGAATAGGACATTTCCAAAGTTTTTAACAAATGCCACTTTTCATTTAACTCTCCTATCCTGAACTGCTATATTGAACTATTCTGAGTGAATTTCAGGGTACTGACCACCTTCTCTTCCTACTTCTACTTCTCTTGTTTGGTGCCAGCACCTGAACAGGCTTAATAGATAAGCCAACTCCCAGAACATACTAAGACATGCTCCCACCTCAGGTTCGAACAACTCTACAGCTTTACATTCATTCTCATTCTGGAGCTTGACATAAACCAGTCTTCCTGAGCTCTTATAGGACCATATGTCAACTTCTAGAAATCGAGTTTTCCAAAAACAAGAATGAACCTTCTGCGCCAGGTCCTATTTCATGACTGACTTCAGAGAACCTTAATCTGACCAAGAAAATGTGAGGGGTGGGTAGAGCATGAGAGAGGAGGGGCCTATCAGGGAAGGTAAAATGTTTCCTGTGGTTATTTCTTGTTCTCAGTTTCTAAGAAAGAACCTCCCTATTCAGTGCGATTTCTATGACTAGCAGAACAGAGAGATTAAAGCAGTCGAACCAGGTGTCTTCATTTCAACAACTCAGTGACCATGTAATTGCTTAGGTAACTGCAGGTGGGCCTTGCTTTAAGGAAACTCATACAGTGAATGAGATCAAGACTGCGGTATGTATATCTCTCTTCCTGCTGTAAAATTCTAGAATATCTGGCAAGGAAATTTGTGAGTATTTAAGAGCTGAATTCGAGCACTATCACCTTCTAACTGTGTGATGTCGGGGAAGTTACTCATCTGTGCTGCACCTCAGTTTTCACACTTGTAAAATGGGGATGATAATACCAGCCTCATGAGTTTGTGAGAATTAAATGAGATAAAGAACACAGCATCTGTAGTCACAGAAACTTGAGTTAAACCCCACTGCTAAAGCTTCCTTGCTATGTGACCTTGGGGACATTGAATTTTCTGATTCTGTTTGCTGTCTGGAAAAGGGGAATCACAGGATATAGCAAATAGTTTATCAGTAAAGAAGGCTGCAACAACAGCTGTAAAGTGACAGGCACAGAGTGAGTGCTTAATAAACTTCTGAATGTCATTTAGGGAAATCTAATTTTTTCTTCCTGCCACCAGGCCAAGGCATGGATAGGTGCATGTTGGTTATCCTAGGCTCAGTACTCCCAGGGTCTTCTCCCTGCTTCCAGAAAAAGAGGAATCACTAAAGTACAGGGAAGGGAATGGTAAGGACCCAGTGCTGAGGCTGAAGGGTGGCCAGAACTGAGGTGGTGCCAGCAATGGACTGGCCGGGCACCCTTTGAGACTGCAAAACCTGCCCTATGATCCTTTGGTTCAATGGTCCTGCTTACTAGTTGATAAGAGCAGCAACTGGTATAAGTTAACGAACAAATGACCAAAAAAAAAAAAAAAAACCCAGAAATAATAAAATCTCAGAATTTTAGAGCTGGAAAGGACTTTAGAAATGGTCTAGTCCGGCCACTTGGGGTTTCAGAGAAGGTTACTGAGGTCCAGAGGGTAGAGTACCACAACTTGTCAGAATGAGAACTAGCATTTAATGGAGTATCTTTCTACTTACACCACACAACTTTTACTGCTTTCTCCTCAAAAGCTGCTCTGCTCATCTTCTTTCAAGCTATTGGTTTGTGGTTTGATTTTTTTATCTGGTTTTTAAATGGTAAGGGGGCTCTGAGAGCCATAAAACAAGCCACGGCTATATTTCATCAAAGTGATGTCCTTTAGTTATAGATTTGCAATATGCCAAGACAGGATTTTATAAGGGCACTGTTGTTTCTCAAGAGCAGCAGCCTCTTAAAAGGAGAATTAAATCTAAATACATCAATTTTACATATGTACATTACAAAAAAAGATGGCTATAAAAAGTGCTTAAACAGTTAACACTGGCTCAACAACTAATTACTTCAATAAATATAAAAACTTCACGCCTCAAATGGTGTTCTATATTTTCCATCTGGCTTTAAATCTGAAGTGAATTAATTTGCATTATAAAATTGGAAAGCTATGTTTCAATTTGGATATCCTTTATTTAAAATAATGAGCTTAGGTGCTGAAGGACATAAAAACAAAGCTCTAAAAATCATAGACTTTGGAGGGATTTTTATTATGTTGGCTAATCAAATTAGCCAGTGAAAACCCTATGGATCACACAATGGTCCAAACCACAACCAATCATGGGAACAGCACAGGACCAGGTAGTGTTTCGATCTGTTGTGTATAGGGTCGCCATGAGTCCATGGCCAACTCCATGGTCGCTAACAACAACATAGTACCAATGCAAACACAGAAATTATCATGTATCCTTGCTCTGTCTTTGCAATCCACACCCAAGGCCTATAGCCTTTATTTCCAAGGCAAAGAAATACAGATGGGCTGATTTCTGTATCTGCAGTAGATGTACTCTCTAGCAGGAAAACCCACAAATTTTTTGGTGCCTTAAGAAGGCAGGCAAAACAAAATACAGAAGAGACCTTTGGCATATTTTTAGGAAAACCATGTAGTAACTTGGCCCCACAACTGTTGGGTTTCCTCACTGAGACCAAGTATTTAGTACACAGAGCAACCAGGCAACCCAGATCTCTTCTGCGGATTGTTGTTAAAAATATATCTGCCTATGTACTTAGCAGCCCAACACATTCCGCACTAAATCAAAGAGTCTGAGTCTTGGGGGAATTTTCTAACAGTTAAATTCCAGTTGGTTTTGTTTAAATCAGAAAGTATTTGAGTGCTTATTGTATGTCTAGCGTGGTTAAAGTTGGAAATGGCGTCCTTATAAATTTCTAGAAAAGCCATTAAAGTTGGCTTTCAAAGGATGCAGCATTTCTCATTTCTCTGTTTTGAGAAATAATTTGGTAACTAGCTACCTAGGAAATATAAAAGGGCAGCCTTTAGGTTCTACTGGAATATTACATTAATACTAGAGCTGAGAGGTAAAGAACTTAATTCTTGATAAACTCCTTAATTCACCACCTCCCCCCACCCCAAATGACATGTTTATATATTATATGAGGAGCTCCAGGTCGGGACAGCATGACGCTTTCATCTCATGTGACAGTCTTTTCACTTAGCTTTAAGACTTGGGAAAACAGTGTTGACACAAGGTTATTCACACAGAGAATTGTTTCTATAGGATGGCACTGTTTCAGGAGGGAAAAGGGGGACCTTGGTTCAGGGCAAAAGAAGGTCTTGGCAGCATAAAGGCATCCATGAGAGTTGTCTGAAAATACTGTGGTAAAGAAGTCCAGAAGGAAGCAAAAGGCTTAGATATAGCATTATGGTTTAAAGCACTTATACTACATGATCTTACCAATTTTTACAGTAACACTGATGTAGGAGCACTCAGCTATTTACAACCAGAAAAATGATGCAACAAATAAAACTTGAGTGATAAACGATATTCAGTCTTAAAAGTGACCACATATAAAAAGGATAACAGTTCAGGCAGTTATTTTGAAAATTTTACCCAATATGTATTTTTAAATACAACCATTTCTGAAGCCAGTAGATGGCACTAGTGGTACATAGACCAATACCAAGCCAACCCCGTCGTCAAGTTGATTCTGACTCACATCGACCCTATAGGACAGAGTAGAACTGCCCCATAGGGTTTCCAAGGAACGGCTGGTGTATTCGAACTGCCAACCTTTTGGTTAGCAGCCAAGCTCTTAACCACTGCGCCACCAGGGCTCCAGGAGTATACAGTAGTGAGCAAATTTCTTTTGCTCCTATCTAAAAAGAGAAGTTCTCTTTCATTTAAACACTGAGGTAGCCAAAGAAACTACACTACAAAATCCAGATTTTTTCTGTAAAGTTAAAGAATAATAATAAGACACCCTTACGGAGGGAGGAGTGCCAGTCTGCGTATCCTAAATCCACAGACCACAGCAAACCTCACCCTGGACTGGACCATGGACGGCTCTAATCCAGCTTGTATACTTTGTCACAAGATGGACATGTTGTGTTTCTTGCCAGCAGGAACAGTGCCTACCAGAAGTCATCATATAAGCCTCTGTCTCCAAAGTCATAAAAAAATTAGTGGAGCAAAGTAAAACAGAAACTGGAGATAGAGAAGGAATACGAATAAAGAAAATACATGAAAAAACCATCAGTAAAGGTAGTGAATCCTAATTGGGTGACAGAAGAAACCATCTGGAAAAAAAATCAAGGAAATGACCTTTTGGGAAGCGGAGTGATCAAACTGATTCAAACCAGAGGGAGGAGTTTGGGGTACCTGTGAATAGCTGCAAAGAGGTCTTCTGTGGTCCTGGGTCTGCTGGGGGTCATCACCTTATCACTCCCTTCTTCCCTGAGGAAGTCGAAGGCCTCTGAGGAAGAAGCTGCTGTGTCCGTCTCCAGCACCCCAGCTAAACAGAGAAGCAAACATGCAAACGAACCAGATGCACAAGGCACTTGAGCGTCCCCCAAACTCCCCTGCCATTCTGACCAGTGAGAACCCAGGAGGTAGGGGTGTGTGTGTGTGTGTGTGTGTGTAGGGCGGAGGGGGGCCTGTAGTTTGGTATTTTGTACGGATGGGGGTGGGGTGGAGAAGTGACACTAGCTAAACTCAACTCAGCCTGAATCTCTTTACTGCTCTTCAGAAGGGAGATGACAGATTGTTACTTGGTATTGGGCAACCTGCAGACCACCCCTATTTTCTGCCATTCTGTAAGTCCTTCCTTTAGCCTACTGCTTGGATCTTGATTTTTTTTTTTTTTTTTTAACTCATAAAATGCAAAGTTGCTAACCTCCCGTGTTGAGGCAGCCCAGGAAACCCACATGCTGCTGGCTTAAACTGCATCTCATTGGATCTACTTCAGCTCCATGTGTGAACATCCAACAGCCGGGGCTGCCTCAGCTGCTACGGCCTGATAGGGATGGGAGAGCAAAACCCAGACTTACCCCCCGCATCCTCCTGAGACAGGCGTCGCTCCCCACCGCCCACAACGTCCGCGCTGCTCTCGGCGCCGCTGCCTTCATCGGAGGTGCCCGGCTCTTCCTGCTTGAGGGCTGGCGAGGCATCGGGCTGTACCATGGGGGCATCGGCTTTCCCTCTGCCAAGGGACGCAGATCCTGCAGCTCCTCCCTCAAGAAGTGAGTTGTCAGAGTCCAGCTCATCAGAACCGGTTCTGGCTGCAGAACTCCCTTTTGCCTCCTTGCTGTGCACAGAGTCCACCTTTCCCCTCGCAGTGTTGGGTGGGTCTCTGAAGGCTTCACTCACGTTCTCTTTGTGCTCTGCTGCGAAATCTCTCTGAGGAGGTGGCACCACAAGGAACAGTTTGGGCTTCTTTGAAATAGGAGGCGGCTTCCTGCTGGGTGAGGAGCCATGTGGCTCCATTGGTGAGCCAGGCTGCTCCTGGACTAGTGCAGTCCTGAGGCCAGACTGCGCCTTTGCGCTCTGCACAGTGGCCCGGGCTGCCACCTCAGCATCCATCCCTGGAAATGAAGCTCCAGAGGCCTGGGCCGGCTGTGCTCCATCTCTGCAGCTCTGAAGGCCGACACGCTCAGCTGCACTGTCATGGTGACCCTGACTCTCGCTCTTGGCAGGAGCTGGAAGTGAGTCCTTTGCGGAGGCATTCTGGCTTTTATTCTCCATTTCATTTATGCTATTTCGGGATTTCAGGAAAGCAGATGGCTTTAAATGATACTGTGGAACAACCGGAGTTGATTTTTCCTGAGATATTCCTTCAGACAACAGCACGCCCTCAGTTCCTGAGTTCTTTTTCACCGGCCTCAACTGTACCATCTGTAATGCTTCGGTGGTTATTAGGGGCATAGGTGGTCTAGTGCTCTCCTCCTTGTTGTAAGGCTGCTTAAAGGCGTCACAGGAGGAGCCTGGCTGGCTAGACTGTTTGAAAGAAGGCCTGGTGTCTTTCATCAATTTGGGGTCAAGGGGTGGGGCAGGTGGTGGAACTGAAGAAGGGAAGAAAGGTGGAGGAGATGGAAAGGAAGTGGATGGATCTGGAGGAACGGGGCTGAAGGATGTGGGAGGAGGAGGAAAGCCTGCTTCAGTCGGGGAACACAACGGAGCCAGAACTTCTAGTGGTGGAGGGGGGAAGACAGGAGAGTGAGGCAGAGGAAAGCTCCCGGAGGAATCCGCTACAGGAGGGGGAGGAGGCGGAAAAGGAGACTTGTCAGCAAGACACAGAGATGGAAGAGGAGGAGCCAGAGGAGAAGCCACCGATAAATCCAGTTTCTTCATAGTTCCACTTCCTTCAGTAGAAGTATTAGAAGAAAGAGAAGTTGAAGATGAAGAAATGGATACTGAGGATATCAGTGAGGACTTCCTTTCTGGCACCTTGGGCTTGGCCTTCCCCTTCCCATTTGCTGGTGACATGGACTTCAAAAACACAGGCACTGGGGTGAGGGCTGTGGGTGTATTAGACTGGCTGGAGTACCCACTGGATGGAGAAGTGACTCTGTGTGACTTCTCTGGGGATGTGATCTTTGGTTTGACTGAGTTACCGGGCACTTGAGGCATCGTGGCCCTGGACCCATCTTGGACGGGGTGAACCTGCTCATTTCCAGCTGCTGCCCCACTGCTGGCAGAACACACCCCTCCCGGGTTCGCTGGGTCTTCTTGCACACCAGTATAGTCGATGTAGTAACCCCAAGGGTCCGTGTACTCTGACTTCAGGCTGCTTGTGTCGCTCTGCGATGGCGTGACCCCGCACAGGGAGTACACGTTGGGGGTGGTGGTGGAAGTCATGCTGCTGCCAGCACTGACCGTGCTTTGGCTGCGGGAGCGGGGCAGCCAGGGCTCTTCTAAGTCACTGCAGGGGCTCTGGGAGGCCGAGCTGCCGTCCTTGCACTGCAGGTTCAGCTGCAGAGATTGCTGGAGCGTGGCGATCAGGCTCTCATTTAGCACCTGCCCATTAGACTGGGCACCCTTCTTGGGGATCCTGCGGAGAGAGTCAGTCCGAGAGGGTGGCAGTGGAGGCTTCTTTGCTTTTCTCAAAGAGATGCTTCGAGAGAGGGACTTGTCCTGGTAATTTGGCTGGTCTGCTTGATTTTTCTGAGCTCGTCCATCAAAAACATTGATCACGCTATGTCTGGGGTTCCCAAAGCCATCCCTGCTATTGCACGGATTCCCTGATCCGTGTCCAGAGCCGGTGTGCACAGGTGTGTAGTAGCCATTGTGGTCCACGGAGCACAGGGACCTGGCCTCCTGTTTGTTTGATGTTTGGTCTAAGCTGCAGCTGCTCAGGTTACTGACAGGAGTGGAGTAACCAGGTGCTACAAACCGTGTCTTCTGTGGGGATGCCCTCCCCTTACCTGAGGCTTGATATTCCCAGGGCTGGGGGCTGCTGTGCACTCTGCCTCCGGAATAACTCGACTCCCTCTTGCCATCCACCTCCTGGGGATGGCTTGGGAAGCTCAGGTTGCTTCTACAATCATATGTCCCAGCTTGGGACCCATTCTCCCTATTTGCTGGGGTATTGAGAGAGCCTGTTGAGTCATAAAGGGAAAACAGCATGGCGGCATCAGGTGAACCGGTATCTAAGGCGGCCGGTGAAAGGATGGTGGAGTGAGTCTTATCCCAGTGGCCACTGGAAGACTGATGACCTTCTTTTACAGCATGCCTGGAGAGGCGGTGGTCTCTGGGTCTTACCTTTGCACATGAGGATGGACTGGCAACTCTGCTGTCCAGTGGCCCTGAACTCTGAGCAGTGCGAATAACAATCATTTCTGAAGAGGAAGAGAGTGTGGCATTTGGGATGATGCTGGTGGAGTAGGTCGCGTGAGGAGAAACCACGCAAGCTGGGCTGGTTCCGTTTTCAACCTCGAAGTGCCTCAGCTCCTGGGATGGAGGCCTCAGAAGTGTTCCGGTCCTTGAGGCACCTCCCACGTGTCCCAAGGTCTCATCTACCTGGTGATGATCCCTTTGGTGGTAGAAAGTGCTGTCCTTGTCTTCCGCAGGGCCCAGGGCACCCAGTCTTGACTCGAGGAGCTGCACATTTGCCCTTGCTCCAGAGCGTGGAAGACTGTGGAAACCAGCATCACTGTTGAGGCGAGAAGGGAACACAATGCCTGCAGAGTCGCTCAGCACAGACATGTTCCCAGAGGAGCCTGAGAAGTGGCTCATCTGGGCGGCAATACCTTGCCCCTTTTGTGCCCTGATTCTTCTCATTGAAGGTGGGACAACTTTCACTTCTTCAGTCTGGCAGCTGGAGTCCCTGGTTTCTGAGCGCTGCCCTGCAGACCGAAGGCTGTCAAGCCTCTCTAGTGTAGAGTAGTGGTCTGGGGTGTGCATTGAGTGACCCCCAACATCCTCTTGGCCAGTGCCTGATGCTGGAGATAAAGCAGAAAGAGGCTTGTTATCTGAAAATAAAAACCATACTCTCACTCCCTTCTGTTAGATTAAAAAAACAAAAAATCTTTTCTACTTGACCTGGTTTCTCTTCTCCTGTAAGCAATAAAATGGGTTTAAACCGATCTTGAAACCTCCTAAAATAAAAACCCTTATTATGAATTTCATGTACTTCTCAATTTGTATTTCAAATCTTCCTATAGGTAGAATTCTCAGGCACCGCCTTTGAGATCAAGGCCCCTGAGTGCCATGTGGAGGGCAGCTTTTCATATTAACTGCCTTTCTGTAAGACTTCAAAGTAGCCTTTCATCCGTCAGGCTGAGGACCGACTCTCTCGCCCTGACTGCAGGAAGCACCAGTCAAGCACTGAATTTCTTTCCCAAAGGCAGATGAATCTGGTAGTTGAACAACAGGGCTACAGAGATTTCTTTTATGAGGGATGCTGGCACAAAGCGGTGCTAATTAACATTAATTTTTTTATGTAGAAGAAACTCCTAAGAAAAATGATTTACAAGCCCATCTGTGTTTCCAACATGTCATTATCCATCTTAAGCCATTATCATCTGTCTGTTGGTGACATTCAAAATTCAACAGCAATCTGTTGTGTTCTGGTGGGGGAAAAGCAGCAGGACCTGATCTCATGAGCATTTCTTCAAATGACGGCTGTTTGTTTCTTGGAGCTTTACCACCACACAGAGAGTAGTGTGTTAAAAATGAAGCAGGAAGAACAGAGAGGGAAGTGGGTGAGAAAAGACAGTCAGTGTAGGTAAATACTGAGTTCAAGCTTCCTGGGAAAGAACAGAAGCTTTAAGAAAAAAAGAAAAATCATAAAGCCAAGAACTTTTCCAAAGTGTACTGGGGTGGGTGGGTGGGGGGGAATCCACCTGTGCATAGTAATTATTAGGACAAATTAAATCTTTACAAACAGTAGCAAAAAACCACAGTTCCCTCTAAGCTGTTTTCATCCAAAAAGGACCTGAAGTATCTCAAGCATGGGCTTCGCTGAGTGATGCTAGTCGAGCACCCATCTGTACCACTGCACAGCTGGACATGGACATTGGGAGTGATGCGGTCGCTGAGATTGCCCTCCTTTCCTCCCCACATAAATCGACCATTACGTGGGACTTGCCCCTGACTGGCTATAAAGAGCATTTGAATAGCAAAGAATACTACTAAAACGGTGGCAATATGTTTATGCCAACACGCAGAGGAGATGTCACCCCATGAGGAAGGTTCTCCAGCATAAAGCCCTTTCCTTCATCCTGATTTTGGAGAATCATCTTTATTTTTAGATCTTCACCAAGATATATTTGGATATACTTCCTCCCCCACCATCTGCCAATACAACTCACTGAACACACATACACACTCACATGTGCGCACACAATGTTCTACCATCAGCAAGACGGGATGTGGGCAAAAGGGCAGAAGCAGAAGAAAACTCAGCTTTGAGGAAAGAAAATCAAAAGGTGAAAGTTTTAGCCATTTGGTATTTTAGAAGATGGGTGGTTGACTTGTATGGTTGTATTACTTTGCAAAAATGCCAAATATTTAAGATACCTTATTTCATCCAACAATGGGTTTTAGTTTCTTTTCTTTCAAAATTGAAGTCGTTTTTGTACAGGGTTAGTGATAGATTTTTAACTGTCTTTGAGTCCTATGAAATCATGAAATTTTCAGATAACATTTTTGAACATTGAAACCATTCTAGACTTCTGAAAAATAGGAATATAACTCCCTCTCTCTTTTTTAAGCCTTTTACCACCTACAGCCAAGTATGAGGAGCCCTAGTAGCACAATGGTTAAGCGTTCAGCTGCTAACCAAAAGGTTGGCAGTTCCAACCCACCAGCCACTCTGGGAGAAAGATGTGGCAGTCTGCTTCCATAAAGATTATTGCCAAGGAAACTCTATGGGGTAGCTGTGAATCACAATCAACTCACTGGCACACAACAACAACACAGCTAAGTATAACTTTCTTATCAAGATATTATTTTTTCTAAATAACTTCAAAACTATATGAAAAAAACTCATATATCGTTTATCATAAACCACCTGACTCACAGCAACCCTACAGGACAGAGTAGAACTGCCTCATAGGGTTTCCGAGGAACGAACTGCCAACGTTTTGGTTAGCAGCCAAACTCGTAAGCATCATTTATCATAGGGACCATCAAAATTCTATTTCCAGAACACATCCTCCAATATTTTCACAGTATAAAAAGTCTCCAATATTACAAGAATCAGATGAATGCTATGTGCACTATGGTTAAAGAACAGGAAAGCCAACAGCAAACACAGGTAGACCTCTCGGGTGCTACTGAAAATATTGATGGGGTTTATCTGATTTGAAAACATAATATAAAGAAACAATATGTCACAATTTTCCTCTACTTATTATATAATACCACAAGGGATTTCCCATCAAAAAATAAATAAATGTAATTAAGGATGGAAGAAATCTACAAGTTAGTTTACTAAAGGTATAGTATATGAGTATTTAAAGTCTCGTCAGGTCTTCAGTAATGTTCTTAGTGCAAGCTATCAGAGATTATTCAAAACATGACTCTAGAGAGTCTTTCAAATGAGGCTTTTTCTGCTTGGGGAAGACATAAGGAGACATGTTTCCAGGAGTACTCAAATAATTATGTAGCCAAATAAAATATTATATACCAACAAAACAATCCTAATCTGAGTCTAGAGGATTACACCTCACAACATGATGTTCAAATATATTTCTGTCTAGTTTTAAGACAGTAACATTTAAGAAGAAGTTTGAAATTTTGTCCCATTCATTTAAATGGAAAGCAATAAATTATAAATAAAAGTCATCAGATATGCATTGGAAGTAAGCAGTAAGGATCATAACTTAATTTTAAAATATTAAATAGAGTCATTATTTAAGGAATTTTAAGTAGAAAACTGCATGTAACTGAGCAGAACATAAGCCTGTAACTCATGGAAGCACCTGTGTTTTTGGTTAGATTTTTAAAAATCCAAAGCATCTAGGAATGTGGGGAATATTTAGTAGACACGGGTGTATTTTCCTAGGGTGCCTTTCTCTCAGTCATTTCCTTTTTTATCTCATTTGTTTCACTCGGCCATGTTTCCCTATGCTTTATATTCAGAAAAAGACTAATTATGAAAGAAAACATGAAGGGTCTACTTTTGATAATTATTAGTTAAGTAATACAAGGCTTCTAAACCAGACTTTCTGTAAGTACACAACATCAGGATAAAGGGCAAGGTCAATCAGAATTCTGGAAGTGAACGGCACAGATATATGATTTGATTTCTTTGCTAAATGAGATTATATTCAAATGTTATTCTCCCTCATTCTATCCACTCATCCTCCAACTAATCTATCTATGAAACTAGAGTCATATCTAGTTGTCTGTATTTTTAACTAGCTCTAACTAGATACAGCTGTTTCATTGACCTCTAGCTGTGATCCAGGGCTGTGACCCACTGTGAACTACCTCATGTCTGGTAACAGTTACCATGCGTGATGTGGGGAAAGCTATTCTCCTTCATCCAGCATTAGTGGTTACTTCAGTTACTTAATGTCACATGAAAAAGAAAAACCAGTGTGGGCTCCAGGGACTCAATCATTGATTTTAAAAATATTAAAATTACAAAGTTTCAATTAACCTGGCTGGCCAGATCATTCCAATAAGATCAAAGAAGCAACTGAGTTACTGGCTACATATAGATTAATTCAGAGATAAAAGAGATAACATTTTTTAACTCTCAAGTTCTAGAATTTCTAGAGAAATCTGGGCTCCAGGGGCTCAATCGCTGATACTAAAAATGTTAAAATCACAGAAGATAAGATACACCTGGCTGGCCAGATCATCCCAATAAGATCAAAGAAGCAACTGAGTTATTGGCTACATACTGTTTGGTTCAGAGATAAAAGTAAAAAATTCTTATTGAATACTTACGTATATATATCTCACATATTTTGGACATGTTATCAGGAGGGATCAGTCCCTGGAGAAGGACATCACGCTTGGTAAAGTAGAGGGTCAATGAAAAAGAGGAAGACCCTCAACGAGATGGACTGTGGCTGCAACAACGGGCTCAAGCATGACAATGATTGTATGGATGGCACAGGACCAGGCAGTACTCCATTCTGTTGTACACAGGGTCACTTTGAGTCAGAACCAACTCCACAGCACTTACCAACAACAACATCTTTACCTGGGGGCCAACCTATCCTTATACTCGCAGCACAAAACCATCTCAAGCCGATCTGTTTTGGCCACTTACAGTGTAGCCTACCCAAACCATCAATCTTGTTAACTTCCAAAGCCTCTCAGCTGCCTGTCCTTACACTCAGTCACTCCTTTACGTTAAGGCCCATCTCCTAAAAGACCAGTTAAAATATAAATGTTACCTGAGTGTTATAATAAGTTAATCTATTAAATATGTATTGAGTGTATTAGTACACATTAGTTTCTAACATTAGTTAGCTGTCACCTAAAGGAGGAAAAAAAAATGTCTGAAAGAATGGGACATAGCCAGTTAAGTTTTGAGGTGAGGGGGAAGGCTACATGGGTGTCCTTAGTGCACAAGTTTAGGGAAGGTGTCTGGAGACCTAATGCAGCCAAAGGAGAGCTGGCTACTAAAAGCAGCAGCATGTGGGGACATGAACCAGACAGATTTCACAAATCCTGTGGATGCACCTTGCCTGTGTTTCTAATAAACCCTTACATTATGGGATAAGGCAAGCACCTGTATGTCATCTGGGTCGTTGGAACTTTTTAACAAAGCACAAGGCAAAACATCGGTATCCTCTTCTGATTGTTGCTGTAGTATTGAAGGCAAAGTATATATACTATAGAATTTGATTTCAGTAAGAGAAAATGTCCTCTGTAATACAAGGTATTTAAGCAGGGGTGTGTATGTGTGTGGTGGTAGTGGTGGGGCCAGTGGGCGGGGACACATAGGAACAAGGTCTCTAGCACCTGCAAGCTGAAATGCTACCACTCAAGGCACTCAAGGTGCTATAACAGACATATCACTATTGTTAGGATAAAGTGGTTTTGACTCAAAGACTAATAGACAAGTTCAGAAATAATTATCCTGAGTTTCATGGTTAAAAAAACCAGTTGCGGTTGAATCAATTCCAACTTGTGGCAACTCTATGTGTTGTAGGGTAGAACTGTGCTCCATAGGATTTTCATGGCTGTGACCTTCTGGAAGCAGGTTGCCAGGCCTTTCTTCCAAGGTGTTCCAGGGTTGGTTTAAACTGCCAACTTTCCGGTTGGTGGTTGAGCACGTAACTGTTTCAGCCAGGGATTCCACGTTTCAGCGTTATGTATCTTCAAAAGTGAATTAAAAAAATACCAGGTAGTCACCTGGTATTTTCTATATAGAATTATGTCCATTGGTTGACCAAAGTGGCAAATTTCAAGATACTTGGTTATTAAGTTCTCTACAATAATTAAAACTGTGATTTATAATAGTAGCAGGTACTAAGTGCTTCATGTGTATAAATTCATTTAATCCTTAAACAACCCTATGAGGTAGGTTCTACTGACACCATCACTCCCCTTTTTCAAGTGAGGAAGGAGGCTCAGAGATGTGGAGTAACCTGCCCAAGGTCACCCAGAAAGTGAGTGGCAGAGCCTGGATGCAAACCTAAGATGTCTGGCACCGCAGTCCCTGCCCCTGACCTACTACGCCATAAGGTCTCTGCAGCCATAACCGATGGACTCCATAAAGAAGCGAGAAAAGGAAATTAATACAGAAAGCATAGAAAGAGGAGAATGAAAGAACTATCCAAAGCATTGATCAAGGTAAGAAACAAAACGGAGAAGTAAAAAATGAACTAAACAACCCTCTCCACCAGACCCCCAATTTTTTGTTTTCTATTTTTATTACAGGTTGAAAATTACTGAATCAAAAACTATGAGGTTGTTTCGCTGGAAATACACAAAGGCAATATCTAACATAAACGCAATGAGTATTTCCTATTACATTGACTTTGCCAATAATCCTAGCTTGCTGCCTCTCTGATGACAAAATGCCACAAGCATTGTCAGTATAACTAGTAATGTCTGTCTTCATAATCTGAAGTCCCAGAATGAGTTTTTAGTCTCCTGGAAAATTAAGATCTAAATGAAAAATAAGTTCAATTGCAGAAATATCCAATGTTTGAGGTACGTAACAATGGTGACATAACTATAAATTTCTATCATCCCAGTTTATAATTTTCATACAAGCTCTTCCCTCTACCTTCTCACCCAAATTCAATAAGTCATCTGCATGGGGTGTTAAGATTTGCACCTCATGCCTCATTCAGGAAAGAAGCTGGCCTTTGGGGGCAACCAACGGCTATCAGAATGTATTGATTTTATAAGCACCACGAATGAGGTTAGCGTAGCAATGCCAGGCAGCAATGAAGGGCAACAGAATACAGTTCTGATGAGCCATACCTAGCTCCTTCTGTATGTTGTCAGGGACTCCTGTAATAGTCTTTCTCCTTTTGACTTTCTTCGGTCGTCTTACCAGAGTGTCTGTGTAAATTAGAGACCGCCGAAGGCTGGCCTGGCGATCGAAATTCTCCCCTAATGTAGAGCAGTAGAACAAGCAAAGCAATGTTATTTCCAAGCAAGCTGACACCATGCACTTTCTTCCAGAAGCTTGTTGTAAAATGATAAGAAGGTATTAATAATGATGTTAGCCAGTCATATGATGATGGATGCTGAAGGGCAAAAAAGGAAAGGAAGCACATTAGCACCATAAGGCTGTTTTCTAATTTCTGCTATGTGTGTGTCCTTCCAAAGGCAGCACCTTAGTCTCCTTTCAAATGAGTCAGAGTAGCAGGCACAAATTTGTTAATAACACACTGGAAGAGTGATTCTGTGTTATTTAAAAAACAGGCAGTTATGGCAGTGTTTCACATAGGTCCTCTGGTCACAGAATACCTCTTTGTATCAGTGTGTATATGGTGAGGGCAATGAAGATGTTTGATTCATGTCATCTTACAGAGACTAATACAACAATTTGTTCTATGTGATGAAATAAATAACTTATCAAGAGTTCTGGGATGAAGAGCCTTTTCTTTCAATCCAGGAGGCTGACAATTTGAATAAACTGTGGTCATTTTTATGGTGTGAAAAATATCTATAATGAAAAAAAGCCTTATAATGATAAAGTACTTTTCTAATGAGGCCCAGTAGCACTGCTGTTGTTAAAACCAAACTGCTTCTTGCTGCTTCCTAATCCCTTTTTAAAAGTTGATCTTCATTCAGACATATCAGGTGATGTTGCAGTCAAACCTGAAATGTCACAACCACAAAAGATAAAACCATCCAAGCTCCAAGGAATTAGGAAGCAAACCATAAGAAGATGAATAGAAGACACACACCACTAAAGGCACCAAACTCTCCTTGCTTCATGACTTAAAAAGACCATCTTCTCTGCTACACTATACATTTCTTAAGAGAAGTGACCATGACTTATGCCCCTTAGTATCCCTGACAGCATTCAGCTCAATGCCTGGCACAGAGTAGTGACTCAGTAATATCTATTGACTTGAAAGGAAGTGGATCATTCCCTTGTGCTGAAAAACAGCATCACTAGTTATGGTTACTATTTTAGAATAAGCTAGCTAGCTCAGGCATCAGTACATCGCCAGCGTGTAAAACTGTTTAAGTACGTTTAACCTACATGGCAAATTAAGGAGCATACTCTCATGTACATATATTTAATATTATGCATTTTTTTCCTCCTCAACTCTTAGAACATGCTAACTCCCCACAGGAGTAGAACTAAAGGAATTAAATCAGTTTTCAAGCCAGAAGCTCACTGTGTTTATGTTCTATCTTTATGCTTGGTGGGCTTCACTCTGGTTTTGAAATAATACATTTATTGGCATTTTTCCTGCTGAACCTTACTGAAAATCAAACTGCAGCATCAATGCTCACCCAAATAAATGAGCACATAACAATTTCCTACAGGAAGCTACACTTTTATTTCAAAAATGTTTTGAGCTTTACGAATGTATAAAAACCAGGAAGCTATATGTCAGTTCAACCACCTGAACTGAAATTTTTATATTCAAGGTTCCTTTATTCTGGAATATTAGACAAACTAATCCCTTTACAAAATACCTGTGTGTGTGTATGTACAAAGAGATCCAGAAAATGGATCAGTAAATGTACAGTTAGCTACTATATATAATCCCTACATTTCTACAAAACGTTAACTCAAAAGTCAATTACATTTTGACGTAATGCATATTGCTCATTTCTTTAGTGTCATTCACCTTTCCTGTATGGCATTTTAATGGCCTCCTTTTAAACTCTACTCAATTGTTTTTAATGTGTATTCACCTGTTCCATGTAATTCATATCCCCTTAGTCATTTTTTTTTTTTTTAGTCATTAGACTGGAGAGAATGAAAGCTCAAAGAAATGACACCATGTTCTGTTGTGACCGTGCATATCACTGCAAATAATCCTTTATCCCTGAAATTCTAGTTACTCTATGTTAAATTTCCTAATTTCACGA
This sequence comes from Loxodonta africana, assembly GCF_030014295.1. Classification (NCBI taxonomy): domain Eukaryota; kingdom Metazoa; phylum Chordata; class Mammalia; order Proboscidea; family Elephantidae; genus Loxodonta; species Loxodonta africana. Next base: position 206,291,402 of record NC_087342.1, read on the forward strand.
TAATACATTTTACCCTAATTCCGTTAAGGATTATCACATTTCATAGCACAATCTTCTTATCTTGTAATATTATCTCTGAGGTGTTTAATCATATATAATGTAATTATACTTCTGCATTTAATCAATCAAATAACATCATTAATATTCTTACAGGAAACATGTGCCTGTGTATTCAATCCAGCAATAAAAATTATGCTTTGTTCTATAACATAGCTACAAAATAGTTATAATTTTTCCAAGGTGATTAAGTATAGGAAAACACATGCATAAAGATCACCAATGCTATTTGTAAAGCGTGTAGATTAATGTCATATTACTTGTTTAAGGCTTAAAAAGACAAAAGTGGAAAAATGCACATGGAACTGAAAATAATTCAGGCACTTATTTATGATAAATTTCTATGGAATTGAAAATAGAGTTCTAAATGTAATTTTTAAATAGCCTATAAAGTTTTTAAAAGGTCTTCAATAACTACCAAAATGTTATTAGCCCCTTACAAGCTCACTCCTGCCAAGGCAAAAAGCTCTCTATCAGAAGCTGACAGCAGTAGCCTTAGAAGCACAGCAAGAATGCCGTAGGTTTTTATCCTAATATTTTATGCAAACTTACCCTTACTGGTCTCCCGATATTTTTAGGTTCTGGACCTATGGACCATCCTTTGTATGGACTGATTATCGATGATATAATTATTAGTAATCTATATGTCTTGACATTCTAATGGTTGAAGCTATTAAGTCTTAACGTGTCTATTCTGTACTTTGTACACTGCACAGATCACTAGCCCAGCCCCTTCTCAGGTTATAGAAGTGATAAAGCAGACAATTTTGCTATCTTTTAACAGATCTTCTAAGTTTGTGAAAGATCATCTTTGAGCTTTATGTGCTTTGTTATTTGTCACATAATCACAGATGCTTTAAACCTGAGTAAAATAGTCCAAAAGAGCTTGAAGTTCAGGTTCCAGCTTAACATATTCTAAAAATTTTGTATTTCAAACGAGTTAATTCTTACTGGGTGATGTTGGAATTCAAATTATGGACATCGAAAGGTAAGTTTACCATCCTCTTAGATCTTTTAAATAATATTTTTTATAATCATATTGTTATTTCACTTAATATTTTTATTTCAAGTAATTTTTCTACTTGAGAAAATTAGAAGATAAGAAAATCTGTCATTCAGAAACGTAAAACTATTATTGTTTCTTTACTTCTATAATGTTACTTAAAATAACCCTTTGAAAAAGCAAGTTAATTAAAAAAGACATACTTTCTTGAGATGAATGGTTGAATCATCAAGTTTTCTGATGCCAGCCTTTGGTGATGTAGTCTTCTAGTCTCACAGGCAATACACACACTGCATACGCACACACATACACGTCTTAGTATCGCCTTCATTAAACAAAGGCCACGAAGCCAGACCACAGCTATTTCCCTCTGAGGTATAAACGAAATGCTAAGAGCATACAATGAACAAAAGCCATAGTCATTCTCCCAAGCACCTTTTGACCCTGCCTGAATAGAAAACGTACCAGTTACGTTAATAGGAACCACATCAGCCTGTACTATTTGGGCTTGCTGTCGCATCTTCTCTTCTGGTGTTGGCAACGGAAGCGACTTGGTCCAGTTCGTTTGAGTATTAAGGTCACAGAAGTCGCTTGAGGTTGGCGTTTTAGGTCTCCTGATGGAAATAAGTCTTTCCTCTTCTGACGAAGAAACAGAATACTACAGGGGGAGAAAAAGAAAGAAAAAGCCATAGCATGTAAATACCTGGCAGACATTTAAAAACACATTACTTATTTAAAAAAAAAAAAAAAAGAGTGATTGAAATCAAGCCCAAAATAATCAGTCACCTTTAGGACCAGAGGCAATGATTTCGCCATACTGAACATGATCCATAATATGTATGATTCACACTGGCCTTACACTCTAAACTATGAGGATGGCAAAAGGCTTTACTGACCCGCAAAAATCTTTTAAGTTCTTCCTGCTTTTCCCGCATTTACTGTGGTCAGAAAGCGTGTGGAAACATTATGGCTGTGGCCATCACTTCTATTCTTATTAAAATTTAGTTTTGCTCAAAGAAATTTCTAGCTTCAATCTTATTTCCTTTAGGCTCTGACCTCGAGGGACATTTCTAAAATGAAGTAGCCATTGTTGCTCGACTATTTGTATTTTTCTGAAACGACTTATATGGAAAAAAAAAAAATCACTGTTAAATTATTAAATTTATAAGCAGCTGACTAAAGTTCTGTGCTGAGCCTTATCAGAATTCCATGGGAACATTCCTCACAGTGTATGTTTTGACACAGATTATCATTCTAACTGAAGAGCCCTTCTTCAATACCTTTCTTCCCGTAACACCTTAAAAAGTGTAGGCAAGAAACTTCTTTTGGCACGCATTTTATGATGGGCTTCAACACGGCCCCACAGTGGCTGGCTCTGTAACAAGGAAACTCTCAGAACTCAAAATAAATGCAACATGCTTAGGAAGAACAACGAAAGGAAATTGACTTTGGTGGGGAAATGGCAGTATATAATAAAAAAATAGTAAAAATATAACCACAGCTCTTTAAGTCTAAAGCATTTAAACTGAGCTACCACTTATGAAACTAAGGCATTTAAAAAGAACTTTACTGGAGAAGAAAAAGTCATTGAATCTTCCCAAAGGGAATATTTGTGCAACCAGCACTCAGATCAATTCACACTGCCCCTATCCTTACACCTCTAGACAAGGGTAACTGCTATCCTGACTTCTAACATCACACCTTAGATGTGCCTGTATTTGAACTTTATATAAAGGAATCATACCATACATTCTTACTTCTTTCCCTCAACATTATGTTTGGGAGGATTTATCTATTTCGAAAGAGCACGTTTTGGTGCCTTTCTGGATTTATTACACGTTTCAAAGAGGATACAGGTAAGAAAACCTACAGAAGTGCATCACGTAGAAAACTCATGCTCTTAGAAAAACTGTCATCACCGTGCACTGCTACCACTGAACTCATCACACTACAAACTATATTCGCTCTACAACTACGAGAGCTGTAGTCTAAAAGGGACTACCCAAGAACTAAGTCTGAAAGGGACTACCCAAGAACTAAGTCTGAAAGGGACTACACAAGAACTTAGGAAAATGGTCTGGTGCTGGGGATAGGGTCCTAGACTAAGAATTTAAAGAACTGAGTCTATTCCCTGTACACTTTATTGGTCAAGTGACCTTGGGCTGCTCCTGAATCTTGAGGTTTCCATCGTTGTAAAGTCTGCCTATCTTCTGCAGAAACCCTGGTGGCGTAGTGGTTAAGTGCTACGGCTGCTAACCAAAGGGTTGGCAGTTCAAATCCACCAGGCACTCCTTGGAAACTCTATAGGGCAGTTCTACCCTATCCTGTAGGGTCGCTATGAGTCGCAATCGACTCAACAGCGCTGGGTTTGGTTTTTGGTTTATCTTCCGCAGTGGGTAAGAGGTTGGCTGCTAACCAAAAGGTTGACAGTTCAAATCCATCAACCACTTCTTGGAAACCCTGTGGGGTAGCTCTACTCTATCCTATAAGGTTGCTACAGAATTAGCTCAACGACAATGGTTTTTTTTTTTTTTGTTTCCGTATCCCACAGGGTCACTGTTAGGATCTAAGGAGATGATACGTCATCAGAGCAACATGTTTAAAACTGTTAAATATCAGGGATACGAGGAAAGCGGAGGTCATATGACTGTGACTCGAGAAAAGCAAAATCATGACTTGACTAACACCTTTTTTAATTTTATTTTATTGCAAGGAGGCTACAGATAATAAAGGCATTGTGGAAATAAAAAATATAAAATAAATATAACCAGATATCATGATATATTTTAACTTTATATTCCTAGCATATAAAACATGTAAAATAATAAATTTAGTTTCTTTCCCATCCAAGAAAAATGTGAATAATATTTGTAATTAAACTGACAATGAAATAAACTCAGTTTATAAACTAAGTAGATGTCGCTGGCATCTTATTGTGAAACGAAATTATACTATATCCATTAATGTTTGATACAATTCTGGTAACATTGTTACAACTCACACGGACCATTAAAAGTCAAAGGCACGTTTGAATCAGCAGCAGTAGCCAAACAATACCACTGCTATTGCAGTCGAGTCTAATTCCGACTCATAAAGACCCTGTAGGACAGAGTAGAACTGTCCCATCGGGTTTCCAAGGAACGGCTGGTGCATTCTAACTGCTGACCTTTTGGTTACCAGCCAAACGCTTAACCACTTTGCCACCACGCCAAACCATACTGATGTTAAATCAATTATTTCCAGCCTTTCTGCTGTTTTAACACTGCTGCTAAGCTTAATTTAGAGCACATATTCTCTCCCTTAACCTTAAGAAGTCCTGATGGTGCAAATGGTTAAGCACTTGGCTGCTAACTGAAAGGTTGGTAGCTCGAATCCACCTAGCTACTCTGTGCGAGAAAAACTTGGGGATCTGCTTCCCTAAAGATTACAGCCAAGGAAACTCTATGAGGCAGTTTTACTGTCAAGTGGGGTCTCTACGAGTTGGAATTTACCTGATGGTACCTAACAACAACCCTTAAGGCGAGATACACTCTTGTAAATGAAAACTACTTTTATCTGAGAATTTCACGACAATGCATGTAAAAAGTCACGTGTGTTAGGGTGAATCTCAATCTGGTAAGTTAAAAGGTTATTCCAGTTTTCTGATATAAACACAGAAATATTTTTTCAGGCAATGTTGAAATATAGCATAAGAGTTTGAAGAGAAAAAAAAAGCATATCCTAACCAAATTACAGTTGAAAAGAAGGAAAAGTAAAGCTTCAAGGTGATGGTGCGACATCCTGCAGAGAGGGTTCCCTGTTCCTGTGACATCTGCCAAGGGTGACGAGTGAAGCACTGTTCTACCCTTGCACACGTCTCAATGGTGCTCATCAGCCCCAGTTACCTTCTTTTCTTTAGTTAACTGACAGGGTCAGAATCAATAACCATCACAATGAAACAGTACTTCACTGTTTCCTCTGTTGCCATGGGCGATCACCAGGGATGGCTCTAGTATGACAAGGACAAAGATAGTCCATTTTATATATATACAAAGAGCTTTTTCCCTTCCAAGAAAACGTCTCAGACAAACAGGGCACAGATAAAGTTATAGGCAAATGGGACTGTTAAATAGTACTAAAATTTACTGAGGAAAAATAAAAAACCAGGATGGTACAACTTCTGGAATGATATGGCTCCCATCTCTCCTGGTGTTTATACACACAGCAGTGACAGGAAAAATTCCAGCATCTCACTGACAGAACACATCATAATTACTCCATCAACATGGATATTCTGATGTTCTGGATTACAACATTAGCCTCTTAAACAGCCTCTGTGCTTCTGCCCTTGCTGACTAGCCTCCTCCTCTCTTCTCCCACCCAAGCCTTCTCTCAACACAGCATTCAGAAGGATCCTTTTGAAATGCAAGTCAAATCACATCATTAGTCTACTCAAGCCCCTCTAAGTCCTATGACCTACACAGTGCACCAACTGGTCCCACTGTTATCCCTCTGGCCTCATTTCCTCCTATCCTTATTTATTCTACTTCAGCCTCACCAACCTCCATGTAGTTCCTTGCACACTCCTGCCTCAGGGCCTTTGCACTTGTTCCCATGTGCACCTGAAATGCTTAGACATCCACACACATAGCCTCTTCTTTTCCTTCAGGTGAAAAATCTCCTTCTGTTTACCCTATTAAAATATCAGCTTCTTCCACACATGTTTTATCCCCCTTCCCTGCTTTCTTTCTTTAAGTACATATCACTAACATACCTATATTTTACTCATCTTGTTTGTTTTCTTCCAAGAGAATGTAAGTTCCATGAGGGCAGTTTTCATCTGTTTTTGTTCTCTATTCCCTAGCTCATACATTAGTGCTTATCATAAAGCAGGTACTCGGTAAATATCTGCTGAATAAATTAAAACAAAACAAATAAAAAAAATGAAGAAAGGAATGTCTGTTGTCCAGTAGTGATAATTTTTTACATCAGAATCCCATAGAAAATTATTTCAGAATTTTGGTTACAAGAGTCACCATTTATTAACTGTTGTTATACTCCTGTTTCTGGGTTGCAGCTTTCTAGGAATTATGACTTCATTTAACCTTCACAGCGCCAGCTGCATTTTATAAATAAGGAAATGCAGACTCAGGGAAGTAACGTAACTTTACTTCTGGGAAGTTTGCAAGTAGACAAACCTGGCCTTAAAGTCTCTGCTGTTCAACAGTGTAAGGTAACAACTTGGCAATATTTACAAAAAAAAAAATATTAAGTTTTATGGTCTAAAAATAAAACCCCCATTTATATCTCTAAAGAAGAACAGAACCTTTTTTAAATCTTTAAAAGTCCACAGTGTAGTGTAGTGGCTAGAACACTGTCCTTCAGAGTAAAAGACAGTATGTATCAGCACCCTGGTTCTGTCAGTTACCAGATGGACATTATAAGTAACTCACTTAATTTTGCTCTATGCTGAAAACAGAATGACTCATGCAGTGTCTACATGCTTTATGCTCATGGAATCCCTGAATATGGGTTGAATTACAATTTTTTTTTTAAGTATTGAGTTTTAAATTGGCTGCCTTCCAGAACTTAAATGGAGAGTGAGACCTGTCAGTTGGTCTATAAGGTTCATCAATATCCCACACCTTGATCCTGGAAGGATGGAGAGTCACAAATGAAGCTTAAGGAACCACAGTTCCTTAATTTCCTTTAATTTCAAATGGCTTAATTTGGAGAGGAGATCACCTTCCTGAACTGCCAGCAGTAACTCTGTGGTATTTGGATGCTGTAAGTCCTGCATTGCTGCGCCTACTAAGTCTGGTCTGGAAATCCGACAAGCTCCCACCGGATGGGCAGTGTGGCTGACATGTGGTTTCCTTGTCTGAACAGCCAAGCTACCCAATAGTGGGATTAACTGTGAAACAAAGTAGCCCAGGTTTTTTTTTTTTTTTAATTTGCTTTAACTTTTTCAAATTAGAAAACCTAGTTATAACCAGAGCTAAACTTAAAAAACTTAGCATTTATTTAATTATCATTGCATAAAAACAAACATAACAAGCACTTATAGATCTATATTGTTGTTTGGTGCCGTCGAGTCACTTCTGACTCATAGAGACCGTATGTACAACAGAACAAAACACTGCCCAGTCCTGTGCCATCCTCATAACCATTGTTATGCTTGAGCCCACTGTTGCAGCCACTGTGTCAATCGTCTTTTTGCTGACTCTCTATACCAAGCATGATGTCCCTTCCCAGGCACTGATTTCTCCTGATAAAAAAAAAATATATAGCATGTCTAAAATATGTGAGACAAAGTCTTGCCATCCTTGCTTCTGAGGAGCAATCTGGCTGTACTTCTTCCAAGACAGATTTGTTCATTCTTTTGGCAATCCATGGTATATTCAGTATTCTTTGCCAATATCATAATTTGGCAGTCCATGGTACATTTGGTATTCTTTGCCAATATCATAATTTGAAGGCATCAATTCTTCAGTTTTCCTTATTCATTGTCCAGTTTTCTCATGGATATAAGGTGATTGAACACACTATGGCTTGGGTCAGGCGCACCTTAGTCCTTAAAGTGACATCTTTGCTTTTCAACACTTTAAAGAGGTCTTTTGTGGCAGATTTGCCCAATGCAATGTGTCATTTGTTTTCTTGACTGCTGTTTCCAGGGGTGTTGATTCTGGATCCAAGTAAAAGGAAATCCTTGACAACTTCAATCCTTTCTTCATTTATCATGATGTTGCTGATTGGTTTAGCTGTGAGGATATCTATTTTAAGTTGAGGTTTAATCCACACTTCAGGTGGTGCTCTTTGATCATCAGAAGTGCTTCAAGTCCTCTTCACTTTCAGCAAGCAAGGTTGAGTCATCTGCAAAACACAGGTTGTTAATGAGTCTTCCACCAATCTTGATGCCCTGTTCTTCATATAGTCCAGCTTCTCAGATTATTTGCTCAGCATACAGACTGAATAAGTATGGTGAAAGGTGTACACCTTTTCTGACTTTAAACCACGCAGTATCCCCTTCTTCTGTTCGAATGACTGTCTCTTGATCTATGTACAGGTTCCTCATGAGCACAATTCAGTGTTCTGGAATTCCCATTCTTTGTAATGTTATCCACAACTTGTTATGATCTGCACAGTCAAATGCCTTTGCATAGTCGATAAAACACAGGTAAACATCTTTCTGGTATTCTCTGCTTTCATCCAGGATTCATCTGACATCAGCAATGATATCCCTGGTTCCACATCCTCTTCAGAATCCAGTCTGAATTTCTGGCAGTTCCCTGCCAATGTACTGCTGCAACCATTTTTGAAAGATCTTCAGCAAAAGTTTACTTTTGTGTGGTATTAATGATTTTGTCAGATAATTTCTGAATTCACCTTTCTTTGGAATAGGCATAAAAATGGATCTCCTCCAGTCGGTTGGCCAAATAGCTGTCTTCCAAATTTCTTGGCATAGATGAGTGAGCACCTCCAGCACTGCATCCATTTGCTGAAACATCTCAATTGGTATTCTGTCAATTCCTGGAGCCTTGTTTTTCACCAATGTCTTCAGTCCAGCTTGGACTTCTTTCTTCAGTACCATTGGTTCTTGATCATATGCTACCTCCTGAAATGTCTGAACATCGACCAATTCTTTTTGGTACAGTGACTCTGTGTATTCCTTCCATCTTCTTTTGATGCTTCCTGCACCGTTTAATATTTTTCCCATAGAATTCTTCCCTATTGCAACTCTAGGCTTGAATTTTTTTTCAGTTCTTTCAGCTTGAAAAATGCCGAGGGTGTTCTTCCCTTTTGGTTTTCTATCTCCACGTCTATATACAGCTAGTGCTCTATCTCCAGGTCTATACAGAGCTAGCGCTAACTCCAGGTCTATATAGAGCCAGTGCTCTAACTCCAGGTCTATATAGAGCTAGTGCTCTATATCCAGGTCTATGCAGAGCTAGTGCTCTAACTCCACGTCTATATACAGCTAGTGCTCTATCTCCAGGTCTATGTAGGGCTAGTGCTCTATCTCCAGGTCTATGTAGGGCTAGTGCTCTAACTCCAGGTCTATGTAGAGCTAGTGCTCTATATCCAGGTCTATACAGAGCTAGTGCTCTAACTCCAGGTCTATATAGAGCTAGTGCTCTATCTCCAGGTCTATACAGAGCTAGTGCTCTAACTCCATGTCTATATACAGCTAGTGCTCTATCTCCAGGTCTATATAGGGCTAGTGCTCTAACTCCAGGTCTATGTAGGGCTAGTGCTCTAACTCCAGGTCTATACAGAGCTAGTGTTCTAACTCCAGGTCTATGTAGAGCTAGTGCTCTAACACCAACAAACATTGCGACCCTTTTTGCAGAATAACTTACTCAGTCTTCTGTTTTTTTCCTTCCAGAATTAAATATCTCTTGGTTTTCAAGATTCTAAAGAGTTTTATTAGGTGCCAAAACCTTTGCAGTCTTTTTTAGGTATATGCTTTTTCATCTGATTTTTTTTTTTTTTTTACATAGACATGAAACTCTGACCTATTTCCATTCTTCCCCGACCCCCACCCAGAGCCAAAAAAAAAAGGGAGGTGGCAGTGGAAGAAAGGGATCGATACAGGAGCACAGTTCATGGCGCATCTAGCAACTCCATGAGGTCTGGAAGGAGGTGATTTCCACAGTCACATTATTAAATAACTTTAATCATTCCTTCTCTCCTATTCAATATGTTTGTTCCTTTACCACAGACCTAATCCATTTATCAAGAGCTCTAAAATTTCTTAGCATGCTGAATGAGAACATTTTGGATTTAGATGATCCCCTACTAAGTCTGGTGGCATGGTGGTTAAGAGCTACGGCTGTTAACCAAAAGGTTGGCAGGTCAAATCCACCAGCCGCTCCTTGGAAACTGTATGGGGCAGTTCTACTTTGTCCTATAGGGTCTCTATAAGTCAGAGTCAACTCGACAGCAAGGGCTTTTTTTTTTTCCCACAAAATAATGGAAATATTTAATTAGAGCATAAGTGTTTAAATTGATATAGTTATTTCTTTTTTTAACATTATCTTCTTAGTATAAGAAATGATATGACACAACCTAATCAACTTTGGAGAGTTCACTACTCAATCCGTGACCTAAAATACTGCGATTCACCTCTCTGATCCCATCTCGCCTCCCTGACTCCATCTTCTCACTACCTCCCCAGAGATAAATACTATCCTGAATTTTGTGTCAATCATTCTTACTTTTTGTGATGTGTGTATATAAATATGTCTAAACCATATGTTTAGATTTATTTTGACCTGTATATAGAAAAATGGTATCATTCTCTTTGTAGTGTTATTTATTCACCATTATGTTTCCAAGACCCATCCATGTTATATAATTGAATGAATGTATAATTCATTCATTTCACTGGGGTATACTATTCCATTCCAATAACTCATGCAGTACAACAAATCACTTTTATACAGCCTTTCTAGGCATGCTCTGTGTCTCCCACAAAATGACTGGCTGGGACTATGCAAACAGTGATTTATGGTCCACTGAGGGGATTGGTCAGTTTGCTATGCAAATTAAGTGACTGTGGCCTACCAAGAGGATTGGTCAGTTTGTGATCCTGGTGGGAAGACCATGTCTTGAAATTGACAAGGAGTAGGCAGGCTTACATAAGAGCCAATCTCATGGAGGTCTAAGGGGATCTCACCACTATCAAGAAGCGCCTAGAGTGAGGCACGTCCTTTAGACCAAAGACCTGATGTTCCTGTTCTGAGAACCTCTCAGACCCTGAAAAAAGACCCCTAACACTGAAGACAGTGAGAGATGGCTGTGGTGGGCTTCCCAGCCCACGGAGTGAGAGCTGAGCATCTTCAGGCAGGAAGGTTGCTTGCCAGCAGAATTAAAAAGGCTGTAACACTTGTCTGTGCAGGGCAGAGGCCTGAATGTGCCCTGTGCAGGGTCCACCTCAGAGGATCTTATTCAGGGGTTTCCCTACAGCAGGGCAGAGCTGGATGCCTCTGGGCAGAAGGCTTGCCAAACGAACAAACAAAAAAAACCAAACAAACCCATTGCCGTTCAATCAATTCCAACTCATAGCGATCCTATAGGACAGGATAGAACTGCCCCATAGGGTTTCCAAGGAGCACCTGGTGGATTTGAAATGCCAACCTTTTGGTTAGCAGCCATAGTAGCTCTTAGCCACTAAGCCACCAGGGTTTCCTGGAGGCTTGCCAGTGGAGCTAAAACATTTGTCACACTTGCTTGTGCAGGGTAAGAGATGCCTGGCTGTGCCTTGTACAGGGGTTGCACATGTTCCATCCTCTCCCCTGGCAGTATGGGCTGGGATAGCACGGCAGCAAGAGAGCCCTGCAGGCCCAGGTAGCGTGGTGGGCACTGGTGGCAGAGGCCAGTGAGACCCAGTGGCAGAGCAGAAGCCTCAGGAGCCATGTAGGCTCCCGAGCAGCATAGTGGCAGCCAGAGGCAGCAGTGACATGAACACAGCACCTGATCTGAACCACAGCATGCCTGTCCAGTGACATAAGAAAGGACATGGGTAATTTGGCAAAGGGTGTTTCCTCTTTTAAGAATCTGTTGTCATTGTTTACTGTTTGCTTTCTATAATAATGGCTTTCACTTTGCCAATACTGTGTAAGTGTCTCATATAATTGGCTCGATCATAAACATAGCTCTCATAGAGTGGTTGATGCCAGTGGGTGTATATGTCTCATTCCTAGCAATCTAATGGCTGCTTGGAAGTCTGAGGCACAGCCTGTCTGCAAGTGCAATGTAGACCGACAGACATGTACATACAACCCATTATCTATCCATTCCTCTATTGATGGACGAGTGGGTTATAAAAGATGTTCTTTACAGTATCTCATCAATTCAATAATTCCCCATAAGAGAATGGACAGGAGGAAAGGACTGCAGCAAGGGTTCTATTCCACCATATACTCATTGTGGGAGGGAAAACATGGGCTTCAGAGTCATACATCTGGATTGAAATCCTGGTTTCACTTTTGGAGGTGATGGGTATGTTCACTACCTTGATTGTAGCAATGGTTTTATGTGTACACACATGTCAAAACTTATCAAATTGTACACATTAAATACGTACAATTTATTTTTTGTTAATTGCACCTCAATAAAACTGTTTTAAAAAGAGAGATCTTGCTTTCAGTATTTAAAAATCTATGTGATCTTAAGCAAGTAACATACTCTCTCCGAGACACAGTTTTCCTCATCAGTGACATGGGCACAATCAAAGTTATGCTGCATCGTTGCTGTGAGTTGTCGAGCCCTTGATGTGCCAGGTGCTTAGCTCCACGTTGGGAATACAGAGACCAACAAGACCAGGATGCTGCCCTCCAACCTAGAAGGGAAGGCAGATACGAATAATGCCTCACTACAGTGTCATTAGATGTGTGTAACCAAACAGGTTACAGGAGACCCTCAATGTTTTGAGTGTACAAAGACCTACAAATGATAGACCCAGATTTTCTCACCCTTGCCTGTAATGGGAGAGTAACAGGGTGCCATGTTTTGCACAGCAGCGAGCACATGGAGCTAGCATCAACTCCTGTGTATTCCCACTGTGTCCTGACATGACACACGATGAGACTCAGTAACAAATGACTGCATTTAGAGTCATCAAAAATGTTTTCTAGAATGGGCCACATAAATCAAAGACTACATCAGCCTGAGACCAGAAAAAATAGATGGTGCCCAGCTACAACCAATGACTGCCATGACAGGGTGCACAACAGAGAATCCTGAAGGAGCAGGAGAGCAGTGGGATGCAGACCCCAAATTCTAGTAAAAAAAAAACAAACTTAATGCTCTGACTGAGACCAGAGAGACCCCAGAGGTCATGGTCCCCAGACCTTCTATTAGCCTAAGACAGGAACCATTCTCGAGGCCAACTCTTCAGACGGGGATCAGACTGGACTAAAAACAGAAAATGATATTGGTAAGGAGTGGGTTTCTTGGATCAAGTAGATACATGAGGCTATGTGGCAGCTCCTGTCTGGAGGGGAGATGTGAAGGCCGATGGGGAAAGAAGCTGGCTGAATGGACATGGAAACATAGGGTGAAGAGAAGGAGTGTGCTGTCTCATTAGGGGGAAACCAACTGGCCGTATATAGCAAGGTGTATATAAAGTTTTGTATGAGGGACTGACTTAGTTTGTAAACTTTCACTTAAGGCACAAAAAAAATTACAAAAAGAAGAAAAAAAAAGGTTTTCTAGACTGTCTGTATACTGAGACCAAGCAGCAATTACATGGTTTTTTGGGGAAAAAAAAAAAGAACGAATGAATGAATGACAAGTCAAAGATGGAATGAGAGATGACAAGAGTGGGTATAATGAGAAGAAATACGGGTAAGTTAGTAACCCCGTCCTTTTATTTGACCAATATGGTGTACTGCAAAGAAATGGAATATAAAGTGAGAAGAACCCCTGCATTCATGTCCTGGCCCGGATGCCCTCCAGCCATGTGACCTTGGGAAAATCATTTCCTATTTCTGAGCCTTGGTTTCCAGATCATTAAAATGATAGTAATAATTATCAAGTTATTATTAAAATATCTATTTCATGAGGAAGCTCTTTCTTGTGGAAAAGGAAATTCATGAAAAAGTTCTGAAATTGTTATAAAGTGTTATACTAATATTAAGAGTTAGTAATAGTAACTAACTGGTAGTTCTGCATACAGTTAACCCATGAAGTCACAATGATTAGAAACTTTTTTTAGTAGCTGCTGAAACCCCTAAATTATTGCTTTAGGATGGAAATTTGATGTGGGTGGATTAAAATACTTAGAATGATTGAGAGAGTGGTCATCATAAAAACAGACATTGTCCATTAGTCATTTTCTTTGAACTCTGGTTTGGAAAAATAAGTAGCTTAATAATACTAATTACCATTAATTGAGCATATACTATGTACCAGGCACTGTGCTAAGGGTTTTACATTCATTAACTTACTTCAACCTTATGATAACCTTCCAAGACAGGTTAGCGTAGCCATGTAATTTATTATGAAAATCAAATGAGATGCTTTGATGGTTACCAGGGACAGAAGAGGGATGGAGTGAAAATTACCAATTAGATAGAAGATGCAAGTTAATATTGGCAAAGGGAAAGACAATACATAATATGAGAGAAGTCAACACAACATGACCAAGGGAAGAGAGGACACTGAGAGGAATGCGAATAAAGGGCAACTACGGCAATTACTATAGCTTAGGACAATTCTGCCAACAGTAGTATTAACAAACAATAATTTATGAATGAATGAATAGGTAAATAGATACACCAAGGGGTATGGGAGGATGTAAAGGAACATACCAAATGGCAGGCGTAAGTTCGAGGGTGGATATTCCTATATACCTGTCTCTAGGTGTGCCTTATATAGGGCACATAAAGGGTACAGTCAGGGAAACCTTTTAGATGTAACCAAACACCTCATGGGATAAAGTTCCTAGGTAAGAAGAAAAAGGACCATACACTTGGGGGACATCTATGTCAACTGGCATAACATACTTCATAAAGACAATGTTCTGCATCTTACTTTGACGAGTAGTGTCTGGGTTTAAAAGCTTGTGAGTGGCCATCTAAGGTACAACTCTGGGTCTCTTCCTGTCTGGAGCAAAGGAGAGTGAAGAAAACCAAAGGCTCAAAAGAGCAGTTAATCCAAAGGACTAATGGACCACATGAACCACAGCCTACATAACTCTGAGACCAGAAGAATGGTGCCCAGCTACCACTACCAGTTTCCCTGACTGGGATCACAACAGAGGGTGTCATGGACAGAATGGGAAAAAATTGGAGAATGAAAAATCAAATTCACAGAGAAGACCAGACTTACTGGTCTGACAGAGGCTGGAGGAACCCCCAAGACTATGACCCTAAGAAACCCTTCTGACCTGGAACTGAAGCCATTCCTGGACACTACCACACAGCTAAACAATAGACGAGCGCATAAAGATAAACAACAACACCCGAGAGGAACGTACTCCTTAGAACAATCAATTATACGAGATCAAAAGAGCAACATCTGCCCAAAAACAAAGATGAGAAGGCAGGAACAGGTAGAAAATCAGGACAAAAGGAAAACAGGGAACCCAGGGTGGAAATGGGGAGAGTGGTGACACATTGTGGAGAATGAAACCAAGGTCATGAAAAACTTTATGTACAAACTATCGAATGAGAAACTAATTTGCTCTGTAAACTTTCACATAATGCACAATTAAAAAAAAAATCAAATGAGAATCAAAACCAAAAAAAAAAAAAACAAACTAAACCCAGTGCCGTCGAGTTGATTCTGACTCATAGTGACCCTACAGGACAGAGTAGAACTGCCCCATTGAGTTTCCAAGGACCACTTGGTGGATTTGAACTGCCAACCCTTTGGTTAGCAGCCGTAGCACTTAACCACTAAGCCACCAGGGTTTCCGAGAATCAAGAAGAGTGCTATTAATAATTACACAGGAGAGCAGCTGTAAACCAGGACTGTCCTGAACAAACCGGGACATATGGTTTATAGCTCTTTATAGCTGAGGAAACTGAAGCTCACAGAGGGAAGCAACATACTCAAGGCCATATAGCACCGACAGATGGAAAAGCCACTCCAAACCTGTGCACTCAACCACCATGTTATATAAGCCTCTCCTACATTTTGAGTTACAACAGCAAGGCTCTGCCCTCTCTCTTTTTAGACATCCTCCTTTGATTTAAAATTTTTCTTTCAATGAGGCCTTAAGCTGAAACTTGAGATGCCAGTCCAAAGTATAACAGGAAATAGCAAAGTAAATTTCACCTTCGATCAGTGCCATTAAAGCCAACCATTTATTGCCCCAAATCCCAATCTATTTCATCTCTTTGTAGGTGGATTTTACGTAAGAGATTGAGTAACGCATGATTGACATCCCTTCTGCTGAGACAACGGGGCCTCTGTAAATGTTTTCCTGATTCAGTGAACACATCATCGAGTATAACCTCCAACACAGGCAGTGGGAGAAATTCCCTATTAACTCACAGGAAGTATTTTGGCACCTAAAACTGAACTTCCTTCAATTACCTGAATTGGTAATTGGTGGTACTTGGTACACACTGCCTTGAAAAAAATGTCAAGACTAGAATAATACTAAAGCAATGTCTTACTCTTTGATTTTGCAGTTAAATAAAAAGGTATTTTGTGGGGATTTCTAAATTCCTGTGCAGACAGTGTTTGTTCATGTAGCATTTTTAATATTTACATGATAGACATGATATATACCGTTAAGAAACAACTTTTTCTCAGTATAATACATCACCACTTTGAATATCAAAAATTTATCTAGGTATCATCAGCAAAATACTTTTCTTCATACCATAACCACATTGTGGAATCCTACTTGGTAAGTGCTCTGTGTTAGGATAATTAGAATAATTATTCAAGATGAGCCAATATAAATAACCAGAATGGATGACCACTGTCTTACTTTATATGTCCTTAACCTTTGCCTTAATAGCAATTCTCATTTTCTGAGAATGCTTCTGTTCTAAGCATATAACCCATTGCTGTCGAGTCGATTCCGGCTCATAGCAACCCTATAAGATAGAGTAGAGCTGCCCCATAGAGTTTCCAAAGAGTGCCTGGTGGATTCAAACTGCCGACCTTTTGGTTAGCAGAACTAGCACTTAACCACTACGCCACCAGGGTTAGATGCTTAATATTTGCTGGATTCAAATTAGGCACGCTTCATTACAAACAACTCTTTCGAGGTAAGATCTTTTATAGTCAAAGCATTTGTTAACTCATGTGTCTTTTCTTACATTCCGCTGTTCTCCTCACAGTCCCCCCATCTCTAATGCTACCTAGGAAATATAAAGAAAAGTGTTTTCTCAACAGAATTTTTCCTGCAAACAGACTTCTACATATTCTATACTTAAAATGACCCCAACTGCTAGAGGGATTTTAAGAACATGAATTGGAATAAGAGGTCTTGTCTCTTTAACATGGGAGACCATGAATTGCTGGCTTGGGGCTCCATTTACAGTTACTGATTTCCTCCTGGTATCAAATGCCAATTCAGTCATATCCTGTAAAAATTTAGGTCTATTATTTCTGGACTTTATATTGTTCTCAATATTCTGATTCTACTGGTCTGTACCATCAGGTTCCACACTGGAGGATTTCCTTGAGTCTTCATGTTTTAATAACAGGTAAGGCCAGTACTCTTTCCTCACCCCTCTTCAGTTTTAGAGCTTTCTTAGCTATGAACTTTGGACTCACTTATCTCTAGTCCTCGCTCCTCCTTCTGGGGTGGGGGGGGCGGGGAGCGGGGATCCAAGCCCGAACAAAATAGAACTACTGACCTTTTTATTGGTAGTGTGTTAATTTTACAAATTAATTTGGGCAGAACAGCTTTTTGATGTTGAGTTCTATCTAAGAACATGGTATGTCTTGCTATTTATTCAAAGTTTAATTATTTTTGTCTATTTTTTTTATAGTATTCTAAAGTTTTCTTCATGGAGATCTTGGACTTATTAAATTCATCCCTAGTTATTTGCGCTGTTATAGGTATTTTTACATAGATGTTTTCCAATTAATCTTTTAACTTGCCTTTGTAGACATGGAAGTTATTGATTACTATACATTATATACCTCACTACATCATTGAATTCTACTATTTATAGCAGTTTTTTTTAATTTAGCTTTCCCCAGTTTTGAACCTCTTATTCTTCATTTTTTTTTTTTTTTAACAGCATTGGCTAGTACTCCCTGTGCAATGTGAAGTAGTGATAGCGAATGTCCCTGCCTTATTCCTCACTCTAATGAAAATGTCCCGTTAAAAGTATGTTGTATTTGGGACCAAGATAGATAAATTTTATTAAGATATGAGAGGATCCACTTATTACTATTTTATTGAGGATTTTATCAAGAATGGTTGTTAAATTACATCAAATACCTTTTCAGTGTCTATGATTTTGATTAAGTTTTTTTCCTTCTGCTTTACTAATATCATTAATATATGATTAGAATTCCTAATATTGAACATTTATACATTTACTACTGGAATAATCCCAGGTTGATTCTGAAATATTCTTCTCTTAATGAGCTGCTAAATGATGCTTGCTACTGTTGTATTTATGATTTTTAATGTCAATATTCATGAGAGAGACTGGCCAGTTAACTCTGCTTCAAGCAGTCTGTCAGGCTTTGGCATCAGAGTTAAATTAATTCATTAAAAAGAAATTACACTTTTCCTTCTTTTTCTTTGCGCTGGAACAGTGTCAACTATTTGTATTACCAACTCTTGAAGAGCTTTAGTAGAATCCTCCTGTGAAACCATCTGGGGTTGGTGGGTTTTTTTTTTTTTTTTCAATTTGATGCTAATTTTGAAAAAATGTCTCTTTTTTCCATGGAAATTAGTCTAAGATATTCTCTTTTTAGGTCAATTGTGATAAATTAGAAAATGGGTTTCAACATCACCTATATATCCTCCATTTAACAAAAGACTATATAGGTATGATTCTTATTCCTAACTGTAAAATCCTCTACTTAAAAAAAAAGTGTTAGTGATTTCCTATTAGCTATGCAATAACAGCAAACTCTGTTACTTAGCATTGCCCCTCTGCAATTCTACCTCAGCCTCCTTTCACTACTACTTGTTACCTTTCATGGTGAACTCAGTATGCACAGTATCGGCCTCTAACACCTTCTCTGATCCTTTACAACCTCATTGCCAACATGCCTCAGCCACTGACTCCCATGGACAGGCCCCGGACCTTACAGTTACATGATGCCTGAATTGAGATTCTGCAGGTGGTTCAGCATGACCGTTAAGGTTGTATGTCAACTTGACCAGGCCATGATTCTCAGTGGTTTGGCAGATATGATGTTTTCTGGCAGTTATGTAATGATGTGAACACCGCCATGATGAGATCTGATATAATGTGATCACCTCCATGATGGGATCTGCTGTAAGTAGCCATAACAGTTAAAAGGGCGTTTCCTTGGGGTGTGGCCTGCATCCAATATATATGGACTTTCCGGCAAAGCTCACTGGCTTTTGCTCTGCCCTGGATTCTGCATCTGACCTCCAGTTCTTGGGACTTGGGCCAGCAGCCTGCTGTCTTACCCGCCAATTTTGGATTTGTCAGCCTTCATAGCTGTGAGCCAGCAGCCTACCGTCTGACTGTGGATCTTGGGTTTGTTAGCCCCTGCAGCTACATGAGTCAGGAGAAGCCTGCACCCTATCACCTGACCCACGGACTTGGGGTTTGCCGGCCTCTACAACTACGTTAGCCATCTCCTTTAGAAAAATCTCTCTCTCTATATAGAGAGAGAGATTTATCTAAATCTGGTTTGGCTTCTCTAGAGAATCTAGCCTAAGACATTCAGTAATTGGTAATCCTACAGAATTTGCTGATGGTATGAAAATATGAAAAGAGCTAAGGATGTGCCCAGAGTTTTTGACTTAAGCAGCTAGTATCATGGAGTTGTGCTTTACTGAGGTAGGGAAAACTATGAAAGAAGCAGGTATTTTTTTGGAAGAGTGAAGCGGAAATCACACCTTTTGATTTGGACATATTTGAGATCTGTAAGACAATTAAGCGGAAACGGAAAGTAAGCAGATAAATGCATGAGTCTGAACTACGGATATAAATACAGGGAAACTTCAATGCATGGCGTTAAAAACCACGAGACTCAATGAAATCACCCAATTGGTGTGTCTGTTACAGAGGAGCATAGGTACAAGTGTGAGCAACAGGGTTACACCACCAACATTCAGACATCTGGAAAAAGGGGATCCAACAAATGGCTGAGAAGCAATGGCTAGCGAGGAGGAAGAAGACCAGGAATGTGTGGTGCCATAAAAGCTAAGTGAAAAAAAAAGTGTTTTGAGAAGGAAAGAATAATAAACTATGTCAAATGCTGCTGAGAGGTTGAATAAGATGAGGCCTGAGAATTAACCATTAGATTTGGCAAAATGGAGGTAACTGGTGGACTAAATAAGAGTAGTTTCATCAACACGCTAGGGATAAAAGTTTTTTTGGAGTAGGTTCAAAAGAGATTTTAAGGAAAGAGAGTGGAGACAGCAAGTCTGGACACTTCTCTGGAAAAGTTTTACCATAGAGAAAAAAAGAAAAATGTGACAGAAGGTAGAGTGGGATGAAATATCAAAGGGGGGTTTCTTTAACATGAGAGAAACTACAGCATGTTTGTATAATACAGTAGTCCCTCCTTATCCGCGGTTTCGCTTTCCATGGTTTCAGTTACCCGCAGTCAATCTCGGTCTGAAAATATTAGACGGAAAATTCCAGAAATAAACAATTCATAAATTTTAACTTGTGTGCCATTCTGAGTAGGATGATGAAATCTGGAGCCATCCTGCCTGGAACATGGATCATCCCTTTGTTACAGCATATCCATGCTATATACACTACCTGCCCTTTAGTCACTTGATGCCTGTTAGTTACTTAGTAGCCATCTTGGTTCTAAGAATAATGGCCCCAAAGCACAAAAGTAATGATGCTGGCAATTCAGATATGCCACAGTTATTGTTGTTAATCTCTTACTGTGCCTAATTTATAAATTAAACTTTATCACAGTTAGGTATGTATAGGAAAAAAAACAGTATATATAGTGTTTGGTACTATCTGCAGTTTCAGGCAACCACTGGGGGTCTTGGAACACATTCTGTATCTGTAGTGGGGACTAGTGTAATAGTTAAGACGCAATAAAGAGAAAAAATTGATTATACAAATGAAAGAGGGGTAAATTGTAGGAATGAAGTCCTTGAAAGGTTGTCCTTACTCATTCAACTAAGCAATATTGAGTGCCTACTGTGTGCCAGGTCTTGTTATTAGTACTTGCAATACAGCAATAAAGAGAGTAAGGACTGTTCACCCATTGCAATGGCAGGAAAGGGTGAGGCCAGAGAGAAACAGAAGTAGTCTGATAGATCTGCTTGTGAAAGGATAAGATGTCAGGAAGGATGGGAGGGCAAGAAAGGGACGTAAAGGAAGAAAGGCAAGAGAAGAAAAAGCAAAAACATGCATGTAATACGAAAACCGTTGTTAAAAGAACTCACTGACAATATACATTATTTTTAAAAGCTAAAGCAATCTTAAAGTCAAGGACATCCTTTCCTTTCCTATAAACTTTGAATTACAGTAGTTTGATTACTCAAAAGTAAAGGTTCACTTTTGGTCATTGTCTTGATAGGCCTTTTATCCAGGGATTACCTGACGCTATAAGATCGTCGTTAATTATTTATACATAATGAATGTAAACTTCCCTCATGCCTTAGTTACATGACACATCAATTCTGGCATTTCTGAAGACTCTTAAGGAAGATGACAGACGTAGGAACTTGAGGAGAGCTTCCAGATTCTGAATCTCAGAGTGAACATGTTCTTATATGGCTTCCCAACACACCTCAGACTCCCAGTACTATCAGATATTGCTGGATACAGTAGTATCTTCTCCAGTAAGCAGAATTAGATTTGGATCAATTAAGAGAAAAAAAAAAGTCCATGAGTATGATTAACATTCAAAATACTACTCTACACTATTTTTATTTTCCATTGCTTATATTGCTTTTCAAACATGTTTTTCTAGTTCAGTTAAAACTATACCACCCAATTCTGATTTATAATTTCAATCCTCATCCATCTGCCTGTATAAAAAATAGATTTGATTAGCAACATAAGCACAAAGTATATTTCTGAAATTATTAAGAACAGAAATTAAGAGGTATTTTAAAGGATACAATGAAATATAATAAAAATGAATGTAAATTCTTGGCAACACCGATCTTTCATTAAAGCCATTAAAGAAAGTATTTGGCATGAAGTCTTCAGATGTAATTTTACTAATGAATAAAACAGAACGAAGTATTCAGACAGAATGAGAAAGCTAACAGCGCTAATTGGCATTACTCAAAGCTGTCACGCATCCATGTGTTTGAGCTACCTCCTAATAAATATCCATCACAAAGAATAATTCTTAGTAAATTATTTTAATTCATGCTTACATATTCAGAAATCTGAAAAGTGTCGTTTCTACTTCTAGGAATGGTTTTAACTTTATTTAGAAAATTAGCAATAAAAATTTCAGAGGATCAAAATATCTTCCAAAGCTTTCAGTAATTATTTAAGGTAATAAGTACTGACTCAATATGATGGTATAATTTGTTAGCTGATATTTAATGCATACATATTGCTGTTGTTGTGTGCCATCAATTCAATTCTGACTCATAGTGATCCCATAAGACAGAGAAGAATTGCCCCATAGGGTTTCCTCAAGGACAGATTACCCGATAAGCAAAGTAAGTACTTTCTTAGGGCATCAACAAAACAGAGACACCAGTTGTCCAAAGCAAAGACCCATAGATGTCAAGCAGAGAGGACATAAGGAAAAGCAAGTATTGCAGTGAAAGGGAACTGGCAGAGCACTATATGAAATTGGTACCAGCCCCAGTGCGTGAAAACGTGCCAGCCAGAAATTAAGTTGACACAGGGGCACCAGTGCACCCATGCGCAAGGTTGTTTAAGCTCTGAGGTCCCTACCACTTCAACACCTGCCTTGATGTCTGTCTCCGACGACCCCCTCCCATGTTAATTGAAACTCCTTATCTCCGTGGGTCTCTTGGGAGTATACTATTTCTTTCTAATAAACATTTATAATTATAGCATTTGTTAGGAAACAAGCATGAAAACTGAAGTATGAGCTGTTTAAAGCAAAATTGGTGAAAGTCAATTTTTCATTGTGGGAGATCAACAGAATTTTGTTGAAACAACTAAGTTCACTGACTTATTTTCTTTGTTGTAGAATATTCTTTATGTAGAAAATGTGGTATGTAGTAAAAATCTTAGTACCCCACATCCACTAAAAATTTCATAATCCAGTTCATCTTATTCCACTAAAACGGTAAAAACCACTTTTGCTTTCAATCACTAATACTACAGTTGCATTTAAAAAGAAGTTGTATCACGAATAGCTAAGGCACACACACATACAGATATATATACACCTCACACATCCTGTTCGTATACTTGAGTAAACAGAGGAAGGGGCACCACAGATTATCAGTGTTTAGGGCCCTCACATGCCTTAATCCTGCCTTGGATTTCCTAGGCTGTAAACTTCACAGGAGCAAATTGCCTTTTCTCCCGAGGAGCAGCTGGTGGGTTCTAACTGCCAACCTTTTGGCTAGCAGCCCAGCACTTAAAGTGCTGCACCACCAGGGCTCCTTAATGAATGTATATTAATATGTACTTAATACATAAAATATAGATACATATTTGATAAACAAGATAATTTGATACATATATTTAATTCTGAAATAAAATTTTTAACAGAAACTGCCTTGAGAAGACATTCAGGTCTAATTATTAAAAAAAAATGCAAATACAATTCAACTTGGTTCTACATATTAAAAAACAAAAGAAAAGAAAAACAACAGCTTCCCTTAAATACCGCTAAGAATGCATTCTAACAGTTTCAAAAATACTTTCAACCTAGAACAAGTATGAAACTATCATTAACCTGAATTTTAAAAATCACAAAAGGATCAAAAATCACATAGCAGGGAAGGAAGTTAAGATTTCTAAGTGGCTATATGCTCTTGAGGAGCCCTGGTGGTGCAGTGGTTATGAGCTCGGCCACTAGCCAAAAGGTCGGCAGTTCGAATCCACCAGCAGCTCCTTGGAAACCCTATGGGGCAGTTCTACTCTGTCCTACTGGGTCACTATGAGTTGGAATCAACTTGAAGACAAGTTTTGACATGCTTTTGTGAGGGTGCAAAAATGAGGAGAGCCAGGAGTCCAGATACTGTGAGAGAGTCTATAACTCTGACAGACACTGAAGGAGCCCAGAAAACAGCTCCCCTTCCAGCACACACACCAGGGAAGTCTCTTCCATGGCCCCAACCCTCCATTTTACAGGGGGATGTGGGCCCCAAGAAGAAATCTGTTTAAGCTCCCACAATCATCTTCTGTCACACTAAGGCACTTAAGGTGGAACCATTTATGTTCTAGGGCATGTCATGTCACCTACAATAAATAATATATAAACCCCACTGCTGTCGAGTCAATTCTAACTCATAGTGACCCTACAGGGCTTCTAAGGCTATAAATCTTTACAGAAGCAGACTGCCACATCTTTCTCCCGTGAATTGGCTGATTGAGTTTGAACCTTTGATCTTTAGGTTAGCAGCCAACTGCTTTAACCACTGCGCCACCAGGGCTCCTAAGATATATGTATATGCATATATATATATATATATAAAAAAAAATTTTTTTTTTAATTTATTATATCACACACACACATATTTCTTTAACCCAGTTGCCACTGAGTCATTTCTGACTCATGGCGACCTACATATGACAATTATTTACTGGCTCATTTTCAACATAAGAATGTTTTTTTCCTCAGGGATAGTGACCTGTCCACATCCTCTCACACACGTTTGGGAGACAGCTGCCTGGACATAGGGGTCTAGGGCAGTGGCACACAGGAGTAGAAACGAGTCCATACAGCCTTCATGTCCTGCAGATCTGAGTGTCATAGTAAGTAAATAGCTATGTAAGAATTTAGAAATGGTTTCCATTTTTCAGAAGATCTTTGGATATTGCTTTGATAATTAATACAAAATTGCCACCAAGGAATTAGTTCCACATCTCTTGGGCAATCCCAATCATATTGCACATAGAAGCCTCTCTATTTCACTGGGTCCCACTATGGGCTGAATTTTTTTCCTCTGAGCACCAATGTAAGGCTAAGGCAGATCTGGATTAGAAGAATCTCATTATATAATTCACCTTCTGATTTTTATTTTCCATACCCATGCCAACAAGAAAAAAATAAAACAGGTTTTTTAAAAATTAAAGATCTGACCAATTTCGAAACAGTTGCTTTTCCTCCTACATACAGTTCAAGACCTTCTCTGTATATTTAGAGTCCCAAAGACTAACTTAATACATGAAGATATATTTAAAGAAATATGAAAAACATTCTGTGGTAAAAACCTGGGTCCAATCTTCATTAGAAGACCAAAAAATGATTTCTCATTCTTGATCAACTGTTACATTAATGTTTTCTCTGACTTTATCCATGTGAAGAAAAGAATAACAGATTTTGGATAATATTCTCCAGCCAAAAGACATTTATATATTGATCTTATTCCACTGAAATTTCTTAGATTATTTAAAAATAAATTAAAAATTAAAAATTCCTGAAAAAGCCATGTTAATCAAACCTTAAGTAACTCCAATGTCAGTCCACATTACTTAATAAAGTAAAAATAAAACTAAGTCAAAATCCCCATAATATTTATTCTTTCATGTGCATTTAGTATTAAGAAAATGCATTTCTCTTAACGAATTTATCACAAGAAATGATGTCTTAGTTATCTGGCTTTAACAAACAAATTTATTCTCTCGTAGTCTTTTTTTTTTTTTTTAGTCTAGGAGGCTAGAAGACCGAATTCAGGCCGCTGGATCCAGGGGAAGGCTTTCTGTCTTTGTTGGCTCTGGAGAAAGGTCCTTGTCATCAATCTTTCCCTGCTCTAGGAGCTTCTCAGGGCAGGAACCTCGAGTCCAAAGAGTGCGCTCTGCTCCCTGTACTGCTTTTTTGGTGGTATGAGGGTCCCCCTGTCTCTTTGCTTGCTTTTCTTTTATATCTCAAAAGAGATTAACTTAAGACACAACCTAATTTTGTAGACTGAGTCCTGCCTCA
Organism: Loxodonta africana; assembly: GCF_030014295.1. Taxonomy (NCBI): domain Eukaryota; kingdom Metazoa; phylum Chordata; class Mammalia; order Proboscidea; family Elephantidae; genus Loxodonta; species Loxodonta africana. The sequence continues at coordinate 206,317,140 of NC_087342.1, forward strand.
TTAACATAACTGGCTCTAATCCTGCCTCATTAACATCATAGTAAAGATTTACAGTCTTGAAAACCCTATAAAGCAGCTCTACTCTGTCCTACTGTGTCGCTATGAGTGGGAATTGACTAAGATGGCAAAGGGTTATAATGTTAATTGGAGTGCCTGGTGGTACACATGGTTATCGGGCTCTGCTGCTAACCACAAGATTGAAGGCTCAAGTCCATCCCGAGATTGCTCAGAAGAAAGGTCTGGAGATCTACTTCTGAACTACCAACCACTGAAAATGCTATGGAGCACAGTCCTACTCTGAGACACATGAGGTTGCCCACCACGCGACAGAATCTACTTGAAGGCAGTTCTTGTTTTTGTGTTTGTTTTTGTAATGTTAATTAAGAAAAGGCACTGCTTATGTTCAGTCAGTATTAAAAACACTGCCCAATTGTGAAACAGTTGCTTTTGTTGTTATATCTAGAGCACTTTTTATAATTTAACTGGGTTCTTGGTTGTATGAAAAACAAAACAACAGAAATAAGAACTCTGTTTCCTCTACCCAAAGAAAACATAAAAATGCACAAAGATACTGAGTTTGTCCCTTTAATGAGTCCCTTGGATCCTGGCCTTATCTTTTGTGGGGTGGCGGGTACAGGGGATAATGTTAGATTTACAGAAAAGTAGTAGAGATAGTATCTAGAGTTCCTGTGTATCCTTTGCCCAGGTTCCCCTAATGTTAACATCTAACATAATCGTGGTGTGTTTGTCAAAACTATGAAGTTAATTTGGGACAATACTATTAATTAAAAACAGACTTTATTCTGATTTCACTAGTTTTTCCTCTTATAACCTCCTTCTGTTCTGGGATCCAATCTAGGATACCATGTTGAATTTTGCAGCCTTACCTTTTGATCCATTTCCTCATCCTCATCTTGATAATCATCACAGAGTGGGCTGGAGTTGGCAGAAAAGGTGGGTCCCTGAGAGTAGTATTGAGAACTCCGATAGCCATCCCGTCGCAGCTTATCGCATTCTGCAGAAGGTACAGGTGGGAGAGGAGAAAAGGCACGAAAAACATGAATTTGTTTTCTCCTCTTCTATTAGTCATTTCTACTAATATTTTCAGGAGTCCCTGGATAGCACAAATGGTTAAATGCTTGACTACTAGCAGAAAGGTTGGCAGTTCAAACTTGCCCAGAGGTGCCTTGGAAGACAGGCCTGGTGACTTGCTTCTGAAAAGTTGAAAACTCTGTGGAGCAGTTCTAATCTGCACTCATGGGTTGCCATGAGTTGGAATCCATTCTAAGGCAACCAATAACAACAACAACAACAGTAAAATTTTCCTAGGCATAAGAGATTACAAGTTAATAATAATATTAATAATGAAAATGACTAACAACTTTTAAAGTCCCACTACATAGGGGCACACTGGTGGTTCAGTAGTAGAATTCTCTCCTCTCATGTGGGAGACCTGGGTTCGATTCCCAGCCAATGCAACTCATGCATAGCTACCACCCAAATGTCAGTGGAGGCTTAAGCATTGCTAAGATGCTGAACAGGTTTCAGCAGAGCTTCCAGACTAAGACGGAGTAGGAAGAATGGCCAATGGACAATACAGGACTGGATAGATTCTTGTTCCATTGTTCAAGGGATTGCCTTGAGTTGGGGGTTAACTTGATGGCCAATAACCAACACACTACATATTTGTTACATATACTTTAAATGGACTATCTTCTTTAGACTTCACAGTAACCCCAAGAGGCAGATACTTTCATTAACTCCACTTTACGTACAAGGAAACTGAAGTTTAGGGCAAGTAAATTATTTACTCTAAAATGTGTGCACGTAAACATTGGATCCAGAATTTGAAGCCAGAGTCTAAGTTAATATACCAAACTTTGGATATACAAAACAATTGATTATGTAATTCCACATAAAAAACACAAGCAATTTTCTGGCTGTGCTTGTTTCCTAGACTCATCAGCTGGAAGACACATGAGAGATCACCGAGTATAATGCCCTCATTTTATTTTTAGTTCTCAATTTAACTTTGATGCCAAACCGTCTGTAAACACCATGTGGAATTTAACATAAAGCCAGGTTGCAGCTGGAGAAGTCTGCCAGCCCCACAGAAGAATGTTTGGCACCACAGAGTGGAAGGGAGCATGATGCCGGGGATCACAGTGGGGCTGGGGTCACAGGCTGTTGGAAGACCAGGAATTCTCTTTAAGGGGAAGCCCTTTACACTGATTACTCTCATTATTGGGGTCAACTGCAGATTAAAAAGTTCTAAGGGCTTCTAAAAACATGCCAGAAGCCTTCCTATTACACAGATGCCTTGCACCTTAGAGGGGCATTTGCCTCCCCAAAGGATTCACCACAGGGTTTCCTTAAAAATCCATTTCTTAGTCATCTAGTGCTGCTGTAACAGAAATAGCACAAGAGGATGGCTTTAACAAACAGAAGTTTATTTTCTCACACTCTAGTAGGCTAGAAGTCTAAATTCAGGGCGTCAGCTCCAGGGCAGGGCTTTCTCTGTGAGATCTGGAGGAAGGTCCTTGTCATCAATCTTCCCCTGATCTAGGAGCTTCTCCACACAGGAGCCCCAGGTCCAAAGGAGGCCCTCTGCTCCCGGTGCTGGTTTCTTGGTGGTATGAGGTCCCCGTCTCTCTGTTCGCTTTCTCTTTTGTATCTCAAAAAAGATTGGCTCAAGACACAATTCAATCTTACAGATTGAGTCCTGCCTCATTAAAATAACTGCCACCTAACCCACTTCATTAACATCACAGAGGTAGGATTTACAACACATAGGAAAATCACATCAGATGACAAAATGGTGGACAATCACACAATACTGGGAATCATGGCCTAGCAAAATTGAGATATATATATATATATATTTGGGGTACACAATTCAATCCATGACACCCAGCCTTCTAAAGGAGTGCAGAATTTGTTTCATCTTTGTAAGTTTTCTTTTTTCATAGCTTTACAAACCTACACACCTAAAGGCACAGAAGGAGCCCTGGGGGCACAATGGTTAAGCACTTGGCTGCTTACCAAAAGGTTGATAGTCCAAACTCACCCAGCAGCTCTGCAGGAGTCAGACCCGGCAATTTGCGTTCATAAAGATCACAGCCTAGAAAACCCTATGAGGCAGTGCTGTGCTACTTTGTCACGTGGTTCACTATGAGTTGAAACTGACTCAAAGGCACTTAACAACAACAAAGGCACAGAGCTAAACCACGGCAACTTTAGAGTTCCTTTCTAACACTTGGATCTATGGGTCTTCCTCAAAGAAGAGACAAGCTGTCACTTCAGTTGAGGGATGAAAATTCTCCAATCAAGATAGAGAAAATTCTCTTTCTCCTTTGCTACTTTCCATCCCTGTTCTACCTCACAGTGGGAATGGATGGAGGCTTCCAATCCAGAACTGCAAGTCAGGTTAAAAAAAATTCCTATGGAAATAATGTCATGAGTATTTATTAGAATGCCATACTAACTAAAACATGCATAATCAATCACAACACGGCCAAATAATATTACTTCAGTTACTTATAGGCTAAATAATTTGTGGGATAGGCTGGTAACCACACAACTGGTAACAATTAAAATGGAAAAGTTAATTTTGGATACTACCAAAATATACTTTATTTTTTATTGAGAATTTCAACGGGAAATATTTTTACATTTTCTCCATTTGACAATTTCTCTAAACACATAGTACAATTAGAATCTATATTCCCACTCTATAGAAATAATGTTAATTAAGTATGATTATTAGTTCTCCAATGGTGTTCTCTGCAGAATTCCGAGATTCTGCAAATATTTGACTTGATTTTCTTTAAATAATTACCTTAACATTAGGATTAAAATAAAACACTGAAGCTCAATAGTTTTACAACCAAATTTTAACATAAGGCAGGGAATTAATTCATTAACTTGTGCTGCTAAATTAACGTTTCTGTGGTCCTAAAAAGTAAGCTATTCTTGCCCTCTGTAAAATTGAAGACTCCTAAGGATTCAGGGCAAATCTTGTAAAACGAACCAACAAAAACTATTACCACCTGCAGCTACTGTTTCAGGGTTTTCAAATACTTGACAAATAAAGCAAAATGCAGGTAAAATAGAGGCCAAGCCCCTTTTAAGACTAAGTTCCTTTGTTGTTTAAAACCGTCTTTTCTCCCTCACGAATTAACCCTATAATAAATACAAGTTTAAAGTTACAACATGTAATACTTTAACATTACTTCTTAAAATTTGCTTTATGTACTGGGTACCAAATAAGACTGTTTGTAAAAGATTCCTCTACTAGGAAATAAAAGATCTGTGGTGGCACACACGGTTAAGCACTGGCGACTAACCAAAAGGTTGACGGTTCAAACCCACCCAGTTGCTCCATGGGAGAAAACTTGGCAATCTGCTTCCATAAAGACTGTTATTGCTGTTGTTAGGTGCTATTGAGTCGATTTTGACTCATAATGCCCCAATATGACAGAGTAGAATAGCCCCATAAGGTCTTCTAGGCTGTAATATTTATGGGGGCAGATAGCCAGATTTTTCTCCCATGGAGCAGGTAGGTGGGTTTGAACTATGACTTTACGGTTAGCAGCCAAGTGCTAAACTATTGTGCCACCAGGGTTCCTTTTTCTACAAAGATTATAGCCAAGAAAACCTAATCGGGCAATTCTATTCTTTTTTTTTTTTTTTTTAATATATATATAATTTATTTTATTTTGTTGGTGAGAATATCACAACAGCGTACGGAACATAGACCAATTCAATAGCTTCTACATGTACAATTCAGTGACATTGTTTACATTTTTCAAGTTGTGCAACCATCCTCACCCTCCTGTTCTGAGTCTTTCCTTCTGCATTAACATAAACTCACTGCTCCCCAAGCTTCCTATCTAACCTTTCAAGCCGCTGTTGTCACTTTGATACCATATAAATAGTTCTTTACAAGAGCCCAGTGCTCAACGCAGACATTCTTTACTAGTTAAGATAAACTATTAATTTGGTTCAAAGTGAATTCAGGACATAGTATTGGTTTAAGGTTTAAAGATTATCTCAGGACAATAGTTTCAGGGATTCATGCAGCCTCCATGGCTCCAAAAAGTCTGCAGTCCACGAGAATTTGAAATTCTGTTCTGCGCTCTTCTCCCTTTTGATCAAGATTCTTTTATAGACTCTGATCAAAATGTTCAGTAATAGTAGCCAGGCACCATCCAGTTCTTCTGTTCTCATGGCAAAAGAGGCAGTTGTTCATGGAGGCAATTAGTCACACATTCCATTCTCTTCTTCTTAAACCTCACTTTCCTTCTGCTGCTGCTCCAGGTGAATAGAGACCAATTGTGCCTTGAATGACTGCTTGCAAGCTTTTAATACCCCATATACTATGCAACAAACTAGGATGTAGAACAGAAGCACTAAACATGTCATTAGGTCAATTAACTAGGATGTCCCATGAAACTATGACCCTAAACCTCCTAACCAAGGAACCGAATCCCATGAGGTATCTGGTTGTACTTAAGCAGCCTCAGCACTACTCTTTTTTTTCTTTTGTTGTTGTCGTCAATATATCTATCACACAACTTTTGCCAGTACAGCTTTTTATAGGTGTACAACTTATTGACAGCAATTACATTAATCAGCTATGCAACCCTACCCTTATTCAATGTGATTTTCCATCATCGTAAACCAAAACTCAATATTCCATAAGCAATAGCCCTCCTTTCCTCCTCCCTCCCATCCTTGGTAACTATTTTTGTCTCTATATATTTGCCTGTTCTAGTCTTCTTATATAAGTGAGGTCATACAATATTTGTCCTTTTGTGATTAACTGTTTTCACTCAGCATCATGTCTTCAAGCTTCACCCATATTGTAGCAGGTATCAAGAATTACTTTCTCTTACTGGTTGAGCAGTATTCCATTGCATGTATGTACCATATTTTGTTTATCCATTCATCCATTGATGGGTATTTAGGTTGTTTCCACCTTTGGGCTATTGTGAACAGTGCTGCAGTGAACAGTGGTATATAAGTATCTGTTTGAGTCTGTTTTCAAGTCTCTTGGATATATACCTAGGAGCGCAATTGCAGGCTCATATGGTAGCTCTATTTTTAGTTTTTTTAGGAACCCTCACAGTTTTCCACAATGGCTGTACCATTTTGCATCATCACCAGCAATGGATAAGGGTTTCAATTTCCCCACATCCTTGTCAACATGTTATTTTGTATTTTTTTTAATCTTAGCCATCCTGGTGGGAGTGAAATGGTCTCTCACCGTGGTTTTGATTTTCATCTCTCTGATGGCTAATGATGCAGATCATCTTCTCCTTTGTTTGGTGGCCATTTGAATGTGTTCTTTGGTGACATGTCTATTCAAGTCCTTTGCCCATTTTATGATTGGGCTATTTGTCTTTCTGTTGTTAAGTTGCTGAAGTTTTATATATGTATTGGTTATTAGATTATTATTAGACATATGATTTCTAAAATATTCTCCAAGTTGGTAGCTTGTCTTTTGCTTTTTTGGTAAAGACTTTTGATGAACAAAAGCTTTTAAGAATTTTATGGTTTTAGTTTTCATATCTAGGTCAGGACCCAAGGTGTGTCTGACCCAAGCCATGGTGCTTTCAATTGCCTCATATGCATGCGAAAGCTGGATGATGAATAAAGAAGACCGAAGAAGAGCTGAAGCCTTTGAATTGCAGTGTTGGTGGAGAATACTGAATATAGACTGCCAAAAGAACGAAGAACATAGACTGCCAAAAGAACAAAGAAATCTGTCTTTGAAGAAGTACAACCAGAATGCTCCTTAGAAGGAAGGATGGTGAGACTATGTCTCACATGCTTAGGACATGTTATCAGGAAGGAGCAGTCCCTGGAGAAGGACATCATGCTTGGTTAAGCAGAGGGTCAGCAAAAAAGAGGCAGACCCTCAACGAGATGGATTGACACAGTGGCTGCAACAATGGGCTCAAGCATCACAATGATTGTGAGGATGGTGCAGGGCAGAGCAGTGTTTCGTTCTGTTGTACATAGAGTTGCTATGAGTTGGAACCGACTTGACGGCACCTAACAACAACATCTAGGCCCTTAAACCATTTTGAATTTGTTTTTGTGTATTGTGTGAAGCGTGGATCATGTTTCATTCTTCTGCACATGGAAATCCAATTTTGCCAACACCATTTATTGAAGAGACTCTTCTTTCCTCATTGAATGTTCTTAGCACCCTTGTCAAAAATCAGTTGACCTTAGACGTGTGGGTTTATTTCTGGACTCTCAATTCTAGCAGTTCTATTCTTGTCACATGGGATCACTATGGGTTGAAATTGACTTGATGGCAACTAACAACTACTAGAAAATAAGGGAAGACTGATGGGCTTAGATAATCTCTAAGGACTATAAAGTCTCATATTCTTGGCAATGATATTAAAAATAGCCAACATGGTTCAACATGCTAAATCTTAAAAAGTCAAATATTGCAAACTTGCTATCCAAACACCTGAAAGCATGAAAGTCTGGCAAGTTTCAGTATTTCCAGTGTGTCACCTTTCCGAGCACAGTTTAAAAGACAATGCATCTTTTTTCCACTATGATGTTTAATATTTATGTCACAGGATAGTAGGAAAACAACTGAAATATAAGGCTGAGTCTAAGTAAACTAGGCAGTGCAAATTTATGGCAGATGTCCAACTTTTTTTACTCTTATCTCATTCCTGAAATCTAGTAAACTCATCAAATTTCATTGTCACTTATCCAATTCCAACTCTAGGGGAACTCTAGGAAAATTTCCTCTTGCCAAGTTGCAACATATCTGTTTCTAAAACCATGGCTTTGTTCATTAAGAATGGAGTTTATTGTGTGGAGGGTGAGACATAAGAGCAAGCCAACATGAAGAAACAAAGACTTCAAACATTAAGTGCCGAGAGGAACTGCAACGTAGAGTATAATTTAATGCCAGGTTATGCCAACAACTAAAGGCTAAAATCAAGTAGCAGAAGATCTACCTTGAATATATACTCTTCTTATAACACAGAAATTTAGAGTTAAATTATGCTTACTGTTTTCACAGTACTGCCTGGGAAAATGTATCAGTGTTTGTTGTGTCCTATAGTTTCCCAATCACAAATTTCCCCTTCTTTCCTTCTATGTCAAACTTTTTTTGTTTTTTGTAGAATACGGACAGTGGACAAACATTTTTTGATAGACCAAAACTCTAAATATAGAAAGAAAAAAAATTCCAAAGAACTAGATGGTCCTCTGACCATCCTATAAATTTAATAACCTTCATATATTATGCCATCCTTTAGACTTTCCATTTTAATATTTTAGACATGCTAGGAGAGGCTACTACAGGAAGCATTAAATGGTTATTTTTCAAAATAATCTTCTCTATTGGAAATCCTTGGTAAGTTTCCACATTCTGTGATATTCTTCTTAAATTTCCTGGATGAGACAATGAGCGAGCAGTTACAGAGTTCTGAAATCTCAGTGGCTTTATACAACCAGAAGTTTCTTTCTTGTTCATTCTGTTCATCCAGGCTGAGTTGGTAAGGGTCTCTGCTCACAGTAGTCATTCAGGGAACATACAGATGAAGTTCCATGTCAACTTGTGCTTCCATGATCATGCATGGCAGTGTGGTAAGAACATGGTTCATCTTCATCTCATCCTGGCTCCCAGAACTACAGAAGTTATTTTTCTGCTTTTATTTCACTGGACAAAACAAACCCTGGAACCTGACCTAACTTCAAAGGGGACAGAAAAGTGCAATCCTATCGCATACGCAAGGAGGAAAACTTGAGTATGTGTGGACAGATCTAATGACCCCACAGAACAGAAATAGCATTGAATCTAAGATTTTCCAGATTCTTATTCTCGATTCTCTCAACAGTTATTTAATGTTTATTTCCAATCCTTCTTGAATGAGGTTGACAGCCTTTTGATATCAACTGGCAGCTGCAGTGAAAAGCCTTGTGGGTTACAATGTGGATACTGACTTTTATTATGAGGCCTCTGGAGACTTTGAAAAGGGAAGTGACCAGCTCAAAACTACACACACACACACGTATATATAAATTCCAAATAAACCTGAATGTTAAGTATATGGAAAAAAAGCAAATCAGGGCACGTCACTTTTACGTTCACTTAGTGATGCTAGTAAAAGTATGCAGGCATTTTTACCATTGATTTGTATAATTGGTCATAATTGATTTTTTAAAAAAAAATTTTGTGCTTTAAGTGCAAGTTTACAAATCAAGTCAGTCTCTCATATAAAAATTTACATACACCTTGTTATATACTCCTAGTTGCTCTCCCCCTAATGATACAGCACACTCCTTCTCTCCACCCTGTATTTCTGTGTCCCTTCAGCCAGCTTCTATCCCTCTGCCTTCTTATCTCCTCTCCATACAGGAGCTACCCACATAGTCACGTGTCTACTGGATCCAAGAAGCTACCCCTCATCAGTACCATTTTCTATCTTATAGTCCAGTCCAATCCCTGTCTGAAAAGTTGGCTTCGGGAATGGTTCCTGTCTTGGGCTAACAGAAGGTCTGGGGACCGTGACCTCTGGGGTCCTCCAGTCTCAGTCAGACCATTAAGTTTGGTCTTCTTACAAGAATTTGAGGTCTGCATCCCACTGCTCTCCTGTTCCTTCAGGGATTCTCTGTTGTGTTCCCTGTCAGGGCAGTCATCAGTTGTAGCTGGGCACCATCTAGTTCTTCCTGTCTCAGACTGATGTAGTCTCTGATTTATGTGGCCCTTTCTGTCTCTTGGGCTCATAATTACCTTGTGTCTTTGGTGTTCTTAAATTCTCCTCTGAGCCAGGTGGGTTGAGACCAATTGAGGCATCTTAGATGGCCGCTTGCTAGCGCTGAAGACCCCAGACACCACTCTCCAAAGTGGGATGCAAAATATTTTCTTAATAGATTTTATTATGCCAATTGACTTAGATGTCCCTTGAAACCATGGTCCCCAAACCCACGCCCCTGCTACACTGGCCTTTGAAGTGTTCAGTTTATTTAGGAAACTTCTTTGCTTTTGGTTTAGTCCAGTTGTGCTAACCTCTCCTGTATTGTGTTGTCTTCCCCTTCACCTAAAATAGTTCTTATCTACTATCTAATTAGTGAGTACCCCTTTCCCACTCTCATAACCATCAAAGAATATTTTCTTCTCCATTTCAACTATTTCTTGAGTTCTTATAATATTGGTCTCATACAATATTTACCCTTTTGCACCTGACTAATTTCACTCAGCATAATGCCTTCCAGATTCCTCTATGTTATGAAATGTTTCAGATTCATCATTGTCCTTTATCGATGCGTAATATTCCATTGTGTGAATATACCATAATTTATCCATTCTGTTGATAGGCACCTTGGTTGCGTCCATTTTTTTACTATTGTAAACAGTGTGGCAATGAACATGGGTGTGCACATATCTGTTTGTGTAAAGGCTCTTATTTCTCTAGGATATATTCCATGGAGTGGGACTGCTGGATCGTATGGTAGTTCCACTTCTAGCTTTTTAAGGAAGCACCAAATCAACTTTCAAGGTGGTTGTACCATTTTACATTTCCACCAGCAGTGCGTAAGTGTTCCAGTCTCTCTACAACCTCTCCAACATTTATTATTTTGTTTTTTGGATTAATGCCAGCCTTGTTGGAGTGGGATGGAATCTCATTATAGTTTTGGTTTTCATTTCTTTAATGGCTAATGATCATCAGCATCTCCTCATGTATCTGTTAGCTACCTAAGTGTCTTCTTTAGTGAGGTGCCTGTTCATATCCTTTGCCCGTTTTTTAACTGGGTTGTCTTTTCGTTCTTAAGCTTTTGCAGTATCATGTAGATTTTACAGATCAGATGCTGACTGGAAATGTCATAGCTAAAAACTTTTTCCCAGTCTGTAGGTAATCTTCTTATTCTCTTGGCGAAGTCTTTAGATGCGCATAGGTGCTTGATTTTTAGGAGCTCCCAGTTATCTAGTTTCTCTTCTGGTGTTCATAATTACTGATTTTTTAATATATATAATTCCTGAGAGAAACCATACTATGCAGTAAAATTTTTCCTAAGTTTGAAATACACTCTAATAAGGGAAAAAAAAAGTTATCAAGTTAATTACATGGTTAGAGCTATATAGCTTTTAACAAGTCTGACCTGCCTAAATCAGAGGGAGAAAGAGAAGTAGAAGGAAAAGAAGAGACAGAAATTGAATGCAAAGTGGGAATAGAAGAGGATTTGTTTTTCTACTCCCCAAGGAAAAAATTGTGGTAAGATGAGTGGATGTTAGAGGGAAAAAACTGACAGAAATTTGCCAGCTTGTTAGACAGGATGAGAAAGAAGAGAAAGGAACAAGGAAAGAAATATTTGAAACAAGTACTGCTGCATTGAAAGCAGAAGGTCTAGTTAGTTAAGTAGGCTAATTAGTCATTTTTCAGGTTGTCTGGGTAGTGTTGGTGTGGATGAGTACGAATTTGTGGTGCAGTTAATTATCTTTGTGAGTGGCCTTTCTAACCATGGTCTTGTAACGCCCACCTAGGTGATTCAGAGGGACTGTGTGATGGGGTAATTGTCGTCTACCAATGGGACTGGTCAGTTTTGCCTTAAAAGAGAGTAAATTCCAGAGCAGAAAGGAGAATCCTACCACCACCAAGTAAGAACAGCCAGGAGTAGAGAGCACATGTCCTTTGGACCTGGGATCCCCGCAGTGAGAAGCTCCTGGAAGCAAGAGACTAAGAGAAAGCAAGAAGTGGTGGCAGGAGAGGCCCGACAGCAGAAACCCAGCAGCAGGAGACAGTGTGGTGGGCTTCCCTGCCCACGGAGAGAGAAGGCTGAGTGCCTTTGGGCAGAGACCAAGGGCCAGGAAGAGGTGTGCCTTCGGGCACAGCTGGGGAGAGGCTGTCCTGAGTGTTCCTGAGCCTGAATTATAACCTGTTACTTCTCTAATAAACCCCATAGTTATGAGTGTGGTCTGTGAGTTCTGTGTGGCCACTGCAATGAATAATAGAACCCAGCAGAGAAGTAGAGAACACTGTGGGAGGGACATTTAGTGTCAGAATTAGCAAAGATGGCGAAAAGAGAAGGTACTCTGACCTCTGCCTCATGGGAATCAGCCTTGGGGAGTTGCTCTTGATTCTCCTTTCCCATTGTGAAGTTAGAGGAGGTCAGGCACCACCCCCACAAGTTTTTACAGACTTGCAAGGAAAGTTTCGAAACCTTCGGGTCAAGAGAACAATTTTGCTATTTCACAACAGTATAGAATTCTAGACATACTATATTTTAAAATCTGAATGTGGTTTATTTTTAACAGTATTAAATCTTTCATAATCCTCCTGCTATAATTCAAGTTCATTAAAAATTGAGAGGATGCCAGTTCCAAAGTTAATTACAAAAATAATGGTCATGCCATGATGCTTCAGTGAGAATGTCCTATGATGGACTACAGTCTAAAATCATTCTTTTTTTTATTTTTAAAGCCAAAACTACTGGCACTTAATAAATGCATTATTTTCCAAACTGAAATCCCTTTGCCATCATTATTTGATTTGTGTTGAAAATAATTCCATGGCAACTGGAGGAAAGAAAACACATCCATCTCAAGGATTATGGAACCCAGACGTAAAGTTTCTGGTAGATCCAGATTGTCTATCCCGGTTATTTATCCAACAGATTATCAACAACAAGGTAAAAAGCCAGATTACGATGACATAAAAGCCTAGTTGTATTATCTCTCTTAGTCCAGTACAGGAGGACTGAGAAAACTTAGGACTACAAACGTGTATTTAGAAAAAAATCAATTCCAGTCCAACAACTGTATCTGGTATTATATAGTTAAGGAATCTAATTGAATTTTTTAAATAAGCATGTGAGAAAAACTTACTGCACTTTAAGTATTATACTTTGTAAAAATCAGAGAATTTATTTTCATAATGAAAATCAGATTTAAATGTATTAAAGAATAAAAGAATTGTACCTCCTAGTTCATGAATTTATTGGGTTTGTCAATATTGGAAAGAGAAAGAAATCATATTGATGCTGTACTTAAAATTCTGCCTTGCTAGACACACAACATTGGATATTAATATGTTTGGATTTTTCCTAAATTCATTAAGAAAGTTAAACTTTAATTTATTAAAAATGTCTTCAAGACTCAAATTTTAACACAACACACTAAATGTTTAAACAATTTTTTAAGTTAGTTAATTGTAGCATATCAAATGAGTTGAAAAAATATATCTTTAAGACACTGTGGATTTCATATAGACGTTTTTATCGGAGTCCTGGTGGCGCAGTGGTTAAGAGCTCATCTGCTAACGAAAAGGTCAGCAGTTTGAATCTACCAGCTGCTCCTTGGAAACGTTATGGGGTAGTTCTATTCTGTCCTGTAGGGTCACTATGAGTCGGAATCAACTCAACAGCAACGGGTTTAGTTTTTTTTTTTTTTTTCTTTTAAATGATATTTTACTAGATAATTTGGTACCAATTTTAAATGATTCCAAATGAACACGCTCCTTTGGGTTTTTTTTAGATTAATGGTTCATTTTTTCCCCTCTACTACTACTTTATGGACTTAAACCTACCAATGATCATGAAGACAGTACAGGACCAGGCAATGTTTTATTCTGTTATATATAAGGTCACTATGAGTTGAAACTGACTCAATGGCAACTTAACAACAACCCTCACTTTAGAGTTAGTCAGTTGTTATGTAGTTACATAGGAATACTTGTTATTATCTCTGAAGTATTAAACCTGAAATTATCTCCCAATAAAAGCATATCTGATCTAAGACCAAGTCTTCACAAATCATCACTTCAATGCTGTGTAACATCCAAAGCAACACAAAAGAATAAAGAGAAAAGGTATGGCTTTAATGATGAAGCCCATGTTTTTATAAAAGTTCTGAAAGTTAAGTATCTCATCTTTTAATTGTTCATATACAACACAATGTCCCAGGTGCTATAGTATAATCTGATGAGAAAGGCCAATCAGAAGATATGCCAACTATCACCCTATGGACCAAGGAAAACGGGTTAGTCCTCAAGGGCATGAGTCTTGATTTGCCTGAGGAAAGCAACAGAAGTTATCCAGACTTTGATTCCAGCAGAAAGTTGGAAAAAGGGAAGTCACAATGGGTGACAATTATATTTTGTCTCTAACATGAAGGATCTATGATTGTCTAAACCTCTGAATACTCTTCTTCCAGACTATGAAAGCAGTGTTCACTTGGAGAAAACAGAATGAATAGGCAGGGCATCAAATCCTAGTTTCTCAAGTGTCAAGAGTTAAAACTCTGAAATCGAATAGTTTTAGGTTGGAATCCTAGTTTGTAAGGAACTAGTGGGGCTGAAAGGGATGCATTCCAACATTCAGGGTGTTTACAATTTAGCTAACTGATTAAACAAACTCACTTGACTATTTTATAGAGCAGGGGTTCTCAAACTCTAGGTGCACCAGATCAAGTGGAGGGCTTGCTGGGCCCTATCCCCAGAGATTTTGATTCAACAGATCCTGGTTCAGGCCAGAGAATTTGCAAGTCTAAGAAGTCAACGGTCGCTCCTTGGAAACCTTATAGGGTTCTACTTTGTCCTATAGGGTCGCTATGAGTCAGAATCCACTTGACAGCAGTGGGTTTGGTTTTGGTTTAAGAAGTTCCTAGGTGATGGTGACGTGGTTGTTGATCTGGAATCCACACTTGGAAGCCACTGTTTCAGAGTAAGGTAAGTACCACCTACAGAGAAGCAGCAACAAAATTAAAGGTTGTAGACATGATATCCATCTGTTGTGGAGGTGAAAGTAGAAGAGTCTTCTCTTACATGGAAGCAAAATTTGGATAACTTGAGACTTCCTACATAGTCTAAGTGAGGAAATGATGAAAGGGCTGAAGGGAAAAGGGTGTTAATCTGTTTCTTTTATTATGTCACAACTGATTCACAAAGCAGTCGATCCACACACACCACAAGAAAACATTAATGAGAAAACAGGAAACGAGGGATAAAGAAGAATTTGGCTGATCTGGTACAGATAAATAGGGATGGGGAGAAGTACTGTAACTGGTTTCTTCTTATAGTCCCCAAAGAATAAGGCTTTGTCTCAGGAAAAGCTTTTATTTTGCTTCTGTAGAAGTGTCTTATATGTCAAGATTCCCTTAAAGTGCTTGGAGGCTTCTTGCTTTTATTTCCACACTCCATTTCAGAGGAAGTTTCGGATTCCAGGAACCAGCACCTCCCACCTGGATTACTGTGGTTACCTTGGCCTGGTCTCCGCGCTAGCCACTCCCAATTCCCTTACCATTAACTTTTCACTCAGAACCAGACTGATCCCTTACCACTAACTTTTCACACAAAACCAGATTGATCCATTTAAAAATGAGTAGATTATGACACTCCTGAGTTCAAACCTGTCCAATGGCTTCCCATGCCCTGAAAATAAAAGCCAAAGTCCTTTTAATGGTTTCTAAGGCCCTACAAAGGAGCTCTGGTGGCACAATGGTTAAGCATACAGCTGCTAACTGAAAGGTTCATGGTTTGAACCCACCAGTGGCTCCTCAGGAGAAAAGATCTGGTGGTTAGCTCCCATAAAGGTTAGAGCCTAAAAAATCCTATGAGGAAGTTCTACTCTGTCACATGGGTTGCTATGAGTCAGAATTGACTTGACGGCACCCGACAACAATAAGAACGTATGTCTGACTCTATGTGGCTAGCAGGTGCTCAGTGAGTTTACTGAATGAATGAATGACCAACTGTATTCATTCAACAAAGTCCCTGAAAGGGTACTGTGATGACATGATGGAGGTGCCAACCCATTCCTCACCCAGGTTTATTTTATCCTTGGCCACACTTTCCACTTTAATTAGTCCAAGGCATATGACCTGCCTATCTAGTTGGTAGGCCACAACATTAGTGTTAATTAATCCCAACTGCGGTGTATGGTGTGGGACCAGAATCAATACAGAATTCTGCTGGGTGGTGGGGGGCACTATTTCCACAACTCGTCCCCAAGAAATAAGAGACTGGGGAAGGGTGGGTAGGGAGAGGATTGGGACAGGGAAGACAACATTCAGTGCTGTATCAGGGTTATCTAACCCAGGAAATTTAGTCTCAGTAGAATGTCAGAGAAGCTGATCAAACACAGAAACAAAAAGCTAACTGCATCCTGGGCAATTCCAAAAGCTCTCGTGGTCAAGGCAGAACAGATGTCACAGGGAAGACGCATTTTTGGAGACAGCACCATTAGCCTGAAAAGTATTGGGGAAGGAGTAAGCCAGAAGAGAGGGAATGGTGATAGGACACCACCTTTGAAATGGATGCGTTTCTTTGCCAAGAGAGAACAAAAACCAAAAAGAATGACAAGCAGACTAAATTTACACGTCTAGAATATACTTCAGCACAATTCCAAATGGCTTCTCATTTCAATCTTTCCAAGTGTATTCTGGGAAATAAAGTAATCAAGATGGGGTAGGTGGAAAGAAAATATACTACTAATTGTGGTTGTCAGCTCAACAGTCAAAATGGAAGAGGATCTGCTGAATGATGTATTAATACGGATTCTGGAACGAACATCTCTCTCGCTGACATTAATTAAACACCATAAAAAAATCCCATTATGTAGAAGGCTTTAAAAAAAAAAAAAAAGGTCATTTTAATATTCTTCCTCTAGTCGGAATCGACTTGACAGCAACCAGTTTTTTTTTTTTTTTACTGGAGTAGGATAAAAATCTCAAAAAAACAAAAACTTAGGAATTAAACATTAAAATTTAAAAATTAGGTAAAACTGTTAGCTTTATCTTTCACTGTACACCACGGAAAGAATTACTCTTAAATGTCATTTGCCATTACAGAAAAACCAGTTTTTAACATTTCTTCTCTTCCATGCCCAAATTAATTTGAGACTTGAGGAACTGAATTTGATTTAAGTTAAGGGGACAGTTTTCTGATGCCCATTGTTAATGTGAATGCATAAGAATTTGGAAGTTCTAGGAGCCCTGGTGGTGCAGTGATTAAGCACTCAGCTGCTAAAGCAAAGGTTGGCGGTTCAAACCTACCAGGCCATTCCTCAGGAGAAAGATGGGGCAGTCAGCTTCTGTAAAGATTTACAGCCTTGAAAACCCTATGGGGCAGTTGTACTCTGTCCCGTGAGGTTGCTATGAGTCAGAATCAACTTGACAGCAATGAGTAGTTGAAACACCACAGAGTGCAGCCAAATTGGAGGTGATCTTATTTCACTTTAGAATTGAAAAGTCCTATCACTTGGCAGCAGGACAGAATCACCAAGGTTATTCAATATCGAATAGCCTGAAAAGATTCTAAACCAACACCAGAGACTTCAGTTAGACAGTGAGTGATAACAAACCTTATCCACAGTCCCTTCAATGTAGCATTTTTATGCTGCACCCAGTGAAATATAGAGGACACTCACGTTACTTACTTTATCAGGAATTAAAATAGAATTGCTGAAACAGCAGACTGGCTATAGACACAAAAACAAAACAAAAAGCCTTTTGTTGAAACAATCCACCGGTGATTTGTTAAGACCGGGTCCATTTACATGACTGTTTCTGCTAGTCTATCTTTTGTGTGTTGCTCACCATTAAAATTCGGCAACATGTCACTTTCCTGATCTGAAAAGGCAACTACTGTTCATTTTTCTTTTGTTCTTGCATCTGACTTCCTTCTCATGGGTTAACAACTCTGAAGAAAACACTTCTTTCAGGGCAACCATACTCAGAATAGTTAGTATTATAGAAAATGACGTGAGCTGTCAAATCCCAAATGAGAAGCTAAACAGCCCCTTTTATAGATGATTTCCGTGCTGTTAATTCCACATTCTGGTGTTTGCTTTTTCCTCAATAGAGAATTTAATCCATTGTTTCATCAGATTGGATAACACTCCCTGAGGACAAAGTCCAAAAGAAATCTAACTGAAATATTAAGCATATCAAAAGGTAAGCCTTTAATAATATTATCATTTGTCTTTGAAAAGCCACCAAATTCACATGTACTGAGCAAGGGAGCACAAAACGAAATCATCCTTTTCTCCAAAGACCTTACAACGTAGTGGGGACCACATTTCTATCAAGCCTCCAGCACCACCTAACGAACTTCAACATTCCTTTGTTCCATCCCTAAGCATGCTTTCTCCAATCCCCAGCCCAGGAGGCAGAGGTCGCAAACTCTGACCCCCAACCTGCACACAGGTCACTGCCTCCTGTTCCTCAGGGAACATCCTTTCATTCTCCTTTTTATATCTGCAATTGCCCACCCCGTATTGGTGCTTTTTGTCTATAGCATGTTTCAATTGGCTGTAGTTTTCTAAAGAAAGTAGTATTACCTCTCCTTTGCCACCACCTCAAAATACTATCCCTTCTCTCTTTGCTTTCTTGACATCATTCACTTCTTTAAGAAAAAAACAAAACTTTTTTGTTGTTAATAAAAATAATTCTCATGAAATCTGGCTTCTTAAGCCAGTGGCTTCCTTGAAACTGCTCCTTCAAAGGTCTTTAATGGCAGTCTAATGACCAATTCAGTAGCCTCTTCTTCTGACCCCACCCTCTTCCATGAGCACCATGATGGCTGCCACATCTTGATTTACGTTCTTCTCAGACCCTAAAATAAAGCCTTCAAGGCTCGTCCTTGAGGATATTCACTTCAAATATCCTCACTACTCTTCTCTCCTTGCTCTTTCCCTCTGCAATCTCACCAGTTCCAAGTTCTCACCAGTTATTCAGTGACTTTAACTCTATCCCAAGTCCTGAATGCCTTTTCAAAACACTTTCAGGATCTCCACAAACACAACACTATTTACTGTGTCAAGCACAGGACTGTGTGCTGGGAACCCACAAGTGAAAAGACAAGGCCTGCTCCTGAAGATCTTGCCATTAGGTAGAGAATAAACAGGTAATCAAAATTACACAGCCTACCACAAGCAGTTTAATGGCGGCATGTAAGGTGTGGGAATGTGTGGAGAAGGGATGCCAGGTTTGCCCTGGGGAATCCAGGAAAGCCCTCGGTGAGGAACCCCATGGGATGACTCTTTAAAGGGGGAACAGGAGTTGGTCAGTGTGTGAGGCTGTGGCTCGGAAGGGAGAAGAAATATATCAGGATGTGTACTGCACAGAAAAGACAGACTCCCATCCCAGTTGAAGGACCATATTCTTACATGTGTTGTATTGACTATGCAGAGGCATTCAACTGTGTGGATAATAACAAATTATGGATAACACTGTGAAGAATGGGAATCCCAGAACTCTTAATCGTGCTCCTGAGGAATCTGTACATGGATCAACAGGCAGTCGTTCAGATAGAAAAAGGGAATACTGCATGATTTCAAGTCAGGAAAGGTGTGCATCAGGGTTGTATCCTTTCAGTATACCTACTCAATCTGTATGCTGAGCAAATAATCCAAGAAGCTGGGGGCTATATGAAGAAGAACAGCGCATCAGGACTGGAGGAAGACTAACAACCTGCGTTATGCAGATAACACAACCTTGCTTGCTGAAAGTGAAGAGGACTTGAAGCACTTACTGATGAAGATCAAGGACTACAGCCTTCAGTATGGATTACATCTCAACATAAAGAAAACAAAAATCCTCACAACTGGACCGATAAGTAAGGTCATGATAAACAGAGAAAAGACTGAGGCTGTCAAGGATCCCCTTTTACTTGGATCCACAACGAACACCCAGGGAATCAAAAGATACATTGCATGGGGCAAATCGGCTGCAAGAGATCTCTTTAAAGTGTTAAAAAGCAAAGATGTCACCTTTAAGACTAAGGTGTGCCTGACCCAAGCCATAGTGTTTTCAATCAAGCATGTGAAAGCTGAACGATGAATAAGGAAGACCAAAGAACTGACGCCTTTGAATTGTGGTGCTGGAGTAGAATGCTGAATATGCCATGGACTGCCAAAAAAATGAACAAATCTATCTTGGAAGAAGTATAACCAGAATGATCCTTGGAAGCAAGGATGGTGAGGCTATGTCTCACATACTTTGGACATGTTGTCAGGAGGGATTAGTCCCTGGAGAAGGACATCATGCTTGGTAAAGTAGAAGGTCTGCGAAGAAGAGGAAGACCCTCAATGAGACGGATTGACACAGTGGCTGTAACAATGGGCTCAAGCATAGCAACAGCTGTGAACATGGCACAGGACCGGGCAGTGTTTCATTCTATTGTACAAAGGGTCGCTATGAGTTGGAACCGACTCGATGGCACCTAACAACAACAACAATATTCTTATGTGTGACAGCACAGGTAAAAAAATGTGCGTGGAGGGTTAGAGATGCATGGGAGAGAGAATGCAAGTCGGTAGATAAGGCTGGACTAATGGGGGGCCAGATCATGAAGGTTCTCATAAGCTAAAGAGTTCGGGTTTTATCTTGTCAGTGATGGGGAGCTAGTAAAGAAATTTTAACAAAATAGAAGTACGATTAGGTTTATGTTTTAAAGACAGCAATGCAGGGCAGAGGCGAAGCTCAATGATGCCACCATCATCAACCTTGTACGTGAGTTATTCATGCACACAACTTATCTCCTCTTGACTGGATCTAAGATTCTAGAAGAAAGGACCATGTTGTTCATCACTGACTCTGTGACAATACCCAGCCCAATGCCTCTCTCATAGTAGGCACTTGATGAATTTTTATGACAACACAAACTTGTTTGTGTTTGTCAGGCTCATGCTCAGCTATCAGTTATAGTTTCACGTCAATAAACTTCACACGTCAACCTCAAACAGTTATGTATTAAGAAACTGATCAGAAATTTAGACCCTAAAAAGGGTCTTACAGATCATAAATTGTTTTCCAGTGGAGGGAGTCAAAGCAAAATGATGGGATGTGATTTGTCTAAAATTCCACAGCTGTCTGTGTACTGGAGCACAATAACCGGAATTCTAGTCTCTTATCTCACCAGTAGCCCTGATGGTATAGTGGTTAAGAATTTGGCTAATAACCAAAAGGTCGGCAGTTCGAATCTACCAGCCACTCTTTGGAAACCCGATGGGGCAGTTCTACTCTGTCCTATAGGGAGGGTCATTATGAGTCGGAATCACCTAGACGACAACCGGTTTTTATCTCATTTTCCAGAGTCCCTGATTGGTAAAACAGTTAACATGTTCAGCTTCTAACCAGAAGGTGGAGGTTGGAGCCTATCTAGAGGCACTTTGAAAGAAAGCCCTGGTGATCTACTTACAAAAATTCAGCCCTTGAAAACCTTATGAGACATAGTTCTACCCTGACACACATGGGGTCATCATGAATTGGAATCAACTCAACAGCAACTGGTATCTAATTTTCTGGAATAGATGTCAATGCTGCTTTGTGTGTCACTAACGAGACAATTACAGTGAAACCTGTGAGCGCCAGAATTCAACAGAACTGCCTAATTTTTCTGGGCCTCACAAGTGTTTTTTTTGCCTTTGACAGGGTGCAGTCTTACCATTTTTCTATCACTCATTTTAGTGAAAAATATTTGAGTTTTCCTTCTACCTTATATAGGTTCTGGCTTCCACAGGTTTGACTGTATATTTCCCACCTCTTCCAGTGGCCTTTTCAGACTACTCTAGTCCCTCCAGTTCTGTGACTATTTTTATTCAAACTTGAAAATAACTTAAAACTCAATATGCATGAATATAAGCAATTTAATATCTCTTATATATATATATAATTGCAAGTAATCTTTCTTTAACCACCTTCTCCTTTTATATACCCACTTTACTAAGGATTTTTCAGGAAGAACTCAAGTAAAAAACTAGGCAAAATGTAAACTCAGCTACAAGTACTAAATTCTTAGTATATTTAAGTATTTCCATAGCCTCATCTTTCTTTCCCTTGCCCCTCCCATAACCTCTACTTATTTGTAAAGTCCATTTAAGTATTAATGACCTGTTATAACCCTAAAAATAAGTAGCAAATATCATTAAGATGAAACAATGGTTATAGATATTAATCACAATAATGTCATATGACAAACCTATTCTTTTTCGTAAACTTATTTTAATTTTAATGACATCAAGGATGAGTAACGAGATTGCATAAGCTACTGTGAAGTCACCACCTTTAGGCACCAGTGGGCTAATTTGAATTTTGGAAGTTAACTGGAACCAAGTCTGCCTTTGGGCCATCAGACTAGGAGTGAACAACGCCCACATGAATTTTTGAAAGCTGAAGATCAGTGAACAGGGATCAAAGAGATAGGTCTCCTCAGTGCCCTTAGGATCCCAGATCAAAAAGGCCAGCAGGGCTGAGTGAGCATCAGGAGACCCAAATATGAGTCCTGACACAGCCATCTATAAGCTGCTAGGTGGCTAGAAGGCAACCCCTTAACTTTGCTGGGCTGCAGTTTACTTACCTACAAAATGGAAAAGGGGTACTGACCAGAAAATCTGGGAGGTTTCTTCCAGCTTCTGTGTTTTAGGGGTTTCTCAGAGGTCAGCAATAAGCGGGGAAAGAGTTATCTTGCTTATGTGGATGAAATGAACCTAGATGCCAAGTGTTTGTGGGTTCCCATTTTTGCTCCTTTCTCTCCATAGCTGATCTCTGGAGTATAAGGCATTGGAGGGAATGCACCAATTAAGTAATGGTAGCCATTTGGGAATGAGGCTGGAGATTTGTAAAACTATAAACACTTACTGCTTCCCCACTGAGGACAAGTACTTAGAGATACTTTACATAAGTAAGCTCACTTTATTCCCATGAGAACAGGTGTTACGCTCTCTACAGATGAGAAAACAAACTCAGAGTGTTGAAGAAACACACTTGAAGTTAAACTCAAATAATATGAACCTAGTATGGGAATGGGTAGTAGATAGCCAAGTCAGGATTTGAACCTAGAGGCAACCCATGTGCTTGCCACTAAACCTGGACTTTCTCATAAGAAAGTGAGCACCCCAGGAGGCATCTGGAGTGCAGTCCATGTTTATTTTTTGACCTGGATGATGGTTACACGGATGTTTGCTTTTTAGTTATTTGTTACAACTGTCATGTTTTATGTCTTTGTCTGTTATATTTCATAATTAAAGTAACAGAAAGGAAATAGATGAAGAATTCAGTGATGTTAGCAAAAGGTAGGTGAAGCAGATGTCTGAGGTGGAGGGTGGGTGCTTTAGGATATGGCGTTCTCGGTCAATACCCTCCAGGCCATGCTACAAAGGCATCTCCCAGACGGGCCAGTGTAGGGTGCCACAGGACCCAGGAGAGGATTCCGGATCCAGAATTACATCTGTGGTATCCCAGGGACCCAGGAGCCCAAGGCAAATGGAGCTATACTTCCTCATCATTACAGCATAGCCTGAGCAGTCGCCAAATCCACAGAGAACCCCACAGCCTTTCTCCGAACAGACTTATCTGTCTAGGTCAAAAGCTAAATAGGAGGAATCATGACAAGAAGTAGATGCAGAGAAAGTCTGTGTGTCAAGAACTATCAGAGGACCCTGGCTGCTGGAATCACTTTGAAACAAGATATTCATATATACATACTTTCCCTTTTAGTTATACGGTGCTGCTGTAACAGAAATAACACAATTGGGTGACTTTAACAAACAGGAATTTATTTTCTCACAGTTTAGGAGGCAAGTAGTTCAAATTCAGGGTGCTGGCTCTAGAGTTCTCTCTATGTTGGCCCTGTAGGAAGGTCCTTGTCTCTTTTAGCTTCTGCTCCTGGGACTTCATGTGGCTTGGCACCTCTCTTCCCCCTTCTCTGCTTTGCCTATTTGCTTGTTTTAATCTCTTTTATATCTCAAAAGAGATTGACTGAAAACGCACCCCACACTAATCCTGTCTCACTAATATAACAAAGACAACCCATTACCAAATGGGATTATAGCCAGAGGGACAGAGGTTAGGATTTACAACACACATTTCCAGGGGACACAGTTCAATCCATGACACACCCTATTTTTAATCACTTGGTACAAATATGCGAATTTTTCTTATTTTAAATCCTTAACTCCTGTATTTCCAGATATAATAACTATAACCCTCTGATTTTGAATTAACATAGGCCAGATTCAACACCCCTCCCTGCGATCTCTCCTCTCATTTTAGAGCCACAGAGCAAGCTGACCTACTAAAATGTATTTCTTTAGGAAAGAGTGCTGGGACTGGAGAACACTTCTGGTATCAACAACAGATGCTTTGTGAACTAACTCATGGATACAGTAGCTAAACTGCCTATTAAACACACTGTGAGAAATAATGTTTATCCCTCCCCGAGCTGGGCTTTTTTAGGTGATAAGAGTCTTAAAAATAACTTGTATCATTATTTCAGCCTTCAATATGCACACAATGGTCAAATGAGGCTGTAAAGAAATAAAATCTGGACCTCTCATTGACCATGAACATGACTTCCCTGTCCCTCAAGTCCCTTTCCTCCTCTTAATTATGTGCCTCTTTTAGTAAAGCTAAAAACTTATTAGACAAAAATCTAGTTACTCATCATCACAGTTAACCCCAATGTAGCTGACGAAGGGTTCAAACAATTATGGAGATTAAAAGAGTAGAATTCTTCTGCAAATTCTCCAGGCTGGGTGAATTTGTTATTAATAAAGGGTCCACCTTCAGAAATTCACTTCTGGCACTAGTCAGATGTCTTAGTGAACCAAATATCAAAATACTGTTTTACTTTTTTAACTGTGGTAAAATATATGTAACATAAAATTTGCCATTTTAACTGTTTTTAAGTGTAATTACATTCACAGTGATGTGCCACCATCGCTACTATGTACTTCCCATTTTCACCACAAACAGAAATGCCGGGTCCACTGACCAAGAACTCCCCAACCCTACTTCCCAAGACCCTCGTAATCTCTTATCTACCTCCTGTCTCTATACATTTGCCTATTCTGACCTTTCATGTAAGTGGAATCATGCAGTATTTGTCCTTTTGTCTGGCTTATCTCACTAAGCATGTTTTTAAGGTTAATCTATGTTGTACCATGTATCAGAACTTCATTCCCTTTTTATGACTGAATAATATTCCATTGTGTGTTTATGTGTGTGTGTTTCTTCACTCATCCAAAGCCTGCTGATGAACACTTGGGTTGTTTCTGTGTTTTAGCGATTGTGATTAATGCTGCAATAAACTTTGGAGTTCCAGTTTTCCAATTTGTTTAGGTATATACCTAGGAGTGTAATTGCTGGGTCACATGTTAATTCTATGTTTAACTTTGTGAGGAGCTAAAAAATTGTTTCCCCTGCAGGGGTACCATTTTATATCCCCACCAGCAATGTATGAGGGTTCCAATTTCTCCACATTCTCACCAACACTTGTTATTTTCTGATTATTATTATTATTATCATCACCATTGCCCTAGTAGGTGTGAAGTGGTATTTTGTTGTGGCTTTAATTTGTATTTCTTTAATAACTTTGGAAACCCTGGTGGTGTAGTGGTTAAGTGCTACAGCCATTAACCAAACGGTTGGGAGTTCAAATCCACCAGGTGCTCCTTGGAAACTCTATGAGGTGGTTCTACTCAGTCCTATAGGGTTGCTATGAGTCAGAATTGACTTGACGGCAACGGGTTTGGTTTTAATGACTAATGACAATCATTTAGGTATCTTCTTTGGAGAGATGTCTATTTGACTCCCTTGCCAAATTTTTAATTTTCTTGTAATTGAGTTATAAAAAGTTTTTAAACTTAGGTTACATATGTGTTATCATTAGCAGTAAATCATTACCTAAATCATAAGTAACAAAATCAATCAACAAAACTGAGCATGCCTGGGAAATTGTATCATATTCTGAGACTATTCAGCAACGAAGATAAATGATACCTGCTATATCGGACCAAAGGAGAGTGAAACGGCACACGGAAGACGGCCTGCTCTAGCAGTCCATAGGCCATTTCACACATTTGCAGGAGTTGGGGAGCTAGGGATAAGGTGGGGTAGGTCTTTCAATGATTTTCTTTACCAGCCGAGCTGCTCCCTAGGTGCCCGTTGTACCCAATAAACACCTCCACCACACTATTCAACCTTGACTCAAGACAGCAAGCTCAGCTCTTTAAAGTTAGGCACCCAGGAACTTCTATTAGGTCATTTGAAAACTCCAGGCATATTACAGAATTGATACTCAAAAATACATGTTAAATTATATCTATTATCTGCTCTTACGTACCAACTCAAACTTAAGTTTTTCATGACCTGTGCCTTCCTCAATCACTCCGACCAATAAGCATTTCCGCACTATTAACCAGTAAATGTTTACAACATTTAGTTATTAACTTATTAGTCCTTGCCACTATCATTTTCCTCAGTATTTTATGGTCCTTAAGAGCAGAGTCCAGCTTCTGAAACACTGACAAACCATTCATACAATGAGTACTTAATGATTATGCAAAAAGTACCAACCTGCTTACCATTAAAGAATGGTATCCTCTCCTTAAAATTGGGAATAAGCTCACAGTAAGAATAGAAGGAACAAAACAGATTATTCATTGTGAATAATTAGCTACCTTTTTATATTTTTAAGCAAAAAATGTTGAGGTTGGATCAGTTTAGACTGATAACCTATACATAACATCGGGCTTTAATGGTGCCCGATATTGAGGGACTGGATTTTTGTTTTTGTTTTTAATTTCCATTGACAATGAGGCAATAAATACTCTGCACTCATGCTGTGTTTATCCTATGTTGCTAAAATGATTTAGGGGAAGTGGTATGTGAAGTTTTGTGCATGTAATTAAAACTAATTGAATGAAAAACAAAAGAACATGGAAGCTCTTTCTCATTTTATCTTTCTCAATCACCGTTCTTAAATAGTTATTATTCACCTAAAATCTCTTACATAGTTTAAAATCCAGACTTTAAAAATTGAGCCCCAGGAATTTTCCAAAATTATTAATTTTTTAAAATATTAAATCCCCTTGATGAACCATTTTAGGGTATCAAAGCCATTACTAAAGCATTTGCCTTTTCAAATTAAAACAAGGTTAGGCAACAAAACCACTGGTGACATTTCACATGGATCTAGTGAATAGTCAAAAGGAGAATAAAATCAGAAAACTCTGTATAGAGGTGTTCAATTTTCTAATGGGAAGAAAAGAGAAGCTTTGAGCGGATATTTGAAAATACCTGAAATATGTAATGAAGCACAGTATCCTGGAGAACGTTCAACAACAGAAAGTCAGGCCTGAATATTCAAACTCACTGAGAACTTCGTGAAAGCATTTTCTACAAGTCAGGCCATGCAGCGCTCTGTTGTTCAAAGCTGGCAGTGAAATGCTAACAATGGCACTGCCTCGGGGTTTTTCCTGGTAAGGGTGCCATTTAATATTCTTACTAATCATTTGGTGGGGGAAGGCAGGCTATAAATGGAGAAATTACCTGTCGAAATTTACTAAAGATAAATCACTAGAAACTGAAGGGATCTAGAGGAAACTTTGGCTGGAATTAGATACATTAAGTGACGAACATCATAAAGTCAATGAAGCTCAAAGTACAACTCCAAGGCCATGCAAATGAACCAAACTAATGCCATTCTCCTCAATTAAGCCTGCAGCAGTAAGCATGCAGGTTACTCAGATTAAATGGAAAAAAAGAACCTACTAATGTCCTCATTTTTGGGCGGTGCAATGTCAAGTCTATAAATTATAGTCACAGAAGGACAAATATTGTATGACCTCACTTATATAGAAAGACTAGAACAGGCAAATGTATAGAGACCAAAGTTTACTAGTGGTTACCAGGGGCGGGGAGTTAACGGTGATAGAAAAATCACACTGATTAAGAGCAGGGTTGCACAGCTGATTACTGTAATTGCTGTCAATAAGTTGTACACCTGTAAACATTTGTTGACTGGTATATTTACAACAATGACCAAAAAAGAAAAAAATAGCAGCTGCTGAGGCTGCTTATGTACAACCGAAAACCTCATGGGATTTGGTTCGTTGGTTTGCAGGTTTAGCGTCATGGTTTCATGGGATATCCTAGCTAATTGACCTAATATTGTTCAGTCCTTCTGTTCTACCTCCTAGTTGGTTATGCAGTGCCTGGGGTCTTAAAAGCTTGCAAGCAGACATCCAAGGCACAACAACTGGTCTCTATTTGCCTGGAGCAACAGAGGATGGAGACCCAGTAATTGAAGAAGAAAATGGCTAGCAGGTCTAATTGCCTCCGTGAACAACTATACTTGCCTTGTCAGGAGACCAGAAGAAATGGATGGTGCCCAGCTACCACTACTGAATGTTTTGATCAGGGACCCAAAAGATGGGCCTTGATCAAAAGAGTAAAACTGTGGTACAGAACTTTTAATTTTTATTGGAAACCAGACTTACTGGATATATTGAGACTGGAGGAATCCCCAAATCTTTCAAACCTTTCAAACCTTTAACTGAAATTATCCCGTGAAGTCATCTTTAAACAACAGTTAAGCTCAATAATTAATGTTTGCCTTGAACATTGTGCCCTTTTAAGGAATTATCTTTATGAGATCAAAATGACAACAGTAACTCTAAAGCACAGATGAGAACTTTAAGGAGCAGTCTTAGTGAACAGTAGTGAGACAATATGGGCAGAGATAGGGAGAATGGTAATGTAATATAGTGTGAAGTATGTAATCACTGTCAATGAACTGTACATGTTAAAACTGTTCAATGGGTGTATGTCTGGTTGTATATATTTTCACACACACACACACACACACACACACACACACACACACACACACACACACACACAGCATGAGTTCAACCTGCCCAGGCTTATTAAATCTTGGTTCCACCACTAACTAACTTTGAGATCTCAGGCAAGTTTCTTGTATTTGTGCCTCCATGTCTTCCTTCGTAAAATGGGTCAAATAATAGTAATAGGATTACTGTGAAGATTAAATGAGATAATACATGTAATGGGCTTAGAACAGTACATGGAATGTATTTAAGCATTTAATAAATGTTACATAGTAATTGTAGTTATAGCAGTACATTAAAGAATGAAGCACTTAATAAATGATTGATATACTAGTCAAGGAGTTCCCTGGGCGCAGCAAACGGTTAAGCCCTTGGCTACTGACCAAAAGGTTGGCAGTTGGAACTCACCTAGAAGTACCCTAGAAGAAAGGCCCAGTGATCTACTTTCAAAAGGTCACAGCCATTGAAAACCCTACGAAGCATAGTTCTACTCTGAAGCACATGGGGTTATTATGAGTTGGAATCAACTTGACACAACTGGTTTTTCACTAGTAAAAAGTATCATAATAATTACATGGGTCCTCATGCTGGATTTTCCTTGAACCAATGACAGGACTTCTCCCAGAGGTAAGCCTTTGACAATTAGATAAAATACAGGATGCCCAGTTAAGTTAGAATTTCAGATAAATAAATAATCTCATTAGTATAATTATGTCCCAAATATTGCATGGTAGGAGTAAACTGGTAGAATAAGAACTCTGGTTTTGTTCTTTCAAAAAACAAAGTCTATGGATCTTACAAGTCACTCCTTCCTCTTTAAAGAGCCTGTCCCTTCTTTCTCCCCTTTCTGAAGCCTTCCTTACCATACATTTATGCTTCTTAATGTCAATGAGTTGAGGTACAAATGAGAATAGTAAACTAGATAGAGGAATGTTGTTGCTAGCGGCTGTTGAGTCAGCCATTGAATGCTGTTGTTGTTGTTGTTAGCCCCCAACTATGGTGACCGCGCGTGTTACAGAGTAGAACTGCTCCATAGGGTTTTCGTGGTTGTAATCTCTTTATGGAAGCAGTATAACAGGGCTTTTTCCTGCAGAGCCGCTGGGTGGGTTCAAACTACCAACCTTTAGATAGGCAGCTAACTGCAAACCACTTGTGCCATCCACACTTTAATACCGGAACACATTCTGTATTTCATGTGGACCCTGCCCATCTGCTGACAGGGACTCTGCTTAAAGGCGCCCAACTGGGCACTACCCAAGTTCCTACAGATTGAACCACTTAGCATGCCTTCAAAGCATATATACTTTCCTTTTCCACCCAACTTGAACAAAACAAAACAAACTATTAGAAAGTACCAACTTCAACAAATTTGCTTTGAATATTTAACAATAGCTTTAAAAGGCACTGGCAAAATTTCCCATGTCAGCAGGGGTTTGTTTAGATTACATTATAACTGGTGGTTTAAACACCCAAAGGGTTTCTAAACAAGAGTGGGCTCTTTGAAGACAGATTTGCATATTTGTAAATAGGCGTGCTTCTATAGAGACAGTAACGTTTTAGGAATGTATTAGGTCATGAGTAAACAGATCTTCTTTTACAGGAAGTAGTCAAGTTTACACTCAGTTCTAACAGTCAGCAGTTTAAGAACAACAAGCTTTTGAGAACAGCCACCTTACCCCTCAACACGGATTTGAGGTTCAGCTTGGCTTGGCGGTGCAGGTCCTCCACGCAGGGGGGTCTTGTGGTGGGAAGGAACACGTTCTCCTGCTGGTGCCATGGAGCAGTGTAGTGGACTGTCCATCTGCTCTCTTCATCTAGGTTGGAAACAGCTGTAGAAAGAATAAATTCGGGTGTCAAATTAAGCTTCATTAGCTCCCAATTTATTACAGTAAGTTCATATCTCGGTGCATAATACATCCATGGACAAGGACCAGCAAAGGGGAAAGGGAGCAAATTCTGAATGAGATTTAATCTGAGATTCCAGATGTCCTTCACACAGTATTTAATCTCGAAAGGAAAAGCTGAAACTATGCCTGCCATCCACCACGGTGTTTTGGTAGAACTGTTTGCTCTGGTAACTGCTTCCCAGCATTCCGGACCCTCCTTCTACTCCAATATTACAAAGTGATTGACGAAATTGATAGGACCACTAATTCCTACTTAACTCCACCACAGCAAAGACCTATAACGCAATCACACAAGGTCATTCCATCAGTACATGTTAGGCTGTTCTGACAGAAATAAATTTCTTACCCAAAGGTTGAGACCAAATCTTTCCTCTCTAAAGCACTGTTTAAAAACATTACTGCTGTAAACACAATGAAATTTTTTTAAGTAAGCATGAACATTCAATTTAATATGTTTAAACCGCATATCTAGTTGAAATGAAAATCAGTTTGTGCTATAAAATTTTCTCTGCATTTGTTTTCAATGAAAAACTTTTATATTAAAACATTTTTTTTTTAATTTCAATTCAACTGACTTTTCCCAACCAAATGCATTTCAAGTTAATTTTTGCCCATCACAATGCAGACCAGAACATTAGAGGGGAAAATGAGTGTAAGGTAATTCCTTATAATTTCCCTTTAATGCCCTTAGCGCTTGCTACCCTTTGTTGCTTTCATTTTTCTTGACAATACAAGTTGGTGCCCCAAGGGAGCCCAAAATGAAGCTGGCAGCACCAAAACAAACTCATCTACAATTTTTTAAATGCTGCCTACACTGGAGCCTGGATGGTGCAGTGGTTAAGAGCTCAGCTCAGCTGCTCCTTGTAAACCCCATGGAGCAGTTCTACTCTGTCCTATAGGGTCGCTATGAGTCGGAATTGACTCGATGGCAGGCAGTGAGTTTGGTCTCAGCAGTGAGTTATATAGACCAAACTTGCTGCCAAGTCAATTCCAACTCATAGCGACCCCATAGGGTTTCCAAGCCTGTAAATCTCTACAGAAGCAGACTGCCACGTCCTTCTCCCAGGGAGCCGCTGGTGGTTTTGAACCGCTGACTTTTTGGTTAACAATCCATGGCTTTAACCTTCATCTATAAAAACAACAACAACAACCCAGTGCCATCTATATATATACTGAACCCAGTGCCATCAAGTCCATTCCGACTCATAGTGACCCTATAGGACAGAGTAGAACTGCCCCATAGAGTTTCCAATGAGCACCTGGTAGATTCAAACTGCCAACCCTTTGGTTAGCAGCTATAGCACTTAACCACTAAGCCACCAGGGTTTCCCTATATGCTGGCATTGTAATACAAATGGAAGAGAGACTAGAGAAGTATAAGAGAAGGCTCCTATGCTAAGGCATTAACTTGGGGAGACAAGTCTAACAGCTGTAAAGCCAGGAGACACTAGAATTGTAAGGAGCAAGTTGTTTGTTCTTAATTCCAATCCATGCTATAGAGTTCACAGGGGGCAAAAACACTTCTACAACTAACATGTACCTGGAAATGAAATCATAAAAGAGATTCTCAAAGTGAGCAAACATGCACAAACTACTGCATCTATTTGAATACATTTAAAATAAACTGAACTCACCCCATAGCACAGCTATTGGCACGACTATAAAGACCAAATTAATTAATTTAATATGTGTAAAGCCCTTAGTTCATGAAATATGTAAAGCATGGTTGCGGCAGGGGCAGTGAAAGCATCGCTGAAGAAGGACTGTGCCTTTCTCGGCTCCCCTGTGAACCTGAGCCACTGTTAGCTCTCACGCCATAAACCATCTTTTCTGCAGCTTCTAACCTCTCCATTCCTCTGAAGCTTTGCCTCCAAATAATTCATTTCTTAAGTAATCCCACCTTCCCCATCAACTGCTAAATGGGAAAATAAACACTGAGAACTAAACAACCATTTAAAAACAGAAATGTGCTGTGTGCTTTCTGTTCTCATGTTTGACAAAAGAGACACAGAAATCATGCACCTAGCGTCTCCAGTAATCTCTCGCTGAACACACGCTTTGCGTGGTGAATTACCCATCAATCTTAATACATAACAACCACGAGGACCTGACTGGCCTGTTGTTTATGTATCTGAGAATCTAGCAGACTGCTGAACTCACACTATGTTCCCCAAAGAGTATCCAGGGTTATTACAATGTTTTGTGCTGACATTCATTTGTTTTAAAGATTTAATTACCATTCTTCATAGTGGGAAAATACTGAAAATTGAAATTCTTCCTATTTGCCAATTACATATCAAATCCAAGTAATAGCATTCGAGTCTGTGCAATCACACCATCAGCCTATCCGTAAGCTACCAACTGGCTCCTATTAACGAGCAGTTGTCTCTTGCCTGCAGTCTCTCCCTCTTGCCAGGGCAGATTCTAATCAATCCACACAGAGACAGGCATAGAGCAAGGGAGCTGCAGAAAAGGAGCCCAGAACGCTCTTCTTTGTTGCTCTCTTGAAAGCTTCTCCTACCAGTGCCCCCACCCACGCACATTTATCCCGTTTGGTTAAAAAAAAAAAAATGAAACAAACTAGCACCTACGTAAAAACAAAGCCATGTATTTGTAAAAATTATATTTTCAAAGGAAGGAAGAAGTACCTGGGTTGAAGAGATTTAAACCAATAATAAGTACACAATGCAGCCACACGACAAAAGCTCTGTACTTGACAACAATCACTGATCAGTCTAGACGGCTCTTAAATACATAACAGTGAGTACAGGAGAGTTTTAGAGGCTCTTCCCAACCAAAACTAAGTGATATACAGAGGCTCCCTTACTTAAACTGCATACTTAACCAAAAAATCAAAAAAAAAAAAAAAAAAGCATCAAGGGAAACAAAGTAAATACAAAGCTTCTTTCCTTCTTCAAAGGATTTTTTTTTTCTCCCTTTGAGAAACACAAAAGAAGTGAATTCACTTAAAATTCCAACCATAAATAAGGCATGCTAAGATCACATAATACTGCCCTGGAGTTACAAAGGTCTGAGTTAACTGAACAACCTGGCATAGAACGGAGTTTAACTCATACCAATTATGCTGTTTCACTAACCCTAGTTCCGTCACTTAAAGGATAAAGTAGTACATAAGAAAGACACACGCAGTAGGTAGAGAGGAGAAAAGGAACTACTTACTTTTCTTATTAAAAAGTTTAAATAAAGACTTGATCTTTGCATTAATGAAGACCACCATTTCCGGGATGCCTACACAGACTTCAGAAGTTTCAATCCCATGAAGAGCACAGTCCAGCAGGCAGGTGGTGAAGCTGCCTGCTTTGGCTGCAGATTCTGTCTTCCTCCAGTCTTATAGACTTTGGCATCTGCCTGGGCTGATGTAACTTTCAGGTTGAGTTTATTGTCAGGCAGTTACGAACCATTAACCGTCCTTGAACCTGAAAAGCTCCTGCTGAAACCCAATCTTTAAGGCTGAGAGCAGCCAGTTACAACGTGCACAGGAAGAAAGAGAAAGCCAATGGCAGCTCCTACTTGTGTGATATCCACATCAGGCTTTCTGCCTTGGTGCTCATTCATTCTAGTTTTCTCTCCGACAGATCAGAAGTAAGTTTTTCCTCTCTGGGGTCCACAAAAATAGTGCTGATTTTCCTCTACGGAAGTCAGAGGGAAGCAAATGTGTTCCCCGTTTTCACTAGGCCACCAGGAACATGCAAACCATTTTACTGGAGCCGACAAGTCTGCAAGCAATTCCATGTTGATTCTTTGAATCTCCAGTTAATACAGGGTACATGGGATTTGAACTGATTTAGGGGGATAAAAAGAGCCAAACTATTGCTCCCGACCACGCCCCCAGGCTCAGCCTCCCATACTGTAGGCACGGTTGACAAGCAGTAAAACTTTACAATAGCATCACCATGGAGCTGCAAAAGATGAGCTGGTTTGGATTTTCCTGCAAATCAGGATGCCCCAGCTTCTCACCCTTCCTTGCCAGTGATTGAAACTCAGCATTGTAATTGTTCCTAAGCATGATCTAATTTGCAGCTAGCTGCCACATTCTTAAAAGAGAAGGAAAAGAAAAGAACAAAAAACACTTTCCCCATTCCAAAGGAGAAATTAGATAAACCATCCTAATTATTTTAATCTCCATCTTAAATTTAATTATTGCCCAAACACCCGGTTTTAAAAATGCCACAGTCCACCCCCCCCCCCCCCCGCCGCGTGGGAGTAGTCACAAGCATTCTTTGGGCTACTCTCTAACGTGAATGCACTGTACTGACTTCTGGTTCTTTTGTCCATTTGCAATTATCACAGAGAACTGGGGAAACAAAAGGAGATATGGAAGATTCGGACATGGAAGTACTAGGAAAGTAAATTCCCGGGTAAAGGGATAGGGACAAAAAGAAAAAGAATCCAGATCAGGAAATACTATGAAAGGGACAAAGGAAACCATGTCTCACCCCAATTCCCCTTCATGGCAACTGACAGCCTCTTATTTCATACAGCTTTCAACCAGACTTACAACTGAATGGAAAAATATAATAAGCCACTAATTCAAAACATTTAGTTTATAACAAAAGCTCTTGGTCAAAGAATAAAATTTATATAAGGGACTCTCTCCAAGGAAAGCTTTGAAATGATTTCTCCTCAAATCTTTTTTCCCCCTATAACTTATTTTTTGAACAACAGCAGCAAGAGCAAACAAACTGTCAAAAACCTAAATGCGCAGGGCAACACCAAGCATTACTGTAACAAAATATTTATTGTGGGTAGCTACGATTCGAATCAGTCAGCATCAACCCAAAGATACTAGGAAGGCCATCTGAGAGAGCACAGTGAAAGCAAGTTATGTAGGCGGGGGCCGGGCAGGGTAGTCTCCTGAAGGTCATTGTAATTTTCCAAAGGAGCCCCATGCGTAAGGCAAAACGATTCCACTAAACTGCTTACTACACCATTATCTGACTGGAAGGTGACTCCAGGAAAACAGTTCCTACAAGGTTCAAGGTTCAAAAGGATACTTGTTTAGTTATCTAGAGCTGCTACAACAGAAATACCACAAGTAGATGGCTTCCACAAACGGAAGTTTATTCTCTCACAGTCTAGTAGGCTAGAATTCTGAATTCAGGGCATCAACTCCAGGGGAAGGAGTTCTCTCTCTGTTGACTTTGGAGGAGGGTCCTTGTCATCAATCTTCCCCTAGCCTAGGAGATTCTCAACCAAGGGGCCCCTCTCTACTCCTGGCATTGCTTTCTCGATGGTATGAGGTCCCCATGTCTCTTTGCTTGCTTCTCTCTTTTATATCTCAAAATTTTCGGATTGATTTAAGACACAACCTAATCTTGTAGATTGGTCCTGCCTCATTAACATAACTGCCGCTAATCCTGCCTTGTTAAGATCATAGAGGCAGGATGTACAACACATGGGAAAAATCACATCAGATGACAAAATGGTAGACAATCACACAATACTAGGAATCGTGGCCTAGCCAAGCTGACACATTTTTGGGGGGACACAATTACATCCATACCCTTCTAAGGCCTGAGTGCGTCACCCAACTCCATGGACCTAGAAATCTGGGTTCCCAGAGAATTACCACGGTTTTTCAAAACAAAGAAACAAACAAAACAGAGAAAACACACATATGTATTATCATATTACCACAGGTTTCCAATTTGTGTTCTTCCATCCTGTACACAGCTTTATTTAAACATAGTTAAAGTGCCAGGTAGCAAATGAGAAATGACTAAAACTGAAAGTCAGATTACATAAAAAAAAAAAAAAAATTTATGTAATCTGACTTTCAGTTTTACATAGGTGCCTTAAATTACCACAGAAATTTCTCCTCAGGAAAACAAATGTATAAGCAAGAGTGGCCTCGCTCTGCTTCAGAGCTGCCTCTCGTCCTCATTTCATTATAGATGGGCAGACCTCTGGGCAGAAGCCCTCCTATTCACAATTCACAAGTTTTTGAGGTTAAGTGTCAGCAAGCATACTTCCAATTGAAAACAGAAAGTGTTCTTTTGGGAAAACAAACCCAAAACATTGCTCAATCCTCCACAGCATGTAGCTTGTCATGTATAGAACAACAGCATCCAGGCACAGTTCTACTCTTATTCATTTGAGATATATGAGTGAACAAAAGAGGTAATAAGATCCCTGCCCTCATGGGGCTTATATTATGGTGGGGGGTGGGGGGTGGGGGGCAGGGGCCGTGACAAAAAACAACAAACATAATGTCTAAATTATGTGGTATATTAGAAGGTGGTAAGTAATGGACAAAAGGAAAAGTTGAGCAGGATAAAAGGGATTTTTGTGGCTGGGGAGGATGCAGTCAACAGATCTCACTGCAAAAGTTCCATAGGAGTAAACACTTGAAGGAAGTGATGGCTGTAAACAAAAATTGTTACATTGAATCCCACTGGCTCTCATTTTAAAAAGCCAGGGTCTCATTTAAAGAGTCAGTGTATTTCACCCGGCAGTGAGACAGATTTCCACTCCACCATGACTCGTCAGAGAAATCCCCTTCCCCGTCTTAGAAAATGAACTCTCCTAAGAGTCATCCAATCCCTGGGAGCTAAAGGTTAACGCACTTAGCTGCTAACCAGAAGGTTGGGGGTTTTGGTCCACAGAGAGGCACCTCGAAAGAAAGGTCTGGCAATCTACTTCTGAAAAAATCGGCCTTTGAAAACAGTATGGAGCACAGTTCTACTCTGAAACACACGGGATCGCCATGAGTTGGAACTGACTCAACAGCAACTGTTTTTTACCGGTTAAAGAGTCATTCAGAAACCAGTTGCCGACAAGTCAGTTTCAACTTGCGAAGGCCCCATGTGTGTCAGAGTAGAACTGTGCTCCACAGGATTTTTAATGGCTGCATTTTTGGAAGTAGATCAGCAGACCTTTCTTCCAAGGCGCCTCCTGGGTGAACTTGAACTTCCAGCCTTTCGATTTGCATCAGGGTGTGTTAATCGTTTGCACCTTCCAGGGACTCTCACTAAGAGTCACACATGGGGTAACTTCCTTTCTAACTCAATGTTAGGTCTAATATTAAATGGCATAGTTGAGAAAAGAAAATACCACTATTTGGCTACAGAACCAGTCCCTGGGTGACACAAACAGGTAAGCACTTGGCTACTACCCCAAAGGTTGGCAGTTCAAACCCACCTGGAGGCACCTTGAAAAAAAGGCTTGGTGATCTGCTTCTGAAAGGTCACTGCCTTGAAAAAACCCTGTGGGGCAGTTAGTTGTACTCTGCACACCTGGGCTCACCATGAGTCAGAATTTATTTGACATCAACTAACAAAAACCACTAGTCAGTGGTAGATCTAGGCGTAGAAAACAGGCTTCTATCCCAGTATTCTGGGACATGGCTTCTATGCATTTTTACATGCTGCCTTGTAACTCAGTAAATTCAGACCTTCAGGAAATAAACCAAATAAACTATCTTATTTATTAATTTTGTTATGTATTCACCTGTGCTTTAGAAGAGTTTACTAATTATAAAGTTTTCCCCAATAATGTTATCATCTCTTACTTTGTATTCTGTGTATAAGGATGACAATAGGGAAGTGTTTTCTTCTCATAATTTGCATCGACTCGATGCTACGGTTTGCTGGAGAGCCATGTTTTTACAAGGCAACGTCTTGTTCTGTTATATATAAAGTCTCTATGAATCAGAGCCAACCAACAGCAAATAACAACAACAGTGCAACAACCCATGCAAAAGATGATGAAACCAAAAACCAAACCCATTGCCATCGAGTTGATTCCAACTCATAGCGACCCTATAGGACAGACAACTGCCTCATAGAGTTTTCAAGGAGCACCTGGTGGATTTGAACTGCCAACCTTTTAGTTAGCAGCCGTAGCTCTTAAACAGTACGCCAAAAGATGATGAGGTCACAGTTAATTCTCAGACTTATTTTTCTAAAACTCCTTTGGTTTTATTAGCCTGTTATTTAAGAGTCTATATCTCAGGAACTCTATATGCCTAAGATGAAAATTTTAAAAATTAAACCCTAGCTCTTTAATAAATAACTGTTACCACCCATGCTTTCATCTTTGGTACAATCTTAAAATACACCCTTATTATTTTTATTAATAACAACAGATGACATGTTTAAACCTAAAAGCTTCTTAAGAGCAGAGCTGCCTTTAGCTCAAAGAACCTGGGCTCCTGGTACCCAAAGATAACCCCCCATGCCCCTACACCTCCCCATACTCGTTTACACAAAACCGCAGGCCATCCTCAAAGTGATAAAT
Organism: Loxodonta africana; assembly: GCF_030014295.1. Taxonomy (NCBI): domain Eukaryota; kingdom Metazoa; phylum Chordata; class Mammalia; order Proboscidea; family Elephantidae; genus Loxodonta; species Loxodonta africana. The sequence goes on from NC_087342.1 coordinate 206,355,914, forward strand.
GAATTAATGGCATTAAAAGTCTTCATTTTGAATCCAAAAAGTTTTGAACCCATTGTTAAACAATATTGATAAAAGACCTGTAGTCAAGAGTTACATGCAGAAACAAGGCAGGATTATGCCATATACTATATACACATTTTGAACTATATAAAATTCAAACTCTCAATCAACTGAAACTGGAATATGGAATCAGTAAAGAGGAGTCCTGGTGATATGCTTCTGAAAGATGACAGCCTTGAAAAACCATGGAGTAGTTCTACTCTGCACAACTGGGGTCACCATGAGTCTGAATTGACTCCACTGCAACTAACCACAATGAAAAGAGGAGACCCCGGGTGGTACAAAATGTTAAGTGCTTGGCTACTAATGAAAGGTTGATGGTTCAAATCCACCCAGAGGCGACTCAGAAGAAAGGCCTGGAGATCTGCTTCAGAAAAGTCACAGGCTTGAAAACCCCTGTGGAGTGTAGCTCTACTCTGCAACACATGGGGTCGCCATGAGTTAGAATCAGCTAGACAGCAAATGATTCCAGTTTCTGGTTCTCTTGCCTTTTTTAACCAGTAAAGATCACTATGTATGGTTTTTCTAAGTTGGAAAAGGGAGTGAAGGGAAAGGAAAATCAGACATTAATAGAGTTCTAATTTTTTTTTTAATCAGGTCTGTGCACTAAATGATGCCCAGAGAAATTTCAGCCCTTCAATATAGAAAATTTCTTGGCCTAACCTCCTCTATAAATAGTGTTTTCAATTTGTTGATTTGTTTTAGGCTATTTTTAAAAACCAAGTCTAACATCTAAAATAGAAGGCTGTATATGACTAAGTTAATTTAGGTGTAGTCATTATCTTTATGCATGGTTAAAATATTTGAAATACAATTTTTAAGTCCACAGACACGCCCATTCATTCTATGCATTTCAGACTTTTGCAGCATTGGAAATATCACAGCACAAAAGCATCTAACACAGCCTTCTGGGCCTGTAAGAATGTATATATTTAATAATATGGGATTTTCAAAATTTCTAAAAATTAACTGACAACATTGTCATTGTTTACTTAATAAACATGCAGAATAATGCTTTAGTAACAGATAAACTTATAGATAGCTTGGGCCTATCCTCTGTTTATTAAGGAATGAAGTCTTCCTATAACGTTAACTTTCAGAGATAAGAATGTTTTATGTTTTTATAAACACTTTCATATTGACAGCAATCATGCACTGCCTATAATTCTTTTTTGTCAAAATAAACATCATTCACTGAAGCCAGAAGGCAAATTAGTAACACAGGCAAGCGAATTAATACAATAAGAAATGTATAAATAAGAGAGTAAATTTTAAAATACGGTTGTCAGATAAAACATAAGATCCTCAGTTAAAGTTGAATTTCAGGTAAATAAGAGTAATTTTTAACATAAGTATTTCTCAAATGTTGAATGCACCTACTTATACTAATACATAATTCATTGTTTATATGAAATTTAAATTTAACTGGGCATCTTGTATTTTTATTTGCCAAATCTGGCAACCCTACTTTTAAACAATATTTAGAAAGTAATTTAACATCTTAGGACGCTAAATGCTTGAAACGAGTAGTTGGAAGAAAAATCACTGATCAGAAAAGATGAAGATTTATCCTTAAAAAGTCCACACGATTAAAGTTTGTTTTTAAAAAATCTACAGTAAAATTCACCCATCAAGGAAAATAAATAAACCAATGATTTATGATATTAAAAAAAAAAATAGCTTTAAGTATATGGCACAACAGATTTAAAAAAAAAAAAACTTAAGACAAAGGAAATTAACTATGGCTCCTTGCTGTTTAAGGGCCCTCATGGCACAGTGGTTAAGGGCTTGGCTGCTAACCAAAAGGCTGGCAGTTTGATTCCACCAGCCGCTCCTTGGAAACTCTATGGGGCATTTCTACTCTGTCCTATAAGGTTGCTATGAGTAGGAATTGACTCCACGGCAACAGGTGTAGGGTAAAATTCATCCACTGAGGAAAATAAAACAAAGCTAATTTATGATATTTAAAAGAATATCCTTAAGTATTTGACACAGCAGATTTAAAAAAAAAAAAAAAAAACTTCAAGACAAAAGAAATTAACCATGAGTTCTTGTTTAAAAAGCCCTGGTGGCACAGTGGTTCAGAGCTTGAACGGTAACCAGAAGGCTCGTGGTTTGAACCCACTGGCCACTCTGCGGGAGAAAGGTATGGTTAGTAGTCTGCTTCCGTAAAGACGATAGCCTTGGAAACGCTATGGAGCAGTTCTGCCCCGCCCTATAGGGCCATCATGAGTCTATGAGTCAGAATCGACTCCAGGGCAACAGGTCTTGCTGTTTGGCACTTAACTATAATGAGAAATACACCAAAGATGAGTTGGTCACTTGTGACTTAAAAATCAATCTCTTAATTTTCTTATCTGATGTTTTTTCTTACAAATTACTATTACTCATCTTTTAATAGTTCAGATCTTAAGCGTTTAAACCTTCGATCTTTCTTTGATTTACTTGTCAGTTTTATAAGCCATTACTGAAGCGCCGCCGAAGGAAATGAATATCAGAACAGCTGTACAGTGGAAGGGCCAGTCAGCTATCTCCCTAATCCAGCAGACACTAATGGTGGACGACTGACACTGTGTGTCCCCTGAGGTGATAAAATGGGAAGTATAAACATCACTGATAATAAACTCAAAATAAAAATTTTGACAAGTTCAATCTTCCCACTTTACAGGAAATATAAGAGTGAGGAAAAAGTAAGAGCAATCAGTCCAACTAAAAGTAAGACATCCTGCTGGTGTGCTCTATGTTTGCAATAAGCCATGATAACATAATAACAGAAGAACCACACTAGATTAAAAGAGATTTAAGGAGCATCACAAACAGATTTATGATCCTGGACAGAATACTGGTTTTGGGTAAATCAACTACAAACCCCTTTTTTGAGACAAGTGGGGAAATTTGAATATGCACTGGAGTGTATCCTTATGCTCAATTTTTTACAGTAGCATAATGAGATTAAAAAAAAAAAGTATAAACCCAGGTATTTAAAAGGTAATATTGTAGAGATAGTGTCCACAGAATGAAAACATGTCTGATGTCTTCAAAAGAAAATGAACTATTTTAACCATGTTATTTCACAAAAGTACATTAAAAACCACCAGTATTGTAGAATTTTATTGGTTAAATGATGCTTTCTTCTGCTTCCGAATTAATCTTTAATGATGAGTCACATTGCCAAAGCTTTCAGACATATTGAAAATAAGACCAATGGAAATCTCCCTTTTCATCAGTATGGGGTGGGGGGAGTGGCTGGCGGTAGAAAGGGAAACCATCAGAGATAATGTATCAATCCTTTGGAAGGAACCTGATCTGGCATCCACTTTGCCAGTTAATTCTGACTCTAGGAAATAGCCTTCATTCTGCATACATTGAAGCTCAGGGCTTCTGCTGTGGTTTCCAGTTAATAATTTAATCCAACACCATTGCTACCATCTGCTGGGTCAATTTCAAAACGTCTGCTATCACTGTGACTAGTTTAGTCAAGCCACAATATTCATGTGACAAAATACTGAACAAATGAAAGGCTAAGCAGACAGAACATTCTATGGAAAAAAAAAAACCTAAATCAAAAGTCCAAAACACAAAGGGAGACCTGCTGACACAGCTCTGGAATTTTAGCCCTGCCTACAGGGATGGAAGGGTGCAACATTTCTCTAGTTCAGGAACAGGACAATCCAGAGATTGTCCTGAGATGATGGAGAAGAGATGGCGCTGGCAGGGGTAGAAAGGCTGTCTGACTGAAGGAGATAGGCAGTGAGGTTGAAACTGATGGTGAGGAGGGGTCCAGGTTTGATTCTTGGCCAACACACTTCCTGCATAGTTATCCCTGTCTGTCAGTGGAGGTCTGCGTGTTGCCAAGATGTGGAACAGGTTTCAGCAGAGCTTCCAAACTAAGGCTAGAGAAAAAGGCCTGGAAATCTGCTCCCAAAAATCAGCCAATAAAAACCCCAGGGATTAGGACAGTCCTAACTGCAACCGATCATGGGGATGGCATAGGACGGGCAGCATTTTATTTCATTGTGCACAGGGCAACTTGAGAGCAGCTAACAACAACGGGGGATACGGAACAATGGGCAGGTTGAAAAAGGGAGATTTCATAGGCTCCTAGAAAGTTAGAGCTGAAAAGAGTATTAAGGAGTCCCTTTATTTTACAAAATAAGTGAGCGCCCTGTAGTTGATCCCAGAGCTACTCACATTCTGAGCGAATTCACCGTCTTGTGCTCCAGTTTTCAATTTACCATGTTACTGCTCACCTGCACTGTACAGGGCCAGTGGGCTGGGGCTCCAACCCTCATGCTCCTTCCTGCCTCCATGCAGCATGTTTGATTCCTGACTTACCCACTTACATGCCCCTATTCACTTTTCAAGTTAGAATTTCCTTAGGAAGCACTCCTTGGAAGAGCTATAGTTCCTCTATTTCAAAAATAAATGTAATTTTATTTCAAAAATAATTTCCCTCAAATGAACTATGTTTGTCTTTCAGAAAGAGAATAAATAATTTCATTAACTATGAAACTTCTATGCTTGGAGGTTACTCTGCATGGCATGTTGTATAGCCCTAATGTATCCATGCTAGTAGAACTGATCCATCTAATTCATTCTACTTTGCCTATACAAGGTGTGTAGTTGTTACGTGCCACAGAGGCGATTCCAACTCATAGCAACCCTACAGGACAGGACAGGACAGAGCTGCCCCATAGGGTTTCCTAGCCTGAAGTCTTCACAGGAGCAGATCGTCAGGTCTTTTCTCCTGTGGAGCTGATCAAACTACCAACTTTTCGATTAGCAGCTGAGCGCTTTAACCACCGCACCATCAGGGTTCCTATATCAGGTATCCAAACCCGCTGCTGTGGAGTCAATTTCGACTCATAGCCACCCTATTGGACAGAGTAGAACTGCCCCATAGGGTTTCCAAGGAGCGGCTGGTGGGTTTGAACTGCTGGCCCTTCGGTGAGCAGCTGAGCTCTTAACCACTGTGCCACCAGAGCTCCTGTAAGGTACCCAAAGGCTTAGTTCAGGAGAGGAATACCGTGCATTAGTAGGACTAGATATCACCTGGCTTGATTGCAAGTACTTTGCTGTTGTTAGCTGCCGTGGAGTCAGCTTCCAACTCACTCACGGTGACGCCGCCCCCCCGCCCCAGGCTCAACGGAGCAAAACACTGCCTGCTCCTGCCCCATCTCCTTCACTGGTTGCAGATCGGACTGCTGTAACCCATAGGGTTTTCAATGACTGATTTTCAGAAGTAGATCTCCAGGCCCTTCTTCCTAGTCTATCTTAGTCTGGAGGCTCTGCTGAAACCTGTTCAGCATCTTCGCAACATTCAAGCCTCCACTGACAGGCAGGTAGTGACTCACACGAGGTGTTCTGGCCGGGAATCAAACCTGGGTCTCCTGCATGGAAGGCGAGAGTTCTACCACTGAACCACCACTGCCCCCTCGTTCACTTTACCTTTCCCCATTCAGTTATTCAAAACACCTTTTCTCGATTAGTATTAAGGGTCTACACAACTTAGAGAAAAGACTAATTTTCACTTGGAAATGAAAGTAAATTATCTGCATGACAATACTTAAATTTAACACAATTATATACTTTTATAACAAAAATACTTTAAAGAGAAACAAATCTTAACATTTGAAGTGAAAAACATTAATGAAAGGTTTCTTCTAAAATCTTCAGGGAAAAAAAAAAATCTTATTGTAAATTGAAAAGCCAAAGTATAATTTGATGTTCTTAGAGATTTAATTTAAGAGAGTCATGTGATTAGCTAAATGTTTTATAGTCTGGGCCTTTTAGTACTTATAAAATTGGACGATCTTAAGGCCTGCTTTATTGAAGGTGCTACAAAGCCTTCAAGGAATCTATTTTAGAAGAATTTTCTACTTACAGAAAATTGAGAGCAAAGAGACTTCCTTATCAAGACTACCAAGAAGAAAGCTGGCAGAATAAAGTAGAAGGCTGCCACCTACAGGGGTACTCGAGGATGCTCAATGAGACGCTGCACCTTAAATGATTCCCACAGTGGCCTCCAGACAAAAGGGCTTGGAAGAAAAGGCCTCTCTTGCTTATCACACTCCTATGTGCAGTTATGTCTCAAAAGAATACCGTAATCTTCTCCCACCAATGAAAGAACATTCTCTATAATCTTTACATCTCTTAAGACAGTTGATAACATACCTCTAAAATTTTTTGAATATTCATAAAGTTACCTAGGATCTGCAAAAAAAAAAAAAAAAAAACAAGCACTCGTGAATTACATAAAACATTTCTGAAGCAATAAAGGAGCAGCTACATTTAATTGAATAACTAGATATTAAAAAGGAATTTCATATTAACTTAAAACCAAAGGTAAAGCCTCTCAATAAAGGAATCTAAAGGGTGTTTTCATTTAGAGGGAAGATAATTTTGAAACCAAATTGTCTAAGGATTAAAAAAATAATAATCATTTAAAATGACCAAAGAAAATCAGATTTATCATCTAATTCCTTCCCAATTAACAATCTGTATAAAGATTTAGAGAAAATGGTATTTTAAGCTAATTATTTTTTATTTAGTAAGTAATAGGATGATCTCTATGAACTTGTGTTCTGAAGATGTAAATGCCTGTTTATTATTTATTTTCTCTATTTCCTGTGATTTCTTACATTGTTTCACATACAGTTAAGATGAATGCTACGACTAATAAGCTCGTGTGATCAACTGCTTTGTTAGAGGATAACTGGGTTCGTGTGCAAAATAACAAGACAAATTGACAAAGGCCACTTTTGTTTACCGATGACCTGACAGCAATACTTAAAGTTAAATGTCTCCAACTCTATTTGGTTTTCTAGTCATGGTAAAGATTGATCTAGGTGACGGTAAAGGTTGATCTATCAAAAACCAAACCAAACCTGTTGTGGTTGAGTCGATTCATAGCGACCATATAAGACAGAATAGAACCTCCGCACAGGGTTCCAAGCCTGTAATCTTTACGAAAGCAGAATGCCACATCTTTCTCCCAAGAAGGTGGTGGGTTCGAACTGCCAACCTTTCTGTAAGCAGCCAAGTGCTTTAACTCTATAGGACAGAGCAGAACTGCCCCATAGGGTTTCCAAGGAGTGGCTGGTGGATTCTAACTGCTGACAGTTGTTTGGCAGCCGAACTCTTAACCACTGCGCCACCACCAGGGCTCCTCAAAGGAAGGTCAGTACGGCATAAAATGATATTCAGAATTAACAGAACAACCAGAACAGAAAGAATGAGTATGTTCATGCATTGTGAAGAATGTAACCAACGTCACTGAACAGCTTGAGTAGAAATTGTTGAATGGGAACCTAAACTGCTATGCAACCCTCACTGAAAACACAATAAAATATTATTAAAGAAAAAAAAAGTCAGAATTACCCTATAGAGTATGGAACTTTCATTAAAGTCAGGCAGTCAAAGACTTTCGAAGTGAATAAAACCATACTATAAGCTTGATTCTTCATGTTCTTTGTTTTTTCAATTCAAAAAGACTATTTATAAAAAGTAAACAACAAATGATAGCACGCAGCAAGAATAAAAATATTTATTATTGTATGGAGTTACATATCATTCAGTATCTCTAAATCCTAGTAACCTGATATGTCTAAAGCAAGGATTTCACAATATAGATTTCTAAATTGACACCATTCAAGTCTCTCCAGGTTTGCTGTTTCCCTTTTACTAGAGGGCAATGGGTTTGGTTTTTGGTTTTAGAAAGCATCAGGAAGCCCTGATGATGCAGTGGTTAAGAGCTTGGCTGCTAATCAAAGGGTCAGCAGCTCAAATCCACCAGCCGCTACTGTATCCTAGAGTCTTTTTTTTTTTTTTGGTAAGAAGGCAATAGAATCAGGGCACAGCTGGAGGGGAAGGGAGACATGCTGACTGCAGAACCCACATAATTAGGCCAATGTAGAATCTGAGAAAAATCAGATAGTAATTAGAACATTCCTAACACTAGGTCATGGCTAAGCACTGACTTCGTGAAAATAATATGCTTAGCTCCTCCTATCAGCATCGTGGAGGCTAATCACAGAAGGCAGAAAATAATAGTGGGATTCTTCACATCTTAGAGGAAAAAAAAAAAAAATTAAGAAAGAATAAGATCAGTGGTCTTCCTCACGTACCTAACAGTATTTTTAACCTGCAGCCAAAAATATGAAACTTGAAATTGTACAGACAGACATGGACATTCATAATCTGGTCCAATGCCTTTCATTTGTTTGTTTCTCAGAGAAAAAAGGTGAGGGTGGGGTAGAAATTACTACAGGAATGGAGACAATGGAGACACAGACAATCAATATTTTCCTAAACCACAATAAAAAGAAAAGTAAGATAGTTGGAAAGAACAGAAACCAGAGAGGATCTTACAGCATCAAATAGTTTTCCCAACTTCTCTAAAATCGTGCAGCAGCTCTCAGACACAATTGGATCGATCCACTTTTATCACCTTATCTGAAACAACCGTCTCTTCCTGAGAAGCAATTCATATAAATCATTATATGATAAAACAGGTTTAAATTAAGCTGCTACAATCAATTTTCATTAGCAGACCATATTTAATTAAATATACATTTAGACTATTGAAGGCAGTCCTAAAATACTCATGCTTTGCTATGCCTGTCTTGATGTTTCTGCACAATCAGCTTTAATCTGACCGGAATTTAATTATTTTACTGTAATTGCTTTCTCAAGAGAAATACTCACCAACTATACCCCACTGGACAGAGCAATCAGCCACACTCTCCAGGGAATATATTACATTCATTAACGAAATAAATCCCAGATCATCTATGGAGGGCTCATTCCTGCAGGATGGCTCATGTTGAACAAGGATAAAAATCACTTCTCAGAAGCCTCCTTCTCCCACTTTATCAATATAATCACAACTGCTCATCAACAATGTTAACTCTATATTCTGAACTTTCTGGCTTTACTTAAACTGTGTTTAACACCACCCACCCACCCCTGACAGGAGAAAAAACACACAAAAACTGACTCTTCTTTCTGCAGCTGCTGAATGCCACAAATAGCTTCTTGTATAATTTGATTTAGAATGCACCCCAAACTCGACAAGTTGAACGGCAACGTGAATGCTTCATTCAGAGAGAACTCAAATGTGTAGAATGTCCAAAACACATCACAGTGGCAAAGAGACCATTTGGAAGTCCTGGGGCAGAGGACTGCTTTCAGCCTTAGCCTGCGAATTCTTCTCAGGTCTATGCAAATGCCAAGAGAGTGGTTTCAGAAGATTCCCACAGTGATCAAAGGAGGACTAGCTAATTCCCCTCTGCCTGCCCTGCCTAGACGGGAGTTTCCCTAACTTTGCCCCCATTCTCCACAATAAATTTGTTTTTCTTCCTGCTGTCCTAATGAAATGTACTTACCCTCAACCTATTCATTCTCTAGTGTCAATTATCCATTCTTAGATTAATTAAAACCTCTTAATTTTTTTCTGGCTTAATGTGTTGTATATTCTACACATGGCAGAATCCCCTCTGATATTTTTGCAAGCTCCTGGAGGGCCAGAGCCAAGCCCATGCAGTTCATTTTGCCCAGTGCCAAGCTTGATGCCATACAAAATCAGGTGCTCTGAAATTCCATACAATGTAACAACATGTAATATTCACAGAAGGACTCAAAGAAAAGGGATAATCACTCATCTTTATGAAACGGGTCGGGGAGGAAAAGAGCCTGAGAATTTATCTAATAATCCTATGATTTTCTAACCTCTGTGAAAATTGTCTTCAGAAATAGCTTACAAATGTAAAACAAAAATTTCCACACAAATAATGGCTATTTTTTATCTTACGTATATTCATGAATATCAACAATTTTAAGAGAGCTTTCTTATGTGTTGAAATTACAATTTACTTTTTTGTATATCAAGTATATTGGCAATGCTTATGGGGGCCAGTGGGCAAAGGAAGAAATAGGAGTTAAAGGGAAAAACTCTTCTTTGGTCACTTTGTAAAAATGGAGACAGAAGAACCAGTGGGTTACGTTTTACTGGATCTCCTCCCATCATCCTTTGGGTCTCAGATTAATGGCCATTTCTTCAGGAATACATACCTTTTCTTATTCTCTGATTCTGTTTAGGTCTCCAATTATTCACTTTCATCGAAACCTGTACTATCACAGTACTACTAATTGTTTTAGTGTAGGTATTGTTTAATGACTATATCTCCCCCTAGACACATTCTCTGGACCTTGTTTTGCTGGATCCCCAGGGTCTAGGGGTCAAGCACGAGGTGTGGAACACAGCAACCATTCAATTCATGTTATTTTATTAAATAAATGAACTGTTGCAAGAAAAGAAACAATTGAAACAAAATAATGAGTTCTAGAGAATTTAATTTTACTCTGTGGTATTAAAAAATAACTAATGTCAAGGTATCTGCAGCCTCTCAGACTGGTATAGCTTTTTAACTGGACACAAAAGTTCATTTCAAGGAAATCATCTAATTCATTCCTGACTTTCTCTTGTTCACAGGAAATACTACTCTTGGCACTAAAGATACCAGGATGAAGACAACTTTCTTTTATGAAGCCTTCCTTGACCTTGTCATCTCCTGCTCCTCTACCCAGGAGAGTGTATCACCCTCTCCTTTGTGGCTAGAACCAAACTGTGCTTCTCTGTCTCCCCAGGAGCCCTTGTGGCACAGTTGTTAAGTACTGGTCTGGTCGGTGGTTCGAACCCACCAACTCCTCCATGGGAGAAAGATGTGGCAGTCTTCTTCTGTAAAGATTACTGCCTTGGAAATATTATAGGGCAGTTCTACTCTGTCCTACAGGATCACTATGAGTTGGAATCGACTTGACGGCAATGGGTTTGGTTTGGTTGTGTCTCCCCTATGAGGACCTGCCCTCCTTAAGGATAGAAACTGAGCTTTACTGGCTTTGCAGATGCCAGTAAGTAAAAGTTTATTGACTGAAGGACAAAATGAATGAACAACAATCTGTTCCTTGCCTATAAGGAACTCCATGTGATGGAAGGAGAAAGATACAGTAAAATGGTAATAAGGCAAATTATAAAATACAGGCTCCTTACCTCTAACAGGGGCCGGAATGAAATAACATCAGGGAAAACTTGACAGAGCAGATGATATGAGCTGGGCCCTGACAGGTGAATAAGGATTTGGGAAATGGAGAAGGATATGAAACACATTCCAAGTAGACGAACGAGCCAGAACAAAGGCATAAAGATGACTGATGGTGTACATTGCCTCTCACAGCTCCAGTCAAACAGCTTCAGTACATGTGAGCTGCTGGAAGCTGGAGGCTACATTTCCCAGACTCCCTCACACGTTGGCCTGGGCACCTGGCCTAGTGTTTGCAAAGCAAGTGTACCTGGTACACTGGGGTGAGGAAGTGAGTCTGCCCTCCTGCTGCCTTGCCTGTTTCTGCTGCTAAATTGGACTGTGGAGGCATTTCTATAGGAATAGCAACTGAAGTCTCAGGGTCCAGTCCCTACTTTCTTGTGGGTGGCAGGCAGGTACTCATTTTGCTGGTAAGGTCAGAGCTGAGACAGTGAGGACTTGGGAGTAAAAACCTGGGGTGCCAGCTCTCTGATTACAGCAGAGATGATGGCTTCCTTGGTAAGTCATTTCTGGGACAGTGTTCTGGGAGTCATTCCTGGGAACTCAGCTTGGAGCTGTTCCCCATGCTTTTCCAATGATTTTGTCAAGTACTATATACCCTGCTTTAAATCCCCTTCTGCTTATACTGCTGTCTACAATTGAGCCTGCCTGAGACAATCTTTTGGCCCTATGGCATCACAAAGTGGGGTTCATGGGGTGGCATGGGAGATATGACTGGAGATGTCAGTCAGGACCAGTTGTGAGGAACTTGCTTGTCAAGCCCAAGTGTGTAGATTTTATTCGCTTAGCAATGGGAGGACAACACAAGTTATCACGCAGGATAGTAACCTGTGGTTTAGGAACATTTAAGAGACATGAAAAGTTGAACTGAAAAGGTAAACCAACTCTATAAAGCCAAGGTAAATTAATGTTGATGAGAAAGGGAATGGAGGCAGTCTACTCCACATGTTAATGACTTACGGGTGCCTAGTCTTTGACTGGGGCCCTGGTGGCGCAGTGGTTAAGTGATCAGGCTGCTAAACAAAAGCTCGGCAGTTCGAATCTACAAGCCACTCCTTGGAAACCCTAGGAGGCAGTTCTACCCTGTCCTGTAGGGTCGCTGTGAGTCAGAATCGAACGACAGCAACATGTTTGAGGCTTTTTTTGGAATCTTTGGCTGTATCATAACACTTCCTGCCCCTCTTAAATGCTTTACCTATGCCAGGAGGGATACCAATAGTCCTGGGGGGTAAGATACTGTCACCTTCTGAGTCAGGCTAGCCTCTGGTCTCACCAGTCTCCTTGTAGTTTCATGTTGTTGAGCAATTCTGAACCGACAATATTTTAGTTCCTTATTATTACACTCAAAAAAACCCTGTGGGGCAGTTCTATTCTGTCATATTGGGTTGCTAAAAGTCAGAATGGACTCAACAGCACCCAACAACAACATTACAGGTAGTCTCTGACTTAAGATGGGGTTCCATACTAAGGACTCTGTTGTAAGTTGATTCTGACATAAGTTGAACACCTCATTTTTTTTCTTTAGTTTTTATTATTATTGCCTTTTATTATCAAGCCAAAAAAAAAAAAAAAAAACAACTCATTGCTGTCAAGTTGTGTCCAACTCATAGTGGCCCTATACAACAGAGCAGAATTGTACCATGGTTTTCCAAGGAGCAACTGGTGAATTCAAATTGCCGACCTTGTGGTTAGCAGCCAAGGTCTTAACAACTGCACAACTAGGGTTGGAAACATTACATATAAGCTTACAGGTACATTTTAACATTATATGTAGTACACAGTACTAACAATAATATGTAAAAGAAACAAAAAAAGACATTCATAAGTGCAGTTTGTTGTAACTCAAATATGTTGTAAGTCAGGGACTGCCTGTATTACATACTTCACCAAACTGATTTTTTCCTAAAAGTGGGGCTTGCAGAAACTGTAAGGTTATGATGAAATTCCCAAAATGAAAAAAAGCCAATAACTTAAATGGTTTGTCTTACTCATTTCTTAAAAGTTGCCATTTCCCCAACAATTTTAATTATATAAGACTCTGAAATAGTACATAAATTCTGAAAAAGAACACATTAAGATCAGACCCTATCAGAATTTGCAAAAGAACATTACGTAACTGAAACAGGACAGCCGGGGCCTTCTTTGTTCAATGGATATGAAGGACTACAATGTCAGAGCACGTAGAGGCAAACCGCAGAATCCACTCCAGTTATATTAAGCAAAAAGGATTTATTAAGGGATATTAGGAGCTCTCAAATCTCTGGGACGGTCTGCGGATTAAATTTCCATACCACACAGCCAGGACTGTTACAATGAAACACCACTGCTGCAACCATCTGCTGCTTTCACTGTTCATGTTCGAGTCTGGATGCCAAAAACCCACCGATGTTACTCCCAGAAGAGCAGAATGCCAGTGCTGCTGGGAGTAGATCCAAACAACCTACACAGCTACTACCTAACAGTCCTCAGCTTGGCATCTAAATTCAACGAGTGGGCCTGGATGGTAAAATCCAGGTCACACACCTATACTCTAGCTGCAAGGGAGTCTGGAAAGTGAAGTTTTTAGCTTTATGGCTCCACAGGAGAGAAAGTAAGGCCAGGCAGGGGGTGAGATGGGAGCTGAGTAAGCCAATGACAGAACTTGCCACAGGATTTCTAGCCAAGCTCTTCAGTATGAACAATTACTAATACAATGATTACAATTGAGATTTGTAATCTCTTAGCTCAGTGTAGACTAAAACCCAGAAATACAGCTATTTACACCCCAACTTCTAGAATCAGAAGCTGAGAACATTAGAGAAAGCTTTTACTTAAATTTCATCAGTGGCCCACAAGAACTCACTAAGTAATATTTAACACTGCTACTTGCTTTCAGGGTCTCCCTTTCTTGCCTTTTAGCACACCCTCCCCCATGAGATATTTTCGTAAGCATCATTATGCCAATTTTTCTTTATGTGTTGCTATAAAAAAAAATAGCATAGCATACTTAGGAAAACCCCTCATGGGGTTAGGGCATGGTTGGCAAACAAACGTAGAAGGCACACGTTATTTGCGTAAAAATACTGTAATGAAAATTGGGGGCAAAAAAACAGAACTAGAAAAGTTTATGCTTGGCTTTAATTCTGCCCCATATGGCTTCCAAGGAGCGGCTGGTGGTTTTGAACTGCTGATATTTTGGTTACCAGCTGAGCTCTTAAGCACTGTGCCACCAGGGCTCCATATAATTTAGTAATAATAATTTAATGAAAAGTGAATCTTCAAAGAAAAAAATCCTATTCTGCCATCCAATTTTCCTTTTGATAAAGTGATGACCTTAAGAGCGTTATTAAAAAAAAAAAAAAAGCAATCAAATGGAATTTGTATGTATTGCATAACTCAAAAGTATTTATTTCTTCATAAATACCTAGATATTATGATAATAAAAGCATTAAATATTAACATCCCTACCCAGTTTTTGAAAATCAGAGAAATACCATCTTGGATGAAGACACTAATTTGATACCACCCTGATACATGAATAAGTTTGCAAGACTGGAACGACATTTGTGCAAGATGTTTCTTCAATAGTCCGTGATACATAGACTCCAGAAGATGAACAGGATAACAGGAGAAACAGGAAATATTTGTGTCCGTGAACGAGCTGATTTAATCTTTGTATCCCATCCCGCCCCCCTCCCGCCACAAGTCTGCTGGTTGTTCCCTGGTGCTATTCTTTTCTTGCATGTAAGAAAGAACACTGCTCCATACCCAGCTAGGGGGCACTAGAGGGTGGCTTGGAGAAAGATTCAGAACACTTCCATTGGCAGTATTTCTTATTCCTTCCATTTCAGTATTCAGATAGGTTTGATTTACCAATTCTTTGCTCCACACTTACATTAGGGAAATATTCTATTTTTAGAGAAAGCTTTTAGGATTATCCCTTAAAAAGCTGATAAGGATGAAGACAGTCCATCAAAAACTTCCCTAATACCTCTTAACTTTTTTTCACATTCCATATTTTTCCAGCTGACTTAAATCCTTTCTGGAACAAGGGAAATACCTAATTTTTTTCCCATAAACTTTAACATTCATTATACAATCAAGTATTGCCAAAAATCCAATTATTTTGTATGTTTTTAAAGTTAGTGGCAGAAGAATAATGACAATAATAACACTGCAAGGCTAAATAGCTTGTTTTTAAAGTAGAAAATCAAAATATAATTCCACAGAATCCTGGCAAACAAAACCACACGCACAAAAACGTAAATCTTGAGAATTAACAAATAAAATGTCAAAATTGAACACAGCTCTCCCAAAAATGAGTGCTAGGAAGGCTGCCTGCTTTCAAATTCTAGCTCTCTGGTTTTAAGTAGCCTTGGCCAAGTTATTTAACCTCTCTGTGCTGGAAAATGGGGATGATAATTATAGTGCCTGCCCCAAAGGGTTACTGTGGAGATTAAAGGAGGAAATTCATGTAGACATTTAGGGCTCAATGAATGCTAATAATCTGGCCACACAGCTGGCCTTCTGTCCCTCCTTAATAGTTTAAAATACTATATCAGCATTGGATGTAAAAAAAAAAAAAAAAAAAACCAGCATTTACACTTCAATTCTCAAAAATAACCACATGCACTGCTTGTATTAAGTTAGGGTTATATGCAATGAATCAAAGAGATTGAATCATTAAGAATTCACAGGTTTTCAGCTCCAAAACTTTGAATTAAGCTCTAAAGTCTAAAACTGGGCTGTCCAGCATGGTAGGTGTTGAGGCTACTGAAGCTATGGAGCACCTGAAATGTTACTAGATCAAATTGTGATGTGCTTTAAATGTAAACGCACCAAGTTTAAAAAGACTTAGTATTTAAAAAAAAAAAAAGCATAAAATATTTCAATAATTTTTATGGTGATCACATGTGGAAATGATTGTATTTGGGATCTAGGTGGTTAAATAAAATGTATTACTAAAATTCATTTCATTTTTTTTTTTTTACTCAATTATGTGGCTACTAAAAAAACTAGAAAGTTTAAATTACACATGTGGCTCACATTATGTTTCCATTGGACAGCACTGATCGAAGAGCTCAATTTCTTCACTGAAAAATTAATCAAATGAAATGAGATTGTTCTTTGAGAACTTTTAAAGACTATAGGGGTGTTTTAAGAATTAGAATATCATCTACTAGGTGGTAAATCAATTACAGTTATCACTATTATACTATAAAGTATGTCTAGTCATTGTCCTACTATAAGGTTAAACAACTATTAATAATATTCCGTTTTAAAAACACATTTGTCACATGATAGAAGTTCATTTTATCCACTAAGTAAATATAATTAAAACTTCACCATTTAAAAGGTGGAAATTTCATAAAACCTCATCAGAAACTCAGCAAACGAAAAACCACTGTGTTCGTTTAGTTATTCTCTGATACCTGTTTATAAAATATTTTTTTTGAATATCAACTCTTGTACAGATGTTAAAAAAAAGGTAATTTTTTTTATAAACCACTTTGCATCATAAATCCTGTTGTAGCTAACAGCTACTAATCAAAGCTTTAGCATACTCCGAGTTTACATTCAACAGCAATAAAACTGTCAAGTAGCGGCACCTCTACTGCATCACTTTCACATACAAATGTACAATCGCTGTATTACCCATTATTAAATTACTTAAATCACATGAAGGCAAACTGGTTATTCTACCTTTTATAAACATTACTACCACTTTGGGTAAGAAAAAAAAATTTAACTTGACTATAAATTTTAGGCTTAACCATTCTAATGAAGCCCAATTATCCACTGCATTAGAAGACTAGCACAGAACTTATCCAATCATTCATTCAAGTTCTAAATCTAAGTACTCTTCTAAGAGTGAAGACTCCACAATATATGTCATTTAAGGACCCTGCATTGTACAGAGCAGGGAACAGCCACTTAGAGGTAACCAAAGAAACTCAGTCATTTGATAGTGATAAGCAACATGAAAGAAATAAAACTAGGTGATGTACCTGGAGCTGTCTGTAGGGGACTATTTAATATGAGGGGGGCCTGGAAAGGCCTCCCTGAGAAAGAGCCCTCCGTGTCAAGAGCGGGAGAAAAACCATTCCAGGCAGAGGAGGTGTATAAGGCGCTGAATTGGGGACAGTTTGATGTTTTTGAGGAACAGAAAAGAGGCGCATGGAATTGAGCCATAGTAACAAGGAAATAAGGTCAGAGACATAGGTGAGGATGGATCACACAGCATTATGTCGTCACTGAAACTGTAAGGACTTCGAATTTCATTCTGAATACCATGGGAAGCCACTAAAGGTTTAAGCTCAGAGAGTGATGTGATCTCATTCACCTTTTACAAAGGTCTCTTTGACTCTGTGTGGGGAGAAGAGATTGTGGATGCCCAAGTAGGAAGCTATTGTCATAAATGAGGCAAGAAATGATGGTGCCTGAACTAGAATGGTAGTGCTGAAAATGACAGAAACAGATGGATTCAAACATATTTTGTAGGTAGTTAAACAGAATCTCCATTGCGTAAGACAGGGTGGAGGCTGGTAAGGCCATTTACTGAGAAGGTTGGAGGGAAAAAGAATTGAGACAAGTGTGGTGAGCTATCCACCACAAAAACAAGTGGAATTGTCACATGGGCAGTTGAACATGTGTCTGAAGCTCTGCAAACAGGACAGGAAGTATAAGCTTGGAAATCAGTGTACAGACATTACTTAACTGGATGACAGCACCCAGGGAAAGAGGGCATGGAGTCCCTGGGTGGGACAAAGTGCTCAACTACTAGCCAAAAGGTTAGTGCCTCAGAAGACAGGCCTGGCAATCTGCTTCTGAACGGTCACAGCCTTGGAAGCCCTATGGAGCAGTTCCACTCTGCGCACATGGGGTTGTCATGGGTTGAAATCGACTCGAGGGCAACAAACAACAACAAAGGGAAAGAGGGTAGGTAGAGAACTGAGGACTGAGCCCTAAGGCATTTGTTCAGATAGAAGAAGAGCCACTGAGGAAACACAGATATGACCAATAAAGTAGTTCCTTGAAATCCAAGGGAGGAAACTGCTGGAGGGAGGGAGTTGTGAGTAGTAGTCACTCCACAGAATATGCTAATGATTCAAGTAAGACAGAGACAGAAACTTGAGCATTGCATTTGGTCACATGGAAGCTGTCTGAACCCTTGAGAAGAACAGTACAGTGTAGTGAAGACTAAGGAACCCTGATGGCACAATAGTTAAGTGCTTGGCTGCTAAGCGAAATGTTGGTCGTTTGAACCCAGCAGCCACTCTGTAGGAAAAAGGCCTGGCAGTCTGCATCCATAAACATTACAGACTTGGATACCCTGTGGGGCAGTTCTACTCTGTCCTGCAGCGTCTCTTGGAATCGGAATCAACTTGAGGGCAATGGGTTTGGTTTGGTTTAGTGAAGGACTTGAAAGACAGATTCAGATGCACTGAAAAGTAAAGAGGAGGTGAGAAAGCGGAGAGAGCAGGTACAGACCACTTTTTAAGAAGAGTAAATTTTGTTCTGAAGATAAACAGAAAAATGGGTAGTCACTGAAGGATATGTGAGGTCAAGGGGGTAATTTTCAAAAACTGAGGAGGACATTATAACTTCCTTTAAAAAAAAAAAACTTTGTTTCTCTTCAAATTCTCTTATTTTACTTCTGAGTTCATCTGCTATTGAAAAGCTTTTTTAGATTCACATCATACAAGGAGATTCAACAATCTGGGCTAATGAATGACCACAATCTTCAGGCAGAAAGACTGGGAATTATTTTCTGAATTAATGAGTTCCTTTAGAGGGAAAAATGGGTCTCAATCCCCCCCAAACCCATTCCTTTATCATCTCTCTGTACAACATTCTGCACTCACTGTCTCACCACACTGGCTGGATTCCAGTTCTGGAACATTCCTGAGAGGAATCACTCAACTGGACAGAAGGTACCCACAAAGGCCATTAGGAGAAGTCAGGCCCACAAAGTCTTTCAGCTTGTCCAACATTATTTGTATTCATGAGCAAAAAAATAAGTATGGAAAAAAGGCAAAAGTTTAAGGAGAACTTTTTAAGAGCAAAAAGCTATAGGAATAGACAGTGGATTGAACCAGAAGCATTCTTTTTTTTTTTTATTTTTAAGAAAGCCATTTAAAAAAGATCGTTGTGATAAAATACATAGAAAAGGTTTGCCGCTTAAACCATTTTTAAGTGAATAATTCAATGACATCAATTACATTCACCACGTTGTGCCACCGTCACCATTGTCCATTTCCAGTTTTTTTTATCACTGAGAAAGAGGAATTTTTGATTGGTTTTATGGATATGGAGTCATTGTGAAGTGGTGGAACAGATGAGTAACAGGGTGTAAAATCTCCTTTAAGGACTTAAGAATGAGAAGTCCAAATCCAAGTCTATGCTGTAGATCCATCCTGGAGCCAAAAGGCAAGATTACTTCCTATTTTAAAAGCACAGAATAGTCTTTAGGGAGACAAAGAAAAACAATAACTAGAAGTTAATGGTGCTCACTCTGAGCCAAGCATTGTATGCGCATTATCTCATTTAAGTTTCATCACAGCTGAGATATATGAGCTATTATCATTCCCATTTTTAGAGCTGAGGAAACAGAGACTAATATGTAGCTAAGCAATTTTCCAAGGCCATCAGCTTGCCAAGTGGTAGAACAAGAATTCCACTCAGGTCTGGGACTCCAGAGGCTTCCTCCTAAACACATACCATGCTACAGAACTTCTGTGACAACTGATGGCACAAATGAGAACTCATTTAAGTAGACACAGAACCTTTCACGGACTCAGACAAAGCAGGAAAAATGAAAGCTACAATTAAGCATGGATTTTAAGTAAACTTTTTATTGGGTACAGAAAAGTACACAAATCATATGTCTGCAGATCAATGAGTTGCCACAAAGCGAAGGTCCAGGTAACCAGCACCCACATACAGCTCCTTAACAGTTCCCTAAGTCCCTGTTTCATGTCCTTCCAGTCACCACACCCACCCCTAATGGCATCACTACCTTCACAGGATCACCAGAGACAAGTCTTGCCTATTTTTGAACTTTGTATGATTAGACTCCTACTCTTCTATATTTAACTCATTTCACTCAACATTTATATTTGTGAGATTCTTATATGTGGTTGTATGTAGCAGTAGTTTGTTTATTCTTTATTTAACACACTGTTCTGAACACTTTATTTTGTGGTCCAGCAGTTTTAACCCATAATGCCTGACAAAAGGTATACAAGCAATAACATTAGACATGTGACAAAGAAATAGAGAGGTTATCAGCTAGGTTCTAAAATTCAAGTCTTAGAGATGGCTCAAGGCACCTCCAAGGAGAAGTTGAGAAAATAGAAGATGAATACACAATCAGGAAAAACTGAATGCTTTTTGATATTATCAAAGATAATATTATATCAGAAGTCTGGAATGCCAACAATTATATAAATGGCAGCTGAATGACATTGGTCGGAAGCATGCCACAATTTCAGAAGATCTGAAGAGACAGGAGAATGACTACTGTATATGATGCAAGAAATGACCCTCCATAGGGAATGTGCTATAGTGACCCTCACATAAAACTGATTCAGTAGGGGTTCCTACTTACAGAAACATGTACTAAATGGGGTAGATCTAGATATAGGTCTCAGTGTCTCTAAGTCTTCACAAAGGGATAAACGGTTTTCAATAAGCATATACAAAGTAGTGAATATTAGCCTAGAAAAACAAAACAGAAGTCATTTTGATGTCAATGGATGTTAGTGGATTTTTTTACTACAGGTAGTCCCTGACTTATGACATATTCGAGTTATGACAGTCCACACTTAAATGACCATCCCCCTTTTTTTTTTTGGTACATCTTATTGTTAGTAACATGTACTACCTACAATGCCATAGTGCATAATTTGCTGATGTCATTATATCTGAAAATTTCTATGTAATGTTTCCAACCCCCAAAGACAAAGACTGGATATATGAAGATACTGATAATAAAAGGCAATAATAATGAAAACTGAAAAAAAAAAAAAAAATCAAGGTATTCTATTTACTTCAGAACCTACTTAAGATGGAGTCTTTGGAATGTGACCCCATCGTAAGTCAGGGACTATCTGTATAAGTTTTTATACCTTTTTCCCTTGAGTCGAGAGCTTCATTTTTATTTGGTTTTGTTTAAGAATAAAAACATGTAAGTTTATTAATTTTCCTCTGCATGCAGTTCTGGCCAGGTCCCATTAGTTTTGAAATTTAACTTTTTGTGTATCATTATTTTCTAAAGAGCCTGTTTTTATATTTAAATATCATCTTTTCCTTCTTATTTTACCAGGTATGCTAACAAATTCTATAATAACCTGATACATGAATGTAAGTTTAACAAAATGCATCTTGATAGTATCCACAAAAAGTATGTCATTCTTGGTGGGAGTCCCTGCATGGTGCAAAATGGTAACACGCTCTGCTACTAATCTCAAGGCTGGGGGCTTGAGTCTACCCAGAGAGGTCTCTGAAGAAAGGCCTGGAGCTCTACTTCCAAAAAAATCAACCCCTAAAAACCCTCTAGAGCACACTTCTACTTTGACCCTCATGGAGTCACCACGAGTTGGTACATTTTTGAAATTTGTCCAACATCCATCCGGCTTCTTTACACTTAGAGACATACTTTAAGAAAGTAATACATCCTGTTATGTGTATAACATTAGCTTTTTCTCTATCTTTGCTTTGCAGTGTTTAAACAAGAAAGCAAACGGAGCCAGCTGTCTAAGCAGCACAGTCCATGCCTCCCTCTTCAGTCTCCTCCTCCTCTTTATCCTATTGACAAAGGAGGTCAAGACTAGAGCCGGGAGGCTGCACTGCATTTTACACAGATAAGGATTTCTTTCATAGTTATATATTTTGGAAACTGAGATTAAGTATGGAAGAAAAAAAAAAATACTACGAAACACCAAAAATCATGCAGACATTAAAATGATCATTCTGATTTTGCTCACCAATGGCAGTCTGGGAATCTGAAACAGGGAAGGTGAGAGAGCAAAAAAAAAAAAGTTTCTTTTTTAATCTGAAGTGACAAAAGAGTAATAAGGCTTATAATGCTTGTAGCACCATGAAAACAAATCCCTTCATTTACATCAGTGAATAACAGCTCACTTTATACCTCCCCTTAAATGGCAAGTCAGACAGGGCAGCAGGATTGCCAGTGCTCAAGCATTTAACAAAAACATTTACATATGAACAGCAGAAAGAAGTGGATAAATACTATGACCCTTACCAATCCACTTAGGAAACTAAAAACCCCAAGTGAAAAGATCCTCTTAGACAGTGCAGTGTGACAAATACCAGTTAGATTCTTCAGAGACTATATCGCATTTAGCACCTACACATGACAGAAAGAAAAACAGTAGTTAACAGTTACTGGGTCTAACCATGTTCCAGGCAAGCTTTACATGCATTATCCTATTTAAAGTTCATGAAAATCTTATGAGTTAGGGAATTACCATCTGCATTTTTGAGATGAAAGAGCGAGACTCAGGGAAGTTAAGTGGCTTGCCCCTGTGCCACAGGCTGTCACCGCAAAGCCAAATGCACTGTGGGTGATTAGAAACCCCAAACAAGAGCTTGTTAACTAGATGCTGGATCTTTCTCCTCAGTTATTCCTCCTATATTCCAGCCCTGAGGTACATGGACCACTTGCCTTCCAATTCATATTTTACAATCTACTGGACATTTGTAAATTGTACATTAAAAAAAAAAGAAAAATCCACTGCTGTCTAGTCGATTCCAACTCACAGCAACGCCATAGGTTTTCCAGGGCTGTAAATTCCTACAGAAGCAGACTGCCACATCTTTCTCCTGTAGAGTCGCTGGTGGTTTTCAACTGCTGACTTGTTGGTTAGCAGTCAATGCTTTAACTCAAATGAGATGATTCTGAAGAGAAACCCAGTTACTCGAATAACTATAAAGCTTAATAATTGATAAGCCCAAAAGAGCAGATTGTTTCTTATATTACTTTTTCAAATACATTTAAAATACTCAGATAATAATCAGAATAAAAATAAAGAAGAGTGGAGAGAAAGGGCCAAAGGTTTCCATTCAAAAGGAAGGGATGATGTCATATCCAGGATAAAAATCAAAGCAGGTATGGGTTTACAATTGTGCCAAGGCCTAGGGTAATGGAAGAAAGAGACTGGAGAGTGACAATTTACCAGCTAGCCTGCCCTTCAAACACCACTGTGCGGCAGGTTTGCTTTCATACTAACTAAATATTTCTTTTGGGAAAAATAAATACATTGAGACAAAGAGAAGAGACCAGCTTAGAAAAGCAGGAAAAGGTATATGATATTCAACTGATGAAATTAATGTGCAGTAGATCAACTAAAACTCTCATTTCCAAGTAAGGACTATACCTCAAATTCATTACACATATAATCAGTGCAAGCAAAAAACATTTGTCAGGTTTTTACAACCTTTGTTGTAGTAGGCCATCAAGTCAGTAGCCTGTCATTTTGATTTTCATTCTTTGACTTGTCGTTCAAGGAATTATCTATAAGCTTGTCATCTGGTGTTTTGAGTGGGCTAAATGTAATTCATGATTTGTCCTCTAGGCAAATGTAGGCCTGTTGTTGTTGTTAGGTGCTGTCGAATCGGTTTCGGCTCATAGCGACCCTATGTACAACAGAATAAAACACAGCCCGGTCCTGCACCATCCTCACAATTGCTGTTACACTTAAGCCCACTGTTGGAGCTACTGTGTCAATCCATGTCATTGAGGGTCTTCCTCTTTTTTGTTGACCCTCTACTTTATCAAGCATGATGTCCTCCACGGACTGATTCCTTCTGATAACATGTTCAATGTATGTGAGACGTAATCTCGTTATCCTTGCTTCTGTGGAGCACTCTGGTTGTACCCCTTCCAAGACAGATTTGTTCGTTCTTTTGGCAGCCCATGGTATATTCCATATTCCTCTCCAACACCACAATTTAAAGGTGTCGATTCTTCTTCAGTCTTCCTTACTCATCATTCAGCTTTCACATGAGTATGAGGCAATTGAAGACACCATGGCCAGAGTCAGATGCACCTTAGTCTTCAATGTGACATTGTTGATTTTTAACACTTTAAAAAGGTTTTTTGCCGCAGATTTGTTGTTGCCAGTTGTAACGCAGGGCGAAAACGTTGCCTGGTCCTAGGCCATCTTCATCATCTTTGGAATGTTTGAGTTCACTGTTGTGGCTACTCTGTCAATCCATCTCACTGAGGGGTTCCCTCATTTTTGTTGACCTCACTTTACCAAACATGATCGTCCTCATCTAGAATGACACGTCCAAAGTAAGTGAGCTGAAGTAACACCATCCTTGCTTCTAAGGAGCATTCTCGTAGCAGTGGTTACTTAATTGCTACAAAGTAACTAAATAGCATTATTAACTCTGTTATTTTCTTACTCTGTTGTTAGCACCCTATGCAGACACAAGTGCCCTCTATTTTGATCCCAAGTCAACTGTCAAAATATTTAATATGGGTAATTCACAGCATTGGTAAAGCAGAGCCCACATTTAAGGCTTTGTCTTGTACATCCCAACTGAAACCACACTATGATAGGAGAGTACTTCTGGAAGAAGTCTAAATCAAACCCTTTTTCCATTAACAAAAAAGACTAGTGTATCTCAAGCATGTGGAGTTTGCAAGGGCCCTCGACAAACGGCACGGTAGTTCACATAAAGGCAACATTAGAAACACAGTGCTAAAAAAAAAAAAGGAAACATCTCAAATTTCCTACTTCTACAAAAAACTTGGAAAAATTTAGAATGAGTCTTTGATATTGTACTACCCAAAACAATCTTCATTCCTTTGATTTATTGTTGTTAACTTTTCCTGCTTGAAGCCAGCATATAATAACGTAAGATCCCCCTGGCTGCTTTTTCTCCTGGAGCCCTTAGAAGTCTGAAACACACACAGGAGTGTACCTTAGGTCAACTATGATCTTCCAGAGGTCAGGGAAAGATCTTCGGTTGGCCAGAAATAAAGAGCCCTCACAGACGTCAGAAAGGGCATTCAATTTTAATGTTTGTCAGACATTCAATATGCGATATTAAAGTCTACTGGAAAGCAAATATTCCTAACAAAAAAAAAAGAAACTCCCATCCCTCAACCCCTTTTTGTGATTTGTTTTGTTGGTGTTCTATTGCTGCTGCAAAAAATCACCACAAATTTAGTGGCTTAGAACATCATTTATCTTCTTATTTTATAGTTCTATAGACCAAAAGTCCAGTGGACTTGACTGGGTTCTCTGTTTAGGGTCTCACCTGAATCAAGGTGCTGGGCAGCCTGGGCTCATGTTTGGAAGCTCTAAGTGAGAATCTCCTTCCATGCTCATTCAGGTTGTTGGCAGAATTCATTCCCTTCTCACAGCTCCCTCATGGCAACTTCAAGCCAGCAAGGATACTGTGAATCCTTCTCAGGCTTCACATCTCTCTGACTTCCCCTTCTATCCTCAGCTGGGAGAAAGCCCTGCTTTATACAGGCTCATGTGATTACATTAAACCCACCTAGATAATCCAGGCTAGTCCTCTTAAAGTCAGTGATCGGTAATATGAATTATTTCTGCAAAGTCCCTTTTGCCTTGTAGCATAACATACTGATGCGTGTGACACCAGGGGGTGAAAGTCATGGGAGCCCAAATTCTGCCTACCACAGACAGTATAGAGGAGGAGGCGTTTTCCACATTTCTCAAATCCAAAAGACTTATTATATTCAAGATATTCCCAATAGATCCACCATTAAATTGTTTGTGCTTTTCTTGAATCACACACACACAAAAAAATTTAGTTAGCACCACTGTTTCAGGTAATACCTTAGCCACAGTGCTGAATACTGCTGCAAAAATGACATGGTAGGGGCATCTGACCTCCTCTAGCTTCACAAGGGGGAGAGAGAATCACCATTGACACCGTCCCAAGGCTGACTCCCCTGGGATGCAGGTCAAACATACCTCCACCCTCCAATTTTACCAATTCTGACACCAGCTGTCCCTCCCATAGCACTCTCTACTTCTCTGCTGGGTTTGATAACTCATTGCAAAATTCACAGACCGTACTCACAGTTAAGAGGGTTTATTAGGGAAGTAATAGGTTAGATGCCTCAGGATACAGATCTAGGGTCAGAACAGCTTCTCAGCCACACCTGCAGGCAGGCCTCTCTCTGGCCCTCTACGCCTCAGCCTGGCCTCTTCCCTACTCAGACAAGTGTTATAAAAAACTCTTTAGCTCTGCCAATAAATGCCTGGGAGCAGGTTAGAAGAGGTCGTGCTTCCTGTGGGCTATTAGTCCTATGGGCTAGTTTCTTCTTTGAGCCTTCAATTTCCTTCATTCTCTTTTGCTCCAGATGAGTGGAGACCAATTAGCTGTATCTTTGACAGCTTTTAGGACTCCTGACACTACTCACCAGGCTAGGATACACAACACTACTTTATGAACTATGTTATGCCAATTAACTAAGTTGTCCCCCGAGACTATGATCCTAAGCCTTTTAACCCAGTAAAACAATCCTGCCAGTTGTTTCAAAGTGTCTAGGATGCCTCTGTAACTGTGTCCTCTAGGTGTTTTGTTATATATACGGACATATATACAGCACACACTAACGTGTTTACATGTATGCCTACAGATACATGCACGTGCATTTACTCACATGCGCTGCCTTTTTCTATTATGCTTTAGGTGAAAGTTTAGAACTTGTTAATTTCTCATTCAAAAATTTATACACATTTGTGACTTTGGTTGCAAGCCCCACAACGTGACAGCACACTCCTCTTTTCCACCTTAGGTTCCCTGTGTCCATTTGTCCAATTCCTGTCCCTTCCTGCCTTCTCATAATGGTTTTGTACAGGAGCTGCCCATTTGGTCTCGTATACTTGACTGAACTAAGAAGCACATTCCTCACATGTATTCTATTTTGTTCTATCAAGGCCCATCTAATCTTTGTCTGAAAAGTGGGCTTTGGGAATGGTTTCAGTTCTGGGTCAATAGAGCGTCCGGGGGCCATAGTTTCGGGCCTTCCTCCAGTCTCTATCAGACCATTAAGTCTGGTTTTTTATGTGAATTTGAATTCTGTTCTACATTTTTCTCCTGGTCTTTTTGGGACTCTCTGTTGTGTTCACTGGCAGGGTGGTCACTGGTAGTAGTTGGGCACCATCTAGTTCTTCTGGTTTCAGGCTGGTGGAGTCTTTGGTCCATTAGTCCTTTGGGCTCGTATTTTCCTCGTGTCTTTGGATTTCTTCACTCTCCTTTCCTCTGGGTAGATAGGACAAATAGATGTATCTTAGATGGTTGCTCACAAGCTTTTAAGACCCAGGATGCTACTCACCAAAGTGGGATGTAGAACATTTTCTTCATAAACCATGTTATGTCGATTGACCTAGATGTCCCCCAAAACTATCACATATGCTTTCTTATACACATATATACATAAATATCTACCTATGTATCACGGATTTGATTGTGCCCCCAAAAATATCTGTCAACTTGGCTAGGCCATCATTCCAAGTATTGTGTGATTGTCTACCATTCTGTCATCTGATATGATTTTCCTATGTGTTGTAAATCCTACCTCTCTGATGTTAATGAGGCAGGATTAGAGGCAGTTATGTTAATGAGGCAGGACTCAATCTACAAGATTAGGCTGTGTCTTAAAACAATCTCTTTTGAGATACAAAAGAGAGAAGGGAGCAGAGAGACAGGGGGGCTTCAAACCACCAAGAAAGCAGTGCCAGGAGCAGAGCTCACCCTTTGGACCCAGACTTCCTGTGCTGAGAAGCTCCTAGATTAGGGGAAGATTGATGACAAGGACCTACCCCCAGAACTGACAGAGACAGAGCCTTCCCCTGGAGCTGGTACCCTGAATATGGACTTTTATCTTCCTTGATTATGAGAGAATAAACTTCCATTTGTTAAAGCCATCCATTTGTATTTGTTATAGCAGCACTAGATAACTAAGACACTATGTAACTACAAACACATTATTTGGTTGTCATTACTATTGTTGCAAAATTGTATTATGTTACAGCATTTACCAAAATTCTCCCTTTTTCTTGAATACTTCTTAGTGTCTTTATTTACCTTGGTCAAGTCGTGCTGACTTAACCCATATTTGGCATTGCCTTTCCCATCGTCAAAAAATAACAAGTGTCTACTATCTAAAAAGTGATTCCCCCTTCTTCTCCCTCCCATCCCTGGTGAACAACAAAGAACATCATTCTGTATGCATATCTACTCTTAACTTCTTATAATAGTGGACCATACATGATTGGTCCTTTGCCCATTTCTGATTGTATTGTTTGTATTTCTGTTGTTGAGTTATTAAAGTCATCTAAAAATGTTTTAGAAATTAGACCCTTATCATATATGTTGTTGGCAAAGATTTTTTCCCAGTTTGTAGCTTCCCTTTTTACTCTCTTGGTAAAAAGTCTTTGTTTTTTTTGAACATTTTACTGTGGTTTGGGTGAAAGTTTACAGAGCAAATTAGTTTCCTGCTCAACAATTTATACGCATTTTGTTTCATGACATTAGCTGTAATCCCCTCGATGTGACAGCACTCTACCCCCTTCCTCCCTGGGTTCCCCATTTCCATTTGCCCATCTTTCTTGCCTTCTGAACTTTGTTTTTGGGCAAATGCTGCCCTCTTGATCTTGTAGGTTGCTTGTCCTGAGAAGCATGTTCCTGAAGGCGTTACTGTTCACTTTATAGGCCTGTCTGTTGTTCGGCTGACAGGGTGGTCTCCAGGAGCGGGTTCTGTTCCAGAACTGAAGGGTGTCTAAGGGCCATAGTTTAGGGGATTCCACCAGTCTCTATCATACCAGTAAGTCTGGTCTTTTTTATGAATTTGAATTTTGTTCTACCATTTTTTCCCACTCTGCTCAGAACCTTCTATTGTGATCCTGGTCAGAGTGGTAGGTAGTGGTAGCTGGGCACCATTTAGCTCTTCTGCTCTCAGGCTGGTGGAGGCTATGGTTCATGTGGTCCATTAGTCCTCTGGACTAATTGTTTTCTTGAGTCTTTGATTTGCTTCACTCTTCTCTGCTCCAGATAGGAATAGACCAACATTTGTATCTTAGATGGCCACTCACAAGCTTTTAAGAGCCCAGATGTTAATCACCAAAGTAGGATACAGAACTTGTCTTTATGAACTGTTACACCAATTGACGCAGATATCCTCCAAGACTATGGTCCTAAGTCCTCAAGGCCAGTAACTCAGTCCCTCGATGTGTTTTATTATGGCTAAGAAGTTTTCATAACTTTGCTCCCTGTGTGCTCTACTATATACGTAGATATATTTGCAGCACGTACAAATGCATTTGTAGAAATATCCTCTGCCAAACCTATATATGCTCATAGGTATATTCCCATATGCCACCCCACACCTTTTCAGCTTACATATCTACCTATGTGTCCACTCATAAATTATTATTTGTTATTACTGTTATAGCAGGAATGTGTATGTAATAGGATTTACCTTTCCTTTTACTCCTGCATTCCTCTTAGTGTCTTCCTTTGCCTTGATCATGTTGTACTGCCATCCCCCTTATTATGTATTGCTGTTCCCTTCACTCAAGTTAATGAGCATCTACTATCTAGTTAGTGATTTCCCCTCCCTCCCCTTCCCATACCTGGTAACCATCAAAGGATGTATCTGAGTTAAACCTTTTCTGGTCTTGGTAGTCTTTCGATGAGCAGAAGTATTTAGTTTTTAGGAGGTTCTAGTTATCTAATTTATCTTCTGTCATTTGTGCAATTTTAGCTGTGTTTGATAGGTTATTTATGCCGAAAATTAGCCCTGGTGACGCAGTGGTTAAAAGATCGGCTGCTAACTAAAAGATTGGCAGTTCAAGTCCACCAGCTGCTCCTTGGAAACCCTATGTGTCAGTTCTACTCTATCCTATAGGGTCGCTATAAGTTAGAATCAACTCAACAGCAATGGGTTTGGGTGTTTTTTTGTTTGTTTGTTTTTAATTTTGTCCCTATGTTATTGAAGCTCTTATAATTTTTAATAACTGTAACAGTTCACAGAGACAAAAGGGGAAATAAAAGTCTCTAATGCCGCTAAGTGCTGAATCACTCAACAGACATGAATAAAGCACCTCTGAGACAGGTGCACCCTGGTTGTGAAATACTGAGTAAAAAACAGCTTGCTGTCCTATTACCTAACTCAGACAATAATACACAATGGCCAAATTGTAAACATACTTAAAAGGGAAAATGGGGAACAAAGGTTATAACGGAAATAGAATGAAATACATACAGGTCAACCTGTGGAAAATAATCTGATGGGTCTAAAAATGTAGAACAGGGGAGGGGGAGGACCAAATTAAAGTTCTAATAGCTATATTAAAATAGATATTAAATGGAAAAATCAAATATTTAAATGATGGTGTGCTAAGAGAAAATAACCCCTTATTTCTAAAAATAATTTTATTACTTTACTTTTTTTTTTTTTTTTATGAGTCAGAATTGACTTGATGGCAATGGGTTTGGTTTTTATTTATTTATTGTCTAGGTTTAAATGCCCATTCAAAGGACTATGCATTTGAAGAAGGATTTTTAAAAAACTGAAAACTCACGAGGGAAGAAAGTGTTTAGATAAAGTGTGCTTCTCCTTGGCCAGTAAATCCTAAATCCTTTAGTGAAGAGAAATGTAACCACTTTAGAGCCATGTCTAAGAGGAGCCGGCAGGGAACCTTTCCCAGGTGGTTATCTGCCACTTCAAAGAACAAGAAGGTACCTGGGAACTGTAGCACCCTCTCTGTCACACAAAGCCTAGATTCATTTATCCTGAATATCTGTATTTCTAGAAACACATTAACCTTACTCTTCCTCTACTACCAGCTTCCCCTTCTACAAGCCATAATATTTGAAACCGTCTAATTAGATTTTTCTATTGAGTTGCTATTAAAAAAAAAAAAAAGTTAAAAACTTTATTGCTCTTCCTATTGCCAGCATATTTTTAGTCCCATCTAAAGTAGGAAAATTATGTTTTAAGCTACTCTCAAAAGTCCATTTATTTTCATGGGGTGTGAGAGTTGAAGCCCATTTTATATTAATTAGGTTAACTATTTCAAGGAATGGAAGGGTCTTTGCTGTTTCATCCATTTTTCTGCTTCTTGTAGTTGTTTGCTGCTGCTGAGTCAGCCCCTGACTCGTGGCAACCCCATGTACAATGGTATATCTTATGATTCATCAGGTTTTCACTGGTTGATATTTGGAAGGACATTGCCACAACCTTCTTCCTATTCTGTCTTAGTCTGAAAGTTTCACTGAAACCTGTTCAGCATCAGAGCAATACGCACGTTTCCACTGTCACATAAGATGTATTAGCTGGGAATTGAACCCAGGTCCCTTGCATGGAAGGCAAGAATTCTACCACTGAACCACCAAATACATGGAGTCCCTGGGTGGTGCATGTGGTTAAGGCCTTGACTACCAGCTGAAAGTCTGACAGTTCAAGCCTACCCAGAGTAGCCTGGAAGACAGTTCTATTCTACAGTTCTACTCATGGGGTTGCCAAGAGTTGGAACTGGCTAGAAGGGCAAGTAACAACAACAACTAGTTAAATATTACACCTTGTTTATTTAATCCACAAATATCTACTGAGAATTCTTCTTGGCCAAATCACTGGGCTAATAAGTCCTCGAAGAACTTAGAATTTAATCGGAAAGCCAGAGTACACTAGCACATCACTACCACACAACAAAAAGTGGCAAGTGCCACAAATAAAATACAAACTCCACTTGATAAGTGAGGTTAGAGTCTGCTCTCAATTTTAAGAAATGCTATGAAAGAAAAGGTCAGGTCTGCAAAAGTAGCTACGTGAGCAAACCCCACCTGTGATGGTTAAGGTGGTATGTCAACTTGGCTGGGCCATGATTCTCGGTGGTTTGGCAGTTATGTAATGATATAATCATCCTCCATGATATGATCTGATGTGATCAGCCAATCAATTATAAGAGGAGTTTCCTCAAGGTTATGACCTGCATCCAACATACATATGGATGTTCTGGCAAAGCTCACTTGCTTTTGATTGTTCTGGATTCTGCATCCAGCTCGTCATCATCTGACCTCTGGTTCTTGGTACTTGAACGAGCTGCCTGCCATATTCACTGCTAATCTTGGGACTTATCAGTCTCTGTAGCCTATGAACCAGCAGCCTGTTATCTTGCCAGTCAATCTTGGATTTGTCAGTCTCTGCAGCCCATGAGCCAGTAGCCTGCCATCTGACCTGCAGATCTTGGGTTCGTCAACCCCTGTAGCTATGTGAGTCAGGTGAAGCCTTACCATGGATTGAATTATGTCCCCCCAAAATATGTGTCAACTTGGCTGGGCCACGATTCCCAATATTGTGTGATTGTCTACCATTTTGTCATCTGTTGGGATTTCCCTATGTGTTGTAAATCTTATCTCTGTGATGTTGATGAGATGGGATTAGCAGCAGTTATGTTAATGAAGCAGGACTCAATCTACAAGACTGGATTGTGTCTTGAGTCAATCTCTTTTCAGATATAAAAAAGAGAAGCAAGCAGAGAGACAGGGGGACCTTATACTACACGAAAGACGCGTCGGGAGCATAGCATGTCTTTTGGACTCAGGGTCCCTGTGCTGAGAAGCTCCTGAACCAGGGGAAGACTGGTGACAAGGACCTTCCTCCAGAGCTGACAGAGAGAAAAAGCCTTCTCCTGGAGCTGACACTCTGAATTTGGACTTCCAGCATCCTAGACTGTGAGAGAATAAATTTCTCTTTATTAAAACCAACCACTTG
This sequence comes from Loxodonta africana, assembly GCF_030014295.1. Classification (NCBI taxonomy): domain Eukaryota; kingdom Metazoa; phylum Chordata; class Mammalia; order Proboscidea; family Elephantidae; genus Loxodonta; species Loxodonta africana. Next base: position 206,388,845 of record NC_087342.1, read on the forward strand.
TAGTATTTCTGTTATAATACCAGCACTAGATGACTAAGACAAGCCTCCAGCCTGATGCCTAACCCACTGACTTGAGACTTGCCAGCCTTTACAATTTGTGTGAGCAATTTCTTTGAGATAAATCTCTATCATCCATCCATCCCTCCCTCCCTCCCTCTCACTGGTTTTCCTTCTCTAGAATAACTCAGCCTTACATGCCACTTTTATCACCTACTATGCGGTAAGAATCAGCATGAATCTAATTCCCAGCTGAAAATGGATCCATGTCTTACCTTCCTACATCTCCATACCTCATCACCAGTCACTTCTGTGACAAAAATTCTCTCTCTCTCTCTGATCCTAACCACCCAGAATTAGATCAGGCCTCATTCCTGGCTACCCTGAGCCAGTTCAAAACATCCCTCACCACCTAGGTCCAGGTCACTGGGGACCAGCCGTAGACCCAGGTGTCTACACAACTCCCACTTGAGCCAGTGTCTCTGTCTGTCTGTCTTTCTCTTTCTAGTCCCATAGGACTGGGACACTAACTAGGACTCTACCCTTCTTCTTTAACTGTCTATGCAAACTTTCTCTGTCACCCAGCCACCCAAATCTGGGTCTACACAAATTGATTCTGTATTGCCAGCCCCTGCAGGCTCACTGCCCCTGTGAATTTGTTAGTTCTCTATAATGGCTCACAAAATTCGTGGAGACTATTACCTATACTTACAGTTGGGGAGCCCTGGTGGCACAGTGGTTAAGATCTCGTCTGCTAATCAAAAGGTCAGCAGTTCAAATCCACCAGCCCTTCCTTGGGAACTCTATAGGGCAGTTCTACTCTGTTCTATAGGGTTGCTGTGAGTTGGAATTGACTCTGCGGTAATGGGTTTGGTTTTTTTTTTTTAAAAAAACTTACAGCTACTCATTTATTATATAATCAGAAAGAACACAAGTGTAGAGGCACGTCAGGCAAGTTCTGGGAGAGGTCCTGCATGAGGTTTCCTCTGTCCCCAGGGACATGCCACACACTCTCTCGTGCATAGATGATCTCGCCAATCCCAGAAGTCCTAAGGAGAGAGATCCAAGGCCCAAAGTCTCCTAGTCATTGGAACCTCAATGAATATGCATGACTGGGGCGTTGATGCATAGTTACATCAGTCCAATCAATGAATATGCATGACTGCACCACTCCCCCCTCCTTTTTGAAGTTAGTTGGCCCAGATGTGGGGCCTATATAGCCCCTACTTGCCTGGTTATTTTAGAAAGACAAAGAACACTTAATTGCTCAGGCTATTTTCAAAAAGCCAGAAACAAAAGCCCAAACTTAGTTCTTTGTCCCACAACTATGAAAGGTCATAATACCCTGTATTTATCTCCGAAGACCTTTTGATGTATCTTATAACACACCAAGCTCAGCTGAATAGGTATAAAAACCTACTGCCATCGAATCGATTCTGACTCATAGCGACCCTATAGGACAGAGTAGAACTGCCCCATAGAGTTTCCACGTGAGAATAAAGACTGCACTGCTTATTAAACATTTTTTTAAATGAATATTCTAATTTGGATAGGCTTCCAACTGTTTTGTTCTAACTTAATCCCTATCAATAAAGCCATGGGAATCAATTCTTCAAAATGGCAGTAGGTAATTCCAATAGAAACTCCCTTATCAAATGATTTAATAAAGACTAAAGGCCAATCTCTGCAGCTGTATTTGGTACACAGATTGCTACTTTTAATGATAAAATGAGATGGGGTAAAACAATCTTCATTCCCATTGAGGAATAGATGGGAATCTCTAAAGAAACATAAATACCATGACTTCTATGAGCATTGAACAAGACAACTCATCTGGGACCAAAGTCCCAGCAGGGAAACCTTTTCCTTTTCTGCCAGACTAAAGGATTTGACATGGATTAGAAAACAATCTCTCTCCTCTATGGTTTAGTTTTGGCCTGGGATTGATATTACCACAACAGAGAAATTGCCAAACTATATAAAAGCAAACGGATATCTGCAATGCTGATGTTGGTTCATGGAAGCTAATACATTTGGCAGACTTGATGCCCAGTGATGGATGAGGTGCCCAAGGATGGGGTGAGGCTTTCTCACTAGGTTGGTGTTGTGTGCCCTCGAGTCGATTCTGACTCATGGTGACCCTATGTGACAGAGTAGAATTGTCCCATAGGGTTTTTTAGGCTGTAATCTTTACAAACGCACACTCACAGAGACCCTATGAGTTGGAATCGACTCAATAGTAACAGGTTGGTTTTTTTTTTAATCTTTACAGGTGCAGATGGCCAGCTCTTTTTCCCATGAAGCTGCTGGGTTGGTTTTAACTGCCAACCTTTCAATTAGCAGCCGAGTGCTTAACTGTTACACCACTAGGGCTCATTTCTTTACATGTGAGAATGGAAGAAAAATGAAGTGTAGAGATGTAGCTGCTTTGAAGAAACTGGATCAGGCTTCAAGAAAATTGGTATATATGGACAAGAACAACCAATAAGAAGCAGCATACAGCCTGTAGTAGACACTCAATAAATATTTACGGAAAGACAAATATCAGTGTTATCGTGGTGTAGAAGCCTAAACAAGAGATGAATATCAAGACTGTGTAAGGACTAGTAAAAACTCTGTGTTGGTTGCTTTTTTTGATTGTTGTTTGTCTTTGGTTTTATTTTTTAAGAATGAATGGACCAAAGTGAATGGTAAACAGAAAATCGCTGGACTCCTACAAAATGATCTGAAGTAGTGGTTGGGTCTCTACAGGTCTTCCTCAAATCAGACGCATGCAACATTACCTGATGAGTCCTACTGTGTTCTCGGCATTGTTCTAGGCACAGGAGAATTGTTGGTGAACAAAACAGTAGAAAAATCCATGACCTCATGGAGCTTACATTCGAAGGAACGGCGGTGGGGATGGGATAAGAAGGGGGTAAAAAAGAAAGAGAAGAAGAAAAAGAAAATTGTATAGTGCTTTGTATAGCAGTTCTGACTTACAGTGACCCTGTAAGACAGAAGAGAACTGCCTCACAGAGTTTCCAAGGCTATAAATCTTAACAGAAGCAGACTGCCACATCTTTCTCCCACAGAGTAGCTGGGTTTGAATTGCCAAACTTTTGGTTAGGAGCTGGGTGCTTCACTACTGCACCATCAGGACTCCTTTGTATAGTATGCTAAAAAGGTACTAAATGGAATAGGGAAAAATAATAGAAGAATAAGGTAGTCCTGGAAGGTGCTACAGCTTTAAATATGGTCCGGAAGGGCCCTAAAAAGAAAGTGACTTTTGAGTAACAACTTGAATGAGGGGAGGGAGGGAGCCAAGAAAATACCTAGAAAAAAGAGAATGGCAGGCATGAACAGTAAGTGCAAAGGCCCTGAGGCAGGAGTATGCTTAGCATATTTAAAGAATGGTAAAGAAGCCAACTGAGCTGAGAAAACAACTGGGAGAGAAGTAGGAAATAAAGTCAGAGAGGTAAGCCCAAGCCCAAGCCCAGTGCCGTCGAGTCAGTTCCGACTCATAGTGACCCTATAGGACAGAGTAGAACTGCCCCATAGAGTTTCCAAGGAGCACCTGGCGGATTTGAACTGCCAACCCAAGCTGGGCCAAATTACATCCAGACTAAATGATTTTAACGACATTAGCTTTTACTCGGAATGAAATGGGGTTTTGAGCAACGAAGTGGCATGATAGCACTTATGTTTTAAAAGGTTCACTCTGTCTGCTGGATTAAAAACAGGCTGTTAAAGGGAAAAGAAGATTTTGTTAGGAAGCTATTATAGTAGTCCAGGTGAGACTCAGGCTAGGGAGGTAGCAGTGGAGGTGGTGAGAAGTAGCTGGATTATGGAAAATATTTTTAAAACAGAATTTCCTGGAAAACTGAATGTGAGGTATGAGAGAGAGTTGTCATGCTTGATTTCAAGGGTCTTAAGCAACTGAGCTATGAGTCTGAATCGACTCGACGGCAGTGGGTTTGGCTTTGGTTTGGAAGCAACTGAGACGTGACAGCAATGGGCTTGGTTTGGAAAGCAACTGGAGAAGAGTCCCAGGGTAATGCAAATGGTTGACACACCTGGCTGCTAAGAAAAAGTTTGGAATCCACTCAGGGGCACCTCAAAAGAAAGGTTTGGCAATCTACTTTCAAAAAAATCAGCTTCTGACAACTGTATGGAGCACAGTTCTACTCTGACAAACATGAGGTTGCCAAGTGGGAGTTGACTCAATAGCAATTGAATTTTTTTTTTTTAAGCAACTGGAAGGGTAGATTTGCCACCAATTGAAACGAGGAAGGCTTCAATAGGACAGATCTGGTGGGAGAGAGGGATCAGGAGTTTTGGATATGTTAATGAGGTCTATGAGACATCACTGGGTGGAAATGATGGAGTAGGTAGCTGAATATTCATATTTGAAGTTTAAAGGAAGGATCTAGGCTAGTGATAGAAATTTGGGTGTTACTGCCATATAACAAATACTAGATTCCTTTGCTGGAAAACAGCAAAGGACTCTTGTCACTGACTGGGGAATTATCCTAGAATTAAAGTGAGAATTCTCATTGTGCAGTGAAGGAAGCTCCACTGGGGATGAGAGAAACCAGGTCTCTCATTTCTCTATGGTGTTATCTCAAAAGTCTGACCTAACTTTAGACATCATACAGGGTTGCCAGGGGCCAATGTCAAGCAGGAGATAGAGAAAGGTAGGTGCCCTTCATGCACAGAGCTTGAAGGTCACTGTCCAATGTTGTAAAGGGGGAAAGGAAAAATTAGTAACCTATTCAAACACAGTCCAAAATAGCTTTCTGAGAGGACCTTCTGGCATGTCATGTGCCAAAGGAATCTCATCTATTTTAGGGGCTCCACTTTTTCCCTCAGCTCACAGATGTCTTATCTTTTGCAGATAACACGCCAACAATGGGATCCTTTTTCTACCATTTCATGAAGGTGAGTGGGGGACGGAGAGCAGCTAAGACAAATTCATGTTCAGCCAGATGTATAACGAAGATTTATAACATTTTCCATAGCAACATTAGCTTTCTGAGGGAAGCAGAACAACACTGGGCGTTTAAGCTGTGGATATTCTCAAAGGGTAACTGAACAGAAACTGTCTCCTTAGGAATGGTCTTATAAACCCAATCCTAAAAGCGATGGCAAACATCCAACTAATGTTTTAGATAATGTTTTATATTTAAACCACACTTAAAACCGTAAAAAATTTACACATCTGCATTCAATCCTTTTATGGACTCTGCTCTTTTGGAGGGATGGACATATAATGGCATCTTTCGAGTATGCTATTTTTTTTAAACATTCATTGTAATCTACCGACAATTCAGTTGGAAAATTCTTACACTCACTGACCTGTTCTCCCAGAGGTGAAACCCGGATTAGCAATTACTGACAGAAGAAGGAATATAGTGAGAAAGAAAGAACCCAGCAGTTAAGGCAAGATCATTACCAATTTCTCAGTCCAGTAGTCTACCTAAAATAAAGGCCATTTCTACCTACCTAACCCATCCATATATTTCTCTCATCTAGATATGGTGAGGTTTTAAAAAATAAAACAAAACCATCTGAGGCAGTCCAAGTCTTTTCTTAAAATTTTATCACTATTTGTTCTGCCAGGAAACATTGCCAGAAAGGGGAGGTTTTTGTCTCAATTGCTGTGGCAGCAAACATTTCCTTTGGAGCAGTTAGAACAGTACTGGGATACTCACTGGCTTACATGACTTTCAAAATATTTGTGTTGCTACAAAGCTCATTTGCCAGTAGATGTGACTTATAATACTTTTTATTCATCTGGTTGTATTTATACAACCGTGATTCCAGAAAACTTTACACAAGTGGGTGTAAATATTCTGTGGTGAAAACAGGACTTACATTTGCCCTTCTCACTGATACAGTTACACCCTATTGGCAAATCCTGGTACAATTTGTCTTTACTTCCACAAGCACACAGTAGGTCAAGTCAGTAGCTTTCTCCAGCATTTAGGTCGTTTTTAAGTAACATTTACTACATATTTGCACAAAAATTATTATCTATCTTCTATAATTTATAAAGTAGATTTTATTTTCACAGCTAAAGAAATCTCTACTCAAGGGGTTAAACTTATATTATGCTTGGGTAGAACTAGGATTGATTTCTTGAATCTTCTTCACCAATATTCGTTATTTTTGTGGGCCATGAGTAGTCTCTTGGCTTTGTTTTGTTTCAAAGCCAATCTTTGGGAAAGAGGAACCCCCAAAAGCTGACAGAAGGGGCAGTACCTTTAAAGTGGCCAGGAGAGCAGCTGGAAGTCTGGGGGCTGAGGAGACCCAGGCCTGAGAGAAGTCCCAGGGGCATCAGCAATAGAAGGCTTCCCTGGGGATGGGGGATGGTGCTGGGCACTTGGTTAAGTGTTCATCAATATTTGGTGAATAAACACTTATACACAAAATTCTATCAAAGCATTGTGGCCATATTTGATGAACTTCAGAAGTGTTTTAGGATATCAGCTAATCTTGTACGAGTTTAGCCATATAAATTAACTACCTTGGGATAATATTGGACTTTTTTTTCATAAAATACAGGATATTCTGTTACAGCAGTGCTTTTCCAGGAAAAAGAAAGTGACTAGCGCTTCCTTTGTCCTCTTAAATTTAGGAAAGGATCTGGATAAAGCAAAAATCCAAATCTGTAAGAGGAGATGGCTCTGCAAGGGGAGACTGGGTGTCGCCAGGTGCTCTCCCATAATTTTATTTTGCCGAGTCATTTTCAGAGGCCCCTTTTTCATTGACTGAGGAACAATGGCCTTTTCTGTTTGACTCAAGTGTCACTACTCTCAACTTCTGGGACAAATCGATGTCTCCAGCTGATCTTCTACCAGCTCCAGATTCTCCTGAGCACCTACCTGCCTCTCTCCTGATCTAACACAATCAGATTACTTGGACATCGGCTGCCTTCTCTTTCCTGAGACTACTCCTCAGCAAGTCGCATTTCATCCATCCCTCGCTCCCAGTCCGAACACCAGCAGAAGGATTCGCCACAACTTTTATATGAAAAGTGTCAGAACAATGAAGTTTTCCCAGTTGCACTGAGTGAAATACAACCATAAAGAACACAGGATGTCTTGTCATGATCACCAAAAGAGAGATTTTTCTATTTTGTTTTCTAATGCTGTTTTGTAAAATTTCTCAAGGAGCAAATAAGTAAATCTATGATTTGACTTTCAAAAATTATTCTCCATTTAAGCATAAATTCACTTAGATTTCAACTCACTGTTTCTGATGCTATTTAATCCTTTTTGTAATAATATTCCAAAAGAAAGTGACAGTGATCTCTCTCAGTTGTCTTACCATACACACCCCTCCCCAATTAAACCCATGATCAAGTCTGCACAGCCTTTTGTCTCATTGTTTCTCATTAATCACATTTTGACAGTAACAACAACAACAAAATTCTAAACCCAATCTAAGTTAACAATAACTGGGAAGTCATGTAACCAGTAGATGAAGGGTGAGCACTACTGATATTATACCAGTTAGTTTGTCATTATACTGCCTGTAAAATTAAGATCTCTTTATTTTAAATTCAATTGCTAAGAATGATTTTATAAAATACTCATATTTTCAGTTTAAGAATATCCATCTTCCCACCCTGCATCCCCAATACCACATCTTGCCGAGCTCTTTAAACATGAAGAGAGCTATTAATTGTTCAATGACCCTTAGGCTGGTTTCAGCAATATTTTTTTTCTGATTTATAAGATAGAAGAATACATACCCCTGTGTACCTGTGTGCCTGGATGACGGTGGTGACATGATGTCCTGGGTGGTAAGGTGCCTTTATCACAGGGATCCATCTGCCTTCGTCTATTAACTATTACCTTTGCTAATGTGTGCGCAGACTACTGATCACATCTTCGTAACTAAAGGGAGTTCAATATGGCTCAGGTATAATACCACTCCCCCAATGGGCAATCACAGAGAAGAGGACAGATGACAAAGTGGGGAAAGAAAAACCTAAAACAAGGAGGCAAGTCAATTATCAAATAAAGGCAACAAGAATAGGTGAAGATGGGACAGGAGATACTAAAATGGAGCCTTTAACTGAAACCTTTGCCAATGTTTTCAGTAATTCCAGTCGTTTGATTCAGTTCAACCAAATTACCCAGAGCTTAGCCTCTCACAGAGCGCGCTCTGCAAACAAGCAGACCGTGCTTTCTCGCTTCAGGCAGCAAAACTCTGTTAACTGCTGTTTCAGTCCTTAAGGATTTCCCTAGCTTACAGCATTATATAATCTATTCAGCATGGTAGTCTGGCTTCTACTGCAATGTATTTAAAAGCAGATTTTGATTATTAGTGAAAGGAAGAAAGAGCTAGAAAGCATGATAAAGTTTTCAAAAGATAGACAAAGGAAATAAAAGGCTAGCTTTGTTTGGTTTATTAAATTTCAAGGGCTTTGTCCTTCTGTTTAAAAATGCATGTTCTCACCAGTATGTTTATTAAAAGCGTTACTTTAAATTGCAGATTAAGCAAATGCGAATGCTCTTTGGTGGCTGTAGATTACTGACAGACAATTATATGCATTTTTTAAATGAAAAGATGGGGAAAGAATGGGACAGACTTGCAGAATGGTGGTTCTAAAAGCTGCTGCTGGTTTGTGTAAAACCCCAAACCAGAATGAACCATAGGACAGTCAAATGTCCAGTCACGCAGATGCAGTATTTCCAGGGTCATTTTAGGCTTTGACTTCTTAAGTCTTAAAATGATGCCCAGAATCAAAGAGTAAAGATGCATAAACAGCCCCTACCACCACATTTAGTTCAATGCTTACTTGACAGCCTCTTAGCAGATTTAAGAAGGGGTGGGGAACCTTCCAGAGCAAATGGCTGCTTGCTAGCTAACTTGAAAAATGCACTTGTTTCAGTACAGAAATAACAAATCTGTTTCTGATTCCAGACATTATTTTCCAAATGCTGCCAAGAAAAGAATCTGAGGAATTCTTTTACATACACAACATACAAGAGACAACTGGAAAGAGGCCTGTGATCTGTTCCAGGGTAGAAGATGAAGAAGGCAAGAGTTGAGCTTCTAGTCTCAACTGTCCTCACAGGGGCAGAAGCGCATGCTTGAAATTGTTCATAGCTGTAATCTCCAACATAATTCTCTGCTATTATTAGACAACCTAAAGGCTTTCCTAAATTTGTAACTTGTGGAGCAGAAAAGGATATGACAGGACCCTATCATGCAGGCAGCTGGACTACACCCACTCTACACAATTTACCACTTTTCTGCTCCATGAAATTAGATTTCTTGATAGGCACTGAGAAAGGGGAAGAATCCAGTTCAACACCAAACTCAGGTTTGAATCCCATTGGAGAAGATGTAGGACCAGGTTCAAAGCCAACATTAAATTCAGCAATTTAGGTCAGTGACACTAAAGAAACACATTGAACAGGTGCAAGTAGATATATCAATACTTTCTGTATTAAAAGCAACATTTAAAAAATAGTATCTTGCTTTTAAAACTCATTTACACAGAGGTAAACCAGGTGCTGTCAAATTGATTCTGACTCATAGTGACACGATGTGTTTCAGAGCAGAACTGCATTCCATACGGTTTTCATGATACGATATTTCAGAAGTAGATTGTCAGGCCTTTCTTCAGAGATGCCTCTGGGTGGGTTTGAACTGCCAACCTTTTGGTTAGTAGCCTATCACTTAACTGTCTGCGCTACTCAAGTATCTCCTTTAAAATTTTCAAAATTATGTAATGATCCAACCAATGATTTTAAATAATTTTGAAAATTTTAAAGGAGCTATGTGAGTAGTGCATGCATCACTTCTGTTACGTTAAAAATTTGAAGAATTAGAACAGACTCCACTTTGAAGGAAGAGGGAAAGGCGGAGAGTCCTGAAAGACTGAGTCGTCTAACAGACCGAGCTAGCTAATGCAACTGTTCAAATTTTGACTCACACTGAGTTTACTGCAGTGAGCTAGCTCCGCTTTGTTTTCTGTTTTTCCCCTTCTCAGCAGGATAAGAGTTCATAAACGAAACTGGATCATTTATAGGAAATAAAAAGGCAAAATCTTCTTTTGCATGATTGACCAAATTGTATACATTTCAACTACGTACAAACTTGTCTTAAACTTGCATTGCCTTAAGTGTCAAATGCATTCTCAAAGAAGCTATGTTGGACGGTCATTCTTCCAGCTCTGTTAACCATCCTCCTATAATGGTATCCTCAATCAACGTGACTCTACCTACGTGTAATCCACTGTAATGGGTTGCACAGTGTCCGCCGCAAATTCACACCTACCAGGAACCTTAGACTGTGACCTTATTTGGAAATAAGCTCTTTGCAGATGTAATGAGCTAACATGAGATCACACTGGATCAGGGTGGGCCCTAAATCCAGCGACATATATCTTTATAAGAAGGCTAAGTGAAGACACACTCACAGACACAGACATACACACAGACACAGACACACACACACATAGACACACACACACACACACAGGAAGAAGGTTGTCAGAAGGTGAAGGCAAAGACTGGAGCTATACGCCACAAGCCAAGGAACGCTTAGGCTACCAGAAGCTAGAAGACGCAAGGGAGGGAGCATGGCCAATACCTTGATTTTAGACTTCTAGCCTTCACACTGTGAGAGAATAAAATTTTATTGTTCTAAGCCACCCAGTTTGTGGCAATTTGTCACAGCAGCTCTAGGAAACTAGTACATGCTTGTATGTTAACCAGTACCAGTCTGCTAATACTTTGCTACCAGGTCTACGTCAAGATTAATACAGGAAACCAGATTAAATGTTTAAGGACTTCCGTAGCTGTCTGACATTGCCGTGGTATAATACAAGCATGTATTAGTCTCTGAAGGATTGAAAATTAAAAAATAAAAGTCTTTACCACAGTTAGAGAAGCACTGCAACGACGATTAATATTTATGAAGTAGAAGATGATTACTATAATTAAGAAATTTGCATTCTGAATCATCTCAGAGAAAATTATGCTCCATATGATTTTAGGGGTACAAATACTTTATTTTAATTTATTTGAATAATCTGTGAATGGTACACTATATACACATGGTAGCTTCTTATTAATAAAGTTATTTGATTAGCCCAAAAGTCACTTCCCAGACCATGATAGGTCATGGATTACACAATGAAGGAGTAACACACCATGCCCTTGTTAACCACAGGGACCTTGACAGAATTTTAGAGAACATCTTCCTAGATGTTGCTCATACAAAACGCACTTGGATGGAGTGGATTTATCTGAGCTACTTCAACGGCAACAGCAAGGAGTGATTGCACTACATGATCTATTATAACTGACAGTAATGGCAAAGAAGACATCTCTCTTCAAAACAGGCACTTTTTCTAGCACTAAATCAATAAAAAGCTGAGTAGACATGACTTCAGAAAAAAATACAGTCTAAATGGAGAGAGGTAAATCCTGCATAAATGTGGGGGGTTGTCAGATTTCAATTTTTTTTCCCAGCAATTAAAAGAAACACATAGGAACATGATTTAAACCAAAAGAGAGGCAATCACATTTTCTTCTGTGTCAATACTAGTCATAACCACAGACTCAGCTTCTGCATACATGGTAGCTTCTTAGTAATAGCCACAAAAACAGGCCAATTAATAAAAGTCTCTGAAAAGGCTCAAACGGAGGGAAACAAACACAGCAAGAACTCAAAGTATCAGCAAATAGCTCTTAATGTTCCTGCATTTAATCTTCATCGCCATTACTTTTTCATGGGTTTGCATAAATACATGGCACAAAGGGCAACCTAAGAATCACATTATTGTAAATCAAGAGGCTATAAATCACAGGAAGACAGCAAAATGTCAAATGTTTGTCCTGGCTACTGGGAAATCAGAAAGTGAGCTTAAAAACTGTGCTATTGTGGATTTCTGATGAGAATACAGGCTTAGGCGTCAAAGTATCCAACCGTCATCACATACATACACTTGACTTTTTAAAATTTCCTAAATTACCATGGAAACTAAGAGGCCATGAAATTGATAGATTCGTTAATAAAATGAATTGCTGTTATGGGAATGGGTGGAAGCAAATAAGTTGAACTTTGTAGAAGTCATAGCCTAGAAAAAAAACAAACCCACGCCGTCAAGATACCCTAGAACAACCCCACAAATGTACCCAATTAAAAACCCTAAATCTTCAGCTATAATTGTATCATAATGACTTCAACTGTGGAAACTACAGAACCCTGGCGGTGCAGTGGTTAAGAGCTTGGCTGTTAACCAAAAGTTCAGCAGTTCAAATCCACCAGCTGCTCCTTGGAAATCCTGTGGGGCAGTTGGAATTGACTCGATGGCAACAGGTTTTTTGGTTTGGTAGAAACTACAAGTAGGTTAGCATCCACCCTCATGAGGTAATACTGAATTTCAATTCTTCATAGTTAAACTTTTTTTAAGAAAAAAAAATTTTTTTTTTAAACCTAGCCATGAGAGCTAATAACGCCTTTCATCTAAAATTATTTTTCGGAAATATTCAAATTCATTTCAGCCCTACAGAACTCTTTAAAAATCTAAATACATATTCTCTATAGTAAGAATTTGGAGCTCTGGTGGTGCAGTGGTTATGGGCTCAATTGCTAACCAAAAGGTTGATAGTTCGAATCCCCCAGCAGCTCGTTGGAAACCCTATGGGCCAGTTCTCCTCTGTTGTATAGGGTCGCTATGAGTCAGAATCGATTTGATGGCAACGCGTTTGTTTTTACCTTATAGTAAGAATTAATTATACGCTTAAGGAGAGATAAAGGATGTTCTTTTTTGTCCTTGCTGCCTCAATTTTATCAAATACATCTTGAGTATCTATTATATAAAGTATCATTGTTATTAGGTATTACATAAAGTATAAACAAGTAAATAGTCTATAAAGTATAAACAAATATCCCAAACTCAAAGTTTAATATCAAAAACTTTAAGGTTTTTTAAGACATAATATTAGGATTAAAACTACAATGGCTGAGACTACAGCACCCATGTCTATACCTCATTAACACACTTGAAGGACAAAAGAGCAATCCGCAAAGCAAGCAAGCTAGGGCCACTTTATTTCCAAAAATTGAAAAGCTGTCAAGAATTTCACATCAACACAATGACATACGCTGAAAAATATGAACAAAACAGTCCACTTCTGTTTCAAGGAAATTCATAACTCCCCTTCCAACAATCTCATAGACAAACATACTTTCAAATACCTAAATTAATTACATTATATCAAGAATTGGAGAAATACAAAGTTAAAGAAAAAAAAATGCCTAGAAAGAGAAAATTACTCCCCAGCTGATCAAGGAATCACCACATATACTCATACATTCACCATTTTATTGTACTCAGAGGTACTATAATCCGTATGTAACTAGAATGTACAGAAATATGCTCTATAGTAAGTCTATAGCAAAATTAATTTCATTCCTGAATTCACACATTAAGGCTCAAAACAAGGGAATCCTTTCCTCTCCCTTTCCACTCACTCTAAACCTTTATAAGAACAACTCGTTACGTGAAAACTTCTCTAATGGGACCCATTCTATGACTGTAAACAATTCCTATATTGAGTTTATTTAAAAACCTCCTCTGATTCTTAACTTTTCATTACTTTTGTCTATGACAAAACACACTCAAACTCAGAAATATTCTTTTTTATCTAAAAGAGAATTCCATCTCCCCAGCAGGAGGTCTTTCTTCCTGTTTGCAACAAAAAGAACAATGACTTTTTCACTTTCATACTTAACAAAACTCCATCAAACTTTGATTTTAATACAACTAGTGCTGTGATTTAGACTCTGATGCTCCATGACAACTTTTTTAACTATAACTTTACCACCCAGTGGACCCAAAGCCCCCTCACCTTTCAGGCAGAACATTCTGCAGCAGTTCCATGGAGGGGCTAGCGCTCTGTGGTCTTAGTGGAGCCTGCAGTGCTAGGCACAGCTGTTTCCCAGCCCACCTCCTCAGCACTGGCTGCCAGAGTGCGGGGCAGGCAGCCAGAGCCTGTTATGACAGGAAGCCACGGCCCAATCCCTGCTCTCTGGGCTGTGCTGCTGACACCTCCCTATCTCTCATACGTTTTTCCACACCACAAAATCAGCCCAGGATCTTCTTGTAAAGGGAGGGGAGCAGGGATTGAGCAGTCACTGGTGAGGGAGGCCAGGGCAGAAGAGCCCAAGGGCAAGCCCATTTGTTGATGCTCATCTATCAGCACTTCCCATTGCAGCAGATGTGGCCCTCAGGTGGTCAACAACACAAAAAGGAAATCCCTTGATTCAGTCCAAGTGTTTGCTATTAATTATGACTACTATTCTTTGACTTCATCACTCCATTTCTGCCTGCACTCTTTTTCTTTTTTTGGATATGGAACAACCCATATACTAGTACATGAGTAACAGGAAATACTATAATGTGAAACTTGTCACATAATTGTCCGAGGCTATAAAAGTATCAGTGAATACATGTCAAAGTGTTCGTAACAGGGATGCATAAACAGTAAGTGCTATCTAAGTGCTGACTATCATCTATCATCACTATTATTACTATCACCGTTAATAAACATGAGTGTTAGGATAAAAATGTGAAAAGTGACACACTTCTGTGGAATTGCCACTTTTCAGACAGGGAAACAAAAAAGATTAATATAGTTAAGGCGGAATCAGAGCTAGTGGATTTCTAACTCTACTGCAGCCATGTCACCTTATTAGCCCCGCTCCACCGGAAAGCTACCATCACTCTGACAAGCTCGGGGCTACTTTACCAGAGGCTCTTCAGCTCTGCTGGAAAAGTGAAAAGGGGAATTTGATGACAGATCTGAAGAGACACGGTTTACGAACACTGCCTCGGGAGCAGCTTGCTTGAAAGCACCCTCTGAACCACGAGTGGCCTGAGGTCCTTCCCCATACAGACTCAGGAGTCTCCTGGCTGCAGGAAGTGGCCATTGTTCACGATGCCTGTGACTGTTTGCAGGTCTTCCTTTTGACTTCACAGGATGCAGGAAACTGACTCACAGAACCAATCTGTCTATCTGTCTATGTCCTGGGGTGCTTGCTGCAGCCCTTGCTGCACCATTTGGATGCTCTAGATTCTTTTAGCTTTCAATATATGGTTCAGCATATCCTAGTTGGGTTTCTGCCCCTCATTTTCCTGTATCACCAGCAGCACCTGGTTAATAATTTGCCTACTATGAGGAAGCCAGTGTACTTAGTTGCTATGATCACAAAGAGACATAAGAAGAGGTCCCTAGCCGGAAGCTACTTGGGTTGGAAAAAACTTGCATGTGGGATAAACATAACTCTTAGAACAGAACTGGAAGGAACTCTACCCTTCATCTCCCTGGGCTGTACAAACGATTAATGCACTAGGCTGCAAACCAAGTGGTTGGATATTCAAATCTATCCAGAGGCACCTTGGAAGAAAGGCCTGGTGATCTACTTCCAAAATGTCAGCCACTGAAATCCCTATGGAACACAGTTTTACTCAGACACACATGAGGTCACCATGAGTCAGAATCTATCTGACAGCATCTGTGTTTTGGGGAGCGGGGGGCCGCTCAGAGAGATGCGATGATTTTTCAACTAACTAGGAGCAGTGCCAAGATCAACACTGGATCACTTAACTCAGCCTTTCTGTCTCATCCAGTGACCATCTTCACGCATGTCAGAGTCATTCTCTGTCCTCTTCTATCTTGAATGGTATTCCTTGTAATTTATGAATTGCAAAAGTATTCCTGAAACTATTCTTGTGGGTTAGATTCAACTTTTTAAATTGCACACAGAGAGAAATTCTATCTTGGAGACTGAAAACTTTGGAACTTAGCCTGGTACAGGGGGTCTGTGGTGGTTGTACATATTTAATAGCGCTCTACGAATACTCACAATTTAAACCTCTTTACATTGGAATGACTTTATATGCTCAAAAGAACACTGGAATGGAAAGTAAAGAGAACCCCATTCCAGCCACATCTATATCAGTATCTATTTCTTAGAGAACTTTACAGGTAATGAACTTCTGTAGCAGTTCACTACCTGTAAATGTGGGGACTAAATTTACTATAAGACTTTATCCCATTCCATTAATTTTCTGGTATGACTATACCTGTGTATGTGTGTGTGTTAGTGTTTTGTTAGGCGCATTACATCAGGTCTCAGGAAAACAACCTTTGCCCTCTCATGGTTTAGTTCAAGAGGCAGGTGGGTGAATAACCAACTATAATTTAGCATGATAAGTATTAGCATAGGAGAATACACAAAATTAATAATAATCAATGACAGTTTCTTGCTTATTACCATCTAATTAAACTACTCCTGCTAACTAGGTTAAAACATTTCTAATTTAACAAGGAAAGAATTATGGGAGAAGGGAAATGAATTTTTTTTTCCTTTTAAGATTACCTTCAATTTATGTTTACATGAGCTTAAAACCTGTTTTTTCCATCCTCCTCTTCTTACTGCGAAGCCCTGGTGGCACAGTGGTTAAGAGCTTGGCTGCTAATCAAAAAGTCGGCAGTTTGAATCCATCAGCTGCTCCTTGGAAACCCTATGGGGCAGCTCTACTCTGTCCTGTAGGGTTGCTATGAGTCAGAATCCACTCGATGGCAGTGTGTTTGGTTTGGGTTTGGTTTCTTCTTACTGTGGCTAAACTATTACCGGAAAATCTTCCTATAATATAGCACTCCTAAACAGCACAAATATTGACTTCTGTTAAATCAGAGAAATTATAGGTATTATGATCTGAAAAATTTACAGCATTTAATTCAAGCAACAGACCTGGAATGGATTTTTATTAATATTAAACATAAAATTATCATTTAAAATGTTCCTTGCTTTTGGCTGTGGAACAACTGTCATTTTATGTGCGAGAAAACAAAAAAAGACACAATGTTCAAACTAGGAAAAATAACAATCCATTAAAATTATTATTATTTGCCAACAATGACCATTGCTACTGATGATAAATAAATACCTAGGGAGCCTGTAGGCCCACAATGATGCACAAGCTTAGAATTTACAGCCCTCTGGATATGACGAAGGCCTTGCCTTTGCCAACCATGGCCTTAGGGCGGCAACCTCTTTTCTCCCCTGTAAGATTACAACATCCAGCATCATATTAAAGTTTAACAGTTATTATCTCTGCAAGAGGGAGTGGTAGACACAAATATAGCCAAAAATTTTCAGATACTTATGCCTTCCAAACCACTCCATGTTACTTCACTTGTGTTATTATTTATTTTTTTTTAAGTTTCAATTAAATAGTGGGGACAAGGGTAAATTGAGAAATAATTTTCATACAAAATTAGTAAGCCCAGCTGGAC
Source organism: Loxodonta africana (assembly GCF_030014295.1). Classification (NCBI taxonomy): domain Eukaryota; kingdom Metazoa; phylum Chordata; class Mammalia; order Proboscidea; family Elephantidae; genus Loxodonta; species Loxodonta africana. The sequence goes on from NC_087342.1 coordinate 206,406,157, forward strand.
TCAAAATTCTACTTTGTTCCTGGTCAAAACACAAAACAAAATTAGACCAGAAGAACAGGCAAACAATATCTTCTCCCTCTGTATTCTGACTCCTACTCTTAAAAAACTCTTAGCAGATAAAAATGGAAAACCCCTTCTCCATATCCATTGGAAGATTTGGTACCCACATGACTAGCAAAGTATTAATTACGGCAACAATGTTGTTGCTGTGTGTCGTCGGTTCCCACTCAGAGTGACACTTTAGGACAGAGCAGACTTGTCACACAGGGTCTCTTATACTGTAAATCTTCATGGGAGCAAATCACCAGGTGTTTTCTCCTGAGGAACCACTGATAGTTTCAAACTGCCAACCTCAATGGAGAGCTTAACCATTGCACCACCAGAGCTCCTTGAGGCAACAATGCAATGCGTATTTTCATACCTCCATCTATAGGCAAGCATCTCAGTGCTTTAGAAGTCAAAGGAGACTGAAGGCATATTCTCAACCATCAGTGCTCTCCATTTCCCCCTATACTGCCAGAGACTCAAGATGCTGAAACCCTCTGTTACTTTTTTAAATTAGAATTACCAAGTGTGGTGTAGTAAGTAACTATAATATGGCCCTTCTAGCCATGGTCTTGTGGCTCTCACAAAATGACTGGATGAGAATATGCAAATAAGGTGTTTATGGCCCACCAAGGGGATTGGACAGCCTGCTAACAATGCAAATAAGGTGCATGGAACCCTTGTGGGGGTCGGACCAAGTAAATAAGGCATATGGAACGCTAACAAGGTGATTGGTTAGTTTTGCCATCCTGCTGGGCTTAAAATGAGCCAATCCCTGAGGCTAGGAGAAGGGATCTCACTATCATCAAGAACAGGAGCCAGGAGCAAGCAGAACATGTCCTTTGGACCCAGGGTCCCTGCACTGAGAACCTCCTAGAGCCAGGTGACAGAGAGAGCTGTAACACTGTAGGCGGCAACAACATGTAATACTGGTGGGAGACAGTGTGGTGGGCTTCCCCACTTCACTCCATGAAGTGGCTACGGTGAGCTTCTCCGCCCACGAAGTGAGGAGGCTACAGTGATCTTCCCAGTCCACAAAGCAAGAGAGCTCTTGTTGGAGTCTAGTGCCCAGTTCGGCTACCTCTGTGGTCAGCACTGTTTCATTATAGGGAAAGCCAGAACCCAGGTCTTTGATCTGGACACCTCCTCCTCCCAGTATCATCTGACCCTGTATCCTGTTTGATTTTTCTGCACTCTGGAGCAAGGCCTGACCTACGTGACACTAGGGGAATCCTTCACCCTTTTTGTAGTCACTTTATTCTTAGGAATTGCCCGAATCCTGGCTCTTTAAAGATTCAAGCTATGTTGTGTTGGACACGAACCACCTCTGCAGTTTCAAGCCAAGGGGCAAATATCTTACCGGGGTTCTCCAGTGGCTTCTGGCCTCAGGAAGCTTGGTTCACAGCACTGTATTTCCCTCCTGCATCATGGGAGTTCTGTTCCAATCGGTCATTTTTAAATATGCTCTCTTGACCAGTTCTTAAGGTCATTTCATTCCTGCCCCCCCATGTCAAATTTCTTCATAGCCACGTCTAGACTTCTTGATATCACAACCAAGAAAGTAATTTTCATTTGGCTCTGTATGAAATTTGTCTTTAATATCATGGCATCCTAACTCTCCTAACACCCAAAAGACTAGACTTTAAAAAAATATATATATTTATTTTAGAGTTCCTGAGCCCTTCTGGTTCCATCTTCTCAGGAAATGTAATAATGAGTTTCTAAGCTGACGTGGGCTTTGGGCTTAGATAACTTTTTGTAGCTGCTCCTGGTCTCTCCTGGATGTGGAGGGGTGTGTGGACTACTATTGTCATCCACTTGACTACAATCCGTAACTGCGCCCATTTCCTTAGAGGCACATTAACACCTCATAAGCACCAACACCAAAAAGGAGACTTTACTGTTTAACCTTGCTCCATTCACCAAGCTCTAAAGTAGCTCCAGAAGGTAGTGGCTCTAGCTAAGAACACTCCTCCGTACCTTTATACTAGAACACTCCTTTGTACCTTTGTAGTAGATACTTTTCTCTCTCTAAATTTGACTCTTAATCCATCTTTGGAGCCCTGGTGGCACAGTAGTTAAGAGCTCGGCTGCTAACCAAAAGGCTGGCAGTTTGAATCCACCAGCTGCTCCTTGGAAACCCTGTGGGACAGATCTACTGTGTCCTATAAGGTCGCTATGAGTCAGAATTGACTTGATAGCAACAGGTTTTTAATCCGTCTTCATACCTGCTACATCTTTCCAAACTAGTGTCAACTGTTCCATTCTCTTCCTTAAAAAAGGAATCATTTCCATTTATGTAAAAAACACAAGGTAAAGAATAAATAAATCCCAAACTTCTGATCTAGGACCCAATTCTTTTTTCAAAATTTCTGGATATACCTCCTTAAGCGCCCCATCAGCAGGCTTTGTCCCATATCCCATATGGTCTCATGCCTCCACTGTCTTTGCTCAGGATGTTATGTCTTTTGTCTGGAATGCAACTCCTCCCTCAACTCCACAGCCTGCGTTTTTACTTCTCTATAGTCTTTTTGACCATGCCCCTTTCCCTCTGCAGAATCAACCTCTTCCACTATGGCACTTTCTTTATGCAGTATCATAGTGTCACAATTCTGTCTGCCTACCTAAAATGAGAGTTCCTCAAAGCAGACTTGCTCATTCACCCTTGACTTCTGATGCCTTGTGAGTACCTGAAACATAATAGGTGATTTAATGTTTTTACCATAAACACAGAGCCCTGGTGGTGCAGTGGTTAAGAGCTCAGGCTGCTAACCAAAAGGTCGGCAGTTCAAATCCACCAGCTGCTCCTTGGAAACCCTATGGGGAAGTTCTACACTGTCCTATAGGGTCCCTATGAGTCGGAATCAACTCGAAGGCAACAGGTATCATAAACATATAAAACCTGAATTATTATTATTTTTTTAATAGCTCACCTCAAATCAAATAGTTTGTGGAAAATACATGAAACCATAGACAAGATATATATCTATAGCATGATTCCTACAAAAAGTCATAAAATTATTTGACACATTTCTTAAAATTAAGCAAATGAACACTATTTTCCATATATAAAAGTATACTGATACTTATTAAATAGTAGTCAATTATCATTAATATTTATTATTATTTATTAAATTAAATTTCTATGAATTTTCATTCCCTTGAAGATTAATAGTTCTCATTTTCAAACATGGAAACACAGACACTGTTCTCTCAGCTGGCAAGTTCACCAGGGCAAACTTGAAAATAAGTTTTTCCAACTCTTGCTCAGCCTGAATTAAATGCCTGAAGGATGAGAGAAGTCAAAAAGTAAAGAAAAAAAAGTTTTTCTGGAAGTATCCATAAAAGAATGTTGATGTCAGTAAGTCCAGCTGGAGGGAGGATACTAAAAGATTTCATAACAGTGACCCCAAATTCCCTTTTGTAGTGGACCTGCAATGAAATATATTATAGGAGAGAAAAACAGAAACACTACAGCCTAAATTCTATACTCTTCAAGCTCTGCCACTGTTAAAAAAAAAAAAAAAATAGCAGGCCTAATATAGGTGTATTTTGGAGGGTCTAGGCTAAAGGGCGTACAAATATTCTCAAAGGTACAGAATCATGTCCTTTCATGCTTGTGTATTTCATCAATGTACTCCTTCAGGGACTAACTCCCAAAATACACATATCAGTGACAACCTCCTAAAAAAGACCTAAAATTAAACACGTCATTTGTATCATTTTTTCTAAAGTATCTGCGTAATCTGAGGAAGTCAAAACAGTAACCAACCTTGGACAACAGAAACAGGTGCAACTCTTCTGCCCACAAAACCACTGCCCTAAACCTTTTTAAAGAGAACTCAGTCTACAAATCAGTCATTCAGGTCCATGAACCAGCAACCACAGGAACCACAAGCTCCACCACAATTTATTTGCTAATAAAACATATGCCCATAACCAGAAAGAGTAATCAGGCTATAACCACTTCTAATCACCAAGGAAAAAGATAAAAATTCAGAGAGATATATGCCAAGTTAAAATCCCCAGAATTCTGACAATTCTGCATAGATGACATAACACGTTACTGAGTCAACTACTTAAGGCTTACGAACTTAAAATATTTAATTTTGAAACCAACTATGTAATTGGAAAACTCAAAGCACTGTAAAGAGTTACAAAATTTCTATAAAAAGGCAGTTTAATTCTGAACTCACCACATTCTCCAACTTTTGACCCACTTACACCTCGGTGGCAAGGCTTAAAGGAAGTAAGTAATCATTTCCCTTTCAACTGCCAAGACTTCTGAGTGGTCAGGCAGCTTGAAACTTCAGGAATAGTGAGTTATTTCAGGACCCATAGGATTTACAAGGATAATGGTTTGAGGAAACCACAGCATTTAGGCTCCCTCAGTCTCTTCTTTGGAGTTTAAAAATAAGCAAGAAAACGATTCTTCAAATTGGCAGACCAATTTCCAAGGTGGAGTCTTGCCATGGTCATGGTAATCACAGTGTTACATGAACCACATAGTTCAGGGATCCCACAAAAACAGCTCTTTTCTGATCCTTCTCTTTGATCATTACAAACAGAGCTGAACCTTGCCTTTTTTATTTTTGTTTTACTTCTCTTTCTTTCTTTTTTCCAGCTTAACCTCAGCAAAGTTTTAAGTTCTAATAGAAGTAACCTACAATCCTGTTAACAGTAATGGCTGGGATTTACTTGGTGTTCTATTTTTACTTAATGCATCTCTGCCAATTCCTCTATTAACTATAATAAATCTAGGGCCGCTCAAGGGGAAAAAAAAGTTATATGTCAAAAATAGAATACTAAGTTTAAAGTTTTAAAATGCACTTAATTCTTGTGAGGCAGGTGTGCTTTTGACAGCTCTATCAAAAAAAAAATTTTTTTTTTTTTTATCATGTTATCTGGATGTCTCTAGGGACTTCAGTTCATACAAAAGAAAGGCTGTAGCCCAGGGCCCTTGGGGTTTGTTTTTTTCCTTTAATTCTTTGAAAGCCCCATGAATTTTGTTTTGTGCATGGAGGAAAAGGGACTTCAGACAGCTTGCTTTCAGGGTTGATGTTCTCTCTCTTTTGCCTTTGCCATCGTCAGTAAGTTGCCTATCTTCTCCACATCTACTTAGAACACTTTCTGTGAGATACAGAGGGAATAAAAAGCTTCCAAAACCTGCTCGGGAAGGTCAGGAAAGGAATCTGTCGCTTGACCTTCACAGGGCAGTCAGGAATGTCAAAATTAAAGAAACTAATAGAAAGGAACACACTCTCAACACCATTTAAGAGAGGAGAAAGGTATTTAAGAGCCTAGTCCAGCTCGGCCACTGCTGGCTGTGTGGTCTTGAGGACAAGCTAAATCATCTCTGAATTTTCAGCTTCTTATCTGTCAAGCAAGGGATCAGAGGAGGTTATCTCTGAGGTTCCTTCCAGCCCTAACATGTCAGCCTTGTTTCTAAGGCAACTGTACTTGCCCGCGATACCACTTGGATCTCGTCATACTTCCAATTTAGAGACTATAAACCAATATTGACTAAAATGCTCTCAATGGCACCAAGAGAGGAAAATATGTGGTCATTGCTTCTGTAAGGTCTCTAATTACTAAAGTTGGTTTCTCTAATCAGGTATACACAAAATAGTCACAATTCTTTAAATTTTCATTTCATAAAAAAAAAATTGGAAAATCTTTAAAATCATTATCATCTCAGAGATTCTACAACCAAAACACAGGATACCAAAAACAATGAGTACTGAAAGATTTTGATATCAGAAGTTATTACCTTATATCAACAATGATGCTTAAGTTTGGTGAATGGGAGAAAGGTAACAATGATTTTTGAAACTGTTATTTTTCTTAATAGAAAAGAATGTCTTCCTGGCGCATTGTGGTCTTTTAAAGAATCTTCTATATGCGATCAAGCTGACAACAATTTGAAAGATTAGATAGGGAGCTTAGGGGACAGTTGAGTTTATGTTAATAGGTGACAGATAATTTAGAAAAGGAGAGGGAAAATGGTTGCATAACTTGAAGAATGTAATCAATGCCACTGAACTGTACATGTAGAAATTGGTGTGTTGTGCTATTTATATTTTCAACAATTAAAAAAAAGAAATTGTTACTTTTCTCTGAGTCTCATCTCTTGAATCACACAAAAATAAATTTTAGAAATGCTTACTTTCAATTGTATTCAAACATTTTTTGTAGCTTCCTATGTCTAAAAGTATTCACTGAACCACTGCTGTGAGCCTGGGATACAAACGGGATGATGGCATTTCAACACAGACTGTTGTTAAAAAAAAAGGCCAGGTTAATTCTGAATATTGGGCATTAGTGGTTTTTAAGAAATTCAGAAAAGGGCAAAGACTTGGATCCTCTTTTTTAGTCACATTTTATATAACCAAAAACCAACCAAACCTATTGCCATTGAGTTGATTCCGACTCATAGTGGCCCTATAGGACAGAGTAGAACTGCCCCCATGGGGTTTCCAAGGAGTGGCTGGTGGATTTAACTGCTGACCTTTTGATTAGTAGCTGAGCTCTTTACCACAGAGCCACCAAGGCTTCACGTTTTATATAATGCCGATTTATGTTAATGTGGATCAAAGGTCATTTAAAGTGTTTAGCCAAATATACTTAATAGAGTAGAACTGGTTTCAGATAATAGAAATACACCTTCCCTTCTCCATTTCTTGACTTTTTTAATAAGCAAATGATATGAAATTGAAGACCTGGGGAACCAATTTCAACCATATGAAAAATGAGTAAATATATTTGGTGTTCAAATAAAAGATGAGGAGAAGAGAAGGAAGTGAAAAGACAGGGAGTAAGAACTCAAAACGTTACTCAAGAAAGTGGTTAATGGTGAGATCAAAGCTTAACAGCTATACTTGGTTACCAAGTGAAACAATGCAGCAGACGGCAATCTTACATGAAAATTCAGAGTGACTTAGTAGATGTGTTCAAAATTTAATGTTTACAAAAGGACTGAGATGCCCAAATTAGGTCACAATTCCATAGCATTAATGCAAACATGTCCTTTTCTCTGTGATACTAAAAAGAAAAGTCCACAAAAGATAAACATGTAAAAAACATATTTACATATTACACTAAAATCCCATTTATCAAAAGAGCACATTTCTGACAAACTCAACCACTCAAAACATGGCCAAGAAGCAAGAGACCAAAATGGCCTCTGACGAGATGGCATCACTCACAGTTTTGTGGATCTCAAGTTTGAGGATCTCACTAATCAGGATCTCATTCATCTTCTGATGAATAATGCTGTAATAAACTGCCCAGACCCAGAACTCAAGGTACCAAATTAGAAACATGCAATCAAAGAGTGGTGAAGATTATAATAGACAGGCATGTGTATACCAGTGAAAGGCTCACAGCCTTACAGTACAAGTAGAATAAGGGAAAGTTTTCAAAAACAGTCACCAAAAGTTAAAGAACATGGTAGTGGAGATCCATCTGATGCCAGTGCAAAGTCATATGAATCTCGATGGTCACCTGGGTGTCACCAGATTACTATAGTGTTCATTTACTATTCACAGTGACACCAAGGCATCAAAAAGAGCTTAAATTGTGCTCTGCCTATTGAACAGACGTGTTGTATAGTTCATGGAACGGGTGTTGAACGAAGTCCCAAGAAGTGGACTGAAATCCAGTCTCTAATACTTATGTGAAGCCAATCTCTATCTGGCTTCAGGAAACTCACTTGCCCTTCAGGGACTGCTTTCTCACCACCTGTCTGGCCCACCTCACAGGACTGTCACAAAGAGGAAATGAGCCCACACATGTTTCAGTGCTGTGTAAACCGAGACCTACAAACAGACTCTACCTGTAGAGTATACTTTAGAAAGATGCTCATAAAGAGATATTTTGAACCGTTTTAGAATTCTGACAGATGAGTAAGGCAAACTCGTATTATGTGCAAATACAAATAAACGAAAGGAATATTCTTCCACATTTTATAAAAGCTAACACGTTGTCTATCTTATCACAATTTAGCAAAGTATCTCTCACCAATGATCAGTTTTTTTACAATAACTTCATGTTGGAAAAAAAAATGCTGCTTTTCTTCCAGCCCAAACAGGACCTCCAGTATATATAGGCTGGAGGACAACAAGTAAAGTTAAATGGACTAAATTCCTCAACTAATTTTCCCCAGTGGGGAATGGACATTAGGCCAATAAGCATAGTGACAGAAAAATCTACAGGAATAAGGCAGAATTGGTTAGACACTGCCATTCATGAGCTTTCCCTGGGGCTGGTCAGCAGGTGCACCTAATCAAACAGAGTGCATTAGCAGGCTCTGCGCGCTGTCCTCCAGCAGGGACAAGACGCACCCTGGCCATCGCTCAGCCCTGCCTGCCATTTTCAAGCCCTGCCCCTGATACACTGACACACTCCAGGGGAAGGGCTGCAGAGGGAACTCACACTTACTATTGTGAATGAATGCTTGCTTAGGTGCTCACAGTTGAAAGTCAATTCTCAGGACAGATGATTTTCTGAGATGCACCACTCATCCACACTGCATCTCAAGATACTCCTGGTATGTGTGGCCTTTCTATAACACCTAGATGATAGTGGGCTGCCCATAAAGTTCCATCATAGTTTATAACTGCTCTTAAATATTGTGTAAGAGCTAACTGGTAGACAGGCAAAATAAAACCTTACCAAAAGTAAGGAGTCTCTGGGTGGTGTAAATAGTTAAGCACTCAGCTGCTAACTGAAAGGCTGGCAGTTTGAGTCCACCCAGAGACGCCTTGGTAGAAAGGCCTGGCAATCTACTTCTGAAAAATTAGCTATTGAAAACCCTACGGAGGACAGTTCTACTCTGGCACACATGGAGTTACCATGAGTCAGAATTGACTCAACAGAATCTGGTTTGGTAAAAGTAAAGTCTATTTAAAGCACCATTTTTCCAGCTGAAGGCTGTGACCTAATTAAAAAAAAAAGGGTCATAAAATCAATTTAGTAGGTCAGGACTGAAATTTTTTGTTAAATACAATAGGGTAGGATAAATGAAATAAGAAAATAGAGTACCACATGTAGACATACAGTAAGGGTAAGCAGTTTCACAAAGCTTTTGTTTCATAAATATGTGTGCATATACACACACACATACATACATGCAAGGTGTGAACTAGGACCCAGTGTAAGCGGTACTTATTCCTCTGGACATAGGCAAAACATCTGAAAGTCACTGACTTAAAACTAACTATAACTGAACTTCTCAGGCACTGAGAAACCCAAAACTTTTATACCATAGTTCCACTGTAGAAGATTCTTTCCACCATTTCAAAAAAGCATTTACTGTAGAGAAACCCAGCTTGATTTACTCAGAAAGTAGGGGAAAATTTACTAAGTAGGTTTTTATTCAGACATTTACTAGTTGGAGCTGGAATCATAACCTTCAGTGTTTCTAAAGTCAGTTCCATAACCCTTCCCTACTTATGACATAAAAATGCAGATCAATGGAATAAATCAAAGCATACTCAGTGTGTGGTATACAACCAAGGTCTGATGTTCCAAAGGAATGTGGAAGGAGAGAAACCCCAACCTCTTCAGCTTTGTAAAGCTTCTGTAGCCCACAATACCCCAAATGAGGTAAGAGTTCTCAAAAATTGCTTGTAAATCAAATAGAACCCAGATTCTTGGGAGAGAACAGCATTCAGCCATTCACACTTTGAGGACAAAGGATTGGAGTTGGAAAGCTAACAAGGACGAAAGTAACAGATCTTTTAGTAGTAGGAATAAAGTGTGTTGATACACTCAGCTATAAAATTATTCTAAGGTTGAAATCAAATTTCTTTTTCCAGGAAGTGAAAAAGCACTCTCTGTACTTTCTATTGGCAAAAAAAAAAAAAGTAAATAAATTACTAGGCAAGATGACCACAGGAACCAAGCCAAGCTTACCAGCTGCAACCGCCCACCAAGGTAAATTCACAAATTGTCTTTTGTATGCTTTGTAAATGAATCCCCAACCAATCAAGACTTAAGCAACACACACCTGTGCTCAAGTAGGAATTCTAGCTTATCTCAAAATGTAATCCAGAAACACCAGAAACCCAGTTTCTACTTTAGCTGAGGTGTTTCTAGTTACAAAGCAAGTGACTCTCAGGGAACAGAGAGGCAAGGAAATAAATAAAATATATTTATTCTCACTTCCTCTTTGAAAAGACAAAAATCAAATAATAATTTATTGAAATCTGCTCGTGCCTTTTACTTATAAATGGGTTTTCCACAGAGAACGGTAAATATGTATTTAACCTAAACCTGACTGTCTACTGGAAACCCTGGTGGTGTAGTGGTTAAGAGCTACGGCTGCTAACCAAAAGGTTGGCAGTTCGAATCCACCCACCAGGCACTCCTTAGAAACCCTATGAGGCAATTCTACTCTGTCCTTTAGGGTCACTGAGTCGGAATCGGTTCGGTTTGTCTCCTTGTACCACTGAAGTTATTTTAACCAATGAGTGAATGGATTAGCCTGTAGCCTTGGTCCACACCTTTTCAATCACGTGCAGACATTTTAAGCTATGTCTTAAAAGCAAACAAATCTAAAATGCTGCAAGCATTTTAATGGAGTATTTTATTAAGTACTTTATAGTTTTTTTTTTTTTTTATCATCCAAGCAGCATATTCAGAAACCTGACTGAATTCCAATAAACTACTATTTATTGATTAAGGGAGTGGGATCAAAAAACCGTTAGCAAAGGGGAGGCAGAATAGAGAGGTATGGAGACTCCATCTTTCCTCTCCTTATATTTTAAACCCTCCTCTTCCCTGCAGTCTACTGCCACCTTCTTCCATTCATTACCACCCTCAAGACAGCTTATTTCCAAATCAGGAAAGAACAAAAAATGAGTCTCCCTTTGAATTGGGTTGAATAGTGTCCCCCCCAAAATCCACATTTGCCTGGAACCTCAGAATGTGACCTAATTTGGAAATAGGGTCCTTGCAGATGTCATCAAATTAAGATGAAGTCATACCGGATTAGGGTGAGTCCTAATCAACTATTGGTGTCCTTATAAAGGGAGGCAAATTTGGACATGAACATACACAGAGAGAAGACGATGGGAGGACGCACAGGGAGAACACCATATGTCAATGGAGGCAGAGGTTGGAGAGATGTGTCTACAAGCCAAGGACCACAGGGGAAGGAAGAGACATCAGAAGCTAGGAAGAGACAAGGAAGGATTAACCATCAGAAGCTAGGAAGAGACAAAGAAGGATCCTCCCCTAGAGACTTCAAAGAGAACACGGCCCTACCAACACCTTGATTTTGAACTCCCAGACTCCAGAACTATGAGAGAATAAACATCTGTTGTTTTAAGTCCCCCAGTTTGTCAATCCTAATTATAATTAGTGCATACTCCTGGGAAGGCCCTGCAGACCCATTCTCTACAGGTTACCTCACAATTTAAGCCATTTTCACCTTGAAAGGCTCGCTCCTTGGGGTAGCTCTTCCAAAGGGCTGTTTTATCCCAAGTCACCCTGAACAGTAGGAACTCTCAAAACAAGAACACACAACATGTGCCTGAACCCTAGGAGTCAGACTAGTAAAGTGGTGGTGGGACAAGTATCAGCTGGGAAATGCGGCGAACAAATCTTCTCAGGGGATTGGTTCAGAAAACTGTATGGTGAGCCACGTGCTTACCATTTATCATGCATATTCAGATATCCAAAATGTTATTCACCCACCATAGCAATGGGTCTAGCAGAAATTAAATAGATAACTGTTAATGTCTATGATGACTGTGGCGTCCCTGGATGGTACAGACAGCTAATGTGCTAGGCTACTAACCGAAAGGTTGGCAGTTCAAGTCTACCCAGAGGTGTCATGGAAGAAATGTCTGGTGATCACTTCTGAAAAACCACTCATTGAAAACCCCACCAAGCACAGTTCTACAAGTTCACACATACAGTCACTATGAGTTGGAATCAACCCAGGGCAACTGATTTGGTTTTGGTTTTTATGGTGACTGGTCGGTGATCAAATGTCAATAATGAAATTATATGGGATACCTTTAGATGCTGAATTTGGGTGTACAAAGGCTGAAGAGAGGCACACCACAGAGACATCACAGCAACAAGCTTCAGGCTCCATTTGCTTCACACCATGTACGTTTGTGTCTATGAACAGTATGTGAGAGACGGTTGATTATACACGTTTCCCAGTCACATTTATTAAGATAGCAATCAGTATACACCAGACGAAAAAACCAAACCCAGTGCCGTCGAGTTGATTCAGACTCACGGCAACCCTATAGGACAGAGTAGAACTGCCCCATAGAGTTTCCAAGGAGTACCTGGTGGATTCGAACTGCCGACCCTTTGGTTAGCAGCTGTAGCACTTAACCACTACGCCACCAGGGTTTCCTCACTATATACATCATCTTTAAATAGGAAGCTGAGAAATCTAAGGTAAAGGCTATCCCCATTTTATGAAACTAGAAAAAATATAACTTTGAAAATCACAGCTGCTGTCACTACAGGAACAAGTAATTATTCAGCTGTGATTTCCCTTAGTAAAGCTAGCTTAACATAAAAATCCTTAGTTCCATAACTGTTTTTCCACGTGCCTATATAAATACCTAAACCAGCACTTGGTTTTTTTCCACCTACTATAAATCCTCTGGAAACCCTGGTGGTGTAGTGGTTAAGAGCTACAGATGCTAACCAAAAGGTCAGCAGTTCGAAACCACCAGGAGCTCCTTGGAAACTCTATGGGGCAGCTCTACTCTGTCCTACAGGGTGACTATGAGTTGGAACTGACTTGACGGCAAAAGGTTTTTTTTTTTTTTAAATAAACCCTTTGGAGCCCTGGTAGTGCAATGATTAAGCATTCAGCCACTCCTTGGAAACCCTATGGGGCAGTTCTACTTTCTCCTGTAGGGTCACTATGAGTCAGAATCAACCCAATGGCAATGGGGCTTTCGTTTATAAACCCTCTACCACTCGTCTGTCAGTCTGTCATCCTATGGTGGTTTACATGTTGCTATGATACTGGAAGCTCTGTCATCAGTACTTCAAATACCAGCAGAGTCACCCACGGTGGACAGGTTTCAATAGAGCTTCCAGACTGCACAAAGTAGGAAGAAGGACATGGTGATCAACTTCTAAAAAAAAAGATATATATATATATATATACATTATTCCCCCCCATTGACTAATATATATACATATTAGCCAGTGAAAACCTTATAAATAACAGCAGAACATTGCCTGATACACTGCTGGAAGATGAGCCCCTCTGGTTGCAAGGCATCAAAATATGACTGCGGAACGATAGACTTTAGTCATGTGGATGGAGTAAACCTTTCGAGACCTTCATTTGCTGATCTGGCGTGACTGAAAATGAGAAGAAACAGCTGCAAACATTCATTAATAATTGGAACATGGAATGTACAAAGTACGAATCTAGGAAAATTGGAAGTCATCCAAAATGAAATGCAATGCATAAAGATCAATATCCTAGTCATTAGTGAGCTGAAATGGACTGGTACTGGCCATTTTGAATTGGACAATCATATGGTCTACTATACTGGGGATGACAGACTGAACAAGAATGGCACTGTATCCATTGTCAGAGAACATTTCAAGATCTAGCCTGAAAAACAGTGCTGTCAGTGATAGGATAACAACAACATGCCTACAAGGGAGACCAGGTGATATGACTCTTATTCAAATCTACACACCAACCACTAAGGCCCAAGATGAAGAAACTGAAGATTTTTGCCAACTTCTGCAGTCTGAAATTGATCGAACATGCAATCCAGATGCATTGATGATTGGAATGTGAAAGCAGGAAACAAGGAGGAAGGATCAGTAGCTGGAAAAATATAGACTTGGTAACAGAAACAATGCCGGATAGAATTTTTCGAGACCAGTGACTTATTCATCGCAACTACCATTTTTTTTTTTTTTTTAACAACATAAATGGCGACTATACACGTGGACCTTGCCGGATGGAATACACAGGAATAAAATCAATTATATAAGCTCAATATTATCAGTCAGAACAAGGTCAGGGGCTGACTGAGGAACAGAGCATAAATTGCTCATATGCAAGTTCAAGTTGAAGCTGAAGAAAATTAAAACAAGCCCATGAGAGCTAAAGTATGACCTTGAGTATATCCCACCTTAATTTAGAGACTGTGTCAAGAATAGATTTGACGCATTCAACACTAATGACCGAAGACCAGACAAGTTGTGGGATGACATTAAGGACATCATATGTGAAGAAAGCAAAAGGTTATTAAAAAGACAGAAAAGAAAGAAAAGACCAAAATGGATGTCAGAAGAGACTCCGAAACAGAGTAGCTCTTGAACTTAGAGTAGCTAAAACAAAAGGAAGAAATGATGAAGTAAAAGTACTGAATGGAAGATTTCAAAGAGCTGTTGGAGAAGACAAAGTAAAGTATTACAATGAAATGTGCAAAGACCTAGAGTTAGAAAACCAAAAGGAAAGAACACACTCAGCACCTCTCAAGCTGAAAGAACTGAAAAAATTCAAGCCTTGAGTTGCAATACTGAAGGACTCTATGGGCAAAATACTGAACAGCACAAGAAATATCAAAAGAAGATGGAAGGAATACACAGAGTCACTGTACCCAAAAGAATTGGTCAACGTTCAACCATTTCAGGAGGCAGCATATGATTAAGAATCAATGGTATTGAAGGAAGAAGTCCAAGCTGCATTGAATGAACTGGTAGAAAACAAGGCTCCAGGAGTTGACAGAAGAGCAACTGAGATGTTTCAACAAACAGATGCAGCACTGGAAATGCTCACTTGTCTATGCTAAGAAATTTTGAAGACAGCTACCAGGCCAATCGACTGGAAGAGATCCACATTTCTGCCCATTCCAAAGAAAGATGATCCAACAGAATGCAGAAATTATTGAACAATATCATTTATATCACATGCAAGTAAGATTTTGCGGAAGATAAGTCAAAAACGGTTGCAGCAGTACATCGACAAGCAACTGTCAGAAATTCAAGCTGGATTCAGAAGAGGGTGTGGAGCAAGGAATATCATTGCTGATGTTAGATGGATCCTGGCTGAAAGCAAAGAATACCAGAAGGATGTTTACCTGTGTTTTATTGACTATGCAAAGGCATCTGACTGTGTGGATCATAACAAATTATGGATAACATTGCATAGAATGGGAATTCCGGGACACTTAATTGTACTCATGAAGAACCTGTACATAGACTGAGAGGCAATCATTTGAACAGAGCAAGGGGATGCTGTGTGGTTTAAAATCAAGAAAAGTGTTCATCAGGGCTGTATCCTTTCACTATACTTATTCAATCTGTACGCTGAGCAAATAATATGAGAAACTGGACTATATGAAGAAGAACGTTGCATCAGTATTTGTGGAAGATTCATTAACAACCTGCAATGTGCAGATGACACAACTTTGCTTGCTGAAAGCAAAGAGAACTTGAAGTACTTACCGATGAAGATCAAGGACTACAACCTTCAGTACAGATTACACCTTAACATAAAGAAAACAAAAATCCTCACAACAGGATCAATAAGCAACATCATGATAAACAGAGCAAAAAATCGAAGTCATCAAGCATTTCATTTTACTCAGATCAACAAACAATGTTCATGGAAACGGCAGTTGAGAAATCAAAAGACGTTTAACTGTTTAATGAGAAACTAATTTCTTCTGCACAATTTCACCTAAACCACAACAAAAAATAAAATTACAACCAAGAAAGAAAGAAATCGAATGACATATTGAATTGGGCAAATCTGCTGCTGCAAAAAAGAGAAAATCTTTTTAAAATATTAAAAAGCAAAGATGTCACTTTGAGGACTAAGGTGTGCCTCACCCAAGCCATGGTTATTTCGATTGCCTCATATGCATGCAAAAGTTGGACAATGAATAAGGAAGACCAAAGAAGAGCTGATGCCTTTGAATTATGGTGTTGGCAAAGAATACTGAATATACCATAAACTGCCAAAAGAACGAACAATTATGCCTTGGAAGAAGTACAACCAGAATGCTTCATAGAAGTGAGGATGGCGAGACTTCATCACACGTACTTTGGGCATGTTATCAGGAGGGACCAGTCCCTGGAGGATGACATCAAGCTTGGTCAAGCAGGGGGTCAGTGATAAAGAGTAAGATACTCAAGAGATGACTGACACTGTGGCTGCAACAATGGGCTCAAACATACCAACAACTGTGAGGATGACGCAAGACTGGGCAGTGTTTCGTTCTGTTGTATATAGGGTCGCTATGAGTTGAAACTGACTGGACGACACCTAACAACAACCATAAACCCTAGGTGACCTGGCTCTAGTCTCTAATGCTCTAATCCATCCTGCATACCATTATCAGAGCAGTTTTCCTTCAACATTGCTCTGACCATGTATTCACACAACAAGTATTTAATTACTATCTGCAAAGTCCAAGATGCTAGATGAGACACAGGCTAGACTTCAAAGAGTTCAAATCCAGGAGAGGTACAAAGCACATACTCAGATATCCTCAAAGTGGAATGTTGTTGTTGGGTGCCTTCGAGTTGGTTCCGACTCCTAGCAGAGTATTTGCCCTTAAGCCAATAGTTACTAAGTCTAAGACCCCCAAATGCCCTCCTAGGTGCTTCCAATGTCATCTCCCCTTTTCAGGAATTACCCTTGGTTTCCCGCCTTTACTAAGTCTAAGACCCCCAAATGCCCTCCTAGGTGCTTCCAATGTCATCTCCCCTTTTCAGGAATTACCCTCAGTTTCCCGCCTTGTTACATCTAAGTTTCTCTGCTGGGTTTTCAGTTCTCCATAAAGATCTGACACTTTCTTGCTTTTCAAACCAACATCCTTTTTTCACTGAGCACTTAAGATATGCAAATAACTTATTTTTTTTATCCCTTTTTAGATACCAAGCCCATCTTGTTTGAAACTGTAAAGCACCACATGAATGTGAGTTTCTAGGGCTCTGGATCCCATCTCTAAGCATTTTATTCCCATTCTGCCCATCAAGTACTACTCATTCTTCATGCCCTAACACAGGATCTACCTTCTCCACCAAGCTTTTGTCTTAACTTTGCTAACCTTTCCTGATCTTCCTCATCTCCAACCCATATAGCACCTCTTCTTTGTGCCATAGACTTCAGTACCTCAGAGTATCTCCTATCATTTCATGGCTTGTGCTTCTTCTGTAAACCTAATAATGCTTAGCACACTGCCAGACACTGGGGGGCAGACAATATTTTACAAGTTCACTCATACTAAATGAGTTAATTCATATAAAGTATTATTAACAGTGTCTAGCCATGGTAACTGCTCTTTAAATGTTGGATGTTTAAACTTTCAGGTTGGTTAAATGATTTAGATATAAGTTTCAATTTACTATGCTAATCATTTCAAGATTTGCCATAAAAACCAAACTATAAATTCCTGAAAGGATAAGATAAAGGAAAGTGACAGCTTCAAATGAGTTGCCTAGGTTATAGGAAGACTCCAAAACACTTACTTCCATACTGAAGACTCTATAGAAGAGTATATTTTATACTATGACAAAACACATTTTTGTCTCAACTGACTATGGAAAGTAAAGAGATTGTCAACATTATTAAATAAAACCAGGTAAAATTTGTAGGCTGTTATGGTGTCTACAGAACATTTTAATATATGCTTCATTTGTTCAATAAATAAATTGTACCTAGTACTTATATGAGGAGCCCTGGTGCTGCAGTGTTTAAGCACTCAGATGCTAACCGAAACGTTGGCAATTTGAACTCACCATCTACTCCGCAGGGGAAAAATGTGGCAGTCTGCTTCTGAAAAAATTTATAGCCTTGGAAAACCTATGTGGCAGTTCTACTCTATCCTATAGGGTTGCTATGAATTAGAATTTGACTCGATGGCAATGGGATTTTGGGTTTTTTTTTAGTACTGATATATATGGTATATAGATATTATCACACTTTACAGATACGAAAATTATAGCTCAAAGGGGTCAAGTCACTTTTCCCAGGCCACACAACTAGCAAGTGGCAGTAGCGAAACATCCAGATTTCCTGATCCTGGTCTAGTGCTCTTTCTTCCATTTGTTCATTTACTCACTCTTTCAACTAAAATTTATTGCACACCTTAATATGTAGCAGGTACTGCTGTTGTAGTTGGGGAAACATCAGTTGTGAAAACAGACAGAAATCTCTGTCTGCTCTCTCGGAGTTTATATTTTAGTTGAATATGATAGACAACACCTCAAATAAGTACATAAAATATATAGAATATTGCATGGTCATAAGTGCTTTGGAGGAAAACAAGAGATGGGGGTAAACGTCAGGACGAAGATAAATACGACAATTTTAAATTGGGTTACTGAGATGACGGAAAAGAGGAGGCGGAGGCACAGAGGGGAGTTCCAGGCAGAGGAGACGTGCAGGCCAAAGTGCACCGCATGTTCTAGAAACTGCAAAGAGCCTAGTGTGAATGCAAAGGAGAGTGAGGGGGAGGCATAGGTGAGTAGGTCAGAGAGGTAATGGGGGTGGGGGGCGCTTTACAGAACACTGTGAAGACTTTAGCTATGACTCTGTCTGAGATGGAATGCCACTGAAGGGTTGTAAGCAGTGAAGTTGTATGACCTGACTTATGTTTGATGTTTTATCAGATCACTTATGTGGATGTGTAGAAATTAGCCTGATGGGAAGCAAGGGGGAAAGCAGGGGAGCTGGTAAAGAAAAGACTGCAATAGCACCAAATTTTCTCTCCTTTTCAGGCATAGCACTATCATTTCCATGCCCCATCTCTGTCAACTTTACTAACAGTTAAAACAGCTATGATGAAATGTTTTACAAAATATTTTATACATAGGTAGCCTGAGTGGAGAAACAAGCAACAGTAGACTAACATAAAAACTGCTCCCACAAACTGAACCCTTTCTTTTTCTACATACAAAAAAGTTCAGAACTGGGAGCACCTGTAAGACTACATTCATCAGTGTAATTAGCAAAGGAAGCACACAGCACTACCCACCTACAACCTCCATGCTTTAAGCCAAATTCAGAAAGTATTTATTTGGCACATTCACCATGTGCAAACAGCACCATTAACCATGTCCCAGATGAGTTATGTTCAGTTATTGAGCACTTAGCCCTGGGGGTGAAAAAGATAAATAAAACTTGGTCTCTGTCCTAAAAGAGTTCACAGCCTAGTTCAAGACACAGACAAGTAAACAAATAAGTATAATCCGGAATATGATGAATGCAATTACAGAAGTATGTAGAAGGTAGAGAAGTAACACAGAGAAGGGAGTTATCACCTCTGCCCTTCGGGGATTAGGGAAGCCTTCACAGAGTTTTAAAGTGAGTCTGGAAGGTTAAGTAGCAGCCCAGCAGAGGGAATAGGAAGTGCAGAGCTCTGGAGTTGTGGAAGTGCAATGAGTCCGTCTGCTATTCTTTGGAGCTAAAGGAGTGAGAAGACACGAGGCATCAGACCATGCTACGTGATGTGGACTTCATTCTGTAGGCAATGGGGAGTCACAGAAGAGTGACTCAATTATGTTTGTATTTTGGGGAGATCAGCCTGATAACAGTGTTGACTCAAGGAGGAGCCAAAGATGGCCAAGAAGAGGGAGAAGACTGTTCAGAAGTCCAGGTAAGAGCTGATGAAGGCCTGAGCAATGAGGATGGACTGGAGGGTAGACAAGAGGGTACAGATGCAACAGACATTTGGAGATAAAATTGACAATAGTTGGAGTTCACTGAAGTATTTGATAGAAAAAAAAAAGACTCTAATTTGATAGAAAATACTGTTCTTTTTTTAAAAAAGCCCTGAAGTCACCTGGGGCTATAACACATCCTGTAATAACTGTGGAGGCAGTGGTGGTTGAGGGGCAGAATTCTTGCCTTCCACGCAGGAGACCCAGATTCAATTCCCGGCCCGTTCACCTCATGTGCAGCCACCGCCTGCCTGTCAGCGGGGGCTTGTGGGTTGCTGTGATGCTGAATGGGTTTCAGCGGAGTTTCCAGGCTAAAACAGACGAGGAAGGAAGGCCTGGCAATACTTAAAACATCAGACCCCAAAAACCCTATGGATCACAATGGTCCAATCTGCAACTCATCATGACGTGATGGCACAGGACCGGGCAGTATTAGTTCTATTGTGCATAGGGTCTATATGGGTCAGGGCAGACACTAACAACAACATAACAACTGCAAGAGGTTTATAAAAATTAACCGTATTTAATGGGCAGGACTTTAAAGTTATAAAAAATTAATATCGTTTTAAAAGAAGAACTTAAAAAAAGTTTTCATAACTCAGCAAAGATATTTCAATGGAAAAGAACAGATGTTACTCATTTCCAAAAACCTAACGCTAATAATAATTATTTCTTTCTTTACTCTAGGAGTCCCTAGGGGTACAAATGCTTAATGCTAACCAAAAAGTTGGAGGTTCAAGTTCACCCAGAGGCACACTGCAAAAAAGGACTGGCAATCTACTTCTGAAAAACCAGACGTTGAAAACCTAATGGAACACAGTTCTACTCTGACACACACACAGGTCAACTTGAGTCGGAATTGACTTTAAGACAACTGTTTTTTCCTTCGCTGTAAGATATTTCTAGTAATCTAAATAGGTATCTAATTTTCAAAACAAATTCATAAACCTTTACAAATAAATAAAGAGTATTAGACAAAATATTATTTCAATAGATCTTCATAAATTTAATCAGCAAAATAGCACTTTTGTGCCAAAGAAAAAACCAAGGCAGTAGGATAACAGAGTCCCAGTTTCAAAAGAAAAAGCAATCAAAGGTCAATGAAGGGCAGTCTCAATGAACCAGATAAAACATTAAGTGGCACTCACTCTCTGTCTCTTTCACAGAATGTCAACTTCAGTAGGAAGCAAGAAGAAAAACATCACATTCACTGCACTGAGAATATTCTTTTTGTCCTCTTATTAAGATACTAGAAAAAGCTTCACTTAGCTATCTTTCCTATGTACAGTAAGTGACCCACAAAATATATATGACTTATTCATCTAGTTTAACTCTGAAATTTGAGGTGCTACTTTGACAATATTTGCCCTAATTTTTTTAGGCTTCCTTAATGCCATGAAAAAAATGATTCTTAAGACCTGTACTTTTAAAGATTTTATTATCAAAAATAAATCACAGCTGTGTCCACAGAAACAGGACCTTGACCTTGCTGCTTGTGGTCTTCCATGCCAGTTTTCTCCATTGTAACATCTGAAGTCACTACTAATTTAGTTATGTACAAGGATCCTGTTTTCCACAAATATTTTATTAGAGGGACAATGGAGATGAAATGACTTTAAATATAGAGCTAACTCCCACACTCAGGAATTGATTGTTTAGTGTACGGATTAGTCATTATTCTTGACAGCTAGACTAAGGCCATTCCTTGGCCATTTCGTAGTTCCTGAGAAGGGAGGGAACTGAAATTCAAATGACTCAAATTTAGTAATGCTACTAGTATTTACAACAAAGTTCAGAAGGAGAGAATGAAGTCATTGTTCAAAACAAGGCTGTGTGTGTGACAATTACCCTATCTGCCAAACTGCTAATACCAAAATCATCAATCATGCTCTACCCAGATGAAGAGAGAGCTGGGGACACAGCAAAGCACACTCTACTCAAAGAGAAGTCACCCCATTATTATCCCACCTCCTATGGCTTTATTTGACTAGAGAAGGGTAAGTGAGGAACATAGGGAAAATGCAGAATAAATACTGCTAGTCATTGGTTTCCTGAGAGAACAACTGCACAGTGCTGGACGAGAAGCACGCGCTCATTAAATAGTTTAATCCAATGCTAACAACAGCCAGAAGACGGTGTAAAACATGAAAATGTTCCAGATAAACTACCTGAAGGTATATATATATAAGACTTTCTAATCTAAGGCATTCATTTAACACTTTCCCGTGATTATCTTGCATTTTTAATTCCCACTTGAATGCCTTATCAACTGCTCCATTTAAGGATGAACTCTGTGAACTCAGGGCCTGTGTGTTGTATTTCTTTGCATCCTGTAGGTGTACCAAAACCTACTGCTGTCAAGTTGATTCCAGCTCACAGCTATTCTGTGGGACCGAGTACAGTTTCCAAGCCCTGTAGGGTTTCCAAGGCTGTAATCTTTACAGAAGCAGACTGGCACATCTTTCTCCCGAGAGGCAGCTGGTGGGTTTGAACTGCTGAACCTTTGGTTAGCCACCGAGCACATCAACCACTGTGCAACCAGCAGGACTCCTTCCTGCACACGGTACTCAGTAAGAATGCCCTCAATAAACGCTCTCACAACTCCACAAGAAAAGCTGCACTTTGTTTCATGCACAATGCACTCTGCTTTTTCACTATACGGGCATCTAATTAAATAGCTTGATTCACTGAATTTAATATTAAAGAAGATTCACACCCTTGATTTTTATGGATAATTAAGTCCAAATATCATCTGCTATTGCACTGGGTCATACCACACTAAGAATGTAAGGATTGATCATTGCTATTACCCAATTCATTTTTATCTTCCGGAGTACAAATGTCAACACGAGAGAGCTTTAGAACTTGTAATGCACTGTGTAACAAAAGAAGACATATGGGTGCTTACTTGTGATGTCTTTAGACATATCAATGTGTATATTCTAGTTACTTTTTAGGCTCAGGAAAAGTAGTCTACTTGCAAAGATGCACATTAGTAGCATCTAATCTTATAGTGATAACACAGTGGTTGCAACAATGGGATCAAGCATAATGACAATCACGAAGATGGCGCGGGACTAGGAAGCGTTTCGTTTTGTTGTACACAGGTTCAGTATGAGTGCTGGCACCAAGTGGACGGTACCTAATGACAACAATTTTATAAAAAGTTCCTCTAGAATGAAGAACACGGAGGTCACACAGTAACTCTGAGCCCAAGAGACAGAAAGGGCCACATGAACCAGAGACTTACATCATCCTGAGACCAGCAGAACTAGATGGTGCCCGGCCACAACCAATGACTGCCCTGACAGGGAGCACAACGGAGAACCCCTGAGGGAACAGGAGATCAGTGGGATGCAGACCCCAAATTCTCATAAAAAGACCAGACTTAATGGTCTGACTGAGACTAGAGAAATCCCAGCGATCATGGTCCCCAAACCTTCTGTTGGCCCAGGACAGGAACCATTCAGACATGGAAGGGACTGGACAATGGGTAGGTGAGAGATGCTGATGAAGAGTGAGCTACTTGTATCAGGTGGACACTTGAGACTGTATTGGCACCTCCTGTCTGGAGGGGAGATAGGAGGGTAGAGAGGGTTAGAAACTGGCAAAATTGTCACGAAAGGAGAGACTGGAATGGCTGACTCATTAGGGGGAGAGTAAGCGGGAGTACGGAGTAAGGTGTATATAAGCTTATATGTGACAGACTGACTTGATTTGTAAACGTTCACTTAAAGCTCAATAAAAATTAATAAAAAAAAAAAAAAAAGTTCCTCTAAAGAAATCTCAAACATTGTAATTTCATCCTTAGCTTCTTGAGTATAAGTGACAACATTATATCATAAAGCATAGGTTTTATATTGATAAATGACCATACAGGTAAACCCATTGCCACTGAATTAATTCCAACTCATATAGGACAGAGTAAAACTGCCCCATAGGGTTTCTTCCGGCCGCTGAGCAGCTAGTGGGTTTGGACCACAGACCTTTTAGTTAGAAGCAGAGCACTTCACCACTGAGCCACCAGAGCTCCTTTATCATAAGGGTAACCACTTAAAAACTTTATTTTGATGTAACTGATAAGCAATCAAGCACAGAAATTCACTATAAAAGGGATTTCTAAAACAGAACTTGAAAAAACATAAATATCTTTCATATAAGATATTATCCACCCTGACAGTAGAGATTCAGTGGGCAAACCAAGCAAAGCAAGGCACGCTGAGGACTGGGCAGTGAGCAGGCAGCCGTCTGGCCTGACAGCAGCTGCTGGATGGGAAGAAGGAAGCCAGGAAGCTGCAGAATGGGACTCCCTGCCAACCAGGGATTCCACTGGGGAGGAGGGGGACTGCTAATGCAAGGTTGACATGTTAAGGTACGGCTGTTCTTCCCCTAGCTGTCACTGCTTAATAGTAGTGTACAGGTGTGAGGAGGGAGGGAAGAGGGGAGAGGAGGGCTTAAGAAAACGGTGTAAACTAAGCCTCCACTTTGCCCAGTGTAAGATCGCTTGGGGCTTTCAAGGAAAGTACATTAGGATGCATATAGGGTCCGAGCAGACAGATATAAAAGGAAGATACTACGCAATCCCATCAGTGCCAATGTGTCTTCCAATGCATATTTATTATTTGCAACCAAACTCTAACATGGTCATTGGGTATTCTTAGCACTGAGAATTCCTGCTGGTAAAAACTTCAGTCCTGCATAATTTTTCCTAAAGATTTGTCCTCTTTTTATCTGTAACTGTAAACAAATGTCATTACTGTATTTCTCCAAAGGAAAGAATTATGTGGAATAAAGATAAACTGCTATAACATGCCTCAGAGACAGTATGTCAAAGTTGGGAGTCAACTTTCTTTTGAAAGGGAAATGTAAAAACTGAATAATGAATTTTTATCTGTAGGCATTTTTAGGAATGTCCCTAAGTCCATATGTCAAAAATGATAATATTATTCACACCCAATTATTTTCTAAGGACCATATAAACTTACACACTGTATTACGTCTCCATTTATCTTCATAAGGCTACTGTATCCCCTATTACATTAAGTGATAAAGGGCATAATCTTTTGTACTGTTACATAAACAAGTCCTCCCTTCCCTTTACAAGTCACCCGTCCCTTACAATGACTTCTTTATTTTCCACAGATCAAGTGTATAGTACTTGCTTTATTCAAACAAAACTAATACATACAAATTCAGTCTCTTTTAATGTCAATATAAAACATTTATAATAGAAATCATAAAGCCATAAATATGCTCATATGTACACAGTCTTGAAACAGGATGGCAGTTGATTTAAAGCAAAGCAAACCCTAAAAAGTAACCTTTGTCAAAGTCCAAAGGAATCAAAACTACACCCTCTTGTAACCACAACACTACTGTATCCACCCTTCAAACATTTTTGCTTCAAACATTACAACCCAACCATTTACTCAAACCACAGCTTATTCCTGATTTAGAAAAGTGAAGTTCACAGACTTACTAAACTATACAACTCCTGCCAGAAAGCACAAATGTCTTTTCTACGCCTGACATTCATATAGTATCTGAACTAAAAACCCATATTTTTGAACTTAGCATCAGCTGACCACTGTTGGCCACCTTCTTGACATAATAAACAACTGACATCTTCAAAGAGCATTAACTAATCCCTCTTTTGCCACAGTTTAATAGACAAGAACAAGTGGCTTAATACACATTAGCTATGAAGAAGGGCTGCCTTTAATTCTCAATCCATGGAATATATATCATTGGACCCATGTGCACATATTTAACTTGTTTCCTCACATTTCAGCAGGTTTGCTTCCCAAAGAGAGGGGAAAGTAGGTTCCTGAAAGATTCTAGTAAGGTTTCTCTTGGCTCGGGAGGAATGTGATAAACAGGGGAAAACACAATCACCAATCATGCGGAATGTCTGGACGAGGCTCCTTTGTAATCCTTAAAAAGTGCTCCCCTACTGAGCTTTGTCACTGCACCAAGTGGAGAGACCATTTTAGAGCCTAACAAGTCAGGCTCTACAGTAAACAGAGCTAAGAGGAAGCACTCAGAAATTCTCAATATAAAATAGGGGTGTGTTAAGAAATATGTTCCGCTCTCCCAGAGGACTGGGATTTTGCTTTACCTTGAGAAAGCAAAACATTTTAATCCTGAGAACAGAGACCAACACTGGTCTGAAAAGGAACTTGAAAGAAATCCAAAACTCCTTTGACCAAGATATCTAGGACAAGTTCCTCCCTTCTTCCTTTTCCTCAACGTCACCTCCCAATACCTGTTTAAGTCAACTGTTCCTGTAATCCATCAGTCTTCTTAGAAGGAAGATACAGGAAGACTATCCATGATTCCCAAAGTTTTCTCAGTGCCCCGTTTCAGAAAAGGGCTCCACGTCCTTGCCCCACATTCTTGTAAGAGCAGAAGACTCTATGATGGTGGCTTACCATTGAACTTCTCCTGAGTTACATGAAGGTGAGGATCCGAGGAGGAAAAGGAGAGTGCTGAGGGTAACAGCTATTTTATACTCCCTGGATACAAAGTCAAGCTGAACCTACTTGGGAGAGTATTTTTATTTTAGGCATATAAACAAATGAATGACGCTGAATTTTAGTAGCCAAAAAAGAAAGAAGAAAAAAAGAAAATCTGATTGGGGGCAAAAATCATGAATTGAAATCAGCAATACAAACAGGATCCAACATAATAAACTTTTTAAAATGTTTAAATTAAAAAAAAAATCAAGTCACCTTTTTTGGGCTGGGTTCTGTAAGTCCAGTTTTCATCATCGGCTTCCACCTGCTGCCCACAAATGGAGAGCTCTCCATCACTGCGAAACAACCTCTTTGTCTGCCGGGACAAGGAGGAGAAATTTATCCAGCTCACAGCGCGTGAGAGAGAGCCTGAATTTGACTTGAGTCTGAAGGAACCTGAAGAGCCTTCCTTTTTCATCTTCGTTCACATCGAAATCAACTATAGACAAAAGGACAGCCCAACAAACAAAACGCCTGGTTTCCTAACTTGTCCCCGAGTCCTTTCAGCAAGGCTGCTCCTTCCCACTTACGCAGACAATGCGGACAGACGGGCACGGCACTGTGCAAAAAGGTTTCTTCTCTGTCACCCAATTAAAACGAAAAGGGAAAGAAGGAATTAAGAAAAAAAAAATTCTTTTTTTTACCCTAGCCACATTGTAATATCTGGTTTCTAGGTCAAGGATTGCCACAAACAAAAGATCAAAACAAAAATAAATAAAAGTACAATTTTTAAGATGCAGCAGCGTGCTGATTTCAGAAACACTTACTAGGGCTTTGCACATAACAGCACCAAGGCACTCCGACTCTTTGGTGTGTACCTAGCACCCAGAAACGCAATCCTACTCTTTCCCCAGGCATCTTTCCTCACCAAGGGCAGAAAGCCAGCTGTCTGCTGGAGAAGGAAGTAACTCCTCACACTGGAGAAAAAGATCCAGCTTCAATCCAGGCACCCAGTTTAAAGTTCACCCACACACAGGTTACTGGGGAGAAATCAAAGCGTTCAGCTTCGCTGGTATCCTGGTATCCAGCACAGCGCAGAATCGTAAACCGCCCACTAGCCCTTGCTTCCCGTCTGCGAAGCGCTCGGGACCCACAGGAGGACTCCACAAACAATAAAACAGGCTGCGTGGCTATTGCCTGGATTACGGAGTAGGCACTCCTGTGAAAGACGATAGGCTTTCCTGACACTCCAGTCACCTCATTGGAGATAGAAAGCCCCGCCTCTCACAGTCAAAACTTGTGTGGCAGTTCAAACTTCTGAACTCCAGCAAAGACGGGGAAATACAAGTCTGTGCACAACACAGACTTCCGAAGGAAAAAAAAAAAAGAACCTGATTATTAATTATCAGACCACGTATTTTGAGAAGGGATTTTTAATAGTTTATAGATATATACACACGCAGCATTCATAGGTGGATTTAGGAATGATATAATCTAAGGAAATATACTTGCAAAGATAATAAAACTGAGCCAGCTACTGTAAAGGTAAAAAACGCCATTTTTTGCACCTGTATTGCCCCTCCTCCCTTTCACCAGCAGTCGGAGGGTGGGGCTGAAGACCCTCCTCTGCCTCCCCAATGGCAGTCTCGGAGGGTCATTCCTCTCTAGAGCTTTGAATGCTCCTCCTATCACTGAGAACCACCATCTGAGAGATGTACTAGCAGCAATTAGCCGCAGGGTCTAGCCCTTCTCCTCCCTTTCCAGCATGCCCTGAATCAAAACCAAAAAGCTGTTGCCATCAAGTTGAACCCACTGCTATCAAGTCGATTCCAACTCATAGCAACCCTATAGGACAGAATAGAATTGCCCCATAGGGTTTCAGGGAGTGACTGGTAGATTCAAAATGCTGACTTTTGGTTAGCTGTCGAGCTCTTAACCACTGCACCACCAGGGCTTCCAGTTAATGCTCTACCCAGGATGCATTAAATGGATGGAGGTTTGAGTCCACCCACAGGCACCTTGCAAGAAAGGCCTGGCAATCTGCTTCTGAAAAATCAGCTATTGAAAACCCTATGGAGCACTCTGACATACACGGGGTTGCTAGGAGTTGGAATCAACTTGGCCAAAACTGTTTTAGGGGTGTCAAAAGTCTCTGCAACTTCTCATTAATGAGACTGGGTCAGTATCCCCTCCCCCAAAGTGTTCATTCAGAGCAATGCTAACAAGCAACAAGTAGAGAACTAGGTCCATCTCACTTTCCTTTACTCAACACAGATCAAGTATATTAAAATTTTAAAACAGTAATAAAAAAACTTCGATTTGAAATTATAAAAGCAGGATTTTGCATCGTACATCTGTATATCTACCCCAATCCCTGAGATTTTAAGCAGAAGGCTCCATAAGCTCACCAGGACTAGAACGCATGCAGAAGGAAAACACAGCTCCCAGGAAGTGTTCCTGGGATGGAATCCTGCGTACTGGAGGGTGGGTCGTACTTCCATGGGAACACCACCGTGAACAGGCACTGGCACTGAGGGGGCAGCTACAAAACAGTCTACAGGTGGCACAGATATGGACTCAGTTTAAAAGCTAAAAGAGTCATCAAGAGATCATATAGTTCAAACCCCTCGATTTACTGGTGGAGAAATTTGGGCCCACGGAAGGTATGTGACATACCTAATGTCACACAGAAGAGTCAGTATCAAGGACCGTCATCTCGGACACCCTGGGTTCAAAGCTTCACCACTTATCAGTGACGTCAGCTACAACACCTAGCATGCTGGGCCTGTTCCTCTAGCATGCTGGGCCTGTTCCAGCTATTAAGATGGAATGATACCTCTACTCACTGTTATGTGGACAAAAATGATATGAATACGTAGAGTACTCATGGCTAAACGACAAATGCAAAACTCCTATGTATTCTTTCTGAATCAAAGACACTTTTGAGAATCTCAAAATACAAACTATAATTTAAAAAAAAAAAGACTATCTCCCCAGAAAATACATGAACACCTCAAATTCTGCTTGCCGTTTAAGAGGTTCACAGGGCCCCCTGACACATGGATCCATGGACTCCAAAGAATGAGCACAATTTTTCTCCTCCTGCTGTCTATACCCTGTCGAAGTATTTTTAATTTACAAACACCCAAGGTCTGTAATAAACCCTGTGCTATTCTTTATACACCAGAAGTTTCGCTGAACACTTTTTCCAACCTCCTTTTTTTGGACTTTGCTCACATTCAATAGCATAGATAAATTGGTGTCCTTAGTAAAACAGTATGTTTTCCTCTGGTTCTGTGTGTCCCTGCACACATCTGGGAAGAGCTGGTGGGAAGGCCTAGAGAGCTGTTTACTGCCAAGCAACTGGCCCATTCAGGGACTAGCCTCATGACTCACCCTCACAGTGAGTACACATCTATGCTACATTTCCGGAAACTGTGTTCCCATTCATCACACGACCTATGGATACGTTTGCACAACGACCAACTCTCCATCTACTAATTATTCCATGTTTCTCTTAGACTGGGCCTTGATTTTTAATATCTTCATTAATATAAAAGGTCAAATTAATGAATTACTTTTATAACTGAATGAGGGTTCCTCTATAGCCAAGATAGAACATAATGGTTTAAATTGGCTTGGAGGAAATATTTAGATTTTAACTCTCCATCTTAGATTTATACTCCAATTAGCTTAGACAATCCTAATGAGCTGCTTGAAGAGCTATTTCATTCATTCAAAGTATATTTATTTAGCACCTAGGATGAACCACGGATCCCTGGGTGGCACAAATGGTTAAGTGTTCAACTACAATCCAAAAGGTTGATGGTTCAAATCCACCCAGAGAAAGGCACCTCAAAAGACAGGCCTGGTACTCTGCTTCTGAAAGGTCACGGCCTTGAAAATCCTATGGATCAGTTCTACTCTGCACACATGGGGTTACTATGAGTTAAAATCAACTCGACGGCAACTAAGAACAACGATAACAGGATGAACCACACATTTTAATTATTTGGACTATCAAGCCAACAGCCACACAAATCTAACCATTTGAACATCAGCAAAATGAGTACTTTGGATGCGCTTCATATATATACTACAGTGAAACCTGTGAGAGACAGAACTTGACAGGACTACCTAGCTTTTCCGGGACTTGCAAGTTTTCTGCCTTTGACAGGGTGCAGTTTTACCACTTTTCTATCATTTGTTTTAGTGGAAAATATTTGCATTTTCCTTCTCTGACAAGTTTTCGCCTTACATGGGGCTCCAGCTTTCGAAGGTTTTACTATATTTCTAATCTCACAATAATCCCACAGTGGAAAATCCCTACTTTTAGAGAAAAATTCTGTCGTTCTAAATAAATTAAGCTATCTTCATCAAGTAATGAAACATTTTAATTTAACCATTTTCCCCAGGAAAATCTACACTAGAATACACTCTTCCCAGGCCCTTTAAGCAGACAGGTTGAGCAGATTTCATCGGCAGTCCTGACTGTGCAGAGATCTCCTGTCTCCCCCCTCGCTGTCAGGCTGTCACACTGAAACTTCTGCTGTCATTGCGTGTGCCAATAACTGCTCCCGCCCTACTATTCTGCCACTGCTGGGCTGCAGGCATCGGGAAATCAGATAAACAAGCCTGCTTAAATTATATGTTTCATGGGAGTCAGTGAGGACTCACAGAATGAAAAGGATAGCTTTATTAGACGGCCTTTGCCCCAGCTGCCTCTGGCCAGCACCCTTGTTCTTTTACTTAGGAGATGGAGCATAAGGGTTGAAATGGCTGGAGGATCTGCCTCTAGATAATGACCCCTTGGGTGGATCTACACCAGGTTTTATGATTTATTGCCTCTTTTAAATCAAGTTCTTTGCACGGAGGGTAGGGAGAACGTTATCCATCGCCACTGACAAAAAGATGGGAAATTTTTACATTATTTCCAGAATGATTTATGCTATACATTAAAGGAAAGTTAACTATAAAAACTAACAGGCATTGGGATATATTACTAAGGGAAGAGCTAGAATCGTCTTCCTTGGGAATTTGAGTCAAATACCCATAAGTTTGCAAAGATCTATTTTGTGTTTCTACTGAGAGACAAATGGATAGATTGAAATTATTCAGAAGGTCCTTTCCTTACTAGACCCAGAGATTTGCAAAGACACAGATTTTTATGTTTTAGCATATACCAGCATCATCAAGAAGGAGTTTAGCTCAAAGGAAAGTTTTTTGATTTAACAAAAAACCATTAAACTTGACAGGATATAGGATTAGACAAACAACCCCTCAACCCAACCAGGCCTGGAATCACTCTAATCACCATTTGTGTGAAATGCCAGCCAAAAGCAGGAACCGATTTCAAGTGCCATCAGTGGTTTAGCCTTAAATTCACAAGTACTGTCGCTTTTCATTTTCCTGTGTATCTTGTCTGCCCTGACTCCACCCTGTGAAACCTAGAAGGGGTTACTTGTTGCTGTCGAGTCAATTCCGACTCATAGTGACCCTATAGGACAGAGTAGAATTGCCCCACAGAATTTCCAAGGGGCACCTGGTGGATTCGAACTGCTGGCCTTTTTTGGCTAGCAGCAGTAGCTCTTAACTACTACTCCACCCGGGTTTCCAATAGAAGGGATTATAGGAGAACAGAATCCTGAAGTTAGAGTCAATGAATGGTGCTGTATTGTTAACACTGGTGGGCCTGGTTTGTTTGGTTGGTTGCGGGTACACAAACAGAAGGCTTATGAGCAGAGACAGAGTTGGGGAGAAAAACATAAACACTGCGTCCTGTCCTAAAGTTGCCCTGAGCAGGGTAGGAAGCAGTGAACTGTGCACCCTATCAGATTACCACATGAATTACCCAAACAACCCAGAGGGACCTTTAGCTTCTAGGACAGAGTACAGATGGTTTTCCAACTGTCATCTCCTGTGAATAATTTAAGAGTAGATTCAAATGGAAATCTTTCTATGAGGTAATTTGCACACACTAATAATGAAAGCTTATCTCAACATGTAAAAATAAATGGTATGAACCAGACATTTACAAATAAAAAAAAAGGTATTACCCCCAGGCCAACAGCAAGCAAACTCCTCACAGTACACTAAATCTTCCTTCCTTATCCACACCCCGCCCCCCAAAGGAATTAAACAACTGATTGTACTCAAGAAAGAAGTCATGGCAGACAAAACACAGCTAATTACCTATTCAGAGACTGTCCCATTTTTAGGGTTCCCCTCACATACCACTGCTTCAATATCTAAAAGAAATAAAAGCACTGCCTTTTCATAAAGCCTTGGCTTTAAAAGTCAGCATAGGTATCCTTCAGTGGAATTTATAATGTTGTTTCCTACCAACGGGAAGATTAAATTCAAACCTTTTGTATTGATGTATCAGCACAAGTCTAAATCCCACTTTTCAATGTCTTAATGTCTGAAAAGGGCTCCTGAACAGATCCAGCATCCTAGGCTTTAGCCCATTATTCCCAGGGGATCACTCGATACAGGAGCAATATGGCAGTGCATTATTATTTCAAACCCCCGAGGCTGAGCATACCAATGGGGATAAACTCTGTCTCTGGTACAGAAGCTGACATTGACAGAGACCATGGACTACCAGAGGCTTGGTAAGCAGTTTACAACCAGGAATGCTAGTTTTGTGCCACCCTTTACTAAGAAAAAGTCCCTATCCAAAGTATTCAGATGAGAAAACAAAACAAAAAAACCCCAAATCTGTTGCCTTGGAGTCGATTCCAACTCATGGCAACCCCATGTGTGTCAGAGTAGAACTGTGTTCCATAGGGTTTTCTTGATTGCCAGGCCTTTTTTTTCCACAGAGCTGCTGGGTGAGTTAGAACAGCCAACCTTTAGGTTAGTAGTCAAGCACAAACTGCACCATGAAGTGACCTCTTAATCAGATGAAAAGGTCCACTAAAACTGGGCGGTGACTGAGATTCTTGTGATATAAAAGAACCAAGGGTAAATTTATTCTAAAACCAAGGATGAACTTATTCTAAGATTGAAATCTAATTCCAAATTAAACTAGTTTTTTATTATTATTATTATTAATTATGCTCTATTCTTTGTACTTTTGATACCACTCCTATGGCATCTCCTGAAACAGTGGTAGTTTTTTTCCTACCTACTCAACCAGTCTTCGCAAACCCTATTATGCATACACATCATAGGAGAGCTTATTAAAATGTACAGTCTGATTCAGGTTGGAGGTAGGGAGCCCTGGTGGTGCAGTGGTTAAAGCGCTGGGCTGTTAACCGAAAGGTCTGCAGAATAAAGATGTGGCAGCCTGTTTCCATAAAGATTCACAGCCTTGGAGACCATATGAGGCAGTTTCTATTCTGTCCTATAGGATTGCTATGAATCGGAATCAACTTGAGGGCAACAGGTATAGCACTTTACATGCAATCAGCACTTAAGGAATGTTGGTTAAAAGAATGAACAATGGAACCACCTATTCATTTTCATGTTACCTCTTTTGTTTGATCTTAACATGCTTCAGGGCAAAGAGATAATAAGACCCTTCAATTCCTTATCTCTAGATACCAAAAAGCAAAAGTAAAATTTATAAACTGCCAAAAAAATCATCTAAATTAAAGGGTTAATAATAAAACTCCTTTATTCATATAGTTCTACTGCTTCACTTTCGGAACAAAGAGGATTATTAAGAGCTCAGCTGTATGCTCTTCTTAATTTGTTAGGACATCTCCACTGCTTCCATCCACCAATACTCCAGATTCAGGTGACCCACCCCAGAGCCAGGGCAACTCACAGTGAGCCGAGATCAGAACGGCGGATCACATTCTACCCGGTAATGCACACATACAGCCTGGGACTCTGGGTTCCACCAGGTGATCTATTTGCCCTGTGGCAGTGGAAATCTTTTTCATATCAGTTTTTCCCGGTAAATGTTTAAGACAGTTTTTTCACTCAACCTTAAGTGACCTTCCAAGAGGTTTTTTCTATTTAGCACTATCCTGAAAACTGTATTCACTACGGCTCTATAGAGCTCACTGATGACATCTGGCTTTTTAACATCAGTTCAGCCAACCTTTGTTGTGTTACCACTACATGCTACTCATTGCCATTGAGCTGTTTCTGACTCATAGTGACCCTAAATGCTTGTTAAATGTTGCTGATACCAGCAGTTACTCCAGTGAGCCACACAGATCTTACTTCTAACGATATGAGTAAGTGGAGCTGGGTATAAAGTAGCTAAGAATTTCTTAATCAGTGGTACTCAGTACACAAATTCAAGTACAGCTCAAAAAAAAAAAAAAAAAAAAAGAGAGAGAAATGGAAATAGGCATATTTAGGCTTAATGCAGTTCACCCCAGGCTATTTCACACCAGCTTGTGAGTCATCTCCAGAGAAGGAAAAGAGCCCAGATAAAAACGGATTGGTTCATTTATTGATCCCTGCTCAGATATCAGCCAGGCAGGCTGATTCAAAAGCACAAAAGATAGAGACCCTGTGCTAAACGAGTTTACATTTTACTGTACGAGACAGATACACAGGTGTTTTTAACATAATGCAAAAAAGAAAAGAAACAAGTAGATGTTTTTAGTCAAGCATCTGAGAAGGTTCTTCAGAATGAAAAATACTCCAAGCTGAGTTTTCTAGTAGTCAAGGGGGTTTGGTCAACCATTTGTGTCCTGGTAAACAGGCTCTCCAGGGTGGGGGACAAGGGTGGAAATACCACCTTGATTTGTAGCATTTGCCAATTTTCATGGTGTAAAGACTCCCACTACGGCCAATTTCAAGCTACCAACATTTTAACAACCAGCCTGTTAAAATCCTGAAAATTTAAGAACTGGCTCTCACAAGCCAGTACATGTTGGCCCCAGAACACCACTGAATTTTGATTAACACGATAATTGGGTAAAAACAACGATTTGGTTGAAAATTAATAGCCCATCATCACAATTTTTTTTTTTTTAACTTTAATATGGCCAGGAGAGAAACCTATTATTAGTAATGAAGGAAGAAACCTGTAAATGTTTCAATATAGAAAAAGAAGTCTTGGCAGATATGATAAAATTAAAGATTTTTTCCTGCTTTTTTTTTTTTAATTGTGCTTTAAGTGAAAGTTTACAAATCAAGTCACTCTCTCATACAAAAATGTATACGCACCTTGCTATGTACTCCTGGAAACCCTGGTGGAGCAGTGGTTAAGTGCTACAGCTGCTAACCAAGAGGTCAGCAGTTCGAATCTGCCAGGCGCTCCTTGGAAACTCTATGGGGCAGTTCTACTCTTTCCTATAGGGTCGCTTGAGTTGGAATTGACTTGACGGGAGTGGGTTTGGTTTTTTGGGTTTTATGTACTCCAAGCTGCTCTCCCCCTAATGAGATAGCATACTCCTCCTCTCCACCCTGTATTCCCCATGTCCATTCAACCAGCTCCTAGCCCCCCACCCCCCGCCTTCTCATCTCGCCTCCAAACAGGAGCTGCCCACATAGTCTCATGTGTCTACTTCAGCCAAGAAGCTCACTCCTCACCAGTATCATTTTCTGTCTTACGGTCCAGTCCAATCCCTGTCTGAAGAGTTGGCTTTGGGAATGGTTCCAGTCTTGGGCTAACAGAGGGTCCAGGGACCATAACCTCCAGGGGTCCCTCTAGTCTCAGTCAGACCATTAAAAGTCAGACCATTAAGTGTGGTGTTTTTTCAAGAATTTGAGGTCTGCATCTCACTGTTCTCCTGCTCCATCAGGGATTCTCTGTTGTGTTCCTTGTGAGGCAGTCATCAGTTATATCCGGTCACCATCTATTTCTTTCAGTCTCAGGCTGATGTCATCTCTGATTTATGTGGCCCTTTCTGTCTCCTGGGCTCATATTTACTTTGTGTCTTCGGTTTTCTTCATACTCCTTTGCTCCAGGTGGTTTGAGACCAATTGATGCACCATAGATATCCACTTGCTAGCGTTTAGACCCCAGACACCACTCACCAAAGTGAGATGCACGATGTTTTCTTAGTACATTTTGTTATACCAATTGACCTATAGGTCCCCTGAAACTATGGTCCACAGACCCCCATCCCTGCTACTCTGGCCTTCGAAACATTCAGCTGTATTCAGGAAACTTCTTTGCTTTTGGATTAGTCCAGTTGTTCTGACCTCTCCTATATTGTATGCTGTCTTTCCCTTCACCTAAAATAGTTCTTGTCTACTATCCAATTAGTGAATACTCCTTTCCCTCCCTCCCCACCCTCATAATCATCAAAGAATATTTTCTTCTGTGTTTAAACTTTTTCTGGAGTTCTTATAATAGTAGTCTTATACAATATTTGTCCTTTTGCAACTGACTAACTTCACTCAGCATAATGCCTTCCAGACTCCTCCATGTTATGAGATGTTTCACGGATTCATCGTTGTTCTTAATCATTGCATAGTATTCCATTGTGTGAATATACCATAATTCATTTATCCATTCATCCATTGATGGGCACATTGGTTGCTTCTATCTTTTTGCTATTGTAAACAGTGCTGCAATGAACGTGGGTATGCATGTATCTGTTCATGTGAGGGCTCTTATTTCTCAAGAATATATTCCAAGGAGTGGGACTGCTGGATCGTATGGTACTTCTATTTCTAGCTTTTTAAGGAAGTGCCAAATCGATTTCCAAAGTGGCTGTACCATTTTTCTTTCCTACCAGCAGTGTGTAAGTGTTTCAGTTTCTCCACAACCTCTCCAACATTTATTATTTTGCATTCTTTGGATTAATGCTAGCCTTGTTGGGATGAGACGGTATCTCAATGTGGTTTTGATTTGCATTTCTCTAATGGCTACTGATCATAAGCATTTCCTCATGTATCTGTTAGCTGATAAATGTCAGCCTGAATGTCTTCTTTGGTGAAGTGCCTGTTCATAACCTTTGCCCATTTTCTAATTGGGTTATTTGTGTTTCTATTGTTGAGGTTTTGTAGTATCATGTAGATTTTAGAGATTGGATGCTGACTAGATTTGTCGTAGCCAAAAACTTTTTCCCAGTCTGTAGGTAGTCTTTTTACACCTTTGGTGAAGTCTTTGGATAAGCATAAATGTTTGATTTTTAGGAGGTCCCAGTTATCTAGTTTCTCTTCTGGTGTTTCTGCATTGTTAGTAAGGTATTGTATATAAATTAAGGATTAATTGATGAGGAAATTATTCTGACCTATCTAGGTGAAGAAAGACT
This sequence comes from Loxodonta africana, assembly GCF_030014295.1. Classification (NCBI taxonomy): domain Eukaryota; kingdom Metazoa; phylum Chordata; class Mammalia; order Proboscidea; family Elephantidae; genus Loxodonta; species Loxodonta africana. Next base: position 206,443,514 of record NC_087342.1, read on the forward strand.
CATTAACAACCTGTGTTATGCAGATGACACAACCTTGGTTTGCTGAAAGTGAAGAGGACTTGAGCACTTACTGATGAAAATCAAAGACTTCAGCCTTCAGTGTGGATCACCCGTTAGCATAAAGAAAACAAAAATCCTCACAACTGGACCAATAAGCAACATCATGATAAATGGAGAAAATATTGAAGATGTCAATGATTTCACTTTTCTTGGATCCACAATCGACACCCATGGAAGCAGCAGTTAAGAAATCAAATAACATATTACATTGGGAAATCGGCTGTAAAAGACTTCTGTAAAGTGTTAAAGAGCCAAGATGTCACCATGAGGACTAAGGGGCACCTGACCCAAGCCATGGTATTTTCAATAGCCTCGTATGCATGTGGAAGCTGGACAATGAATAAGGAAGACTGAAGAAGAATCAATGTCTTTGAATTATGGTGTTGGCAAAGAGTATTAAGTATACCCCATGGACTGCCAGAAGAACAAACGAGTCTGTCTTGGAAGAAAGACAGCCAGAGTGCCCCTTGGAAGCGAGGATGGCAAGACTTAGTCTCATGTACTTTGGACATGTTATCAGGAGGGACCAGTCCCTGGAGAAGGACGTCATGCTTGGTAGAGTAGAGGGTCAGCAAAAAGGAAAATCCTCAACGAGATGGACTGACACAGTGGCTGCAACAATAGGCTCAAACATAGCAACACTTGTGAGGATGGTGCAAGAACAGCCAGTATTTTGTCCTGTTGTACACAAGGTTGCTATGAGTCGGAAACGACTCAACAGCACCTAACAACAACAACAACATCTGGGTGAGCCCTAAATGCAATTCCATTTTTTTTTAAATACTTTATTGTGTTTTCATTGAAAGTTTGCATAGCAAATTAGGTTCCCATTTGACAACATCTACACCAATTGTTCAGCGACATTAGTTACATTTCTCACAATGTATCAACATTCTCTTTAATTGTGTTCTGGTTGTTTTGTTTCCAGTACTTTAGTTTTCCTGCCTCCTTATCTTCTCATCTTTGCTTCAGAGGAACTGTTGTCCTTTTGGTCTCATATAGATGTTTTTTGAAAGGAGAACTGTACTCATGGATAATATCCTTTATTTTGTGTGCCAATCTGTTATTTCACTAAAAGGTGACCTCAGGCAATAGTTTCAGTTCAAGATTTAAAGAGTATCTCAGGGAAATTGTCTCAAGAAGTCTTCCAGTCTCAACTGGTCCAGTAAGTCTGAGCTTTTTAAGAATTTGAGTTCTGTTCTGTGATTTTCTCCTAGTCTATCAGGATCCATTTATTGTGGCCCTGATGAGAACAGTTGGTCATGGTAGTGGGCACCATCTAGTTCTTCTGGTCTCAGGGTAGATGTTGTTGTGGCTCCTGTAGGCTATTAGTTCTGCAGACTAGTTTCTATCACATGGGTTTTTTAAAAGAGAGGGGCAGGGGGAGATTTCAGACAGAAAAGGTAAAGGCTATGTGATCACCAGAGGCAGAGACTGGAGTTATGCAGCCACAAACCAAGGAATGCCAGCAGCCACCAGAAGCTGGAATGGGCAAGAATCTCCCCTAGAGTCTCTGGAAGGACTGCAGCCCTGCCAACACCTTGATTTCAAACTTAGAGTGTCCAGAACCATGAGAGAATAAATTTCTGCTGTTTTCAGTCACCAAGTTTGTGGTAACGTGTTACAGCAGCCATAGTAAATTAATACAGGCGGACTACAAAGGGAGTTTGCAGACCTAATACATCTTTAAACATTTCTGTTTATTTTCTATGAATTCTTCTGAGATTTTTTCACAATCTTATACTTTCAAAATTTCTAATTCATTTCTGGCCAATTATTCCACACTATTTATAAAAGCAAAGTTGGGAAAACTTGGCCTTACAGAGGATTAGTTGAAGCAACCTAAATTCCCAATAATTGGCAATTTATAGAAATATTTCATAGAAAAAAAAATAAGGATCTGGATATATACATACTAAGTGTTCTGAGTAGCTGACAATGGATTGGTAGCTATGTTTTCACATTCTGAATCTTTTACTATCTGTCATATAAGCATGCATTGTTTTCATAGTAAGAAAAAAAAAATTAAAGACTGGAAAAGAGTTACCTTTTTAAAAAAAAAAAAAAACCATGAATTTGAAGAGCAGTTTCTAAATTATTGAGAATATGTATATGGAATACAATAAATAATCTCCAGTTATTTCAGAGAATTCTGTCTTCTCAAACCTAAATATGAGATACGAAAGTAGAATGTTTGAAGGTCAGCTAATCTAATCCTGACTTAGCTGAGGGTGGCTCTTCTCCAAATTAGCTGACCAACTGTTCCAGTGTGCCCGAGACTAAGGAGTTTCCTGGACATAAAACCTCACCTTTAAAATGGGGCAGTCCTGTGCTCGCCGGGATGGTTGGTCATCCTAGCTCCAGAATCTGTCAATCCCTTCCTGGGACCAGCATGCAAACTCAGGCTTATCTTTCTCATGGCAATGGCACCAAAGATGCAAATTCAGCTGTATACTCCTCATCACAACCACTAAGCTTCCATTGGCCAAAGCAAGTCATATGAACAAGCCCAACACCAATGGAACATGAAAACACACTCTACTCACCCATTGTATAAAGAGGGGAGAGTGGATATTTCTGAATCTCATCCAGCATAAGCACCTGCTGGCCAAGTAACTAAAGGTTAAAGAATCCTAAGACACTATCCTTGACCTCAGGAATTAGACTATGTTAAGTACCCCTGCTAGGGGTTCCCAGAGCACCCCATGTCGAGAGATGCTGCACTTATCCTATTGCATTTGGAATCATGCATTTCCCAATCAAGGCTGCAAACTGCCTAAGAAAGAGAGAACTAATTCTTTCGTCACTGTATGCATGGTACCTGGCACATGCCCCAGTTCCCAGTTGCTGCCCAGTCAACCCCAATTCATGGCAGTCCCATGTGTGTCAGTGTGCTCCATAGGGTTTCCAATGGTTGACCTTTGGGGAGTAGATTGCCAGGCCTTTCTTCTGAGGCACCACTGGGTGGACTTTAACCACAAACCTTTCGGTTAGCAGCCAAGCGCATTAACTACTTGCACTACCCAGGGACTCCACCTGGCACATAGTACACATAAAGCAATGTTGGTTAGACTGAACTGATCAAGTACATGTTCTTCGTCATCCTGCTCAACTCTCTTGATAAATGTACTCTAGCTTCTTTACTGGACTTTCTTTGATATTTTCCCTCACAAAATGTTGGATTAGATACAGGGGTCAGCAACCTTTTCAGTAATGGACCTGAGAGTAAATATTTCAGGCTTCACCAGCTCTATAGCCTCTGTTGCAATGACTCAACTCCACTGCTAATGCACAAAAGCTGCCAAAGCAATATATAAACAAATGAGCATGGCTAGGCTCCAATAAACCTTTATTTACAAAAGCAGGTGGCAGACTATATTCAGCCCATGGACTATAGTTTGCCAAGCCCTGGATTACAAAAAGATGGCTACGTGGCCCTCAGAGTTGTATGGATTACACAAACCCTGAAAGTTCAAACCAATGTCTCCCAAAATGTGTTCCTGGGGACACCTGTATCAGAATCTTCTTGGACTGGGATGATTAGGGGACCAAGAGGGCTTGCTGAGAAATCATACTCCTGGATCCTACTTAGTACACACCTGATGATTAAAAATGGCCTCTGTGCCTCAGCCCGAGGTTGTTTACTTCTTCACAGAAGCTGAGGCCTGTTGGCCCAAAAAAGCCCACCATGCCAAACTTAAGTTTTTATATATCCAATTGTTTTAAAATTAGCCCAAATATGCAGATTTTTAGCCACTTAGAGCCTGCCTGCTTTACATACCCCATAAAACTGCACCCAACATCTGTTAGTCACGTTATTGTTAGGTGCCGTCAAGCCAATTCTGACTCATGGTGGCCCCAGGTGACAGAGTAGAACTGCCCCATGGGGATTTCTAAGCTGTAATCTTTATAGAAGCAGATTGACAGGACTTTCTCCCATGGAGCCACTGGGTGGGTTTGAGCCACCTTTTGGCTAGCGGCCAAGTGCTTAACCATTGCACTGCCAGGGCTGCTCAAACCAAACCAAACCCAGTGCTGTTGAGTCGATTTCGACTCATAGCGATCCTATAGGACTGAGTAGAATTGCCCCATAGAGTCTCCAAGGAGCGCCTGGGGGGTTCGAACTGCTGACACTTTGGTTAGCAGCTGTAGCACTTAACCACTACGCCACCAGGGTTTAGCCGTAGATAAAATAAAATCCTGTAGTTTTAAGGACCCTAAGGTGCTATGCTATTGGAGCCCTGGTAGAGGAATGGTTAAGAGCTTGGGTGCTAACCAAAAGGTCGGCATTTCGAATCCACGAGCCACTCCTTGGAAACCCTACGGGGCAGTTTCACTCTCCTACAGGGTTGCTATGAGTTGGAATCGACGGGACAACAACGGGTTTGGTTTTGGTTTGGTGTGGTAAGGTTCCACTGAGCCCTGCTGGCGCAGTGTTTAAAGGGTTACGACTGCTAAACCCTATGAGGCAGCTCTACTCTGCCCTATGGGGTCACTATGAGTGTCCATAGTGTCCTATAGGTTCACTACGAGCCAGACTCAACTTGATGACTAGGGGATTTTTTTTTTAAGATACTACCAAGGAGTCCTAGTGGCACACTGGTTACGTGCTTGGCTGCTAACCAAAAGGTCAGTGGTTTGAACCCACCAGTCACTCTTTGGGATAAAGATGTGGCAGTCTGCTTCTGTAAAGATTAAGCCAAAACCTAATCCATTACTGTTGTCTATTCTGACTCATAGCAACACTATAGGACACAGTAGAACTGCCCCATAGGGTTTCCAAGGCTGTAATCTTTATGGAAGGAGCCCTGGTAGTGCCAGTGGTTAAGCACTAGGTTGCTAACTGAAAGGTCAGCAGTTCAAACCCACTAGCAGCCTCGGGTGAAAGATGTGACAGTCTGCTTTGGAAGAAAAGACCTGGTGATCTACTCCGGTAAAGATTATAGCCTAGGAAACCCTATGCAGCAGCAGTTCTACTCTATCCTGTAGGATAGTTATGAGTCAGAATTGACTTGACAGCACACAACAACCACAATAGGGTGCTGCTGCCTTCAGAGTTCTCTGACCCAGAGACTCCCTGCTTTGCTGTAGGAGGACCTCGCTTAAGGTGCATGTAAGCTGCCCCCTCCACACAGTCTCTTCCCGTGCTGTTCACTCCTCTTCCCCTTCTGATGGCTCCTTGTGGTGGACCACATTCCCATCCCCCTCTCCCCGCTCCCATCAGTTCCCAACCCAAAAAATAGCTTGTGCAATGCTACTATTTCGTGGTCATATCTCTTTTCTGGGTCAGCCTCAAATTATCTGAAACTCACTACCACCTCTAGACGGGGACCTGAGAATCCACATTTAAACAAGCTTCTAAGACGACCCTTCAGTACAGTACAAGTTTGAAAATCAGTAGTTTCAACACTGTTACACCACAATTTCAAGTAAAATACGCAGGGTTGAAATCTGTACTCAAAATTTTACTCAAAATGCATAAACATTATACCACAAAAGACATATAGATATAATGCCAAATGAATAAAGACTAGACTAGAATGAAATACAGAAAAATACTACCAGTAGCTCTTACGAGCAGGAAATACTATAACAGGCAACTTAATTTTTTTTTTTTGCTTTTTTGTTTTTCCATAACTTATATGCTAAACATATACTATGAATTTCTAATCATCTAATTTTTAATTTCAATCCTGAAATATTTTAATATAAAGAAAAGTAGAGAAAGCAACGTGAGTTTAATAGTTTACATTTGGCCATATTTATTCAGTTTTTTTAAAACTAAAATGTTATAAATTTCCCTCTTTTCCCCAGCCTCCAAGTGGTAACCATTGCTCTAAATTTGGTGCATATCGTCTCCAAACATATTTTTCACACTTTTTCTCCATACCTGTATGTTCATTAACTAGATACAGTGCTATTTTCTGTGTTAAAGTTACATAAAGTTACATAAATGGTATTATACTACCTAAGTTTTAAAAATTATTCTTATAAAATATTTAATTATTAAAAACTTTTCCATTCACCCTGCAACTAAAGGAATCATGGACTTGACACCTCTCATATACCAATTCACCAGATCCTTTTCCTACAACTTTGAGTAATTAAAGGAACATTTCATGGAAGGATATGCCAAAAAATTGATCTTTAACTTTCCATTCTGAGGGTGCAAATTTGCTTAAAGTCATGGCCTTTTGTGTTGCTTCGACATACTATGTCCATTAAAATTGCATTCATTGCTAAAGGTGTTTTCTTAAATTCCTTATAAAAAAACTTTTTTAAACAAATTTTTAAGCTTTCTGGAACACATGAAAACATAACAAGAAGACTACACAGAGGTTTTCACTTTATGTTTTTCTCTTCCGCTCAACAATTTTTACAGTCATGTACACTGCCAACTATCTCCAGACAATCATTAAACTCTCCAAGTAAAAAAGGCCATTTAGAGAAAGGTAATCTGATTTCATAATGACTACTTCAGTTGTCCCTGTGCAATCATATCTGTCAGAATCTTAAAGCAATATACTCACTTGCTAAGGAAAAATTTAGAAATCAAAAAGGCCTAAAGAACACTTAAAGACATTCAGAAATTTTTGGTTGAAACACTTGTTACTCAGGGTCAAAAATATACATGTCTAATAAAGAGACCTTTTCTTTCAGTAACATGCCACTTTAAGATAGGACATCAAAAAGAACTTCAAAGAAGGATAAAGTATTTCTACAAAATAAACACCAGGCCCTTTCCATGGATGGCTGACTAGAGTGGGTTGATAGGGATTTGAATGCACAAATGAAGACATTAGTTATAGAGGCCCCTTCCTGATCTCTCTCCTCACCAGTCTAGCCACTCTGTCATCTCCCTTAAACATAGGGAGATGTGCTTAAGGGAGGACTATGATAGTGCTGCCTCAAAAAGCCCCCAAGTGAGCAAGGTACCAAGAGCCTCATAGCTGTCCCCACCCCTGTTCTCATTTGTGTTCAAATTCCTGTATATCAAAGATATCATGGACTTTATTTCTTACAGTTGCTATGAAGATTAGATGAGAAAATACTAACTCAATAACTGGTAGGTTGTTTTTATCAGCAACAGTAAAGAGGAGTGAATAGGAGCACTAATAGGACGTGAAGTAAATATGGCTGGTGGACAAATTGAGATTACTAGCTAAGGCAAGGAGTAGATGACTAAAATTCCACATGACATCTTATAACCAACCCAGCCCAGTGCCCTCGAGTCAATTTCGACTCATAGCGACCCTACAGAACGGAGTATAACTGCCCCATGACATCCTATAGGGAAGGGATAAAGGAGCTGGAATGGAGAGTTAAGATTCCTGTCAGGGAAATATTTCAGATGAGAGATTGTGGGTTTACATTAAACTTCTCCAAAGAATTTGGTCTTTGCCTCTTAGTTTCTAGAGATAATCTCAAGAAAGAAAAGAAAAACCCTGGAACTTAAGTGGCTTTAGTAAAGACTCCAGACCACACCTAACTAACAGGTTAGGTGAGATGATAAGGTGACCCTGGCCAGAAACGTATAATACCTCATGATCACCTTATATCAACTGACCACACGGAAAAGGGAATGGTTAAGCCAGAAAGACCACTTCATGATGTCAGCCAAACATAGGGGAGAGCGCCTGCAATTTACATTACATAACGAGACTCCCAATAAAACTCTGGACACTGAAGCTCCATGGGCTTCCTGGTTGATGAAAGATGTCGGCGCACATGGGAGGGTGGCACATTTCCTGGGACATGGAACCCTCCCAGACCTCACCCTACGCATCTCTTCTTTATGCCGATCCTGATTAGTAACCTTTATGACAAAGCTGTAACTGTAGTACAGCAATCTCCCCGAGCTCTGTGAGTCGTTCAGCAAATATTCAAACCGGAGGAAGTAGTGGGAGCCAGTAGGTCAGAGGTAAGAGGGATGGAGACCCCTCAGCTGACATTCTGAAGAGGTAAAGGGAAACCTTTAAATCTGTGGTCAGTGAGTCAGAAGCGAGGGGATTTCCTGGAGCACCTCCAAACTTGCAGCTGGCATCTACCTATTTGGTAGCCAGGACAGTATCCTTTTAACTTGTGAGATCTGACCTAGCCCCAGGGTCAGAGAGAGAAATGCTTCAAATATAGCTGGTGTCAAAGAAATGAGAAAGTGGGGATTTGATTTAGGCTGATCATTTTCATCACAGAGCTATTTCACTCATGCCAGAATTGTGAGGAAAAGAACTAAGTGCCCGAGTCTCACCTTTATAAAGGAAGAATTCTCAAGTAACTGCAGTGTCATTTTGCCTAGTTGTTAGAAACACTTTTCTTCCCAAAATGATGTGAGGCAAAGAATGGCTCAAAGAAAAAGTGTAGAATCCTGACAAGTTAATGGAAATTACTACAAAAATAGCACAGGTGTAGCTACCTTTCCTCATCAGTAATGTCAGTTGTTTAAAGTAGCTCAAAATAAATAAACAGAAAATTCCAAATTTGTCCCACCTATGCAAACACAGACACTCAACATGTACACACACACACAAAATGTTCTAGGCATTTTCTAAAGTTTGCTTTACTGATAATTTTAGGGAAAAAAAAAATGAACACGGAAGTACCAGTTACTATATGAAATAAACTTTACTGATATAGTAAAGAAAATGCTGAGGTAAAAGGAGATTACATTTTAAAATATGAAAAAAAGTTAATAGTGTCAAATAACCTTTTATTTATCATACAGTACAACATTGGTTATTTAGCACATCCAAAATTATAGCAAGGTATAGTTATGAGTCGGAACCAACCTGATGGTACCTAACAACAACAACATGGTTAGAATTTAGTATCAGGACAAATGATGTCATTTAAAAAAATTAATTAATGAAGAATTAATAAGTAAGTGTATATACTCGGCCATTTCCAGGAGAGACTCCCTCTACTAAATACAATTACACAGAAGTCTGAAAAAATTGAATTCAGGTAACTAGGGTATATGTTGCTGGGTGCCACTAAGTCAGTTTCAACTCATAGCAACCATATATAAAACAAAACAAAATGAAACACTGCCTGGTCCCGAGCCATCCTCATAATCTTTGCTATGTTTGAGCCCATTGTTGCAGCTACTGTATCAGTCCATCTCATTGAGGGTCGTCCTCTTTTTCGCTGGCCCTCTACTTTACCAAGCATGACGTCCTTCTTCAGGGACTGATGCCACCTGATAACATGTCCAAAGGACATGAGATAGTCTCACCATCCTTGCTTCTAAGGGGCATTCTGGCTGTACTTCTTCCTAGACGAATTTGTTCGTTCTTCTGGCAGCCTGTGGTATATTCAATATTCTTGGCCAATTCAAAGGCATCAATTATTCTTCCGTCTTCCTTATTCATTGTCCAGCTTTTGTATGCATATGAGGCAATAGAAAATACCATAGCTTAGGTCAGGTGCCTCAAAGTGACATCTTTAAAGGACACTTTAAAGAGGTATTTTGCAACAGATTTGCCTAATGTAATACGTCATTTGATTTCTGGACAGCTCCTTCCATGGGCATTGATTGTGGATCCAAGTAAAACGAAATTCTTGATAACTTCAGTATATTCTCTGTTTATCAAGATGTTGCTTACTGGTGCAGTTGTGAGGATTTTTATTTTCTTTATGTAGAGGCGTAATCCATAATTAAGGCTGTAGTCTTTGTCTTTATCAGAAAATGCTTCAAGTCCTCTTTGCTTTTAGCGAGCAAGATTGTGTCATGTGCATGTTGCAGGTTGTTAATGAGTCTTCCTCCAAACCTGATACCATGTTATTCTTCATATAGTCCAGCTTCTTGGATCATTTGCTTGGCATACAGATTGAATAAGTATGGTAAAAGGATACAGCCCTGACGCACACCTTTCCTGATTTTAAACCTCTCAGTATCCCCTTGCTCTGTTCAAATGACTGCCTCTTGGTCTATGTACCAAAATGCACCGCCATAGAGTCGATTCCAACTCATAGTGACCCTATAGTACAGAGTAGAACTGCCCCATAGTTTCCAAGGAGTGCCTGGCAGATTTGAACTGCCGACCTTTTGGTCAGCAGCTGTAGCACTTAACCACTATGCCATCAGGGTTTCCGGTCTATGTACAATAAGCACAACTAATTATTCTGGTATTCATATTCTTCTCAAAGTTATCTATAACTTGTTATAATCCACAAAGTCAAATGCATTTGCATAGTCAATAAAACACAGGTAAACATCTTTCTGGTATTCTCTGCTTTCAGCCAAGATCCATCTGACATCACAACGATATCCCTCATTCCACGTCTTCTTCTGAATCTGGCTTGACTTTCTGGCAGTTCCCTGGCATTATACTGCTGCAATCATTTTTTAATTATCTTCAGCAGAATTGTACTTGCATGTGATATTAACAATATTTTTCAATAATTTCCGTATTCCATTGTTTCACTTGTCTTTGGAATGAGCACAGATATGGATCTCTTCCAGTCAGTTGCCCAGCTAGCTGTCTTACAATTTTCTTGGCATAGATGAGTGCGCACTCCCAGCGTTGCATCTGTTTCTTGAAATGTCTCAATTGGTATCCCGTCAACTCCTGGAGCCTTGTTTTCCACGAATGCCTTCAGTGCAGTTTAGACTGCTTCCTTGAACACCATCAGTTCTTGATTATACGCTACCTCGTGAAATGGCTGAATATCGACCAATTCCTTTTCATACAGTGACTCTGTGTATTCCTTCCATCTTCTTTTGATGCTCCCTGTGTCATTATTTTCCCAGTAATATCTTTCAATATTGCAACTCAAGGCTTGAATTTTCTGTTCAGTTCTTTCAGCTTGAGAAATGCGAGTATGCTCTTCCCTTTTGGCTTTCTAACTCCAGTCTTTGAACATTTCAATTATAATACTTTGCTTTGTCTTTTCTAGCCACCCTTTGAAATCTTCGGTTCAGCTCTTTCACTTCATCATTTCTTCCTTTTGCTTTAGTTACTGTCATGTACAAGAGCAAGTTTCACAGTCTCTTCTGACATCCATTCTGGTCTTTTCTTTCTTTTCTGTCTTTTTATGACCTTTTGCTTTCTTCATGTATGGTGTTCTTGTTGTCATTTCACAACTCATCTGGTCTTCGGTCATTTGTATGCATTATGTCAAATCTATTCTTCAGATGGTCTTTAAATTCAGGTGGAATATACTCAAGGTCGTAATTTTGGCTCACATGGACTTGCTCTAATTTTCTTCAGCTTCAACTTGAATATGAGCAATTGATGATGGTCTGTTCCAAAATCAGCCCCTGGCCTTGTTCTGACTGATAATATTAAGCTTCTTCATCATCTCTTTGCACTGACGTAGTCAATTACACTACAGTGTACTCCATCTGGCAAGGTCCATGTGTACAGTTGCCGTTTAAGCTGTTGAAAAAAGGCATTCTCAGTGAATAAGTCATTGGTCGCACATAATTCTATCATGTGACTTCCAGCATTGTTTCTATCACCAAGGCCGTATTTTCCAACTACTGATCCTTGTTTCCAACTTTCGTATTCTAATCTCCAGTAATTATCAATGCATCCTTTTTGCATATTTTATCAATTTCAGACTACAGAAGTTGGTAAAAATCTTTTCTTCATCTTTGGCTTTAGTGGTTGGTGTGTAAATTTGAATAATAGTCATATTAATTGGTCTTCCTTGTAGGCGCATGAATATTACCCCATCACTGATAGCGTTATACTTCAGGGCAGACTTGGAAATGTTCTTTTTGACAATGAATGTGATGCCATTCCTCGTCAATTTGTCACTCCTGGCACAGCCAACCATATGATTGTCTGATTCAAAATGGCCAATACCAGATCATTTCAGCTCACTAATAATGCCTAGGCTATCAATGTTTATGTGTTCCATTTCATTTTTGTTGACTTCCAATTTTCTTAGATTCACACTTCATACATTTCATGTTCTGATTATTAATGGATGTTTGCAGCTGTTTCTTCTCATTTTGAGCCATGCCACTTCGGCAAATGAAGGTCTTGAAAGCTTGTCTCCATCCACGTCATTAAGGTCTAAGAGAAAGCAGCTTTTCCCCAGTCGTATTTGGAGTCCCTTCCAACCTAAGGGGCTCATCTCCTGGCACTAAATCAGACAAAGTCCCACTGCTACTCATAAGGTTTTCACTGGCCAATTTTTGTAGAAGTAGTTCGCCAGGTCTTTCCTCCTAGCCTGTCATAGTCTGGAAGCTGTGCTGAAACCTGTCCACCATGGGTGACCCTGCTGGTATTTGAAACATCAGTGGCATAGCTTCCAGCATCACAGCGACCGGCAAGCCACCCCAGTATGACAAACTGACACACGAGTAGAGGGACGAGGGTATGTAGCCTCTTACTAAAGTATTACTAAAAAAAATCTATAGTCTGAAAAAATGTTTTGCCAGAGAAAAGGTGACAGGCAGTTAGAAGTATTTGTCAGTGACCAGAGTGCACAGCCAAACACAGTGTCTGGGATACTGTAAGTCCCCAAACGTTTGGTGCCCAACAGTGCTCAAAGACAAGAGACACAGAATGGGTTAGGCCCACATGGAACAAGGTGCCTTGGTTCTCAACAATGGATGAGCATCAGAATTGTCTCTTTAAGAAGATTCTCATTCAGTAGGCCATGGGTAGGCTGGGTCTTGTTTTCTTGTTGGGTATTTGTGCTTTTAAAAAGCCTTATAGGTTATGTAAAGTGTGCTACTCCCTTTAAGCACCATTAATCTTTGAGAAAGGAGCCTTGGTGGTGTAGTGGTTAAGCTCTGGACTGCTAACCAACAGTCACTGGTTTGAACCCACCAGCCACTGTGCAGGAAAAAGATGTGGCAGTCGGTTTCCATATAGAATACAGCCTTGGAAACCCTATGGGTTAGTTCCTACTCTGTCCTATAGGGTTGCTACGAGTCAGAATTGACTCAACAACAACTGGTTTTTATCTCTGAGAATGCCTACCTTTTGTTTATAGAGTTCCCAAGTTAAATGTAAGTTCTGTGTTTCCATCAATAACATTGAAAACAGAAAGAAAATGAAGTAGTCTGTCATTTTTTCCAATTTTGATTTTTAGAAGTATGGTGAAAGGATACAACCCTGACACACACCTTTCTTGACTTTAAACCACAGAGTATACCCTCGTTCTGTCCGAACAACTGCCTCTTGATCTACGCAAAGGTTCCTCATGAGCACAATTATTTTGGAATTCCCATTCTTCGCAATGTTATCCATAATTTGTTATGATTCACACAGCTGAATGTCTTTGCATAGTCAATAAAACACTGGTAAACATCCTTCTGGTATTCTCTGCCTTTAGCCAGGACCCATCTGACATCAACAATGATATCCTTCATTCTACTTCTTCTGAATCCAGCTTGAATTTCTGGCAGTTCCCTGTTGATGTACTGCTGCAACCACTTGTGAATGATCTTCAGCAAAATTTTACTTGTGTGTGATATTAATGATTTTGCTTGATAATTTTCACATGTTTTTAATGGCCTCGAAGGCATATGAAAGCTGGATATTGAATACAGAAGACTGAAGAAGAATTGACGCCTTTCAATCATGGTGTCGGTGAAGAATATCGAATATACCATGGACTGCCAAAAGAACGAACAAAACTGTATTGGAAGAAGTACAACCAGAATGTTCCTTATAAGCAAAGATGGCAAGACTTCGTCTCACATACTTTGGACGTGTTATCAGGAAGGATCAGTCCCTGGAGAAGGACATCATGCTTGGTAAAGTACAGGGTCAGTGAAAAAGAGGAAGACCCTCAAGGAGGTGGACTGACACAGTGGCTGCAACAATGGGCTTAAGCATAACAACAATCATGAGGATGGCACAGGACCAGGGAGTGTTTCATTCTGTTGTACACGGGGTCACTATGAGTCAGAGCTGAACCGATGGTATTTAACAACAAGAAGTTTTAAAAACTTTTAAAAGAGCATCAAACACAAAGTATGAAATTAACTGCCTCAGAAGTTTCCTATACAATACCTCTGATGAGACCCTGGGTCTGAAAAGCTGGCACCCACCACAAAGGAGCCAAGAACAGACAGTGCCTTACATAGCCACTAGGAAAAGTCAACACTTCATACTATTTTTGTTTTTATTTTTAAGTTACAGAAGCCTGGAACCACATGGTAATTTAGAGATTATCCAGCCACATTGTATCATTTTACAAATAAAGAAACAAAGAATCTGAGTGATGGTGGGCTACTCTGTTATTCAAGCCCCAGTGGCAAAAGAAATTATATCTAACTAAATAGTTGACCAAGGAGCCCTGGTGGCACAGTGGTTAAGCGCTTGGCTGCTAACTGAAAAGTCAATGGTTTGAACTCACCAGCTATTCCACTGGAGGAAAATGTGGTAGTCTGCTTCTGTAAAGATTACAGCCTTGGAAATCCTACGGGACAGCTCTACTCTGTTGTTTGGGGGTCACTATGAGTTGGAATCAACTTCATGGCAATGGGTTTCTAAGCAGTTTACCACAAGGCGTTGGCGCTTCAGTGATAGAATTCTCACCTTCCATTCAATCCCAGCGAATGTACTTCATCTGTAGCCACCAAGCCTGTCAGTGGCAGTTTGTTTGCACGGTGCTTTGATGCTGAACAGGTTTCAGCGGAGCTTCCAGACTAAGATGAACTAGGAAGAAAGGCCTGGCAATACACTTCCAAAAACCACAACAGTCAGAGCCTTAACCAATCACAAGGATGGTGCAGAACCAGGCAGCGTTTTGGTCCAGTGTGCATGGGCTCACCTTGAGTTGAGGGCTGACTCGAGGGTAGCCAACACACAAACAGTAGAAGTCGTTTACCACTGTGTGCCCAGCACCTATCAGGCACTTAATAAACATTTTTAACATTAGTTTTTAGGTCTAGGTCATGGGCAAAGTTAGGACCCTGAGCCAGGCCCAGTTTTGTTTGGTTTTGTTTTTTTAAAAAACAATAACTCACTGCAACTGCACTGATAATAATACACTGAACGTAAGAGCAGAAAAGCAATTTTCCAAGATCACATCTCTACAATTGTTGGGAGGAGCTTGAGCCCCGTCGGCCTTCACCGCTGCCTTGAATCTGCCAGAATCATCTGTCCATAGAATTGACATGCAGCATAAAAAAAATTTATTTCTGAGATTAACACAGGAAGCTGATCTCTCAAAATGTGTAATTGGTATTAACACTTTCACACCTGGGGCTGGGAAAAAAGCTCCAGAGAAGAGGAAGTTAACTTTAACAGATTCGCAACATTAGGTGTAAAAAAAAAAAAAAAGGCTTAATTAAACTCAGAACAGATGGCCCTGTTAGAAATAAGATTTTTACCTCATCCATGCTAGGCTGAAAATCAGGTTTGAAATCGTGTCTTACATAATGGTTGTTGTGCAGCACGGGATCCATCCTCAAACCATGACATGGGTTGCCTATAGTTGACCACAAGATGGCAGAACATAACAACCATCCTCAATAAAACCACAGGCAGTAGAGGAAGGTTCAGAAGATTCAAGTGGAAGGAGTATTTGTAGTCAAACACTGGCTAAGACCCAGCAAAAAACTCTGTGAATAACTAGCATTGGGGGGTATCTTATAAAAACAATAAAATATTTATTCACTTCAATAACCTATTGGTGAAAATTCTGTTTTGTACTTACACTGGACAGTGTGGGGAAGGAGAAGAAAACAGAAATATTAGAGTGCAGTGTCCCAGCCTGGACAACATCCATGGTACCCATATCACTGTTACCCAAACTTGCCTGATCATAGGCATTACCTAAGGTATTTATTAAAATACACCTGGGCTCCATCCACCCCAGATGTCCAGAATCTCCAGAGAAGGAGCCAGAGAATCACCTGGAGAGCATATCACACCAGTTTGGGGCACGCTGGCTTGTGTACTATCTGAAGGGCACATAGTCTACAACCAAGATGAGGAATCATGGTTCAAGTCTAGCTCAGGTCAAACAACAAGTTAAGTGGCTCCACCAAGACCACAGCCTCACTGCTCAGCACTGAGAAGGGGCCCTACTGCTGCCCAGCTGGTGGACCTGTGACGAGTTTTCCCGATATCGCCTCAAAACCTCATTTATTCTATCTTCCCTCTCCTTGTCCACTTGAGCCTCTTTGAGGAGGGTACAGACCATCTCCCAACCTGATGGCCTATCTGCAGTGCAAATAAATTAGCTCCTTAGTTTGCATTTTCAATCCCTTTTTCTACATGATACGATTCTTTCCCTCTGTCTACAAACACAGTGATGCC
Source organism: Loxodonta africana (assembly GCF_030014295.1). Lineage (NCBI taxonomy): Eukaryota > Metazoa > Chordata > Mammalia > Proboscidea > Elephantidae > Loxodonta > Loxodonta africana. Next base: position 206,459,806 of record NC_087342.1, read on the forward strand.
TCTACTTCAAACGATAAAATACCTCCTCTCAGCCAGTCTGCTCCTCAGGTTCCTCTGTACAAACTCTGTCTAGAGCCAGCACAATCCCACCTCCACTTCCTTCCCCCTCAGCTCCTTACAACTTGGCTTTCACTCTAACCCCTCTGTTATTACAGCCCTCAAGCGTACCCAGCAACCTCGTAAATGGAGAAAAGAGCTGAACTGTGCTGACTGACCTCACTGCAAATTTGATTGCCAGCCTCTATGACACACTCATTGGTCTACAATACTTCTATTCTTACCTTTCCCATCATCCGGGTTGTTCCAACCTTTAAGGTTTTCCTGTAAGCTTTGCTCCCACCTCTGTATCCCAACTCAAAAGATAACCTTTAAATCAAACTGAAGACTATGAAGGTGTCCCTCCACTTTGCTCCCTTCATCCCCCGTAAGGAAAGATCTAGCAGCACCAGCCTCACCTTGGTCCAGCTTTGCTCTTCATTCTAGCCAATCGCCTCCTGCCAGAACAACCTCAAACCACAGCCCTGAGCTTGACCTTGTCACAACCCTGCTCAGGAGCACCCATAGCTAATCAAGTCCCAGGTTCTCTGTCTTCATGTCTAGCCTTCACAATAAACTCCAACTTGCTTTTCTAGACTCATCTCAATTTCCCTGCTTCTGCAGGTTCTTCTCTGACCCTCCAAAGTGGCCATTTATTTGCTCCATCCGGACACTCACCGGCAGTATGTAGGCTTCTCTTACAGGATTCCTTAGTTGGCCTTGGTTACTGATGTTGAGCCAAGCACACTGCTCCTTCTCCTGTCCACCAACAACGATCAGTTCCTCGGGGGGAGAAAACTTTAACTCTATTGTACTTGGACTTGCACATAACAGGTGTTCAGTAAACGTTCCCTAAGTGGGTAATTGTAAGAAGCAAGGCTTTATTTCTTACCCCACCCCCTCAAAAACATGCTGGTGAAGGAGAGAGAGAGAACAAAAATTTAAACTAAGCAGAGCTGCATTCCAACCTTGACTTGAACACTTACATTCTTGACAATTTGGGCCTGCCTCTGAAACCAGTTCCCCGTGGAAGAAAAAAAAAACAAAACTGACAATACCGCCACCTAGTGGGGTTATGAATCAAGCACACAGCACTACAGAAGACGGTATATGGAAATCATTAATATTGTTGGACATATCTTTTGAATTCGAGAATTTCCAGAATATAATCAGAGAAAGAAATAGTTAAGGAAGTATTAGCACTAGTTTTTTAAAGAAAAAAAATGGTAATTTTACACTGTAGCCTAAGTTGCAGAAAAAAGAGGTAAAATTATAGAAACTTGCATATATTATTTAACTATGAAAATTATCTTTAAAAATGATAGTTTTTTGTTTTTCTTTGCATAACTATTTCATGATGACTACTGTTTCTGGGTACTGTATTTTTATAGGCATAATAAAAATAAGAGTTAATCATGATCCTCAAAAAAAACTGAGCTATCCTCTGCTCTCAAAACAATACAATTTTAAATAAACCAGGTTGTTACTTTTAAAGAATACAAACATAATTTCTAATCAGCAGAGTAGCAACATTTCAAGGAACCTGCCAGTCTAGCCTGCATGAAAGAGAACCACTGAATGAAAATAGCAGAATACGAGAGTATTTTTATGTGGTAGTGACTGCATTAAAACTATATAGCAAGAGCTAAAGATTGGAAGGTCTCAGATATGAAAGTAGCTGTTTTAAGGAAAAATGTCTGTGGCTATGTTTTAGTAGAGTGTGTGTAAATCTGTTCTACAAATGTCAGAAAGCATATCAAACAAGCTAGGCTATTTTAGCTTTTGAGAAGACATCCTGATGGAGCAAACCTTTCTCCAAAAGCATACTTATCATTCTGCACACAAAATGCCACAGCCTTGGGAAATTAGATGCCCATGGCCTTACAAATCAAAATTTACTTGCTTTTCTCATTCTGTTATGGACTGTTCTGGCCAGTCAAAGCAGTGCAATTCAATGTTTTTTTTTGAAGTTTTGTTGTTAGGAGCCTTGATGAATCCCATCTGAAAGCCATTAAAATACACACCCACTTCCACACAAACCAGAAAATCAGTCAAATTGAGACAAAGATTGATGGAATATTGAAACTGGAGGCTATCCTAGCAATCGTTCAAACCTCACAACACGCAGAGAGATAGTGAGGTGTGGTGATTTGGGCACTGCCATGGAGGTGGCCTGTGGACAGTTGGGACTAGAATCCTGGTCTTCCCGCCACAGTTTGGAGCTCTTCCTACTCTACCACGCTGCAAGTTGGCCTCTGAAGTTCATTTCCCCCTTGATACTCTTCAAGTACATCAATGAGTCATATTTCCGTTTCCTCTCACTGCTCCAAGTAATCTTTGGTAGCACGGGGTTCACTCATTTCACAATGATGCTAACTCACCAATCCAGGGTACTAATGCACTTAGGAATTATGACTTCCCATGCAACCCTCAAATCAGTTAAGCCAATGGCTGACTAAATCTAAAAATGAAATCTAACCCTTACCACTTAAAATACTTCCTTTCAACCTACTGTAAAACAACAGCCTATTTAGGAAATGAAAAGTGAGTCATTTCTTTCATCCAGCAGACGGTCTCCCCAGGCACAAACTCATGCACACTACACTTCATGGGACCTTTTAAATATTTACTTGTTCGCAGTATTCTTCCTTTCAGGTCAAAGATTATAGTGCTTAGCAACACAAAGAGGACAAAGTTAGGAATTGGTAAACTGCTCAGCCAAGCCTTCCATTTGTTAATTCAGTCAAACTTCAAAAGGGATTTTAAAAAGTGGTTCAGCTGTGAGAAATTAACCCTGAGAAAATTACTGAATCAAAAAGTGACTTGGCCTGTCCTTCCCAAATGAGTGCTAAGAAAAAAACTGCTCAGTTGTAGGTCTAGGAGCAAAAAGTCTCTTCCTATGCAAATTAGTTTCTTTAACTCAAAAAGGTTTTAAAAGACTTTTTGTTTTGTTAATGATAGGACTTTCCAAGCCTTTGATATGCTAAACTACGCTGGGAATTGCCAAGAGAGGGAATTTCAGTTTATTTGATCACCTTTGTTATCTGGAAGGTCCCTGGAGGCAAATGTGCTCCCTACTGATGGAAAGGTTGGCGTTTCCAGCCCACCAGAGATGCCACAGGAGAAAGGCTTGCCAATCTGCTTTCATAAAGGTTACAGCCAAGAAAACCCTGTGGAGTAGTTCTACCATGCAAAGAGTGAGTATGAGTCCCAATCCACGTGAGAGTCAACAGGTTTGGTCTGGGTTTCTGATATCTAGAAAGGGGAGTTGGGAATATGAGAAACACACTACACCACTTCAATACCTTCCAAGAAATTTCCTCCTAGAGTAGAAAAAAGGCACCAATTTTTTTTTTTTTTTTTTTGGTTTTTATAGCAGCAGACAGGATTCTCTGCATGGAGCAAACTGTAAAGCACTCTACTACTAGCCAAAAGGTTGGTGGGCTAATCTCACCCAGAGGTGTTTTGGAAGACGGGCCTGGCAACTGATTTAGGAAATAACATTGTAGTCATTATTCCCTGTCCTTGGGCATAGACAATGTGACCCAGCTGGAGCTGGACTCACAAGAGGTCAACAAGACTCACAAGAACATATCAACTGGGCCCTGAGGTAAAGAAAATAGAATAATCTTGGAAACTATCTTTTAGAGAACCTTTCACAAAAGCCAGAACACAAAAGACTGTCCACTATTAATCTTTTTCTATTAACATACCCAACCCATTGCCATCAAATCAATTCTGACCCATAGCAAATTTCCATTCACTGTATATTGTATATTAACATACAGTGAATGGAAACTTGTTGGACCAATGAAGACCCCCCTGACTGTGGTCACTGATCTTTAAGAAAGACAATTCAAAATGTAGGATGATAGTTTCTAGCCAATCTGTGAAAAGGTGAAGCTTTCAAAGGTTTTGCCCATTTGTAATGTTAATATATACTGATGACTCTGTAACCTTCCTTGGGCTCCGACAGAAATGGCTGTAGCAGCATGTTTGTCTGTTTTCCCACTTATGTCTATTCTGTGATATTATCTGGACTTGGGAAGACATGGCTGTGGCAGCATGCTTGTCCGTTTTCCCATTCTCCCTTATTCTGTAATATTTCCTTGGATTCAGGCAGACATTAGCTCTGGCAGCATGCTTGTCCACTTTCCACTTTTGTCTTTTTGAATATATGCCGAATAAAATTCTCTTTTTCCTTTACTAAATTTTGTGATGTTTTTCCCCTACAACACTACCTGCTTCCTAGAGGTCACAGCCGTGAAAACCCTAGGGAGTAACTCTACTCAGCACACATGGGGTCGCAATGAATGGGAATCAACTGGACAGCAACTAACAACAAGAAGCAGCAGATAACAGACTCCCCACTGACAACTATTTCAGGACGAGGTGAGTAGTCCAGTGTCGAATTAGAGAATGAAGCTAAACAGAGCTAAATCTTTGAGAGTCCACACTTCTCATTGACAACAGGGCTGCCAATTCCCCTGGGCTTCCACAGTCACTCCCCAGCTCTCAGCAAAAACAGCCGCTATACAGTTCTACTCTGTCTTATAGGGTCACTATGAGTCAGAATCAACTTGATGACAATAGGTCTTTTTATACTTGTTCCTGGAGCCCTGGTGGCGAAATGGTTAAGAACTCAACTGCTAACCAAAAGGTCACAGTTCAAATCCCCTAGCTGCTCCTCGGAAACCCTATGGGGCAGTTACACTCTATCCTGTAGGGTCCTTATGAGTCAGAATCACTCAGAGGACAACAGCTTTGGCTTTTTTTTTTAATACCTGTCCCTGAGGGCCCTGGTGGCACAGTAGTTAATGCAACTATTATTCAAATTTACTCACCAACCACTAATGTCAAAGATTAAAAAATTCAAGATTTTTACCAACTTTTGCAGTCTGAAATTGATCAAACATGCAATCAAGATGCATTGATTTTAACTGGTGTTTGGAATTCAAAAGTTGGAAACAAAGAAGGATCCGTACTTGGAAAATATGGCTTTGGTGACAGAAATGACACCAGAGATTGCAGGACAGGATTTTGCAAGACCAATGACTTCTTCGTTGCAAATACCTTTTTTCAACAACATAAACAGTGACTATACACATGGACCTCATGAGATGGAATATGCAGGAATCGCATAGACTGCATCTGTGGAAAGAGATGATGAAGAAGCTCAATATCATCAACCAGAACAAGGCCAGGGACCACATGAAGAACAGACCATCAATTGCTCATGTACAAGTTCAAGTAGAATCCGAAGAAAATTAAAACAAGTCTACAAGAGCCAAAGTATGACCTTGAGTATATATCCCACCTGAATTTAGAAATCATCTCAAGAACAGATTTGATGCACTGAACACTGATGACCAAAGACCAGACAAGTTGCGGTGATGACATCAAGGACATGATATAAGAAGAAAGCCAAAGGTCATTAAAAAAAGACAGAAAAGAAAGAAAAGACCAAAATGGATGTCAAAAGAGACTCTGAAACTTGCTCTTTAAGCGTTGAGTAGCTAAAGCAAAAGAAGAGATGATGAAGTAAAAGAACTCAACAGATTTCAAAGAGTTGTTCCAGAAGACGAAGTAAAGTATTACAATGAAAAGTGCAAAGACCTGGAGTTAGGAAACCAAAAGGGAAGAACCCACTCAGCATTTCTCATGCTGAAAGAACTGAAGAAAAAATTCAAGCCTTGAGTTGCAATATTAAAGGATTCTATGGGCAAAAAATAAATAAAATAAAGCACTTGGCTGCTAAGCAAAATGTCAGCTGGTAAACCCACCAGCTGTTCCATGGGAGAAAGATGTGGTAGTCAGCTTCCGTAAATATTTACAGCCTTTGGAAACAATCTGAGGCAGTTCTACTCTGTCCTATAGGGTTGCTATGAGTTGGAATCAACTCAAGGGCAGTGGGTTTTGCTTTTGTTTTTAACCGGCAAAAAATTGAATAACACAGGAAACATCAACAGAAGGTGGAAGGAATGCAGAGTAACTATACCAAAAAGAATTGGTCTACATTCAACCATTTTAGGAGGTAGCATATGATCAAGAACCAATCAATGGTACTGAAGGGAGAAGTTTAAGCTGCACTGAAGGCATTGGCAAAAAACAAGGCTCCAGGAACTGAGGAAACACCAATTGAGATGTTTCAACAAATGAATGCATCACTGGAAGCACTCACACATCTATGCCAAGAAATTTGGAAGACAGCTACCTGGCTAACCGACTGGAAGAGACTGATATTCGTGTCCATGCCAAGGAAAGATTATCCAACGGAATGTGGAAATTATTGAACAATATTATTAATATCACACATAAGTAGAATTATGGTGAAGACAATTCAAAAAATGTTTGCAACAGTACATCAACAAGAAATTGCCAGAAATTCAAGCTGGATTCAGAAGAGAATGTATAATGAGGAATTATCACTGCTGATGTCAGACGGATCTTGGGTGAAAGTAGGGAATACCAGAAAGATGTTTACCTGTGTTTTATTGACTATGCAAAGGCACTTGACTGTGTGGATCATAACAAATTATGGATAACATTTTGAAGAATGGAAATTCCAGAACACTTAATTGTGCTCATGTGGAACCTGTACATAGACCAAGAGGAAGTCATTTGAACAGAACAATGGTGTGCTATGTGATTTAAAATCAGGAAAGGGGTGCATCGAGGTTGTATCTTTTCACCATACTTATTCAATCTATAAGCTGAGCAACTAAACAAAGAAGTTGGACTATGTGAAGAAGAGCATGGCATCAGAACTAGAGGAAGATTCATTAACAACCTGTGATATGAAGATGATACAATCTTGCTTCCTAAAAATGAAGATGACTTGAAGCACATACTGATGAAGATCAAAGACTACAGCCATCAGTATGGATTATACCTCATCATAAAGAAAACAAAAATCCTCTCAAATGAACCAATAAGCAACATCATGATAAACAGACAAAATACTGAAGCTGTCAAGGATTTCACTTTACTTGGATCCACAATCAACACCCACGGTAGCAGCAGCCAAAAAATCAAATAACATATCGCACTGGGCAAATCTGCTGCAAAAGTGTTTAAAAAAAAAAAGGCAAGGATGTCACCTTGATGACTAAGGTGTGCCTGACTCAAGCCATGATATTTTCAGTTGCCTCACATGCATGTGGAAGCTGGACAATGAATGAGGAAGACCGAAGAAGAATTGATACCTTTGAATTATGGTGCTGGTGAAGAACATTGAATATGCCATGGCCTGCCAGAAGAATGAACAAATCTGTCTTGGAAGAAGTACAGCCAGAATGCTCTTTGGAAGCGAAGATGGTGAGACTTCATCTCATGTACTTAGGACATGTTATCAGAAGGGACCAGTCCCTGGAGTTGGACAACAAGCTTGGTAAAGTAGAAGGTCAGTGAAAAAGAGGAAGACCCTCAAGAAGATGGACTGACAACAGGGACCGCGACAATGGGCTCAAACATGGCAACAACTGTGAGGATGGCGCAGGACTGGGCAGTGTTTCATTCTCTCGTGCCTGGGTTCGCTATAAGTTGGAACCTATTTTATGGCCCCTAGCAACTACAACAAAGGAGCCCTGGTGGTGCAGTGCTCAGCTAAATGAAAGGTTGGCAGTTTGAACCTACCAGTCACTCAGTCAGAGAAAGATGTGGCAGTCTGCACCTGTAAAGATTTACAGACTTGGAAACCCTGTGGGCCAGTTGTACTCTGTCCTATAGGGTTGCTATGAGTTAGACTAGACCGGAAGGCAATAGTTTTCCACAGGGCTTTGACCCAGTTCATTCTGCTTCAAACCCCTGCTGAGAATTTGTGTTTCCACCCCAGATATACTGAATCAGAATCTACATTTTAACCAGTTTGAAACCCTGATTGTCAGGTATATTTGTTCTTGTGGAATGCAGCAAGTAGTTGTGCGTTTTCCAGCTCTTTGATCTCATGCTCTAGTCTATTTCAATGTTTTTTAAACCATGGCCGTACATCAGAATCACCTAGGGAGCTTTTAACTCTACAGATGTATGGGCCCTACGCCAAATCTACAGAATCTAAAAGGATTCCAAGGGGTTGCAGCCGGAGCTGAAAACCACTGTTCTGCCTCCTAACAAGACAATAGACAAATAATTGGATTATGTACATACCAGAAATTGAGCACACTGACACTAATAAGGGAAGGGCTACATAGCAAGATTCTGAAAAGGCTCTAAATTTACAGACAAATCTATAGCGCTCACAGTTGGCTGTTTTCTTTACTGGACCATTTTCACAGAAAAACAAAAATATATTACTCTGAAAGGAATAAAAACAAAAGAAAACAAAAACCCAGCTGTCATTGAGTTGATTCTGACTCATCGTGACCCCATGTGTTACTGACTGAGTAGAACTGAGTTCCACAGGGTTTTCAAGGCTGTGGCCTTTTGGAAGCAGATCGCTGGCCTTTCTTCTGAGCCACTCAGCGTGGGGTTAAAGTGCCAACCTTTCAGCAGTTAGTAGTCAAGTGCTTAACCATTTGTGCACCTGGGATAGCATCACAAGGGATACAACACGCCACAAAGTTCATTCAGGTGTAGGCATCTGGGGCTGGGTATCAGCTGGTTCACACGCGAGCTAAGTGAAGGTTCTCTCACACAAGCGCCACCCAGCACATGACCCTAATTTGGGACTCAACATTTTCACTACATCACAAACCACTTGGAGGTCACTCTTAGAGTGTCAAAACCAGGAATGTTAATAACGTACAAGGCTGAGACGACTATAGGATATACAACATCCGGTGTAGGCCTCTAGGGGTCTCATAAAAAGTAAATTAGGCACACTGGCTACAGAAGACAGAAAATGATATCTGAAAACCAGTTTTCTTCCTAAATATTATTTACTCAAGCTATTTTATGCATATAGTCTCTAAGCAGAGTAAACTGAAAAAGGAAAGGACATGGAAAGAAAAAACAAATATTAAGTTTGAAAAGAACCAACTTCAACGTAGTAGGGGCCCATGGAATATATCATAAAAAGAATCTCTCCCTCTTTCCGTTCTGAATTTCTTTAACTATTGATAAAGTATTCATGTGCATTAAATGGGTAAGAAGAGTCAGGCATAAAGACAGATTGGAGAGATTTTTCGGGAATGAAACTATGAGTCCTGACAGATAAGAGAAAAAGACTCGAAGGTGGGCTGTGCACAGGATGCTAAGGTTCCTGGCTGCCACACAGTCTTTGCACACGTATGTGCTATAGGACCTACGCAACTGACGGATGGTTAGGATGCCATCTCCTTACTGTTAGCGCAGTAGCGTTAATGTCTCTTGCTCTTAGCCCTTGTCTTTAACCACAAGGGGGAGAAAGGTCATAAACCTGTCTTTGAAAGCCAAAAAAAAAAAAATCCTGGACAAAAGTACCTTTTCCTTTGCAGCTCTAATGCAAAGCAACTAGAAAGGCATTTCTTTGATGGACCTGAAAGTTGACTTCAGATATTCAAGGGTCAATCTGATGTAGGCAAAAGAACAGGGCCTAGGAGTCAGATCTACCCCAGCCTGCCCAGCAGAGTGAAACCTAGATAAATTGCTGAAACTCTCTGGGCATCACCCTTTCTGTTTGTAACATGACGAGGTTAAACCACCGCCCCTAAGGCTCTCCCAGGGCTACGTCTATGGTTCTGTGATACACCAGCACTGATTCTGCTTGGCAGTTTTAGGACAAACATCTCAGCTACTGTTAAGCTACAATGGGACGCGTCTAGGGTCATGTGGAAATGATTTTTAAAACAAAACCGTTTTCATTAACTACATAAAAAATCTAAAAATAGACGAAAAGGATTATGCGGACTGACCAAAATATGATTTTGATGGACTAATTGGATTGCTAATCTTAAAATATCATAACATTAAAAACTAAGAAATTGAACATTATTTAATTTGTTAAAAATGCTTAAGATCATAAAAAAGTAATAAATTTGGCAAAACGTCCAAAATTCTTAAAAGAATTACTAACACCACAAAAGAACATCTCAAGGAGTTTGCCACAGTAACTTAAGAATTGCTCCTAAGAAGTTAACAAGGTCGTACATCCTTGCACATTCTCATATATTTCTCACTCAGATTCAAAACCTTTAAGGAAACAGCCCTTTATAATAGTCTCTAGACTGCTATACCTTACAGGAGAAAGACTTCAGTATAAGTTTCAAGTGTTCAGGATTCCATATTGCAATCAAAAAGTTAAGGCCCTCCAAATATTAAGTAGAATATAAAAGCCTAATAAAGTGCTAGCATATAATACAAGAACTCACGAAAAAGGCTGATCAGTTTCTGAAGCTTTTATCTGGTATCACACAACATAAGGGGCCCTGGTGGCAAAGTGGTTAAGCATTTGGTTGCTAACCAAAAGGCTGGCAGCTCATATCCACCAGCTGCTCCTTGGAAGCCCTATGGGGGCAGTTCTACTCCGTTCTATAGGGTCGCCATGAGTTGGAACCAACTCGATGGCACTTTGTAACAACATTAACCTAAAAAGAAGACAAATGGTATATAGCATAAAGAGCAAATAATTTACAGAAAATTATTATACAAGTCCTGAAAATTTAAATTCCATCTTGTTGTTAAACTGGCTCCAATTCATGGAGACCCATGTGAAGCAGAACGATCCGTTGCCTGGTCCTGGGCTATCTTCATAACGATTGATTTTCTCGGGACCACTGTTGTGGCTACTGTGTCAAACAATCTCATTGAAGGTTTCCCTCGCTTTCACTGGCCCTCTCCTTCACCAAACATGATGTCCTTTTTTTGGAGACTGGGCTTTCCTAATGATACGTCCAAAGTTAAGTTGAAGTTTCATCATCTTTGCTGTTAAGGAACATTCTGATTGTATTTCTTCTTAGACTGATTTGGTGATTCTTCTGGCAGTCCACCAAACCAATACCACAGTTCTAACTCATTAATTCTTCTTCAGTCTTCCATATTCATTGTCCAACTTTTTGCATGCATATAAGGTGACTGAAAATACCATGGCTTGGGTCAGACTCACCTTAGTCATCAAAATGACATCTTTGCTTTTGAAAGCTTTAAAGACGTCTTTTGCAGCAAAAAGTGTTCGGCTGCTAACCAAAAGTTTGGCCGTTTGAATCCACAAGCCGCTCTTTACAAACTCTATGAGGCAGCTCTACTCTGTCCTATAGAGTTGCTGTAAGTCGGAATCAACTCAACAGCAATGGGTTTTTTTGCAGTAAAAAAAAGTGCACAGAATTAATACTATAGTGACTCTCAATAAATAAGAATTAATTCTACATGTTTTTATTTAATTCTACTTAACGCACGAAAAGCGGAAGATTAAAGTCTTCTTTCGAGAATTTTAGGTATTTGATTAGGTGGTGTCCCTGGGCAGCACAAATGGTTAAGCACTTGACTACTAACCAAAAGGTTGGTGCTTCCAACCCACCCATAGACGTGCCTCAGAAGAAATACCTGACGATCTGCTTCTAAAAGGTCACAGCCATGAAAACCGTACAGAGTGCATCGGATATCCATGAGCCAGAATCAACTCGATGGCAACTGGTTGAATGTGCCAGGTACAGTGGGGACTACTAAGGACATAGGTATAAATAAGACACAATCCAGTTCTTGAGACACTTAGCCAGTAAGGTTAACAATCAGATAAATGGGGAAAACAGAAGGACTACTACGATCAATAATATGGACGTTTTTAATTTCTGAGTTGCATGGGTTTTATTTCACATGCACCCTTTTTATATACAATAAAAGATATGGCCAGTATGTATTAAGGTGACTCATCCAATGGGGAGCAACATTGGTGCATTAATTTCTTCCCTTTCACTTCTGTTGATGTTTATCTTTTTTTGTTTTTGTTTTACTCTCTACCCTGTCTATTTAGTTTTCCTGCACAGATGTTTGGCTTTCTCATCTCCTAGTCTAGTTTCAAACTCATGCCTTTCTTTCTTTCTGATGTTCACACCTAGGTTGGTTAATTGCTCTCCTTCTTGGACCGGACTTGTATTTGTGACCTTTCTTTAAAGCACTCCCCTAGCTTTCCATTACTTGTTTTGTTTTTTCCTGTTTGCTGCCCAATGGATTTGTAATTTCCACTTCTAATACTTCACTTGCATGTGTAAGCCCAAACCAATTTCTTTCCAAATGCCTCTTTATGATTTTACAAGTTTCTCTTTTTAACTTACTATTGTTAATTTAATTCAATAATGCGCTATGCCTGCCAAATCCCATTCAAAAAATTCCAGGAGATGGTCTGAATTCCCTTTCTGTATTTCCTTGTATTTGGTCGATACTTTGAATTCATTTTGATGCAGAGGATGGGGAGGCTCTGGGCTCAGACAGACCTGGGCTCCTTCGCCAACTCAACCTTGTACCTCCTTGTGTGTGAATCAGGGACACATAAAAAGGTTGGGAACTGGCCTTTTTCTCTCTAAAATCTCATAGGTTCGTGGGAAGGTTGAACTAGATCATATATGCAGAGCATCTAGCCAGTGCTAGGCACTCTGCATACTTCAATGAGTAATGGCTATTTTAAGTAGAATATCTTTGGAGGAATGTGGATTTCTCTCCCAGGGTGGGGGGGGATTCTTCTATCTGGTCTTCCTCTCAAACAATCACTCTCTTCCCCTTTCTTGCAAACTTCTTAAAGGAAAAGTATATGCTGTTGCCTTGGGTTTTTTCAACATACAGTTTTTGCCTCAACCCACAGCAACACAACTTGACAATTTCTGTCCCCACCATGCTACTGAAAATGCTGGATAAATGTTTGTTTAAACCTAATTGCTATGTCAGATGACTGGTTCTCTTAGGTTTTTTTTTTTTTTTTTGCTGCTTCTCTTCTGATTGACCCTTAAATGAGGACATTCATAAAGACTCTGGGAATCTCTCTTCTTCTCCCTGGTTATATCTTCCAGTCAACATGACTTCAACTACCATAACGTGTTACAATGACTCTCAAAGTATGCTCCCAGCACCTGCACTCTTGTCACCATGTCCGACTTCTTTCTGGCAATCTCACCTGGCTATTCTGAAGGCCCTCAAACTCATCATTTCCAAACCAGAACTCAAAGGCCTTCCTCAAAAACTGACAATCCTCCTGGTTAATACCAAATGGACCAAGCCAGCTACCTATGATAGAGTTCAAAATCAACATGGATTCCTCACTCTCCTTCCCATGTAATTGGTCAGCACAAAAACCCACTGCCAACGAGCTGATTACAACTCATAGCAACCCTATAGGTCAGAGTAGAATTGCCCCATGGGGTTTTCAAGGAATGCCTGGTGGATTTGAACTGCCAACCTTTTGGTTAGCAGCTGAGCTCTTAACCACCACACCACCAGGACTCCACAATTAGTAAATCCTTTTAATTCTTTCTTTGAATTTCTTCAGTACAGTATATCCTTATTTCTGGCCATCATTAAATGGTAAAATACATGTGAAATGGGCTGCATACTAACAGATATTCTGAGAAAGACCAGTATCTACTGGCTGCCTTCCACCTTCCCCTCCATCACCTCAACAATTCCATTACAACAGGCTTCTATCTAATGGTTCTTTCTGCCTCGCTCCTCCAGTCCTTCTAACCAGGGGTGGCTTCACAAAATTTGTAGCATACTATAACACCTGTCCCAATTTTGTTCTGTAGTAGTTAGCATCCCTTGTCTAAAAAGCTAAAAATACAGCAACCAGCTTAACCCCACTTAAGCAAAGGGGAATGTACTAGATGGCCACAATGACAGCTCCTAGAACCCAAGATTAGGACTATGACTGAGCTCCTGGTAAGACTGGAAATGACAAGTGAGGAATTCATGAGGTCATTTCTCATCTCTTGTTTGTGCCTTATTCTTCCACTCTGCAAACCACTTCCCAGTGCTCCCCAATCCACAGAGCAGGGCAATTGCTTAACACATCCACTCCTACCCTCTTCTTCCTCTCTCTGTCCCAGAAGGAGACTCTGAGTGGCCAACTTGGGAATGGTGTTTAATCAGGTCCGATCCACTGAAGCTAGGGATCAGGCTCATTGAGCAGATGTGGCTTTGGGATCAGAGAGGGGGTCCAGGCATGCAGAGAATCGCCTCTTCATGAGGTATAAAATCTGAAATGCCACACGTTAACATTATTTTATTTAGGACAACATTATAACAAATCACTGTCATTATGTTAGAGCAAATAACCGTTGCTATTCTATTGTTTTGATTGCTGGTGCACACTCCTTAAATAAAGCAATTCTTCTGAGATTAGTTAGAGTAACTGATTTCACTGTAATGACCCAAACTAGGTGGTTGCTTCTCTTTGAAATTTTGCATTCAAAAATATTGACTATTTACACGTTCCTATGAAAAATTCCAACTAACAACCCTTTCACAGTAGTGTGTAAAATAATCTGCAGCATTAAATATGAAGCACATGAGGTCAGGCAAACTATTTTTCTGGGATAAAAGCACTATGAAGAGTAGGGATTATATTTTCAATGTAAAAAATCCTCAAAATACTCTCCACAGATTCTTCCTACCACTATAGTCTCTCCTTGTGCACACTGGTACTCTGTCAGTCTCTCTCTCTCTCACACACACACGCATGCACACGCACACAATTACACTCTATGAGAGCAGAAGTTAAGAGAAGGTACAACAGAGTAGATAATACCTTCTGAAAAGTAGAAAAATCATCAAAAAGAGGCCAGAAATGAACAGGAGTGCTCAATGGGAGTAGTATCTCTCCCTAGCAAACAGTTTGAAAATTTGGAGGGACATTTTGGGTTAGTTTTTTTTTTTATATGATTACGTAAGCAGTTTTTGGCATTTAGTGAGTAAGCAGCAGAGATACTAGATATCTTGCAATGTATGGGACAGTATATTGTCTCCTACATAAATTTCAAAAGTTCCAGACATTTACGTCAGAAAAAAAAAACCTTTTTAATATTATCTGACCTGAGAAAGTCAATTCCATTTAAAATAGAAATAATATAATATTTGTGCTTGGCTTTAATATATACTAAAATTTCCAGGAATATACTGGTAGCAATTATTGAAACTGAAAGATCAGTTTGCTTAGTTTTGAATTTTATCAAAAGTTGTTCACCATTTCTGAAAATTACATCATGGACACCACCACCACTAATAAATAGTATTTTAGTAACTAGCTTGCACGTCATGATAATTCTACATACATATAAACACCTGTTTTGTTATATCTTCTAGTGTAGTTTGGCCTGAACAATAAATATGGAGAGTTACAAATGATTTTCCTTTCATTTCTCCTTTATATTACAGTTAGGGCATTATATTCACTTTCTAAAATTGTATGTATAGCTAGCATCTTAGTTACCTAGTGCTCTACACAAGCAGGGGTAGCTTTTGACAACAGAGATCCAAGGTCCAAACCAGGTCTCAGCCATGTTGATTCATTTGGTGAGCCTCTCCTAGTTCCTGATGTCTGCCATGGATGCTCGGTGTTCCCTCAGCCATGTTGATCCCTTCTGTGAGCCTCTCCAATTCCTGATGTCTACCATGGATGCTCGGTGTTCCCTCAGCCATGTTGATCCCTTCTGTGAGCCTCTCCTAGGTTCCTGATGTCTTCCATGGATGCTCGGTGTTCCCTCAGCCATGTTGATTCCTTCTGTGAGCCTCTCCTAGTTCCTGATGTCTGCCATGGATGCTCGGTGTTCCCTCAGCCATGTTGATCCCTTCTGTGAGCCTCTCCTAGTTCCTGATGTCTGCCATGGATGCTCGGTGTTCCCTCAGCCATGTTGATCCCTTCTGTGAGCCTCTCCTAGTTCCTGATGTCTACCATGGATGCTCGGTGTTCCCTCAGCCATGTTGATCCCTTCTGTGAGCCTCTCCTAGTTCCTGATGTCTTCCATGGATGCTCGGTGTTCCCTCAGCCATGTTGATTCCTTCTGTGAGCCTCTCCTAGTTCCTGATGTCTACCATGGATGCTCGGTGTTCCCTCAGCCATGTTGATCCCTTCTGTGAGCCTCTCCTAGTTCCTGATGTCTGCCATGGATGCTCGGTGTTCCCTCAGCCATGTTGATCCCTTCTGTGAGCCTCTCCTAGTTCCTGATGTCTGCCACGGATGCTCGGTGTTCCCTCAGCCATGTTGATCCCTTCTGTGAGCCTCTCCTAGTTCCTGATGTCTGCCACGGATGCTCGGTGTTCCCTCAGCCATGTTGATCCCTTCTGTGAGCCTCTCCTAGTTCCTGATGTCTGCCACGGATGCTCGGTGTTCCCTCAGCCATGTTGATTCCTTCTGTGAGCCTCTCCTAGTTCCTGATGTCTGCCATGGATGCTCGGTGTTCCTCTGCTTGCAGAGCTTCCCCATATGCCCTCTGTCTTCCCTCTTTGTGAGTATCTCTATGTCTAATCTGCTCTTTTTATAACTCAGAGGTGATTAAATTTAGAACCCACCCTACTCGAGTATGCCCTAATTAACATTAACAAAGAAACCCCTATTTCCAAGCAGGATTACATCCACAAGGATAGAGGTTAGGATTCCAACACATATTTTGAGGGAATGCGATTTAAGCTACAATAAATGGGTCGTGCTGCCTATGAACTTCCCGTTTCAGGAGAGAAGAAGGTTATTACCAAACATTTGTTCTGAGTGAGAACCAGTGATCTAAAGGACGTCTTAACTTTTCACTTCAGTTGCCTGCCTGCCCCGACTCTTCCAAATCTTGATGATTCCAAACAGAAGCAGCACAGAGTAAAAAGCTTGTCGCCTTCCTAAAAACCATTACTTGTCTTTCTTCTAAGTACTACTGAAAAATACCTGAACATGGATCTTTTCTCCACACTCTTCAGAGATTTGGATTTGCTGTCCAGACTAAAATCATGTCTTATTTTTCTTTTTCTCTTTGTAGTAGGGTAGGAGACACTATACAATTCCACTCAGTGCTGAAGCCTGTCTCCGTTCCTTCTAGGATAACAATACCCTCACACCCTAAGCACTACAATGAACATGAAATGACAGTGAATGTCCTTCTACACATTTCTTTTTAATTCAAGTCACCCCCAGGTTTTCAATCATCAGATTGAGAAAGGAGCAGGAGTCAAAGGCCAGGGCTCAGTGCTGGAATCATCAGATTCCTTGTTTGACCATCAGCAAATTTTTTTTTTTTTTTTAAATCACCTACTCTCTGAGTGTCCAAGTTTATCCAGCTGTAAAATTAGGATCAGCTTTGTGACCTCCCAACACAGGGATACAGTATAATCTAATAAAATATTCTGGGCTACTTCATTAGTTTGAATTATGCTACATCTATTTCAAATTCTATACAGCATAGTATTTTATGGTAGCCTGTACTAGATGAAAAATATTTAGAACTGTTTAAAGTCTTTATTTGTTTGTTTGTTTTCCTTATATAAAATACACAGAAATAAAGGCACTAATGAAATTAGAATTGGCTTATCTAACCAAGCGTGTAACCCAGATACCCTAGAAACCTCCAGTTTCTCATTGAGCGCTTGAGATACCTGGAGATTATCAAATGACAGATGTTCGCTGTGGTCCAATCTGATCTCAAGGCCAGGTCTCAGGTTGGGTTAGGTTAGTACCTGTAGGCAGGACCAGAAAGTAACTTTCCAATGTCACCTGCATGTCTTTCCTGTTGATTGGTAATGAAAGGCTTTAGGATAATACTCTGGATACCCAAGAAGAAGGATATAAAATTAAAATGAAGCAATACAGAGGTGTTTTGATGTTCTCTCGTGCCTGCTTTCAATTTTAATTAGCAATGCCTACTGCAAAACTTAACAGATATCAGCACTGTAAAGGGTCACTAAACTCTAGATTGCTGAGTAGCAAAAACCTCAGAACTTTCTTTTTATTTTAAAAATGCTTTTAAATTTTAATTTTTACTTTTTAATCAAGAGAGAACATTGCTAAGCAAAATCAATTCCAATCCATGCATCTTTGAGTTCAAACCATTTTTTTCTTATTATTAAATTTAAATGGAAAATTAATTCTTGCTACTTTGAAAATCCAGATTTTAATTAAAATTTGCTTATCTTAATGTTCTTAGTAAACAGAGAATTCAGGCACTTAGATCTTAATATCCTCATCAGAATTTATACTATGGCAATTATAGGGATTAAAAGCTTTAATTTGTGACAAGGAAAATATATTATACAATAACACTAACCTCCAATATTTCAAAACCCAAAAATGGTCACTTCATTCTGTAACATGATATATCTGTATGTACCACTATGTATCAGAATACACTATCCACTTGAAAAGGTCTGCCTCAATTATTAAATCATTTATTAATCATCTAAAAGTATTTTCTTATGATGACTATGAAGCATTAAATTCAATAGAAGATGAAGGATTCTATACTAATAGCATGTGCTTTAATTTACTTCTTAAGAGGTTAAATATACAGGAGGATAGAGTTTGGATTAACTGGAAAGAAATGAACATAAAACCCGGTTTCACTATAAATGTGAACCACTGATGCTGGAACTCTTATCTAAAGTAAACCTCGCCAGGATTGTTGGGCATCTTTTGATTATACTCTTTGGCCTGACTTTATGTAAGTAACTCTTTCACTCTAACAAAGCAACCGTATCCATTGTTACTTTTCTGACCACCTGTTCAGTTATGTTCTCCTGTTTTATGTACACCCAGTCCAAGCTAAACCAACATCTAGGCCACTTAGGAAATGCAAAGAATTCTTGGTTATCTGTTGGGAAACCCTTTAACCTTTTGCTACACTTTCAGCTCCATCCCTGAACATGTGTTGCTATTGCTCAAAGGCACCTGTCATACACAAAAATGCATGTGAGAATACTGTTTTTATTAAGTGGCTATTAGGTGAATCTAAAATGATGACTAATACTGACCGTAGGGATGTTTCTTAAACCAGGCAATAGCACTACAAAAACTCAAGAATTCATTTAGTTTAACAAACAGATAAGGTTAAAGAGGAAGACAAATGTATATGCCTTAACTTCTTAAAAAATATCTATTGGAATATGAACTCCTAAAGCCTAAGTGTATCATTGTTTCTTAGGACTACAACTAGATGGTGCCATGCAGATACTGAAAAATGATAAATAAGAAATAAGGACTCTTTAAAATGTGAAGATGAAATATCAGGCTTTTTTTAAAAAAGAACTTATTTTGAAATAATTATTGATTTACGGAATGGTATAAAGAAATGTACACGGAAGTCCCATGCACCCTTCCCCTAGCCTCTCCAAATGTTAACATCTTATATAACTATAGTTATAATATCAAAACCAGGAAACTGAGCAGCAGAGAAGAAAGAGGGTCAGGAATTGAAGGAGAATCTAGATTTTGTGTCCAAATGCCTCCATGAACAACTGCTTCCTTTGCCATGAGACCAGAAAAACTGGATGCTGTCCAGGTATCATTACTGAACAATTTGATCAAGGATTCTGTAGAAGAATCCTAATCAAAACAATGAAAATATGGAACGGAACTTCAAATTCTCATGGAATCCAGACTCTCCGGAGCCATTAAGTCTGGAGGGCCCTGGTGGCTCAGTGGTTAAGCGTTTGGTTGCTAACCAAAAGGTCAGCAGTTCAAATTCACCAGCCTCTCCTTGGAAAACCTATGGGGCAGTTCTACTCTGACCTATAGGGTTGCTATGAGTCAGTATTGACTCAACAGCAACATATTTTTGGGGTTTTTTTGGCTCCCCAAAACTACTGACCTGAGGAAATCTTTAAACCTTAAACAGAAATTATCCCCTGAAGTCATCTTTAAACCAAACAATAGTTTAGCTCAAGGCAGACACAGAAAAGAAAGTCTGCCTTGAGCGTTGCGTTCTTTTAAAGAATTATCTATATGAGACCAAATTGACAACAGCAACTCAAAAGGTTAGATGAGAAGCTTAGGGGGGCAGTGAGTTTGTATTAACGATGGTAAAGCAGTTCAGAAAAGGATATTAAGAAAGGTGGCACAACTTGAAGACTGTAACCAATGTCACTGCATCGTACATATAGAAATTGTCGAACTGATGTATGTTTTGCTGTGCGTATCTACACACACGTGCGCACACACACAGTCACAAAAACCCCCCAGGGAACTGACAGTGACACAATCCATACAGCTTACTCATATTTCACTAGTTTTATATGCACTCATTTCTGTGTGTGGGTGTGGGTGTGTATAGCTCTATGCAATCTTATCACATGTAGCTTTGCATAACAACCACAATTAATATACTTAACTGTATTATTACCTTAAGACCCCCTCATGCTACCTCTTTAGAGCCACAACCACCTCCTTTCCACATCCCCATTTCTAACCCCTGACAACCACTAATCTGTTCTCCAGCTCTATAACTGCGTTATTTTGTGAATGTTAAATACTACATGGAATCACGCAGTATGTATACTTTTGAAATTGGCCCTTTCATGTAGCATAATTTCCATGAGGTTCATCCAAGTTGTTTCGGGTATCAATAGTTCATTCCTTTTTATTACTGAGTATCATTACATGGATATATGTACCACAGTGTGTTTAACCACTGAAGGGCATTTCGCTAGTTTCCAGGTTTTATCTACTACAAATAAAACTGCTATGAACATTTATGTATGAGTTTTCATCCATCTGGGATATATGTCTAGGAGTGCAATTGCTGGGTTGTATGGTAAGTTTGTTATTAGTTTTAAGTGGAACTGCCATATTATTTTCCAGAGTGGCTGTACCATTTACGTTCCTACAACAATGTGTGACTGCCTGATCCAGTTTCTCTGTATCCTCGTTATTATTTTTTTTTTAGCTATTCTGGTAGGTAGGTAGCATTATTTCATTATGGTTTTAATTTGTATTTCCCTACTGACTAATGATATTGAACATCTTTTCATGTGGTTATTTAACACCTGTATATCCTTTTCAGTGAAATATCTATGCATATCTTTGCCCATTTCCTAAGTGAATTTGTGTGTGTGTGTGTGTGTGTGGTGTGTGTTGTCTTCGGAGTTCTTTATATATTTTAAATACAAGTCCTTTATCAGATGTGTGATTTGCATATATTTTCTCCCAATTTGTAATTTATCTTTCTAGCCTCTTAACAGTCTTTAATAGAGCATAAGTTTTTAATTTGATGAGGTCCAATTTATCACTTTCATTTTTATGGATTGTGCTTTTAGTGTCAAGTCTAAGAACTCTGCTTAGTTCAAGGTCCAGAAGATTTTTCTGTTTTTTTTGTAGAAGTTTTATGCTTTACATTGAAGTCCAGGATCCATTTTGTATACAGTATAAGATTTAGGTCGAGGTTTAATTTTTTTTTGCCTGTGAATGTTCAATTGTTCCGGCATCGCCTATTGACTAGAAATAGTCTTTTCCTCCCCTGAATAGCTTTGGCTCTTTTGTTGAAAATTAATTGAGCATATTTGTGTGGGTCTATTTCTGAGCTCTCTATTCTGTTCCACTGATCTGTGTATCTACAGCCATCTTCCAGTACCATACTGACTTGATTGCTGTAACTATATAGTAAGCTTTAACATTAGAAAGTGATTCCTCCCACTTTATTCTTCTTCTTCAAAATTGTTTTGGCTATTCTAGGGCCTTTCCCTTTCCATGTGAATTTTATAACAAGCTTATCTCTATTAAAAAAAAAAAAAAAAAAAGCCTTGAGGAGATTTTGATAGGAATTGTGTTAAATCTACATACCAGTTTGGGGAAAACTGACATCTTTACTATGTTAAGCCATGAACATGATATGCCTCTCAGGTATTTAGATTTTCTCTGATTTCCTACTTATGTGTTTTATAGTTTACTGCATACAGATCTTATATGTGTGTTATTAGATTTATACCTAAGCACTTCATTTTATTTAGAATAATTGTAACGGTAATGCATGTTTTATTTTGGTTTCCATAAAAATGTAATTGATTTTGTGTTCATAGAAATTTTAAAAATATTTTTTCAATGCAGTTTTAGATATATTTCCAACAATTTGAGAAATTTATCATTTATTTCCCACAGAAAATCCAGTGATCACAGAGAATTCACTTGTAATTGAATATGGCACGCCCTTTGTTCTTTTCAATGGAAACCGTGGTTAAAAGCTATGGCTGCTAACCAAAGATTGGCAGTTTGAATCCACCAGACGCTCCTTGGAAACCCTATGAGGAGTTCTACTCTGCCCTTTAGGATCGCTATGAGCCGGAATTGACTTGAGGGCAATATGTTTGGTTTTTGTTTTTGTTTTTTTTTTTTATTTGTTCTTTTCAACATCAGGATACCTAAGTGTTTAGAACTACCTCCTCATCAGCAGATGTATAAAGAACCCATGCATTCAAGACACTGTTGCGCTATGAGGAATTAAAGGAGAAATGCCTGCCTGGACAGTTCATGAATCTAAAATGGACATCCTCATGGTTAAGCATGTGAAGCACCCACAGAGACGGCCTTCCAAATAAGCTGAGAAGAAAACTACCAAAACGAACACAAATTAATTCAGTTCACACTGTCGTTTGCTGGCCTCAGTTTCCTTTTATGGAAAGAAGAATCACGCCTTCCACTCCCAAAATTAGCGACTTAAGTAATGGGCTGTAATGTGCCTATTAATTTTAAGCTTTTTAAATAAAAGAGTTTGCTGAGGAGGGAATGATATTTTATGTGTTTAGTATTACGCTTCACACAAAAGTTTGTTCAGAAACATTTTAGAAGTTTGTTTTATTAGCGTAAACTAACGACTCCCAAAATCAGTTATGCTGATCAATTCAACAGCTCCATAATATTTTTTGTTTAGAAAGTCAGACTTTTCCTGAGATTCTGACACCTTCCCCAATGGTCAACTGAAGAAAAGTATAGAGAAGGTTGACGGGTAACTTGTATTATATGAGGTGGTTCCTAAAGACAATCAGGAGGCAAACTGCATTCAGGATGCCAGAGGTTTTTCTGTAGATTGAAAGTTCTTTTAGAAATTCATGCAAGAGACGCAATTATCTAAGGCAACAGTCTTTAACTTTTAAAATTCTGATGAATACTAAGCAGAATTTCTGCAGAAAGCAAACAGACACACAAACATTATCTGAAATTCACAGACATGTGGTTAGGAACCCTTCTCTAGAGCTCAGAAACAAAGGGGACAAAACCTTCCGGTTAACCTCTCGCAGTAAGGCACGCCTCCATTTTTCTGCACCTGCAATAACCAACAGTTGCCCTCAAGTCCACTCCAACTCATGGCGACCCACATGTGCCAGAGCACACAATGCTCCATGGGGTTTTCAATGGCTAATTTTTTAGAAGTAGATCACCAGGCCTTTCTTCCAAGGTGCCTCTAGGTGGACTTGAACCTCCAACCTTTCAGAGCGGTAACCATTTGCGTCACCTGAGAACTCTGCATCAACAACAATGCCTAGTATATAGTAAAAAACTCTAAATATTTGGTGAATAAATGAATTATGAGTGTGTAATTCATGCTATGATTTAGTCACAACAAACTGTTTCAAATCTAAGGAAAATACCTAATTTTGAAAACATATTAACATTACTGACATATTCTAATTAACTTTTTTTTATTTTTAAAATAATTATAGGCTCACAAGAAGTTACAAAAATAGTACACACAGGTTCCATGTACTGGTCACCTAGCTTTCCCCAATGGAGACATTGTACATACCTCTAGTGCATTTTCAGAGGCAGAAAATGGACTGACACAGAACAATTAACTAGACAACAGCCTTAACCTGGCCTCCACCATTATTTCATATGCATTCATCTAACCACTTTTATGTAAACAAGTAAAAATATAAACCCTCGCTTTCTCACCTGGGAAACCCTGGTGGCGTAGTGGTTAAGTGCTATGGCTACTAACCAAGAGGTCAGCAGTTCGAATCCGCTGGGTGCTCCTTGGAAACTCTATGGGGCAGTTCTACTCTGTCCTATAGAGTCAGTAGAAGTCGGAATTGACTCGATGGCAGTGGGTTTGGGTTTGGTTTGGTTTTTCTCTCAAAAAAAAGAAAAAGTTTACAAGAATTAAAATATTGCAACAGTCAAAACCAGAAGTTTTATACTAGCTCTAAGTAAGTGGCAAGGAAGTACTGAGCAGAAAAAAAGGCAAAGGTGTTAGTTATCTCACAATGGCTCTGGCTTGGCTCAACCTGTGTCTTCCTCTTCCCACCATGGCTTCATTATTTGATTTGAAGTCTATTTCCAAGACGCTACGCACAATCGTAAAGGTAAAAACACCACCAAAGCGAAGCATCATACAGCCAAAATGATTTTTGCTTCCAGAAAACTGGCCCAAGACTATATGATTAAAATATATTTCTATACTGTTAAGTGTCTGCCATGCAATAGCATCTCTGCTAAAGGAAGCTATTGGCAATTCTCGAAGGAAAAGGGTCGTGTGAGACATGTAAGAGTCTTCTGAGCCGCCATCAAGCAGGGCAAATGCAGCATAGAGTGGAAAGTGCATGAGTTCTGGGGTCACTAATTGCATATTCTCAAATATCTCACTTAATTTTTCTGAACTGCAATTATAACTTGAGGAGAATTACTGTCCTACTTTTTAAATAGAGTTTTTGTGGGCTCAAAATAATAACAAAGAAGTTTTAGGAAAGAGTGAAGAGTTTCATGAATACAAGTGGCTACTGAGTTCTCACAGCCCTCTGCTGTACCAGCCATCCCAAGAGAACAAGCCACCTACAAGATCACAGCTCACACTCACTTCTCAGCCTGAGAGGTTTCACAAGAAATAACCTGCATCTTCCTCCTTCCTTCTCCTTTTGCAGCCAAAATACTTCGTTCCCCACAGGCAATTGTGATCAGTTTCATTTACATCTGCTACAGACTATGATTAATTTCCATCAGCCATCATCAAAAAATTTCAAAACAATGAAATCATCTGTAAGTCCCACAGGGTCCATTATGATGGATTTTTAAATGTCTATTCATTTAACAGGAACCCTGGTGGCACAGTGGTTAAGAGCTTGGCTGCTAACCAAAAGGTCAGCAGTTTGAATCCACCAGCTGCTCCTTGGAAACCCCATGCGGTAGGTTCCACTCTGTCCTACAGGGTTACTATGAGTCAGAATCAACTCAACAGCAACGGGTTTGGTTTGGGGTTATTCATTTAACAAGCCTGTGAAAAATCCACCAGCTGTCACTGAGTCAATTCTGACTCATGGTGACCCCATGTGTATCAGAGTAGAACTGTGCTTCATAGGGTTTTCAATGGTTGATTTTTTGGAAGTAGATAACCAGGCCTTTCTTTTTAGGAGCCTCTGGGTGGACTCAAACCTCCGATCCTTTGGTTAGCAGCCAAGCTTGTAACCCATTTGGACCATCCAGGGACTCCTACAAGGTTACAGAGTCATTTATTTAATCAGTTTATAATCATGTTCTTGGAATGATATACAAGGTCCTCCATGATAAGAGATCTGCCTGCTTCATAGGTTTCTTGCCACCATCCACTAAGCATTGTGTTCTCAATGCCTATATTCCCCAGCACATATCATGCTGTATACAGGCTGGGTTTTTCGTGCCTTGTACTGCTCCCTCCTCACCTTCACCTGGCTTACCGATATTGCACGTTTAATCAGAAACCCTTCAATGAGGAGGTACCCCCAGAGTTAGATAAAATGGTCCTCCACAACTTACTATTATACCTTGTGTTACCTTGTCTGTAACACTCCACACTATTTAGTAATTATAGTATTATTTCCCCTATAAAGAACAGTACCTTATTATCGGGTATACAATTAAGCCTGCTCAAAGAATTTGGTCTTTGTCCTTGATTTCTGAGAGATAATCTCTAAAACCTTGGCATTTCCTCCAGTGATTTCAGGGGCTTTGTTATCTATAAGGGCTCTAAATCACATCTACCTCAAAGGTTATGCTAATGAGGTGACTCAGATGGGGGTTTGCCAAGACAGAAAGACCCATCAGTGGACTTGGGATAAAGAACATGATTTAATCAATTATTCTTACAAAATGAAGGCTCCATAAAGGCTCTTGTACATAAAAGTTCCACGAACTTCCTGGTTGGTGATAGACATGGATGCACCTGGAAAAGTAGTGCATCCCTTTTTGACACATGGAAGCTCCACTCTGGGAATCTCCCAGACCTCACTCTAAGCTTCCCTCATTTGTATACTTTTGCTTAAATAAAACTATAATCGTTAAGTATAGCACTTTCTTGAGTTCTGTGAGTCATTCTAGCAAATTATCGAACCCTAGGAAGTAGTGGGGGCCACAGGTCAGAAGTGAGGGGTATCTTGGGGGACCCACCCCTGAGTTTATGGCTGGCATCTAGAGAGGGTAGAGAAAACCCCTGAATTGTTAGACAGCAAGTCTGAAGTGAGGGTGTCACTGGGACTCCCAAGCTTGTGGCTGGCGCCTGAACTCTTGGGCACACTTGGCAGTCTGGAGGACTGTGCCTTTTAACTTGTGAAATTTGACCTAGCTCTGGTGGTTAGGATCAGAGGAAGAAGTACTGTATATAGAGTTGGGAAGCGAATGGAATAGATGCAAATTGAAATTGCATTTCTTTAATTTTGTTGGTGTCAGAGAAGTGGGATTTGATTTTCCTGGTACTTATTCATCTTTGTATCTCCAGATATTAGCACCCTGGCTGACACTTAGTAAGTGCTTAAGTAATAAATTCACCTATCCACTGAAAGCCAGCCACAGTGTTACACAGAGGCTAGATGAATCAGCCATAGTTTTCCTCTTATACATCCTGACATCATTGCAATGAACATTACTTCTAAATATGCCATCATCTGATAAAACTAACCAAAATAAAAAGAAAGTATTCATACAGATCAGCTCTAAAACAGATCAAAGGACAAAAAAACACCTCATCTGGCCCATAAACAAAAAAGCAAACAAAGAAACTTGTAGCAATATGATTTTCAACTTAAGACAATACCACCTTAAAATTATGCAAGTTTCTTTGGTGTTGTATTAGAAGTGAGGTGGAATATAATCAGGATTAAAATTTTGATGTTCTGATTCATTACCTCAGTGTACAAAAGCTTGGGAAACTCTAGAAATCCAAGCTGCTTTCCACAGAACAAAAGCAGGGGTGAATGCCTCATAAATGCGTGACTGTCAGTAGCCAGAACCATAGAGTTAGTCTGCCCAACCTCCATCCCATATGGCTTTTACGTTAAATGCAAAGGTCTGTTTCAGAAGGGCAACTGCTCAAAGAGAACACACTCGGAAGACAAAATCGATGCTTTGTAATGTTTTTAAATTCACATCTACCATGAAACAGAATTGAGTCTCATGATCTAGGCTCTGAATATAAGTTAGTACAAGAGGAGGCCATATACTTCTTTTGGACCTCAGAGACACTGTAGCCTTACCCTGGAATCCTCCACCATCCTTCCGTTAGTTTGTCGTAGTATAGGGGCTTGCATGTTGCTATGATGCTGGAAGCTATGCCACTGGTATTTCAAATACCAGCAGGGTCACCTATGGTGGACAGGTTTCAGCACAGCATCCAGACTAAGACAGACTAGGAAGAAAGGCCTGGCAGTCTATTTCCAAAACTAGCTAATGAAAACCCTATGGATCACAGAATACTGTCTAAGACTTTGACTTGCTTACTTTGGACCTATCACCAGGAATGACTGCTCACTGGAGAAAGACATCATGTTTGCGGAGGGCCAATGAAGATGAGGGAAACCCTCAATGAAATGGATGGAGGCAAAAGCCGCAACAATGGACTCAAACATACATATCATGAAGATGGTGTAGGACCAAGCAACGTTTTGTTCTGTTATATATGGGGTCACAGGAGTGGGAGCTGACTCAATGACAACTAACAGCCCTTGGACCCTAACAGAGGGACTGCTGCAACCCCAGTTTCCATGATGCTGACCCTCAATGCTGCCAGCCTCATTCACAGCCAGCCACGGGCAAAGCAGAAGCCTCTGGCAGGAAAAACCATTCCACAATAGTGAACCTCAACAAAAGAATTCTACACTACGAAACGGCTTTGTCAAAGCACACACTTTAGCTCACAAGAGAAGAAATCTTGCTAAACGAAGGCTTTAGTTTGTTTGAAAGGTGTGAACAACATGCCTGTCCATCAGACAATCAGGAAAACTATTTCAAATGATATGTTTTTCACACTAATTGCTGAGATAAGGGACGCCAGTTTTCAACAACAAGACAGTCTCAAGGTTTTAAATCTTAGCATCAATAATCCAAACACAAAAGCTACAATTCACACATGAAAAAGAGTTTGAACAGCTGGCTTAAAAAACAAACAAAAAACTTGTTATCAGGTTCCATATGTGCAAGTCAATTTAAATTGGTGAAAGAGTAAAGTAAAAAAGCCAAAATTTTAAATGAGTTTCAATGCAATGCTTATTATTCAAGAATCCTGCCTTCCCTATGTATTAGGCATTGTGATAATGTGGTAGGTCTATGGCACAAAATCATTTTTTGAGCCTATTAGGTTTGGTAAAACTTGTTACCCATACTGAAAGTTTTATTTCTACTTTGTCCAGATCACCTCTCTTAAAGAAAATTCCTGACCCATTACTGTGGATGACAAACTGCAGTTACTACTTGAAACAAGGATAATTTGCCAAGGATCAACTGCCACTAACAACAAACCTGTATAATTTATGAGACAAATAACTGTACTAGTTACATCATAATAGATAAATAAGTTTAGTATAAAGATTACTATCCCTCCCTTCCAGGAGATCAGGAAGAAACCTTAAACACAGGAAAGATACGTACATTATAGACACATTCAGTTCAACAAATTGTATTAGGCATTTACTCTGTATTAGCTACTATAAGAAGCTATGCGTGTAAAGGCAAACAATGAGTCAGAATCGACTGGACGGCAATGGGTTTTCTTTTGTTTTTTGGAGGGGGGAGTGCGATCCTGAATAGGTTTCTTAATTTCATTTTTCTCTATAAATCTGTGATATCAATATCACCTTGTTATGAAGATTAACTTAGAAGAAAGAACGAATCTGTCTTGGAAGAAGTACAGCCAGATGCTCCTTAGAAGCAAGGATGGCAAGACTTCGTCTCACATACTTTGGACGTATTACCAGGAGGTAGAAGGACATCACACTTGGTAAGGTAGAGGGGTCAGTGAAAGAGAGGAAGATCTTCAATGAGATAGACTGAAACAGTGGTTGCAACAATGGGCTCAAACATAGCAAGGATTGTGAGGACGGCGCAGGACAGGACAGTGTTTCACTCTGTTGTATGTGGGGTTGCTATGAATGGGAACTGACTCAACAGCACCTAACAACAATGGAGGCTAAATGAGATGGTAAATTCAAAGTGCTTCACACAGCACAGGGAAAATGCTCAGTAATTACCACTGTCATTTCTACTCCCATTACGGCTATACCACTACCACCCCCACCCGCCCCCACTCTCTGGAATATTCACTTAGGGTAGAGATGTGCTCAGCTGTTCAATACACCTTAGGCACCTGGCACCAAGCCACTATTCCTCCTGAAGACTTACCAGGAAACTCTCTGCCATTTCTTCCCCGTATCACTCCACCTGCTTCAACTTAGAAAAAAAAAGGTTGGCTGTTTGTTCCCACAGGGCTCCACCAATGCCGTTTCCCAAAGGGCCCAAAGCAAATATTCTGTGCCAACTAAGGCTTGAAAAGAAAGAAAATTTAGGTCTGGAGGCTATGTTAGCTGGGCCTCAATCAGTAGCAAATATTAAAAGCACAATTAAGAGACATAAGGCAAAACTGAAAAGTCCTGGGAGAGAAAGCTCAAAAGATGTAACCACAAATCTCTCTTTCTCTCAGCTCTGCTTTCCTCTCTATTAGTTTCATCCTATCTCTCAATATTTCCAGCCAAAGACTCATGCCTGATTCTTACTGGGGCGAAATACCTACGCTCACACAGCTGCCCCAAAAGTACATAAACCAAGAATGGGACAGATGGTGCTCCAAAGGAAAATAAAGGTATTATTAAGAGAAAATAGAGATAATCCATGCTAAAAAGGCACATATGGGTCAAAGAAACACATAAACAAACCAAATTTATGCCTGAAGGAAGAAGAACAGTAATTCTTGGCATTATATTCCTACTTATTTAATTGTATCTGTTAAAATTGTTTTGTCTACAAGTGGCAAAAGAAATAAAAAGAAAAAGGCTCAACCAGACAGGTACTTTATTTATTATATGACTGGAAAATTATGGGTAGGACTGCACCAGGAGGTAAATCATGACTGGCCAAAAGCAAATCATGACAATTGTTTCTTCTTTGCCCTATAGGGTCACTATGAGTTGGAATCGGCTTTATGGCAATGGGTTTATATCCAATAACTGACTTCCTAGCTACCCTGGGGGGTAAAGATGGTCACGTGACTCAGTACTAGCCAATGAGATATAAGTCTGCTGGAAGGCTGGAAGGAGTTGAGCTTCTTCTCCTTAGAGCTGAGGTAGCCACCTCGTGACCAGGAGGTGATAAGCATAAGGGGGAAAAAAAATCAACAAATTGAAGGTGCAATAAATCTATGCCTTGATGACATTACTGAAAACCTGAGCCATGATACATGAGAAAAATAAATACCTTTTTAAGCCACTTCAGTTGAATTTCTGTTTCTTGAAGTTAAAAGCAATCCTAACTGATCTAGCAGACCAAGGACCCGGTTTCTATCGTCCCATTCTACCACCTCCACAGGGTGTTCTTATCACAAGATGGTGGCCGCTATTCTAGGTATCGTATTGAGAAATAATACGTGCAGAATAAGAGTTCCTTTCAGTGTCTTCCATTTTCAAAAGAGAAATTCTTCTCAGGAGTCCCTCCACAGGTATCTTACCTTATCTCATGAGCTAGAACTACATCCTAAGCGTATATTTAAACTCAACTGACAAGGAAAATGGTATTCCAATGATTGACTTCTGAATTGGAAACAGGATCACTTTTCTGATGGGTGGACACCTGATCACACAAGAAAGGGCTCTGCTAATAAGAGATAGAAAGGATAGACACTAGGTAGGCAACCAACAATGTCAACTATAAATAGCAATTAATAGGTAGCATTTTAATCATGCTTCTCATATATATACCTCGCTAAATGAGAGAAATGCAAGCGTGACAGAATTTCTCAGTGTACCCTGAGATTGCTTCAGTGATGTAAGAAGGATTTAATATTTCTACCATTTCAAATTAAAAGCATTATTAAGTACACATATAACCTAAGTGTAGCCTCAGAACATGCCATATCATAAAAGTGTACACAAAAAACTAATTATTAAAAACATAGAAAAGAAATGCCAGATAAAAATGTATGTTGGAACTGTCACATTCTGAGGCTAGGAGAATAGATTAGTACAGACACTTTAGAAGGCAATTTGAAAGGATCTGTTAAAAGTTTAAATACCCTATGACTCAAATATTTTACTTCTCAGGGTCACACCTGCAGAAATACACATATGTATAGAAAAATGAAAACAAGAATCGCATCAGTCTGCAACAGTCAAAACATAAGGCCAAAAAAAAAAAAAAAAAAAAGGCAATAACCTAAATGCCCAGCAAATAGGGGAATGACTGAAACTCTGGATATATTCGCAACATAGAGTACTATGCAGTCATGAAAAAGGATGAGAAAAGTCTAAATGTACTGATACGTAATGATGTTCAAGATATATTGTGTCTAAAAAAAGCAAGGTACATTATGCACAGTGTAATACTACATGCAGTTTTGAGGATATTTTTTCATGGGGTAAATGTAAATGCACAGAAGAAAGTATGGAAAGGTATATGGCAAAGTGAAAATATTGGTGACCTCTGAAGAGGAGACTATGAAGGGAGGAGGGTGGTCAAGGAGAACTGTAACATAGGAATATTTCATTGAGAGAAGGCTTCCACGCACTGTTTTTGTGTTTACAGTAAATGACACACTGGTCTTTCAGCCAGCTTCTCTTTTAAGTAGTCTACCACAGAAACATTTACCTTTTACTTGTGAACTGCAAAAATAAATCTCCTTGAATATGATTAATGTCACTGAATTGTACACTTCAAAATGGTTAAAATAGCTAATTGTTATATTTTTTATCACAACACAATTAAAAATGCCACTTTTAGTCTTAGCCAAACTACAATCATGTCTTCATAACGAACTGTTCTTAATTGTACTTGTGTTAGCTCGCTATTGAGAGCTAACGGAATGAGAAGCAGATTGGAGCAAATCCTGAGAAACTGCCACACCCGGCCCTCTTTTAATAAAAACTATAGCTGATTCTAGGGAGCAGTGAGACCACTACAAACAGGTATGGAAAGCTACTTAAATGTTGGCTGGTCTTGTGCTTTTAACTAAAGGCAGGCCAAAATAATGGCTATTAAAAAAGAAAGCCTATAACAAAGCCCACGCCTGTTTTAAGCAGTTCTTCCGGTATGGAGAAATCTATCATTGTTTCTGTTTGAGGTAAAATTTTAGAGGATGACATCTGGCCTCTTGTTCTTCCCTAAATTCAGAGCCTCTGATGGGTAGGTGTTGTAAGCAAGTCACTCAGTGATGGCCACCACAGATGGGAAACGCCACATCAGGGTCCAGAGCGTGTGCCAAGTTTTCCTCCGCTGACAGATTGAGGCAAGGCTCTTTTTCCATTTCATCAACACTCAGCATGGGAATGGAATGTCAATAAAACCGAGGAAGCACGTAGGCCCAAGAATTTGATTAGAGGAGGAAAAAGTACAGCAAGTGGAGCCCTGAACACTGGACAAACTCCCCAAAGGCATGCCACTTTCTCCTCCTGTGGAGAACTACGCTTCACTGCGTCCCCTCTTCAACACTGGTTGGGCCATCAGACTGCTGTTGCCTCCAGGTGCTCCCGCAAAGCACCCTGGAGTTTGTGGGCAACAGAATAAAGGGAAAATGCCTGAGGAGGGAGTTTAAGTCACAGAGCAGTAATGGGGTCGGGGAAGTGGAAAAGGGTGAGAAAGATGTGTAATGGGTCAGTTCTAGGCTAACATGTTCTCTGGGATGGTTGGGAGTTAACGCTGCTGCTTCACCCTACGAATCAGTCTCCAGAAGGACTGCATATTTCCATGATTTCTAATCAGGATCCAGAAATTGTCTTCCTCCAAGGTCCCCTTTTTTAGGTGCAACCAGATCCAAGGATGGTTTCTATGGTAATAATAGAGTACTGGGCAGCACAAATAGTTAAACGACAGACTACTAACCAAAAGGTTGACGGTTTAAACCCACCCAGAGGTGCCTTGGAAGGCAGGCCTGGTGATCTGCTTTCGGAAGGCCACAGCCCTGAAAACCCTATGGAGCAGTTCTACTCTGCACACGTGGGGTGGCCATAAATCAGAATCGACTTCACAGCAACTAACAATATTGAGTGCTGTGGCAGAAAATGCTGGTTTGCCTACCCAATATTCATTTTCCACTTCTGTCTTACTAATATAACATCTTTGATGGTGTTAGGGCTGATAATGTGCAAATAATTTTTTGTATTTCCTTCCCCTTCTTGCGGATATGACTTTGGCCAATGAGACATTAAGTGGAAATTGATGGGTGAAGCTTCTGGGAAATTTCTTTATATAAGCAGAGGCAGATCAGCTGGTGTTCACCCTTTGCCCTTTATCCTTCCTCTTCTTCCTGTCTGGAACCTAAGAATGATGCTGGTGATGAGGCAGCCATCTTTTGACTATAAGGTGACAACAACAAACTAAGGATAAAAAAAAACACGCACAGTAAAAAGACTAAAGATTCATGATGTCCTCATGAAACCACCATACCAGCCCAGGGCTGTCTAGTTCTGACTTCTCATTAAGTGACCAAAATAAACCCTCACATATGTAGCTCCAGGGCTAGGGAAAGAGTAAGAAAGCCCACCCTGCCCCAAGCCTAAGCCTACGATGTTAAGGAAACCTTGGGACCTGTGGGCTGTGCAGAATATAAGTTGGGTCAGCCCTATCCATACACACTTACTCTTCAGTCTGGAGGAGAGCATTATTGTTCATACTCTGTAGGCAGCAACCTGACAAAAATTGTGTTATATGGCTCAAGGTCCTTTTACTAGATGTTTAAAATGTTGTGTTCCAGCCCTTCCTTGTCACTGCAACTATTCTGTTGGTGAAAATTATCATTCTATTCACAAACATACCCCCAACAGTTTTTACAAAAAGACATTTAAGTTATATATGACTAGAGGTGGCCAGTTTAAGGAACCACTCATTCTCAAAAAGGGAGATGCAGAACAGAATTTCAAATTCTCATGGACTAGACTTTCTGGAGTCAAGGAGGCTGGATAAATCCCTGAAACTAGTGCCCTGAGATAACCTTTAAACCTTAAACCAAAAATATCTCCTGAAGTCTTCTTAAAACCAAACAATAATTTAACTTAACTAGTAAAGAGTATCTGCCTTGAGCTTGTGCTCTTTTAAGATCTATCTATATGGGATCAAACCGATAACTGGAAAAATTAGATAGGAAACTTAGGGAGCAGTGAGTTTATGTTAATGAAGAAGAAGAACCTGGAGGGTGAGAATGGTTGTACAATTCGAAGTATGTAATCAATGTCACTGAATTGTACATGTAGAAATTGTTGAATTTGTGTATGTTCTGCTGTGTATGTTCCCAACAACAAACATAAATTATATTTTTTAAAAAAGCACACATATAAAACCTTTTTGAGACACAGATAACCCAAACCCAAACAAGCCTCGATCTTACACTAATAATAATAATTGGCCTGTATATGCAAATACTAATTGATATATCCAAACTTATGCCAATACCCATGACTCCCGGCTATGGCTCCATTAACTTGGAGGCAGATTTAGAATTTTATTTCAGAATATCTGGTGTAAATCAAGCTTACCAAAATTGCAGAGATAATAAATTTAAAGTCTGATTTGTTATTCTTTTGAAACAGAGCAAATAAAATCAACAAATTCATGTGAAAGTTTTATTTCTTATTAATGTTGTTTCCGAAACATATGCTGAAGAAATCACATGCTATATTATTATTGTATGGTTTCTACCTACAGTTAAAACAATTACAAGTGTGACTTTATAAATATTAGATACTTAGCCTACAACATTGTATTTCTTGAACACCAAGATGCTAGTCAACGAACTAAGTTAATCAAAGAGAATCCTCACTCTACTGAGTTGGAAAACCTTATGGTAGGGGTAGTATAGGCTTAGTATAGGCTAGTTCTTGATATTACAAATCCTCTAGTGAGAAAGGAGAGAGGGAGTGAGCAGAGGAGAGGAGAAAGTCCATTTTGTGTACCTTCCCACCCCAAGTATTTGGGTCAATGTTTAGCAAGTGTCCAGGTGTGCTCCAGCAAGTCTGGATAAACCAGACCACAGGTCCCACTTGACAACAATCTAAACCCTGTGGTGCGAGGCCCCAAAACAGGTCTTGCTAGATCTTTGGAATTTTTTTAAGCCAGTCTATATGCCCCTTTCCTCTACCAGGACTATTAGCAATGGGAGTGGACTCTCTAGGAAAATAGCCTAGTCAGCTAGAGCTGGATCAAAGAAACATAATGAACTCAAGTCACACAAGTCACTGTTTTGGCTTTGAGCCAGACAGGGGGCAGAGGTTAATCTGTCCATCATCCCTCAAGCCACAAACCACAAAGGAAGTGGCCCGGTGAGCTCTCAGTGAAGATTTGTGGGAGGCTGTAGTGCACAAAGACTGCCCCTCCTAGGTGCTATTATAGGGAATGCAGAAGTGACCTAAAATGCCGTTTTCATCCTTCAAAAGATTACAGTCTATTTGGGAAGATAAATTATCTAGCATAAAGCAATAAGCAAATTAAGAAGAGACTAAAATTAAATGCAACTCAACAACTATAGCAACTCAGGGGAGAGGAGGAAGACTAGAGACTCCAATGAAAGGGGTGGTCACATAGTGAAGGTTACCAATGACCAAGACTTCTATATAAGGAAATGTTGACGAATCAAAGGGGGAAAGGAGATCCTTTCAGAAAGTGGGAAAGGGACAGAGGAAATATGAATATGAGGTCAGGTCTGTGCTCATTTGTTACAAGAAGAAGCCTGTCTTACAGGGCACGAGATAAACTGCACACTCCCACACCCTAATGAAGTCTATTTTATGTCCCAGACTCACCAGGAAAGTCAGTCAGTTGGTCTCTCTCTCTCTCTCTCCCATGCTCCCATCTTCCCATCCATCAACCCACTACTCCCAAGCTTCCTCATTCAGACACATCAAGTATATCTTTTCATTTTCTCATCCATCTATTAATCTATTCCTTCCCTCCCTCCAGCATTTGTTTATAGAGCAAATGCTGTTTTCTAGGACAACATGAGTCTGTCATTTTTTGATAACAGTTGAGAAGAGAAAGACATGCCTGTGAAACAACTAGAGAATGA
This sequence comes from Loxodonta africana, assembly GCF_030014295.1. Classification (NCBI taxonomy): domain Eukaryota; kingdom Metazoa; phylum Chordata; class Mammalia; order Proboscidea; family Elephantidae; genus Loxodonta; species Loxodonta africana. Next base: position 206,496,141 of record NC_087342.1, read on the forward strand.
AAAACAGAACCAAAAAAAAAAATTAAGATACGAGACAGCTATCAGCTAAGCTTGACAGAGCTTCTGAGTATATCAAAAACTATAAAACTGCTGGTACTATCTTCATATTACTCCTGAAGGACAGGCCGAGTAAAAGGAAAGGCATACTCCCCGCTCCCTCTCAGCTCTCAACGCAGTCCGTCACTGTCCAAACTAAGCGGTGTCCAGTGGAGCACAGCAGACTGCAGGGTGAGAGTTTCACTCATCTCTCCCGTTGTCACTGCTACACAAGTTTTGACTCTGACCACCAAATATCTTCCAATGAAGTGGGTTTTGACTCCCAAGACCCAGTGCCATCGAGTCGATTCCGACTCATAGCGACCCTGTAGGACAGAGTAGAACTGCCCCATAGAGTTTCCAAGGAGCGCCTGGCAGATTCAAACTGCCAACACTTTGTTTAGCAGCCATAGCACTTAACCACTATGCCACCAGGGTTTCCCGGGTTTTGACTATATCTATGTAAATACACAGAGGTAGAGGTAAGGAGAAATAACATCCATCAGCGAAGTCATTAATTAAAGGTATATTTTATACCTTCATCTGGATATGATTTTGTATGCTACCACTCAATAAAATGTTGGAAACTCTGGTGGTATAGTGGTTAAGAGTTCAGTTGCTAACCAGAAAGTCAGCAGTTGGAATCCACCAGGTGCTCCTTGGCAACCCTATGGAGCAGTTCTACTCTGTCCTATACGGTCACTATGAGTCAGAATCTACTCAATGGCAAAGGGTTTGGTTTGGTTCGGTATTTAAAAAAATGTTAGTTTATAGAAAATTACAATGGAGACTTCTTCCCTCAGGAAAAAATATCAAGCATTCTTGGTATTTTTTCTAGAGGAAGAACATCTGTTAGAATAGTACTTCCTAATCAAGGCCATGCATCAGCCACCCAAGGAGATGTTGCTAAGAGGTTCATGCCTGGACCTCAATCCCTGGAGATTCTGATTCAGTAGGATAGGAGTATGCCCAGACATGCATATTGTGAAAAAGCTTCTCTAGCCAGTTCTGATACACAGTCCTGGTTAAGAATCACTGTCCTGAATGACTTAGAACACTCTCGGTAATCACTTTTCCAATAATAAATATACCAAGCTGAGAGCAAACGGCTGACTGAAAATATCTTTCTGACTAGCTGTTTAGAGCACTGCAGAAAAACCACTAATCTGTTTAATGTGATCAGAGAGGTGAAGGAGATTTTCACAAAAAGATATGAAATCAACTTAAAAAAAATTTAACTATAATATTTAGAAAAGGAAGGTACAAAAGGAACTGAACAAACATCATTATGGTAACAGCACAAAAACTAATTGCCATCTAGTTGATTCCAACTTAAGGTGACCCCATGTGTGTCAGAGTAGAACTGTGCTCCATCGAGTTTTCAGCGGCTGATTTTTTGGAAGCAAGCTGCCAAGCCTTTCTTCCAAGGCAACTCTGGGGGACTCAAGCTTCTAATCTTTCAGTTAGTAGTTGAGCACATTAGCAGTCTCTACCCAGGGGTGGTAGGCAAGAGTATTTTTTTCCCCTGCACATTTATGTCTTCTGCTGTATAGAATTTTATCTTCTAAAACACTTTAGTATGAAAGGAATAATGACCTGCCCAGAATGATCTGCCAGAAAGGAGGCTGTCTTTGTCATCTACTACTGCTACAACAGAAATACCACAAGTGGAACAAGGCAAGGTCACAGAAGCTTCAGAGATAACATCCAAACTCTCTGAGGTACCAAACTGGTGGGCTGAAGGCTATGGGGGACCATGGTCTCGGAGACCATCTAGTTCAATTGGCATATCATAATTTATAAAGAAAATATTCTACATTTTACTTTGGTGAGTAGCGTCTGGGATCTTAAAAGCCTGAGAGTAGCCATCTAGGACACTCCACTGGTCTCACCCCTTCAGAAGCAAGAAGAATGAAGAAAATTAAAGATACAAGGGAAAGATTAGTCTAAAGGACTAATGGACCACATCTACCACGGCCTCCACCAGAAAGAGTCCAATACAACTAGACGGTGCCTGGCTACCACCACTGACTGCTTTGAAAGAATCACAATACAGGGCCCTGGATAGAGCTGGAGAAAAATGTAGAATAAAATTCTAACTCCAGACCAGACTTGCTGGCCTGACAGAGACTGGAGAAACCCTGAGAGTACGGCCCCCGGACACGCTTTCAGCTCTGTAATGAAGTCACTCCTGAGATTTATACTTCAGCCAAAGACTGGACAGGCCCATAAAACAAAACGAGACTAAAGGAGCATACCAGCCCAGGGGCAAGGACTAGAAGGCAGGAGGGGACAGGAAAGCTGGTAATTGGGAACCCAAGGTTGAGAAGGGAGAGTTTTGACATGTTGTAGGGTTGGTAACCAATGTCACAAAACAGTATGTGTACTAACTGTTTAATGAGAAACTAGTTTGTTCTGTAAACCTTCATCTAAAGTACAATAAAAAAAAAAAAATCGAAAAAAAGAAATACCACAAGTGGATGGCTTTAACAAAGACAAGTTTATTTTCTCACAGTCTAGTAGGCTAGAAGTCCAAATTCAGGGCACAGGCTCCAGGGGAAGGCTTTTTCTCTCTGTTGGCTCTGGAGGAAGGTCCTTGCCATCAGTCTTCCCCTGGACTAGGAGCTTCTCCTCATAGGAACCCAGGATCCAAAAGACACACTCTGCTCCTGGCGATACTTTCTTGGTGGTATGAGGTCCCCACCCAAGTTTCAGGATTCCATTTCTTCCCAACCAAGGCCCTCACTTTAACTTCAGACACCTCTTGAAGTTGAGAATTGAGCTGGCATTGTAATTCGGCCACTCTCACAATAATAATCTGGGTTTGGTTTTCGGCAATATCAGCTCTGTTACTGCAAGAAACAAGGATTTCTTTCAAAGCACAAGTGTAAACTTTGAGGTCATTTATGTGGCACTTGAGTTTTGACTCTGAAGCACTGAGTGCATCTCTTTCTTTCACCAGTGTGTCTAGCAAAAGTAGGACCAACCAACCAGCTTCCTTATACTTCTCATTATGACAAAATTATAGAAAGGTATCATATATGCAATCACCCAGAGCCTCACCTTTTACCAATACCTGATCTATTGGCGGTGATGTTTTGCATATTTGAATTGCCACCAACATGCCATGGATTAGCAGTGCCCTCTTTACTACTGGAAGCAGAGTCATCAATATCTTTAAGGCTAAACAGATTTGAGAACCAATTTAGAAAACTCATCCTAACAATTTTGTTTCTCTAGAACCACTCTCAGTACCAAATGTCTTAGGCTGGGTTCTCTAGAGAAGACCAGCAAAATATATAAACACATAGAGAGAGAGAGAGATTTATATCAAGGAAATAGCTCCTACGATTGTAGAGGCTGGAACACCCCAAGTCCATGGATCAGGATAAAAGTTTCTCCTGATTCACATAGCTGCAGTGGCTGGCAGACCCAAGATCAGCAGGCTGGAGAGCAGGGCACTTGCTCATAGGCTGTGAAGGTTGATGAATATCAAGATCAGCAGGTAAGACTGCAAGGCTTCTCCTAATTCATGTAGCTGTAGGGGCTGCCGAACCTAAGATCAAGAGGCCAGAGAGCAGAATCTTGCTCACAGGCTGTAAAGACTGACAAATCCCAAGACTGGCAGATAAGTTACTAGCTCAAGTCCCAAGAACCAGAGGTCAGATGAACAAGAGACAGCTGCAGGATCCAGAACAAGCCAAAAGCCTTGGCAAGGCAACAGGAAGGAAGTAGGCAGCAGAGGGCAGAGAGATGAAGGCTGAGGGGGCAGTGAGCAGCCACAGGCCCCGTCCCTGCTGGCACCATTCAACAGATTCCATCATGGGGGTGATCACATATCAAATTTCAACAGGGAAGGGATCACAACATTATACAACTGCCAAAACACCGAGAATCATGGCCCAGCCAAGCTGACACACAATCTTAAACATCACAGAGGCACCACTCTCATCACATTTAGATGAAGCCAGAGGCTTGGCACAGGGTTGATCAGCAATTGTTTCCTAAACTTAAATTTCCGTGCTTTATTAAAAACACATATAAATCATCACCTAAAAAGCTAACATCCATGGGTCATAATCTTCTTACCCCAGAATCATTTTAGCACCCAGACCTTGGTGTCATCAGAACCTGCCTCCGGAGTACCTACCTGTTCCTCTGCATTTTCCATCCCTGGCAAGAGTGAGAGAGAAGACACAGGCTACTTAAATACGAAAATATAAAATGTATAAGTAGCAATTGGTCCATCAAAATTTCCCCCAAGATAAATGCTTATTTGTGGGGACAATACATAATGTTTAATGTGATTATTAAAAGCTGCTTACATTAAAAGTAGAACAAAAATCATTAACTCCAGCTGTTACGGAAGGGATAGATTGATTGTTATTTTCCACACCCACTGTGATGGTTAATGCTATGCGTCAACTTGGCTAGGCTATGATTCTCAGTGGTTTGGCAGACACTAGGTAATCACCTTCTATTTTGTGATCTGATGTGAGTAGCCAATCAGTTGAAAGGGGAGTTTCCTTCGGGGTGTGGCCTGCCTCCAGCATATAAAAGGATGTTCTGGCAGAGCTGGCTCTCTTTCTCAACCCTGCACTCTTTTTGTCACCTGACCTCTAGTTCTTGGGACACAAGCCTGCAAAAGTTTTTTGGGTTCGTCAGCCTCTACAACCTCATGAGCCTACAGAGGTCTTCAGCCTGCTGTCTGACCCACAGATTTGGGACCTGCCAGCCCCGACAACTGCATGAGCCAGTTCCTTGAAGTAAATGTCTCTCTCTGTATATAAACATCTATATACACTTCACTGGTTTTGCTCCTTCAGCGAAACCAGACTAAGATACATACATTCCCACATAATTAAAGAACCTGCCCAAAACATACAATGTAAATGTTTAAGTGAAAAAGCAAGTTAGAGCAGAGTATGAATATTAGGTTCCTGTGGAGTTTTTACAAAGAAGCAGAGAATCATATAGAAATCTGGGATTCTATGAAGCTCTGAAATTATATATTCCTCTTTTTCTGGGGAAGGTATCAACACTTTTTCTGTAGGACACTCATCAGTAGTTTTGTTCAAGTCCAGACAGGGGTCCACAACAACAACAAAACAAAAACCCCTATACCTTTAGAGGGATAATGCTCTCTGAAGCTTTCTATTACACTCCAGCCTCCAACACTCCATATTGTCTGCTCACATCCCTCGGTCATTTACCTGCCTGCCTCTAAGAGCATCTGAGTTTCCAAGCATCTTGCCTTCTCCAACCTCAATGCACTGCTTCAAGCCTTCATTTTTTCTGGTCTAGATGACTGCAAGCACCTCTTAACTGGCTTTTCTGCCTACGTTCTCATCTCATCACTCTCAGAGCTGCCTGACTCTAATGGCAAGGGTCTGAAAGCACCAGGAAGCCGAAGAAAGGAAAGTAGAAAGAGGGGCAAGTGTAAGAGATCACTGTGTGACAGAAGGTGACTCTGGTCACTGGCGCTGGATGAGTCTGGTGCTCTGCCTGGAGTTAGAGACTGAGAGCAATTCGTGTATGCACAGTAAAAGCAGTAGAATAGGTAAAATTAGTCGGAATTGACTTGATGGCACAGAGCAACAACAGTGAAATTATGTAATATCAAGGCAGAACAATGAGTGCCCCGTTTTCCCTGAGTGGGCAATTAATACCTCCCAGAAACTCCACGCCTGCTGACACTTGGATCACTATGCCTCTGGCCTGCTCATCGATGGCCTCCTTCTCACATTTCTCCTACTCGGATTAAATAAAATTGAACACCATCTAACATTTCTTCCCTGAGCAAATGAACTAACTCAATATTTCCAAGGATCCTGAACTGCAACAGAAAGGGTGTAAGACTTTGACAGGTCCTTAGAAGGATTCCTCAACAGACCGGAATTTCTAACATCTCTATACCTGTTAAATTACAGGTTTTCTAAAAGTTTAGCCAGTTAAATATGAAATAAATGGCAAGAAGGGTGAACTATTAGCTCTCTAAATAAAATTCAGATAGTCATGTATCCCGACTATGGCCAGACATTTCTTTTCCAGTGTGGACAACTTCCTCCATGTCCTTTTCACACTTCCAGTCTAGAACTTATCACACCTAATTGTGTATCTGTCTCTCTTCCTTGTGCACAATAACCTCCTTGAAAACAGGATTTGTTTTTGTTTTTTCTTCTCTCTATATATTCTCAGAAACTAGGACAGTGCCGTGCACATAATACAGGCTCAAAAATATTTGGGGATGAAAGCTCCTTTCTTATCTTAGCTTTTGTCAGTGGAAAAGTACTGTTGGTGTTTTTCTCCTGTCCCCAGCACTACTCTAGATGCTTGTCCCTGCACGGTGGCTACAACAATCCATTGTTAGAATAAAGGAGAGGCAGAAGGCTGTCTCCAGACAGTCTGGCTTCAGTGGATCAAATGATCTCTGGTGCTGAAGCATCCAAAGTCTTCCATCTGACTTCTTCTTAAGCCAACAAATCAATGTTGATCTGGGAAAGAAGCATCTGGAAATCCTACTTGACCTGTCCACTTAATTTAAGCTAAAGAATGACACTCAGTTTTTGGAACTAAACTCTTTTAAGCAGGATGTTAATGCAGGGATCTCTTCCTTCTTAATACAAAAATCTCAAAATAGCCAGTCATTTCCTCACTGTTGACATCAGTTAATGGGTTGATTACATAGTTTATAAATTTTGCCAAACCACCAGACCGACCCGAGTTTTCTCTTTGAAGGCAAGCCTTTAGCTGAGTGTTAAAATTTTAAAATACCCTTCCCAACTTTTGAGATGGTGGGCATAACATCAAAATGCTAAATGGGGTCCCCTTTTTGCAACAAGCTGTCCTTTGGAGTTTCAGCATCAGCCTCTCTTCCCAAGGACTCTGGCAAGGCACCTCCTGAAAGAAATATTGCTCTTTCTCCTCTTGCACTTGATAACCCAGGCAGGATGAGGGGCAGTTAGGGGTTGGGAGCGCGCCTTCCAACCTCCAAGCCTTTCTCCATCCCAGAACCTGTCTGTGTGTGTGTGCAAGGCCACAGGAGACCAGAAATCTACAAAGTGTACGCTCTGGACTCTACCCCCTACTCTCCTGCCTTGGAACGTTTGAGTGTATGTAACAAACAGTTCCTCTTCACCTTATGGAGCTATTTGGGTTTTTCCCAGCCCCTTTTCAGCCTACTATCCCAAATTTCCTCTCTAAATTTGTGCTTGCCTGAGAGAAAAATTCGTGAAAATCAGCTGTGTTCCTATACACTAATATATGGCCCTGGTGGTGCAAACATTTTAGCACTTGGCTGCTAACCAAAAGGCTGGCAGTTCACACCCACCTAGTGGCTCCACGGGAGAAAGACCTGGGGATCTGCTCTGTAACGACTACAGCCAAGAAAACCCTCCAGGGCAGCTCTACTCCGTCACATGGGGTCGCTATGAGTTGAAATCGACTCAATGGCATCTAACAGCAACGATACAGCTAGAACCAAAAAAGAAAAAACAGCCACACTGTAATCACATCCAAAAAATTTTTAAGAAACTATATTTTAAATATACGGTTTTGTTTTACATGGACTATATATTGGGGAAATAAAGGAACACAAGAATAAAGAGATAGCTTTCTCTGCCAGAGTATTTAAAATGCAGCTAATTCTTCGACACAGGAATTGAATGATGCATTAAGGACTATGTAACATATTCATTTACTGGTATATAGGTTTTTAAGTTTTCAATTCAAATTTATGCCTCCATCAAGTTACAAAATTTCTAAAAGGGGGAATAGAAAATTACAAAATTTCTGAAGAACTCCCTTTCCTGACTTTCTCCATTTTTCTGGTTAATTAGAAATTGTTTCCTATTCCTATACTCCTACTATGAAGCTGACATTCTCAATGTTCTCCTCACATACTCCTACTTTCGGTAACTTAATTAGACATTGAAGTGCCTTTCTTTTACTTTGTGAAAACATGAGTTATCACATCTAAGGCTACACAATATAAAAACAGTCAAATGAAAAAATTCAAAATGGTAGTCAATCTTCACACTACTCAAAGTACCTTTTTTTAAATAATGGCATAATTTCAAGAAAATAGATATAGTCATTGTGTACATGTCCATATTAAAATTTCAATTAAAAAATAGTAAGTAGAAGTCATATACAGGCAGTCCCCGGTTACGAACGTCCAACTTACTTGCCCTTTAATGTTATGTAAATTTGTCCTCATTTGAAAACAATTGAACCAAACCCTACTCAACTGAACCAACCCCTACTCAACTGAACCAAACCCTACTCACAACAAATCCTTCATCACACAAGCTTCACTTGCTGCTCGTGCAGCTTTCAAGTCACTGAAAAGTCCTTGGGTCTTTTCTTGCACTGAACCAAAACTAAAACCAAACCCAGTGCCGTCAAGTCGATTCCGACTCATAGCGACCCCATAGGACAGAGTAGAACTGCCCCCTAGAGTTTCCAAGGAGCGCCTGGCGGATTTGAACTGCCAACCTCTTGGTTAGCAGCTGTAGCACTTAACCACTACGCCACCAGGGGAAGTAAGGCTAGATAAGAACCGTGTGCACCTGTTCCAATTTGACTACTAATTCGACTTAAAGACACAGGAATGGATCTCACTCCTAACCTGGGGACTTTCATGTATAAACTTTATCCTAATAGAACAACAATGGCCCTACCAAGTAATCGCAAAAACTGTGACCACTAAGGGTTATAACAAACTACAGTAAATTGGCGATAGCAAAAATTTAGAGAAAACCTAAGTGTTCAACAACAGGGAAGTAGTTAAATTGTGGTATATACATATGATGAAATCCTATACTTCTATTAACAATTACATCAAAATACACGGGAAAGTGCCCATGATAAAGATAAATGGAGGGAAAAAAATCAGAATTCCAAACTATAACAGTCTATACATGTAACAAAGCAGCTGCCATTGCACTGAATCTGACTCATGGTGAACCCCTGTGCATCAGAGAAGTGTGCGCCACAGGGCTGGTTTTCAAAGGCTGACTTTCTGGAAGTAGATCACCAAGACTTTCTCCTGAGGTGACCCTGGGTGGACTCAAACCTCCAACCTTTTGATTAGCAGCTATGAACATTAACTATTTGCATCAACCAGGGACTCCTATACATTTTACCAATTGCTTAAAGTCCACTGGGGAAACATCTGGCCACACATACACCCATGGTCCCATAAGGTTATCCCAATCAGAGAATGGGATGTAGCTGACATACTTTGCTAAATCTGATCTGTCTCTCACGAGCTCTCAGGTCTGTGGGTAGTGGGGGAGGAGGTCCCAGTGCCCATCCGTGGCTGCCTGTCCCACTGTGCTGGCCTCAGGCAGGGACTCGCAAAAGGGGGGATGCCCCACTGAGGCCACTTGCATGTGATGCCCAAAACCACGGAGGGCTCCTCCCACGGTGACAGCCGCCAAGTGATCAGAGCTGTGGCAGGCAGGAATGGAAGAGTTTAAAGCCCATTAGGGGAGCCAGAGAAGGCAGGCAGGCAGGTAGGAAGGAACTGAAGGGACTTGGCAGTGCAGCGGGGCCAAAAGCAGCAGTCTGGTGGGCAGAGGTCTTGAAGCTCTAAGAAACCCAGCAGCAGCCATGCAGGACCGGGGGCGCAGTGCAAAGTTTTCTTGAAGTCCTCGGCACACAGTGGTGGCACACGTCCTGGGCCAACTGATGACCGCTTTGCATGCCTCTCTCCTGCATAAAATATAGTGTTGGTACAATGTCCAAATCACATAACACCCTATTTCAGAGAATGTATTGTGGGACAACTGACCACAGCGTAATAGATTGCTTTTGTGTGGCCTTTCTCACCATGGGTTCTGAAACTCCTACCCAGGTGATTGGCTGGGGCTGTGTGATAGGGTAATTGTGACCCACCAAAGGGACTGGTCAGTTTTGCCACCCTGCTGGGTTTAAAATGAGCCACCACAGAGGTGGGGAAAGAGAAGATAACACCACTACCAAGGACCAACAGCCAGGAGCCAGCAGTCTTTTGGACCCAGAATTGCTGCACTGGGAGGCTCCTGGACCGAGGAGACAGAAAGCAAGCTATAACCCCAAAGATGGTGAGAAGCAGAGACCTGGCAGCAGAGACCTGGAAGCAGGAATTCATGTGGTGGGCTTCCAAGCCCATGGAGAGAGAAAGCTGAGTGCCTTTGCAGAGAGGCCTAGGGCCAGGGAAAGGCAAGCCTGCACGCACAGCTGGAAAGAGGCTGTCCTGATGGAAGAACTGTATCCTTGAGTGTTACTGAGCCTGAACTGTAACCTGTTACTTCTCTAGTAAACCTCATAACTGTGAGTATAGTTTGTGAGCTCTGTGGGGACATTGCAATGAATTATCAAACCTAGCAGAGAAGTAGTGATTGCCATGGGAGGGACAGCTGGTGTCAGAATTGGTAAAGATGGCAGAGAGAGGAGGCATGTCTCACCTCTGTCTCATGGGAATCAGCCTTGGGCTGTTGATCTCTACGATTCTCCTTCCCCCTCATGGAGTGACAGTAGGTCAGACACTGCCTCCATGCCAGCTTTCACAACAACTCTCAACTACTCTCTCCCCATGCTAATGTTGGAAAAAAAGCAAAACATCCCAGAATACGCCATCTCTATATGGTAAGTTGGTGTACATTCCAGATTTTTAGTATTAGCAAACACTGTTATAATGAAAGAAGAAACATTTTTTAAGTTATGCCTATCACTACTAATAATCGATTAAAACTAAAGAAAAACATTATTGTGTCATATGTACATTGTTACCCAATAATGTTTTTCTTTAGTTTTGATTGATTATTAATAGTGATAGGCATAATTTTTTTTTAAGTTTCTTATTTGATTAATAACAGTGCTTGCTAATGCCAAAAATTTGGAAAGTACACCAACTTACCATATAGAGATGGCATATTCTGATATGTTTTGGGTTTTTCCTAATATTATTTTAGGATTGGGGGAGGGTAACATTATTGTACCAGATGCACGTTGTTGGAGCCCTGGTGGCATAGTGGGTAAGAGCTTGGTTGCTAACCAAAGGTTAGGAATTCGAATCTACCACCTGCTCACTGGAAACCCTATCGGGCAGTTCTACTCTGTCCTATATATAAAAAAAAAAAAAACCCAAACCCACTGCCATCAAGTCGATTCCAACTTATAGTGACCCTATAGGACAGAGTAGAACTGCCCCGTAGGGTTTCCAAGGAGCACCTGGCGGATTCGAACTGCTGACCTTTTGCTTACTTAGCAGCTGTAGCATACAGGGTCACTTTAAGTGAGAATCAACTAGACGGCAACGGTTTTTTTTTTTTTTTTAATGCACATTGTTACTCAGACAATACACTTCTAAAAGTCTAAACTTATGCTGTACACAAATACCTAAAACAAAGTGAATTCTACTTTCTACTTTCCCCATAGAGAAATTCATAACAACAGGTGCCATTTCTTTCTCCTCTGTTATGGATTGAATTGTGTCCCCCAAGGAGATATGTTGAAGTCCTAACCCCTGGTACCTGTGAATGTGACCTTGTTTGGAAATGGGGTCTTAGAAGATGTTATCAATTAAATTAACATGAGGTCATACTGGAGTAGGGTGGGTCCTAATCCAGTATGAGTGGTGTCCTTATAAACAAGAACAGACACTAAGAGACAGGCAGAAAACAGAGAAGACAACCATGTAACCATGAAGTCACAGCTGCAAGCCAAGGAAAGTCTGGAGCTACCAGAAGAGAGACAAGAAAGGAGCTTCCCCTAGAGCCTTCAGAGAGAGTACAGCCCTGTGGACACCCTGAACTCAGACTACCAGCCTCCAGGACTGTGAAACAATAAATGCATGGTCTTATAATGCATCCAGTTTGTGGTACTTTCCTACTGCACCCCCTAGGATACCTATATACCCTCTTACAGCAATAAGGGGGCTAATGAGAAACAGTCCTCTCTAACGTTTCCCTCTGCAAAAATACCAAACTAATGTAGGACATGTTCCTAAGAGGAATAGAATATTACCATAAAATTCTACACCTAGAAAATTCAGTTCTTAAACTTCTCCTTACGCAGTTTATCAATTCTGTAGGTCAACACAATCAAGAAAATTTTCTTGCTTTTGGCCTATATGTTAGGGATGAATAACGCATATACAAAAAGCTTTGTGGATATGTACCAACAATAATGCTAAGTAGAATGTTGCTGAATCTATTCTTTATAGATGAAAACTACTAGAACAGTAGCCCATTTATTTGTTTCCTCTGGGTTCCCTATACAAGAGACTGCAAAAGTAGTTATAATAATAAGTTATACCAATACAGCCCAGTAAGTAATATCTTCTCGTTAAGTGCCATCAGGTTGATTCCAACTCACAGTGACCCTACATAACAGAGTAGAACTGCCTTACAGAGTTTCCTTGGCTGTAATCTTTATGGGAGCAGACTGCCAAGTCTTTTCTCCCGTGGAGCAGCTGGTGAGTTTAAACCATCAACCTTTTGGTTAGCAGCTGAGGGTTAACCATTGCAGCACCAGGACTTCTGAATAACATCTTAGACCATTAATATGAGAGTGATTTGCCTATTAATACACTTGATTTTATGTTAAAATAAAGCATCAGACAAACACACACACATACACACAATATAAACTGAAAGGGCTCTTCATTTACCAGGGAAGGTAAAAATTGGAATTTTCATAATATTCAAAACACACTAGTAGTATACTACTGTATTCTCAATTTATAAATATTACATCCTACCCCAATTAGGAAACCCTGGTGGCATAGTGGTTAAGTGCTATGGCTGCTAACCAAGAGGTTGGCACTTTGAATTCGCCAGGCGCTCCCTGGAAACTCTATGGGGCAGTTCTACTCGGTCCTATAGTGTCACTATGAGCAGAATCAACTCGACGGCAGTGGGTTTGGTTTTTACCCCAATTAAGCTAATTCCCCATTTCAATATTTTAATTCATCCTGAGTAGTCCTGAGAAGAATTATTTAATTATATAACTAGAAATACCGATTTGTGAATTATTTATTTCTGTCTTGGTTCAATTTAAGACTGTTCCTCCATTTTCCTTCCACAGTAGCCACTGACTAGAAGTCACCTGAAGCCACAGTGGTTAGTAGAAACTGTAACCACAAAAACTAAGTACCTAGAATTTTATCTTGTACTTAGAATATAAGAATTTTTTCCCTGGCACATAATAGGTACTTAGTAAATATGGAATGAGTGAATGCTGAATAAAATCTGTATTTTTATCAAAACACTGACAGGGTTGAGAAGAAAATATTGGACATGTCATTATGGAGCTCACTCATTTCCAGTTAGTTCACACATCAACCTCTGACAGGCATTAGCAGAATTCCGATAATAAAGCCCAGTTGTCTTCCACAGCAGTAATAAAAAAAATATATATATTCAAAACTTTAATAATTTTAAGAAGTTTTGCCACCTGCAAATATAGGAATATTCTCTTTATAATGTTGAGTAAAGTTAGTCACCATGAGGGATGCAAGAAGTCTTCCTCTCTGCTTCCCTCCCCATCAGCCCTACCAAGAAGTTGCAACTACGCTGGACAACTGAACTGTAAATGAGAAAGCAAAGAACCTTCATCTCAATTATGTTAATGAAGGACGAATTCTGTTATTACTTTTAAGTACCAAATATATTTGTTGCCCAATAATTTCTATATGAATATTATTTAAAATAAAAAGGCAACTGCTAGAATTTTTTATTTTTTTATGCATAGATAACGTTGTGCTGGCAATTATTAGAAAGTATTTTTGGTAATAAGATTTCCCTCTAGATCCTTAAGAAGCCTGAAGCCCCAAAAAAGTAAATAGACAGTAATTAGAAATTGATTTCTGAGAAACCAAGCTTCATAAAGTAGTATAATCTGAAGAAACAACCACCACTCTTTCATTATGTATTTTTCAGATTTTCTTCAGTAGAACAGTCTCTTTCTTTTGCAAATAAACAACCCAAAACATCTATTAAAAGATTCTCCACTCTAAAACCTTGTAAACTACATGTTGGTTACTCTTTCCAAAGCCATCTTTGAAAGAAATAATTATAATCCTTGGATGAATATCTACATGTGTTTTTTCAATATGCTAAAAGGAAACAACTCATTCTAAAGTTTAACCGTTCTCCATTTTTATAATAAATTTCATTTCAGCCACACTGCTGTCAGCAATTCTTAAAACAGCTTAATATTTGTCAATCTGTGTAAATATGCTTGAGCTAAAAAATGCACAATGCTTATCTTAACCAGATTAATCATTTTATTTCCAACAAGAAAAGCATACTTACTGTAATGGTGGGAGAAAAGTTAAGTCCTAATTGAACCTACATCAAAAGGAAAAGAGGAAAAAAAAACTTTTCTATTTAAATCGGTTGAAAGCTTTAAGTATTTCAAGTGTACTGAGAAAAAGAAACTTGGTTACAGTATTCCTGGAGACATTTGTATCTTTCCTCAGAAAGCCCTCCTAGGCTCTTTCAATTGTCCTAACTTCCAACCCTTTGCTGCCTTCTCAGCCACTATAGATCAAGCTGAATATTAATGAGTAAAAGTAGCCGGAGTATAGGAATCTCAGCCAAGAGTACTAGGACAGACAAGAAAAGAGTTCACTATTTTCAAGGGAACATCTTTTAAGAGTTTTGGGCTCCCAGAAGTCAGGCCAAAACAGAGAGAAATGCCTTTGGATGAGGATAAATAAGCTTGAGCTTTGCCCACTGGGCATGGCAAAGGACCTCTTCTACTTCTTTTGTACCACGTGTTTTCATAAAGTAAAATCTGGGTTACAGCAGACTCATACACCAGGGTTACTTGGTCTGTCTGGAGATACAAAGAATTCTGAGTGTTAGTAATCAGGAACTTGGAGGAAATTTATTATTATTTTTTTAATGGCCATCTGGAAACTTTGTCAAATTATTTCTTCTCTTTACCTACTCCTGGGAGCAATTAAGGAGATTTCCTGAAAATGTCTTCAGGATAAAAAGTATTAACTAAAAACTTGAGAATTTGACATAAAATACATTCTATTCACCACAAAATAAGCCATGATTATATAGCAATTTTTACTCATTAAGTGCTTAAAACATTAATGTATATAACCTTCTCACCCTTCTATATAAACTAATTTTTTAATTTTAGTTACTTTTTGAAGAAACTCAGCTTTCTGGTTAGAATGCTATATTTTGTCATAAAAACCTGATAGAGTTCTATCAGTGTTTCAACTTCTCATCAGTAAGACTCATCAGGAGGCCTAGTGGCACAGTGGTTAAGAGCTCGGCTACTACCAAAAGGTCAGCAGCCACTCCTTGGAAACTCTATGGGGCGGTTCTACTCTGTCCAATAGGGTCTCTGTGAGTTCAAATCAACTTGACGGCAATGGGTACGGTTTTTGTTTTTGGAAGACTCATTGTATCACACAGGCTGTAATCTTATAGAAAACGGAAAACAGCCCTATCTTTGAATGTTTTGTGTTACCGTGCAATTTGGTGAAGCACTGGACATTTATGTAACATTTCCCCTCCAGAATGTCTATAAGTCTTACGGTCTTATATCAAGTTACCTATTTCTTGCTATCTTACAGGATGTTAGTAGTCATCTAGTTCACATTATCCATCATACAGACAAGGTTCCCTTATATTACAAAGTGGCATGGCTAGTAAGTGAAATGAACCTGGTATTCTCACTTTTAGGCTAGGGCAGCCAAACTTATTCTAGAATGTCTTATTATTTTATAGTAATAAAAAAAAATAATAATTTCGTAGCACCTAGCAAAATACCTAACAAATAGTAGGCATTTAAAAAATATTTAGTGGTTGATAAAACCAAAGCCACCTTTAATCCTGTCGCCACCCAAGCACATGGGCTGATATATCATCAGACTGAATTCTTCCAAAACATCCAGTCAGCTTTGCTGACATCAAAGATAGACCGGAAGGTACTTTCCAAAATATTATACACTTATATTATAGACTCATAGCAACCCTATAAGAACTGAGAAGAACTACCCCATAGTGTTTCCAAGAAGCAGCTCATGGATTCAAACTGTCAACCTTTTGGTTAGCAAACGTAGCCCTTAACCACTGTGCCACCAGGGCTCCTAGGAAGGGTCAATTAAAAAGAATGACAAAATTGAGTGCTAGTAATAATGGGTAGCAACTGGAACTCTCATACATTCCAACCACTTTGGAAAAAGTTGTGCAGTTTCTTATGAAGTTAAACACACACCTACCCTTTGACCCACCATTTCCACTCCTACATATTTACCCAAGAGAAATTTTACCCAGAGACTTGTACACAATGTTCCCAGCAACTCTATTCATAGTAGCCCCAAACTGGAAATAATTCAGATGTTCATCAACAGAAGAATAGATAAACACATTTAGATGTGTTCATACAATAGAATATTACTCAATAATAAAAAGGAATGACCTACTGATACATGCAATAATATAAATGAATCTCAAAGACATTATACTGAGTGAAAGCCAGACACAGAAGAATATGTACTATATGATCTCATGTATATTCCATGTTCAAAATTAATACATTGTGAGAGATATCAGAATAGCAGTTGTCTCTCATGGGAGAGGGAGATGGACTGGATGGGAGCAAAGGGGACTCAGCAACTTTTTGGGGCCTTGGATATATTCTGTATCTTAATTGGGATTTGAGTTGTTTGTGTATATACACTTGTAAAGACTCATCAAATTGTACACTTAAGATCTGTGCAGTTCACCATTTGTAAATTACACCTCAATAAAAGTAATTTTTAAAAGCAAAAAAAGTCATTTGGGCAACTACTAAACACCTGGGGCTGAGGATACACAAACAAATGAGACTTGGCCTCTGGCCCACAGGTGTCACAGGTCATCAATACCAGGTTGCCCAATTCAAGACTTGCTTCCTCTCAACAACAACAACAAAAAAAAAAACCCAAGGTAGAGTAGAAAGGGCAATAGGAGTAGACAAAGAAGGTTAATCAAGATGCCATCTCCTACTGGGTACTGACAGACTCAAAGAAGTAATAAAATAAAGCCAAAGAAACCACCATAGCTGAGTTTCCAGCATAATTTCAGACTATAAGAAAACAAAATTTTAAGTGTCATATCTTACATGTATTCCAAACAAGTATTTTTCAAAAATAGTCTTCCAGGTTGACATTTGATTAAATTTTTCTTTATAAACTATATTATGCTCCCAAATTTATATAAAAAGTCAATTAAAGTAACTAAGAGTTTTCAAATCACTCAAGTGCTTATTGAATAGGCAGCACTTGCTGTTATAGGATATCTAATTCTGTAAAAATTTATTTTTCCCAAAGATGTTTATAACCTAATTTGAAAAGCAAGACATGAAACAATTTAAAATTTAAATTTAAAATGAATACTTAGTACTTTACAAATACATTCCCTAATTTATTTTGTACATGGAAAATAGAAAAAAAGATCACTGAAATCTAAAACAATCAGAAAAAAAAAAACTTTGACCAGAGTGAATGGGAAAGAAAAACCTAAGTGAAGAGAATGGCACACACAAAAAAAGAAAGAAAACATCAAGTAAGGAACATACATGAAATATATAGGGTTGGTACCCAATCTCCAATGGATTAAACTAAATAAGAAATGATGGCCCCAACCACAGTCTCCACCAGACTGAGTCCAGCACGACTAGAGGTGCCCGGCTACCACCACCAGCTGCTCTGACAGGGATCACAATAGAGGGTCCTGGACAGGGCTGGAGAAAAATATAGAGCAAGATTCTAACTCACAAAAAAAGACCAGATTTACTGGACTGACAGAGACCGGAAAACCCCCAAGCATATGGCCCCTGGACACCCTTTTAGCTCAGTAATGAAGTAACTCCTGAGGTTCACCCTTCAGCCAAAGATTAAACAGGCCCATAAAACAAAAGGAGACTAATGGGGCATACCAGCCCAGGGGCAAGGACAAAAGGGCAGGAGGGGACAGGAAAGCTGGTGATTGGGAACCCAAGGTTTAGAAAGGAGAGTGTTGACACGCCATGGGGCTGGTAACCAATGACACAAAACAATATGTGTACTAATTGTTTAATGAGAAACTAGTTTGTTGTGTAAACCTTTATCTAAAGTACAATAATAAAAAAAAAAAGAAGAAAGAAAGAAGATGGTCCCAGACTGTAGCAAACCGTTAAGTTTAGACTTGGTAAAGAGTCAATGTAATTTTAAGAAAATAAAAAAGGGGCACAGTGGTGTTTTATAAAATTTAGTGTAGCAACAATATAGGGAGTACAATAGAAGGGAGGAGGGAGAATGGAAGAGAGAGGTGGTAATTAAGGGGAGATGCAAAAGGAGGCTAAAACAGTAATCTAGACACAAGGCGATAAGGGTTGTGGGTCACTGAAGGAACAGATAATAAAAAGGAAACTCAAGAGTTCAAAGAAAGTCTAATTAAAGGGTAATCATTCCCAAAGAATTTACTCTAAGATTCCTTTAAGTACTGAATCTGCTTCATAAATGTACTCATCAAACACTTAAATGGTAATTTTCAAAAGGCAGGGTAGGGAGAGGTAAGCTTACAATATTAGACAGAAGATATCTTAAAGATAAAAACAAATTAAGCCAAAACAATAGTTAAGTTAGATGATTTTTTTATTATCAGCAGCTACCATTTATTGAGGGACTCTGTGTCAAGCACTATGCTAGACATTTTGTAGACACTTTTATTCTTTGAAATTCTATAGATGTAGATGTCATGAGCCCCATTTTTTTATTAATAGGGAAACTGCATCTCACAGGGTTATATAATTAACCTGAATGAAATCACATTTTTTAAAAAAGGCAGGGTCAATATTCAAACCCATACTCACTCATGTATGTGTGAAATCTACATGATCTTAAAAGATGGAGATACACTGGTTAGCTACTAGGCAATGCCTAAATAAATATATCTCACTCATCAAAATTACAGCATCATTAGGTACCATTTTAACAGAACCAGAGGATTTTTATACTTTCGATAAAAGTTAAGCAGTACAAGTGCCTTCAAGACACATCTTGGGATTCAGGGAGGTATCTTGCCTGTTTAAGAATTTTTTTTTTTTTTAACAATAAACTTATTTCTCAAATTTATATGTATTAGACATTTTAAAAAGTCAATCATAAAACAAGAAAACTGCAAAAAAAATCTCAAAAACATTTCTTTTTTATATTATAATATTCACTAAGAAGCAACTCCTTTCAAAGTGTCAAGTAGTCAGTATAAAAATTCACCTGTACTGAAAAGCTTAAAAACATGCAACTTTTTCAATAAGGAGACGTAAGCAACGCTGTATTATTATTACTGTTACCATTTCAAAATCTGGTTTTGATTTAGAGTAGGGACTATGAGAAAAGGAAACAGGGTGATAAGAGGCAAAATAGAGATGAGACAAAAATTATTACTTTTTTTTTTAATTAACTTTTATTAAGCTTCAAGTGAACATTTACAAATCCAATCAGTCTGTCACATGTAAGTTTACATACATCTTACTCCCTTCTCCCACTTGCTCTCCCCCTATTGAGTCAGCCCTTTCAGTCTCTCGTGACAATTTTGCCAGCTTCCCTCTCTCTCTATCCCCCCATCCCCCCTCCAGACAAGAGTTGCCAACACATTCTCAAGTGTCCACCTGATTTAATTAGCTCACTCTTCATCAGCATCTCTCTCCCCCCACCCGCTGACCAGCCCCGTTCATGTCTGATGAGTTGTCTTCGGGGATGGTTCCTGTCCTGTGCCAACAGAAGGTCTGGGGAGCATTGCCGCCGGGATTCCTCTAGTCGCAGTCAGACCATTAAGTATGGTATCTTTATGAGAATTTGGGGTCCGCATCCCACTGATCTCCTGCTCCCTCAGGAGTTCTCTGTTGTGCTCCCTGACAGGGCAGTCATCGATTGTGCCGGGCACAAACTAGTTCTTCTGGTCTCAGGATGATGTAGGTCTCTGGTTCATGTGGCCTTTTCTGTCTCTTGGGCTCTTAGTTGTCATGTGACCTTGGTGTTCTTCATTTTCCTTTGCTCCAGGTGGGTTGAGACGAATGGATGCATCTTAGGTGGCCGCTTGTTAGCATTTAAGACCCCAGATGCCACATTTCAAAGTGGGATGCAGAATGTTTTCATAGTAGAATTATTTCGCCTATTGACTTAGAAGTCCCCTCAAACCATGTTCCCCAGACCCCCGCCCCTGCTCTGCTGACCTTGGAAGCATTCATTTTATCCCGGAAACTTCTTTGCTTTTGGTCCAGTCCAATTGAGCTGACCTTCCATGTATTGAGTGTTGTCTTTCCCTTCACCCAAAGCAGTTCTTATCTACTGATTAATCAATAAAAAACCCTCTCCCTCCCTCCCTCCCTGCCCTCTTCGTAACCACAAAAGTATGTGTTCTTCTCAGTTTTTACTATTTCTCAAGATCTTATAATAGTGGTCTTATACAATATTTGTCCTTTTACCTCTGACTGATTTCGCTCAGCATAATGCCTTCCAGGTTCCTCCATGTTATGAAATGTTTCAGAGATTCATCACTGTTCTTTATCGATGCATAGTATTCCATTGTGTGAATATACCACAATTTATTTACCCATTCATCCGTTGATGGACACCTTGGTTGCTTCCAGCTTTTTGCTATTGTAAACAGAGCTGCAATAAACATGGGTGTGAGTATATCTGTTCGTGTGAAGGCTCTTATTTCTCTAGGGTATATTCCGAGGAGTGGGATTTCTGGGTTGTATGGTAGTTCTATTTCTAACTGTTTAAGATAACGCCAGATAGACTTCCAAAGTGGTTGTACCATTTTACATTCCCACCAGCAGTGTATAACAGTTCCAATCTCTCCGCAGCCTCTCCAACATTTATTATTTTGTGTTTTTTGGATTAATGCCAGCCTTGTTGGAGTGAGATGGAATCTCATCGTAGTTTTAATTTGCATTTCTCTAATGGCTAATGATCGAGAGCATTTTCTCATGTATCTGTTGGCTGCCTGAATATCTTCTTTAGTGAAATGTGTGTTCATATCCTTTGCCCACTTCTTGATTGGGTTGTTTGTCTTTTTGTGGTTGAGTTTTGACAGAATCATGTAGATTTTAGAGATCAGGCGCTGGTCTGAGATGTCATAGCTGAAAATTCTTTCCCAGTCTGTAGGTGGTCTTTTTACTCTTTTCGTGAAGTCTTTAGATGAGCATAGGTGTTTGATTTTTAGGAGCTCCCAGTTATCGGGTTTCTCTTCATCATTTTTGGTAATATTTTGTATTCTGTTTATGCCTTGTATTAGGGCTCCTAGGGTTGTCCCTATTTTTTCTTCCATGATGTTTATCGTTTTAGTCTTTATGTTTAGGTCTTTGATCCACTTGGAGTTAGTTTTTGTGCATGGTGTGAGGTATGGGTCCTGTTTCATTTTTTTGCAAATGGATATCCAGTTATGCCAGCACCATTTGTTAAAAAGACTATCTTTTCCCCAATTTACTGACACTGGTCCTTTGTCAAATATCAGCTGCTCATACGTGGATGGATTTATATCTGGGTTCTCAATTCTGTTCCATTGGTCTATGTGCCTGTTGTTGTACCAGTACCAGGCTGTTTTGACTACTGTGGCTGTATAATAGGTTCTGAAATCAGGTAGAGTGAGGCCTCCCACTTTCTTCTTCTTTTTCAGTAATGCTTTGCTTATCCGGGGCTTCTTTCCCTTCCATATGAAATTGGTGATTTGTTTCTCTATCCCCTTAAAATATGACATCGGAATTTGGATCGGAAGTGCGTTATATGTATAGATGGCTTTTGGTAGAATAGACATTTTTACTATGTTAAGTCTTCCTATCCATGAGCAAGGTATGTTTTTCCACTTAAGTATGTCCTTTTGAATTTCTTGTAGTAGAGCTTTGTAATTTTCTTTGTATAGGTCTTTAACATCCTTGGTAAGATTTATTCCTAAGTATTTTATCTTCTTGGGGGCTACTGTGAATGGTATTGATTTGGTTATTTCCTCTTCGGTGTTCTTTTTGTTGATGTAGAGGAATCCAAGTGATTTTTGTATGTTTATTTTATAACCTGAGACTCTGCCAAACTCTTCTATTAGTTTCAGTAGTTTTCTGGAGGATTCCTTAGGGTTTTCTGTGTATAAGATCATGTCATCTGCAAATAGTGATAACTTTACTTCCTCCTTGCCAATCCGGATACCCTTTATTTCTTTGTCTAGCCTAATTGCCCTGGCTAGGACTTCAAGTACGATGTTGAATAAGAGCGGTGATAAAGGGCATTCTTGTCTGGTCCCGTTCTCAAGGGAAATGCTTTCAGGTTCTCTCCATTTAGAGTGATATTGGCAGTTGGCTTTGCATAGATGCCCTTTATTATGTTGAGGAATTTTCCTTCAATTCCTATCTTGGTAAGAGTTTTTATCATAAGTGGGTGTTGGACTTTGTCAAATGCCTTTTCTACATCAATTGATAAGATCATGTGGTTTTTATCTTTTGTTATATTTATGTGATGGATTACATTAATGGCTTTTCTGATATTAAACCAGCATTGCATACCTGGTATAAATCCCACTTGATCAGGGTGAATTATTTTTTTGATGTGTTGTTGGATTCTATTGGCTAGAATTTTGTTGAGGATTTTTGCATCTATGTTCATGAGGGATATAGGTCTATAATTTTCTTTTTTTGTAATGTCTTTACCTGGTTTTGGTATCAGGGAGATGGTGGCTTCATAGAATGAGTTGGGTAATATTCCGTCATTTTCTATGCTTTGAAATACCTTCAGTAGTAGTGGGGTTAAGTCTTCTCTGAAAGTTTGGTAGAACTCTGCAGTGAAGCCGTCCGGGCCAGGGCTTTTTTTTTGTTGGAAGTGTTTTGATTACCGTTTCAATCTCTTTTTTTGTTATGGGTCTATTTAGTTGTTCTACTTCTGAATGTGTTAGTTTAGGTAGGTAGTGTTTTTCCAGGAATTCATCCATTTCTTCTAGGTTTTCAAATTTGTTAGAGTACAATTTTTCCTAGTAATCTGAAATGATTCTTTTAATTTCATTTGGTTCTGTTGTGATGTGGTCCTTCTCGTTTCTTATTCGGGTTATTTGTTTCCTTTCCTGTATTTCTTTAGTCAGTCTAGCCAATGGTTTATCAATTTTGTTAATTTTTTCAAAGAACCAGCTTTTGGCTTTGTTAATTCTTTCAATTGTTTTTCTGTTCTCTAATTCATTTAGTTCAGCTCTAATTTTTATTATTTGTTTTCTTCTGGTGCCTGATGGGTTCTTTTGTTGCTCACTTTCTATTTGTTCAAGTTGTCGGGACAGTTCTCTGATTTTGGCTCTTTCTTCTTTTTGTATGTGTGCATTTATCGATCTAAATTGGCCTCTGAGCACTGCTTTTGCTGTGTCCCAGAGGTTTTGATAGGAAGTATTTTCATTCTCGTTGCATTCTATGAATTTCCTTATTCCCTCCTTGATATCTTCTATAACCCAGTCTTTTTTCAGGAGGGTATTGTTCATTTTCCAAGTATTTGATTTCTTTTCCCTAGTTTTTCTGTTATTGATTTCTAGTTTCAAAAATTACTACTTTTTAATAAAAAGATTAACTTAAAAATTGATACGTGTTTTTATATGGGTTCACAAACACTAATATTTGTATTCTAGCTTAAAGTTTTGATTATAATTTTAATTAGTATTTCTAGAGCATTTGATATGTAGAGACAAGATACGTATAGATTTAAGGAATTTTTACATATCCCAACTTCTTTATTCTAATCAGCTGGTAGCCAAGAAAACCCTATAGAACGGCACCATGAATTAGAATCAACTCCACGGCAACAGGTTTGGTTTGCTTTCAACCTTGGAAGGGATCCCAGGGTGGCTCAAACAGTTTGTGCTTGACTGCTAATCAGAATGTTGGTGGTCTGAATGGACTCAAAGGTACCACAGAAAAAAGGCCTGGCAATCTGCTTCTGTAAAGATTAAAGCCAAGAAAACCCTACAGAGCTCAGTTCTGCTCTGTAGCACATGGGGTTGCCATGAGTAGAAATCAACTCAATAGCAACAGATATAACTTCTAATACAAAGCCAATAATTTTGAACCCCAGACATCTAAAAGGCTTCTGATCCTCACCAGGAATTCTAGAACAATAGTTATCTGACACTGAGCCACCATATAATTTGTGTAAGGACAGAAGGACAAAAATGTTTCAAGGTTACATCTGATTCTATGGCTCTACTATAATAATCTCTTTTTCATGCTATTTTATGATTTGGTGATACAGTGACATGTTGATATACAATGATCATTTCCAGCAAAGGAGTTCACAAATACCAGAGTGATCTAGCAGCAATTTGGGTCAAGTTTAACCTCGGAAGTGTTTCTCACATGTGGCAGGTAAATTGTGCCTTGGGCACTCTGCTTGGGCCCTTTTGTCTCCTCCGTAGTCCCTCCCACAAGCATCGGCCCTCACCTCCCTCCCTTCTCTTTCATCTTTGCTCAAAAATCATCTTCTTAATAAAGCCTGTCCTTTTATAGGGTTGCTATGAGTCAGAATCGATTCGACGGCAGTGGGTTTTTTTGGGTTGTTGTCAGAACCAACTTGATGACAACCCCATATGTTACAGAATAGAACCGCTCCACAGGGTTTTCAAGGCTGTAATCTTTACAGAAGCAGATTACCAGGGCTTATCTTCCCGAGTACCACTGGGTGGGTTCAAACTGCCAACCTTTAATGTTAGCAGTCAAGCGCAAACCATTTGTGCCATCTAGAGACCATGGTTTACTTAAAATTATAATCTACTCTCTCCCCTTGATTTCCATTACTCTGCTCTATTTTTTCCACAAGACTCATTACCTCCTATTATACTTATCTGTTGTTATTACTGTTTGTCTGCCCCCCATGCTAGGATGCTGTGGTGCAATGGATCACTTTTGTGTGGCCTTTCTTGCCATTATCTTGGAACTCTCACCCAGGTGATCGGGGAGACTATGCAAATAGGATAACTGTAGCCCTTGAAGGGTATTCATTAGTTTTGCCTTAAAATAGAGCCAATTCCAGAGCAGAGAGAGGATCCCACTACCATCAAGGAAGAACAGCCAGGAGCAGAGAGCATGTCCTTTGGACCCAGGATCCCAGAGCTGAGAGGCTCCTGGAACCAGGAGACCAAAAGAGAGCGCACCAGCTGTAATCCTGAAGAGGCAAGGAGGGGTGGCAGGGAAGACCAGCAGGGGACCATGCAATCAGATTCCTGGCCCAAGGAGCCAGAAGCTGAGTACCTGGGGTGCCTGGGGGCAGTTATTAGCAGAGCTAAAAGAGCTTTGTAACACTTGTCTTTCACATGCATGAAGGAAAGAAATGCATGTGAAAGCTGGACAATGAATAAGGAAGACGGAAGAAGAATCAACACCTTTGAATTCTGGTTGGCGAAGAAGATTGAATATACCACGGACTGCCAAAAGAACATTGAATAGACCACGGACTGCCAAAAGAATGAACAAATCTGTCTTAAAAGAAGTACAACCAGAATGCTCCTTAGAAGCAAGGAGGGCGAGACCACATCTTACATACTTTGGACATGTTGTCAGGAGGGATCAGTCCCTGGAGAAGGACATCATGCTTGGCAGTGTACAGGGTCAGCGGAAAAGAGGAAGACCCTCAAGGAGGTGGACTGACACAGTGGCTTCAACAATGAGCTCAAGCACAGCAACGACTATAAGGATGGAGCAGTACTGGACAGTGTTTCGTTCTGTTGTGGATAGGGTCACTACGAGTCAGAACCGACTCGACGGCACCGAACAACAACACTTGTTTGAGCAGGGCAGAGGCCTAGGGCCAGAGAGAAGTTTGCCTGTGAGCACAGCTGGAAAGAGGCTGTCCTGATGGAAGAGCTGTATCCTCAGTGTTCCTGAGCCTAAATTGTAACCTGTTATTTCCCTAATAAACCCCATAATTTATGAGTATAGTCTGTGAGTTCTGTGTGGCCACTGCAATGAATTACTGAATCCTGCATAGTAGTAGAGTGCCCTGGTGTCAGAATCAGCAAGGAATGGGGGGGGGGGGGCGGGCACGGGTGACCTCTGCCTCATAGGAATGAGCCTTGGGCTGTTGATCTTAATTCTTCTTCCCCCTTGTGAAGTTAAGACAAGGTCAGATGCCACCCGAAGCCATTTTTACAGATGCAAACTTGCCCAGGGCAGGGACTTTGGTCTTTTTTGTCCACTGAGGCACCTCAGAAAGTTAAGAGGCGTCTGGCATAAAATAAGTGCTCAATTGTTAATTTTCTTAAATGAATAAAACGGAATATGATATTATCTGAGCAAAAAGATAAATCTAAAACCAAAATCTCTTTATGTTCTTTCAGATGGAGTAAATTTTAGATACAGTCAGTTACCACTGAATCTTCTTAGCGTAAGTTCCTAAGAGCCAAAATATTTTCTCTTGCCTTATAATTATAGAAGTACAAAAAGGCTTTTCACTGCATTTCTCTTAACTTAAGCATCATCCAACTCAGTAACTCCTGAAACATCTTAACATTCTTAACATACCACATAAATCCCTCCTTACACAGGTTTTCAATAGGGACTTATAAGAACATTAACTACAACAATATTTTTAACCCCTTACTCCAAATGGAAACACTGGTGGTGCAGTGTTTGAGAGCCATGGCTGCCAACCAAAAGGTTGGCAGTTCGAAACCACCAGGTGCTCCTTGGAAACCCTACGGGACAGCTCTACTTGGTCCTAGAGGGTCACTATGAGTCGCAATCAACTTGACAGCAACAGGTTTGGTTTTTTGATTTTACTCCAAATGATCCATTGTTAGGATTACCTGACAAAACCAAACTTGATGCTGTCAAGTCGATTCCAAATCACAGAGATCCTACAGGGCAGAGCAGAATTGCCCCATAGGGTTTCCAAGGAGCAGCTGGTGGATTCGAACTGCCGACCTTTTGATTAGCAGCTGAGCTCTTAACCACTGCGCCACCAGGGCTCTGTTGTTAGGATTAGAAATAATATATTCAAAGAACCCAGTGTATTAGAGATATTTAAAATATCATTACTGATGCTTTATGGAATTGGGATAGAATAAATGGGTGAATAGCTATTGAGGAAGAAATGGGAAAACAAGACTCATTTAACATAATTTGCCAATACTGGAATTGTTGAAGTTCTATCCAGACCAGCAACTCCCGAAGAAAAACTGTCGATTAAAAAGCTAAATGCATGCATTCAAGAAATACTTGAGTGTAGACTTCTGAATGCTAGGATCTGTCCTAGGTTCTAGGGAGTGATGAGCAAGTAAGACACGATTCTGCTCTTGTGGAGCCTGCAACCTAGTAAGAACACATTTCTCAAAAAAAAAAAAAAATTACTTCTACACAGTCATATGCTTAATTAAGCCCAAGAGGGAGAAGATTGATGAATTCAAATGCAAACTGTATGATCGCATAAAGAATTTTAATTAAAATGGAGCATACTGCCACCTGGAAAAAATAAACTATGAGGCCAGAGAGGGTGTTAATGTGAATGTTTTCCTTGTGCCCAAACAGTGATTCCCAGTTTTACAAAATAGCTGTGATAAAAGAATAAATCTTGGCTCATCATTTGCATCCACTAGGGAGCAGCATTCAAGTGTCAGCCTCTCCTTTCTGTACTAATCACTCAAGAAAAGTGAGTCATCAAAGGATCAGCATTGGTTACCAAAATGAATATATTTTGTTCTGTAGTTTCCTGTCCCAGGGGCAAAAACACAAAACAAAACAAAAAATGGAGCAACGTACAGCACAAAATATTCAACTCGAGGCACCATGCCAAGAAAGCAACAGAAAGTTTTATACTTGAGCCAAAGGTTGCTTGGTTTCTTTTAAAAATTTAAATCGTGACAATTATCTTGATGTTTCTTGATGAATCAGATCTGTCTACAGAACGAAAGCTAGCTCTAGAGTTTTGTGTACTTTGAGGAATAATTATTTCCTAAGCTTATTCACTTTTTTAAGAGAGCAGCTTACAGACAGATTTAGAAGTTAGTGTGTTTGAGTGAAAACATTTGTAATCAGTCAACCTACAGAGGCATTTTGCTTGAAACAGCATTTGAAAAAGAACAAGATTTTGTCAGGAGAAAGAACTTAAAAACTCATCCTGTCAAAAAACAGTATTTTCAACTTTCTTACATGTATTTCTCTTTTGACCTTGTAGTCTAATATTGTTGCCAGAATTTTCAGTCATCACTACTTTATAGTTATGACGGAAAGCTTGTATTTAATTATAACAGCAGAGTGACACTCATATCTCATCAATGCCTATTTCATTTGTTTCCCTCTTGATGTAACTATATTAATAAGTAGCACATAATACATTGATAGATGTATTTTAATAGCTTATTAGCTATTATTTATATTTTACTTTTCTAGCATGTAAACATAAATCACTGCTAAAGTCTTGTTAAAAGGCATATATCAACATGCCTCAATGTAGAGGTATTTCATTTACCCTTTGAGTATAACAATCCACCCCAAAACTTAGTGGCTTAAAAACCAACCATTTTATTTGCTCATGACTCTGCAATCTAGGCAAGGCTCCGCTGATGGTTCTTCTGCTAGTTTTGTCAGTTGTCACATGAGGCTGCATTCAGTGGGCTGTGACCAGCTGGGACAGTGGATTGGTCGGCTCTCTCTCTCTCCTCATGTAATTTCAGGGCTCTCCCACCCACATGGCCTCTCCATTAGAGTAGTTCGACTTCCCAGGTGCAATTGCCAAGACTTATTAAGTCTTAGGTCTGGAACCCACAGTGTTACTTCCCTTGATTCTATTCATTAAAGTCTTAGGCTCAACCCACATTCAGGAAGAGTGGTCTATACAAGGGCATGAACATTGGGTGTACTTTACTGGAAGCCCCCACTGTAACAGACCAAAAGGGCAACTTGCACTTTACCCTCAGAACTTACACTGTATTTTTTCGGGTTAGTATCATGAAAGAGGCAACGATTAAAAAAAAAAAAAAGGGCTTCAGGCAAAATATTTAAGTGAGGTAATAGATAGGGGTGAGAAATGGAGGCAAAGGGGATCCTTACTGGCAAGAAGAATATAAGTCACCACAAAATTGCATCTCTGAATAGAGTTGGGAGAAGAGAGCATTCTGTGGTGTAAAAATCTGTACCTTAACATATTGAGAGGTTTTTTTTGTTTGTTTGTTTGTTTGTTTGAATGTAACTTGTTCATTGGTAAAACTAAGAAGCTCAGTCATTATTTATTATGCAGCAGATAATCCTCAAGAAGCTGAACAAGAGGAATGACAGGCCAGGTTACTCTGGGAAAGTTTATATACTACCCCCTCATGGACCATTAGGCTGTCTGTTAGGCTAAGAAGCAGAATCACTGGAGAGACAGTAGCCTTTATATCCAGAACTCTCTACTGACCACTACCCTGAAAGAACAGAGGTTGTATATGCTTCTTCTAGTCTCTCACTGAAAGACACAGAGAATACCCTCATTCCACATACCATTTCTACTCAGTTGCTTTACCTTCTCCAGTCAATGAAGCCGTTCTGAAACATGGTACTTAATGGATCTTCCATAAATAAAACTTATGTACAATATGTATCTTTATTTCCTTCCATTCAGCCACTGGAACAAAACACAGAATTCTATTTATGAAAGGCTTTTTATGGGTCTTGCTTAGAGCAAGTTAGATCTGTTTGTAACAAAGTTGTTTTAAGTTACCTCTTATTTTGAAAATGTGCCATAAAACTCATCTGTTAAGCCTTAACAACTACACATGCCAAGCAATTTAATGCAATATCTAATATTTTCCATGAAAAAAAACTCATGTATGTTATGAATGACTTCTAATGGCATTTCTTTGGTTTTTAAATTTTGACTAGTCTCTTTTCCTTTATTATTTAAATTTAAAGAGGACATGTCTTAGAAAAAGAACACAAAAAGCAAAATAGCTGAGGAGCACAAGGAATTCTATTCAAAGAGACTCACAAAACCTGTTTTCCTCCATTTGTAATAAGATGTTTAATATTTGGAACATAAATCGTGTTACTACATTAGCATTCTATTTTATTTCTAAACATTTACCAGTAAGACTTTCTTTTTACAATATGCAGGCTTCTTCCATCAAGTCAATTGATTGAATTAGGATTACATCATGTTTTAACACAAGTTAACAAAACAGAACATTTGAAGTAAAAATGATGAAACTTCAACACTCTCTTAAAAATCACCTAAACCTAAAACTTGTCTTCTCTTTCCTGATGCTGCAGCTTCTTTAAGAGAAAGGTGAAAGGAAAGGCATGCTTTTCAAGAGGGAGGGGAGAGATAACATAGATCAACTCAACAGCATTGGGTTTGGTTTTTGGTTTAGGGGACAGCTATAAATTCATCTGAAGGGTCCCCTGTCTAATCAACAAAATTACATAAGACACTTGGTAGAAATGCCAGGAACCCATAGTCACCACTGACAAAGAGCTCAAAGCACTTACGTAAGCAAATTTTTTAAGTTGATAGGAGATGCTGATCCCAAATCACAGTAGATACCTCCATCAAAGATACTTCGGTACCACTGACCGAACACTGAGATGGATCGAGAAACCCACGCTATGTCCCAGGATGCCACTTCTTAGATATGATTAGATTGAATAAGAATATTCATAAAATTACATTAAACTTTTTTGAGTTGAAAGTTTTATCTAATTTCTAGTTTTTATCTAGTTTCCTAGTGCTCCTATAGCAAAAGTGCCACAAGTGGGTGGCTTTAATGAACAGAAATTTATTTGACAATTTAGGAGGCTAGAAGTCTAAATTCAAAGCCCGGGCTCTGGGGGAAGACCCTCTCTCTGTAGTTTCTGGGGGTAAATCCTTGTCTCAGCTTCCCCAGCAATCTTCTCAACATTCCTTGGAGATTCCCAGCGGCACCTATCTTTCCAAAATTCGTGCTTCCTTCAGTGCCTAATCTCT
The DNA here is from genome assembly GCF_030014295.1 of Loxodonta africana. Taxonomy (NCBI): domain Eukaryota; kingdom Metazoa; phylum Chordata; class Mammalia; order Proboscidea; family Elephantidae; genus Loxodonta; species Loxodonta africana. The sequence continues at coordinate 206,527,114 of NC_087342.1, forward strand.
TTTATAGCTCAAAAGTGACTGGATTAAAACATGCCCGACACTGACATATCATTAACATCACAAAGAAGATTCTATTCCCAAATGTGATTACATCGACAGGTATAGGAATGAGGACTTACAACACATATTTTGGGGGTCACAAATTAATCCATAACACCTAAATTCAAAATAGCACAATGAGTATACTCAATGTAAACACTGCCTCTCTATGCTTCACATTCACAGTGCAGAACCAAACCAAACCCACTGACGTCAAGTCAATTGTGACTCATAGTGATCCACAGGGATTCCAAGGCTATAAATCTTTACAGAAGAAGACTGCCACAGCTTTCTCCCACAGAGCGACTGGTGGATTCGAATCGCCAGTCTTCTGGTTAGCAGCCAAGCGCTTTTAACCACTGCGTCACCATGACAACTACAATATAGCACACTCGTAGCCCATTATGTGGTTTTGACAGTTTTCAAACAGCTTTCACTTCCATCTTCTTTGGTTTATGAAATAGCATTTATTACCTGGTGATGACATTTGCCAAAAATGTATCAGTAATACTTTACAAAATTGGGGGGAAAAATGCTATTTTAAAGACTGAAAAGCACAAATCCTCTAACACCATTATTTTAAAAATCCGGAGAAAAAAATTGTCAGTTTCCATTAATATAACTTTTTATGAAGATGCAATTACTCAATAAGGATAATTCAAGTAAGAAAGTTATAATTGGGTGAGGTAAAACAAATAAAAAACATAACTACCTGGGAAACACACAGTGCCGTACACATTAGTTAGATAATCACTATTGCTAAGTGACGGAAAATACTCAACTACAAAAGGAGAGAAACACATAAGGGTAGGCAGAACTTCTAACAGAAAGACTATTGTTTACCCAGAAGTTTCACACTCTAGAAATATGAACGCCTGCCAGATAATTAAATCCACCCACATGCTGAGTATTCCATCACTTTTTTTTTTTTTAATTTTAATTACCACCATTTATTATAATCACCAACAGGTAATTTTCTAAGCAATGTAAGATCAGCATTGAAATTGAGGCGAGCTAGATATCTGAAATTAGTTCTACCTAAATTAGTTCAAGCAACTACTCTTGGGTGATCAGCTGGCACGTGTACTTGCTCACAGGGAGGAACAGTTGAACATCAAGGATCTCCTTCACATACTCTTGCCTGGGCAGCAACACAGCTACTTACACAGTCAAGTGGAGCAACTGCACTGAAGCACAGATAAATTACATTGCTCTTTGAAATTAAGTTTAGCAGGGTGTAACTCTTCATTTCTTCATCCTGCACCCAAGCCAGTTGGGCTTTCCACACCCATTATATTTCCAGGTTCAACTAAGTAACGTCTATGTTTGCTTATTTAGGTCTCTATAAACCTTAGTCTTTAAACTTTTGGAAAGTACTGATATTATTGGGAACTTATTTCTATAAACAGCACTATTGAGTGTGAAACTGCTGTCTCAGTTAGGGCAGAAATAAACTGTGTTTTGAATACATTTTTAAAGTTAAGATTCTCTATACCAGAGTTTCTCAACTCATCAAAAAAAAAAAAGAAATTTTTTTGCTGTACAGGTCTTTCCTCTGTGGAGACACCGGAAAGAGTCAAACCATCAACCTTTAGGTTACTTGCTGCTAGGTGTTATCAAGTCAGTTCCAACTCATAGCACCCTATGTACAGCAAAATGAAATACTTGCTATGTTTGAGCCCACTGTTGCAGCCACCATGTCAATCCATCTTGTTGAGGGTCTTCCTCTTTTTCACTCACCCTGTACTTTAACAAGCATGATGTCCTTCTCCAGGAAGTGGTTCCTCCTGATAACGTGTCCAAAGTACTTGAGACCAAGTCTCACTATTCTCACTTCTAATGAGCATTCTGGTTGTATTTCTTCCAAGAGAGATTTGTTCATACTTCTGGCACCCCATGGTATATTCAATATTCTTTGCCAAACCATAATTCAAAGGCATCAATTCTTCTTTGGTCTTTCTTATTCACTGTCCAGCTTATGCATGCATATGAAGCAATTGAAAAAAACAGGGCTTAGGTCAGGCACACCTTAGTTCTCAAAGGGTCTTTTGGGCATATTTGCCCAATGCAATACATTGTTTGGCTTCCTGATGACTGCCTGCATGAGAGCTGATTGTGGGTCCAAATAAAACGAAATCCTTGACCACTTCAGTATTTTCTCCTTTTATCATGATGTTGCTTATTGGTCCAATCATGAGGATTTTTGTTTTATTTATATTAAGGCATAAGTCATACTGAAGGCTGTAGTCTTTGATCTTCATCAGTAAGTGCTTCAAGTCCTCTTCATTTTCAGCAATCAAGGCTGGGTCATCTATATGTCCAAGATTGTTAATGAGTCTTCCTCCAATCCTGATGCTTCATTTTTCTTCATATACTCTGACTTCTCTAATTATTTGTTCAGCATACAGACTGAATAAATATGGTCAAAGTATACGACCCTGATGCACACCTTTCCTGATTTTAAACCATGCAGTATCCCCTTGTTCTGTTCAAACAATTGCCTCTTGGTCTATCTACAGGTTTCTCATGAGCACAATTAAGTATTCTGGAATTTCCTTTCTTCACAATGTTATCTGTAATTTGTTTATGATCTGCACAGCCAAATGGCTTTACATAGTCAATAAAACACAGGTAAACATCTTTCTGGTGTTCTCTGCTTTCAGCCAGGATCCATCTGACATTAGCAATGATATCGTTCATTCCATGTCCTCTTCTGAATCCAGCTTGAATTTCTGGCAGTTCCCTCTTGATGTACTGCTGCAACCATTTTCAAGTTATTTTCGTCAAAATTTTACCTGAGTGTGACATTAATGATATTGTTCAGTAATTTCTGCATCCTGTTAGCTCACCTTCTTTTGGAATGCGCACAAATATGGATCTCTTCCAGTTCATTGGCCAGGTATCTGTCTTCTAAATTTCTTGGCATAGACAAGTGAGTGCTTTCAGCATTGCATCTGTTTGTTGAAACATTTCAGATGGTATTCTGTCAATTCCTGGAGCTTTGTTTTTTGCCAAAGCCTTCAGTGCAACTTGGACTTCTTTCAATACCATTGGTTCTTGATCATATGCTACCTCCTGAAGTGGCTGAATGTCGACCAATTCTTTTTGGTACAGTGACTCTGTGTATGTCTCTATCTTCTTTTGATGCTTCCTGCGTCATTAAATATGTAACCCATAGAACCCTTTAATACTGCAACTCAAGGCTTGAATTTTCTCTTCAGTTCTTTCAGCTTGAGAAATGCTGAGCGTGTTCTTCCCACTTGTTTTTCTAACTCCAGGTTTTTGCATACTTCACTATAATACTTTTGTTTTCTCTAGCTGCCCTTTGAAGTCTTCTGTTGAGCTCTTTGACTTCATCATTTCTTCCATTCACTTTAGCTACTCTGTGTTCAAGAGCAAGTTTCAGAGTCTCTTTTGACATTCATTTTGGTCTTTTCTTTCTTTACTGTCTTTTTAATGACCTTTTGCTTTCTTCATGTATGATGTCCTTGATGTCATTCCACAACATGTATGGTCTTCAGTCATTAGCATGCAATGTTTCAAATCGATTCTTGAGATGGTCTCCAAATTCAGGATGGATATACTGATGCTAGTACTTGTTTTAATTTCCTTCAGCTTCAACTTGAACTCGCATATGAGCAATTGACGATGGCCTGTTCTGCAGTCAGCCCCTGGCCTTGTTCTAACTGATGATACTGAGCTTCTCCATCGTCTCTTTCCACAGACGTAGTTGATTTCACTCCTGTGTTTTCAATCCACTGAGGTCCACATGTATAGTCACTGTTTATGTTGTTGAGAAAGGTATTTACAATAAAGAAGTCATTGGTCTTGCAAAATTCTATTATGTGATCTCCAGCATCATTTCTATCACCAAGGCCATATTTCCCAATTACTGATCTTTGTTTCCAACTTTTGTATTCCAATCACCAGTAATATTTAATGTATCTTGATTGCGTATTTGATCAATTTCGGCCTGCAGAAGTTGGTAAAAAATCTTCATTTTCTTCATATTTGGCACTAGTGGTTGGTGTGAAAATGTGAATAATAGTCGTATTAACTGGTCTTCCCTGTAGGCGTATGGACATTATCCTATTACTGATAGTGTTGTACTTCAGGACAGATCTTGAAACGTTCCTTTCGATGATGACTGCAACACCATTACTCTTCAGTGTGTCATTCCCGGCAAAAACCATATGATTGTCTGATTTAAAATGACCAATACCAGTCCATTTCAGCTAATGCCTAGGATATTCAGCTTTATGTGTTACATTTCATTTTTGACAGCTTTCAATTGTCCTACATTCATACTTCGTACATTCTATATTCTGATTATTAATGGATGTTTGCCGCTGTTTCTTCTCATCTTGAGTCATGCCACATCAGCAAATGAAGGTGCTGAAAGTTTGACTCCAACCACGTCATTAAGGTCAACTCTTCTTTGAGGAGGCACCTCTTCCTCAGTCGTATTTTGAGTACCTTCCAACCTGAGGGGCTCAACTTCCAGCATTATATCAGACAATTTTCTGCTTCTATTTATAAGGTTTTCACAGGTCAATGTTTTTTTTTTTAGAAGTAGATTGCCGGGTCCTTCTTCCTAGTTTGTCTTAATGTGGAAGCTCTGCTGAAACCTGTCCACCACGGGTGACTCTGCTGGTATTTGAAATACCAGTGGCATGGCTTCCAGCATCACAGCAACAGGTAAGCCATCACAGTACGACAAACTGACAGACAAGTGGTGGTTTAGGTTAGTAGATGAGTGCAAACCAATTGCACCACCAAGGAATGGACCCTCAATCCACAATTAGAGATACATTTTATATCACAACCCAGTACTAAAAAACATTATCTATGTATATATACATACAATTTCTATAAACATACATACATGCATATATATATGAAATAAGTTTCATGAAACATGCCTTACCCTTACCACACATGATACTCTCTGATACTTCATATTCTATTTCTTTTTTTATGCTGCTTACAAGCCATAATTTGATTTCACCAAACCACTCACTGGGTAGCAACCAGTTTAAGAAACACAGCTCTCTCTGTATAAAAATATCAATTTGCAGTTCTTCACAAACATCACTCCTGCCAGTCAGTATCAGGAGTTGAGACTAAAAAAAGGCACTCCAAAAAGGTGTACGATTTGTAAATAAGATGTTTCTGAAACACGAATAAAACAGGCAGCAGGAAATTCAAGCAGATGACACTTACTGTGGATCTCAAAAGTAATCAGACGCTTATCACTATATTGAAAGAACTCCATAAAAGATTTTTTTTTTAGACAGGAAAATGGAAATTTAAACAAGACTTTATTTTTTCTTATCAGGTTGGCAAAATTTTTTAAAACTGATCATATCTAGTGTTGAAAAGGATGTAGGAAAATATGTGCACCATTACTGGGGCTGTAATTTCGTACAGCTTTTGTAAAGAGGGATTTGGGAGCATATAACTAAATTTTAAAAGTGCACACCTTCTGACCCAGCAATTCTTCTAGTAATTTATGCTGTGTTCTTGAAAATGCACAGAGGCGTATGTTTAAAGACATTGAGTGACCATAAGTGAAGAACACTTCAATTATTTATGGCATAATTATACAAAGAAATGTTAAAAAGATACGGTTTTGCCATATCAGTGTTTCTCAGGAGGATGCTACTGGCATTCTGGGTGGGACATTTCTTTATCAAATGCCCCCACATATTTTAAAATACCTCTTACGGGAGGATGTTACCACCCTCAATTAAAAAAAAAAAAAACACTATTCCATGGGCACTAAAGAGAAAAGAATCAAAAAAAGATGTTACATGGAAAAAAAAGAAGAAAAAAAAAAAAAACCCAAAAGCAAGTTATGGAACAAGGCACATAGTATGATTTTAATTATATGAAAAGAAACCAACCACATTCTGGGTATGTGTGTGTGTCTGTGTGTGTCTTGTGTGTGCGTGTGCATGAGTATAATGAGTTATGGGACATATAAAGCGAGATTTACTGTTTCTGCTCTATGAGTGCCAATATTGTTTGATTTTTCAAAATTATTTTTTCTGTATTAATTGTTTCATTTTGTTAGGCTAGCAATGTTTTTGGTGGGGAACCAAAATCCATCATATAATCACAAAATGTAAATGGCTATTTTGAGAACTGTGATCATATAAAAGAATAAAAAATGGGGGAAAGAAACTAAGAGGAACTGACATGTTTCTAACGACACACTAGCGTCAAAAGTCCTTTTTCTTCTGTATCAAAGTGACAAGATCTTTCTTTAATATACTAATTAAAACAAAGAAAAATATAATGAAAAACTTAGAAATCAAACAATAACACTACTTAAATTTTAAGTCCCCACTGTCACCCTCCTCCCACATTCTTGTAAAACTGTTACCCACAACCTCCGTATCTAGTAGTCCCTGGGTGGTGCAAAAGGTTAAGTGCAGGACAACTACCTGAAAGGTTGGCAGCTCAAACCCACCAAGAGGTGCCTTGGAATTAAGGCCTGATGAGTAGGAATTGACTCAACAGCAACTAACAATAACAACCTCCATGTCTAGCTTGTATTTCGTGATGCCTTTTATTACAGTTTATAGCTGGTGTACCTGCCTGTCCCACAAGATTAGAAGCTCTACGAGGTCAGAGACGACATCTTATCCATTTGATCACACTCCACTCTACCTAGAAAAGCTGCTGCTCAGTACAAGGTTGTTGAATGATGGTTTAAACAAAAATCTGTGAAACGAATACCTTACTTGGCAGGAGTTTTTACTAGTTTATAGTGTTGAGATGAGTCAGAAAGAGCTGGGTCATATTCAATGGCAACAGTTGAAAAGAAAATTAGAATTGCTCTTTCCTTTCAAATATAATGGATACTAATTTTTTTTTAATTTTAATAATTTAGAAACTAAAAATACTAAGCAAAGCCATATGAAGCACTATTATTTTGTGAGCAACTATTTCAATTACTTCTGTGTAAAATCAGTGGAACAGTAGGATAACAATAGTATTCTGTGGCAAACAAGGCTGGTTGCCAATCCAGAACCCATTCCCCTCTGTTTCTTACCAACAGAGCGCCAATTATTTTCCAGGGCAGCCATATACCCGGATAAAAACACAATGTTAGTGATGGACATACACAGTTCTGGCCAATAACGTAGGCAGAAGTCACAGGGAAGGGCTTACCTCCCCAAAGAAAGCCTCGGCAGGAGAGTCTTTTCTCATCTTCCTTCCTTAGGAAAGCCTGGAAATACAGCAGCCAACTTCTGACCCCAAGGAGGAACTCGGATGACAAAGATAAACCAAAAAAAAATCAAACCCAGTGCCGTCGAGTCAATTCCAACTCATAGCAACCCTATAGGACAGAGTAGAACTATACCACAGAGTTTCCAAGGAGCGCCTGGTGGATTCGAACTGCCGACCCTTTGGTTAGCAGCCGTAGCACTTAACCACTACGCCACCAGGGTTTATGACAAAGATAGGGCCCTAATAATAGAAAGACATTGTTAAGCAGCTGAATTAACCCTAGACCGACTTACCTGCTGGACCTCCTGTTATGTGAGAAACAGACCCTCTATTCACCCCAGTGCAGGGGGTTTTCTGTTGCATCCTAATGATACATTATCTATGGGGGAAAATTAGCACCACATTCAGCCCAGAATCCTAATGCTGAGATTGTGAAGAGGATCTAGAATATAACATGAAGAAATAAAGGATCTCTATTTTTTTTTTTTAATAGGTCCTAAAACCATCTATGAATGAAAAGAGAAAAGACAAAAACTGCTAACGCGCACTGCTGTGGTTCACACAGGCACATCAGTCATCAGCTTTTGCCATTCACCCTAAATAAAACAGGCATTTCATTTCCAGACTGGTATGTACCAAGACCTCCCTTTTTTGGCAACATGTGCTTGGAGCTGAACGCTTTCTAGAACTCATCAGTAGTACATCCTAATTAGCCAGCTCATCAGTAGCACATTCTAATTAGCCAGTTAGGAAAACATTATTAAGAAACCTAAGGCAGGTTCTCAACAGCGCAAAGTATCCTAAGAAGACAACCATGAAAAAAACTTACTTTTCCTTACATACCATGTTTTAATTATCTATTTCCACATTTATCCGTTGCAATAATCAATTCTCACTTAAAGCCAATTTAAACCTGACTTTCTATTACTTTAACCTGTATGCATTGCCCTCCATTCCATAAGAACGTGGGTGCACATGCACGCACACACGTATTTTAAGTCACAGTTGAGGTCCTCTGCTATTTGAATTGGATTTCCATGCTGACCATACTCATGCCTAATTGAACAATCACACTTATTAGTAAGCCTCTCTGAGAAGGCTGCACTGACTTACAACCAAAACAACATCTTCACCGGGAAGGTGCCTAGACCAAAAACGTACCTAAAAATGAACATAGGTTTTGGTTTGCCCACAATCCAGATTTTATGGAATTTAGGTTATGGGGTTCTTTATTTGCTTCTTAATATCTTTTTTATAATTTTTAAAAGAAATTCACATACATTTTCAGGAAAGTTTTATAAGCAAATTTTTAGATGCCTTGGTTGGCATTAGAAACTTAAGTGTCAAACAGTCTTCTTTGTAGAGACAACAGAGGAAATTATTCCAGCCAACAAGGGCCAATCCTCAAGAATCTCAGAAGACACTCAGACAGTCCCTAGCATAATGTCAGCACTAAAGGTGATGTTTAATAATAGTTTTTTCAAGAATTTTTGTAAATTATTAAACATGAGAAAATTTTATTTCTCATATTACGATTTTACCTTTTATTTGTTAACAGCAGTAGCGAGGGATAGGAAACACCCAGGCTGATCCACCCTGTCTCTATGAAAGCATGTCTTCAATTTCTGTCTAGAAGTTTGATGTTTCTAGAATGTTCTCCAACTATCTGGAAAATGAACTTAATCTAGGTAAGACAATAGAGTCTACATAAAATTTCAATGAGAAAAACTGCAAAAAAAGAGAAAAAAAGGCTTTTTAAAGTATAATATTTGGAAATACTAAAAGAAAAAAACAGTCCTCAACGTATGTTCCTGGTTTAATAGTGTATCTATCTGATGAGAAAATCATAAAACTATCTTGGCAAAAATCTTTTGCTACCTACAGCCAACTTCTAAAACTGAAGCCTCTAGTTAGTTTGATAATGGTCCATAAAGAGACTATACAAATCCCCCTAACTTTAAATTGAGATTAAAATAATTTTAAATGAATTTGACAAAATCAACTTTATTAACAAAGGAATCTCTGGGAGCTAGCAGGGAGGACAAAAACTTTGCAAAAATGTTTCGTTTTTAATTATATTAAGTTTCTTTTAAATTTCCAGTTTTATGCTTGTACTCCCATACATATTATGCATGTAGCCTAGTAAAGTCAAGTGTACTCACATCAAGACAGGGCTGGAACACCTACTCAAGATTTATACACACTGGCAAAAGCAACGGAGCCCTAGTGGCACAGTGGTTAAGTGCTTGACTGCTAACCTAAAGGTTGGCAGTTCAAACCCACAGCTGCTCCGCTGAATGTGGCAGTCTGTTTCCATAAAGGTTACACAGCCTTGGAAACCCTATGGGGCAGTTCTACTATCCTATATGGTCACTATGAATCGGAATAGACTCTACGGCAATGAGTTTGTGGTTCTTTTTTTTTTGGTTTGGCAAAGGCAGAGGACGAGAGAACAAAAAAGGGGCATAAGCATAACATAATTGAGATACTATAATTTCTACTTGCACATTATGATATCACCCACTTACTTCTCCTAGCTAGTAGTGAAAGTATAAATAAAACTTAAGACATTTCTGAATGGCAACTATGAAGGAGAATCAATATTACTCCATAACCAAAGAAAAGCAAAATAATACTATGCCTCTCCTGTCAAATTATGGATCTAGAGTTTAGATGGGGCAGAGGGGCCAGTGGTGATTCAGTGGTAGAATTCTCACCTTCCATGCAGGAGACCTAGGTTCTACTCCTGACCAATGCACCTTATATGCAACCATCACCCATCTGTCAACGGAGGCTTGAATTTTGCTATGATGCTGAACAGGTCTCAGTGCAGCTTCTAGACTAAGACAGACTAGGAAGAAAGGCCTGGCAGTCTACTTCTGAAAATCAGCCAATAAAAACCCTGTGGATCACAAAAGTCCAACCTGCAACCCGTCATGGACTGGATAGCATTATGTTCTATTGTGTATAAGGTCACCATGAGTCAGGGGTCGACTCAAAGGCAGCTAATGACAACAGGTAAAGAGAATAATGCTGCAACACCTAAGAATTGACTCACTGAGGACTTAAGAGTTAGGAAAATACCCAATGGTAAAAATACCTCACGACATACTGACTTATTACATTAATGGAACATAATCTTAAGTCAGGCTACTAATATAATAAGCTAATTATGAGAGCAAGGGTTATTTTCCTCCACCACACCCTTTCTAAAATTCACAGCTTGTATGGCGTCCTTCCTTTACATAACACTTCACACTCCTCTTACTCCTTTGCTGATTCAAAATACTACTTCTCTTGTAAAAGATCTGCAGAACCAAAGATACAGGAGCCTCGGTGGTTTTCAACTAGCAGCTTAAACTCCAACTAGCAGTAACAACCAAACCTATGTAATTCCCTTTCTGCAGTAGCATACCTAGTATCAGTACCGTTTTTGAATCATTTACTCATTTTTCTACACTACTTCTACTTCTTAATTAATCTATGCTGGAATACCTAAGGTTTTGATGACCTACAACTTGAGCCTAAGCAAAGAAAAATTCAGGTTAACATGTGTCTTAGTACTTCATTTGAATATTTAAGAGGTCAAACTCACAAACTTTATTACACAGAAGCACTTATATAATAAAAGTGCTCCTCCTTTGCAATCTGGAAGAGAAAAAGATAAAACTCTGATCAAAGAGACAGGAAGCCACAACTATTCAGTCCCACATGCCTGCTTTAATTTATAGATAGTAAATTAACTTCTTTAAACCACCCATAAATTTTCAAATCCTAATAAATGTTGAATGACGCTTACTTAAAAATAAATGAAAATTATTAAACATGATAAATTTAAATTTCATTTCTTGCATTATAGATTTACCTTTTATTACAATTCTTTTTTTTTACTGTGCTTTAGGTGAAAGTTTAGAAACCAAGTCAGTCTCTCATACAAAAAGTTATACACACCTTGCTGAGTACTCCTAGCTGCTGCCCTCTTAATGAGACAGCACATTCCTCACCCTGTATTGCCCCTGTCCATTCAACCAGCTCCTGTCCCACTTTTCCTTCTCATCACTCCACGAGACAGGAGCAGCCCACATAGTCTCAGTATCATTGTTTATCTTATAGTTCAGGCTAATCCTAGTCTGTAGAGTTGGCTTCGGGAATGGTTCCAATCTTGAGCTAACAAAGGGTCCAGGGACCATGACTGTCAGGATCCCTCCGGTCTCACTCAGACCATTAAGTCTGGTCTTTTTACTAGAATTTGAGATCTGCATCCCACTGTTCTCCTGCTCCATCAAGGGTTCTTTGTTGTGTTCCCCGTCAGGGCAGTGATCAGTGGTAGATGGGCACCATCCAGTGCTTCCGGTCTCAGGCTGATAGAGTCTCTGGTTTATGTGGCCTTTTCTGTCTCTTGAAATCATCTTTACCACAAGTCTTTTATGTTCTTCATCTTCCTTCACTCCAGGTAGGTTGAGACCAATTAATGCATCTTAGATGGACACTCGCTAGCATTTAAGACCCCAGACGCCTCTTACAAAGTAGGATGCAGAACACTTTAATATATTTTGTTACGCCAATTGACCTAAATGTCCCCTGAAACCATGGTCCCCAGACCCCATCCCTGCTACTCTGGCCTTTAAAACGTCTGGTTGTATTCAGAAAACTTCTTTCCTTTAGGTTTAGTCCAGTTGTACTGACTATCCTGTGTTGTATGTTGCCCTTCCCTTCACCTAAAAATTTTTTTGTCTACTATCTAGTTAGTGAATATCACTTTCCCTCCCTCCCTACCCTCATAACCATCAAAGAATATTTTCTTCTCTGCTTAAATTTTATCTAGGGTTCTTATAATAGTGGTCTCATACATCATTAGTCCTTTTGCAATTGATTAATTTCATTCAGCATAATGCCTTCCAGATTCCTCCATGTTAAGAAACGTTTCACGAATTCATTGCTGTTCTTAATCATTCCATAGTATTCCACCATGTGAATAGATCATAATTTACCCATTCATCCGTTGATGGGCACCTTGGTTGCTTCCACTTTTTGCTATTTTAAACAATAGTGGTTAAGTGCTACGGCTGCTAACCAAAAAGTCGGCAGTTCGAATCCGCCAGGCGCTCCTTGGAAACTGTATCGGGCAGTTCTACTCTGTCCTGTAGAGTCGCTATGAGTCGGAATCGACTCGACGCCAGTGGTTTTGGCAATGAACATAGGTATGCATATAACTGTTTGTGTGAAGGCTCTTATTTCTCTAGGATATATTCCAAGGAATGGAATTGCTGGAGGTATGGTAGTTCTATTTCTAGCTTTTCCAGGAAGGGCCAAATCGATTTCCAAAGTGGTTGTACCATTTTACGTTCCCATCAGCAGTGTATAAGTGTTCCAGTCTCTCCACAACCTCTCCAACATTTATTATTTTGTTTTTTGGATTAATGCCAGCCTTGATGGGATGAGATGGAATCTCATTGTAGTTTTGATTTGCATTTCTCTAATGGCTAATGATTGTGAGCATTTTCTCATGTATCTGTTAGCAGCCTAAATGTCTTTGGTAAAGTGCCTGTTCATAATCTTTGTGTATTTTTTAATTGGGTTGTCTTTTTTGTTGTTGAGTTTTAAGATGCTAGGGATCAGAAGTTGATTGGAAATATCATACCGAAAAGTATTTTCCCAATCTGTAGGTAATCTTTTCACTCTTTTGGTGAAGTCTTTGAATGAGCATAGGTGTTTGATTTTTAGGAGCTCCCAGTTATCCACATTTCTTCTGGTGTTTGTACATTGTTAGTAATATTTTGCATACTGTTCATGCAATGTATTAGGGCTCCTAGCATTGTCCCTATTTTTTATTCCATGGTGCATGGTGTGAGGTATGGGTCTTGTTTCATTTTTTCACAGATGGATATCCAGTTATGCCAGCACCTTTTATTAAAGAGACTGTCTTTTATAAATTTAACAGACTTTAGGTCTTTGTCAAATATCAGCTGCTCATATGTGGATGGATTTATGTCCGGTTCTCAATTCTATTCCATTGGTCCATGTATCTGTTGTTGTACCAATACCAGGCTCTTTTGACTACTGTGGTGGTGTAACAGGTTCTAAAATCAGGTAGTGTGAGGCCTCTCACTTTGTTCTTCTTCTGTAATGCTTTGTTTATCTGGGGCCTCTTTCCCTTCCATATGAAGTTGGTGATTTGTTTCTCCATCTCATTAAAAAATGTCACTGGTATTTGGATTGGGATTGCATCGTATCTATAGATTGCTTTTGGTAGAATAGACATTTTTACAATGTTAAGTCTTCCTATCCATAAGCAAGGTATGTTTTTCCACTTACGTAGGTCTCTTCTGGTTTCTTGCAGTAGTGTCTTATAGTTTTCTTTGTATACGTCTTTCACTTCTCTGGTTAGATTTATTCTTAAGTATTTTATCTTCTTAGGGGCTATTGTAAATGGCATTGATTTGGTGATTTCCTCTTCGATGTTCTCTTTGTTGGTGTAGGGGAATCCAGCTGATTTTTGTATGTTTATCTTGTATCCTGATACTCTGCTAAACTGTTCTATTAGTTTCAGTAGTTTTCTTGAGGATTCTTTAGGTTTTCCTGTGTATAAGATCATGTTATCTGCAAATAGAGATACCTTTACATCTTCTTTGCCAATTTGGATGCCCTTTATTTATCTAGCCTAATTGCTCTGGCTAGGACCTCCAGCACATTATTGAATAAGAGCGGTGATAAAGGGCATCCTTGTCTGGTTCCCACTGTCAAGGGGAATGCTTTCAGTCTCTCTGTTTAGGATGACGTTGGCTATTGGCTTTGTATAAATGCCCTTTATTATGCAGAGGAATTTTCCTTCTATTCCTACTTTGATGAGAGTTTTTATCATGAATTGGTGTTGAACTTTGTCAAATGCCTTTTCTGCATCAATTGATAAGATCATGTGGTTCTTGTCTTTTGTTTTATTTATGTGATGGATTACATTGATTATTTTTCTAATGTTGAACCACCCCTGCATACCTGGTATGAATCCCACTTGGACATGGTGAATTATTTTTTTGATATGTTGTTGAATTCTATTGGCTAGAATTTTATTGAGGATTTCTGCATCTAAGTTCATGAAGGATGCTGTTCTGTAATTTTTTTTTTTTTTTTTTTTTTTGTGGTATCTTTACCTGGTTTTGGTATCAGGGTTATTCTGGCTTCATAGAATGAGTTTGGGAGTATTCCATCCTTTTCTATGCTCTGAAATACTTCTAGTAGTAGTGGTGTTAATTCTTCTCTGTAAGTTTGGCAGAATTCCCCAGGGAAGCCGTCCAGGCCAGGGCTTTTTTTGAGGGGAGTTTTTTAACTACCTTTTCAATCTCTTCTTTTGTTACGGATTTATTTAGTTTTTCAATCTCTGTTTGTGTTAGTTTAGGTGGGAAGTGTGTTTCTAGAAATTTCTCCATTTCCTCTAGGTTTTCAAATTTGTTAGAGTACAATTTTTCACAGTATTCTGTTATGATTCTTTTAATTTCAGTTGGGTCTGTTGTGATATTGCCCATCTCATTTCTTATTTCGGTTATTTGTTTCATCTCCTGTTTTTCTTTTGTCAGTCTGGCCAATGGTTTATCGACTTTGGTAATCTCTTCAAAGAACAATCTTTTGGTCTTGTTAACTCTTTCAAAATCATTTTTCTGTTCTCTTTAATTCTGTCTAATTTTTATTATTTGCTTTCTTCTGGTGCCTTAGGGTTTCTGTTGTTGCTCTCTATTTGTTCAAATTGTAGGGATAATTCTTTGACTTTGGCCCTTTCTTCTTTTTGGACATGTACATTTATTGCTATAAATTGACCGCTGAGCTCTGCTTTAGTTGTGTCCCAAAGATTCTGATAGGAAGTGTTTTCATTCTCATTGGATTCTATGAGTTTCTTTATTCTGTCCTTAATTTCTTCTATAATCCAATCATTTTTGAGCAAAGCGTTGTTCAGTTTCCGTGTGTTTGATTAATTTTCCCTATCTTTACTGTTACTGACTTCTACTTTTCCAGCTTTATGTTCAGAGAAGATGCTTTATAATATTTCAATGTTTTGGATTCTGCTAAGGCTTGCTTTAAGGCCTAATATGTGGGCTATTCTAGGGAATGTTCCATGTGTGTTGGAAAAGAAAGTATACCTGGATGCTTTTGGGTGGAGTGTTCTGTGTATGTCTATGATTGTGGCATTTAGCTCTTCCGTGTCTTTACCGAGCTTCCTTCTGGATGTTCTGTCCTTCACTTAAAGTGATGTGTTGAAGTGTCCTTACTGTTATTGCGGAGCTGTCTATCTCACTTTTCAATACTGTTAAAGTTTGTTTTATATACCTTGAAGCCCTGTTGTTGGGTGCATAAGTATTTAATATGGTAATATCCTCTTGGTATATTGTCCCTTCAATCATTACATAGTGTCCCTCCTTATCCTTTGTAGTAGATTTAACTTTGAAGTCTGTTTTGTCAGAAATTAGTATAGCTACTCCTGCTCTTTTTTGATTGTGGTTTGCTTGATATATTTTTTTCCATCCTTTGAGTTTGACTTTGTTTGTGTCTCTAAGTCTAAGGTGTGTCTCTTCTAGGCAGCATATAGATGAATTGTATTTTTTAATCCATTCTGTAACTCTCTGTCTCTTTATTGGTACATTCAGTTCATTTACATTCAGTGTGATTATAAATATGAGTTTAGTACTGTTATTTTGATGTCTGTTTTTTGTGTGTTGTTGGCAGTTTCTTTTCCCACTTAATTTTTTGTGCTCAGTAGTTTTTCTCTGTAAATTGTGTGTTCCTCTTTTTCATTGTTGATTTTGTTTTTGCTGAGTCTTTATGTTTTTCTTGTATTTTATTTTGTTGTGTAGGACTGTTAGTCTCCTTTGTGGTTACCTTAATATTTACTCCTTTTTTTTTTTAAGTTTAAACTTAACTTTTTTTTTCCCTATTGCCTTGATTTTCTCTCCATATGAAATATCTATGACTACTTTATTTGGTTCCTCTTTATTGATTTAATGTTTTCATCTTTTACATAATGACATTGCTCATTCCCTGTTTTAAGCGTTTTTTATCTGGATTTATTTTTGTGATTTCCCTATCTGGGTTGATATCTGGTTACTCTGTCCTGTATTTTAGTGTTGGGTTGATATCTGGTATTATTGATTTTCTAAGCAGAGAATTCCCTTCAGTATTTCTCGTAGTTTTGGTTTGGTTTTCACAAATTCCCTAAACTTCTGTTGATCTGGAAATGTCCTAATTATGCCTGCATATTTCAGAGACAGTTTTGTTGGATATATGGTTCTTGGCTCACAATTTTTTCCCTTTAATGCTTTATATATGTCATCGCATTGCCTTCTTGCCTGCATGGCTTCTGCTGAGTAATCCAAGCTTATTCTTATCGACTCTCCTTTGTAGGTTAGTTTTCGTTTATCCCTAGCCACTCTTAAAATCCTCTCTTTATCTTTGGTTTTGGCAAGTTTGATTATAATATGTCTTGGTGATTTTCTTTTGAGATCTCCCTTGCATGGTGTTCGATGAGCACCTTGGATAGATATCTTCTCATCTTTCACAATGTCAGGGAAGATTTCTGCCGACAAGTCTTCAAGAATTCTCTCTATTTTCTGTTATCCTTCCTGGTTTTGGTACTGCAACCACTTATAAGTTATTTCTCTTGATAGAGTCCCATATGATTCTTAGGGTTTCTTCATTTTTTTAAATCTTTTACCTAATTTTTCTTCAGATATATTATTGCCAAGTGTTTCATCTTCAATCTCGCTAATTTTGACTTCCATTTCCTCAATTCTCCTCTACTGATATTCTACTGAATTGTCTAATTCTGCAATTTTATTGTTAATCTTCTGAATTTCTGATTGCTGTCTATGAATTCTTGCAGCCTATTCAATTTTTCATTATGTTCTTGAATAATCTTCTTAATTTCCTCAACTGCTTTATCTGTGTGTTCCTTGGCTTGTTTTGTGTTTTGTCTGGTCTACTTCCTGATGTCTTGAAGAGTTCTGTATGTTAATCTTTTGTATTCTACCTCTGTTAATTCCAGGAATACATCTTCATCTGGAAGATTCTTGGATTTTTTGATTTGGGAGTTGTTGAAGCAATCATGGTCTGCTTCTTTATGTGATTTGATATTGACTGTTGTCTCTGAGCCATCTATAACTTATTGTATTACTTTATTTTATGTTTGCTCACTGTGTCATAGGTTCTTGCTTTCTTTTGTTTTGATATACCCAAACAGGCTGCTAGAATGAGCTAACTTGATTACTGGAGCCTTTAAAGTACTAATGACCTGTCACCAGATAGCCAGAGCTGTTACCAGGTATATGAGCCTAGGAGTCCATTCGCTATTCTTGTATAGATTCAGCTCAGGTATCCAGGTAGTTGGTCACCTAGTGTGTGATGCAGGCTCTCACCTATGATCTTAAAGAAGCAGTGGTGATTGGTGTATGCACAGGTTTCAGGTTGCAGCCGGGGTCACACTCTGAGGAAAGAAGGGGGCTGACAACCTTCCCCTGAGTGTCTGTGAGGAAGGTGCATCCTTGTTCTCTAGACAGCTCTGGTGGGTGGGCTCTGCAGCCGTACCATAGGCACTCAATGCTTTTAACTGTAAGGACTGGGAGGTACCACTTATTCTTGGACTCCTGTCGTGGGTGGCTAGGTCATGTGGGTGGAGCCACCAGTCCTCAGGCCCCTGCTGTAGGTAGGCGAGGGCCCTGTTTAGTAGGTAGAGAAGTATTAAAGTCAAAAACCTGCCTCTCAGCCTGAAAACATTCCCACTGAGATCAGGAACCAGACAAGGATGCCCTTTATCACCAATCTTATTCAACATTGTGCTCGAAGTCCTAGCCAGAGCAATTAGGCCAGATAAAGAAATAAAGGGCATCCAGACTGGCAAGGAAGAAGTAAAAGTATCTCTATTTGCAGATGACATGATCTTATACACAGAAAACCCTAAGGAATCCTCCAAAAAACTACTGAAACTAATAGAAGAGTTCAGCAGAGTATGAGGATACAAGATAAACATACAAAAATAAGTTGGATTCCTCTACACCAACAAAAAGGACATCGAAGAGGAAATCACCAAATCAATGCCATTTACAGTAGCCCCCAAGAAGATAAAATACTTAGAAATCTTACGAGAGATGTAAAAGACTTATACAAAGAAAACTACAGTATACTTCTGCAAGAAACCGAAAGAGACTTACATAAGTGGAAGAACATACCTTGCTCATGGATAGGAAGACGTAACATTATAACAATGTCTATTCTACCAAAAGCAATCTATACATTTAGTGCAATTCCAATTCAAATCGCAATGACACTCTTTAATGAGATGCAGAAACAAATCATCAATTTCATATGGAAGGGAACGAGGCCCCGGATAAATAAGGCATTACTGAAAAAGAAGAACAAAGTGGGAGGCCTTACTTTACCTGATTTTAGAACCTATTATACTGCCACAGTAGTCAAAACAGCCTGTTACTGGTACAACAACAGATACATGGACCAATGGAACAGAATTGAGAATCCAGATATAAGCAGTTGATATTTGATAAAGGCCCCAAAACAGTTAAATGGGGGAAAGACAGTCTTTTTAACAAATGGTGCTGGCATAACTGGATATCCATCTGCAAAAAAATGAAACAAGATCCATAGCTCACTCCATGCACAAAAACTAACTCAAAATGGATCCAAGACCTAAATATAAAATCTGAAATGACAAAGATCATGAAAGAAAAAATAGGGACAACGTTAGGAGCCCTAACACACGGCATGAACAGTGTAGAAAACATTATAAAGAACACAGAAGGAAAACTAGATAACTGGGAACTCCTAAAAATCAAACACTTATGCTCATCCAAAGACTTCACCAAAAGAGTAAAAAGATTACCTACAGACTGGGAAAAAGTTTTTAGCTATGACATTTCTGATCAGGGCCTGATCTCTAAAATCTACATGATACTGCAAAAACTCAACTGCAAAAAGACAAATAACCCAATTAAAAAATGGGCAAAAGATATGAATAGACACTTCACTAAAGAAGACATTCAGGTAGCTAACAGATATATGAGGAAATGTTCACGATCATTAGCCATTAGAGAAATGCAGATCAAAACTACAATGAGATTTCATCTCACTCCAACAAGGCTGGCATTAATCCAAAAAACACAAAATAATAAAAGCTGCAGAGGCTGTGGAGAAATTGGAACACTTCTACACTGCTGGTGGGAATGTCAAATGATACAACCACTTCGGAAATCAATTTGGCGCTTCCTTAAAAAGTTAGAAATAGAACTACCATACGATCCAGCAATCCCACTCCTTGGAATATATCCTGGAGAAATAAGAGCCTTTACACGAACAGATATATTCACACCCATGTTTACTGCAGCACGGTTTACAACAGCAAAAAGATGGAAGCAACCAAGGTGCCCATCAATGGATGAATGGATAGATAAATTATGGTATATTCACACAATGGAGTACTACACATCGATAAAGAACAGTGAGGAATCTGTGAAACATTTCATAACATGGAGGAACCTGGAAGGCATTAAGCTGAGTGAAATTAGTCAGTTGCAAAAGGACAAATATTGTATAAGACCACTATTATAGGAACTTGAGAAATAGTTTAAACTGAGAAGAAAACATTCTTTTGTGGTTACGAGATGGGGGAAGGAGGGAGGGCGAGAGGGGTTTTCACTATTTAGATAGTAGATAAGAACTACTTTAGGTGAAGGGAAAGACAGCACACAATACAGGAGAGGTCAGCACAATTGGACTAAACCAAAAGCAAAGAAGTTTCCTGAATAAACTGAATGCTTCGAAGGCCAGCGTAGCAGGGGCAGGGGTCTAAGGACCATGGTTTCAGGGGACATCTAAGTCAATTGGCATAATAAAATCTATTAAGAAAACATTCTGCATCCCACTTTGAAGAGTGGCGTCTGGGGTCTTAAACGCTAGCAAGCAGCCATCTAAGATGAATCAATTGGTCTCAACCCACCTGGATCAAAGGAGAATGAACAACACCAAGGACACAAAGTGATCACATGCCCAAGAGACAGAAAGGGCCACATGATCCAGCGACTACATCATCCTGAGACCAGGAGAACTAGATGGTGCCTGACTACAACCAATGACTGCCCTGACAGGGAACACAACAGAGAGCCCCTGAGGGAGCAGAAGAGCAGTGGGATGCAGACCCCAAAGTCTCATAAGACCAGACTTAATGGTCTGACTGAGACTGGAAGGACCCTGGTGGTCATGGCCCACAGACCTTCTGTTGCCCCAGGACAGGAACCATTCCCGAAGCCAACTCTTCAGACAAAGATTGGACTGGAGGATAGGTTGGAGAGGGATGCTGGTGAGGAGTGAGCTTCTTGGATCAGGTGGACACTTGAGACTAGGTTGGCATCTCCTGCCTGGAGGGGATATGAGAGGGTGGAGGGGGTTAGAAGATGGTGAAAAGGACACGAAAAGAGAGAGTGCAGGGACAGAGCAAGCTGTCTCATTAGAGGAAGAGTAATTGGGAGTGTGTAGCAAGATGTATATGGGTTTTTGTGTGAGGGACTGGCTTGATTTGTAAACTTTCACTTAAAGCACAATAAAAATTATTAAAAAAAAAAAATACTGCCTCTCCACCACACAGCTGAAACATTTACAGTCAGACCTTAAAGAGATTTGTCCTTGCAATATAACAGCCAGATCATCTCTGCTGTAATGGGGCCACCTGGATCCATGCAGGGGTGAAAGATAAAGTTTATGGACCACTCGTGCTTGGGCAGGAGCCACTTCTTCTCTGAGCTTCCAGAATAGGGGAGTCGGCAGAGTGTTTTTCTCCTGTTTGTTAACCTGTTCCTTCTCCAAGGCCAGGAGAAGGGCTCAGGGAGCGCAGCAGGACCTATCTCAGGCCCAGGGAGATCAGCTATTACTGAAGCTGGCTGGGGCAGAGGGAGGAGGGATCAGATAGATGGGAGAGAATTCTTTTAAAAGAAGGAGCTATTAGACCTATGTGGTAAATTACACACAATCACTTATCTTGTGCCAAGAGCACTGTTTTATCTCAGATTCTGGATGCGTATGTAGATTCTGCACACTGGCTCAGTCCCCCAAGCCAGGGGGTCAGGGCCGTACCACCTCCCTTGACTTCTTTCACTGAAGCAGCCACGTCCTGATCGCCACCATCAGCCCCACCGCAGTCACGCCAGGGGATCAGTGGTGCACCACTTCTCCTGCCTTCTTTCGCTGAAGCAGCCGCATCCCCAAATACTACCGCCAGCCCCACCGTGGCCGCACCAGGGGGTCAGGGTTGTGCCACTTTTCCTTGCCTTCTTTCACTGAAGCAGCTGCATCCTGAACACCACCGCCAGCCCCGCTGCAGTCACGCCAAGGAATTGGGGCTGAGGCACTCCCGCTAACTCGACAACTCCTCGCTGCTTCTGCACCATCTCTCCCTCCCCTGTCACTCAGTCCGATTTCTTAACTTTGCCTTTGACGATCAGGGTTCCTAGCCTGTCATATATATAATCGATTGACTTGTTTTTCCAGGTCTTTGATGTAAGAGGGACCACCAGAAGCGTCTGACTACTCTGCCGTCTCAGCCTCGCCTATCACAATTTTTTAACAGCAGTAAATGGATGCGAAATACCAGGGCTGATCCTATAAAAGCATATTTTTGTTATCCAGCTAAAAGTTTGAAGTTTCTAGAATGTTTCTGAACTCAATAGAGAATGGGCTAAATATAGGTAAGAAAAAAAGAATCTCAAATAATTCCAATGAGAAACAAAATGCTCTTAAAATGGACTTCTTTTTTAAAATGATCTTAGAATAAATGATAGCCTTTTAAATAAATTTAGCTTTATGGGAAAAAAAAAGGAATAAGCATCATAGTTTTTTATAGATGTCTTTCTGTTCTAAAAGGTCTCTGGATTATCACTATATAACATTACAAGCATAGTGCAATTGTAATACTAATGGGATAAATTCAGTTTAAGGCTACAATATTATTCTTTTAACCTCTCTTCTAAAAGACACATTGAGGTTATCAACTGAAATATTATGATCGTAGTCCTTGAGAAGCCATTATTTTTAACTGACAGTTGTATCATTTGTCATATTTTGGAATTTTTATCACAACATACCACAAACTAATATGCTATACTCCATCCCCAAGGCTTGGGGTTGGGGCTAGTCCTTCTGTCTTACATACCATATTATGGTTGTTTTAATAAGGATTCATAGTCATTTGACTTGCCTCCTCCCATCTGTCCTCATTTCAAACAAACAAGTGAGTCACTCATGAATGCTGCAAGACTGGCTATTCATATTTTGGATGCTTGGGCACTATGTTCAAACAAGCATGAATATATGATGACTATTAGTTTATCCTGGTAGAGTCACTAATAGGTTTAACTGGCTAAACAAGATCTTATGCAGACTATTTGGAACTTACATAAAAGAAACCTGTCTTAGGGGAAAAAAAAATCAGTCAGTCATACACATCTACATGTTTGAAGACTGCATTTCATGGAACCCTCATACCCCACTTGAGGTAATGTATACTGGCAAAGCCTTTCTGGAGGGCACGTAGGTAACACATAGCAAGTCTCCTTTAAAACAACAAAAAAAAACTGTTAGTTACCTGTGACCCAGAAATTCTACCTCTAACAATTCATTTTCAGTAAATAATAACCAAGGACACAAAGAGAGAAGTGTAAATGTGCTCATTGACCCCATTTTTAAAATAGCAAAAAAGAAAAAACGATTACTATCCAATAATAAGGAAATTGGTTAAATAATCTATTATTTCACTGTAACAGACTATACAGGTATTAAAAATATTGTATCATTAATAACAGGAAAAGGTGTCATGACATGTTTACTTGGAAAAGAAGCAACAAAACAACCTAAGTGATATGCTATCATTATATGTGTTTGTTTATATTATAAATTCCAGAAAGATGTAAACAAAAAAGTTTTAGTTAACTAAGTAATGAGATTACAAGCATTTTTTTTTTTCCTTCTTGAGGCTTCTGTATCTTCTCAAAACGTTTCTCTGAAATATTTTAAAGCCTAGCTTTATTTGACAATGACTAGATGAAGTCACAAATATCTATTTGGTATACTGACAAACAAACAAATACTGACTGGATAATGGTTTGCTATAGCGTGCCAAATCTCCACAACACAGCTCACATCTGCAATCCAGTACAAGGCTATGATATAGAAGACGCTGATGGTGTGCTTGCCAACTTCTGCTGCTTTTTTGGTCATACTTACTTTCCACTTTAGTGCTTCTTTTAACTTCTTTTTAGAATCACACTTATGAGTCAGATCAGAGCTAAGCTCATTCACTCAATAGACACAGAGTGGCAAACTCTACACGCCACATAGGTTGGCTACCAGAGATACTACAGCTGGTAGGAACAAGTTCGTTGTAGGATGCACACAGATTGGTTAGGGGAAACAGGCACATATGCCAATTATTTACAGTAATGTTACGGCACATGAGAAGTACACATAGCGTACTTACCAAGCAAAAGGACAGTCAGGTAATTCTGCCTACGAAGGGGAGAATTGTCCTCAGAGGATTCAAGAATCAGGGACGCAGCTAAACGCTAATGAACAAGCTAAACCAAAAAAACCAAACCAATCCCATTGCCGTCGAGTCGATCCCAACTCATAGTGACCCTATAGGACAGAGTAGGACTGCCCCATAGGGTTTCCAAGGAGCTGGATTTGAACTGCCAACCTTTTAGTTAGCGGCTGAACTATTAGAGCCACTGTACCATCAGTAGAAAACACTAACTTCAGTTATGTTTGGAGCCAAGTCAAAAAAGTGGAATAAGAGGTAAATGCAATACGGTTAGAAGTTTGTCTGCCCTTCATTTTTATTCATTATGTCTATGTATTTGTTTTTATGTATTTTCCATCTTCCCTTTTCTATCACTCAAATTCAGGGTTCATTTCTCACTTCTCATGCCCACTGACCTTACCACTGAGGAGAAGGGCTTCCTGAAACCTTCTTCCCCTTGGCTTCTGTGCTTATGCCATAACATAGAACAGCTTAGCTTTCCAACCCCTCAGAATCTAATTCTTTGCAATTTTTCATTCTTGTGGCTTCAGCTATCACCTGCACACAGATTAAACCTAGAAATTTATTTCAGAAGAGCTCATACTGCCATCCTGCTCAATATTTCCTGGCAGCTTAAACAATATGAGTTCAAAAGTTAGCAAACCAGTCCAACAAAACCTGCTCCTCCTTCCTAACTTTACGATTTCTGTAATCCGCATCATCATTACACAGGTCACCTACTATCCACACTTCGGCTCCTGCTTGTCCTTTCTACCTTTCTATCAATGCCTAACACAGTGCCTGGTATCCAGTAAATGAGCTGAAGAAAGGAATGAATGCTGAACCTAATCAGTTGTCAACTGTAAATTCTACTCCAAAATACTCTTTCTTTTTCCATTATGACCACACAAATATGAGTCACACCAGTTTTACCTATATTCTGATTTGTTTTTCAACTCCTGTCTGTTTTCTATTTCATCATATACACTACTATCATTTCATCTTCTTAATTAGAATTATAACCCTATCACCCTTTTGTTCAAAAACCTTTAGTTCCCCATCGCCTGTTGAATTAAACACAAAATTTTCTCCCTAGTGATCAAGTATTTCCCCGGTTTAGACCTCAGATTCTCCCTGTAGCTATTCCCACTACTGTTCTCAGGTATGTATTTCCTGTACATTGTGTTTGGCTTAGGATAAAATGATGTGTAAGACAATGTCATCTCTCAAAGCACTCGATCTGCAAGGACACACAGTAAAAAAAAGGATAATAATAAAATGCACAGATGCTCCAATACAGGTAGGTACTACAAGTACTGTAAGAACACACAGGAGAGTGGTGAGGGACAAAAAAATCAGAATCGTTCACAAATTAGCTCAAATGCTACCTCCTTGGCAGCATACGTAGGTTCAGCCAGATTGACAAACTGGAAGAGAGGCAATCCAGTTAAAGACAACAGCAATAATAATTTTAGGGGAAAAGTCCATGAGGAATTGAAATACGTTTATTCAACTACATATTCGGAAAAATCATCTTTTATAGCTAAACATAATTCAAAAGCATCATCTAGCCTCATTTATCTGATTATAAAATAAGGAAATGATATCTCCAGATAAGTATCATCCTTCAAATTAATGACCTTTATTCCAGGGCTGCCATCGTTAAAATAACTGTGCAATTCCTCATTTGAAGCTCTGGCTCTACAGAAAAATTAGAACCCTGAAGAGGTTGTCCACCTGCCTCTTATCACCAGATTTGTTGCATATAGATTTTGGCTGCTCCCCAAAATCAAATATATCCTTAAAGGACAGATTTAAATAATGTCAGAGATTGTAAAGACTGTGCAACACAATGAGATGGGTATAAGGACATTCACTGCATCATGGTGTGAAATATTCAAAAGGAAAAACATCCTAAATGTCTACCAATAGGAAGGGAAGGCTAATCAAATCCTGACATTAGTACAATGGAAAACCGGGTAATCATGAAAGAAAATGTGAAAAATTTACATGAACACAGACATGGAAAACTGCAAGACATATTGTTAATAGAAAAAATAACCTCAAGTCACAATTTGTATATACTTTTTTTTTTTATATAAGCCTAGAAGATGGAAGGAATACACAGAGTCATTATACCAAAAAGAATTAGTTGATGTCCAATCATTTCAAGAGGTGACATATGATCAGGAACCGATGTTATTGAAGGAAGAAATCCAAGCTGCTCTGAAGGCATTGGCAAAAAACAAGGCTCCAGGAATTGACGGAATATCAATTGAGATGTTTCGAGGTGCTCATTCGTCTAGCCCAAGAAATACGGAAGACAACTTCCTGGCCAAATGACTGGAAGAGATCCATATTCATACCTATTCCCATGAAAGGTGATTCAACTGAATGTGGAAATTATAGAACAATATCATTAATATCACATGCAAGCAAAATTTTGCTGAAGATCATTCAAAAACGGCTACAGCAGTATATCAACAGGGAACCGCCAGAAATTTAGGCCAGTTTCAGAAGGGGACGTGGAACCAGGTATATCATTGCTGATTTCAGATGGATCCTGGCTGAAAGCGGAGAGCACGAGAAAGATGTTTACCTGTGTTTTATTGACTATGCAAAGGCATTCAACTGCGTGGAAAGTAACAAATTATGGATAACACTGCAAAGAATGGGAATTTCAGAACACTTAATTGTGCTCACGAGGAACCTTTACATAGATCAAGAGGCAGTTGTTCAGACAGAACAAGGGGACACTGACTGGTTTAAAGTCAGGAAAGGTGTGCATCAGGGTTGTATTCTTTCACCATACCTATTCAATCTGTATGTTGAGCAAATAATCCGAGAAGCTGTACTATGTGAAGAAGATTGGGGCATCAGGATTGGAGGAAGACTTGTTAACAACCTGCGTTATGCAGATGATACATCCTTGCTTTCTGAAAACGAAGAGGACTTGAAGCAGTTACTAATGAAGATCAAAGACCACACACAGCCTTCAGTATGGATTGCATCTCAACATAAAGAAAACAAAGATCCTCACAACTGGACCAATGAGCAACATCATGATAAATGGAGAAAACATTGAAGTTGTCAAGGATTTCATTTTACTTGGATCCACAATCAACAACCATGGAAGCAGCAGTCAAGAAATCCAAAGACGCATTGCATCGGGTAAATCTGCTGCAAAGGACCTCTTTAAAGTGTTAAAGAGCAAAGATGTCACCTTGAAGACTAAGGGCGCCTGACCCAAGCCATGGTATTTTCAATCGCATCATATGCATGTGAAAGCTGGACAATGAATAAGGAAGACTGAAGAAGAATTGACGCCTTTGAATTGTGGTGTCGGCGAAGAATATTGAATATACCATGGACTGCCAAAAGAAGAAACAAATCCGTCTTAGAAGAAGTACAACCAGAATGCTCCCTATAGAAGCAAGGATGGTGAGACTGCGTCTTACGTACTTTGGACATGTTGTCAGGAGGGATCAGTCCCTGGAGAAGGACATCATGCTTGGCAGAGTACAGGGTCAGCAGAAAACAGGAAGACCCTCAACCAGGTGGACTGACACAGTGGCTGTAACAATGAGCGCAAGCATAACAATGATTGTAAGGACTGCTCAGGACCAGGAAGTGTATTGTTCTGTTGTGCATAGGGCTGCTATGAGTCGGAACCAACTCCACGGCACCTAATAACAACAACATAAGCCTAATCATTATATTAACAGAGAACTGTGTTAGGTGTATGTTGTTTTTACGTGCCGTAGAGTCAGTTCCAACTCACAGCGACCCTATGTACCACAGAACAAAACACTGCCCGGTCTTGTGCCATATTTATAATCATTGTTATGCTTGAGCCCACTGTTGCAGCCACTGTGTTAATAAATCTTGTTGAGGGGCTTCCTCTTTTTCAATGACTCTCAACTTTACCAAGCATGATGTCCTTCTCCAGGGACTGATCCCTACTGACAACACGTCCAAAGTATGTAAGAGGCAGTCTCGCCATCCTTGCTTCTATAGGGAGCGTTCTGGCTGCACTTCATCCGAGACAGATTTGTTCGTTCTTTTGGCAGTCCATGGTATTTTCAATATTCTTCGCCAACACCACAATTCAAAGGCATCATTTCTTTTTCGATCTTCCTTATTCATTGTCCAGCTTTTGCATGCATATGATGCAACTGAAAATACCATGGCTTGGGTCTGGTGTACCTTAGTTTTCAAGGCAACATCTTTGCTTTTCAACACTTTAAAGAGGTCCCTTGCAGCAGATTTGCTCAATGCGATGCATGTTTTGATTTCTTGAATGTTGCTTCCATGGTTGTTGATTGTGGATCCAAGTAAAATGAAATCCTTGACAACTTCTAGGTGCGTGTAGGTGTATAGAATGGGGACTGTGAGGACGGACACCAAAACGTTAATTGTGATTAACTTGAAGAGGAAGAGTAGGACTGTGAAAAGTTAGGGGAAGAAAATTCTTTATCGCTGGGAACTTTTCAATGTGAACTCAATCATACAAGTAATACAAGACTACAAAGCCCGTTGCCGTCGAGTCAATTCTGACTCATAGCGACTCTATAAAACATCTGTACAAACCAAAAATACAAGTGTGCTAAGAGATTCCAGATTCAATTCTTTAAAAAGTCAACAATGTTCCCAGCAATGCCAGCAACATTGGGATAAGTGCATGCTCTCCCAGCATGACTATTATGAAAAGAATGCCCTCAATGAAATGTACAGATTGCAATTTTTGTCAGTTTTTTTTCATGTCAAATTACAGTTTTCCATCTGTAACCATTAGCGTTCCAGAGCTGTGTTCCATGAGAAAACTGGGGCTCACAATACTACTGCTGTCAACATCCCCTTAATATAGCAACTGCTTAGAAAGGACTTTAAAGGAAGTAGAACTGCAACCCCAGTCAGAGCTCTAAATGCAAGAACAGACAAGTAGAGTCCCACTTCTGAACTTAATTACTAGCAGAAGCATGACAAGAAAAACCAAAGCAGAATTTCAAAATGCCTATTCCTGCGTTGTTTCAGAGTTCAAAGTCAAGTAACAGTTTAAAGTATCAATTTGTTAGTTAAAAGGATTTTTCATGCACACCCATGTTTATTGCAGCACTGTTTACAATAGCAAAAACATGGAAGCAACCAAGGTGCCCATCAATGGATGAATGGATAAATTATGGTATATTCACACAATGGAATACTACGCATTGATAAAGAACAGTGAGGAATCTGTGAAACGTTTCATAACATGGAGGAACCTGGAAGGCATTATGCTGAGTGAAATTAGTCAGTTGCAAAAGGACAAATATTGTATAAGACCACTATTTTAAGAACTTGAGAAACAGTTTAAACTGACAAGAAAACATTCTTTTGTGGTTACGAGAGGGGGGAAGGAGGGAGGGTGGGAGAGGGGTACTCACTAATTAGATAGTAGAGAAGAACTACTTTAGGTAAAGTGAAAAAAGCACACAATACAGGAGAGGTCAGCACAATTGGACTAAACCAAAAGCAAAGAAGTTTCCTGAATAAATTGAATGCTTTGAAGGCCAGCGTAGCAGGGGCAGGGGTCTAAGGACCACAGTTTCAGGGGACATCTAAGTCAATTGGCATAATAAAATCTATTAAGAAAACATTCTGCATCCCACTTTCAAGAGTGGCGTCTGGGGTCTTAAACACTAGCAAGCAGCCATCTAAGATGAATCAATTGGTCTCAACCCACCTGGATCAAAGGAGAATGAAGAACACCAAGGACACAAGGTGATTACACGCCCAAGAAACAGAAAGGGCCACATGATCCAGCGACTACATCATCCTGAGACCAGGAGAACTAGACAGTGCCCGGCTACAACCGATGACTGCCCTGACAGGGAACACAACAGAGAACCCCTGAGGGAGCAGGACAGTGGTGGGATGCAAACCCCAAATTCTCATAAGACCAGACTTAATGGTCTGACTGAGACTGGAAGGACCCTGGTGGTCATGGCCCACAGACCTTCTGTTGCCCCAGGACAGGAACCATTCCTGAAGCCAACTCTTCAGACAAAGATTGGAGTGGAGGATAGGTTGAAGAGGGATGCTGGTGAGGAGTGAGCTTCTTGGATCAGGTGGACACTTGAGACTAGGTTGGCATCTCCTGCCTGGAGGGGAAATGAGAGGGTGGAGGGGGTTAGAAGCTGGCGAAAAGGACACAAGAAGAGAGAGTGGAGGGAGAGAGCAGGCTGTCTCATTAGGGGGAGAGTAAATGGGAGTGTGTAGCAAGGTGTAGCAAGGTGGGTTTTTGTGTGAGAGACTGGCTTGATTTGTAAACTTTCACTTAAAGCACAATAAAAATTATTTTTTAAAAAAAAGGATTTTTCTAGGACGGTAAAAGGTATACTGTGCCATATAATCATATCTTTCTTACCGAAATTTAAAAAACTTTCATTCTACAATTGGTCAACAGGAGGTAAAAGGAAAAAAAGCATTAAAAAAAACCACAATGGAACAACTTTGGCACTGTTAAAAGATAGTTTGAAATAACAGAAAATTTCAACACTAAGACTTGCTCTCTGGTCTACTCGAAATACTTGGATATTTATACCTTATGTCCTAATCTGAAACAGTGCACAAATATCTGGGTGAAACCTCTGTTCTGCTGTCTATCAAATTAAAAATTAAGGCGGATGACATGACCATCACTCAACACAACATAATTTCTCTTAGAAAGAACTGAATGGAAGTACATATACTTGAGACATTAGTCTAAAGAGCCCGGAAAGAAAAGGGGGATAAAATGTCAGTGTTTGGTCAACCACAATGTTTTCAGCTCTCTTCTAGAATTTCATTCACCCACCAAATCCCAAGTAAGTCAAAATGCAGAACAGCTAACAGAAAGAATTTCAGACCCTTAAATTGCCTGCTCAAGGCATGTATCTTTATTTTGTCCATTATCTTCTTTTCTCCTTTCATATTTTTCCATATTCTCATTAACATGATTTTAGAAAGGGAAACATCAAAAGAGGAATTGACAAATGGAAAATAACTGTGATTTTCAACTCCTTCTGTTCTACGCCCAGTGCCAACTAAGGTTACGTCTGAGAGACAGGTCTATGAAGAAAATTTACTTATACAGTTCTATAATTTTAACAGCTAGTAAGTAACTTCTCCTTTGAAATCAGAAAAAATATATTCCAATATCTTTGTTCCAGACTGTGTGATAAACTTAAGACCACTGAGAAAGAACTCATTACACTGGACATATGTACCAAATAGTAAAACAGCACAGACATTGTCGACTTTGAGCAGGACTCCAAGGAAGATCTAATTCCCTCCATTACCCAAAATAGAGACATGCTGGCTGCATTCACTGACCTAAAGTCATACTGTTGGCCATCGAATCAATTCCAAGAACTGGCCCATGAGGTTTTCTTGGCAGCAATCTCTAAGGAAGCAGATCACTAGATTTTTCTTCCGTGGAGCCACTGGGTGGGTTCAACAGCCAACCTTTCGGTTAACAGCCAAGTGCATCACCATTGTGGCACCAGAGCTCCTAAAAGTCATAGTACATAGTGAAATTATCAGAAATTATACTCTTACACTATTCATCCATTCTTTCTGGCATTCATAACTGTTGAAATTCATGCAGTTGCTTAGGAATTTAAAAAAAAAAAGTTTTACTTCGGGTTCTCAAGATCATGTGATCTCACTCACCTATGCTTCAAACAAGGAAACTGAGAACTTGCTCAAGTGTTGTCATGTCAAAACACTAGAACCTAAAAATCTTCAAAATTCCAGCACTCTTTCATCCTGACCCACTGACACTACATTTGGATTCCTCTGTGTCTAAACATATTTAAGCGTATGCATATGCATTTACTCACTTGGGACACGAAAGAATTTTAAGAACCACAAGGCAGCTTCTGTGGAGGAACTTGTATTTTTAGCTGGACTTCAGAGATACATGCACATGAAAGTCAAATCATTTTCTGACATTATCATTTAAGTAGAAAATGAATAGTCAAGTATTGCGGGCTATAAGTACCCAGGAAGACACGAGGAAATCACCGAGTTTTGAGTTGGGCCCGGAAATATGGGTACCATGTTGGACGCACAGAGAGTAAAAGGAAGTTCATTCTAGGAGAGAATAAAACTAAGACTGATTCAAACATTCAAAGACAGGCTGAGCATAGACACCAAGTGATAGGAATGGGGCCCTGAGTAAACAGAGATGTCAGCCCTAAACAACCGATCACTAATCCAGTTGCATATCGATACTAAGTGTGCCATGAACAAAAGATGCGGAGGCAAAAAAGTGAGCAAGTTCTAACCAGAAAACAGTGACAAACCAGCCTGGCTAGGGAAAAAACAGTTAATGCCAGAGAAAAAAAGATAAACATTTATTAATATGAACTAAAAAATAACTTAAGATCTTTGTAAGATTTTAAGCTCATAAAATGTTTTCATTAGATTTATCTTATCATCACACGGTCCCGGAAACTAGACATTACAATCATCCCATGTAGCAGAAGAGGAAATCAGGACAGGTGAAGAGACTTAGTCCAGGTCACAGCAAAGGGACTGAGCCGAGATAAGAGCCCCAGCTGTTGAACATGGCCAGTCATTTATCAGAATAGAAAGTTATCTTAAATGCCAAGAGTTCAAACTCTGCTTTATATAAAGCAAAGAGTTTTCAGCTAAGGAAGTGGCAAAGACCATGTTTTATAAATATTCATCTGGAAGCAAAGTACAAGATGAATTTCATGAACCAAGGAATGAATAAAGAAGGGAAGATTCTTAGAAAACTACCGAAACAATGTGGCCAAAAAATGACAAGGCCTGGGTTAGTATGACATTGGGGGCCTGTATCTGGTATGGTGGTGACATGGCAAATCTGCTGATGATCATTCTGGGTATTCTTCTCCCCCCATCCATCCTTGGTGGAGTGACTACTCAATCCAGAAGACATCACACAGCCTTAAGAGAAAAAAAAAAAAAATCAGAAAACCTGACTTCTCTCCTCCTGAGACCAAAAAGACCCCGCCCAATAAGGTCTCCAGTTTAAGAGTAGGCTGAGCCTCATTAGGACAGGGCATTGACCCAAGCCATGGTATTTTCGATCATATGATATGCATGTGAAAGCTGGACAATGAATAAGGAAGACTGAAGAAGAACTAATGCCTTTGAATTGTGGTGTTGGCGAAGAATATTGAATATACCACAGACTGCCAAAAGAACGAACAAATCTGTCTCGGATGAAGTGCCGCCAGAATGCTCCTTAGAAGCAAGGATGGCGAGACCACATCTTACATACTTTGGACATGTTGTCAGTAGGGATCAGTCCCTGGAGAAGGACATCATGCTTGGCAGAGTACAGGGTCAGCAGAAAAGAGGAAGACCCTCAAGGAGGTGGACTGACACAGTGGCTGCAACAATGAGCTCAAGCATAACAATGATGGCTCAGGACTGGGCAGTGTTTTGTTCTGTTGTGCATAGGGTCGCTATGAGTCGGAACCGACTCAACAGCACCTACCAACAACAGTTAAGCCCAGCCTCCATTCACTCTGCCACTTTTGTGGCCTTCCAGAAACATGGTGGCCCAGTGACTTGTAAGACAGAGTGAGACAGACATTATTAAGAAAGAAAGTGTTCACTGGTTAAATATGTAAGGAAGAAAGCAAGGGATATGGAAAAGTCAAAGCTGACTTTAAGTTCTTTGTGACTAGAAGAATGGTGGTATCCTTCACAGAACAGGGAAGGTGAAAAAAGCATGGGGAAAGGTTTTCTGTTTGAGAGGATGGGAAAACAAATGCATAAAAAGTGTTCAGGGGTTTTAGACAAAGGGAGTCAATTGAACACAAGCATCAAATCTGTTTGCCTCTTAACACACCACTAAAACCACAGCAAAGGAATTGTTTTAGGAAGATGGAGAGAATGAAAGAAGAGGTAATAAGAAAAATTGTGGAACCTGGAAAACAGCTAGCTAAGAGATAGCTGACTGGAGAATTTATGAAGCCTAAACCCCTCTGCCTGGTCCCAATCTACCTTTTGGGTCTCATTTCTTCCAGCTAGACTGAACTACCTGAAAATGTTGAACCCTCCCTCCCTTCCAGGCTCTGCCCAGGTGATGACCTCTGTCAGGAACACTCTGGCTAACTCAGCTTAGATGTCACTTCCTCCAGGAAGCTTTCCATGATCCCCTTGTGCCTCTGCATCACAACGCTTTGTTAATCACAAATCTCCTCCAGCAGGATCACTGATATGGCTGTTGCAGTTGTTAAAATATTGCATTGAAATTCTTCTTATCAATTGGTAAATAGCTGCTTCCCTGAGTCTCCCAAGTGTTTCCCACAGCCTCAGGCCCTCCTAAAGTCCCCCCCCCCCCAGCAGAACTCCCCACCATCCAGCAACCAAAAAAGTAAGACCTGGTACAGCAGGGGACCTGAGGGACCCTATTCTGGTGTTAATAGCAAGTGTTCATTCTGATTGGTGTCCAGGCTCTCTCAGTTGTTAAATATTATTATTAT
Organism: Loxodonta africana; assembly: GCF_030014295.1. Classification (NCBI taxonomy): domain Eukaryota; kingdom Metazoa; phylum Chordata; class Mammalia; order Proboscidea; family Elephantidae; genus Loxodonta; species Loxodonta africana. The sequence continues at coordinate 206,561,455 of NC_087342.1, forward strand.
CGTCCTTGCTTTTTTTTTTTTTTTTTAAGTAGTATAGGGGAAAGCGAAAAACCTGTGATTTACCTGCAGAGTTCTCAAAGTTGTTCTCAAAGAACCTGGTTTTGGTGGTACCAGGTACTTCTAAAAGTAGAGATGAATTTATTTCCTTGGGAAGGGGGGAAGGACAACTAAAATGTATTAGTTGGAAATTGATTAAGAAGCAATTTGAGCCCTACATCCCCACTCCCCCGTCCCACTCCATGCCACCAGCAACCAGCCCTCACTCACTCTGGCAGAAGACTGGTTGTTAATCCTCAGAAGAGGTTAAGACAGATGGTTTTTGACCTGGAAAATGCTAAGTACAGCTGAGAACCTACCAAAAACAGAGGGATTTAAGTAAATAGATGCATTCTAATGCTGAGGCTCCTGGCCTTTTTTTCCATGCAGCCCCTGGAAAGCTGATAGTCAGGCCTTAACCTAAAAGTAAGAGATTAGAAGAATCTTCTCTGGTGAATCTGACCAGCAGAAGGCAACCTACAGTTACTGGCAGGAAGGATTCAAAATACAAAAGGCAAAGGATTTTTAACCTAGGATTCCTTACCCAGCCAAACTATCAAATCACATGAGAGGGTGGACATGAAAAAAAAATGGCCTCATCTACAATCTTTTTAGGAAGCTACCAGAGGTGGGGCTCCTCCAAAATGAAGGTATAAACCAAGGAAGAAGGTGTTAGGAGACAGGCATCAAGAGAGAGAAGGAATTTCCAGGCTGATGAAGATCACAGAGTGACAGCCATATACCAGCCAGAGAGAAAACAAATCCAGATTAGAGTAGGTCAGAAAACTCTGGGAGAAACTTCTTCAAAAGAGATGAAATTGACAGAACTCTTGAAGTAAAAGAAGATAGTGACAGGGCAGATTTTTAAGTTTAAACAGTAACAAACACAGAAACACACAGATAGGGGTAGGCTTCACACACACCCCCAAAACGGCTATTACTAATGCCAGGGAAAACAAAAGTTTTACAGTAAAGGTAACCATGTTTGACAACATGACTCTACTCTGAGAAGTGTACAGTGTCACAATATTGTAAACACTGAGCTAAACAAACCTGCAACACAAGCCTACAGCAGGATGAGAGGTTTGCTGTGCAGTGGACGAGGATGCGGTAAAGAAAATGAGTAAAATTCTCATCTTGAGAAGTCAACAGACAATGCCTAAAACTAAAAAAAAAAAAAAAAAAAAAACACAAAATAGCAAGAGAAGCATGGGGTCCAGAGATATAGAAACAACTTTTTAAAAAATCAGCTAAAAGTTCTAAATGACCACCTCTGGGGAAGGAAAGGCAGAAGGAGGCCGGGGACCGTTTGAAGAATTATTGGTTCTTTAAAGTCTATGTCTGTAACGAATCAAACCAGTTGCCTTTGAGGTGATTTTGACACATAGTGATACCTTGAATGTCAGAGTAGAACTGTGTTCCAAAGAAGCAAAAGTGAAAAAAAAAAAAAAAAGAACAAAAGAAAGAGAAAAAAAATGAGTATCCTGTCATGGTCACCATGTAATTCAACCACATCTCTCCGCCGCCCAGCTACCACCCCACTCCCAGCCACTGTCACCTCTCTCTGGGATGACTATAACAGCCACCTGACTGGCCTCCTGGGTTCTGCCAGGACCTGGATTGTGTCAGATCCCTGCTCAAAACCTAGCATACTCCCCCTCCCCCACCCATCTCACTCTGAGTAAAAGGCAAAGGCCTTGCAACAGTCTATTAGGTCCTCTTCCTGGAAAGCTCTTCCCCTGATATCCGCCTGGCTCACTCCCTCGTTTCCCTCAGCCTTCACTCAAATGTCCCCTTCCCAGGGAGGCCTCATTTGGCCACTCTAAAATGTCACTGCCCACCTCTCCCATACATACATACCCATTGACATACCCTCCCCCATGACCTTCCCTGCTTTGTTTTTGGACCTCCTAGGCACTCATCAGAGCCCTGGTGGCACAGTGGTTAAGAGCTTGGCTGCTAACTAAAAGTCAGCAGTTCAAATTCACCAGCCGCTCCTTGGAAACCCTATGGGGCAGTTCTACTCTGTCCTATGGGGTCTCTATGTGTCGGGATCGACTCAAAGGGGAACAGGTTTGGTTGTTTTTTTGTTTGTTTGTTTTTTAAGGTACCTATCACCACCTAATATGTTGTGTTGCTGTGTGCCATTGAATTGATTCTGACTCATAGCAACCCTATAGGACAGAGTAGAACTGCCCCATAGAGTTTCCAAGCCTGTATGTAATCTTTGCAGAAGCAGATCTCCAGGTCTTTTCTCCCACAGAGCTGTGGGCGGTTTCCAACCCCCAACCTTTTGGTTAATAGTAGAGCATTTAACCATTGCGCCACCAGGGCCCCTTCCATCTAACATACCACATATTTTTATTTATTTCTCTCGTATATCCTCTCTCTCCCTACTGGACTGTAATCTCTATTTGGTCAGGTATTTTTGTCTGCCTTATTCATTACTCTATAGAATTAAAAGTACAGACGTATAGTTGTAAAGTAACACTACTTTCAAATAACTCTGTAAGGGAAAGTTAAGGTTCTTATTACACTGTTAATTTTTTTTTTTAGTTCTTATTGATAATACTACTGAATATTTGCCAATTGATTTGTGACCAGTGAGCTCAAAGTGTTTCCACACTTAATTAATGAGACCATGACCATGGGCTCGATTTTCACGTGGGCCATTTGACCGCTGCCCGTTTCCATAGCCATGAATCTAGCTTGTTATCAAGGGAAATTATATACAGCATGAAATGAATCACCATAAATTCTCTACAACCATTGGGGAAAAAGTCAAAGCAGGCAGTTTAGCAGTTGCATCTCTGAATGATAAGAAGAATACGTGACCCTTCAAGGTGCTACAATAGCTATTAGTCAATGAAGAATCTTACTACTGCCTCCCCCTTATGACTTTCTTTCCCTTTCCTTGTTATTGGAGGCCCTGGGTGGTACAAATAATTCATGTGCTCAGCTGCTAATCAAAAGGTTGGCAGGTTGAGGCCACCCAGAGGTACCTTGGAAAAAAGACCTGGCAATCTGCTTCCCAAAAATGAGCCACTGGATACCCAATGGAGCACAGTTGTCATCGCCTCAAAGGCAACTGGATTGATTTGGCTTTGATTTCATTTTTATTCTCCGACCACCCATCACTCTGCAAGAATACTTAAAAATTAAATAATTTTAATTATTATCTCTAACCCAGGAAAACACAAAGCCACAATATAGCAAAAGGATTCTTCGGCTTGACCCAGAGCTGCACAGCCACCTGAGAGGTGATAGCATCTATTTCTAATATGGAGTGGGATATAAGAAAATGACCTGAGCAAAGGGAGGGAATATGTAACGCAGAACACCTTTTAATTCTTTCTGAAACAGGTATTCAGCATAGCTCAATTTAATGCACTATGTTACAATCTAAAACAGGAGATATACATTCCAAGGGCATAGTATAGTGAAACTGTTTCTGTATTATTCCTATTACCTCTTTCCCATTAACCCAAATAATCAAGAAAAAAATAAAAAACTGAATATGTCACCTTAACTAGAATTTCACTGTGAAAATTGCTTATTTCCTTATTAGGCTAAATATTAATTTTTAGCTATTCATATGTTTTCAATGAGAAAGTCTGAGGAATCTGCAAGCTGGTTTCCCAGGGGGGAAAATACTTAACCTGAAAAAAAGGCTAGTATTCTTATTTTGACTTCCCCCATTAATATAAACAGACATTTACACAGCAAAGATTTAAGTGACTAGAACAGTTTGCCAGACTCAGCATTTTTTACCTCTTCTTCCCTTTCTCTCCATTTTTATAGCTATAAAGAAAACTGTCAAGTTTCATTTCTGGCTACAGGGATAGGGAAACCCAGTTCTATATAACACAACCATTGTACAGTTAAAAGTTCTTCCTTGAATTTTTTTCAAAGTTCAAGTTAAAAAACAGAAGTTCACGTTCACTCTGGAAATCAAACTTGAAAGAAAAATGTGACCTCCCAGAATTTAATTCCTTCCAAGGAGCTCCCTCAAGAGCATAAATTGTTAAGACATGGCCACTTGGGGAAAACATTTTCAAGTCATGTTTGACATGTGAAGCTACAAGGGACTTGACAGGAATCATTCTTAACAAACACAAGTCTGTTTTTTCTTTACATGTTTAACACAATTTAAAAGCATATACTTTACCAAAAGCTTGTAGGATTCCATAAACAATTCAGGGTTTTTTTTTTTTCCAGAGAATCCATCCCGGTGGAAATGGAAAGGATCTTTAATGCTCTGCATATTCTTTGTTTAAAAAACATAATAACCCACCACCTTTGAACAGAAATCAGACGTAAATCCATGGCCATCTAAATGTTTTCTTGCATTTGATCACTAGATAAAAGGGTTTATAGATATTAATCTACACACTATGGGGTGTGGTCTTTAAGGTAGCAATAAAACTATATATAAAAGGAAAAATGAAAATAACCATTTCTAGCAATATTAGCAATATAGGTAGGTAGAGCCAAAAAAAAAAAGAAAAATTAAGTGGACTTTTAAAACTGACAAAACTGCTGACCCTCATCCACTTAAAAGCCAGTTACCAGGGAGCTGCTTCGGACCATGGCAACCCCATGGGATTCAGAAGAACTGTGATCCATAGGGTTTTTGATCGCTGATTTTTTAAAAGTAGGTCAACAGGCCTTTCTGCAAGGAACCTTTGGGTTGACTCAATCTCCAACCCTCCAGAGTTAGCAGCCAAGCACCTTTACCCTGTTTGCACCACCTGGGAACCATCCATTTTAAACTCCTCTGGAAAAAATAAAAAGGCATTACAAGCCGTCCCCTATTTACAAACACTCAGATCTAAAAGTTCTACAGATAGCTAAGGATTGCTGCCAAATGACTCATAATGGACCTGTGGGCTACTGAGACTCACTTTCCTCACTAGGCCTGGAGCTCCAACCAATCATGAGTACCCACAGCCAGTATTCTGCTAAGTACCAGGCCTAAAGCTCTCAAAGTTTCTATACACACACCAGAAACTGTCCTACGCCTCACTTCTAAAGCTTTAGACCCACACACCCTTTTTGTTGTTGTTGTTGTTTTTTATTGTACTATAAATGAAGGTTTATGGTGTAAATTAAGCTTCTCATTATTCAGTTAATAAACGTATTATTTTGTGACATTGGTTGTCAACCCCATGACATGTCAACACTCTCCTCTCTCAACCTTGGGTTCCCATTACCAGCTTTCCTGTCCCCTCCTGCCTTCTCGTCCTTGCCCCTGGGCTGGTGTGCCCATTTAGTCTCCTTTTGTTTATGGGCCTGTCTAATCTTTGGCTGAAGGGTGAACCTCAGGAGTGACTTCATTACTAAGCACAAGAGTGTCCAGGGGCCATGCTCTTGGGGTTTCTCTGGTCTTTGTCAGACCAATAAGTCTGGTCTCTTTTGTTGTTGTTGTTGAGTTAGAATTTTGTTCTACATTTTTCTCCAGCTCTGTCCAGGACCTTCTATTGTGATCCCTGTCAGAGCAGTCAGTGGTGGTAGCTGGTACCATCTAGTTGTGCTGGCCTCAGCCTGGTGAAGGCTGTGGTAGTTGTGGCCCATTAGTCCTCTGGACTAAACTTTCCGTTGTGTCGTTGGTTTGCTTCATGCTCCCTTGCTCCAGACAGGGTAGGAGCAGTGGAGTGCCTTAGATGGCTGCTCACAGGCTTTTAAGACCCCAGACGCTACATACCAAAGTAAAATGTAGAACATTTTCTTTACAAACTATGTTATGCCAATTAAGCCAGATGTTCCCCCCAAACCATGTAGACCCACACTTTCTGCTATCATGAAATCATAAAGCCAAAAAAAGACAAAAATGTTGGAACCTGGAGGCCTGATTCAAATCATTCATGTTTTGGATATGGCCAGGGTCACACAAGTTAAGGAAAGAGTTAGCGGAGAAGAAAATGTGATCTTGGTATCTCTGGCCATAATTCAGAACTCATTTTCCCCACAGAAAATCCTTACATGGTGATCAGGTCTCATGGCACTGTTGTTAGGTGCCGTCGAGTCAGTTCCAATGTATAGCAGCCCTATGCGCAACAACAAAACGCTGCCTGGTCCTGTGCCATCCTCACAATCATTGCTATGCTTCAGCCCATGCCTGCAGCCATTGTATAAATCCATCTCATTGAGGGTCTTCCTCTTTTTCACTGACCCTCTACTCTACCAAGCATGATGTCCTCCTCCAGGGACTGGTCCCTCCTGATAATGTGACTAAAGTAAGTGAGAAGAAGTCTCCCCACCCTCGCTTCCAAGTAGCATTCTGGCTGTACTTCTTCTAAGACAGATTTGTTCCTTCTTCTGGCGGGCCATGGTTTGTTCAGTACTGTTTGACAACACTATAATTCAAAGGCATCAATTCATCTTCAGCCTTCCTTATTCACTGTCCACCTTTCATATGCACATGAGGTGACCAAAAATACCCTGGCTTTGGTCAGGCACACCTTAGTCCTTGAAGTGACACCTTTGCTTTTTTAACACTTTAAAGAGGTCTTTTGGAGGAGGTTGTGTGGAACTGTAGGTCTGGGTATCGATATTTCAGGTTGAATAGGCTTTTAGGGGCTGTCCTGATTTATAAGAGGAAATGTATTACAAGTTCAAATCAATTTACAAATTAACTTGTATAATGTGACAGATTTCTAAATTAGAGAGTAATGGCATGTAATAAAACCAACTCATTGGAATCCAACAAACCAAAATCCCTAACTAATTTGATTTTATCTGACTTCAATTTGAAAAGAGGAAAATGACATCAAAATAAACTCATATCAGAGATATAATCAAAACAGTTTTAGAGAACAGGCTGAATAAATTTAATCCAATATTCTCTCTATCTTCAGAACTAAATTATTATGATGTTCAAAGCAATGATTCTAAAGCCCAATTATCAAACCACCAGCTATCCAGAAAACTCAACTAACCAGGACATACACACATTCATTAAGAAACTTTATTATATTAAGAGTCCAGTCAAATAATTAAGTTCAATCTTTTACTCCATTGTCTTTGCTTTATTTATACTTAGATTCTAAAACACATTAAGAAAAAAAAAAAGGAAAACAGTTACCAAAAATAATAAATTATGTCTAGTCCAAATTAACTATTAAATCTGTAAAACCCATTGCCTTCAAGTCGATTTTGACTCACAGTGACCCTACAGACAGAGCAGAACTGCCCCATATGGTTCCCAAGGGGCAGCTGGTAGATTTGAACTGCTGACCTTTTGGTTAGCAGCCGAGCTCTTAACCACTGTGCCACCAGAACTCCAGCTATGTATTAGCAAATATTTATGGTTTACTATGGGCCAGGCATGGTTCTGTATATTTCATTTTCTCTACAAAACAACCATTTGAGGTATTAGTACAATGTCCACTTGACAGAGAGGAAAACCTAGGCACAGAGAGGTTAAATAGTTTATTCAAGGTCATGCAGCTAGTAAATCTTGACTCAAAAGTCAGCCACGATGTTCTGCTACCTTCCATCAAGCTGCTTCAATTATCTCAGACCTCTTCAAATTACAGTGGATTATACTGTACAGACAGCTGATGTGTGGGTAGATTACATAAATAAGAAAGTATTAAAATTGAAAAGCTGAATTATATTGGGTAGAGCAAAATATGATTATACTACAAGCAACAGAAAACCAACTGCTCAGTAAGTTCATGCTTGCAAATTTTCCTCGTGTTTAGTAAAATGTTTATATCCCATCCACAAATAAAATGTCTCATGTCCGTCTCAAGTTTTCCTAGTTCCGTTTTTTAAGAGACGCACTCTCAAATATGGAAATGGGGTTTTATGTAATCTGTATTTAGAAAGAATGATCTCCTCTCCTCAGATTTTGTTTAGAAAGTGTGTCCCTGCCACCCTGTGATTGTGTGAGTCACCTCCCTGCTCTCAGGACGCTGTTTAAAGTTCCTGGGAAAAGGGAAATCAGAGAGGATGAAGAACAAGTCAGGGGCCAGGTTACTAATCTCCAAACGGTAAAGGCCCCGCTACCAAGCTTGCTTCTAAAGCACAAATTGGCAGGGATTCTTAGACTTTTAAGGCAAGAGTCTCATTGTTGAATGGTAATGAACCATTAGTTCATAAGCCCGTATTGTCCTGCACCAGAGGCAGAAGCTCTTTAAAGAACCCTGTGGGAATTCAGTTTTTGGCCGGCCCAGTAACTGCCAGAGCACAGCACAGTCTCTAAGCAGATTCGCACCTCTGGCCCTGGGCCAGCTGATGCTGCAGGTCACTGAAGGCAGTGGTTCTCAACCCTCAGCGTCCATCAGAATCATCTGGAGGACACTTAAAAGCACACACTGCTGGGCCCAACCCCGGCAATCTGATTTATTGAGTCTAGGGTGGAACCCGTATTTTACATTTCTAACAAGTTCCAGGAGATGCTGATACTGCTGGCCCAGGGACCACACTTTGAGAAACACTGATTTAAGTTACTAGTGATAGGCCACACTTCTCTTGACTAGTACTATGACTAAGCATCTCACGGTTAAAGATATTTTACATCAGTAAAGGTAATTTTATTAGAGAGTGGCATAACAACTAGCTGGTCTCATCATTTCTTCTCATCCTCCACTCACTAACTGCTATTGTTGCTGTTTGGCACCGTCGAGTCAGTTCCAACTCACAGCGATCCTATGTACAACAGAACGAAATACTGCCTGGTCTCGCACCATTCTCAAGATCAGCAGAATGCATGAGCCCATTGTTGCAGCCAGTGTGTCAGTCCAACTCACTGAGAGTCTTCCTCTTTCACTGAGCCTCTCTACCAAGCATGATGTCTTTCTCTAGGGACTTGTCCCTCTTGATAACACATCCAAAGTATGTCAGACAAGGTCTCCCCAGTCCTCGCTCCTAAGGAGCACTCTGGCTGTACTTCTTCCAAGACAGATCTGTTCATTCTTCTGGCAGTCAATATTCTTTGCCAACACCATAATTCAGAGGCATCAACTCTTTTTCAGTGTTCCTTATTTATTGTCCAGCTTTCACATGCATATGAGGCGAATGAAAATACTATAGCTTGAGTCAGGTGCACCTTAATCCTCAAAGTCACATCTTTGCTTTTTAACACTTTAAAGAAGTCTTTTGCAGCAGATTTACCCAAACTAAACTAGTTCTTAAGATATGGGCTGTTGATAGCATCTTACAGTGTCACAGTATTTAAATATTGCAAATTTTGGGAGAGAAAGGAAAGGGAAAAGGAGAATTTACCCCCAACATATCACTAAATAAAAATAAGGCAGAAGTAATTTTTTTCCATATTACCTATCTTCTGACTCTGATAATGAATGTCTGACAAAAGAAAAGAGGTCACAATGATGGGAAGCATTAACAAAAAAAACTCCGTATTTGGACGCTAGAGTACCTTTCATTAACGTCGCTCAAAGAATCAGACAAGCTATTAACTCTCTATAGATTCACAATACACGGTCCAAGTAGTACAAACGGTTAAGCGTTGGACTACTAACAGAAACATGGGAGGTTTAAACCCACCCAAAGGTACCTTGGAAGTAAGGCTTGGCAATCGGCTCCTGCAAGGTCAGTTTGAAAACCCCATGAAGTAGTTCTATTCCGCACATTTGCAGTCGCCATGAGTCAGAATCAACTTGATGGCAACTAACAACAAGATTCACAGTAGACTCCTTGAGTTGTGCTAACAGTTAATGCATTTGACTACTAACCTAAACATTGGAGGTGAAGGCCCACCCAGAGGTGCCTCAGAAGAAAGGCCTGGAGATCTACTTCTGAAAAATCCACCACTGAAAACTCCATGGAGCACAGTTCTACCCTGACACACATGGGGTTGCCACTGAGCCTGAATCAACTCTATGGCAACTGGTTTGTGTTCTTTTTATAGAATTACAATAATGCTGCCACATGGGCCACTAATTCACCTCCAATTTAAAAGTCATCAGATCATGAGATGGGTCATGCCACAGGCTAGATGCATGATGACTTAAAACAATCAGAGTAGAACAGAAAATACCTATCAATCCCTAGCCAAACTCAGAAATTTTAAAACATTAAAATAAACTTGAGTTCACCAAAATTAAACATACAATTATTAAAATGTTTGCATTAAAGAGGTAGTAAGAATTGACCTATAGCATGTCTTGTCTTTACCATTTATCAGCTGTGTGACCTACCTCTTTATTTGACTTCTCTGTGAGACTGTTTCCTCATATGTAAAATGGAAATACTAATATGTCCCTCCTATTTTTTTTTTATAAAGCACTGGGTTTCGTTTGGTTTTTTTTATACATCTTTCATGAGAATTACGTGAAAACAGAGCATATTAAGTATTCTAAAAATGTTGGCTGTTACTATGATTAACATTATTGATCAGAGCTTATAATTTGCAAACAATGTTTAGATTACATAAAAAGTCCTAAAGGCAAAAAAAGGCCAGACTTACTGGCCTGACAGAGACTGGAGAAACTCGAGAGTATGGCGGCCTGCGACACCCTTTTAGCTCAGTAATGAAGTCACTCCTGAGGTTCACCCTTCGGCCAAAGATTAGACAGGCCCATAAAACAAAACAAGACTAAAGGGGTGCACCAGTCCAGGGGCAAGGGCTAGAAGGCAGGAGGGGACAGGAAAGCCGTTAACAGGGAACCCAAGGTCGAGAAGGGAGAGTGTTGACATGTTGTGGGGTTGTTAACCAATGTCATAAAACAATATGTGTACTAACTGTTTAATGAGAAACTAGTTTGTTCTGTAAACCCTCTTCTAAAGTACAAAAAAAAAGTCCTAATGGCACTCAGACATTTCTCCAGTCCTATTTCATACCTTCATCCCCCGCCACCATTGTCACGGGTACTTCCAGTAGCCCAGAGTCCCTCTATTTTTCTATATATTTTAAATTAAGCTACCCAACATTTTTTACCCAACATTTAGAATGAGAAGAGTTGATCTAAACGTAATCCTCATCTTTCCAAAAAATAAGAACAAAGTTGGAAGAAAAGATAGTTGACAGGGCTTTTTTTTTTTTTTAAGCCTGTTGAGCTAAAACAAAACAGACCCCATGTGTTGCCAAAAGCAGGCACCCATCAAGGTGAGAAAACTTGAGACAGATGTCTGATTGCCATTTTGGTGTAGGGAGGAGGGGAAAGTTTATTTGTTTTTTAGGGGAAAAAGGGCAACGTAAACTTCAAAGAAAAAAAAAAAAAAACAGGTTTTTAGTTCAACAAGCACAGGGCTCTAAAGAACCAAAAGTAAAATAAGGAGACAACTACTCAATGAATTATTAGCCGTAAAGGTAGAGAGAACTGCCATTGTGAGTAAACAACCTTAGATACAAAATACGGTTAATTTCCCCAAAGAAAGGGGTAACTTCAAAGACTAACCTCCAACACATCAACTCCTAGACACTGCATCACGAGCACAATTTAAAAGTTCACAAGTGAGTAAACACTTGGGGAAGAAACCCTAAGAAGCTCCAAAGAATAACAAACTTCTGTCTATTTGATGGCTCTTGTGTGAACTCTGAGGCCCATGACAACATCAAAAAAGGACTTCACTTGGGAGCCAAAGCCAAATAAGAGATTTTCAGAGAGATGCACTTCAATGCCTCTCCTATTTAAAAAGGCCTCTGGATTTTTATGGCATAGGGGAAATTCTCACAATATAAGCTATGTTTTGAAAAATCAGGACATAAAACTATACACGGAGGGTGATGTTCCCAGTTCTGTTAAAGACACAATCCACTGTGCCCATCAGCAGATGAATGGATAAACAAACTGTGGTACATACACACAGTGGAATACTACCAAAAAAACCAAACCCAGTGCCGTGAGTCGATTGTGACTCATAGCGACCCTATACTACACAATGAAAAAGGATAATGACAAATCTGTGAACCAGCTCATAACATGGATGAATCTGATGGACATTATGCAGAGTGGATTAAGTTACTCACAAAAGGATAAACACTGTATGACACTACTATTATGAATAGTCAAGAAAAGGTTTACACACAGAAAGAAACTTTTTTTTTTTTTTACGGTTACCAGAGAAGGGAGGGAGAGGAAGGGAAAGGAAAATCGCTAACTAGAGAGAGAAGGTGAACTTTGCTGAAGGGAAAGGCAGTGTATAACGTGGGAGAAGTCTGCACAACATGACCATGGCAAGGGAAGACACCATGAGGTACACAAGAACAAAATGCAATGACGGTAAATGGTGTGACATACGCAATACTGCAACAACACTAAACATACAGTAAGTTATGAGGGATACACAAGTAGATATGCATGCTGAATAGGTGTGGGAGGGTGTACGGGAGTACACCCACTCGCATATATAGGTTTGGCTGTGGATATTTCTACATACGTTATTTCTATGTGCAATATATATATATCCATATATACAATAGAGCACATGGCAGGCAGTGTCACGGAAACATCCTAGACATAACTAAACACCTTGCAGGACTGGGTTACTGAGCTTGAAGGCTAAGGACCATAGTCTTGGAGGACATTAGGTCAACTGGCACAACACAGTTCATAAAGAAAATATTCTACATCCTACTTTGGTCAGTAGCATCTAAGGTCTTAAAAGCTTGCAAGTGGCCGTCTAAGATACAACTATTGGTCTCTTCCTGTCCAGAGCAAAGGAGAGTGAAGAAAACCAAAGACTCAAGGAAATAATTAGTTCAAAGGACTAATGAACAACAAGAACCAGAGAATCCACTAGCCTGAGACGAGAAGAACTAGATGATGCCTGGCTACTGCTACCGACTGCTCTAACCAGGACCACAATAGAAGGTCCCGGTTAGGGTGGGGAAAAAATGTAGAACAAAATTCAAATTCATAAAAAGGACCAGATTAACTGGTCCGAGACAGACTGGAGGAACACCGGAGACTATGGTCCTTAGACACCCTTCTAATTCGCAACCGGAGCCATTCCCGGAGATCACCTTTCAGCCAAATAATAAACAGGACTATAAAATAAATAATAACGCTCACGAGGAAAGTGCTCCTTAGGAAAGTTCTCTGTGTGAGACTAAAAAGATCAGAAGGCAGGAAGGGGGAAGAAAACCACAAATGGAAATGGGGAAATCAGGGTGGTAATGGAGAGAGTGCTGACACATTGCAGGGATTGCAGCCAATGTCATGGGACAATTTCTACATAAACTACTGAACGGGAAACTGATTTTCTCTGTAAACCTTCACCTAACACACAATAAAAAAAAGTACTCTACTGCTATGCTTCGATAGAGATAGATACAGACGTATATACAGACATAATCACTGAGCCACGGGAGCTTCACAGACACATTAAACAAACTAAAACAGAGAGAGAAAATGGAGTGATATTCTCTAGGTGGTGATTTTTTTTTCTTCTTTATACTTTCTGCAGTTTATAGCTTTGGAATTTAAGATGAATATACACTGATTTGATAATCAGAAATACAGGTAGTCCCCAACTTACGACAGGGTTCAGTTCTGACAACTCTATGGTAAGTCGGTTCTGATGGAAGTCGAATATCTTTTTTTTTTTTTTTTAACTTTTCATTATTATTGCCTTTTATTATCAGTTTATCTTTATAAATCTGACCTTTATTTGTCTTTGAGGGTTGTAAACATTACAGATGTATTTTAGTTCAAACTTTAAAAAAAATACACAAATCACAAAAATTTATTCCAACGATGAAGAGTTGGACCGACTTTGGTATTTTGTTAGTTATGGGAATAATTCCACTTGTGGAAGGTTTGGGATCATCTGGATTATCTGTGGAAATGGGGATGGTATTTCTAATCAGAAAACTAGGGAGGGTTGTCTGTATGGTCCTTTTCTTTTTTTCTTCACATATTTCATGGTACCATCTCACTGCTTCCCACATCTGCCGATAGATTTTGGCAAAGTGATTAGCATCATAACAGTGAAGTCGTAGTTGTAACGGCTGTCAGGCGCTTGCGCAGTTCAATTGTCCTTTGTCATTTGAGGTGAACATCACCCAACCTCCTATTCATTATGACTCCCGACACCAACTTCACTGCAAACCAGGCCATGGCCTGCTATACGGCAGTGTTTTGAACAGTAAACCATAAAATCGAATGTCTGCAAGTGAACATTCCAGAATGATAACATCAGCAAATTACATGCTGCAGCATCCTACGTAACACATATTACTAACGAGAAGATGTACCAAAAAAAAAGAAGGTCGTAAGTGCAGTTCGTCGTAACTCGAATACGTCTTAAGTTGGGGACTACCTGTATTTGATGGTATACTTTGTAAGACTGAAGATTTTTTAATGCACTTTTATTTACACAAAACTTACATGGTAGGCTGTGTAATTCAATGATTACATGTCTGAATCTACACTCATAAATAAGGCTTTAATTAGCCATTTTTATACTAATTTAGTATAAAGCTTTGGTGTTAAGCAGATTAACAACTAGGCAAAAATTATTCAAATCACTATAGTTACTTCATGCAAATTTCTGTCACTGTCACTCTGTATTGTCATAACACTACCTGGTACACTGCAGTCAACTTAGTTATAACCAACCCATATCAGACAGGTTTCATGATCAAATGCATTTATTTAGCAAATGAAGTCACTATCCTAAACTATTCCACACTAAAATGCAAATACAATCTTGAATCAATGATATTCCCCTCCCAAGTCAGGAAGCGATTCATATTCAGCAGGGTGGGGTATACAGGTAAAAGGCAGAAAATGACTGTTTTTAAACAAACTCAACTTGCTGTGTTGTCACATCCCTCCCTTTTCCTTTCTTTCTTAATACAGGAAAAGCCTAATCACCTCTTGGAAAGCTCATATTTAAAATATATATAAAGCAAAAGCATTACCAGAAAAACCTTTTTAAGGAGTTTAACAATTCATTTCAATGTTAATTCATCTTATATTTCCCAAATCAATTGCCTTTTCTGACCAAAAAAAAGTGACAAATTTCACAAATAGAAAGGAACCAGCTAAAAACATACAAAACAAGAATGAAAAACAAATTACTTTGGATTATACATACAAATAAAGAAGAACAACAGGATAATGCAGAAATTATGTGTATGGAAAATAGCATGAATTAATATTTTGTGTTTGCACTACGAAAACTCTGGAAGAATACAGAAAAACTGAAGTCTTAGTCATCTAGTGCAGCTATAACAGAAATACCACCAGTGGATGGCTTTAACGAAGAGAAATTATGTCCTCACAGTAAAGTAGGCTGAAAATCCAAGTTCAGGGCGTCACCTCCAGCGGAAGGCTTTCTCTCTTTGCTGGCCTTCTCATCAATCTCCCCCCAGACTAGGGGCTTCTCTGTGCAGGGACTCTGGGTCCAAAGGATATGCTCTGCTCCTGGCACTGCTTTCTTGGTGGTATGAGGTCCCCCACTCTCTGCTTGCTTCCCTTTCCTTTTATCTCTTGTATGACAAAAGGTGGTGCAGGCCACAACCCAGAGAAACTCCCTTGACATTGGATTAGGAATGTGACCTTAGTAAGGGTATTACAATCCCACCCTAATTCTCTTTAACATAAAATTACAATCACAAAATGGAGAACAATCACACAATACTGGGTATCATGGCCTAGGCAAACGGATATACACATTTTTGGGGGGAGGGGCGCATAATTCAATCCATGACAACTAATAAAAGTGGTTATCTAATGGGGGAGGGAAGGGCAAGGCAGTTGGTGGACAGAAGCAGGAGTGAGGCTCTGCATTGCATAGTCTTTCTTGTACATATTTTTGAATAACGTGGATATGTTCAATAAATGAAAATTTATGCTACGATTATCTGGGCTGCATCTTGGTTTTTCCATTGCCCCTATCCCTCTTACAATGTAAAGAACATAAGTTATATATACCAAGGCTCCCTGGAGCTCTCTTGAGATTCCACCACCCGCTAGCTAATTTGTACAATTTGAATATCCTGAGGGATGTAGGACAGAGACTTTGTCTAGATGGTTCTCACAACAGACAGACCATCAGCTGGGAAACCGCAATGCACCTGAACAGTAGTTCTCAGATACCAACATAATCACGCTTTTGATCCATAGCCCAGCCCCTGCTTAATTCAATTTCCTTCACTACGCATAGTGGTCTATTAGTCCTCTGAACACTTTATCAGATGTCTACTATTTATATATAGAAAGCCCTCATTATATTTTGCCATGTGTTATTGTAATTTAAGTCAGCCAGTTACTACAAAGTCCTCTGGATATGACTGGTAACTTCTTTACCAGCTTTGAATCAGTAAGGGAGGTGGGGAGGAAGTAGAAGAAAGTCTACTTCCTTCTACTTGCAGGATTTTCCTGCAAGAATAACCTAAAACAGTTGTCTGTGCTTCCAAAGCAAGGCATCACTTTTCTACATGAGGGAGAATTCTTGTTAAGCAAATCAGAAGTGAAAAGAAAGAAGCACTAACAGAAGAAAGTTTCCACCATCGCCAGGGGGAAAATCTTATTTCAGAAGGATCTGTGTTTTTCAAAATAATTTTTTAGACAAAGTATGTTACCAATGTTTAAAATGTGTGCAAGTGCCACAGTCCTACAAATTTATAGGTAGGTCTTCTAAGTTAAATATCCTCTAAAATTCAAATTTAAACTGGCAATTTGAAATTTAGAACAGATTTTCTCCTAGAAATAATCTTATAAATAATAGTTACTTCTATTCTGTATTATTTAATTCCATATCTAATCACCCACATAAAACTGTAAGAGACCTAAAGGAAGGACACTGTCTTGTTCCTTTTGTAATTCTTACAACTCAGCACTAGAAGAAAATCTCAAAACAGCCTCCATGAATGAACAGATAAACAGCACCTTCAGTGGACAAGTTTCCTAACAAACTACACAGCTGTTCCCAAAACTTGGTTAATCAGAATCACCTGAGGGTACTTGTTGGGCATGTTCCTGGCCTCACCCAAGACTTGCTGATTAGACAGGGATTTCTAGAGCAGGATCTGGGAATCTACTTTTAAATAAGCCCCCTGTCAATCTGATGATTCAGAAAGTGTGGGGCATGGAGATGAACAAAAAGTCGTAACAGTTGCTCAGAGCTCCAAGCTGCTCTGGGAAAGCTGAGGTCTGAGCTGAGCCCCTCAAGTTCTGAGTAGAGTTTAGGTGGAGGCTCTGGCTGTGACAACTCCCAAAGCCCTTCAGCTAAGAAGCTAAGTAGGGGCTGCGCAGGGTCTCCAGTTAGTACAAAAGGAGGAAATGGAGACTAAAAGGATTCTGAGAAAGAGGACATCAACATAAAGGGCTCTTCCCCCAGCCCCACAAGCCAAGCCCCTGAGAGGCAGAGAAAAAGCAATAGCCCTTCGCACGTTGCTGTCAGCAAGGATACTCGTTAAGATTCCTGTACAGAACTCTCTGGTTTCCAGTCACCAGTTTTTTTGTTTCTCTCTGACACAAGCTCTCCCCCCCGGGCTTGGTCAGCTTTCACCCTCCAGGCTTCACCGAAGCAGCCTCACACTGACTGTAGAAATGTTGTTGTTGTTGTCAGGTGTCTTCTAGCTAGTGCTGACTCATAGCGACCCTATGTCCAACAGAATGAAACACTGCCTAGTCCTGTGCCATCCTCACAATCCTTGGGCCCATTATTTTCAGCCACTGTGTCAATCCGTCTCATTAAGGGTCTTCCTTCTTTTTGGCTGACTCTCTAACTTTACTAAACATGCTGTCCTTCTCCACTGACTGGCTCCTCCTGATAACATGTCCAAAGTAAATGAGAAGTCGTCTCGCCATCCTTGCTTCTAAGAAGCATTCTGGCAGTACTTCTTCCAAGACAGATTTGTTCGTTCTTCTTGCAGTCCAGGATATATTCAATATTCTGCACCAACACCATAATTCCAAGGAATCAATTCTTCTTCGATCTTCCTTATTCATTGTCTAGCTTTCAAATGTATATGAGGCAACTGAAAACACCATGGCTTGGGTCAGGTGTTGTGAGTCTTCCTCCAATCCTGATGCCGCATTCTTCCTCATATAGCCCAGTTTCTCTGATGATCTGCCCAGCACACAGACTGAATAAGTATGGTGAAAGGATACAACCCTGACACGCACCTTTCCTGACTTTAAATCACAGGATCTACCCTTGTTCTGTTCGAACGACTGCCTCTTGTTCTATGTGCAGGTTCTACATAAGCACAACTAAGAGTTCACGAATTCCCATTCTTCACAAAGTTATCCATAATTTGTTTTGATCCACACAGTCTGTGGTAATATATGGATGTAAATGTACACACAGATGCTAACTCAGCCTTTATAGTCACCTAAACAACCATGGTAAATGTAAGTAAATGCTAGCTATGTGCCACGCACTGCGCCGAGTACTTCAGATGCATGTCTCAAATTTCCTGGCCATCTGTTAGTTTCAGATTTCAGAACAAAGAGAATGAAAAGGCAAAAGCCCAAAAGACTTATTGTAGGTTTTTTCCCTCAGATAATTGACAGGCTTTTGCCCATGTCTTCTTGGCATCGGTTTCCTCATCTGAGTACAGGAATGTCATAATCTGAAACTAGATCAGGTAATACAGAGGAATTGCACCACGTTGGAGAAAAAAAATCCATTGCTTTTGAGTGGATTCCAACTCATAGCGACCCTATAGGACAGAGCAGAACTGTCCCATAGGGTTTCCAAGGCTGTAATCTTTACAGAAGCAGACTGCCACATCTTTCTCCTACGGAGCAGCTAGTGGGACCAAGGACTTTTCAGTTATCAGTCAAAGCCTTTAATCACGGTGCCACCAGGGCTCTCTGATCATTGCTTACTAACTGTAAATATGGGCAAAGTATTTGTGTCTTAGTTGAGCCATCTGTAAAATAAAAATAACAGTATCCACCTCATAGAGCTGTTGCATGTACTAAGTGCTCCGACATTAACTATCAGTGTTGTCAGGCACTACAAAGTCACCAAAAAGACAGTCACACACTAAGTCCCCAGAAATCAGAATTGTGCTGCTGCCTAAATTGATATCGGTAATGTCATTTTTTGCTTGAGTAGTGACAAATACTTTCACAGACATTATGTCATTTAATCCTCAAGGGAAGGGACTGAAGGATGTGCACTCTGTGCCCTTTACCTCAGAAGACTTACTCATTCAAAGACAGAAGCTCCAGCTGTTCTGTCACATTTGTCTAAATAGGCTGCTAAGAGGTGCATTTTGAAGAGTGAAAATATAACAAACATAAAAGAAAGATGGCTATCAGCATCATCCCACTGATACTGAACTTCAAATCCAGCACAATTAATTTGCTATAGGATATAAGCCAATTTAAGGAGAAACAGAATTAAACAATTAAATCAATGGGTGCCTAGTTAGGTGCAAACCATCTTATTTTATACTTAAAAACTTTTTTTTTTTTTAAAGATATTAAAATGACATCCTAACAGGAGAAGGAGTCCTGGTGACACAGTAGTTAAGCACTCGCCTGTTAACCCACCAGCTGCTTCGTGGGAGAAAGATGTGGCAGTCTGCTTATGTAAAGATTACAGCCTTGGAAACCCTAATGGGGCAGTTCTACTCTGTCCTACAGGGTCACTAGGAGGCAGAACTGACTCGACAGCAATGAGTAACAGAGGAAGGAAGGAGTCCCAGGGTGATACAAACAATTAATGCGCTTGGCTGCTAACCGAAAGGTTAGGGTTCAAGTCCACCCACAGGCCCTTAGAAAGGGATGGCTGGTGTCAGACTGATAAAATGGTTGGAGGGTGGAGGTTTGCCTGACCTCCATCCACCTCAAAGGAATCAGCTTTGGGCTACTGATACTAGTAATGACTCTCTCCTCTCCCTTGTGAAGTTAGACAAAAAGGTCAGATGCCTCTGCCTGGCCATTTTACAAAATGTTTCTGCCAGCCAGCTACCTTGAACACCACTCACCTCACCTATAAAAATTATATACATTCTACCAAGGCCATCACGTACAGCTGTACAACTGAGCACCACTCCAACTCTAGGGGACACCATTTATATACACTGTGATGTGATGGTGTCCCCAAAGATTATGCAAAAGAGTCTCTGGGTGGCACAAGAGGTTAAGCACTCAGCTACTAACTAAAAGGTTGGCAGTTCTAATCCACCCAAAGGTGCCTTGGAAGAAAGGCCTGGTTACCTACTTCCAAAATATCACAGCCATTGAAAATTCTATGAAGCACAATTATGCTCACGCAAGTGGGGTTGTCATGAGTTGGGATCAACTGGATGACAACTGGTTACAGTTACGCAACATAGCAAACCTCCCTAAACTTGGAATATTTCCAGGATCTAAGGGGAAAAAAAAATCTGCTTTTCTAGAATTGTAAGAAAAAAGCCAGTAAATCATCTTTTTTCCTGTTTTATATCAACAATTACATTTCATATTCACCCAGAAAGCACTTGGAAGCTGAAATTTAAAGTTTGGGACTAGAAATCAGGACACTCAAAGTACTGTCTTATGCATATCTCACTAGTTCCAGAACTTCTGTTTCTTCTTCTATTAAAATGAATATAATGTAATCTGTTTGTTATGGATTGAGTTGTGTCCCCAAAAAATGTGAGTAAACTTGGCTGAGCCATGATTCGCAATATTGTGAGACTGTCCACCATTTTGTCATCGAATGTGGATTTTCCTATATGTTGTAAATCCTACCTCTATGATGTTAATGAAGCACGATTAGAGGCAATTATGTCAACGAGGCAGGACTCAATCTACAAGATTAGGTTGTATCTTGAGTCAATCTCTTTTGAGATATAAAAGAGAAAAGCTAGCAAAGAGACAGGGGGACCTCATTACCACCAAGTAAGAAGACCCAGGAGCATGTGTCCTTTGGACCTGGGGTCCCTGTGCTGAGAAGCTCCTAGAACAGGGGAGGGTTGATGATAAGGACCTTTCCCCAGAGCCAACAGAGAGATAAAGCCTTCCCCTGAAGCTGGACCCTGAATTCAGACTTCTAGCCTGCAAGACTGTGAAAGAATAAACTTCTCTTTGTTAAAGCCATCCACTTGTGGTATTTCTGTTATAGCAGCACTAGATAGCTAAGACACTGTCCTTTCTACCTCACAAGGCTTTTGAGTTGGAGAATGAATGTAGAAGGCACTTTTTAATCATAAAAGCACAACATAAATATAATTATTCATTGTAAATGTAAACAAAACACACAGAGCTTAAAAATAAAAAAAGGACTATTAGGTTAAGTGTTTATTGATTTTTCCATAGCAAAGTCTATTTTATTGTTTACAGAGCTGAGATACAACATTTCTGGCTGTAGTCACTCTTTTCAATGAGAGCTTAGTTTGTCAGTAAGATTAATAAATCTTGGCTTTAAAAAAAAGGAGTAGAGACTGGTAAAGACAAAACCTTAAGAAGATAGAAAGTTTACATTCTTACTTGTTTTTAACGTAATTGCCTTGCTCACTTAGTTTCTAGTAGTCAGTACAGTACTTCCTTTCTAAGGCTTTTATAATTATTCTTCCTAACACTGAGCGGCACTGGGTCCTGGGTAACACTGAGCACTAGGCAAACAATATTAAAAATCCAAAAAACCAAACCAGTCACCACTGAGTCAAATTCCAACACATGGTCACCCCATGCATATCAGAGTAGAATTGTGTTTTCAATGGCTGGTTTTTCAGAAGTAGATTGCCAGGCCTTTCTTCCAAGGTGCCTCTGGGTGAACTCGAACCTCCAACCTTTCAGTTAGCAGTTGGTGCTCAAACACTGCACCACCAGGGCTCCTTCTTCAAGGATGAGAAGGAGAAAAATAGTAATGTGCGTTTTCCCCAACTTGTGACCAAAAAAAATATGTATTTTTGGATGACTTTCTACCTGCAACATTTTGAAGAAAGGCAAGCTTGTTGAAATATTCTCCAAATCATTGAGGTCAGGAAGGCTAGAATGCTGTTTCTGTATTGCAAAGATAAAGTCTAAATACTTTTAAAACAGCTCCACTCATGGCCTTTATTATGGTCATGAACCATCAGTCAAATGACCAGTGCGCAGTAACAGGCTGCCTGCTGGCTTTAAGTAAACTGCTCAGTTCTGCTACTTGATCCTTATCAGCCCCATCAAAAGGTTTATCTCATAAGAAGAAAGGAAAGGTACTGGTTATCCTTGGAGAGGAGGCCTGGTGATGCAGCGGTTAAGTGCTTGGCTGCTAACTGAAAGGTCAGCGGTTCAAACCCACCAGCTGCTCCATGGGAGAAAGATATGGCAGTCTGCTTCCGTAAAGATTATAGCCTTGGAAACCTTATGGGGCAGTTCTACTCCTTCCTATAGGGCCACTGTAAGTGGGAATCAACTCAACAGCAGTGAGTTTTATTTTGTTTTGTTTATTTGGTTTGGTTATCCTTGGACTTGTGTATGGAGTGTATCCAAGCTGTTTACATTTCCATACACTCCTAAATGGAAGAGCCACACACTGAGTGGGGTAGCAGGTCCCCCGGTTCATCTTAGAAGGTCCAGGTCCTGTTGTGCCAAGAGCCACTGCATAACCTGGGGTTAATTACTCCAGCTCTCTTGGACTCCATATTCTCCCTGGTAAAATACACATATTTGGAGCCCTGGTGGCACAGTGGTTAAGAGCTACAGCTGCTAACCAAAAGGTGGGCAGTTCGAATCCACCAGCCGCTCCTTGGAAACCCTATGGGGCAGTTCTACTCTGTCCTACAGGGTCGCTATGAGTCGGAACCGACTAGAGGGCAAAGGGTTTGGTTTGGGTTTAAAGTCTAAAAGTCTATGCGCTCATACCCACGAATGGCATTCTGAAGACCTGCCTAAAAAGGTACTAAAATGACTTCACAATGTAGTTTTTACACAAAAACAAGATTTGAGGGGTTTTGTTGTTACTGTTGTTTTTAAAGAATTCTAACAGATACTAAATACAATGAATGCATAGGTGTTTCATTGATGTTTAACATAAAAAAAGTTAAGTGTATAAAGGTGAAAAACCACAAAAACTAAAGTTCTTTATAGTTCAGCTTTCTTTATATGTGCACTCCTAGTCTCAGGCATAATTATACTCAATAAAAGCCTTCTTTCTTGATCACAAAAGAAAAAAAATGATGAGCCGGTTTTCCTGGTATGAAATCAAAGCCATTTAAAATCCAAACAAACTTGTGAAAAGTTTTAAAAGAGTTATTTCAGTCACTCTAATTAGGACAATCTTAGTTAATTTAAGGAATTTGGGGAATTTTGGCTATGAACATACATATGCCTACTAGGGCATATGCATGCAAAGAAGAAAGTGGAAGGTTTAGATGCAAAACTAACAAAAGGAGTTCTTGACCTTCAGGGAGCTTTTTCTTTCTTACTAATTCCCACACTAGACGGTTCACCTAGCAGTCACGTCTGTCTCATCACATTGTGTGTCAAGGATGAAATCCCATTCACCCACCCACATACACACCCTCCACAGAAAAGGCATAAAAGTAACCAGCGACTGGTGTGTTCACTGTGACATTCCACTGATAGTATATCCTTAAGCATGAGTTCATTATTCACACTTTACATAAACTATGTCTATGTCCCAATAACTTCATGGGATCACTTGTTTTCCCTCCGATTTTTTTTTTTTTTGGAGGCGGAAACTCTCCCTGGTTAGGAATTGTCCACAACTCACAATGATGTGTTGACAGCACAACCAAAGAGATGAACTGTAAAATGTAAAACCATCCCATAATAACTGCACGACTCGGAGAAAGATATATTATTATAGCAAGCCGGCTCACTGGTATTAAATTACTCAAAATGGGAGCACTTCGGGTTGTAAGGTAGTTAAAATGTACCTAAAGTTTCCCTAGCAAGGAAAAACTGGGATAGGAGCTACTGGAGGTTGCATAGAAAGTGATCCTAAGTGATTATTTCCCCCAGAGCTGCTGAAATCGAGGTGTGTGTTACACAAAACCTCTCCTCTCACCCTGCAATTTACCAACCACCTCCAATTTACTCTTTAGATTCAGGATTATGACCAAGTCCACGCACTAAAAAGGGGAGAAACCACACAGGCATCACCACACTGAATGTTTCTCTGCTTTGGGCCAGCAGGAAATTCCAGTTGCTTCATTCGCCGGGGTCAGTTAAGCTGCTGAAATGAAATGGGTGTTTGTAGAGATCAGTAACTCAGGACACAGACTTGATTTTCAGGGTTAGAGAAGGTCAGACAAAGATGAATGAGATTCAGTCTGAGCTCAAAGTCAAGGCCCTCTGAATCACAAAGAGCAGGTGGGCGGGTCAGTATGGGGGAAAAAGCATACCTCGGCGCCGAACGTGAAAACTCTGAACTAAAATCCCGCATAATTTTGTGGGTAAAAGCACAGGTAAACGGCGGACAGAGGGGTGACATGCAGCCCCAACGCTCGCTGAGATCCCCAGAGATTTTTACAAACGGATCCTCCCAAAGTCTCAAGGACTGTAACCACTATATACCTATACCCTTCCCTGGCTCCTCCCACAGGCCACCTTCTAGCCTCAGACCTTTTCCCCACGACCTTGGCTCCTCCTCTGTCTACAACGCCCCCCAGGTCTCCTCTCAGCCTCCCACACAGAGAGAAGGACCGGACAGTGGGACAGGGGCCGGCTCAATTCCCACATTCCGCTCCCACTCCCCAGAGGCAGCCAAGAGCCTCCTGCAGATTGAAACCCGAGAGTCGGAAAGCGCCACACGCGCCTGTCACCTGCACGGCCTTCTCCCAGACAAGCCCTCCCCACCTGAGACCCCGACACTCGCGGGGCTCGCGGGCTCCGGGTCTGAGCGCGGCGGCCGCCAGGGGGCAGGAGGAAGCAGTTCACCGCACCCTCCCCCAGCCCGCTCCCCTCCCCCGGCCGCCACTCACGGATTTTCACTCGGCGGTGGTCGAGGCGCGCGGCGGCGGCGTGCAGGGCGTCGAGGCGGCGGTGCAGCGCAGCGGTGCGGCAGCCCAGCGCGGCCGCCTGGCCTTCGAGCTCGCCGAAGATGTCCCCGGCGCAGCGCGACAGGTCGGCGAGCTGCCCCAGCAGGCAGACCAGGACGTGCGAGCTGACCTGCTCCAGCGAGCGGAAGAGCGGCGCACCCGCCGGCCCGGCCGCCGCCGCCTCGGGCCGGCGCAGCCGCGCGGGCTCCACGCTCCGCTTGTGGAAGGGCATGGTGCGGTGGGCGGCTTGGTCGGGGGCCGGGGGCCGCCGCGGGCGAGCGCAGCCTTAATCCGCCCCCCGTGGGCGCGGGGCGCGAGGCTTCATCCAACACAAAGAAAAGTCCCGGGCAGCGGCGCGGCGCAGAGGAGAAGCTGTGGCTGCTCCTGCCCGCTGGGGAGAGGCGAGGCAAGACCGCCTGACGAGCGGGCGGGCGGGCGGGCAGCGAAGGAGGGAGCTGGCGGCAGCCTGGGAGCGGGGGGACAGGCTCCGGAGGGTCTGAGCCCGGGCGCCGCGTTCCCCGCCGGGGTCCGGGGCAGCGCGGCGAGAGGAAGTTCCCGGAGCAGCTCCCGGGCGGGGGGCGCGGGCGGCCGCAGTGGCCGCGCCGAGTGCCGAAGCGAGTCCCGCTGAAGTTTGCAGGAAGGCAGGAAAGAGCCGGCGGCTCCTTCCCTCCCTCCCGATTGGAGAGGGAGGAGGAAGCGGGGGAAGTGCCGCCGACACCGGCTGAGAGGGAGGGGAGGCGAAAGAAACGAAAGGGGGAGGAGAAAAGGGCCGGCCCGGGGAACCACCTGCGGCTCCGCGGCCGCCGCACCCAGCGCCGCGGGGAGGTGGCGGCCCCGGGGCCTCGGTCTGCCCTGCCGCGGAGGGGGTCCCAGTCGCCGGCCCACTCCCCCGGCACAGCCCACCGGCCGATTGGCAGCGCCCTCCCCCGCCCCCAGGCCGGGCCGGGCTCGCGCCGGGAGGGGTGGAGCGGAGCGCGGGAGCCGCGGAGGCGGAGGCGCCGGGAACAGCCGCTGCGAGCCAGACTCCGGCTGCTCACCTGCGCTCCTGCCCGCGGCGACGATGAGTCAGGAGCGCCGGGCCAAGCGAGGAACGCCCCGCGGCCTCTCTGGGGCTTGCAAGTCTCTCCGCGTTTCCCCTTAGAAGGCAGGCAAGGTTTGGGGCCGCTCAGGTGGGCATCATTAAAAGGTCCAGTGGCCCGGGGATCTGTGGCAGACTAGGAGCGCGCCTCTCAATCGGAAAAACTTCTGAAGGCCTCTCTTTTCGGGTAGCTTCAAGTGAGTTCTGCTTAGCAAGACGGTTCCTCTTGTGGCTCTCTCCCCTGCACCTGGAAAAATCCAGGCTGAAATGTATTGAATATGGATTTCTTCCCCCACGCATGTGAGTTGCCGCCGCCCAGGATCAGAACCTAGAACCCTGAATTCTGAGGCTGGAAGAAGTTGAAGCTAAGTGTTATTGAGATCATGGTCATGGGACACCCCACTAACTCAAACCTTCTGGTTAGAAGTATTCAAGAAGACTGAGTCCAATAACCCGAAGCTAAAATCCCACTGGCCTCAGAGCTGTTTGCTCAGAAAAGGAATCTCCCGTCTTTGGTTTCCACTCCCCACCTGCCCCATGACCCTCGTTGCTGCACTGCTGTGTTGAGCTTTGCTGAATGTACTACAAAGTGTCTTCCCTCTCTTAGAGGGTCACTGAAATGCAACACAAACAGGCCTGAGCGCACCTGCAAATAAAACGTAGTAGGCAGAAATGTACGGTGACATCTGTGAGAGCTGGAACTCCGTGGACTGCCTTGTTTTTCCCGGCTTCACAAGCTTTCCGTTTTTGACAGGGTATAGTCTTACCACTTTACTATGGCTATTAGTCCGTATTTGACTTTTCCTTCTCTGACAGACAGGTTTCTGGTGCTGTTCATGAAAAATGCTTTGAAATTTTATGAAACAGTGTTCATGAGTATAAATATTGGGTGCATTATAAAAGTGTACTGTTCTCAAGCAGTGTTTGTTGAGTGCATGTGTGTGAAGCACATGCTGGAGATAATAAGGTGATGTGGAGAACTGGCTCCATCCCTGCCATCATGAGGCCCCCAGTGTAGTGGACCCTTTTTCTCCAAACATTTTTTAAAATAACAGCTTTATTGAGATATAAGTCACATGCCATACAGTTCACCTATTTAAAGTATAATTCCGTGGTTTTTAGTATATTCACAGCGTTGTGCAATTTTAAAATATTTTCATCCCCTCGCCCCCGGAAAAAAAAAAAAAAAACTTAGTACTCTTTAGTATTCCCTCTCCTTTCCCCTCACTTCACTCCCCAGCCTCTGGCAACCAATAATCTGTCTCTTTAAATTTGCCTGTTTTGGGCATTTCATATCAATGTAGTCATAGAATATGTGATGTTTTGTGACTGGCTTCTTTGACTTTGCATAATGTTTTCAAGATTAATCCATATTCCTAGAGTATATCAGTACTTCAGTTCTTTTTTATGGTTGAATAATATTCCATTGTATGGATATACCACAGTTTATCCATTCATCAGTTGATGGGCATTTGGGTTCTTTCACTTTTTGGCTGTTAGGAATAACACTGCTATGAACATTCATGTACAAGCTTTTGTGTGGATATATGTTTTCATTTCTCTTGTACATGTACCTAGCCGAGGAATTACTGGTTTGAATCCACTAGCACGATCTGTTTCTGCAAATATTACAGCCTTGGAAACCCTATTAAAAAAAAAAAACAACTTTGTGGCCGTGGAGTCGATTCCCACTCATAGCACCCTGTAGGACAGAGTACTGCCTCATAGGTTTCCAAAGAGCAGCTGTTGGATTCAAACTGCTGACCTTTTGGTTAGCAGCCAAGCTCTTAACCACTGTACCAGCAGGGCTCCGTTGGAAACCCTATTGGCCAGGTCTGCTCTATCCTATAGGGTCACTATGAGTCAGGATCCACTCCAACGCATACAACAAAAGCAACATGGGAACTTTATGTTAAAACTTTTGAGGAACAGCCAGACTGTTTTCCAAAGTTGCTGCACCATTTTACATTCCTACCAGCAGTGTATAAGGGTCTTATTTCACAGCCTCACCATCACTAGTTTTATCTTTTTATTGTGAGCTTGAAATGGTAGCTCACTGTGGTTTGCATTTCCCTGATGGCTAATGATGCTGAGCATCTTTTCACGTGTTTATTGCTCATTTGTACATCTTCTTTGGAAATAAATGATAACGTCCATTTGGAGAAATATTTATTCAGATCCTTTGTCCACTTTTTAATTGGGTTATTTTTATTATTAACACTTAATAGTTACTTACATATTATAAATACAAGTCCCTTTTCATGTATAACATGTACTGACTAATTGCCTCAACAGTCTGTTATGTGTAGGCATTGTTTTATAGTTTATGAATTCTTATCATTCCTTGAGAGTATTTTCTTGATTTGAAAAAGATATGATTTAACCACATAAACTAATACAAAAGGAGCAAGGATATTTTTGTAAACTTGTAATCCTGGGGCATTATCAGTAAAATGTTTTGGTGAAATGATTTTACTGCTCCAGAGGCTGATTTTGAACTTTATACATAATCAGAATATTGAGTAAAGAGGGCGCTCAGCTGCTAACCGAAAGTTTGGCAGTTCAAAACCACCCAACAACTCCACGGAAAACATTTCCACTGAATGACAGCTCTAGCAATCTCATAACTCTTTTGTTCTCTTTCAGGTAATAGAAAATCCCTACTGTTACAGATAAAACATACTCTCAATTCAGTGATTAAAAACTTAGCCTCTTTTCCAGCAGGGGCCTTCTATGAGCAGATCAGGGCAAGCGTCTTTGGTCCTACTCTGTCCTTCCTCACTCACCCTTTACCAGGGGAAGAAGAAGGGGAGGGAGGCAGGAAAATTTGTACTGGACCAGTCCTCTGGTAAGATGGTGTCATACTCTCTGGGCCTGGTGGATATGGAAGCTCACTCTCACTGAGCATATCTGACCATACTTCTCAGAATACAGGCAATGAATTTTCTCTAACTGCTTTCTCTACCCCCGACTTTAGTTTTTTTTCTGCCCACTCCATAAAGACTCACTTTTGGGGTCCTATCAACCTTCTAAGGAAATCTTTTAGGCAGAATCTCTTTTAAGATGACCTCAGGCCTCAGATTCACCCACCTTCGTTCGGCTCATGGTTGGAGAGAGGGCAATTACCTTCCAGGCATAGCTTTTCACTCTTGTACCAGCAGATGCTGTACCTTCCTCAGGTGGAAGTCTGGTGCCAGTTCACTGCGAGGAACACACATCAAGCTCTGAGAGATCCCAGGAAAGCCTTTCTCACTAGGGTTGGTGTTAGATGCTAGTGCCCCTACCTCTTGGAGGGTCCAGACAGGACTCCAGTGCAGCTGTCGAAAGAAATCC
Organism: Loxodonta africana; assembly: GCF_030014295.1. Lineage (NCBI taxonomy): Eukaryota > Metazoa > Chordata > Mammalia > Proboscidea > Elephantidae > Loxodonta > Loxodonta africana. The sequence goes on from NC_087342.1 coordinate 206,590,755, forward strand.
TCAATTTTCAACCGCCTGACTCTTATGTACCCACTGAATAGATGAGTATCTAACAAGTCCTCAACCATTAACTTTGAAACTTCCACATTATAATCACCATCACAACTCAGTTTGAAACCTGGTATCATTTCTTGGTGCATCAGTCACAACTTCCCATTTAACATCCTGTTGAGTAATTATAAAACAGAACAGAAACATTATGCCAACCTATTTTGAGAAGAACTGAATGCCCTGTCCTGAGTTAGGGAAACTTGGGCAAAGAAACTAGCTTGGGAGACAAGTTTATATTTGTTGTGACATTCAGTTAGAAGTATTTGACAGACAGTTACAGATCTGGGAGTAGAGTTTAGATAAGGTGTAGAAGCCTTAATTATGACATTTAAAGCCATGAGACTACATGACCTATGAGCAAAAGATAAGCATAAGGATGAATAAGCAAGGAGCTAAGAAGAAGTGAGGGAAAGCTCCCAGCCAGGGATCAGGAGGAGAGGAAAGGAACCTTGAAGAATCAGAGGTGCAAGAAAGCTGACTTTCAAGAGGTTCAAAAATGAGAATGTCAATAGATTGAGATGGAAATAAAGCAGGGCAGGGGCTACTGATAACTTAGAAGAGACAATTTCATTATGACACTGGAAGCAGAAACCAGATTTCAGTGATATGGATAGAATATATAGATGATAGAACCAGAACATTCATAGAGAAAATTATGGTGATAATAAGCTCAAAAACTAGTAAGATAAAATATTATCACAAGATTTTGTTTTGTTTCTCCCCAAGATAATGCTCAAAAACAAGGTATGGCTGAAACTCTTAGTTGCTTACCAACCACTTTCCTCCCTCCTGCTGCTGACAGAACCCAATTTGTTTAATTACGAACGTGTTAAACCTCATGAGATAAATCATAATTCATCCAAGCCAAGTCTGGCCAAGTCTAAACCAGTAAATTTTAAGGAGAAACTATAGGGAGGCTTTTGAGAAATATTCACCTCCCCACCTCCCTAGTGAGAGGAGAAAGGCATTCTTATCTCCCTGGTCTGACCCCTGCCTTCTGCCTGTGGATGCACCCAAGTGAGGATGTGATGTTTGGTGCTGTGGTAGTTTGAGAACATGAAGAAAAGGTCAAGAGAATCAAAGCCACCATACAGATGTTGAGCTGACCCCATCAGGATGCCTCCAGACATGTTTATGGCTTCAATGCTTGCTATTAAAGTGTGGCCTGGGGACCAGCAGCATTGGCATCACCTGACAGCTTGTTAGAAATGAAGAATCTCAGGCCCCACCTGAAAAATGAGAATCTGTATTTAAACAAGATCCCAGGTGATTCATATACATTTTACAGTTTTGGAAGCACTGGTTTAAACTCCTTTTGGTTGGGTTTTTCTGTTACTTACAGCTGAATACATAGGATTGCATTTATAAGGGGAAGAAATAGTCTGTGATCAAAGGATTGAAGATTCTGGAGGGAATTAAATGAGTATGAAAGGATGAGATCAAGAATACAAATGAAGTTACCAGATGGTCTACATCTCAGTAAGGAGAAGGCAAAATTATCTGTTTGATGAGCAAGAAAAGCTGGCCCTGGATGCTAATGTGGAAGGCTTCCTAGTGACTCAACAGCTAGTGAGTAAAGGAATTGAGTATTGATGAGGGCTCAGGTAAATTGGACAGCTTGAATAAGGAGTGGGCCAGATATGCATGGATCTAACTTTTCTTGCAATTGCACTCTGAAAGACAAGAATAGAAGATGGTTGCAGATTAACATGGTGGATACTTGGGGAGGGGGAGGGTGGTGGAGTCAAGGTAATAATTAAGATCATTGTTAATGGATTGACTATGGATTATGAGGTAGATAAAAAGAATGTGGTGCACATTAAAAGAATGTGGTGCACAAAAGTATGTGGCCTGAGTCCAATGGGAAGGTTCAAACCATGTATTCCTGGAAAGGTTGGAGAGAATGTTGGCCGTAGAGAAATAAAAGAAAAAATAGCAAGAAGGTGGTGATTAAGAAGGGGGACACCAAATCTGAGACCTCAAAGATAGAAAAATGACTTGCAGTTATATGAATTAGAAAAAGAAATGTTTTTAATAAGAAAAGAAAAACTGTATCAACTAGCCAGGTGGTCTGTAGTTGATGTATTTTTTTCTTATAAATTTTATTTATTTTGTTGTTGTAAAAGAGCATAATGCTCAAGGCAGACCTTTTTTTTTTTTTTTTACTAGTTAAATTATTGCTTGGTTTTAAGATGACTTCAGGGGATATTTTTGATTTAACATTAAAGATTAGTTCATCCAACACCCATTCCTGAGAAAAACTCTCAGCAAAATTAGAAGGGAAATTCCTCAACATAATAAAGGGTATTTATACAAAACAAGCAGCCAACATCATTCTCAATGTAGAGAGATTGAAACCATTTCCCTTGAGAACCTGAATCAGACAAGGATGCCTTTTATCAATATTCTCATTCAACATCATGCTGGAAGTCCTAGCTAGAGCAATAAAGGAAGAAAAAGAAATAAAAGGCATCCAAATTGGTAAGGAAGAGGTAAAACTATCCCTATTCACAGATGATAGGTGCCGTCAAGTCAGTTTCAACTCATAGCAACCCTATGTACAACAGAATGAAACACTGCCGAGTCCTGCGCCATCCTCACAATTGGTGTTATGCTCCAGCCCGTTATTGCAGCCACTGTGTCAATCCAACTTGTTCAGGGTCTTCCTCATTTTCACTGGCCCTCTACTTTACCAAGCACAATGTCCTTCTCCAGGGACTGATGCCTTCTGATAGCACATCCGAAGTATGTGAGACATAGCCTTACCATCCTTGTTTCTAAGAACCATTCTGGTTGTACTTCTTCCAAGACAGATTTGTTTCCTATACATAGAAAATCCTAAAGAATCCACAAGAAAGCTACTAGAATAGAAGGTTTCAGCAAAGTAGCAGGATACAAGATTAACATGCAGACATCAGCTGGATTCCTCTACACCAACAAAGAGAACTTTGAAAGGGAAATCAGCAAATCAATACCATTTACAATAGCCCCCCAAAAGATAAAATACTTAGGAACAAAATCTAACTGGGGTCCTAAAAGACCTTAAAAAAAAAAAAAACTACGAAACACTACTGTAAGAAACCAAAAGAGATCTACAAAAGGAAAAACATACCACGTTCAAAGATGGGAAGAGTCAACACGGTGAAAATATCAATCAGTGCTACCCAAAGTGATCTACAGATGCAATGCGATCCTGATCCAAATTTCAACAGCAGTCTTTAACAAGACGGAGAAATTAATCACCAACTTTAAGAAAAGGAGGAGGGCCTGGTTAAGAAAAGCATTACTGAAGGAGAAGAACAAAGCAGGAGGCCTCACACGACCTGATATTAGAACCTACTATACAGCCACAGTGAACTAAAAGAGCTGAATAGAAGATATCAAAGGGCAGCTTGAGAAGACAAAGTAAACTATTATGATGACATGTGCAAACACCTGGAGATAGAAAACCAAAAGAAAAGAACATGCTCAGCATTTTTCAAGCTGAAAGAACTGAAGAAAAATTTCAAGCCTGAAGTTGAAGGATTCTACGGGAAAAATATTAAATGACACAGGAAGCATCAAAAGAAGATGGGCTGCCACCATCTTGGTTCTGCATTCCCCACATAAAATGCCTGGTGAAGTCTCAGAAACCGTCCCTGCTACAGAACAGGAGTTGCCACAACCCCAGGCTGAGACAGGGTCTGGAACAGAATCGGATAGTGATGAATCAGTACCAGAGCTCGAGGAACAGGATTCCACACAGGCAACCACACAGCAAGCCCAGCTGGCAGCAGCAGCTGAAATCAATGAAGAACCAGTCAGTAAAGCAAAACAGAGTTGGAGTGAAAAGAAGGCACAGAGGGCTATGTCCATACTGGGTCTCCAAGAAGTCACAGGGGTTACTAAAGTCATTATCCAGAAATCTAAGAATATCCTCTTTGTCATCACAAAGCCAGATGTCTATAAGAGCCCAACTTCAGATACCTACATAGTTTTTGGGGAAGCCAAGATTGAAGACTTACCTCAGCAAGCACAGCTAGCAGCTGCAGAGAAATTCAAAGTTCAAGGTGAAGCTGTCTTGAACATTCAAGAAAACACACAAACTCCAACTCTACAAGAGGAGAGTGAAGAGGAAGAGGTTGATGAAACAGGTGTGGAAGTTAAGAACATAGAATTGGTCATGTCACAACCAAATGTGTCAAGAGCAAAGGCAGCCCGAGCCCTGAAGAACAACAGTAGTGATATTGTAAATGCTATATGGAATTAACAATGTAACTATCTGAAAACTAGGACTTTTTTTGGTGTTTCAAAAGAGTAACTGCAGTTTGGTTTCAAATTTGTACTGTTTCTATCATTAATAAAGTTATGGCTTGTTGGATAAAAAAAAAAAAAAAGGAGTTGGAAGGACCTAGCCAGAGCAATTAGGCTAGATAAAGAAATAAAGGGCACCCAGACTGGTAAGGAAGAAGTATAAGTATCTCTGTTTGCAGATGACATGATCTTATGCACAGAAAACCCTAATGAATCCTCAAGAAAACTACTGAAACTAATACAAGAGTTCAGCAGAATATCAGTATACAAGATAAACAAACAATAATCAGTTGGATTCCTCTACACCAACAGAAAGAACATCAAAGAGGAAATCACCAAATCAATACCATTTACAGTAGCCCCCAAAAAGATAGGATGCTTAGGAATAAATCTTACCAGAGACTACAAGACACCACTGCAAGAAACCAAAAGAGACCTACATAAGTGGAAAAACATAACGTTGCTCATGGATAGGAAGACTTTAACATTTTAAAAATATCTGTTCTACAAAAAGCTATCTATAGATACAATGCAATTCCGATCCAAATTCCAATGACATTTTTTAATGAGATGTTGAAACAAATCACCAACTTCATATGGAAGGGAAAGAGGCCCCAGGTAAGTAAAGCATTACTGAAAAAGACAAACTAAGTAGGAGGCCTCACTCTACCTGATTTTAGAACCTATTATACCACCACAGTAGTCAAAACACCCTGATACTGGTAAAACAACAGATACATAGACCAATGGAACAGAATTGAGAATCCAGACATAAATCCAACCACATATGAGCAGCTGATATTTGACAAAGTCCTAAAGTCTGTTAAATGGGGGAAAAGACAGTCTGTTTAAGAAATGGTGCTGGCATAACTGGATATCCAACCACAAAAAAATGAAACAAGACCCATACCTCACACCATGCACAAAAACAAACTCAAAATGGATAAAAGACCTAAATATAAAATCTAAAATGATAAAGATCATGAAAGAAAAAATAGAGACAATGCTAGAAGCACTAATACATGGCATAAACAGCATACAAAACATTACTAACAGTGCACAAACGCCAGAAGAGAAACTAGGTAACTGGGAGCTCCTAGAAATCAAACACCTATGCTCATGCGAAGACTTCACCAAAAGAGTAAAAAGATTACCTACAGACTGGGAAAAAATTTTTAGCTATGACATTTCCAATCAGCGTCTGATCTCTAAAATCTACATGATACTGCAAAAACTCAACTACAAAAAGACAAATAACCCAATTAAAAATGGGCAAAGGATATGAACAGGCACCTTACTAAAGACATTCAGGTAGCTAACAGATACATGAGGAAATGCTCACGATCATTAGCAATTGTTCTTGGTGTTGTTAGCTCATTGTTACAGCCAGTGTCAATCCACCTCGTTGCAGGTCTTCCTCTTCTCCACTGACCCTGTACTTTGCCAAGCATGATGTCCTTCTCCAGGGACTGATCCCTCCTGACAACACGTCCAAAGTATGGAAGACACAGTCTCGCCATCCTTGCTTCTAAGGAGCATTCTGGTTGTACTTCCAAGACAGATTTGTTCGTTCTTTTGGCAGCCCATGGTATATTCAATATTCTTCTCCAAAACCACAATTCAAAGGTGTCAATTCTTCTTCGGTCTTCCTTATTCATTGTCGAGCTTTCACATGCATATGATGTGATTGAAAATACTACGGCTTGGGTCAGGCGCACCTTAGTCTTCAAGGTGACGCCTTTGCTCTTCAGCACTTTAAAGACGTCCTTTTTAGCAGATTTACCCAATGCAACGCATCTTTTGATTTCTTAACTGTTGCTTCCATGGCTGTTGATTGTGGATCCAAGTAAAATGAAATCCTTGACAACTTCAATCTTTTCTCCATTTACCATGATGTTGCTCACTGGTCCAGTTGTAAGAATTTTTGTTTTCTTTCTGTTGAGGTGCAATCCATACTGAAGGCTGTGGCCTTTGATCTTCATTAGTAAGTGCTTCAAGTCCTCTTCATTTTCAGCAAGCAAGGTTGTGTCATCTGCATAATGCAGGTTGTTAATGAGTCTTCCTCCATTCCTGATTTTCATATAGTCCAGCTTCTCGGATTATTTGCTCAGCGTACAGATTGAATAGGTGTGGTGAAAGAATACAACCCTGACGTACACTTTTCCTGACTTTAAAACAATCAATATCCCCTTGTTGTGTCTGAACAACTGCATCTTGATCAATGTAAAGGTTCCTTATGAGCACAATTAAGTGTTCTGAAATTCCCATTCTTCATAATGTTATCCATAATTTGTTATGATCCACACAGTCTAATGCCTTTGCATAGTCAATAAAACACAGGTAAACATCTTTCTGGTATTCTCTGCTTTCAGCCAGGATCCATCTGACATCAGCAATGATATGCCTGGTTCTACGTCCTCTTCTGAAACTGGACTGAATTTCTGGCAGTTCCCTGTTGATATACTGCTGTAGCTGTTTTTGAATGATCTTCAGCAAAATTTTGCTTGCATGTGATATTAATGATATTGTTCTATAATTTCCACATTCAGTTGGATCACCTTTCTTGAGAATAGGCACAAATATGGATCTCTTCCAGTCAGTTGGCCAGAAAGTTGTCTTCCATATTTCTTGGCATAGATGAGTGAGCATCTCCAGCACTACATCTGTTTGTTGAAACATCTCAATTGATATTCCATCAATTCCTGGAGCCTTGATTTTCGCCAGTGCCTTCAGAGCAGCTTGGACTTCTTCCTTCAATACCATTGGTTCCTGATCATATGCTACCTCTTGAAATGGTTGAACATTGACTAATTCCTTTTGGTATAGTGGTATAATGACTCTCTGTATTCCTTCCATCTTCTTTGAGAAATGCAAATCAAAATTGCAGTGAGATTCCACCTCACTACAACAAGGCTGACATTAATCCAAAAAGCACAAAATAATAAATGGAAGGTTGTGGAGAGATTGGAACACTTATACTGCTGGTGGGAATGTAAAATGGTACAACTGCTTTGGAAATCGATTTGGCACTCCCTTTAAAATCTAGAAATAGAACTACCATACAATCCAGCAGTCCCACTCCTTGGAATATATCCTAGAGAAATAAGAGCCTTTACACGAACAGATATACGCACACCCATGTTCATTGCAGCACTGTTTACCATAGCAAAAAGATGGAAGCAACCAACATGGCTATCAACAGATGAATGGATAAGTAAATTATGGTATATTCACACAATGGAATACTACTTATGCATAAAGAACAACAATGAATCCATGAAACATTTCATAACATGGAGGAATCTGGAAGGCATTATGCTGAGTGAAATTAGTCACTTGCAAAAGGACGAATATTGTATGAGAACACTTATTAGAACTCAAAAAATAGTTTAAACAGAGAAGAAAATATTCTTTGATGGTTACGAGAGTGGGGAGGGAGGGAGAAGGGTATTCACTAATTAGATAGCAGACAAGAACTATTCTATGTGAAGGGAAAGACAACACACAATACAGGAGAGATCAGCACAACCAGACTAAACCAAAAGCGAAGAAGTTTCTTGAATAAACTGAACCCTTCAAAGGCCAGTGTAGCAGGGGCAGGGGTTTGGGGACCATGGTTTCAGGGGACATCTAGGTCACCTGACATAATAAAATCTATTAAGAAAACATGCTCCATCCCACCTTGGAAAGTGGCATCTGGGGTCTTCAACACTAGGAAGTGGCCATCTAAGATGTATCAATTGGTTTCAACCCACCTGGAGCAAAGGAGAATGAAGAACACCAAAGATACAGGTTAAAATTATAAGCCCAAGAGACAGAGAGGGTCACATAAACCAGAGACTACATCAGCCGATGAACAGAACTAGATGGTGCCTGGCTACAACCCAACAGATGACTGCCCTGACAAGGACCACAACAGAGAACCCCTGAGGGAGCAGGGGAGCAGTTGGATGCAGACCTCAAATTCTCATAAAAAGACCAGACTTAATGGTCTGACTGAGACTAGAAGGACCCCGGAGGTAATGGTTCCCAGACCTTCTGTCAGCCCAAGACAAGAACTGTTCCCAATGCCAACTCTTCAGACAGGGATTGGACTGGACTACTGGATAGAAAATGATACTGGTGAAAAGTGAACTTCTTGGATCAAGGGGACACGAGACTATGTAGGCAACGCCTGTCTGGAGGGGAGATGAGAGGGCAGAGGGGGTCAGAAGCTGGCCGAATGGACACAAAAATAGAGAGTGGAGAGAAAGAGTGTGCTGTCTCATTAGGGGGAGAGCGACTAGGAGTATATAGCAAGGTATGTATAAGTTTTTGTATGACAAACTGGCTTGATTTGTAAACTTTCACATAAAGCACAATAAAAATTGAAAGAAAAAAAAAGAAGATGGAAGGAATACACAGAGTCACTATACCGAAAAGAATTGGTCAATGTCCAACCATTTCAGGAGGTCGCATATAATCAGGAACCCATGGTAATGAAGGAAGAGGCCCAAGCTGCACTGAAGGTGTGGGTGAAAAACAAGGCTCCAGGAATGGACTGAATACAAACAAAGATATTTCAACAAACGAATGCAATGCTGGAAGTGCTCGCTTATCTATGCCAAGAAGTTTGGAAGACAGCTACCTAGCCAACCAACTGGAAGAGATCCATATTTATGCCTATTCCAAAGGTAGGCGATCCAAGCAAAAGAGGAAATTATGGAACAATATTGTTAATATTACACACAAGTAAAATTTTGCTGAAGATCATTCAAAAGTGGCTGCAGCAGTACACTGACAGGGAACTGCCAGAAATTCAGGCCGATTTCAGAAGAGGACGTTGTCATGGATTGAATTATGTCCTCCCAAAAATGTGTGTATCAACTTGGTTAGGCCATGATTCCCAGTATTTTGTGGTTGTCCTCCATTCTGTGATTGTAATTTTATGTTAAAGAGGATTAGGGTGGGATTGTAACACCCTTACCAGGTTACATTCCCAATCCAACGTAAACGGAGTTTCCCTAGGGTGTAGTCCGCACCACATTTTAGCTCTCAAGAGATAAAAGGAAAGGGAAGCTAGCAGAGAAGGGGGACCTCATACCACCAACAAAGCAGTCCCAGGCACAGATGGTGTTCTTCGGACCTGAGGTTACTGCACTGAGATGCTCCCAGACCAAAGAAAGACTGATGACAAGGACCTTCCTCCAGAGCCGACAGACAGAGAAAGCCTTCCTCTGGAGCCGGTGCCCTGAGTTCGGACTTCTAACCTACTGGACTGTGAAGCAATAAACTTCTCTTTGTTAAAGCCATCCACTTGTGGTATTTCTGTTATAGCAGCATTAGATGACCAAGACAGTCATGGAACCAGGGATATCATTGCTAATGTCGATGGATCCTGGCTGAAAGCAGAGAATACCAGAAAAATGTTTACCTGGGTTTTTTTTAACTGTGCAAAGGCATTCGAGTGTGTGGATCATAACAAATTTTGGATAACATTACAAAGAATGGGAATTTCAGAGCACTTAATTGTGCTCATGAGGAACCTGTACATGTATCGCGGGACAGTCATTTGAACAGAGTGAGGCGATACTGCGTGGTTTAAAATTAGGAATTTTATGGTTTTAGTTTGCACATTTAGGTTCTTAATCCATTTTGAATTTGTTTTTGTGTATGGTGTGAGGCATGGATCCTGTTTCATTTCTTCTGTATGTGGAAATCCAATTTTTCCAGCACCATTTATTGAGGAGACTCTTTTTTGCCCATCAAATGGACTTAGCACCCTTGCCAAAGCCAGTTGACCGTAGATGTGTGGTTTTATTTCTGGACTCTAAATTTTATTCCATTGGTCTATGTGTCTATTGTATACCAGTACCAGTTTTTATTACTGTAGCTATTAAAAAAAAACCATTACCATGATTACGTTTCTGACTCATAGTGACCTGCCTCATATTGTTTCCAAGGAGTAGCTGGTGGATTCAAACTGGCAACATTTGGTTAGCAACCAAGCTCTTAACCTCTGCACTACCAGGGCTCCATAGCTATACAGTATATTTTAAAATCAGGAAGTGTGTGTCCTCCTACTTCGTTCTTCTCTTTCCATATTGTTTTAGCTATTGAGGCCTCTTGCCATTCCATATAAAATTGAGGACTGGTTTTTCTATTTCTGTAAAGAAGGCTGTTGGAATTTTGATCAGGATTGCATTCAATCTATAGACCTCTTTGAGTAGTATTGACATTTTAACAATATTAAGTCCTCTAATCTATGAAATGAAACACCTTTCCATTTATTTAAGTCGTCCTTAATCTCTTTCAGCAATGTTCTATAGTTTTCATAGTGTAAATCCTTCATGGCCCTGGTTAGATTTATTCCTCTCTTAGATGCTATTGTAAATGGAATTTTTTCCCTAATTTCCCTTTCAGATTTCTCATTACTGGTGTGTAGAAACCCAGCTGATTTTTGTTTGTTGATCTTGTATCCTGCAACTTTGTTAAATTCCTCTATTAGATCTAGAAGTTTTCTTGTGGACTTTCTGGGATTTTCTATGTATAGGATCTTATCATCTGTGAATAGAGACAATTATACTTCTTTTCCAGCCTGTATACATTTTATTTCTTTTTCTTGTTTTATTGCTCTGCCTAGGACTTCTAATACAATATTGAATAGGAGTGGTGAGAGTGGGCACCCTTGTCTTGTTCCCAATTTCAAGGGGAAAGCTCTGTCTTGATCCATTGAGTATAATGTTGGCTGTTGGCTCTTCATATATGCCCTGAATCATACTGAGGAATTTCCCTTACTATTCCAACCTTCTTCAGGGTTTTCATCAAGAAAGGATGTTGGATTTTATAAAATACTTTTTCTGCATCCATAGGTAATCATGTGGTTCTTTTCCTTTGTTCTGTTGATGTGGTGTATTACATTGATTGATTTTCTAATGTTGAACCATCCCTGCATTCCTGGAATAAATCCCACTTGGTCAGGGTGAATGATTGTCCATATGCTGTTGGACTCTCTTCGCTAGCATTTTGTTGAGGATTTTTGCCTCTATAGTCATAGGAGATATTGATCTGTAGTTTTTTCTTGTGGTGTCTTTGGTTTGGGTATCAGGGTTATATTTGCTTCATAGAATGAATTAGGGAATATTCCTTCCCTCTCTATCTTAATTTAAACAGTATTGGTGTCAGTTCTTCTCTAAATGTTTGGTAGAATTCCCCAATGAAGCCATCTGGTCAAGGACTTTTTTTTGGCTGGGATGTTTTCGATCACTGATTTGATCTCTTCACTTGTTATGGGTCTGTTGAGATTTTCTATTTCTTCTTGAGTCAGTAAGGGCAGTTTGTATGCTTCCAAGAATTTCTACATTTCATCTAGGCTATCCAGTTTTTTGCCTGCAGTTGTTCATAATATTCTGTCATAATTCTCTTTATTTCTATCAGGTCAGTTGTAATGTCCCCTTTTTCATATTTTGTTTTGGTTATTTCCATCTTTTCTTTATCAGTCTAGTAAAGGTTTATCAATTTTATTAATCTTTTCAAAGAATCAACTTCCGGTTTTATTGATTCTATTATTTTTCTGGTTCTGATTTTATTTATTTATGATCTGATCATTGTTGTTTCCCTTCTTCTGGTTGGTTTAGGCTTAATTTGCTCTTCTCTTTCTAGTTCCCAGAGTTCAGTCAGGCTGTTAATTTAAGCTCGCTCTTGTTTTTTTATGTAGGCATTTATTGTTTTAAATTTCCTTCTGAATACTGCCTTCACTGCATCCCGTAGGTTTTGGTATGTTGTGCTTTCATTTTCATTTGACTCTAAGAAATTTGTCGTTTCTTCCTTGACCATTGATAGTTTAATAGTGTTTTTAACTTCCATAAGTTCATGTAGTTTCCAGGTTTTTTCTGTTATTGATTTCTAGCTTCACTCAGTTGTGGTCAGAGAAAATACTTTGTATGATTTCAAACTTTTAAAATTTATCAAGTCTTGCTTGGTGACCTAAAATGTGGTGTATCCTGGAAAATGATGCATGTGCACTGGAGTAGAATGTACATTGTGCTGTTTTGGGGTTAAGTGTTTTATATATGTCCGTTAAATCTAGTTGTTCTATAGTATCATTCAAGTCCTCTGTTTCCTTGTTGATCTTCTTTCTAGATATTCTGGATGTATTTTTTATACTGACCCAAAAGTAAAAATAAAAATCTATCTCTACTAGAATAACATAAAATATTTATCCCATTTGAAACAAATTATTTTCTACAGTGCTCTGTAAAACTTTCTTTTCCTATGGTACCAAATAAGTTCTATTAAAGTATAAATCAAACTTTAAATGATAATGGATATGGAGCTTATGATTAAAATTGAAGCCAACTCAATGAGGTAATAAACTGATTTAGGTTAATTATTTAGATAAAGAGAATCCACATGTTAATAATATTAGAGGCCAAAAAAATAATGGTACATTGTTCTCTGGTCTTGGGTCTGGACCTTTTAGGGTAAGGCAATGGGGAGCTGGAGAAGAGTGATAGGATAGAAATCCTGGGTGGTGCCTGTATTCTGGGATCTGGTCACAGCACTCCTGTTGTTCCTGCTGCTGTTGTCACCCCTCTTCCTCACTCCATTAGCTCAACAGGTGGTTTGACTCAGTCCCATAAGACTGTTAATCTCTGTTCAATAGTTACCAAGAACTGGGAAAACGAGAAAGGAGCCCTGAGGTCCTCAGCTACATCTGTATGGCAAATCGTGACTAGTACGCCTCATTCTGTTTTTACATTAACAAACCTGAAGAGAGAAGGTTAAAGTGAAATTCTATTAAATCAGTAGCAAACACTGAAAATAAAATTCCAAGACCAAAGTTTTGAAAGCTTATACACTTGTAAAGGCTCCAAAAATGCATGGAAAGTAAAGTTAAAAATAGATTGTACAATACTTTCCATCTTTTTACCATGTAACAGACAATGTTACGGCATTAAAAGTCTGGCTGATGCATTTTCAGTATTATCATTGCCCCCCAGGGAAAAAAGCAACAAACTATCACAATGTGAAAAACATGCAACAGGCGCTGTGACGTATAGCAAGCGACATTCTTGCCTGTTAACCACTGTCCTTTGTATTCAGGATTAGCCAAGTAATGGAAACTCGGTATGGAGACATCAGTTTGTCAAAACGATAAAACAAGAAGAGTCTTTTCTACTTTTGACAAACATAGAATAAATGAATGATAATTTTCCCTCCCCCAATTTAAATGTGGCACTGGTGGTCTTATAATTAGCTTTCTTTTATACATTTTAGCTATGCTTTCCTTTTATGCTATTTTAAGTTTATAAGAGAAAAAACAAAACAACTTGAATTAAAAAGAAACTTTCATATGGTATTAGGGAGTGTTACATTTGATCCAAAATCAACGCCTTCATTGTCACCTTCCTCCAGTCACATCCCCCTGTTCCCCTCTCCGTGAACCTCAGTGCGTACATTGGAAATCTAGGACTCATACTCAGGACTCCTTCTTCTTCCTTTAGTCTAGCCCATCCTCCATATCCTATTCATCCCCTAGTAACAAACGTGCCCATTTCCTTCCTGCCTGGCTCCCTTCATCTCTCCTCTGGGCTACTGGATTTGGGAATACAGTCTTTCACTCTGCTTCTTCTCTACAGTGCAGCCAGAGAAAACCTCTGAAAAACCAAATCTGATTGTGTGTCCCTCCTCAGCTAAAAAGCCCTCAAAGCTTTCCCATTGCCTTTAGGGTTATCTTTACTGTGAGCCACAGGCTGGGAGGCTATGGTTCCTGCCTTTCTCTCCAGCCTCATTTCCTGTCTCTCCCTCCCCCAGGCTCCAAGCACATGGACTTTGTCTATTCTTTTCTTCACTTGGAACATTCACCTTACACAACCATTCTCTCTTCCCTCCTTTCCCCCCACCACCTTTCTTTCCGCCTTAGTTAAGTTGGCTCCTCCTTCAAATTTTGGTTCAGACGTTACTTCCTTGATAAAACCTACCTTTACCTTCCCAGACCAGGTCAGGTCTCCCTATTACTGGATACTGTATTTCTCCTTGAACATGTAAAAAATTTCATTTATATATTCATGTGATTGTTTCAGGGTCTGAAAGGAAATCAACTCAGAGTGTTCAGTTAAGAGGCTATACTGAAGTGACAATGTACAGAGGCATGAGCAGGTTTAGGGAACTAACAAAGGAGACTGAGGTAGTCAAGCACCAGCAATAGTGGGAAGCCTTTACAACTCTTTTGTTTGAAGGGTGTAAAGGGTTTATGTGCCATGAGGAACCACCTAGAGTTCTCCTCAGGACTGAAGTATTCCTCCCCCAGCTGTTTGGGGTATTGATGGCCAATAGGTCTCAGTTGAATTCCTATCTGGTACTTACCCTTGGCTGAAGGGAGCTTCCTCACCCAAAGACATGCCCTTTCCCTCAGAAAGGCCTCATCCAATGACTGGTCTCTGTAGAGGCTAAAAGTCCAGCCCACTGTCCCCAAGGCAGGACAGCTAAATCTGCAGAGCTATTCCAGCCAGCTCTGCCCAAACCTGCCTCTCTCACCCCTGTGCCCCATCCCCCAAGTGGTGATCCCAAGAGCACTCCCCAACAAACTTCCTACCGGCAGAGTATCAGAGTCTGTTTCCCATAAAAGCTGACTTGCAAAAATGGCCAAGGGAAAGAAAACGTTACTGCAGCCCTGTGAGAGGTGGGTACCTGTAAACAGGGAGTATATTCACCACCAAAAAGGCAGCACAGAAGTAGAGAGGGAGTGGGGCAGAAATACCCCAGCCTCTCCTCTCCTACCCTTCTATCTCCCGCCTGTAGCCCCATTGCGGGAAGCCACAAGGGTGATGTAATTCAGAAGGGCCACCATCCTGGGGTAGAACAGAGCAGAGATTAGATGTAGTGGGGAGAGGTGGGCAGAAATGGGCGCTAAGCAAACCAATCCACGCATTTTGCACCTCAGCATCCATTCTTGCTCTTCCCTCAGATAAAGAAACTCTCATCCCCAACATCTAGGAAACACCGTTAGCTACTGTCAGCCACAGGGTGAGGCCAGGACCTAAATGATAATATTACCGTCTTCAGCACTGCATATAGGGTAGCAGGAAAGTGGAAGGATAAAGAAAAAATCAATTGACACAAGATATGCACCCAACTCATAGCTGGTCAGAGAGTCTAAGCTGGTAATCACAACTCCCTTCTTCTATCGCCCAGTCTGTGTTCTCTTGGCCCTCAGTCAGCACCTGGCACATTTATCAATTAGGGCGAACCAAACTTTCATTCCTGCAGGATCTGAGTCCTGAGAACAATTTTCCATCCGCTGTTTTCTATAGGGTCGCTATGAGTTGGAATCCCCTGGACAGCAACGAGTACAGTTTTTTATAGCAGCAGCCATACTCTCCCTCAGTAATCAGCTGACACAGTATCCTCCTACCCTGCTGGTCATACAGTGGCAAGAGGAGCCCCAAATGGTCAAGTGAGTCTTAGCTTCCAACTTAATGAAACCACGACTGTATTCTATCAAAGAAGGTTCTTTCCTTCCTTCCAACAAAAGCCAGCTCACAAGGGATCCTGGGAGATATTGCATAGGAATCAGTCTTCTCAAGCACAAAGAATGGCACAGGACAGAGAATGGATTCAAGAGGGAAGACAGCAACTAGAAAGTAACCAGCATGATGAGAATAAAGAAGTGGCTGCCTCCTACCAGGGAAAGTAGAGGTTGGGAGGAGGAAGTTTTCAACAATCTAGAATGTGCAAACGATTATAAATGAGTTTTAATATAAGAAGTCAGTAATTAAAATGATGATTATACCAGCTGGCAGATCATCCAGGTGGAGATATCCAACAGGCAGCTAGAAATATGAGCCTAATGCTCAAGTAAGAAGAGTAGGTAGAAAATATACTTGGGAGAGATGTTCATAGAGATGGTAATTGAAGCTCTGGAAATAGATGAGATTTATATTCAACAAAGATTTATTGACCACCCTCCTGGGGCCTATAGGGTTGCTATGAGTTGGAATCAACTTGACAGCAACAGGTTTGGTTTTGGTTTTCCTGGGGGCTTTTGTACAGTTACCAGCATCTTCACAACAATATTGTGTACTAAGTAGGACTGATTCCATTTCTTTTTTTATTGTATTTTAGATAAAGGTTTACAGAACAAATGAGCTTCTAATTAAACAATTAGTACACATATTGTTTCGTGACATTGGTTATCAACCCTGTGACATATGAACACTCTCCCCTTTTTGACCTTGGGTTCCCTATTTCCAGCTTTCCTGTCCCCTCCTGCCTTCTAGTTCTTGCTCCTTTAGTCTTGTTATATTTTATAGGCCTATCTAATCTTTGGCTGAAGGGTGAACCTCAGAAGTAACTTCACTACTGAACTAAAAGGGAGTCTTGGGGCCATACTCTCAGGATTTCTCCAGTCTCTGCTAGGCCAGTAAGTCTCTTCTTTTTTTGTCAGTTAGAATTTTGTTCTACATTTTTCTCCAGCTCTGTTGGGGACCCTCTATTGTGATCCCTATCCGAGATGTCAGTGATGGTAGCCGGGCACCATCTAGTTGTGTGGGACTCAGCCTGGTGGAGGCTGTGGTAGTTGTGGTCCATTAGTCCTTTGGACTAATCTTTCCCTTGTGTCTTTAGTTTTATTCATTTTCCCTTACTTCCGATGGGGTGAGAACAGTGGACTATCTTAGATGGCCACTCACAGGCTTTTAAGACACTGGATGCTACTCACAAAGTAGTTTTCTTTATAAACTATGTTATGCTAATTGAGCTAGATGTTCCCCGAGACCATGGTCCCCACAGCCCTCAGCCCAGTAATTCGATCCCTCAGAGAGTTCGAATGTGTCTATGGACCTTCCATGACCTTGCCTTGGACAAGTTGTGCTGGCCCCCAGTACTGTGTACTGTCTTATCCTTCACCAAAGTTACCACTTATCTATTGTCTATTTAGTGTTTTTCCATCCTCAGCCCTCCACTCCCTTGTAACCATCAAAGCTTGTTTCTTTTTGTGTATAAACCTTTTCATGAGTTTTTACAGTAGGGGTCTCATACAATATTTGTTCTTTTGTGATTGACTTATTTCACTCAGCATAATGCCCTCCAGATTCATCCATGTTGTGAGATGCTTTGCAGGTTCATCACTGTTCTTTACCATTACTTAGCCCTCCATTTCATGCATGTACCATAGTCTGTTTATCCATTTGTCTGTTGATGGGCATCTAGGTCGTTTTCATCTTTTTGCTATTGTGAACAATGCTGCAATGAACATGGGTGTGTATATGTCTATTCGTGTAATGGCTCTTCTTTCTCTAGGATATATTCCTACGAGTAGGATTGCAGGATCGTATGATATCTCTATTTCTAGGTTTCTAAGGAAGCACCATATCATTTTCCCACCAGCAGTGCATTCCAATCTCCCCACAGCCTCTCCAGTATTTGTTATTTTCTCGGTTTTTTTTTTGGTTCATACCAGTAATGCCTGGGTGAGATAGTATCTCATTGTGATTTTGATTTGCATTTCTCTAATAGCCAGTGATTTTGAGCATTTCCTCACGTGTCTGTTAGCCACTTGAATGTCTTCTTTGGTGAAGCATCTGTTCATATCTTTTGCCTATTTTCTAATTGGATTATTTTGTTTTGTTTTAGAAGTGTTGCATTTTCCTGCATTTTAGAGATTAGAACTTTGTTGGATTTACCATTAGACCTTTGCTGGATTTAGCATAGCCAATTTTTTTTCCCGGTCTGTGGGTTCTCTATTTAGTCTTTTGGTGAAGTCTTTTGTTAAGAACAAGTGTTAACTTTTAGAAGATCCCAGTTATCTAGCTTATCTTCTGTAGTTTGTGTGTTGTATACAGTTAATGCCATGTATTAGGGCCTCTAGTGTTGATTCTATTTTTTCTTCTACAATCCTTTTAGTTTTTGGTCTTATATTTCGGTCTTTGAATTAGTTTTTGTGTATAGTGAGGTATGGGTCCTGTTTTCTTTTTTTGCAGATGGATGTCTAGTTTTGCCAGCACCATTTGTTAAAAAGACGTCTTTTCCCCATTTGATGGAATTTGGACCCTTGCCGAAGATCATTTGAACATGGGTGGATGGATTTAAATCTGAATTCTCAATTCTGTCCCATAGGTCAAAGTATCCATCATTGTACCAGCACCAGGCTGTTCTGACTACTGTAGCTGTATACTAGGTTCTGAGGAGGACTGACTCCATTTTTGAGATGAGAAAATAGTGTCTGAAAGATTAAGTGACTCAAAATTGCATAGCGGCAAGCAGCCCAAGTACCCCAGGATCACCAAGGAAGAGAAAGAAAATAGACAAGGAGTTGTATTTCTGAGCACCTCTTATGTGCCAGACTGTGCCAGGAGTGTTGTGCCTATTATCTCATTTAATCCTTATATTTTATGAAGTTAAGCTTTGTCATATCCCCTTTATAGATGAGGTAACTGAGAGGCTCACTAAAGTTAAGTACCTAGCCCAAGATCACAAAGGTAGGAAGCAGTAGAGTCAGGGTTTAGTCTAGGTCAGGCAGCAAGGTCCCTAACTGTTCATCTATACTACACTATACCAGAACACATTTAAAGGGCAAGAGAAGGAACAAGATTCAGAACAAAGAAAAAAAAAAAAACAACACAAAAAGATTGCTTAGAGAAGTCTGAGAAGATCCAGAATGACCTAATATTTTGAGAGCCAAGAAAGGAGAGATTTATTTTTCCCCCTCTGGGAAAGGATATGATGTCATAGGAAACACAATGGGTACTAGTTCCAGGACTGCTGCAATTTAGCTGTGAGACCCTACACTCGTCACTTAGCTTATACGGACCTCTATTTCCTTGTGAAAAAAAATGTAAAGGCTTTTCATTATCAACAAACGTACCTGTGTTCTTACTCATCACTACTTCTACCTCAAAGTGGAACCCCGATTCTATCTAAGACAACCTATCCACCTGTGCTTAGGATTCTATTTGTTCCAGCATCTTCCAAGACCTTGCTCCAATAATTACCCCTTTATTGTATCATCAGTTTCTCTTTCTCCATTTGCCACTTCAGCATTTAAAACATACTCAAGTCTCTCTCATTAAAAGATTAAAACCCGTCCCTTCATCCTGATTTCCTATTTAACTTGCTGCCATCCTTTTTCCCTCCTCCCTTTCATAGTCAAGCTTCAAGAACAGTCTACTTTAGAGGTCTGCTGGTCCACAAACCAATCTACTTCAATCTGCTTTCTATCCATCCCTCCTTGGAACAGCTCTGCAAATGTCGCTAGTGGCTTCCTGTTTGCTTTGGTCCTTGAGTATATGCTGCATCTCACATTATTGACCATTCTATTTTCTGGAAACTTTGTTCTCCAGGTTTCTGCCATGCTCCTCTTTTTAATTCACTCTATATACTCTATGTACTAACTTTTTGGGGCTAAAAGCTATGAACACACTCTCAGGAAAGTGCACATTACACAGAACATGTGGCTTTTATTTTCCCAGACCTCTAAAGTCTACCTGCATATCCTCTGTGAGTTGAGATACCTCCGTTCATATAGTCTCCCTGAGCAATCTCAACCATGCCTATTTACTTTACCAGTTGTCATCAAGCTGATTCTGACTTATGGCAACCCTATGTGTGTCAGAGTAGAGCTGTGCTCCATAGAGTTTTCAATGGCTGAATTCTGGGAAGTAGATTGCCAGGCCTTTCTTCTAAGGCATCTCTGGGTGAACTCAAACCACCAACCTTTCAGTTAGAAGTTGAACACGTTAACCATTTGCACCACCCAGGAACTCCCTATTTCCTTTAGCTAGAAAGATGTGGCAGTTGGCTTCTTTAAAGATTTACAGCCTTGGAAATCCTATGGGGCAGTTCTACTCTGACCTACAGTGTTGCTATGAGTTGGAATTGACTCAATGGCATACAACAACAACACTATTACTTAATTACTAATAACGTCTAAACCTACTCTCCGGGCTTCACATTTCAGCTCTACCACTTACCAACTGTGTGGGCTTGGGGATGGCAGTTCGCCTCTCATATCTCAGGTCTTCATCTGGAAAATGGAGATCATAATAGGATAACTGTTATACAGTTACAAGGGTCAAATGAGTTACAACATAAAACATGCTTAGTCATTGCCTGGTACGTAATTGGTTAAAACCAAACCAAACCCACTGCCATCGGTTCCAACTCACAGTGAATCCATAGGGCTTTCAAGGCTGTAAATCTCTATGGAAGCAGGCTGCCACATCTTTCTCCTGTGGAGCTGCTGGTGGTTTTGAACCATTAACCTTTTGGTTAACAGCCAATAGCTTTAACCACTGCACCACCAGGGCTCCCTAGTTGGTTAGTACTTAATAAATGTTTGCTATACACAGCTAGATTGATATTAATCTCTCTCGCTCGCTCCAAATCAATTTATTCAACTGATAAAGGACATCTTAACCTGAAAGTTCCACATATATGTCCAAAACTGAGCTCTTCTATTCCACCACCCAAACTGCTTTTCCTTCTGCATTTCCTATTCCTAAGCTAATCCCTACAGCATTCCATGGAGTCTTCCATCCAGCATGACAGCCATCTATCAATCACAAGCCTAGGGATATCGTTGTTCAATTGGCTACAAACCACCTACTCGAATTATATTCCTCCATTTTGTCTATAAGGATATCATGGGAGTCTATCAAATGCTTCACTGAAATCATGCTTCCATTCTTCTGTTCCACAAGTGATCCTCTCAAAAAGGAGCTAAGACTTTCGAAAATGGGTAGCGATGATGGTAGTGCAACAGGGTGAAGGTAATTAATGTCACTGAATTTTACACATAAAAATGGTTGGAATGGCAAATGTTTTCTTACGTATATTTCACCACAATAAAAGAAAATGTAAAAAAAGAAAAAAAAGAACTAAGGATCTGTGATCAAAAGAGAGAAATAGCTCTAGAGAATAAAATGCAGTGAATATCCTTTATATTTGCTTTAAATTTTCAACCAAAGCAATTAGAAACAAATCCTCTACAGTTAGTCAACTATAATACATGAAATGTACAAAGAACAAAGAGAAAAGAAAACCTGAATCAAAATTAGGGCAAAAACATTGCTCTTTGCCAATTTCATTAACACTTTATTGAAAGGAAATCAAATGTACCAGAATTAGAGTACATATTATTTGTAGTTTATTGTTTTCATATTTATGCTTCAGTTAACTGTTTAGAAATGGTATTCTTGTTCTTTCCATAGTAGTCTTTTGAAATCTCAGCTGGGTTTCATCAACTGGCAATACAAGAGACAGCTTTATAAATGTGTTATTCTGTTTGCAATGAATAGCGTTTACTAACGTTTTCTTGAGAAATTCTTTTTAGAACTTAATGTTAGGAAAAGTATTGCTTCCCAGAAGAACTTTTCTCTCTCTCTCTCTCATGGTTAATTAAAACTTTTTAACTAACCGTAGTCCATTTTCACTTTGGTTTTCATGAAGCTTGCAAATTATCATGTTATTACAGAGGCTGGTGTACCTTCCCGGCAGGTCTGTAGGTCCTATGTGCACCCATCACCACGATTATTTGTTAATTTATTTTGTTATACATGTATGTATACAACACACTTGCCAATTCAACATCTTGTGCATGTACAATTCAGTGACACTAACCATACTAATCGTGTTGTGCAACCATCACTATAAACAGGTACGTAATGCTTCCTAACAATGACTCCTCTTTTCCCCCTCCCTCCCTGCCCCTGGTAACCGTGAATAGACTCTGACTTCTATACGTTTGCCTATTCTAGACATTGCGTATAAGTGGGATTATACAATATTTGTCCTTTTGTGTTGATTTACTTCACTCAGAATGATGTTTTCAAGGTTCATCCATGTTATAGCATGTATCAGGACTTCATTTTCTTTGAGGCTGAGTAGCATTCCGTAGTATGTATATACCACGTTTTGTTTACCCATTTGTGTTGATGTACATTTCAGTTGTTTCCACCTTGTGGCTATCGTGAAAAGTGCTGCAATGAACATTGGTATTCACATGTCTGTTTATGTCGCTGCTTTCAAGTCTCTTAGTTACCTACCTAGGAGAGAAATTGCTGGGTCATATGGTAGTTCTATGTTCAACTTTTTGAAGAGCCACAAAACTGTTTTCCACAGTGACTGTACCATTTTACATTTCCACCAGCAATGGATGAGTGTTCCAATTTCTCTATATCTTGTCAATATTTGTTTTTATTTTTTTATTTTAGCTATCCTGCCACCACTGTAATTATTCCCTTCTATTCTATTTTCCATAATCACATTTAAAAAAAACTTTAATTTACTTATTTTTTACCTGTCTATTGTTGTAAGCTGCTTCATATCTTTGGTTGAAAAGAGCAAGGTGTACATTAAATTTAATTTACTGACTAGTGTGGATATCACCATTATTCCAAATTAATCACTTTTATTGTTTTTCTATCCTAAGGTAGCAAACATAGTTTATGCATTATTAAGGGGAGGACACTGAGTGGAGCAAACCTACCTGACAATTGCAGTGACCATTCTACTGGTCAGAGGGGACAGACCAAGCAAGTCACGCCTGCCCCATCTGGGTACGCCAAATTATCTTCTCCAAGCAGCAGGCCTCGCTCTTTACCAGCCTCCATGCTCCAAATGGGGTTTGATGAGATGACGAAGTGGGTCAGATGGATTTATTATTCAATAAATGCATATTATATTCCTTCTCCAGTTTCCAGTTGGGGATTCTGATTCTGTGACTCTTTTTCTCCTTCCTCCCTCTTATGGCCATTAATTACTTCATTCTTCATTCTCAGAAAGAAGTGGGAAAAACATGACCAAATAATAGGCTATTAAAATTCTGTACCTGATACAAGGAAAAATTCAAAGACCAATTTTCTATAGTCAAAATTAAAAACTAAGGAATTTTTTTTTGTTATATGAAAAAGCTCTGAAAAAAAATTGTTTCATCTAGAATTATCTAAGATTGCTTGTGTTTCCTACATGCAGTAATTATCTTAAATCACCCACTTCTTTTGACAATGGAGAGATAAGCAAGGCATGGTCAGGAAAATCGTTCTTTCCATAGAGAAGTTAATTCAATTTTATGCGCCTTGATTTATTTTTCCTGGTTTTTTTTTTTCATTTTAAGCCACTAACCAGATCAACCAGTTGCTATCTAGCCTGATTCTGGCTCATGGTGACCCCATATGTTTCAGAGAAGAACTGCACTCCATAGGTTTCCATGGCTGTGACCTTTTGGAAGCAGATGACCAGGCCTTTCTTCCTGGTCATCTCTGGGTGAGTTTGAACCACCAACTTTTCAGTAATATATGTATATAATATTCCTAGAGAAAATAATTATGTAAATACAAGCAAGATATAATTTTCTTGGTTACTAATCTCCAGGAAAAATATCTATACTTAGGGAAAAAATGCTTTCTGATTTGTATAATCCTCTGTTTTTGTTTTTTCATATTTCAGGAGGGGGCTACTTGTAATTCTAGTTATAGCTTTTGAAAAATGCCAAAGTTAGAATTTTTAATTAAGTTTTATCATACATCAACAAATAAAACGTGACAAGGGAACACTGTCAATAACAAAATAGTTCATTTGCAGGCAATTAATTATTTGTAATACTGCCCATCCCCAAGGATCAAAAAGTGAACCTAGAGGGATTTTTCATCAAATTGGAAAACCGTAATATTCTCAGAAATTCCCACAATTATATGTCTTATTCAGAGGTAGATTCAGTGTGAAAGCCATGAAGCTGAAGCCTTAGGGTGCCTCACTTGCAGCCATTTCCTAAAACCTGTGAGAGCCTTAACCAATGTGTTCACACAAGTATGTATGTTTGTAAAAATCACGAAAGTAAGTTGTTTGAGTATACTTTTTCTTGAACAGGGATTCCAAAATTGCATAAAACTTGGGTCTGCACCTCGTGTCAATGAAAAGCAAGTCAGCAGTTTATTCTTCTCCAAATTAGGACTGTAACTACAGCAAACCAGATCTCTTCTGTAAAACTCTGCTTTAATTGCATAAGACTGAGAAAGAATGTGTGTCTATTTGGGTCATTTATATTAGGCCATTATTGTAGTAATGTGATATAATCTGGAGAAAAGACTTTTAAAACTACTCTAATAAATCCAACTGTAATTCCAATAATTATCTTTTAACTTCTATTAATAATTTAGCCTTAACTCACATAACCTAATAAACTAGGAGAACTTGGCAATAATTCAGTATACAATTAAGATTACATAGACATGACTAGAATTTTTTTTAACTTTGTGCCCTTAAAGAGTTAAGATAATATATCTTCCCCAGCAGCTCCCCTTTCCAGAACAGTTAATATAAAAAATTACATGTCCATTTTGACCTGTTGTTAAGGAGACTAAATTTTTATCAAATCAGAACACTTACAAAATGTGAATATCTTTCATCAAAGAACAATCTTTCCATGGTTTAAATCCAGCAATCATTATCTCAGTGATGCTTGCTAAACTTACTTCCATGAAGTTAGAAGGAGAAAAAAGGTAATTCCCAAGACAACATAGCACCCAAAACCACTTAACATTTTTGTGGTCCGTAGTCAACATGTGAAATTACACTCAGAAACAAACAAGCACCCAGGAGGAAATGTAGAGCACAATTCTGAGCGAGTTATAGTTTTATTTTTGTGGCTGTGCCCTCCAGCAGTAAAGTGGTTCTGTTTCAGGATCCGCAGCTCCCAGATGGTTCCTGAGGGTGTGTTGCAAACAGCCAGTCTGAAGTTCACAAAGACCATCTAACATAGTGTTCCCAGAAGTGTCATGGAGCTCTGCCATAGTGAATAAAAAAACGAAAACCAAACCCATTGCCATCAAGTCGATTCTGACCCAGAGCGACCCCATGGATTACAGGGTAGAGCTGCTCCGTAGGGTGTTCTTGGTTGTAATCATTATGGTAGCAGATTGCTGGCCCTCTCTTCCACAGCACTGCTGGGTGGGTTTGAATGCCAACCTTTAGGTTAGTAGTTGAGCACAAGCCATTTATGCCACCCAGTAACCTTACCATAGTAGGTATGCACCCCTAAATATCTGTGGATAATGATAACATGATGATTATGGTAAATGAACAGTAACTACATATTGCTCAGGTGACCTGGCCCACAATTCCTTCACCTGGTTCAACTTTCTGACCCTTCCACAAAGTCGATTATACTTGAATTGTGGACTGATTCCATAGCTGAAATAAAAGATACAGTGAAGTGTTTCTGCACTTTGAGAGTGAAAGATTAGGTCAAGGACTGGCAAACTGTGCTAAGATTTTATTTGGTGTACAGATGCTTCATTAAGTATTGAGAATGTCATGTTTTCTAATGGTCTTTTAATCCTTCTTTCCCTATCAAGGAGAAAGGCTGAGCTTGATACTAAATTGACAAGCCCTCTCTAACCCTTGCTTATCTCCATTTGTCAACAATGAGCACATTTAAAGAAAAATATTAAGTAAATGTGATGTCAGATTTATGGGTAGGCTACAGTCCCCTGTTATTCAATCAAACACTAATGTAAGTGTTATAAAGGTGTATTATAGATATTATTAAAGCCATAATCAAGTGATTTTAAGTAGTGGAGATTATCCCAGATTATCTAGATGGATCCTGTATAAGCACAAGGATCCTTTTAAGGGAAAAGACGGAGGCAAGAAAGGCCAAATCTAAAAAGACAATGTGACAATGGAAGCAAATGTCAGGGTGATATGGCCATGAGTCAAGGAATGTGACCAGCCTCTCTCTAGAAGCTAGAAAAGACAAGGAAACAGATTCTCCCCTCAGAGACTTCAGAAGGAACTAGTTCTGCCAACACCTTGACTTTAGCCCAGTGAAACTGATTTCAAACTTCTGACCTCCAGAACTGTAAGAGAATAAATTTGTGTTGTTTTAGACCACTATGTCTGTACTAATTTTTTACAGCAGCAATACAAAACTAATACAGCAGTCTATGATTTTTGCCAGGCCACAAATGACGGAGTAAGCCAAGCAAGAATTGGGGCAGTACCTGGTTATAACACCTGCCTAGAAACCCAAGGCTCAAATGATTTATTAGGTGATTTACAGAAAATGACACTCTTTCCCCTAAATTTTGAAACATGTTAGAATATGCCTGTTAAAATATTATTGGTACACTGTTGGTGCTCAATACACATCTGGGGAGTGGGTGAAGGGTGAGTGACAGAGAGAGAAACATTTCCCTGTGACCATGCTTTGGGTCTTGCTCTTCCCTGCAAGCCTTGTTTCCTGAATACAGGCATATCCATCCCTGTGACGTTCCAGATTGCCTAGCCTCTGCTGGAAACACCTAGTGAAACTCACCGTTTCACAGGGCATCCCATTCCGTTTTAAAGTGCTCTGCCACAGGGTTCTGTATCTTTAACTCCACCTTACTCTTATCCAAGCCTAATTCTGTCCCATTCTGTATTTCTAGCCTGGCCTCCATACCTGAAATCAAGGCTTTCACCCTGTGCCCACGGCTCATGTCATTGTTGTTAGCTGCCATCGATTTGGCCCCCAACTTATGATGAGCCTGTGCACAACAAAGCAAATCGCTGTCCAGTCCTGTGCCATTCTGATGACCAGTTCTGGCCTGGGCTGTTGTGTTCCACAGGGTTTTCATTGGCTGATTTTCGGAAGTAGGTCACCAGGCCTTTTTTCCTAGTCTGTCCATAAAAGAAATAAATAAATTGGACTTAAAATAAAAAAAACTTCTGTTCTTTGAAAGATACTGTTAAGAGAATTAAAAGACAAGTCACAGATTGAGAGAAAATATTTTCAAAGCATATAACTTATAAAGGATTTGTATTAAAATAGATAAAGAACTCTCTTTCTTTGAACTCTACAGTAAAAGAGTAAAATTGAGGAGCAAAAGTGAGTCCTGGCAATGTTCTAGCCCCATGTGATGCTGCTCTGAGATTTAGCTAGACTGGGTCCTTCCCCACAGTTTGGTTACATGAGTCAATAAATTACCCTCTCCGTCCAAGCTGGTTCAATTAAGTTTTCTATTCCTTGCAACCCAAAATATGTCTTTAATATGAGTCATTTAAAGGAATGGAAGTACAAGAGAGAAACCGACTGAAGGAATGTGAAAATGATTTTCTGTGAGAGTAACAGTTGAGAAACAAAAGAACAAGGAACTGGTGCTATAACTTGATCATATACTTGCCTATGAGTTCATTTTTCTTGAGTATTTGTCAAAATTCTTAAAGCACACATTTCAACCTAAGAAATCTACTGCCAGATATCTATCCTAGAGAAATACTGGCCCATGTGCACAAAGAGGAATGTATAAGGATATTCAACACAACTTCATTGTAATAATAAACAATTACAAATAACTGAATTGTCCATCAAAAGAATAATCTATTATAGATGCATATCATGGAATATCTGGCAGCAGATTAAAAGAATGAGATGCATCTATTTGTATTGGCATGGAAAGAGCTCCAAGACACATGTGAAACAAACGAATCCCATTCATTAGCATAATATTATTGAAGTTTTACAAATAAAGCTTCAGAACAAACCTCTATATTTCTGTATGTAGACATATATGTATGCAAATGTATAGAAAATAACTAGAAAACACCTCCAACTGATAACTGAATTTACCTTTAGGGAGGAGGTAGGGAGTAGGATGTATCAAAAGGAGCTTTTCACTTTATCAAGGAGCCCTGGTGGTGCAGGGGTCAAGGGCTCAGCTGCTAACCGAAAGGCTGGTGGTTTGAACCCACCAGCAGCTCCATGGGAGGAGGAGGTGGCAGTCTGTTTGCATAAAGGTTACAGGCTTGGAAACCCTATGGTGCAGTTCTAATCTTTCCTATAGGGTCACTATGAGTTGGAATTGACTCAGTGGCAATGGGTTTTTCACTTTTTCTGCTTTGTTTGAATTTTTTACACAGGAATAAATTCACTAGAATTTGTTTAAAACAAACGAAAGTATATGAATAATTTTTACTGAGGGTAAACAGTGTACCAGCTATTATGTAAAATAGGTAAGATCCTTGCCAAATGGAAATGGTTAAATGCACACAAATTTAGGGCCAATATAGGGACCTATGTGTAAAACTTCAAATAATAAAATGATCCAATAGTTGTCAAGAAACATAACTTTTTAAAGAGTCAACTAGGATAGGATATAAAGAACATAAAATATTTTACATTTATGAATAGAAGTATCTGACTTTAAATGGATTGTTTTTAAGAGTCATGTAGGTTTCTTGTTAGAAACTCAGTGCATTTTCCCATAAAAAGAATGTTTAGATTTCCAGTTAAGTCACAAAATCTGCTGTGTCAGTGCTCTTTGGTAGAAAGCATCAGAAACACTCTGGAAAGTAAGGGGAAAATTTACTGTACACTGTGGAGGGCTTCACAGAATCTAAGGAGACGTTAAGTTTCAGCCTTCCGGAAGGACCAAGGTCAGAGTACAAGCAGTCGCCACCGAGCTGGTTCCAACTTGTGTCGACTCTTTGTGTGTCCGAGCAGAACTGTGCTCCATAAGGATTTCAGTGGCTGATTTTTAAAAAGCAGATTGCCAGGGCTTTCTTCTGAAGCACCCCTGATGGACTTGAACCTCCAACCTTTTGGTTAGCACCTGAGCACATTAACTGTTTGCACCACCCAGGGACTCTAAATATAGACGGAATCTGGATCTATATTGTGTGTGTGTGTGCTTGCTCATACACGCACTTGTGTGTGTGTGTGTCTGTGTATACACACACACAGATTTATTTTAAGGAATTGACTAGCTCAATTGTGGGGCTGGCAAGCCTGAAATCTGTATGGCATGTTGACAGGCTGGAAACTCAGGCAGGATTTCTAAGTTATAATCTTGAGGCAAAATTCCTTTTCTGAGAAACCTCAGTGTTTGCTCTTAAGGCCTTCACTGACTGGGTGAGACCCACCCACATTATGGAGGGTAAGCTCCTTTACTTAAAGTCCAGTCACTGTAAATGTTAATCATGTCTACAAAATACCTTCACAGCAACAACAACTGGACTGGTGGTTGACCAGACAACTGGGCACCATAACCTAGCCAGTTGACACATAAAATTAACCATCTCAGCTGCTCATGGATAGCTTTCCTGAACTCAGACTCTTGAATCAAGGACAGAATGAAAGGAGAGAAGAGCTTTGGTAAATCCTAGAATCTGTCTGCTCTGGCCTCCTAGATCGCCAGCACTGCCTGGCCAGGCACTGAGAGCCGAAAGGTTCAGTATTTAAGAGATCAAGTTTTGAAGAATTTCTGAGCTCACAGCCCAGCTGTGCTACTTACTACTAATCGTGTGACTTTGAGTAAGTTATTTAACCATAATTATCTTCATCGATAAACAGAAGGCTAAAACTGTTATCTAGCTCCTAGAGTTTTTGAAAGGATTAAATTATACAATACATCTAAAATGACTAATATATGGTATCAATTAATATTGGCTATTATTATTTATTATTATTATTATTGCCTACTCATAAGCAGAAATGCATCAAAATGTTAAGCATTGTTAACAGTGGGTGTATGAAGTGATCTCATCTCCTACTTCATGAAGTTTCTCTAAAGAGAGTATTTTATTTGAACAGTAAAAAAAATTTTTTTTTAAAAGTTCTCGGTTGCAATAATTTGATGACTAGAATTATAGGTTTACAAACTCAGTAGGACTTGCTACTCAAATATCTTTATTATCAATCAACAATGTTTAAATATTTTTAGTAGTGTTTAAGAAGAATAAGGAGCCCTGGTGGCTCAGTGGTTAAGAGCTCAGGCTGCCAACCAAAAAGCCAGCAGTTCGAATCCACCAGCCACTCCTTGGAAACCCTCTGAGGCAGTTCTACTGTCTTATGGTTTCTATGAGTTGGAATTGACTCGACAGCCATGAGTTAAAAAGTATAACGTGAAACTTTACCCATGTAAATTAATAAAGTTTTTGGCTCCAAGGAAAAACATAATGCAATTCTGTGAGTAGAATTGCCTTAATTCAACAGACCCAAGTGAGTTTCAAAAGTGTACATCTCATTGTTTGGCTCTTTTTCATATGTTCATTATTCATGATGGTTCTGTCTTGGTCTTGAACAAATAAACACCAGAATATTTCAAAATACTGAACGGTCTGTCCTGGCAAGAAATACAACCCAAACGACTGAAACTAAAAAGGTCACAAGATGTTTCCCTTCATTTTGTCATCTGATCTTAGATATGCGGCTCTCCAAACACAAGCTACAATAAGTAGCTATTTAGAGACAAGACAGCCCAAATCTATCATTTAAAAGAGGAAATAAGTGGTGAGGACACTGCATTCTTCAGCTAGAACTTCTGAACTGAAAACTTTTTGTTTGTTTAAAATAATCCCTGATGACAAGGAATCAGTAAGAGAAAAATCCCAACTCAGTGGTGGCAGATACTGTAAGCCGGCTCACTCACACTCATTGTCCCCACTTTTCCCACCAGCTCCTCTATTACGCAGGTTGGAAAGTGAGATATTTGCTTTCCTAGACTTGTTGGATGGAGACAGGGTAGACATGTGACCCAGTTCTAGCCAATAAAGTGTAAATACAAGTCTCTACTTTCGACTTCTAAAGAGCTTTTGTAAAAAGGTAGACAAGGCTGGCAACTTCCTTTATACTTTGCCCTTCCTCCTTCCTCCTTTTCCCACTTGGAATGCTAGCAGGATGCCTGAAGTGAAGCTAAATTTCAACTATGAAAATGAGACCCACAGAAGACACTGTTGAGTCACCGTCCTGGCCCTGGATGCTTGCCTCTAGATATCTTGTTGCTTGAGGCAAATAAACCTCTTACTTGTTTAAGCCTCTCTTTCTTATGTTTTCAGTTATTTACAGGCAGACATATTTACAACTGATAAAAGTAATATACCAGGGAAAATAAATAGCTTTCTGACAGCAGTAAATTACTTTTCTAGAGACGGTAAAACACCTAAAAAAAGATGGTTTATCAAATTTCATCAGGCATGCCTGAGAACCGTGATTTACATGAGACGCGATGTGAACTGCTTTTCCTGGTGCTTATTACCAGAATCAAAACAAATGAAAAAACAAAGTCAACATTTTTTAATTATAATTTTATCAATCTTATTTCATTTTATCAATGAAATGCTAACAGGAGGATATATAATACAGTCAATCTTTTTGCTTCTCTTTTCCTAAAGTTAAAAACATTTTTCACTACGCAGTTGAAGTATCACAGCATAACAATTACGTAATGTTTTTCATTTTGGGGGTGGGGTGGGGTCGATGAAGTAAGTAAATACAGCAACTTTCAGAAACAAATATAGGAGTATTTCAAGCTCTACCACTCCCTTCCCCAATCCGCTATCCGTGAGATGATGTAAATTTTGGAGACAGCTTTTGGCTATTTCTAATTTCTATAATCATAATGACATAATTGGATCTTTAAACTGGACAAAAATTCCTACTATCTAGGTTGGCTCAAGTAACTGCTTGAAAAGGAAAGAGACTTTTGAGCTTCTACAGGCAAGTTGTACCTGCCTTAGAAGGATTAAGCATCCACCTGTGGGAGGTACACTTGAAGGCCTCTGTAGACTTTCCAGATCAAAATCTCAGCCCCTTGCGATTAAGGCAGTGGTTGGTCATCACATGTATACTCTAGAGCATAGGGTTCCACTGGTGTCCCTCAGAGCCTACTTCAGGGAAGGGAGAAGTGGAGGAGGAAAAGACCTTGTAAGTCGACTCTCCCCCTCACCCCCACTTTGAGTCAGAGCTGTTGTATTTTTGGCAGTTACTCATGAGGGGCTTTGGAATAAAATTTCATTTGCAGCAACTTTATACTACTTAAAAAAAAGCAGTAACTGGGTTAAGTCATGTCTTAGTGCCAGTTATAGATGAAAATATAGTATTTGGGAGGGGTGATATGAATTCCTCATACACATTAAAATTTAGTTGTTGGTAAGTTAGCTGGAAAAGAGTAGTGAAGCAGTCTTGAACTCTTTGTTTGACTCTGAGTTTGTTAATTCTTCAATTGCATTAAAGAAAAATTAGCACAACTCATAAATTTATATCCACATCCCTGACAAGTGTTTACCCAATCTGTCACTTAGTAGTTTCATAAATACGAGCAAGTTAGCTTGTCTGGTTTGTAAAAACATGGCTACTACCTCACCAGGTAATTGTTCCCATGAACAGGTATTCTGAGCATCACAATTTATCCTGGGGCATTGGAACGATAATCTGATAATTTTTCAAATCTTTTGCTGCTAGCTCTGTTGAAGTCTTCTGGGGATCTCACAGTTCTTACGACTGTACTTGCTGGAAAAAACAAAACAGACCAAACCCAACCAGTCCGACTCATAGAGACACTATAGGACAGAGTAGAACTGCTCCATAGGGTTTCTAAGGCTTTCATCTTTACAGAAGCAGATTGCCACATCTTTCTCCCACAGAGCAGCTGGTGGGTTCAAAGCACTGATCTTTCAGTTAGCAGCTGAGCACTTTAACCACTTTTTTTTTTACACCACCAGGGCTTCTTTTCTACTGTACTTAGAGCAATCATTCTAGTGATAGTTAACAGGTCTGTTTACTCCAAAACCTAAGCCCTTAGCTATTAATGCCTTCGGTATAGCTAAGGGTCTCTAAAGGGATATGACACAGACAGGGGCAGAGTATCCAATGAGCAAGGTAAGCATGGTGCTTACCTTGCTTACCAGATCATCTGTAGTGAACAATTTCACATTTTTCCACCACATCAAAGATTCTGCTTCTAAGTAAGGGTGGCATCTGTCTCTCTCCCAACCCCACAGCACCTTCCTGCAGAATCAAAGCCCCTTTTCAAATTTTCAGTCCTGACAGGGGTGGACTGCCCCTTAAACATGGTAGAAAAAATATGTGAAATTGTTCACTACAGATTAGGGAGTAAACACAGGTAACCCCGTGCTTACCTTGCTTATTGGGTAATCCACCCTGGACACAGAGCCCTTTCCAGAGTATTGTACATTTGTTATTCTCATGACCCAGTTTCTGCCTGATACTTATTTCCTACTCTTCGAGCTGGACTAGACAAGGCAAAAACCACAAGCCTGTCTCCCCCTTAGGTCCAGAGTTAGGGCATCTTTTCTCATAAACTCAGGGCTCTGAGAGTAAAGTCACTGTCCAAGAAGAAAGCAATTCCTTCTCAAGTTCAGCAGGGGGAGAGAGAAGATGACTTAGCACAGGAGAAAGAGTATGTTGATGTTTTTGTTCCTCCAAAGGGTGGCCCCAAAGTGTTCCTCATGTCTTTTGATATGCCCTTAATGAAGGCCAGAACAAGACGTTAGATTGGGTGGTGGAGGATCTGTGGCCAACACAGGCTTTCAAGGCCCTCTATAGTCTCACTGCCCTCAGGACCACAGGAGTCCATGTCAATCGCCCCCTCCTCTGGAGTCTTGTAACACTTAGTATTTTATCGGTAGCTCTCATTTGATAGCTATGATTTATATGTGAAGGGGACATTGGGTGTGGTTCAGTGGAGGAATTCTTTCCTTATATGCAGGAGACCCAGTTTAATTCTGGGCCAATGCACCTCGTGAGAAGTTACCAGTGGGGCCCTGTGTGTTGCTATGATGTTGAACACGCTTCAGCAGAGCTCACAGACTAAGACAGACTAAGAAGAAAGGCCTAGTGATCTACTTCTGAAAATCAGCCAATGAAAACCCTATGGATCACAATGGTCCGATCCATTGCCAGTCATAGGGATGGTGGTCTGGGCATGAGGTCGCCATGAGTTGGGGGCTGACTCAACAGCAGCTGACAATATAAAAATTTTTATATGAATAGCTTTTCTGTTTGAGTAGATTATAAACTCTTCGAGTTCTGGATCAGAGGTTGGGGCCAGCTTTTTGTAAGGATTACAAGCGTTCACCGCTAAATGTTTACAATTGATAAACAGGAGGAGGAACTTCTCGTCTGGGAAAAGTATGTGATGAAAGCAATAATTCCTGCCTGGTTTAGAAGGAATTTAGAAGCCCTCTTATGAATCAATGAATGTCAGAGACTAATGTCTGGTGGCCTCTTCTACACTAGGAAAGTAGGTCTAGAAACATAATAAGTCACCACTAGAAGAGGAAGTGGATTTGGAGGTCAGGAGTAAGGTCACTGCTATGGGCACTGCAGGAAGAGCCACAAGAGAAATTCCAGCCAGGAGGAGCCAATGTGTCAACTTAAGGCCATGACTGGAAAGCGTCTAGTAGGTAGATCTGTATTTGAACTGTTCCTCAGGGCCTCATATGTGGCATTAGGGACTATCCACTGTAGGACTTTGGACCACTGTAATTTGTCTATTGCAAAACATCTGTACATAGTTGTTTGTTTATCTCTAAATAAAACTTGGTTTTACTATACTACAATTATTGAACTTGCAAGTGAAGTTAATACCAGCTTACTACCCTATCTAATGGACAGTTTTCTCTGGCTTTGGCTCATGCCCAAAACATAATTTTGGAGTCAAAAAGCTCTGTCACTTAAACTTTCTGAGTCTAGTTTCCCTTTTCTGAAGTGAGTATATTTCTCATATTAGCAGATTGTTGCCTCAAGCACCTTGCCAGGCATAAAGTAGATACTTCTTGAATATTAGTTTCCTTCCTCTCTTTTTGCCATAATTATATCTGGCTTGAGATATTAATGCACGTTTAAACTACTTAAGCTATTATAAATGTTTCCTGTAAGAAAGCAAATAGCCTGAACTTTCAGAGTCACTGAAGAAAGCCCAACAAGGCACCTGGTTCCTGTGGCCTCGCCATTTTCCCAAGTATCCACCACCACCACTCACTGCCGACAAGTTGATTCCGAATCACAGCGACACCACAGGGTTTCCAAGGTTGTAAAGCTCTACGGAAGCAGACTGCCACATCTTTCTCCCGCAGAGCCACGGGTGGTTTCCAACAGCAGACCTTTTGGTTAGCAGCCGATTGCTTTAACCACCGCTCTACGAGGGCCCCTTCTTTCCTAAGTGCATGGCCTATAATAAAAAACAAAACATCTTTCAGTTAAGTTCTTTTTGTTTTATCATGTGTTCAGTTTTTGAAATATCAACTTTAGGAATTAATTTACTTCTGCCTAAAAAAACAATCTTTCAAGCAGCACCCACGTGTTCCTTTTATTACTTTTCTCATGCATTATGATCCTTTTATTTCTATATCATATAATTTTAAGTGCAGTTTTAAATGGTATTTTCACTGGCTGAGACTCATAAATGGAAAAATGAGTCGATTTAGATTACTACTTATTTCTAACTCTCCATTTAGGCGTTCTTGTAATGACTCTTAGCACATCAAAAGCAAATATAAACAAACAACTTTAAAAACAAAACTGAGAAAACAGCCGTCGACAATTAGCCTCAGTCCTGAAAAGGGCAAACACAAACTTCATTTATTACTTTTCCACGCATAATATTATAACCACCTTTTTCATGTAGTTAACAGAGCCAAAATACAGACAGAGATATTGATTATATGTACATCATTGTATTAAAAAAAGAAAATGTCTATTCAGGAACAAGTTACTGTCTGGTGATCAGTAAGAATCATTAATAAAGTTTTTAAATGACATACTTCCATCAGCAAATATTTATTGAGCATCTATTATACGCACAATACTATGATAGGTCCTACAAATATGGCGATGAATGAGACATTGCTTATCTCTTACTAGCTACCTTGTATACTTAGATATACATCAGATGATAGAGTAATGTATGCTTACAGCTTTTACTACTTTAAAAGACAAAATTAAAGCTTACTAACATTTAAAAAATAATAATTTTATCATAAAAATTGTCAGAGATTGAATTATGTCCCCCCAAAATATGTGTCAACTTGGCGAGGCCATGATTCCCAGTATTCTGTGATTGTCTACCATTTTGTCCTCTGATGTGATTTTCCTGTGTGACATAAATCCTGCCTCTATGATGTTAATGAAGCAGGATTAGAGGCAGTTATATTAATGAGGCAGAACTCAATCTACAAGATTAGGTTGTGACAAAAATAAATTAATAAAGTGGCCTGAAGGGCTGAACCAAAATGGAAACTCAACTACAACAGCTGTTAGAGTTATGGCCATTGAGCTTTCTGGAAGTTAATCTCTTTCTTTAAATTCAAGATAGCTGTATATAGAAAGCCCTTTCACTCCCACAGGGTCTGTTAGCAATAGAAATTGAGAGACAGAGTTTATACAAAGTCAAGCCATATGCAATAAATTAGATTATTGTTTGCAACTCTTCCCAACCTCCCTTGGCCATGTAAACCCATTTTTTTTTCCCCACTCTACTGATGTTAGGCTTGACCATGTGACTTGCTTTGGCCAATGGAATACCAGTGAACGTGACCTGAGCAAAGGGCTTAAATGTGCTTGCAACCTTAACTCAGCCTTCCTGTGATTGCCATGAGAAGAGCATGCCCCAAGTAGCTGTCGCCCCTTTAGCCTGGACCCCAGAGTGAGTCACACAGACAGTCATACACTTAGCCAAGCTAAGGCAACCTGAAGCCTGAAGCAGAACTACCCCTGCTGACCTGCAAGAAAATAAATGCTTCCGGATGTAAGCAACTGGGTGCTTTTGTGAGGAGTTTATGCAATTGCACACAAAGAAAACTCTAACAAGCTGAGCAATTAGTTTAAAATCCCCAGTAGCAGTAATGAGCCATATTACTGAAAAGAAGTATGAAATGCAGGTGGGAGTCAGTGAAAAGTACAGAAACAGGGCCACAAATGAATAAAGCAGGCTTACTAGTGTATCATAGGCTATCTGGCCACTGAGGGTTGGCATGTCTCAATGGCAAATAGAAACAATCATAACAGTTTAATTCTTCTGTTAAAAACACAATGCTTCTCTTTTTCATTCATAATAGAAACACATTTTCATAAGCCAAAGAGTTTGGTGTAATTAATTTAATAAAAATGAGACTTTATGTCAATATAATTTGAAAGGCAAGCATGGTGATGTTCTTTCTTTCACCTACTGCATAAAGTACAGAGGCAGACTTATTATGTAAATTACACATTTGTACCAAGAGAAGGTGGAATGTTGTCACAGCAGGACCTTCGTTCACAGGTCTTGCAATGGTTCAAAGAGAGAAAAGTGATGGAGACATGATTCTTTACATAACACACATTATCTGTGGGACACAAAGGCATGCAGAACTTAAAACAATCCACAACATATTAGCTAAGGGCATATCCATCTCGGGAGAAGAAATTTAGTTTCAGTAAAACAACATTATCCATAACATTGTTGATTTAAACTTTGCTGGTTTGTCATGTTGTAATCTAATCTGAAATTTTGTTTTTGTTTAATTGTTATAATAAATGTAAGAGGTAGAGGTTTTGCCTCAGTATTCTTTTCTGCTGTGAGTAGTAGCAGGGAAACCAAACTCGAGCTCCCTTAAATAAGAAAGAAAAATTATTTATTCGTGTAATGGAAAAGCCTCAGGGTTGTTTAGTGTCATGAGTGGCTTGACCCAGGAGCTCTAATAACAGAGTCAAATTCAGTTTCTCTTAGTGTCTTGGCTTTGCCTTCCGCTTTGTCAGTGTCATGGATTGAACTGTGTCCCCCAAAATACATGTCAACTTGGTTAGGCCATGATTCCCAGTAGTGTGTGGTTGTCCTCCATTTTGTGATTTTCCTATGTGTTATAAATCATAATCTCTGCCTGTGGTTAAAGAGGATTAGGGTGGGATATAACACCCTTGCCTCAGGTCACATCCCTGATCCAATGTAAAGGGAATTTCACCTCGGTGTGGCCTGCATCACCTTATAACAAGAATTGAAAGGGAAGCAAACAGAGAGTTGGGTAGCTCCTACGACCAAGAATGAAGAGCAAGAGTGCGTGTCCTTTGGGTCCGGGGTCCCTGCACTGAGAAACACCTCGACCAGGGGAAGACTGATGAAAGGACCTCCCTCCAGAGCCAACAACAGAAAGCCTTCCCCTGGAGCTGATGCCCTGAATTTGGATTTGTAGCATACTAAACTGTGAGAGAAAAAATTTCTCTTTGTTGAAGCCATCTACTTCTAGTATTTCTGTAATAGCAGCACTAGATGACCAAGACAGTCAGCTACACTTTTTTTTTTAACTCAAAATTGACTCGACAGCAACTCTTTTATTAAAATGTAATTGGTCATACCATCATCAGTCCGCTGGATTTGCTTCCCATATATTTCTCAACCGTCTTGGCTTATTCTCCCTGTACAATCTCTCTCTCTCTTTTTTTTTTTTAATTTTACTGTGGTAAAATATATGTAACATAAAATTTGCCATTTTTAGCACTTCGAAGTGTACAATTCAGTAACGTTATTATAGTCATGGAGCCCTGGTAATGCAGTTGTTAAGAGCTATATAGTTTTTTTTTTATAGTGAGCTATGGCTGCTAATCAAAACAGCTGTCAGTTCAAACCCACCAGCTGCTCCTTTGAAACCCAGTGGGGCAATTCTACTCTGTTCTATAGGGTCACTGTGAGTTGGAATCAACTCAATAGCAACGGGTTTTATTACAGTCACAATGTTGTGAAATCCTTACCACTACCTATTTTCAAAACTTTTGCATTGCCCCAAACAGAAAATGTAAGCATTAGTCAGCTTTATTCTTAAGATCCATCTGGTAGCCTCTGTTATTTCCAGGCTCACATCTTCCTTATTGCTACGAGTTCCTGTGGAAAGAGTGAAGGTAGGTCTAATACAAATGTAGTATTCATGCTGAATGAATCAATCACGGCAGCCAGGGACACAGGGAGCGATAGCCAGGGGTACATAGTGCTCCACCTAAAGCATACAGAAGGACAGTTTTCAAGGAGAGATGAGACAAAAGTTCACAAAAAGAAATTAGGGTCTTATTAGCAAGTTGATATCAGAGACCATCATAGAAAGAAAACACTCGATGGGATTCTGAACCCGGATCACTCACAGGTCAGTTGGCAAAAAGGACCCTATTGCTGGTAGTAGGTGAGATAGTTATAGTCTCTGACAGACAACGGATTTACAAATTATAATCATTTATGTTGGATTGGAATGAGGTGGAGGTAGAAGGCAAAGCATTGGATTATGTAGTAGTTTCACATTGGAACAGATGAGGCAATAGTAATGATAACAATTGTAGAATGCTTTGGCTTTTGTGGAGCCCTGGTGGTGCAGTGGTTAAGAGCGCAGTCGCTAACCCAAAGTTGGTAGTACAAATCCAACAGCTGCTCTTTGGAAACCCTATGGGGCAGTTCTACTCTGTCCTACAGGATTGCTGTGAGTTTGAATCTGCTTGATGGCAATGGGTTTAGTTGCTTTGGCTGGCATTTGATTACTGCTTTTAAAATCTTGATAAATGAAAGTTATAGACTTGTGTTATCCCACTACCAACTCATGGCCCGCTAAAAAATAAAAATACTCCATGGCGGTGTATAAAGAGTCCCTGAAATAAAAGATGGTCTTTTTGATAATTGGTGCTAGATCTATTGGATACCCGTTAGGAAAAAAATGAACTTTGAACTGTACTCTATACCGTATTCCCAAATTAATTCTAGATGGATCATGCACCTAAATGTGAATGGTTAAAACAATAAGCTTCTAGGAGAAAACATGGGAGAACATATTCATGACCTTGGGATTTAACAGAAAGTAAAGAGAACTAGCCATAAAAAGAAGACTGATAAATTAGACTTTATTAAAATTAAGAACTTCTGTTCATCATTAAGAGAGTTAAAAGACTTGGAGAAGATATTTACAATACCTATATTCGACAAAGTACTTTGATCCAGGATATATAAAGAACCCCTACAAATAGATAAGAAAAAATAAAATCCCACATAACCCAATTAAAAAAAAAAATGGCCAAATGAAAGAATCGCCTGATTGTCTCGACTGACACAGCAAAGGCATTCAATGAAGTACAAACCCATTCCTGATAAAAACTCTCAATAAAATAGGAATAGAAGGGAAATTCCACAACCTAATAAAAAGCATCTACACAAAACTAACATCCAACATCATTTTCAACAGAGAGAGACTGAAAATATTGTCCCCTGAGAACAGGAACAAGAAAAGGATGCCATTTATCACTACTCCTATTTAGCATTGTGCTGGAAGTCCTAGCTAGAGCAATAAGGCAAGAAAAAGAAATAAAGGGCATACAAATTGGTAAGGAGGAAATAAAACTATCCTTATTTGCAGATGATATGATACTATACATGAAAAAAACCTGTTGCCATCAAGGCGATTCTGACTTATAGTGACCCTATAGAGAACTCAAAAGACTCCAAAAGAAAACTACTGGAACTAATAGAAAGATTCAGCAGAGCAGGATACAAGATAAACATACAAAAATCAGTTGGATTCTTATACACCAATAAAAATAACTATGAAAAAGAAATCAGGAAAACAATATTATTTATAACAGCCCTCAAAAAGATAAAATATTTAGAAATAAATCTAAGCAGGGGCATGAAAGACTTATACAAAGAAAACTACAGAACAAGACTGCAGGAAACCAAAAGAGACATACATAAATAGAAAAACATACCATGGATAGGTAGGCCCAACACTGTGAAAATATCAATTCTACCCAAAGCAATCTACAAATACAATGTAATCCTGATCAAAATACCAAAAAGCATTCTTTAGCGAGATGGAAAAGCTAATCCTTAACTTTATATGGAAAGTAAAGTGGCCCCAGATAAGTAAAGCATTACTGAAGAAGAAGGACAATGTAGGATGCCTTGCACTACCTGACCTCAGAAACTATTATACAGCTACGGTAGTCAAAACAGCCTGGTACTGGTACAATGACAGACACATTGACCAATGGAACAGAATTAAGAGCCCAGATGTAAATCCATCCATCTATGGTCGCCTGATCTTCAACAAAGGCCCAAAGTGGGGAAAAGACAGTCTTTTCAACAAATGATGCTGGGAAAACTGGATGTCCATCTGTAAAAAAATGAAACAGGACCCCATACCTCACACCATACACAAAAACTAATTCAAAATGGATCAAAGACCTAAATATAAAACCCAAAACTATAAAGATCATGGAAGAAAAGATAGCATCAATGCTAGGGGCACTAATGTGTGGCATAAATAGTATAATACCATAACTAACAATACACAAAAGCCAGAAGATAAGCTAGATAACTGGGATCTTCTAAAAATTAAACAGTTATGCTTAGCAAAAGACTTCACCAAAAGAGTAAAAAGAAAACCTACAGACCGGGACAAAAAAAAATTTTGTCTATGACATACCTGACAAAGGCATACTCTCTAAAATCTATAGGAAAATCCAACACCTCTACAACAAAAAGACAAATAATCCAATTAAAAAACGGGGAAAGGAAATGAACACACACTTCAGCAAAGAAGACATTCAGGCAGCTGAGAGGCACATGAGAAAATGCTTGCAATCATTAGCCATTAGAGAAATGCAAATCAGAACCACAATGAGATACCCTCTCACCCTGACATTACTGGCACTAATTAAAAAGAAAAAAACCCAGAAAATAAGAAATGTTGGAGAGGCTGCAGCGTGATTGGAACTCTTATGCATTGCTGGTGGGAATTCAAAATGGTACAACTGTTTTGGAAAACAATACAGAGCCTTCTTAGAAAGCTAGAATTAGAAATACCATATGATCCAGCAGTGCCACTCCTAGGAATATATCCTAGAGAAACAAGAGCTATCAATACAAATAGACATATGCACACTTATGGTCACTGCAGCATTATTCACAATAGCAAAAGGAGGGAGACAACCTAAGTGCCCATCAACAGATGAATGGATAAACAAACTATGGTACATACACACGATGGAATACTACAGAACAACAAAGAAAAATGATGAATCTGTGAAACATCTCACAACATGGATGGAACAGGAGGGCATTATGCTGAGTGAAATAACTCAATCACAAAAAGACAAGTATCCTATGAGACCACTATGATAAAAACACACAGAAAGAAACAATCTGATGGTTTGATGGTTAGGGTTGTATATCAACTTGGCTGGGCTATGATTCTCAGTGGTTTAGCAGTCGTATGATGTTGTGATCTCCTCCATGGTGGGCTCTGCTGTGAGTTGCCAATCAGTTGAAAGGGCGTTTCCTTGGGCGTGTGGTCTGTATCAAATATAAGTGTACATTCTGGCAAGGCTTGGGGGCTTTTTCTTGCTCTGGATCCTGCAGCTGGCTCCTGTTCCTCTGACCTCTGGTTCTTGGAACTTGAGCAAGCAGCTTACCTGTGGTCTTGCCTCCCAATCTTGGGATTTGTAGTCCTTCACAGCCTGTGAGCAACAGCCCTGCTCTCTAACCTGCT
Source organism: Loxodonta africana (assembly GCF_030014295.1). Lineage (NCBI taxonomy): Eukaryota > Metazoa > Chordata > Mammalia > Proboscidea > Elephantidae > Loxodonta > Loxodonta africana. The sequence goes on from NC_087342.1 coordinate 206,633,349, forward strand.
GATCTTAGTTTCACCAGCGCCTGTGGCTATGTGAATCAGGAGAAGCCTCCATCCTGACCCACGGACTTGGGATATTCCATTCTTAACAATTGCATGAGCCATTTCCTTGATATAAATCTCTATATATATATATTTATAAACTTTACTGGTTTTGCTTCTCTAGAGAACCTAGCCTGAAACAGATGGTTATGAGGGAGAGGAGGGGTGGGGAGGTAAAAACACTGACAGTAGATGAGTGGTAATTTTCGTGAAGGGTAAGACTGTACAGCACAACTTGACAAAGTCATAGAAGATTCATAGACACATCCATATTCCCTGAAGGGCCGAGTTACTAGGCTGAGGGCTGTGGGGACCATGGTCTCAGGGGACATCTAGCTCAACTGGCACAGCATAGCTTGTAAAGAAAATGTTTTACACCCTACTTTGGTGAGTAGTGTCTGGAATCTTAAAAGCTTGTGAATGGCCATCTAAGGTACTCCACTGGTTACCCCCCGCCCACCCCTCCCCCAGTCTGGAACAAGGGAAAATGAAAAATACTAAAGACACAAGGGAAAGATTAGTTGCAAGGACTAATGGACCAAAACTATCACAGCCTCCACCAGATTGAGTTCAGCACAACTAAATGGTGCTCAGCTACCACCACAAAGTGCTCTGAAAGGGATTACAATAGGCAGTCAAGGACAGAACTGGAGAAAAATGTAGGACAAAATTCAAACTCACATACACACACACACAAAAGACCAGACTTATTGGTATGACAGAGACTGGAGAAACCCCGAGAATATGGCCCTGGACACCCTTAAATAAGTACGGAAGTCATTCCGGAGGTTCACCTTTCAGCCAAAGATTAGATAGGCCTATAAAACAAACAATAACACATGTAGTTCAATTATGTATATGAGACTAAATGGGCACACCAGCCCAGGGTTAAAGATGAGAAGGCAAGAAGGGACAGGAAAGCTAGATGAATAGAAATGGGGAAACTAAGGTTGAGAAGGGGAGAGCGTTGACACATCATGGGGTTAGCAACCAATGTCAGAAAACAATATGTGTATCAATTGTTTAATGAGAAACTAATTTGCTCTATAAAGTTTCACCTAAAACACACACACACACACACACACACACACAACTGGCTAAAAACTCTTTTCAAAAGGAGGATAAACAAATGGCCAAAAAGCATATGAAAAAGTGATTAACACCACAATTCATTAAATAAATGCACATTAAAACTACATTTAATACTCCTACACTCCCACAAGAATGACAAACTACTACCAACATGAAATACGTGCATAGCAAAGATGTGGAGCAAATGGAACTTCATGTGATGCTGGTGGGGAGTGCAAATTTGTACAACCACTTGGAAATCTGTAACAGTATTTAACACAGTTATATGTACGTATGGCCAAGGACTCAACAATCCTACTCCTGAATAGGTACCCAACAAAACTGAGTGTTTATGTCTACCATAAAGTCATATGTTAGAAAGTTCATATCAGAGCTACTGTGACAGACCAAACTGGAAATAACCCAAAAGTCCAATGATGAAAGAATGGATAGTCAGCTAATCTTCAACAAAGGGCCATAGACCATTAAACCGGGAAAAAGACAGTCTCTTCAACAAATGATGTGGCAAAACTGGATGTCCATCTGTAAAAATATGAAGCAGGACCCATACCTCACACCATAAACAAAAACTAATTCAAATTTGATCAAAGACCTAAATATAAAACATAAAATATAAAGATCATGGAGGAAAAAACAGGAACAATGCTAAGGACCCTAATATATGGTACAAATAAAATACGAAACATAATTAAAAGTGCACAAAAAGCACATGATGAACTAGATAAATGGGACCTCCTAAAAATTAAACACTTACGCTCAACAAAAGACATCCCCAAGAGTCAAAAGAGAACCTACAGGCTGGAAAAAAAATTTTGGCTACAACATACCTGACAAGGAAATAATCTCTAAAACTTGTAGAAAACTTCAACATTTTAACAATAAAAAGACAAACAATTCAATTAAAAAATGGGCAAAGGATATGAACAGATACTCACCAAAGAAGACATTCAGGTGGCTAACAAATATATGAAAAATGCTTGTGATCATTAGGTATTAGAGAGATGCGAATCAAAACTATAATGAGATACCATCTTACCCCGACATTACTGAATCAGAAAAAAAAAAAAATGTTGTCAAGGATGTGGGGAGTTTGTAACTCTTATACACTGTTGGTGGGATTGTAAAATGGTACAACCACTTTGGAAAATGGTATGATGCCTCCTCAAAAAGCTAGAAATAAAAATAATGTATGATTCAGCAATCCCACTCCTAGGTATATACCATAAAGAAATGAGCCATGACACAAAAAACATACGCACACCTGTGTTTGTTGCAGCATTATCCATAATAGCAAAAAGATGGAAATAACCTAAGTGCCATTAACAGTGAATGGATTAACAGACTGTGGTGCATATGCACAGTGGAATACTATGGAGCAATAAAGAGTAATGACAAATCTGCTAAACATCTCATTACATGGGTGAATTTGGAGGGCGTTATATTGAGTAAAATAAGTCAATCACTAAAGTGCAAATATTGTATGAGACCACTACTATAAAGTAAAAATGAAAGGTTTACAAACAGGAAAAAAAGAAAAAACATTCTTTGAGGATTGCCAGGGATGGGAGGGAGAAGGAGAGAAATTACCAATTAGATACAAGACATGAGGTAATATTGGTAAAGGGAAAGACAATACAAAATATGGGGGAAGTCAGCACAACAGGACCAAGGCAAGAGAGGACACCGAGAGGAAGGCAAGAATAAAAGACAACCACTATAGCTTAGACAATCCCACAGCAACAGTATTAACCCACAATAATTTATGAATGGATAAATAGGTAGGTAGATATACCAAGAGGCTTGGGAAGATGTAAGGGAACACATTCACTGGCAGTTACAGGATTAGTGGTGGATATTCCTACATACACGACTGTAGGTGCAAACTTATATAGAGTATACAAGGTGTATAGCCAGGGAAGCCTCTTAGACATAACCAAACATCAAACAGGACGAAGTTCCTAGGCTAGAAGACAAAGGACCATAGTCTGGGGGGACATCTACATCAACTGGCACAACAAAGTACGTAAAGACAACGTGCTGCATCCTGCTTTGATCAGTAGTGTCTGGGGTCTTAAAAACTTGTGAGTGGCCATCTAAGGTACAAGTATTGTTCTCTTCCCATCCAGAGCAAAGGAGACTGAAGAAAACCAAAGACTCAGGGGAGCATTTAGTCCAAAGGACAAGTGGACCACATGAACCACAGCCTACATGACCCTAAGATCAGAAGTATTAGGTGGTGCCCAGATACCACTACCAAATTCTCTGACTGGTATCAAAATAGAGGCTCCTGGACAAAGCGGGAGAAATTGTAGAACAAAAAATCAAATTCACACAAAAAGACCAAACTTAGTGGTCTGACAGAGACTGGAGGAACCTCTGAGACTATGGCCCTAAGACCTCCTTCTGACCAGGAACAGAAGACATTCCTGGAGACCACCTCCCAGCCAAACAATATAAGCACATAAGACAAACAATAATACCCAAGAGGAATGTACTCCTTAGAACAATCAATTATACAAGATCAAAAAGCATTATCTGCCCAAAAGCAAAGATAAGAAGACAGGAAGGGGTAGAAAATCAAGATGAAAGAAATACAGAGAACCCAGGGTGGAAATGGGGAGAGTGCTGACATATTGTAGCGAACGAAACCAAGGTCATAAAACACTTTATGTATAAACTATTGAATGGGAGACTAATTTGCTCTGTAAACTTTCACCTAATGCATGCACACACACACACACACACACACACACACACACACAAAGGTAAATGAATTATGGCACACAATGGAATATAACAGCAATGAAGAACAAGTTACTGCTATACATAACATGAATGAATCACACAAACATAATGGTAAGTGAAAGAGTATAACCCATGTATCCATCTGTATGAAGTTAATAGCAAAAATAAATTTATGGTAAAAGAGGTCAAATAGTGATAACTTTGTGGGGGAAGATATTGAATGGGAGGTGGGCACGAAAAAGGCTTGTGGAGTGCTGGAAATTATCTGTATCTTGATCGAGTAGTGTAAGGTGTAGACATATGTAGACACATAACGAGCTCTCTACTCAAGATGTGTGCACTTTGCTATATGTAAATTTCACCTTAGCAAAAGAGTAAATTAAAAGGGAAAAATGAAAATAAATAAAAGCACCTTTATTTCCTATAGCCGTAGAATGGTGAGTGCTGAAAAATCAGGCACAGGATTTAATTGCAAGAGTGGCAAAAGTGCAAAGGATGCTGAATTCATAGCCTCAAAACATCTTCTATGCCAAAGTAAAGGTCCTGATAGGAAAAGTGGTACTCTGAGACCTGGAATGCTAACATTTGGGTGGATGAACCTAAAAATCTTGAACCCCCTAGATTTCTGAGTCTTCTGCCAGAAGAAGCAGTCCTCTCTTTCTCGCACCAGAGAAGAAAACCTCACCACTCATGGAGGCTTTGCAAAAATCTCATCTGATTCAAGTGTTACACAAGGCAATGCTTTTCCTGTCCCAGATCTGTTAGCACATCCTTCATTGCCTCAGAAAGAACAAGGGTCGAGTGAGAGGAAATACCTTACACAAAATAATTGCAGGACCAGAATAATATGTACTGGCAAGAACTGGAGAAACACGTGTGGTAGTTAGTCTTGAGCATACTGAACCAGAATACGAGTCTGCATAGTGGAGAGTTTATTTACATTGAAGCATTCTCCTGTTACAAGGGGTTTCACCTCCTAGAAAGAAAATCTGGAGTCATCCTGATAGGCTGCTGAGATGAATCCTGAAACCTGGCCATGTTGATGTCCTACAATAAATGAGATGGAGATGCCAGAATTACTTTGGATGAATACTAAGGAAGGGGTCATTAGGCTCAGGGAGGTGGAGATGTTAAAATAGATTTATTACATATGATCAGACAACTCACCACCTGTCTTAGCAATCTAGTGTTGCTATAGTAGAAATATCACAAATGGATGGCTTTAACAAAGAGAAATTTATTTCTTCACAGTAAGGTAGGCTAAAGTACAAATTCAGGGCATCAGCTCCAGGGGAAGGCTATCTCTCTCTATTGGCCTTCTCATCAGTCTTTCCCAGATTAGGAGCTTCTCTGCGCAGGAACCCCAGGTCCAAAGAACGAGCTCTGCTCCTGGCAGTGCTTTCTTGGTGGCATGAGGTCCACCCTCTCTGCTTGCTTCCCTTTCCTTTTATCTCTTGAGAGATAAAAGGTTGTGTAGGCCGCATCCAAGGAAACTCCCTTTACGTTGGATGAGGGATGTGACCTGGATAAGGGTGTTACAATCCCACCCCAATCCTCTCTAACATAAAATTACAATCACAAAATGGAGGACAACCACACAATACCAGGAATCATGGCCTAACCAAGTTGACACATTTTGCGGGGACAAAATTCAATCCATGATACCACCTCTGTTCCCCAAGAATTCCTATTAAAAATTTCTTTTTACTTCAATAATACACAAAGAATTCCCCAAAGAAGTTTACAATGGGACCTTTGAGGAATCAGTGACACATTTCCTCTATATACTGAAGAGACGTTGCCTTGAAATCAGGCTCCTAGTATCAAAGGAATGTGTCTGTCAGTTTGTCGCACTGTGGAGGCTTGTGCATTGCTGTGATGCTGGACGCTATGCCACTGGTATTCAGATATCAACAGGGTCACCCATGGAGGACAGGTTTCAGGTGAGCTTCCAGACTAAGAGAAACTAAGAAGAAGGACCCAGGGTCTACTTCTGAAAAGTACTAGCCAGTGAAAACCTTATGAATAGCAGCGGAACATTGTCTGATATAGTGCTGGAAGATGAGCCCCCCAGGTTGGAAGGCACTCAAAAGATGACTGGGGAAGAGCTGCCTTCTCAAAGTAGAGTCAACCTTAATGATGTGGATGGAGTAAAGCTTTCGGGACCTTCATTTGCTGATGTGACACGACTCAAAATGAGAAGAAACAGCTGCAAACATCCATTAATAATCGGAACCTGGAATGTACGAACTATGAATCTAGGAAAATTAGAAATTGTCAAAAATGAAATTGAATGCATAAACATCGATATCCTAGGCATTAGTGAACTGAAATGGACTGGTATTGGCCATTTTGATTCAGACAATCATATAATCTACTATGCTGGGAATGACAACTTGAAGAGGAATGGTGTTGCATTCATAGTCAAAAAGAACGTTTCAAGATCCATCCTGAAATACAACGCTGTCAGTGATAGGATAATATCCATATGCCTACAAGGAAGACCAGTTAAAACGACTATTACTCAAATTTACGCACCAACCACTAGGGCCAAAGATGAAGAAATAGAAGACTTTTATCAGCTGCTGCAGTTTGAAGTTGATCGAACATGCAATCAAGATGCATTGATAATTACTGGTGATTTTAATGTGAAAGTTGGAAACAAAGAAGAAGGATCAGTAGTTGGAAAATATGCCCTTGGTGATAAAAACAATGCTGGAGATCAAATGATAGAATTTTGCAAGACCAACAATTTCTTCATTGCAAATACCTTCTTTCACCAACGTAAATGGTGACTATATGCATGGACCTTGCCAGATGGAACACACAGAAATCAAATTGACTACATCTGTGGGAAGAGACAATGGAAAAGCTCAATATCATCAGTCAGAACAAGGCCAGGGTCCAACTGTGGAACAGACCATTGATTGCTCATATGCAAGTTCAAGCTGAAACTGAAGAAAATCAGAGCAAGTCCACAAGAACCAAAGTATGACCTTGAGTATATCCCACCTGAATTTAGAGGCCGTCTGAAGAGATTTGACACACTGAACACTGGTGACTGAAGACCGGGCAAGTTGTAGAATGACATCAAGGACATCATACATGAAGAAAGCAAGAGGTCACTGAAAAGACAGGAAAGAAAGAAAAGACCAAGATGGATGTCAGAGGAGACTCTGAAACTTGCTCTCAAATGTCGAGCAGCTAAAGCAAAAGGAAGAATTGATGAAGTAAAAGAACTGAACAGAAGATTTCAAATGGCGGCTCCAGAAGACAAAGTAAAGTATTATAATGACATGTGCAAAGAGCTGGAAACGGAAAACCAAAAGGGAAGAACACGCTCGGTGTTTCTCAATCTGAAAGAAATGAAGGAAAAATTCAAGCCTCGAGTTGCAATAGTGAAGGATTCTATGGGGAAAATATTAAACGATGCAGGAAGCATCAAAAGAAGATGGAAGGAATACACAGAGTCATTATACCAAAAAGAATTAGTCGATATTCAACCGTTTCAAGAGGTAGCATATGATCAGGAACCAATGGTATTGAAGGAAGAAGTCCAAGCTGCTCTGAAGGGATTGGCGAAAAACAAGGCTCCAGGAATTGATGGAATATCAATTGAGATGTTTCAACAAATGGATGCAGCACTGGAGGTACACACTCGTCTATGCCAAGAAATATGGAAGACAGCTTCCTGGCCAACTGACTGGAAGAGATCCATATTTATGTCTATTCCCAAGAAAGGTGATCCAACCAAATGTGGAAATTATAGAACAATATCATTAATGTCACACACAAGCAAAATTTTGCTGAAGATCATTCAAAAATGGCTGCAGCAGTATATTGACAGGGAACTACCAGAAATTCAGGCTGGTTTCAGAAGAGGACATGGAACCAGGGATATCATTGCTGGTGTCAGATGGATCCTGGCTGAAAGCAGAGAATATCAGAAGGATGTCTACCTGTGTTTTATTGACTATGCAAAGGCATTCAACTGTGTGGATCATAACAAATTATGGATAACATTGTGAACAATGGGAATTCCAGAACACTTAATTGTGCTCATGAAGAACGTTTACATAGATCAAGAGGCAGTTGTTCAGACAGAACAAGGGGATACTGATTGGTTTAAAGTCAGGAAAGGTGTGCGTCAGGGTTGTAATCTTTTACCATACCTCTTCGATCTGTATGCTGAGCAAATAATCCGAGAAGCTGGACTATATGAAGAAGAATGGGGCATCAGGATTGGAGGAAGACTCACTAACAACCTGCGTTATGCAGATGACACAACCTTGCTTGCTGAAATGAAGAGACTTGAAGCACTTACTAATGAAGATCAAAGACCACAGCCTTCAGTATGGATTATACCTCAACATAAAGAAAACAAAAATCCTCACAACTGGACCAATGAGCAACATCATGATAAATGGAGAAAGACTGAAGTTGTCAAGGATTTCATTTTACTTGGATCCACAATCAACAGCCATGGAAGCAGCAGTTAAGAAATCAAAAGCCGCATTGCATTGGGTAAATCTGCTGCAAAGAACCTCTTTAAAGTGTTGAAGAGCTAAGATGTCACCTTGAAGACTAAGGTGCGCCTGACTCAAGCCATGGTATTTTCAATCGCATCATATGCATGTGAAAGCTTGACAATGAATAAGGAAGACCAAAGAAGAATTGATGCCTTTGAATTGTGGTGTTGGTGAAGAATATCGAATATACCATGTACTGTCAGAAGAACGAAAAAATCTCTCTTGAAAGAAGTACAACCACAATGCTCCTTAGAAGCAAGGCTGGCGAGACTGTGTCTTACATACTCTGGACACGTTGCCAGGAGGGATCAGTCTCTGGAGAAGGACATCATGCTTGACAAAGTACAGGGTCAGGGGAAAAGAGGAAGACCCTCAACGAGGTGGATTGACACAGTGGGGTCAAGCATAACAATGATCGTAAGGATGGCTCAGTACCGGGCAGTGTTTCGTTCTTTGTGCATAGAGTAGCTATGAGTAGGAACTGACTCAATGGCACCTAACAACGACAACAACAACAAGTATCAAGGAAGACGTTGAGATTCTAGAACAGCAGAGGCCAGGGAGTTGCACCTAACTGACAGAGGCGATGTGGACATACTATCACAATAGGCTGCAAGACTGGAATTGCAGTGTGCTTCTTAGTTCAAGCAGATACACGAGACCAAATGGGTGGCTCCTATCGGGAGGCAGGATGAGAAGGCAGGAGGGGACTGGAACTGGATGAATGGACACAAGAAGCCTGAGATTGAAAGGGGGAGTGTGCTGTCACATTACAGGGATTGCAACTAATGTTGCATAACAATATGTGTATAAATTTTTGTATGTGAAATTTACTTAAACTGTAAACTTTCACCTAAAGCACAATTAAAAAAAAAAACAAAAACTGGAATTGCAATCAGTGTCTTGACCAACAGAAATCTGTCGTTAATGAATGGTGATGTTCCTAGGAGCAAGACAAATGAATACCCAATCAGGGTGTTACTTGACTTCTTGTCTTGTAACAGGAAAACAAAACTGCAGAGAAGGCTGACATCAGCAGCAAAATAGAAAAAAAAACAAAAAAAAGTGGTCTCTCATCCAATTTTCTAGGTTGAAGCCAGTTCATAGACCAGAGCTCAAGAAACTGTATAATATCTCCTCAAGTATGCAGAATAAGTATCCCTTCAGTAGTTCCTGAAAAGGTCTTGTAGCCACTTAGTACAGAAACTCTATGCTGGGGGCGCAGGCATCATCCCAGATCCTTTGAGAACTGTTAGAGAGTAGGGCCTGAAATGACACTGAAACCAGCAAACCCAAAATGCCATTGTGAACCAGTGGGTAGAGTAAGGATTTATGGTGGCCAAATGATAAATTTGGTTCTGGCCCAAGTCCGTGTTGTTTAGAATCGAAAAGTCCTAGTCTGAAGGGAAAATAACCACAGTCCCCAAGTGTGAAATTTGAACAGACAAGTATGCAGAACTCTGACACTGGTCCCAGACCTATTTCATAAAAGTTATCATGGCTATCATTGTGAATAATGATACAATGAACACTGGTGTACAAGTATCTGTTACGAGTCCCTGCTTTCAAGTCTTTTGGGTATACTTAGGAGTGAAACTGCTGGGTCATGTGGTAATTCTATGTCTAACTTTTCAAGGAACCTCCAAACTGTTTTTCATTGCAGCTGAGCCATTTTACAATCCCACCAGCAATGGATGAGGGTTCCAGTTGCTCTACATCCTTGCCAGCTTTTGTTATTTTCCATTTTTCTTATAATAGCCATCTTAGTGGGGGTGAAGTAGTATCTCACAGTAATTTTTATTTGCATTCCCCTAATGACTAATAAAGGGGCCTTGGCAGCACAATGGTGAAACGCTTAGCTGCTAACTGAAAATTTGGCAGTTTGAACCCACCCAGTGGCTTTGCAGGAGAAAGACCTGGTAATCTGCTTCCCATAAAGATTACAGCCTATGGGGAAGTTCTGCTCTGCACATGGTGTTGTTATGAGTCAGAATCAACTCAATGGCACCCAACAACAAGGATTAACGGCCTTGCATTTTTCATGTGCTTATTGGCCATTTGTATATCTTCTATGGGGAAATGCCTATTCAAGTCCTTTGCCTATTTTTAAACTGGATTGTATGTCTTTTCATTGCTGAGTTTTGGGAGTTCTTTATATATTCTGGATATTTAACCCTTATCAGATATATCCAAACCAAACCAAACCCATTGCCATCGAATTAATTTTGACTCATAGTGACCCTACGGGACAGAGTAGAATTCTCCCCATAGGGCTTCCAAGGCTGTAATCTTTATGGAAGCACTCTACCACATCTTTCTTCCTCATAGCGGCTGGTAGGTTTGAACCAACGAAATTTAGGTTAGCAGCCAGGTTAATCAGATATATAGTTACCAAATATTTTCTCCCATTCTGTACATTGGCTCTTCATTTTTTTGACAAAGCCCTTTGACACACAAAAGTTTTTAATATTGATAAAGTCCAATTTATCTATTTTTTCTTTTGTTTCTCATCCTTTTGGTGTCATATCTAAGAACCCATTCTCAAAAAACAACATCTTGAAGCTTTACCCCTATGTTTTCTTCTAATAGTTTCTGTGGTTTTAGCTCTTGTATTTAGGTCATTGATTTATTTTCTTTCTTTTTAAAAAATTTTTGGCGAAAATGTACACAGCAGATCATGCACACGTTCAACAATTTCTACATGTACAGTTCAATGACATTGGTTGCATTCTTCACCATTGTGTCACCACTCTTGCTATCTCTCCCCATATTATTTCACCACATTGACGTAGACTTACTGCCCCATAAACTATTCACCTGTGCTGTAGAGTTACAATTGTCAGTTTGATCCGATACAGGTAATTCTTCAAAAAGGAGCAATGCTAAAGGGGAACATCCTTTACTAAAAAACTGTTTAGTTTGAAGATGACCTCAGTTCAAGGTTCAAGGCAAGAAATTTAGGGGTTCCTCCAGGCTCCATGGGTCCAGAAAGCCTGGATTCCCCTTTTGCTCAGATTTGTCTATTGAATCCTTGATCAAAATGTTCAGTAATGGTAGCCAGGCACCATCCAGTTTTTTTTTTTTTTTAAATAATACTGTCATTTTTTAATTGCAGTTAAAAATATATACATCAAAACATACACCAAGTGGACACTTGAGACTGTGTTGGCATCTCCTGTCTGGAGGGGAGATAGGAGGGTAGAGAGGGTTAGAAACTGGCAAAATTGTCACGAAAGGAGAGACTGGAAGGGCTGACTCATTAGGGGGAGAGTAAGTGGGAGTATGGAGTAAGGTGTATATAAGCTTATATGTGACAGACTGACTTGATTTGTAAACGTTCACTTAAAGCTCAATAAAAATTATTTAAAAAAATAAAATAAATAAAATAAACATACACCAATTTAACAATCTCTACAAGTACAATTCAGTGACACTGATTACGCTCTCCAAGTTGTGCAACTATTTTCACCCTCCTTTTCTGAGTTGTTTTTCCCCCACTAACATAATCTCACTGCCCCTTAATCTTCCTATCTAAACTTTCGAGTGGATGATGTCTATTTGATACCACATAGATAGCTCTTTAAAAGAGCACAGTGCTCAAGGCAGATGTTCTGTACTAATTAAGCTAAACTGTTGTTTTTTAATCTTTTTGTGTGTGTGTGTGTGCTTTAGATTAAATTTTACAGAGTAAATTAGGTTCTCATTTAAAAAATTCATACACATATTGTTTTGTGACATTGGTTGCCAACTCTGTGATATGTCAACACTCTCCCCCTTCTCAACCTTGGATTCCCCATTTCCATTCGTCTAGCTTTCCTGTCCCTTCCTGCCTTCTTACCCTTGCCCCTGGGCTAGTGTACCTAGCTACTCTTGTATACATGGTTGAGCTACGAGTATTATTGTTTGTTTTATGGGCCTAATCTTTGGCTGAAGAGTGAATCTGGAGTGACTTCAGCATTGAGTTAAAAGGGTATCCGGGGGTTATACTCTCGGAATTTTTCTAGTCTCTGACAGACCAGTAAGTCTAGTCTTTTTTGTGAGTTTGTATTTTGTCCTATATTTTTCTCCACCCTTGTCTGGGACCCTCTATTGTGATCCTGATCAGAGCAGTTGGTGGTGTTGGCTGGGCATCATCTAGTTGTGCTGGACTCAGTCTGGTGGAGGCCATGGTAGTTGTGGTCCATTAGTCCCTGGCACTAATCTTCCCCTTGTGTCTTTGGTTTTCTTCACTCTCCCTTGTTCCAGATGGGGTAGGACTAGTGGAGTATCTTAAATGGCCACTCACAAGCTTTTAAGGCTCCAGACACTACTCACCAAAGTAGGATGTAGAACATTTTCTTTATAAACTATGTTATACCAATTGAGCTTAGCCCAGCAATTCAGTCCCTCAGGGAATTTGAATCTATCTATGAAGCTTCTATGACTTTACCTTGGTCAAGTTGTGCTGACTTCCCAAGTATTGTGTATTGTCTTACCCTTCACCAAAGTTACCACTTATCCATTGAGTAGTGTTTTTGCCTCCCCACTCTTCCCTTTCCTTGTAACCATCAAAGATTGTTTCTGTCTGTGTGTAAACCTTTTCATGTGTTTTTATATTACTAGTCTCATACAGTATTGTCCTTTTGTGATTGACTTACTTCACTCAGCATAATGCCCTCCAGATTCATCCATGTTGTGAGATGCTTCACAGATTCATCATTGTTCTTTATCATTGTGTAATGCTCCATTGGAAACCCTGGTGGTGTAGTGGTCAAGTGCTATGGCTGCTAACCAAAAGATTGGCAGTTTGAATCCACCAGGCACTCCTTGGAAACCCTATGGTGCAGTTCTACCCTGTCCTATGGGGTCTCTATGAGTCGGAATCGACTCGATGGCAATGAGTTTGGTTTCGGTGAGTGCTCCATTGTGTGTATGTACTATAGTTTGTTTATCCATTCATCTGTTGATGGGCACTTAGGTTGTTTCCATCTTTTTGCTATTGTGAATAATGCTGCAATGACCATGGGAGTGCATGTGTCTATTCATTGTCTATTCCTGTGACGGCTCTTTTTTCTCTAGGATGTATTCCTAGGAGTGGGATTTGCTAGATCATGAGGTATTTCTAATTCTAGCTTTTTAAAGAAGCGCCATATTGTTTTCCAAAATAGTTACACTATTTTGCATTCCCACCAGCAGTGCATAAGAATTCCAATCTCCCTGCAGCCTCTCCAACATGTGCTTTTTTTGTGTGCGCTAGTAATGTCAGGGTGAGATGGCATCTCATTATAGCTTTGATTTGCATTTCTCTAATTTTTAATGGCTAGTGATTCTGAGCATTTTTTCGTGTGTCTGTTAGCCGCCTGAATGTCTTCTCTGGTGAAGTATCTGTTCATATTTTTTTGCCCATTTTTTAATCGGATTATTTGTCTTTTTGTTGTAGAGGTGTTGGATTTTCCTATAGATTTTAGAGATTAAAACTTTGTTGGATGTCATTTTCCATCCTTTGATTTTTAATATATTTATGTCTTTGTTTCTAAGGTGTGGCTCTTGTAGACAGCATATTGATGGGTTCTGTTTTTTTATTCATTCTGTCACTATCCGTCTCTTTATGGGTGCGTTTAAGCCATTTACGTCCAGTGTAATTATTGATAGACGTGAATTTATTGCTCTCATTTTGTAGTGCTTTTTTTTTTTTTGTGGTGCCGAGATTTTCTTTGGTCTTACTCTCCTGTGCTGAATTCCTTTTTTGTGTGGATTTTTTGTTTGTTTCTTTTATGTTTGTAGATTTTTTATTCACTAAGACTTTATGTTTTTCTTCTTTATTTTATGGGCTGGTTTGTTAACTTTGTGGTTACCTTGAAATTTTCCCCTATCTTCCTAAGTTTAAACCAGTATTTTATTACTTGAAATCAAAGGGTCGGCAGTTCGAATCCACAAGGCGCTCCTTGGAAACTGTATGGGACAGTTCTACTGTGTTCTATAGGGTCGCTATAGGTTGGAATTGACTCGACGGCACTGGGTTTGGTTTTTTTGTTGTTTTTATTACTTGATATTGCCTTGATTTCCTCTTCATTTGAAAGTTCTGTACCTATACCGTTTATTCCCTCTTTTATTGTTCTGATGTTGTTGTCATTTACAGATTGACCTCTCTGGTTCCCTGCTGTAAATCTTTTAGTTTTGTTTTTTCCTTCAGAGTTCATTGCCTAGGTTGGTATCTGGTTGATGCTGTCCTGTGTCCTAGATTCAGGCTGTTGTCTGGTGTTTGTTTTCTAACTGAAGGACTCCCTTTAATGATTCTTGTAAATTTGGTTCAGTTTTTACATATTCCCTTAATTTCTGTTTATTTGGAAATGTCTCGATTTCACCGTCATATTTGAGTGAGAATTTTGCAGGATATTTTATTCTTGGTTGGCAATTTTTTTATTTCAAGGTTTTTGTATGTGTTATTCCATTGCCTTCTTACCTACGTGTTTTGGCCAAGTAATCAGAATTTAGTCTTATTGTTTTACCCTTGTATGTGACTTTTCGTTTTTCTTAGCAGCTCTCAGGAGTCTTCCTTCATCTTTGGTTTTGGCAAGTATGATTATGATAAGCCTTGTTGACTTTCTTTTGGAGTCTATCCTATATGGGGTTTGTTGAATTTCTTGGATGGTCAGCTTTTCATCTTTCAAGATATTAGGAAAATTTTCTGTCAGGGAATCTTCAATGATCCTTTCTGTGTTTTCCATTTTCTCCCCATTCTGGAACTCTGATCAAGTGCTCTTGATTGTATTTCACATCTTTCTCAAGTTTTCATCATTCTTTTCTCTGATTTTTTCTCAAAGTGCCAGAATTTCTCATCAGTTTCACTAATCCTGTCTTCCATTGTTTCAAATTTGCACCTAAAGCCTTCTATTGCACTGTCCATTTCTGAAATCTTGTTTATCTTTTGGATTTCTACTTGCTGTTTTTGTATGATTTCTAGTTGTTTATTTATTTCAACATTTTATTGCTGTATTATTTTCATGAATTATTCCATTGCTTTGTCTGTGTTTTCCCTGATTTTGTCTGTATTTTCCATGATTTTGTCTATTTTTTTCTTGTTTTTATCTGTGTTTTCCTTCATATCTTTCCAAATCTCTTAGAGAGCCCTGAGTATTAGACTTAAAAAAAATTAATGTATTTATTTATTGTGCTTTAGGTGCAAGTTTACAAATCAAGTTAGTCTCTCATACAAAAAGCTATATACACCTTGCTATGCACTCCCAGTTGCTCTCCTCCTAATGAGACAGCACATTCCTCCTCTCCACCCTGTATTCTCTGTGTCCATTCATTCAACCAGCTCTTGCCCACATGGACTCAAGTGTCTACCTGAGCCAAGAAATTCACTTATCACCAGTCTTACAGTCCAGTCCAATTTCTATCTCTAGAGTTGGCTTCAGGAATGGTTCCAATCTTGGGCTAACAACGGGTCTGGGAACCATGACCGTCAGGGTCCCTCCAGTCTCAGTCGGACCATTAAGCCTGGCCTTTTTATGATAATTTGAGATCTGCATCCCATCATTTTGCTCCATCAGGGACTCTCCTTTGTGTTCCCTGTTAGGGCAGTAGCTTGATGGTAGCCAGGCACCATCTAGTTCTTCTGGTTTCAGGCTGATGGAGTCTCTGGTTTATGTGGCCCTTTCTCTCCCTGGGGCTCATCTTTACCATATGCCTTTGGTGTTC
Organism: Loxodonta africana; assembly: GCF_030014295.1. Taxonomy (NCBI): domain Eukaryota; kingdom Metazoa; phylum Chordata; class Mammalia; order Proboscidea; family Elephantidae; genus Loxodonta; species Loxodonta africana. Next base: position 206,649,437 of record NC_087342.1, read on the forward strand.
TTCATTCTCCTTTGATCCAGGTAGGTCGAGACCAATTGATGCATCTTAGATGGCTGCTTGCTAGCATTTAAGACCCCAAATGCCCCTCACCAAAGTGGGATGCACAATGTTTTCTTAATACATTTTGTTATGCCAATTGACCTAGATGTTCCCTGAAATCATGGTCCCCAGACCCCCATCCCCGCTACTCTGGCCTTCGAAGAATTTGTTTCTGTTCAGGAAACTTCTTTGGTTTTGGTTTAGTCCAGTTGTACTGACTTCCCCTGTGTTGTATGTTGTCCTTCCCTTCACCTAAAATACTTTTTTGTCTACTATCTAGTTAGTGAATATCCCTCCTTCCCCACCCTTATAACCATCAAAGAATGTTTTCTTCTGTGTTTAAACTTTAGGGTTCTTATAATAGTGGTCTCATACAATATTTGTCCTTTTGCAACTGACTAATTTCACTCAGCATAATGCTTTCCAGATTCCTCCATGTTATGAAATGTTTCACAGATTCATCGTTGTTCTTAATCACTGAATATTAGACTTTTGAATTCCCTATCAGGTGCCTTTTCTTCTACTGTAAGGTCATCTGGTGTTTTCGTTTGGTTACTTACTGAAGTGAGCCTGTACTGTTTTTTTTATGTTTAGATATTGTCTGCTGTCTCCAGGGCATTCAGGAATTATTTTCTTCATTTATTGATTGTGGATTTGTTTGTTTTCTCCGGCTTTTTTAATTTTATTCAGTTATATCTGGGCAAGTAGGCTGACTGTGTTTTGTTGCTTGCTCATTTGGGGGCACAATACTTCTCACCACTTTGTGCAGACTGGTTGCACAGCTATGGTGCAACAGGGAAGTCCAGAGGGGGAGAAGGGTAGGAATGGGTTGGTTGTGGCATGAACTGGAGCTGGTGGGGTGGAGCCAGAGGGCAGTGCAGGACAGGGTCTTGGGGTGTGGGGTCCTCACCGTTGACACTCTGGGCTGTGGTGCTCAGTGTATGGTGCAGATAGACAGGAAGGAAGGGAGAGTATATGATGTGCAGAGCTAAGTGAGTGAGAGAAAGAAGAGAGAAACAGAAGAAAAAAAAAAGTAAATAAAATGGCAGCGTGGTAGGATTTGGTGGGTGGGGGTGGGGCAGATCTGGGGAGGCTGTGTGCCGTCACTGAGATCCTCTGATCTCGTGGCAAAGGAGGCAGTAGTTCATGGAGGCAACTAGACCTGCAGTACAGTTCCTTCTCTGCTTCTTGGGTCTCTTTCTTCCTCTCCTGATCCAGGGAAATGGAGACCAATTGATCTATGTCAGGTGGCTGCTCTCAAGCAGCCTGGGGGGATAGATCAGAAACTCTAAAAACAATGTTAGGTCAATGGGCTAGACAGTTCCATGAAGCCATGATCCTAATCCTTCATACCAAGAGAACAAATCCCACAAGGTATTCACTCGTACCTAAGCAGTATCAGCAACTGCATCCTTTCCCAACCCCCTTGGTTGCTGTTGCTGTTGTAAAATTATATATAATACAACATTTGCCATTTTGCCCTTTTTCTGGTGTACAACTTAGTGATATCAGTTACCTTAGTCAAGTTATGTAACCATTCATTGATTATTTTGAGTTAATTTTCATATATGGTGTGGGTATGGGTCCAGCTTCATTCTTTTGAATGTGGACATCCAGTTGTCCTAGCACCATTTGTTGAAGAGATTATTCTTTCCCCATTGAATGACTTGGCACCCTTGCTGAAAATCAGGTTGGTCATAGATATACGGGTTTATTTATGAACTCTGAATTCCATTTCATCAGTCTATGTGTCTATCCTTATACCATTACCACACTGATTTAATTATGTAGTTTATAGAACATTTTGAAATTAGGAAGCGTGAGTTCTACTTTGTTCTTCCTCCTACCCCCAAGATTGTTTTGGCTATTGATGACCCCTTACATTTCCATGTAATTTGAGGAGTGTCTTTTCTATTTCTGCAAAAAAAAAAGGTTGTTGGAATTTTAATAGAGGTTGCATTGAATCTGTAGATCACTTCGGGTAGTATTCACATTTTAACAATATTGTCTTCCACTTCAAGAACGCAGAATGCCTTTCCATTTATTTAGATCTTTAATTTATTTCAGCAATATCTTATAGTTTTCAGCATGCAAGTCTTTCACCTCCCTGGTTAAATTTAGTCCTAGGTATTTCATTCTTGGAGATGCTATGGAAAATGGAATAGCCTTCTTAATTTCCTTTTCAGATTGTTCATTACTTTTGTATAGAAACAACGATTTCTGTGTGTTTACCTTATATTCTTCAACTTTACTGAACTGAATTGTTAGCTCTAATAGCTTTCACGTAGATTCTTTCGTATTTTCTGTATACAGGGTTATGTCATCTGTGAATAGAGATAGTTTTACTTCTTTCTGATTTGGATGCCTTTTATATCTTATTCTTGCCTAATTGCTCTGGCTAGAATTTGCAATACAATGTTGAATAGCAGTGAAGAAATCAGGCAGTCTTGTCTTGTTCCTGATCTTAGGGGTAAAGTTTTCAGTCTTTCAGCATTGAGTATGATGTTAGCTGTGGATTTTTCATAAATGCCCTTTATCATGTTGAGTGGATAATGTATCCATAATAGAAAATTTCAACACAAGCTCTGGCATATGTTATATGGCCCTTGATCTGGAAAATGTGTTCTTTTCAATATCCAGCAATAACGAAGATGAAAACAATTCATGTTTACTTGAGAAGGACAGCAGTATATTTTATAGTTTTGATCCAGGGCTATATAAATCTGTCTGCTGTCTGTCACAATATAGTCTGCAAAATTGTTGATTATCTTGACATGCTACAGAAAATCCAGCTGGCCCACTATGACATCATGCTAAATGGACTTGGTGAATAGAAAGTGACAAGTATTATGAATGCCCTAGTAAGGCCCAAGTGTGCTACAGGGTAAGATATAAACACTACAAAAAAAAAAGGGTTTGATATTACAGTAAAGCTTTTAGAACTCCAGTAGTCTGGGATGGCCTGGACATCCCACTAAAGCACAGGACTCATTTCACCCCTCCCAATAAGAAAATGGCACAGGGCTTGGTAAGTCCCTTTAGCTTTTGGAGGCAGCATATACTGTACTTGGAGAGGAAGCCCTGGTGGCGCAGTGATTAAGAGTTTGGCTGCTGACCAAAAGGTTGGCAGTTCAAATCCACCATTTCTCCTCAGAAACCCTATTGGGCAGTTCTACTCTATCCTATAGGGTTGCTATGAGTTGGAACTGACTCCACAGCAATGGGTTTTTAAAGGTTTATATATACACACACATCTATATCCACCACCCATCTGTCAATTTGTCATACTGTGGTGGCTTGCATGTTACTGTAATGCTGGAAGTTCTGTCACCAGTATTTCAAATATCAGCAGGGTCATCCATGGCAGACAGGTTTCAGCAGAGTTTCCAGACTAACACAGACTAGGAAGAAGGACCTGCCAATTTACTTTTAAAAAAAGTTAGCCCATGAAAACCTTACAAATAGCAGTGGAACACTGTCTGATATAGTGCTGGAAGATGAGCCCCACAGGTTGGAAGGTACTCAAAATACGACTGGGGAAGAGCTGCCTCCTCAAACTAGAGTCAACCTTAATGACACGGATAGAGTAAAGCTTCTGGAACCTTAATTTACTGATGTGGCACAACTCAAAATGAGTAGAAACAGCTGTAAACATCCATTAATAATTGGAACATGGAATGTACTAAGTATGAATCTAGGAAAATTGAAACTTGTAAAAAATGAAATGGAACATTAGAAGACCAATATCCTAGGCATTAGTGAGCTGAAATGGACTGGTACTGGCCATTTTGAATCAGACAGTCATATGATCTACTATGGCAGGAATAACAAATTGAAGAGGAACAACATCACATTCGTTGTTAAAAAGAACATTTTAAGATCTATCCTGAAGTCCAACGCAGCCATCAGTAGGATAATATCCATACACCTACAAGGAAGACCAGTTAAAGACAACTATTATTCAAATCTACACACCAACTACTAATGCCAAAGATGAAGAACTGAAGATTTTTATCAACTTCTGCAGTCTGACATTGATCACACATGCAATCAAGACACATTGACAATTACTGGTGATTGGGATGCAAAAGTTGGAAACAAAGAAGGATCAGTAGTTTGAAAATGCCTTGCTGAGAGAAACAACACTGGAGCGCTCATGATAGAATTTGGTAAGACCAACAACTTATTCATTACAAATTCCTTTTTTCAACAATATAAATGCAGACTACGTATATGGAAGAACCCTCGTAGCACAGTGGATAAGAGCTTGGCTGCTAACCAACAGGTCGGGAGTTCGAATCCACCAGCTGTTTCTTGGAAATCATATGGGACATTTGTTCTATAGGGTCACTATGAGTTGGAATCCAATAGACAGCAATGAGTTTGGTTTGACGCACGTGGACTTGGCCAGATAAAATACACAGGAATCAGATCAACTACATTTATGGAAAGAAGGCCAGGGGCTGACTGTAGAACAGATCATCAACTGCTCATATGCAAGTTCAAGTTGAAGCTGAGGAAAATTAGAGCAAGTCCATAAGAGCCAAAATACGAACTTGAGTATATTCCACCTGAATTTGGAAACCACCCCAAGAATAGATTTGACTTATTGAACATTAATGACTAAAGACCGGACTAATTATGGGATGACATCAAGAACATGCATGAAGAAAGCAAAAGGTCATTAAAAAAGAAAAGACAGAAAGAAAAGACCAAAATGGATGTCAGAGGAGTCTCTGGAACTTGCTCTTGAAAGTAGAGCAGCTAAAGTGAAAGGAAGAAATTATGAAGTAAAAGAGCTGAACAGAAGATTTCGAAAAGTGGCTCAAGAAGACAAAGAAAAGTTCAGAGTGTGCAAAGACCTGGAGTTGGAAAACAAAAGAGAAGAACATGCTCAGCATTTCTCAAGCTGAAAAACTGAAGAAAAAATTCAAGCCTCGAGTGGCAATTTTGAAGGATTCTATGGACAAAATATTAAACAACACAGGAAGCATGAAAAGAAGATGAGAAGAATACACAGTCATTGTACCTAAAAAATATGGTCAATGTTCAACCATTTCAGGAGTTGATATATGATCAAGAACTGATGGTACTGAAGGAATAAACCCAAGCTGCACTGAAGGCATTGGTGAAAAGCAAGGCTCCAGGAATTGACTGAATACCAATTGAGATGTTTCAACAAACAGATGTGGTGATGGAGGTGCTTATTTGTCTATGCCAAGAAATTTGGAAGACAGCTACCTGGCCAACGGACTGGAAAAGATTCGTATCTGTGCCCATTCCAAAGAAAGATGATCCAACAGAATGTGGAAATTATTGAGTAATATCATTATTATCACACACAAGTAAAATTTTGCTGAAGATCGTTCAAAAGCAGTTGTAGCAGTACGTGGACAGAGAACTGTCAGAAATCCAAGCAGGATTCAGAAGAGGATGCTGAATGAGAGATATCATTGTTGATGTCAGATGGATCATGGCTAAAAGCAGAGAATACCAGAAAGATGTTTACCTGTGTTTTATTGACTATGCAAAGGCATTTGACTGTGTGGATCATTACAAATTATGGATAACATTGTGAAGAAAGGGAATTCCAGAACACTTAATTGTGCTCATGAGGAACCTGTACACAGATCAAGAGGCAATCATTTGAACAGAACAAAGGGATACTGCATGGTTTAAAGTCAGCAAAGGCGTGGGTCAGGGTTGTATCCTTTCACCATACCCATTCAATCTGTATGCTGAACAAATGATCCAAGAAGTTGAACTATATGAAGAACAGGGCATCAGGATTGGGGCAAGACTCATTAACAACCTGCTTTATGCAGATGACACAAACTTGGTTGCTGAAAGTGAAGAGGACTTGAAACACTTATTGATGAAGATCAAAGACCAAAGCCTTCAGTATGGATTACACCTCAAGATAAAGAAAACAAAAAAAAAAATCCTCACAACTGGACCAATAAGCAACATCATGATAAACAGAGGAAAGACTGAAGTTGTCAAGAATTTCATTTTACTTGGATCCACAATCAACAGCCATTGAAGCGGCAGTCAAGAAATCAAAAGATACATTGATTTGGGCAAATCTGCTGCAAAAGACCTCTTCAAAGTACTGAAAAGCAAAGATGTCACCTTGAAGACTAAGGTGCACTTGACCCAAGCCATGGTATTTTCAACTGGCTCACATGCATGCGAAAGCTGGACAATGAATAAGGAAGACTGAAGAAGAACTGATGCCTTCGAAATGTGTTGGCAAAGAATGCAGCATATACCATGGACTGCCAAGAGAAAGAACAAATCTGTCTTGGAAGAAGTACAACCAGAGTGCTCCTTAGAAGTCAGGATGGTGAGACTACATCTCACATACTTTGGACACATTGTTAAGTACCGGTCAAGTCGATTCTGACTCATAGTGACCCTATGTCAACAAGATGAAATACTGCCTGGTCTCATGCTATCCTCACAATTGCTGTTATGCTTACGTCCACTGTTGCAGCCATTGTGTCAATACATCTTGTTGAGGGTCTTCCTCTTTTTCACTGACTGTCTACCTTACCAAACATGATGTCCTTCTCCAGGGACTGATCTCTCCTGATAACATGTCCAAAGTAGGTAAGATGAACTCTCTCCATCCTCACTCCTAAGGAGCATTTTGGCTATACTTCTTCTAAGATGGATTTGTTCATTCTTCTGGCAGTCTATGGCATATTCAGTGTTCTTCACCAACACCATAATTCAAAGGCATCAATTCTTATCTGGTCTTCCTTACTCGCTGTCCAGCTTTCAGTTGCATATGAGGTGAGGGAAAACACCATAGCTTGAGTCAGGTGTACCTGAATCCTCAAAGTAATATCTTTGCTTTTTAAAACTTTAAAAGAGGTCTTTTGCAGCGTATTTGCCCAATGCAACACATCATTTGATTTCTTGACTGCTGCTTCTATGATGTTGATTGTGGATCCAAGGAAAATGAAATCCTTCACAACTTTAATATTTTCTCCATTTATGATGATGTTGCTTATTGGTCCAGTGGTAAGGGTTTTTGCTTTCTTTATGTTGAGGTATAATCCATACTGAAAGCTGTAGTCTTGGGTCTTCATTAGTAAGTGTTTCAATTCCATTAAAGAAATGCAAATAAAACTACAATTAGATACCATCTCACCCTGACAATACCAGAATTAAAAAAAAAAAGAAACAGAAAATAACAAACGTTGGAGAAGCTGTGGGGAGATTGGAACTGTTATGTATTTCTGGTGGGAATGTAAAATGGTGCAACTACTATGGAAAACAATATGATACCTCCTTAAAAAGCTAGAAATAGAAATACCATACAATCCAGCAATCTCACTCCTAGAAATATATCCTAGAGAAATAAAAGCCACCACATGAATAGACATATGCACACTCATGTTCACTGCAGCATTATTCACAATAATAAAAAGATGGAAACAACCTAAGTGCCCATCAACAGATGAATGAATAAACAAATATGTTACATACACCCAATGGAATACTATGCAACAATAAAGAACGGTGATGAATCTGCAAAACATCCCACGACATGGATAAATCTGGAGGGTATTATGCTAAGTAAAATAAGTCAATCGAAAAAGGAAAAATATTGTATGAGACCACTGTTATAAAAACTCATGAAAAAGTTTACACACAGAAAATAAAAACAATCTTTGATGGTTACTAGTGAGAGGAGGAACCCTGGTGGTACAGTGGTTAAGAGCTCAGCTTTGAAAATCCTATGGGGCAGTTCTACTCTGTCCTGTGGGATGCCTATGAGTGAGAATCGATTCAATGTCAACGGGTTTTGTTTGGTGGTTTAGGGAGGTGTCTTAATTATCTAGTGTTGCTATAACAGAAATACTACAAGTGGATGGCTTTAACAAAGAGAAGTTTATTCCCTCACAGTTTAGGAGGCTAGAAGTTCAAATTCAGGGTGCCAACTCTAGGGGAAGGCTTACTCTGTCTGTTCTGGGGGAAGTATCTTGTCATCAATCTTTTCCTGGTTTAGAAGCATCTAAGTGCAGGGACCCTGGGTCCAAAAGACTCATTCTGCTCCCAGCAGTAATTTCTTGGTGGTGGTGTGAGGTTCCCCTATCTCTCTGCTTGCTTCTCTCTTTTATATCTCAAAAGAGATTGGCTTAAGACACAACCTAATCTTGTAGATTGACTCCTGCTTCATTAACATAACTGCCTCTAATCCTGCCTCATCAACATCATGGAGGTAGGATTTACAACACATAGGAAAATCACATCAGATGACAAAATGGTGGACAATCACACAATACTGGGAATCATGACCTTGCCAAGTTGATGCACATTTTGGGGGGACACAATTCAATAATAACAGGAGGGGAGGAATGAGAAGGGGAAATCACTAACTAGATAGTTGACACAAGTTAACTTTTGTAAAGGGAAAGACGATATACCATACAGAGGAAGTTTAGTACAGTTTGATCAAGACAAAGTCATTGAAGCTTCCTAAACACATTCAAAAACCTTGAGAGACCGAGTTACTTGGGCTGAGGGCTGGGGATCATAGTCTCAGGGGCATCTAGCTCAAATGGTATAGCATAGTTTATAAAGAAAATGTTCTACATCCTACTTTGGTGGGTAGTGTCTGGGGTCTTAAAAGCTTGGAAGCAGCCGTCTAAGATACATCTATTGGTTCTCATCCCATCTGGAACAAAGGAGAATGAAAAACACCAAAGACACAGGAAAATATTAGTCCAAAGGACAAAGGGACCACATGAACCATGGCCTCCACCAGCCTGAGCCCAGAAATAGATGGTGCCTGGCTAACACCACTGACCACTTTGTCAGGGATCACAACAGTAGGTCCTGTACAGAGCAGGAGGAAAATGTAGAACAAAATTCAAATTCACTACAAAAGACCAGGCTTACAGGTCTGACAGAGACTGGAGAAACTCCTGAGACTTTGGCCCCCATCACCCTGCTAACTCAGAATTGAAACTGCTCTTGAAGTTCACCTTTCAGCTGAAGATTAGATAGGACTATAAAAGAAACGATAACACACAAGGTGCTTTTTTGTTCGATTAAGCATATAAGACCAAATGGGCAACACATGCTCAAAAGCAAAGATGAGAAGGCAGGAAGGGACAGAAAAACTGAATGAATGGACACAGGCAGCCAAGGGTGGAAAGGGGGAGAGTGCTGGCAGATTGTGGGGATTGCAACCAATGTCACGGAACAATCTGTGGGTATAAATTTTTGAATAAGAAACTAATTTGCACTATAAACTTTTACCTAAAGCACAATAAAATTAAAAAAAAAGAAATCAAACAATGTACTGCATTGGGCATATCTGCTGCAAAAGACTTCTTTAAAATGTTAAAAAGCAAAGATGTCACTTTCAGGATTAAAGTGTGCCTGACTCAAGTCATGGTGTTTTCAATTGCCCCACGTGTTATCAGGAGGGACCTTCCCTGGAGAAGGACATCATGCTTGGTAGAGGGTCAGCAAAAAGGAGGAAGACCTTCTGTGAGATGAATTGACACAGTGGCTACAACAATGAGCTCACACATAGCAAAGATTTTAAGGATGGCAGAGGACTGAGCTGTGTTTCCTGCTGTTGCACAGGGTCGCTATGAATTGGAACCAACCTGATGGCACCTAACAACCACCACATACGTATATGTGTATGTATATATATAAGTGTGCGTATATATATATATAGCCCAAGCCCAATATATACATATATGTATACGTATACGTATACATATACATATACACAGATGAGAGAGAGGGATTAGGTGGCGAAAGTGGTTTGTGATCATCAGCTGCTAATGGAAGGGCTGGCAGTTTAAGCCTACTCAGCTCTTTCATGGAAGAAAGGCCTTGCAAAATGCTTTGGTAAAGATCACAGCCTAGAAGATCCTACGGGGCAGTTCTACTTGGTAACACTTCGGATTGCCATGATCAGAATTGAGAGCAATGGGCTTAGAAATACATACATTCAAAGACATATGTTAATGACATTCCACCTTAGACAGGAGCCTATGGGTGTAGGATAACAGAACTGGAAAAGAAAGATAATGGGAATTAAAAAAAAAAAGAAGAACACATGAGAGGGGCCTCATATGAAACAATGATACTAATGTGCATGAACCAAAAGGTATGTATAGTTCATGTCTCTGATTTGAGGCCAAACAAATAAACGAACCACCAGAAAATCCTACCAAAGACAAAATATGCAAAAGCAAATGAAAAACTGGGGAAATGCTTGTAAAAAATAAGGTAAAGGGTTAAATATCTTTAATATATGAGATTTTTACTAATCGATAAAGAAAAATAAACACACGGATTAAAAAATGGACAAAAACTTTGAATCGGGAAAGTAATGAATGAAGATTTAAAAAAAAACAACAAGCAAATGTTTAAACTCACAAATATGAAGTAAAATATCTAATATTGTCAAGGTTAGGGGAAAATTTACCCTGTCACACTCTGCTGTTTTTGTTGTTGTGTGCCATCAAGTTGATTCTGACTCGTAGAGACCCTATGTAACAGATAGAACTGCCCCCATAGGGTTTCCTAGGCTGTAATCGTTATGGGAGCAGATGGCCAGGTCTTTCTCCCACTAAGCCACTGGGGAGAGGGGTTCGAACTGCCAACCTTTCTATTAGCAACCAAGTGCTGAACCATTATACTACCAAGTTTCCTTCATGCACTGCTAGTGGGGAAAAAACTGGAACAAATTTTTTGAACAGATATTTGTATATGTTTAAATACAATGAAAACCTGGTCTAAAATCTTTTGTTACGGAATTTTCACTTCTAGAAATGTACCTTAAGAAAATAATAAAAGTACACGAATATTTACTTACAGGATGTATATTTACTATAGCATTGCTTCTTACAGCTGAAATGCTCCACAAAAGGTGATTAGATGTTGGCAAAGTAAATTATACTGTAGTCATATTATAGACTAGGACGAAGTCCCAGAATTGGTATTAATAAAATGGGAATGTGTTTAAAATGTGGCAAAGTGAAAAAAAAATTATGTAATATGACCCATTTTTGTGATTTAATGTTTTAATAGTATGTTTTAATAATAAAAGTTAACATTCATTAAAAAAAATGGAAAATAAAGTTAAAAGAGTGTAGAAATCACTCAAAATTATACCAACTAGATATATTCCCTGTTTATATTTTACTGTGTTTTATATGGGTGATGAAGTCCCCAGGTAGCGTGAATGGTTAAGTACTTGGCTACTAACCGAAAGGTTGGTAGTTCGAACCCACTTGTTGGCACCGCAGATGAAAGGCCTGGTGATTTGCTTCTGAAAGGTCACCACCATAAAAACCCTGTGATGCACAGTTGGACTCTCAAACACACGGGGTCTCCATGAGCTGAAATCAACTTGATAGCAAATGGTATGTAAGTGATAATCTATTGCTAACAAATAAAATAGAAACATGTTCTAAATGTCAGATTTAATATCTAATCCGAATGTCCACAAAGCAGTTAATATTTAAAAACAGCAAATAGCACAAAAAAGCTGAAATGCAAGTTAGGTAATTTTAAAAAAATACTTCAGAAAGCAAATCAGAATGGAACAAGAGCCACCTACAGTTAACATTTATTTGTTGAAATTTTACCTAAACACCACAGGCCTGAGGCATGTCTCAGGCAAACACTAAGATTGTACAAGTTAAAATTCAAAGGTTGGGTTTTGGAGACAGGCTGCTTAGGTTTGAATCAGTGCTCTATCACTTATAAACTCTATGTCATTGAAAAGCTGAACATCTCCTTCTTAGGTTCCTCTCTGGAGAGTTGGAATGAAAGAGGCCCTACCTTTCGGGTTATAAAGATGAAATGGATAATATATATAGGATACTTAGAACCATACCTACCTTAAGTTAAGCACTTTGTAAAATGTTATGTATTGGCTTTGCCAAAAGCAATGAAACCAGATTTCTTCCAAAGGATCTGAATCCCTCCTTATCAATGTGTATTGAATTAATGACTCAGAATAAAGCTTCACACATGTTGTTCTCCTCCCCTTCAAGTTTGGTTCACAGTCACTATCAGAACTATTAAAGCTGAGAATGACGGCCTTTCTGGATACAGCTTGTGTGTGTGTGTAGATATGACATCTAAATATTAGTATACAGTCTCTCAGTGGGTTATTTCTTCCCTCTCCTTCCAGAATTCTTAGAATTCAGGTGCCAAGGCATGAATCAATACTTTATTCCTTTTTATGGCCAAATAACATTCCAATGTATAGATTACCACATTTCGCTTATCCTTTTATCTCTGGCTTGTTTTTTGGCTATGATAAATAACGCTGCTATGAACATCAGTGTTAAGTGTCTGTTTGAGTCTCTACTTTCAATTCTTTTGGGAATATACCTAAGAAGGGAATTGCTTGGTCACATAGTAACTCACATAGTTGAGGGAAGGTCTGTGTCAAAGAGATGGGTTGACACACTGGCTGCAACAATGGGCTCAGACATAGCAATAATTGTGAAGATAGGGCAAGACTGGGCGGCATTTTGTTCTTTTGTACACAGGGTCACTATGAGTCGGAACAGACTTGAGTGCACCTAGTAACAACATGGTAACTTTATGCTTAATTGTTTGGCAAACTGCTGTCATGTTTTCCAAAGTAGCTAGACCATTTTATATTCCCACCAGCAGTGAATGAGGGTTCCAATTTCTCCACATCCTCACCAACGCTTTTTATTATCTCACTTTTTGATTCTAGCCACCTAGTAGGTGGTGTCACTTTGTGTTTTGAGTCCTCTGGTGACTAATGATGCTGAGCCTCTTTTCATGTACTTATTGGTTATTTGCATATCTTCATCTTCCAGTTTCTAGAGGCTGTCTGCATTCCTTGACTCATGGCCCACTTCCTCATCTTCAAAGCCAGGAATGTCTGGCAGTTCTTCTCATGCTGCCATTTTCTCTTTTGTCTCCCTTTTCCACTTTTTAATGGCACTTTTGATTACACTGGACCCACCCAGATAATCTCCCTATTTTAAGATCAACTGATTAGAAATTTTAATTCAATCTACAACCCTAATTCCTCGTTGCCATGGAGTCTAACATGTTTCAGGAATTAGGAATGCGGACATCTTTGGGGAGCATTATTTGGCCTATTGTACCTAGTAAATGATAAAGACTAAATGAGATGAAGAAATGGTACCTACTGTAGGAGCTCAGTAGAGCTTAACATCACTGCAGCCAGGGATGGTCAGAGAGAGCTAAATGAAAAGGTAGATTTATTCTGGCACTTAAAGGAGAGATTCAGTTTTAAAAGTTGAAGATGGTACACAGGGGAGTCCAGGTGAGAGAAGATAGAAGGGATAAGAACAAAGCCTGGAAAATATAAGGTATTAAGTAGGACCAGGAGACAAAAAATAGACTATTTCAGTTGAAGAAGAGGTTCACAAAGGAGGAAGTAGAGTGGATTAGAGCCAGAATGAGAAGGACTGGGGGTTTGACCCATCCTTTCCAAAAACTTACTGATTCCAGAATGTTCTTTAACATTATAATGCATTGATGAAGCACCATCAGGAGATAAATGCTTTTTAATATAATAACATATTAATAAAACACCATTAGAAGACCAGTAGGTATGTTGCCTGCCTAGATTTAAGCAGATAGATAAAATGGTCCCTCAGAGGAACTCTAAGAAATGATCAAAATTTGATTTTCCCCCATTTTTTTTAAGACATAGCCATAAAAAATTAAAACATTTATTAAGAGCATAAGAAGATAATGTGAATTATCTTCCATTTTATATTTTTATTATTAAAAAATAACATGCAAAAATGTTTTCAATAACAGAATTTTTCCCCATAAAATGTGGCCATTGGATGTTAAGAGCCATGTTGTGGGTCAGGTCCTCATATCAGATGCTGCATGAAGTCTATTCATTTTGTTTTCACTACAGTATAATATAAAAATTACATTTCACAAGGTGCATTGTAGCCAAGGGAGTATTGTATATTGTATAATATATAAGTACTTTTGAAACTGACTGCTTGAAAAGATGTTGCAATATTTTCTTTTTTTTAATTTTATTATTTTTTTTAATGTGCTTTAGGTGAAAGTTTACAGAGCAAGTTAGTTTCTCATTAAACAGTTAATACAAAAATTGTTTTGTGATATTGGTTGCCAACCCCACAATGTGTCAACACCTTGGGTTCCCTGTTTCCATTCGTCCAGTTTCTCTGTTTCTTCCTGCCTTCTCATCTTTGCTTTTGTGTTGATGTGCCCATTTAGTCTTGTAGACATGATTGAACTAGAAGCACATTCCTCAGGTGTGTTATTGATTGCCCTTTACACCTGTCTAATCTTTGGCTGAAGGGTGAACCTCGGAAGCACTGTGATATTTTCAGTAGATCACCTATAGATTTTCAATTTTATTACTTTTTTGAGAACGTACTATGTATAAAAAAAAAAAAAAAAAACTATACAAAAGATCAAGAGTAAAAAGCAAGTCCCTACCTCTTACCCTTGAGTCACAATACCCTAGTTCCCGCCCCTAGAGACAACCACCAATATCAGTGTCTCCGGTGTCCTTGCAGAGAGTCTCTTTACACCCAAATGGAGGCACGCTCCAGAAACACTGTTTTGGACCTTGCTTTTGTCACTCATCTCCTGTGGGGACCATTGTTCAGCTTCACTTTGAAGTATTCAGAGCTTTGCTTTTGCATTTAGACACAGCGCAAAAAACACAACCTGGCTTCTCTTTTAAAATTGGCTTCTTTCAGCCACAGATTCCTGGAGAGCTGAGTGTGATTAGAAAAGTCTGATTTATAGTAAAAATGGAATAATGTCATAAATATGTGTGGCTGAAGGAACAGGAAAACAGTATCATCAGCAGTAAAAAATCAGAAAAACTCTAGTGAATTAAAAGAATTTAATCCAAGTTTGAAAGGAGCCTTGGTGTCACAAAGGTGAAGCACTCAGCTGTTAACCAAAGGTTGGCTGGTTAAGAATAGGGTAAGTGCGAACAGGCAGCCTTCTTCTAGGACCAAAGACTTAATTTGCCTTCTCTTTTGAGACTCTAGGGATAGTCTGACTTGTGTAATTCCCTTATGAAACTGCCTCAACCCTTCACTAAAGAAATTTACGTAGATCTGTACATCCTGCTATGCCAGTCCTGGAAAGATAGAAAAGATAAGGCGGCTGGGAAAAGAGGAATTGTCCCACCTCATCTCTTCTCAGATTCCAGAGGAGAAGGGAACGAAAGTTCTAGGTGGTGACAGTGGATAAGGCCAGTAGGTATCTCAAGGCCTAGCCTGGGATGGTGGCAGAGACCCATGATCCTAGGGGGAACCCTCCTGAGAGAGAACAAATGCAGGAGGCAACCCATCTAGTAGCTTACAGGGTCTGCTACAGAGTCAGTCTGCCTGGGATTGAATCAGTACACCGTAATTTCCTGATCTGGAATGCATTACTTATCCTTTGTTGTGGGTTGAATTGTGTCCTCCCAAAATATTTTTTGGAATCCTGGGTGGCACAAACGATTAAGTGCAGGGCTACTGAAAGGTTGGTGGTTCAAACCCACTCAGAGGTGATTTGAAAAAATGCCCTGGCAATCTGCTTCCAAAAAGTCACAGCCTTGGAAACCCTACAAAATACGTTTCTACTCTGTACACGTGGGGTTGCTGTGAACAGGAATTGACTCTACAGCAACTGGTTTGGGTTTTGGCTATACCTGTGGGTATAATCTCACTTGGAAATAAGGTTTTTCTTTGTTATGCTAATAAGGCCATGTCAGTGTCACAAAGGAGCCCTGGTGGTGCAGTGGTTAAAGCACTCAGCTGCTAACCAAAAGGTAGGCGGTTTGAACCTACCAGCTGCTCCGTGGGAGAAAGATATGGTAGTCTGCTTTCGTAAAGATTTACAGCCTTGGAAACCTTATGGGGCAGTTCTACTCTGTCCTGTAGGGTTGCTATGAGCTGGAGTCAACTCCATGGCAGTGGCAGTGGGTTTCAATCAGTGTAGGGTATATCCTAAACCTAATCACTTCTGAGTTATAAGGAGCAGTACAGACACAAAGACAAGCAAGCACAAAAAGAGGGGAGGGAGGTAAGTGTCATGTGAAGAGTGCCAAGGAACCAAGAGATGCTGGGGCTACAGAAGCTGAGAAAAGGGTCTCCCCCACAGAGTCGATAGAGAGCCTTCCCCTACAGCTGGTGCCCTGAATTCAGACTTACAGCCTCCTAAACTGTGAGAAAATAAATTTTTGTGCTTTAAAGCCACCCACTTTGGTATTTCTGTCATAGCAGCACTAGCAAACTAAGACATCTTCTCTGTGAGTCACTTTTGCATCTATGAAGTGGGGCTAAATACTAGTGCTGAGAAGACTGTGAGCAATAATTGAGTAAAAATATGAGTAAAAAGCTTAGAATGATGCCTGGCATATTGCGAGGGTTCAATAAATGCTTAACTCTTGGATTTGAGTAGTAGTCTGCAAAGTAGACTTTGGTTTACCTGGCTCTTGACACTTGTCCCCTTGTGATTTCTCAACCATGCCAGGAATCCTCCTACATTGGGTTCTTTGCACCTGCAGTTTCCTCTGTCTCCGATGGTCTTCCTCAGACAGCTGCTTGGCTTCCTCCCTCCCTTACTACTTCAGGCCTTGTTCGGATGTCAACTTCACAGTGAGTCTTCCCTGATCACCCATCCCCCTCCCTGGCTTAGTTTTCTCCATAACACGCCACTCTTGTCACAGTCATATTTTACCTTTTTTTTTTTTTTTTTTTATTGCAGGTCTTTTCCCCCCCAATACCATGTAAGCTCTGTGAGGGCAGAAATTTTTATCCGTCTTGTTCACTGATGCATTCCCCATACCCAGAATAGTACAGGTATACTGCAAACGCTCAATAAATATTTGTTGAATGAATGATTGACTATTTCACAATATATCCATTCTCTTATTTATGCATATTTAGATATTTATGCTCCTTCCAATTTTTTCTGTTACAATAATGCTGTGATGAATATTTTTGTGTATATTTCCTTGTGCTCAGAAGCAGGCCCACTGAATCATGACTTAAGTATATCCTTATAGCCACCCTAGAGGGGAGAGTAGAACTGCCCCACAAAGTTTCCAAGGAGCAGCTGGTAGATTTAAATTGCTGATGCTTTGGTTAGCGGCCAAGCTCTTAATCACTGTGCCACCAGGGCTCCTTTAATTTACTAAATATTGCCAATCAGCTCTTCAAAGTTGTACTAATCTGTATTCCCACCAGTAGTCTATGAGACTCCTGTTTCACATTCTTGACAACACCTGGTATTATCAGACCTTTTAATTTTTTGCCAATCTGAGAGTATGAAATGTTTTATTTTAGTTTTAACAGTATCTGACTACTAGTGAGGATGAGCATTTTTTCAGGTATTTTTTGATCATTGTGATTTTTCCTCTGTGAATTACTAGCCATATCTTTCGCCCACATTTCTATATATGGCCATTCTTTATATATTCTGGATATCAATCTTTCATCAGTTATATGTGTAGCAAGTATTTTTTTAATTAATTAATTTATTGTGCTTTAATGAAGGTTTACAGAGCAAATTAGTTTCTCATTAAACAATTAATACACATATTGTTTTGTGACATTGGTTGCCAACCCCATCACAGGTAAGACGCGGGCACGCTGCTAGCCCAAGTCCCAAGAACCAGAGGCCAGACCAACAGGAGGTACTACTCAGCAGATTACATCATGGGTGCGATCATGTATCAAATTTCAACAAAGAAGTGATCACAACATTATACAACTGCCAAAACACTGAAAAGCATGGCCCAGCCAAGTTGACACACAATCTTAACCATCACACAGGGTGTCCAGGGGCCACACTTTTGAGATTTCTTCAATCTCTGTCAGACCAGTAAGCCTGGTGTTTTTTCGTGAGTTAGAATTTTGTTATACATTTTTCTCCAGCTCTGTCTGGAACCCTCTATTGTGATCCCTGTTAGAGCAGGTGGTGGTGGTGGTAGTGGGGCACCATCTAGTTGTGTTGGACTCAGCCTGGAGGAGGCTGTGGTAGCTGTGGTCCATTAGTCCTTTGGACTAATCTTTCCCTTGTGTCTTTGATTTTCTTCATTCTCCCTTGCTCCAGACAGGGTGGGATCTGTGGAGTATCTTAGATGGCTTCTCATAAGCTTTTTTTTTTTTTCAAGTGTCCACCTGATATAATTAGCTCACTCTTCATCAGCGTCTCTCTCCCACCCGCTGACCAGTCCCTTTCATTTCTGATGAGTTGTCTTCGGGGATGGTTCCTGTCCTGTGTCAACAGAAGGTCTGGGGAGCATGGCCGCCGGGATTCCTCCAGTCTCAGTCAGACCATTAAGTTTGGTCTTTTTATCTCATAAGCTTTTAAGGCGTTGACACTACTTACCAAAGTAGGATGTAGAACATTTTCTTTATAAACTATGTTACCCCAATTGAGCTATATGTCCCCCGAGACCATGGCCCCAGACCTCAGCTCAGTAATTTAGTCCCTCAGGGAGTTTGCATGTGTCTGTGAAGCTTCCAGGATCTTGTAACAAGTATCTTCTGTAGTCTCTGTTGTCTTTAACCTTTGTGTGATTTCTGATACACAGAAGCTAGCATGCCATTTCTTTTCTTTTTTTTAATAATATTTTATTGAGTTTTTGGTGAAAGTTTACATAGCATGTTAGGTTCCCATTTGATAATTCTCACACAAATTGTTCAGTGACATTAAGCACATTTATCACAATGTGTCAGCATTCTCTTTAAATGTGTTCTGTTTATTCCCTTTCCAGTACTCTAGTTTCTCTGCCCCCTTCTCATCTTTGCTTTTGTGAAATTGTTGACCTTTTGGTCTTGTACTGATGGTTTTTAAGTAGGGAACCGATCTTGTGAGTAATATCCTTCATTTTGTGCTATTTTGCTAAAAGGCAATCTCAGGGGATAGGCTCAGTTCTAGGTTTAAATGATGTCTCAGGGTGATAGTCTCAAGGGGTCTTTTGGTCTCTATTGTTCCAGTTTGTCTTTTTTTTTCCTTAAATAAGAATTTGAATTCTGCTCCATATTTTTATCCCATTCTATCTGAGACCAATAATTGTGGCCCCAGTCAGAACAGTCCATGATGGTAGCTGGCCACCACCTTGTGCTTCCGGTCCCAGGGTAGATGAGGTTGTGACTCTTGTTGACTTGTTTCTTCTCTGTATTTTGGTTACCTTCTCGCTGTTTTGGTCCTTGTGAGTCAAGACCTGTAGTTGTGGTTTAGATGGCCACTCGCAAGCTTTTAAGACACCAGATGCTACTCACCAAACTAGGATGTAGAACAATATCTTTACAAACTATTTATGCCAATTGACGAAGTTGTGCCCTGATAGTATGGTCCTAAGCCTTTTAACCCAGTAAACCAATCTCTTGAGTAGTTTGTACGTGTCTAGGAAGACTCTGTAACTGTGCCCCCATGTGCTTTGTTATGTATATGGACACAAAATATTTGAGTAGCCTGAAATCATTCTGCTTGTTACTCTACCGAGGTGCTTAAGAAGGCCTGGAAAGACATTTTCTGAAAGTTTATTGGAAACATGTGGCTATAATATTCTGGTTGTTCTAAAAGACTTAATGTTCTGTAATGGAAGTAATGGAATTAAGTCAAATATGTTCATTTGGGAAACCCTGGTGGCGTAGTGGTTAAGTGCTACAGCTGCTAACCAAAGGGTCGGCAGTTTGAATCTGCCAGGTGCTCCTTGGAACCTCTATGGGGCAGTTCTACTCTGTTCTATAGGGTCGCTATGAGTCGGAATAGACTCGACGGCACTGGATTTGGTTTTTTATGTTCATTTGAGTTTACCTAAATGTCTGATGATTATCAATTGATCTTTGAATTCCTAAACTGTAATATGAAGAAGAAGGAGCCCTGGTGGTGCAATGGTTAAGTGTTTGGCTGCTAACTGCAAAGGTTGGCAGTTTGAACCCCACCCAGCAGTTCCTTGGGAAAAAGACCTGGTGATCTCGTAAAGATTACAGCTCAGAAAACCCTATAGAGCAGATCTACTCTGTCACATGGTGCCACTATTAGTCAAAAATTGACTTGAAGGTACTCAATGACAACAGTGAGAAGTAGGCTATGAGACCAAAGTTCCTTTCCTCAGATTGTCAAGGAAACAGTCTAGATTTCTGGTGAGGTTTGATCCTTCACAGATAGGAATGTAAGAGGCTACACCTTGTAACTCAATCCTAAGCCTCTTCCTCTTGCTCAATTACAGGCTTAGGTGGACAACCTTGAAAATTTAAATGACGTTTAATTTTCTCATTGTTTCCCACTTATATTTTGACTTCTATTCATCTTAATGCAATTCTAAATCCTAGGTTATGGGAATTAATGGTAAGGCTGTCTGGACATAGCTGGCTGAATAACAAGTATGACTTTTTATTGATAACAACAAAATATGTTGTTAGATAGAATATAAATTAATTTAACTTCAATTAAAAAAATAGACTATTAAAAAAAGACTATTACACTTTAAAATATCATAATTATTATTGATAAGGTTTTAATGAGAGGAATTACTGAGTTTCTAATTAAGCAAATTAAAACAATAATATGAGAAATTTTAGACATGAGGAAAAACTGAAGACATTATAATTTTAAGGCATTCATCTTAGATGCCTATAGCTCCCCAAGTATAAAAAAGAAAAAATAATTTTATGATTAATTAACTTATGAGCAAACAGGAACTATGGTTTGTCTCACCATAAAATATTTGTTGTAATATTTTACTACCATCCTTTAGGAAACCCTGGTGGCGTAGTGGTTAAGTACTACAGCTGCGAACCAAAGGGTTGGCAGTTCAAATCTGCCAGGTGCCCCTTGGAAACTCTATGGGGCAGTTCTACTCTGTCCTATAGGGTCACTATGAGTCAGAATCAACGCTATGGCACTGGGTTTTTTTTTTACCATCCTATAAATAGCACCCTCTTTTAAGTAAGGTCGATTGTTTCCCTCTGCTGACAGATTCAGCTACTAATACATTCAGTATAGATCAAAAAAAGATCCAAATTTTAAAGTGAATTTTAATATTGCAGCACTTCTTATTTCAGGAACATGCCTGGCTATTTAACTTTTTCTTCATCTTATTATGTCCTAATATATTTTATTACAACTTTTTAAAAAAACAATCACATTGTTAAGCTGTGAAAAAGTTGTTATATTTAGCGGAAACAAATCCTACTTTAAACATGGAGCCTAGTCATTTGTCAGCCTGGACTGGAAGAATTTTAAGGGCCCTCCTGCACCCCAGGGAGAGGTTAAACTATTATTGGAAGGGATGGGGAAGTTTCTGGGAATCACATATGGAAATTCTTAGATGTACGCAATTCTGTAAATAACATCACTTCAAGAAAATCTCCCACTGAAAATTGAAACATTATCTTAGAAGCCTACTGAATTACCATCGGGCCTCCAAAAAGGTCTTTCTTTTCTCAGACCTTACTAAATGAGTCAACCTTGCAAGACAGGAAAACAAAATTTAATAGAAAAACACATATTCCTTGTCTTTTTCTATTGTGTCTTCTTCTAGTGATAGGTTAAAAAAAAATAACATTTATCCTGATGGCTGTACTGTACATTTATAAGTAACATCAAGATGTAGGAAGAGTTACGTATGAGAAGGGGGAAAAGGTCAAGGTTTTATAAGAAGTGATGTAAATAAAATATTGGATAAGAGGGCAGAAAAAAATAACAATTTCAGCAGCTATGACTGATGGAATGTAAGATGGTATTAACTGAAAGAAAAAGATCTAAAAATCCCAGTTAAATAAACCTAATTGCTTCAAAAAGCTGTGATATAAGAATACATCAATGGCATTATAGCTTAAAGGAACTATAAGGTGATCCTCCTTCTCAGAGTTAGTGAAGTAAATCCCCTATGACTGCTCTTGTTACTTGAGGACAGTTATAAGATCCTGTTTACCCCCTTTGGGTTTGGCATAGATTTCTCTCCTTCCTGGTGTGAGGCTCACATTATCAAAGCCACACCTTTAGATTACATAATACGTAAAGAACATTGTCCCAGACGGATACAATTGCACCCTCCCCTCCTGCCAAAAAAAAAAAAAAGGAACAACTCATTGCTGTGGAGCTGATTCTGACCCACAGTGACCTTAGAGGACAGAGTCGAACTGCCCCATAGGGTTTTGAAGGAGCGGCTGGTGGATTTGAACTGCCAACCTTTTGGTTAGCAGCTGTGCTTTTAATCACTGTGCCGTCAGGGCTCCAACTGCACCCAGTGATGGTGAAAACCCTTCCTCTCCTTAGTGTGGATTTTCCTGTCAGATCACGCATTCACCAATAGATTTAGGCCTTCTTTCCTTCCCTCTCTTCCCCTCTCTCTTCTGCTGAGTACCTATTTCTTTCAGACTGTAACTTGTTAGCTGCCATAGAGTTTTCCCCCAACTCACGGTGATTGCATGCACAACAGAATGAAACGGTGCCCAGTCCTGTGCCATTCCCATGATTGGTTATAGATTGGACCACTGTGAGGCATAGAGTTTACTTGAGCTGATTTTCAGAAGTACATCAGTTAGCAGCTGAGCACATTAGCTGTCCCTTGAAGAGGCTGGGGGCCACCTGAGTAGAAAGTGAAAATTCTACCACTGAACCACCAATGCCTCACAGGCAGTAATTTAGGCTCCGGGAATCCCAAAATGGATAGGATACTGCCTTTTCCTTTTGGAAACTCCCTTTCTAGCAGAGGATACCAGCAGGGAAGCAATTAAATACAATGCAACACGATACATTTTTCTACTGACAAAGGTTGAAAAGAATAATGATATCCAGTAGTAATTAGAATGTGAGGAAACAGAGCACTGGAACACTATTTCCAGAAGCTCAAATGGGTGCCAACTTTGCTAGAGGGCAATTTGGTACTGTGCACCAAAAGCCTCAAAAAAAAAAAAAAAGGGGATGTACTTTGTCTCAGCAACTCTACAACCCAGCATTTACGAGACAAGTTTGTAAAGATGTTTGCACAAATACATGTGTTGTAACACTTGTTGTAATAGTGAAAACACTATACTAATGGGTAGCGAAGTATCCAATAATTGGTGATTGGTTAAACTAATTTTGCTACATCCAAAACAACAGAATACTATCATTACCATAAAGAGGCTATAGATTTTTATTTATTGACTAGACAAGATGGTATTACCACATTTTCAGTGAAAAAAATAGGTTATAATACAAAATATAATGTAAACTATTTTCAAAAGATAGATATTTACAATATATATGCATAGGAAAAAGTGTTACATTTTGGAGGGTCAGGTTTACTAAGATATAATTTAAATAGAGTAAAATGCTCTATTATTTAGTATACAATTCTATGAGTTTTGATAAATATATATAGTTGTGTAATACCATGTAATCAAGATATAGGACATTTCTATTAGCCCCCATGCCTCTTTATAATCAAGCTCTCCCCTCAACCAACAATCATAAAGGTGGTGCAGGACCTGGCTACCATTTCGTTTTGAGAGAGCTTAAGTCAGCTCTGAATTGACGGCAACTAACAACAACAGAAACCTACCATGTTCAGTCCTGGCAACCACTGATCTGCTTTCTTGTCCCTATAGTTTTGCCTTTTCCAGAATGTAAGATAAATGAAATCATACAGGATGTAGCCTGTTGATTAAAATAGTTTTTTTTTTCTCCCTAGAATGCAGGATTATGGGTAATTATTTATTTTATTTTGCTAATCTATATTTTCTAATTTTTTAAATAATAAACATTACTTTGCAATTTAGAAAAATAAAAGCAAAAAGTAATTGTGGTGTGCATTATAATAAGTGAGGAGATAGTTATAAGAGTACATATAAAGAAAAATTTTGTTTAACATATCTAAGTTGCAGAATTACTTCACTAAAGGGTTAACTTTGAAAGGCAACAGAGGTTCAGAGGTGGGCTCAAGATTAGAGTTAGCCCAAGCAGCCATCTAAGATGCATCAATTGGTCTCAACCCATCTGGACCAAAGGAGAATGAAGAACACCAAGGTCACACGATAACTATGAGCCCGAAACAGAAAGGGCCACATGAACTAGAGACTTACATCATCCTGAGACCAGAAGAATTAGATGGTGACTGCCCTGACAGGTAACACAACAGAGAACCCCTGAGGGAGCAGGAGAACAGCAGGATGCAGACCCCAAATTCTCATAAAAAGACCAGACTTAATGGTCTGACTAAGACTAGAAGAATCCCGGCAGTCATGGTGCCCAAACTTTCTGTTGGCCCAGGACAGGAACCATTCCCGAAGACTACTCATCAGACATGGAAGGGACTGGACAATGGGTTGGAGAGAGATGCCGATGAAGAGTGAGCTACTTGTATCAGGTGGACACTTGAGACTGTATTGGCATCTCCTGTCTGCAGGGGAGATGGGAGGGTAGAGAGGGTTAGAAACTGACAAAACGGTCACGAAAGGAGAGACTGGAGGAAGGGAGTGGGCTGACTCATTAGGGGGAGAGTGAACAGGAGTGTGTAGTAAGGTGTATGTAAGCTTATATGTGACTGACTTGATTTGTAAACTTTCACTTAAAGCACAATAAAAATTATTAAAAAAAAAAAAAAAAGATTAGAGTTAGCCAAAAATCCTAGCTGTGGTATTTACTAGCTGTGCGACGTTGGGCAGGCTATTTAGCTTTTTATGCTCAATACCGTCACTTAAAAAATAGGGTTAAAAGTAGTATCTATCTTACCTTGTTGTTATAAAGATTACATGACACTGTAGATGTAAATCATTGGTATTCGTTGAATTTTAGCTACTAAAATGACTTGTATTGTTTATTTGGCTATTCTCACACTGATTATTATCACTACCATTGCTGAGCCCTTGAGCCACAGGTAAAAAGTCATTCTAGGCCAAGGCGGACAGGATGTATGAGACCACACTCATGGAAGTGCCTCCCAAAGGCAGAGAACGGCAAGTAGGGGCAGAGGAAAAGGAGTGTGGCTATCCTAGAGCCAACCCATGAAGAATCTGGTCATCCAGGCCAAGGAATTTGGAATTTATCTCTAAGCTCCAGGACAGAAATTGTTTTGTTTGGCCACATATATATTGTTTTAGTTGTCTCTCTTACAGCTTCACCTTCCTGCCTGGTCCCTGAAGGCATTTGAGTTTGCAACCCTTCCTTCAGGCAATAGGAAACTTTAAAAGTTTTTATGGCCCCCTCTGTGCTACTCAAGCGTTTTACTCATATCTGTTACTGCACTTATCACAGGGCAATGTAATCACTTGTTCACAGGCCGTCTCTCCTGGTAGACTGTGAGCACCTGTAGACTACTAGACTACGTGCCCTACCTCACGCTATGCTCCAAAGAGTGTAAATCCTTAATAAATATTTAGTGGATGAACAGCTGCATTTCCACATGACAAACGAACAGTAAAGTATACAATCCATGTAGATACGTTTCTGTAAGGGGAAAAGAAACAAGAACTGAATGATCAGAAGGAAAAACAGAATGAAAGGAGAGAGGCCAAAAGCTCTGGCAGACGCAGTGCTGGGACCCCTCAGGGCAGGTGCTCTGTGAAAGGGCTTGGAGGAGGCGGAGGAGTGCACACAGAGCTCAGCAGAGAAAGAAAAAAACACAACAGGAAGATACACAAATATTTCACTTGACAGTTTTGACTAGAATTTTCTAGGCTGCTATCACATTAACTACCAGTCTTAATACACTATCTAGAAAGTGGCAGTTTGTTGTGTGTCAATGGGACAAAACCTAAGTTATACTGTTAAGTGAAAAAAGAAACTTGCAGACCAATGTGTATATTCTATGTATGTGTGGGGAATTATATTTACATTTATATTTACATACCCTTGTACACGCATGAGATGAAACCAACAATACTGGTTGCCCTGAGAAGAACAACTGGGGACTGAGGATATGGTAGAAGAGAGTTCCCCTTCATTGTAAAACTTTTACATTTAATACCACATAAAAAACCAACATCCATTGCCGTCAAGTCATTTCTGACTCACAGTGACCCTATAGGACAGAGTAGAACTGCCCCATAGAGTTTCCAAGGAGTGCCTAGTGGATTTGAACTGCTGACCTTTTTGGTTAGCAGCCATAGCTTTTAACCACCACGCCACCAGGGTTTCCTTAATACCACATACATGTATTAATTTACTTTACTCTAGATTTATTTTTAAAGAGGTTTATAAAGTGAAATTTTAGATTATATTTCTAAAATTGACTTTTAGAAAAAATGAAGCCATGTGTATACAGGGAAAAAAAGTATGGTATAATATATATCAAAATGTGAACCACTGTCTCTCTTTGGTTATAGCCATATAGCCATTGTCTCTAGGTGTTTTTGTTTGTTTGTTTGTTTTGTTTTCTTCCATTCTAGTCTTTTTTTTTCTCTATTTTCTAATTTTGCTAGTTCCTCCTCTTCTTCCTGGGCTCAGTTGTTGGTGATTTTCTCTTTCTGCATTCTCTTGGTGATCTCGTTTAGTCAGTCTCATGGTTT
The DNA here is from genome assembly GCF_030014295.1 of Loxodonta africana. Lineage (NCBI taxonomy): Eukaryota > Metazoa > Chordata > Mammalia > Proboscidea > Elephantidae > Loxodonta > Loxodonta africana. The sequence goes on from NC_087342.1 coordinate 206,675,980, forward strand.
TAAATGCCATCTATATGCTGAACAAGTTATATTTCCAACCTAGATCTGTGCTCCACATTTATACATATAATTGTTTACTCAACTTCTCCACCTGAATGTCCAAACATCATCTCAGACATAACTTGTCCGAAACTGAACTCCTGACCTCTCCCTCCCCCACACAAATCTTCCCATCTCATCTGATGACAAACTCTCTTTTGTATGGCTCAGGCAAAAACCTGGGAATCATTCTTGACTCATTTCTCACACCTCACATCCAGTCTCTCAGTAAACTGTCAGATTTACCTTCAAAATGTATCTAGTTTTTGACCGCTTCTGTCCTCTTCCACAGTTACCAGGCCATCATTTCTCACCTGAATTACGTCAGTATTTCTTGTCTTAAGCTAGGTTCTCTAGAGAAGAAAAACCAGTGAAGCATGCATATAGAGAGAGAGAGATATCAAGGAAATGGCTCGTGTGGTTATAGAGGCTGGAAAGTCCCAAGTCCATGTGCCAGGCATCAGGCTGGATGCTTCTCCTGCCTTACGTAGTAGCTGCAGGAGCTGACGAACCCAAGATCTGCAGGTAAGATTGCAGGCTGCTAGTTCAAGTTCCAAGAACCGGAGTCTAGATGATGATGAGCTGAGTGTAGGATCCAAAACAGCAAAAGCCAGAGAGCTTTTGCCAGAAAGTCCAAATGTATTGGTTGCAAGCCACACCCCCAAAGAAACTCCTTTTCAACTGATTGGCTGCTCATAGCAGATCTCATCATGGAGGAGACTACATTATATCAGATCTCAACATGGAGGTAATTACATCATTAGATAACTGCCAAACTGCATCATAACTGCCAAACCACTGAGAATCATGACCCAGCCAAGTTGACATACAACCTTAACCATCACAACCTTCTGAATGTTTCCATGCTTTACCTCCCTACAGTCTATTCCCAACTGCAGCCTGAGTTAGTGATCTACCAAAATGTAGATTCAACCACTTCACTCTCTGAAAATCTCCAGGTGCTTCTATTTCTCACAGAGAAAAAGCCCAAGCTCTTAAATTGGTCTACAAGGCTTTACATAGTTCACCTACTCCTTCCCACCCCCTCACAGCTAACCTCTCTTATTTCATCACTTCCTATTTTTCCCTCTCTCATTCTTCTCTAGCCTGGCTGGCCTCCTTTAGGGTCTTTACATACCAGGCATGTTCCCATTTTAGAGCCACCTTTGTACTGATTGGTCCTTTGTTCTTATCCCAAATATTCTCATCATTCACTCCCTTACTTCCTTCAAGTCTTTGCTCAAAAATCACCTGCTCAGTTACACCTTCCCTGGTCACTCTGGAAACTCTGGTGGTGTGGTGGTTAAAAGCTATGGCTGCGAACCAAAATGTTAGCAGTTTGAATTTACCAGATGCTCCTTGGGAACTGTTCTACTATGTCCTATAGGGTTACTATGAGTAGGAATTGAGTCAATGGCAACAGGTTTTTTTTTGGCCACCCTACTTAAAATTGCAGCCTGCCCACATACAACCCTACTTCCATTTTCAAGTTCTAATTTTTCCACAGCACTTATCCCCTTCTATTTTATGGACCTTATTTGTTTATTAGTTATTTTTTAATAATCTGCCATGCTTACATTTGAATGCAGACTCCATAAGAACAAGTATATTTGTATTGTTTATAGACCCTAGAACAGTGTGTGCTATGTAGTAGATGCTGAACGAATAAGTGTTGAATGAATAAGTTTGTATTATTTATGTAAAAAACAATAAATTTAGAATAAAAGTCACTATGAAGAATGAATGTTACCAGTGTCTACTAATTCCATAATCTGAAAGCTTTCTGAACGCTTATAAACTGTATATTTTAATTTTTAAAAAACCCTTCTATTTTTGTTATCTTAGGAAAATGTATTTCTGAATTTTATTTATTTTTTCCTATTTATCAGGATTGGAGTGGCAAAGAACTTATTTTCACTCTGGGAAAAATGTGAACCATTTTATTTCAGTGATTGCATTTCTACTAAAGGCAGCACAGCGCAGGGAAGATTAATGACATTAAGGCTAAAGGACAATGATGTTTATTTCTACCACCATATTAGCAGTTGTGTGCTCTCAGACAAGTCACTTAACTCTCTGAGCCTCCTTTTCCATCTGTAAAATGGGAATGATACCTACCCTCATAGAGATGTGAAAGTTAAATTGGATCCAAGCTAATGTTTGTCAGATACTTGCTATGTATGTAGTGCTTGAAAGAGACTATCTCATTTAAACCTCACAGAAGTCCTCTGAGGAAGGTCCTCTTGTGACTCCCACTTCAAAGGGAAGAAATGAGTGAAAACCTGAGAGGTTAATAATTTGCCCAAAACTACACAGCTAGAACTGCAATTTGAACCCAGGCAGTCCATCTCCAAACCCAAGCTCCTGGCCAACACTAAGACATTAATTGTGTAAAAACCCATTGCCATTGAGTTGATCCCAATTCATACTGACCCTATAGGACCCTATACCCAGAGCTGCTAGACTATATGAAGAAAAACAGGGCATCAGGATTGGAGGAAGACTCATTAACAACCTGCATTATGCAGATGATACAACCCTTTCTTACTGAAAGTGAAAAGAACTTGAAGCACTTACTGATGAAGATCAAAGACCGCAGCCTTCAGCATGGATTACACCTCAATATAAAGAAAACAAAAATCCTCACAACTGGACCAATAAGCAACATCATGATAAACAAAGAAAAGACTGAAGCTGTCAGGGATTTCATTTCTTGGATCCACAATCAACACCCATGGAAGCAGCAGTCAAGAAATCAAAAGACGCACTGCATTGGGCAAATTTGCTGCAAAAGACCTCTTTAAAGTGTTGAAAAGCAAAGATGTCACCTTGAGGACTAAGGCGCGCCTGACCCAACCCATGGTGTTTTCCATCGCCTCATATGCATTTGAAAGCTGGACGATGAATAAGGAAGAATGAAGAAGAATTGGTGCCTTTGAATTATGGTGTTGGCAAAGAATATTGAATATACCATGAACTGCCAAAAGAACTAACAAATCTGTCTTGGAAAAGTACAGCCAGAATGCTCCTAAGAAGCGAGGATGGCGAGACTTTGTCTCACATACCCCGGACATGTTATTAGGGGGCACCAGTCCCTGGAGAAGGGCATCACATTTGGTAAAGTAGAGGGTCAGCGAAAAAGAGGAAGACACTTAACAAGACAGATTGATACAGTGGCTGTAACAGTGAGCTCAAATATAGCAACAGTTGTGAGGATGGCACAGGACTGGGCATTGTTTTGTTCTGTTGTACATAGAGTCGCTGTGAGTCAGAACTGACTTGACAGCACTTAACAACAATCTAGCGATGAAGCCTGCCTATTTAAAAATTCTAGGAGATGTTATTCTCTAATCTCTACTAGCTGCGTACTGCAGCTTCTCAAATTGTATGTGGTTATATTCTTCCAGATATATAAAGCAGAACTTCCCTTTAGGTCAAATTAAGTTTCTTCTAATTCAACCTTGATTATACTAGGAAAAAATTATCAACCTTCTAAAGTTACACTCTGTGCTCAAGCATAGCAACAATTGCGAGGATGGCGCAGGACCAGGCAGTGTTTCATTTTTCTGTGTGTAGGGTTGCTACGAGTTGGAACCGACTTGACGGCACCTAACAACAACAACTATAGGGAGAGTAGAACTGCCTCATAGGGTTTCCAAGTAGGTGCTGGTTGATTCAAACTGCCTACCTTCTGGTTAGCAGCTGAGCTCTTAACAACTGTGCAACCAGGGTAGCTGTAGGCTGATCCGAATCCCAGTTTTACTAGCTCTGACTGCTGTGACTTTGAGCTGCTATTCACCTTTATCCCAGTTTCCTCATCTGTAAAGTGGGATCATAATGGAGCCTACTTCCTAGGGTTGTTGTGAGGATTAAATGGGTTAATTCATACATGGCATTTAGAATGGCTTCTAGCACAAAGCAAAGCAAGAACAAAATAAATGTGGGCTGATTAATATTTCCTCAAACATGAATATCTAGCATTTAAAAAACTTTCTATTTCTTACTCTTCAAAACATTATTACAACTTAAAAAAAATTTTTTTAATTGTAAATATAGTATTTCAACCACATTATCAAAATCTGACCCTCACTTATAATACTGTTTCTGTGGAAATTTTATTTTGAATTCAAAAATTTATTTACAAATAAAATGTTGAAGTACAGTTTACTTGGATAGAGAATATTTATATAAAAATGTAAATGTGTGTATAAAACTACCAGAAAATTCTTTACTTTTTTTGAACTAGGATTTATTTAATAAGCATTTCATCTCTATTTTTGTTGTCATAGCTGCTATGGGTCAGGTATCCCTGAAAACTATAAATCAGAGGAGAAGGAGTCTAGTATCGCTCATTTATTCACTGGGTTTGGCTTTTGCAACCAGATGCACAAATGCTTTACAACATTGTGTTTTATATAAAAGAACTACTTTGGGCTATGCCGTTTACACTTACTAGAGGGTCAGTTTCCTGAAGATAGTTATTCAGTGAAGGGTCTCTTGTTTGCCTGGATGAAATACCAAAATCAATAAAGCTAGACCTACAACAAGGAAACAGACCCTATCAGTTGCTCTCTTCTTGTCACTCCAAAAAAGGAAGCACCTCTGTGCCTTAAACGGAGAAAAGACTGAAGTTGTCAAGGATTTCACTTTACTTGGATCCACAATCAACACCCAGGGAAGCAGCAGTCAAGAAATCAAATGACACATTGCATGGGGCAAATCTACTTCAAAAGACATCTTTAAAGTTTTAAAAAGCAAAGATGTCACTTTAAGGGCTCAGGTGCACCTGACCCAAGCCAAGGTGTTTTCAATCGCCTTGTATGCATGTGAAAGCCGGACAATGAATAAGGAAGATTGACAAAGAATTGATGCCTTTGAATTATGGTGATTTCGATCAATGTTGAATATACCATGGACTGCCAGAGAACAAACAAATCTGTCTTGAAACAAGTACAAACAGAATGCTCCTTAGAAGCAAGGATGGTGAGACTTCATCTCAAATACTTTGGACATGTTTTCAGGAAGGGCCAGTCCCTGGAGGAGGACATCATACTTGGTAAAGTAGAGGGTCAGTAATAAAGAGGAAGACTTTCAATGAGATGGACTGACACAGTGGCTGCAAGAATGGACTCAAGCATAACAACGATTGTGCAGGACTGGGCAGTGTTTTGTTCTGTTGTATATAGGGTCACTATGAGTGTGGCGTAGTGGTTAAGTGCTACAGCTGCTAACCAAAAGGTCTGCAGTTCGAATCCACCAGGTGCTCCTTGGAAACTCTATGGGGCAGTTCTACTCTGTCCTGAAGGGTCACTATGAGTCGGAATCGACTCGACGGCACTGGGTTTGGTTTTTTTTTTTTTTTTTTATGAGTCAGAACTGGCTCAACAGCACCTAACAACAACAATTGTACCTTAAAGACCTGGTGAATTTCTGTGTATTTTGGAATTATTAACAAAAAACAGAATTGTTGGTAGATTTACCAGATTTAGCAAAGAAAAATGCAGGATGGCCAATTAAATTTGAATTTCAGAAAAACAATGAATAATTTTGTTTGTGTAAGTATATCCCAAATAGTGTATAAAATACACTGATATTAATAACATATTTATATTAAATCTGCCACCCTACTTGTTGGGGGATGAATATTTCTAGACATATTACTGCCTAGTCTTTCTCTCTTAATCTCACACACATACACAGGTTTATAAAAGGATATACATATTTTGTAAAAAAGTACAGCAATTTGAATTTACCTTTGCCTTCAAGGTTTTGAAAACTGCTTGAATTAGAGAACTACCAGTAATTTCCATTTGTGCTGAAATTGGGGAAGAAATCCATAATCTCATGTAATTATATTTTATTTCTTATTTTGCTCTGTACAATTACAGAAATAAGTTTCATAACAGTTTATTTCAATGCATTTACTGCTTTTCTCAAAAGGTAAATGGAGCATTGACGCTCAAGATGATATAATATGAGATAATACTGCCACCTGGAGATCAGATGCAGGTATGACTAAGAATCAACCTAATTTCTAACTCCTGAATAGGTAATTTTACGTATGGTGACAAAAAACAAATCAAAACAAACCCATTGCTGTGGAGTCGATTCCAACTCTTAGCGACGCTACAGGACAGAGTAAAACTGCCCCATAGGTTTTCCAAGGAGCGGTTGGTGGTTCGAACTGCCAATCTTTTGATGAGCAGCCGAGCTCTTAACCACTGCGCCACCAGGGCTCCGGTATGGTGACAGTTGATTTAATTAATAACACACTCTGCCAGTTGCCATCATTTAACTCTAATGTTTTCTTCATTTACACATTCATCTAAAGGACTTTTATTAAGTTTCTATTATATGCCAGATGCTATGCTAGACTTTGGGAATACAAAGATGCATGACACCTACTTCCTATCCTTGAGAATTTAACAGGCTAGTGGGAGACACACGCAGATAACCAAATGTCACCCAGGTACCCTCTCTTTTAAGTTTAAAATGAAATTAGATCTAATCGCAACCCTTATAAGGTGGAAAACTCACACCGCTCCCTCTTTGTAGAGTAGAATTTTCCCATTAACTTTAGACTCTAAGCTCTTACTTCAACTATCTTATTGTTACACACGTATTGCCCTTGTTCTCCACCAAATCTCTGAAAGATGTGGATCACAACACTTTTTCTTGATTTCCATAATGATTCATTCACACAAAGCTTTAAGTTTGTAAAGGCTTTAACTTAACGTTTGGGGACTTGGAGACAGGGATTAATTAGAAATTGAATAATAGACTTCATCGCGCTTTTAAAAGTCCTGGAATGTGCTTCTCCTTCCGCCATTTTGACCAGCCTTTCTCCCCCTGCCCCCTTTTTCCGCTGTCTCTTAGCGGTAATTCCCAACCTCATCCTGTACCCCACTGAGGGACCCTTCCCACTTTACGATGGAGAGCAATTTAACTTTCTCAGACTCTCCTTCCCCCAAACTCAGCTTTCTGCCCAGCTGTGCATATCTAAACTCTCATTATTGTGTTATGATACACAATGGACTATCTACTCAGGGACTCATCCTTTTTCTCAGCCTTACATAAAGATTTGGAAATCCTGGTGGTATAGTGGTTAAGAGCTACAGCTGCTAACCATAAAGGTTGGCAGTTCAAACCCACCAGGTGCTCCTTGGAAACCCTGTGGGGCAGTTCTACTCTGTCCTGTTGGGTCATTATGAGTTGGAATCAACTCAATGGCAAAGGGTTTGGTTTTTTATATAAAGATTTGGAGACCTAGTGGCACACTGGTTAAGAGCTTGGCTGCTCATCAAAAGGTCAGCAGTTCCAATGCACCAGCAATAAGGTATGAGGATGACTTGTCCTTCCTATATCTTTTCTCCAAATTCTTATCATAGGAGCATCCCAGTTTTAGAAGGCTTATATTATAGGCTTAGCCAGAAAAAGAAGTTTACCGAGGGCCAGCAAATTAGCTATATTGCACTACAACCCTTCCTTCAGTTTTCTCTCCTTTTTGTGTTAAATTTTAGTCCAAGTTTAGCAGTATTACCATGAAGTGTCACAAGATTGCTACCCCATAGGGGTAGCTTATAAATAAGCCCCCAAAACAAACCCACTGCCATCAAGCCAATTCTGACTCCTAGCAACCCTATAGGACAGAGTAGAACTGCCCCGTAGAGTTTCCAAGGAGCACCTGTCGTATTTGAACTGTCGACCTCTTGGTTTGCAGCCCTAGCACTTAACTACTACGCCACCAGAGTTTCCAGCTTGCAGTATAGCAGAGAAAAGTAGCAGGAAGCAAGGAAGGGGGAGGGGAAGGAAGGGAAAGAGGCAGGCAGGCAGGCAAGGAGGGTGGGAGGAAGGGAGGAAGAAAGTTTATATCTCTGAGTAACAAGTGAATAAAAAAAAATGTTATTTAAAACCCAAACTGCTACGATTCTGTCTTCTAAGGAGTTGGCGTAATTCCTGTTAATGGGGAAATAAATCTTTATATACCCTTTGCCATCAAGTCAATTCCGACTCATAATCCAATGGGACAGAGTAGAACTGCCCCCTAGGGTTTCCAAGGAGCTGCTGGGCCTAGGTCTCCTGACTTTTGGTTTAAAGAGGAATTGTCTCAATCACTTTACTTTCAGGAACAAAGTGAGATAACTTAATTCATTCAAAAAGCATCCATCTATTGAGCACCTACTTTATTCCTCCTTCTATGCGATGTGCTATGCAATGTTCTTAAGATACAAAATCAAGTAAAATATGATCTCTGTCCCTAAGGAATGTATAGTTTAGTGAGGAAGACAAGTCTATCAAAGACCATGTTTTTAATATTGGGTATTGTCAAGTCAATTTTTACTCATAGCAACCCCTGTGACAGAGCAGAATTGCCCATGGGGTTTTCTAGGCCGTTTTTTTTTTTTTTTTAATCTTTACAGGAACAGATAGCCAGGTCTTTCCCCGATGGAGCTACTGGACTGATTCAAACAGCCAACTTTTTGGTTAGCAGCCAAGAGCTTATATGTTAGAATTTTGTAAATGTCTATGTAACTTTTCATGTCTATTTATTGTTTTTCCAAAACAATTAGTAGTGAAATACTTAAAGTGAAAAGGCCTCTGTGTTTAGTTTTGGGTACCTCACCAATGCTTAAGATGTAGAATCTAAGGTCCTGACTCCTGACCTAGTGCTCACTCCATGACACCCCAAAATGTTCCCTTAGAAATGGTGGCTCATGGATGCTTCTCCCACATCACTGGTTTCTGCTTTCAGCATTCACAGTTCTCACAAAGGCTCGCTCATCTCAACAGTAGTAGAGCTCTCAGTGATAGATAACCAAAAAAACCAAACTCATTGTCATCGAGTCGATTCCTACTCACAGTGACCCTACAGGACACGGTAGAACTGCCCCATAGATTTTACAAGGAGCGCCTGGTAGATTTGAACTGCCGACCTTTTGGTTAGCAGCTGAAGCTCTTAACCACTACACCATCAGGGTAGTTCAGCATTAATCTCTCAATACCATTTTCTGAGGGTGGCTCAAAGCAAGGATCTTACTAAGCTTTATAATAGCAGCTATAGTGTGACATGGCTTTTCAAATAGTTTATTCTTTTATATCCTGGCTGTGAAGCAGGCCTATATAACACCACATTGTGGCTTTTTCTTCCTAATTCAACTGTATCCTTTCTTTTACAGAATGATCTTATAAAAATGTAACTCAGACAATGTCATGCTTTAAAATCCTCCAGTGCTTACCACTGCACTGGAAAAAAAAACCTCAAAATTTCTTACCTTGGTTTAAAAAACTCTTCCTGATACGATCCTCTGCTGACTGCTGGGACTCCATCTCATACCTTTTCTCCTTGTCCCCTGCATTCCAGACCCCAACACTGTCATTATTGCAGTTCCGTGAACATGCCAAGCTCATTTCTGCCTTAGGGTTTTGTACTATTTCTTGAGCCAGGCAGCAAGGAAGGATTGAGCAGCGGCATCTCTCTGCCTAGGCATTCTGGTGGGGAAGAAAAAAGAGGTGGAAGAACACTTAGCAAATGATGAATATAAACAAAACAAAAACTCCTATAAGAACCACTGAGATAACAACAGGTGACTCTTTGTCAGGTATTGAGGTAGAAAATCCATTTGTTTTTGGTTGAGATATGTGCCTTCTCCTTTAGAGTGTAACCTTCCAAAAAAAACCTTCCAAAGGGGAAGGAAAACACGTTTGCAATTCAACAAATGAGTACAATAGTGGCTTCCAAAGACATTCATCATCTGAATCACCTGAGGGTGATACTTAACTTACCGAAGCTTTAATATCAACGTTGCCTCCCCCACCCCCAAGAGATTCCTGATTCAAATGTGAAAAAAATTATGATGCCATTGGAAATTCCCCACACATCTGTCAGTTTGTCCTGTTGTGGTTGCTTGTGTGTTGCCGTGATGCTGGAAGCTATGCCACTTGTATTCAAGTACCAGCAAGGTGACCCATGGTGCACAGGTTTCAGTGAGCTTCCAGACTAAGACAGACTAGGAAAAAGGACCTGGCGGTCTATTTCTGAAAAAAAATTAGCCAGTGAAAACCTTATGAATAGCAGTGGAACACTGTCTGATATAGTGCCAGAAGATGAGCCCCTCAGGTTGGAAGGTACTCAAAAGACTGGGAAAGAGCTGCCTCCTCAAAGTAGAGTCGACCTTAATGACATGGGTGGAGTCAAGCTTTCAAGACCTTCATTTGCTGATGTGGCACAACTCAAAATGAGAAGAAATAGCTGCAAACAGCCATTAATAATCAGAATGTGGAATGTACAAAGTATGAATCTAGGAAAAATGGAAATCATCAGAAATGAAATGGAATGCATAAACATTGATATCCTAGGCATTAGCGAGCTGAAATGGACTGGTATTGGCCATTTTGAATTAGACAATCACATGGTCTACTACGCTGGGAATGACAAATTGAAGAGAAATAGCATTGCATTTATTGTCAAAAAAGAACATTTCAAGACCTAACCTTAAATACAGTGCTGTCAGTGATAGAATAATACCCTATCATGCCTGCAAGGAAGACCAGTTAATACGACTATTATTGAAATTTACACACCAACCACTAAGGTCAAAGATGAAGAAATTAAAGATTGTTATCAACTTCTGCAGTCTGAAATTGATAAAACAGGCAATCAAAATGCATTGATAATTACTGGCGATTGGAAGGTGAAAGTTGGAAACAAAGAATCAGTAGTTGGAAAATACGGCCTTGCTGATAGAAACGATGCCATAGATCGCATGATAGAATTTTGCAAGACCACCAACTTCTTCATTGCAAATATCTTTTTGTAACGACATAAATGATGACTATATAGATTGACCTTGCCAGATGGAATACACAGGAATCAAAATGACTACATCTGTGGAAAGAGACGATGAAAAAGCTCAGTATCATCAGTCAGAACAAGGCCAAGGACCGACTGGGGAACAGACCATTAACTTCTCATATGCAAGTTGAAGTTGAAACTTAAGAAAATTAGAACAAGTCATATGTTAAAAGTATGACCTTGAGTATATCCCACCTGAATTTAGAGACCATCTGAAGAATAGATTTGGAGTGTTGAACACTAATGACCGAAGACCAGACCAGTTGTGGGATGACATCAAGTACATCATGCAAGAAGAAAGCAAGGGGTCATTAAAGACAGGAAAGAAAGAATAGACCAAAATGGATGTGACAAGAGAGTCTGAACCTTGTTCTTGAACGTAGAGTAGCTAAAGCAAACAGAAAAAACGATGAAGTCAGAGTTGAACAGAAGATTGCAAAGGGCGGCTCAAGAAGACAAAGTATTATAATGACATGTGCAAAGATCTGGAGTTAGAAAACCAAAAAAAAAAAAAAAAACACGTTTGGTTGGCATTTCTCAAGCTGAAAGAACTGAAGAAAAAATTCAAGCCTTGAATTACAATTCTCAAGAATTCTATAGACAACATATTGAATAGCATAGGACGCATCAAAAGAAGATGGAAGGAATACAGAGTCATTGTACCAAAAAGAATTGATCGACGTTCAGCCATGTCAGGAGGTAGCCTATGATCAAAAACCCAATGGTGATGGTACTGAAGGAAGAAGTTCAAGCTGTACTGAAGACCCTGGTGAAAAACAAGGCTCCAGGAATTGATGGACTATCAATTAAGATGTTCCAACAAAAAGATGTAGCGCGTGAAGTGTTCACTCATCTTTACCAAGAAATTTGGAGGACAGCCTACCTGGCCGATCAACAGGAAGAGATCCGTATTTATACCTATTCCAAAGAAAGTTGATCCAACAGAATGCAGAAATTATCAAACAGTATCATTAATATTACATGCAAGTAAAATTTTGCTGAAGATCATTCAAAAGAGGCTGCAGCAGTACATTGACAGGAAACTCCCAGGAATTCAAGCCAGATTCAGAAGACGACTGGAAACCAGGGCTATCATTGCTGATGTCAGATAGATCCTGGCTGAAAGCAGAGAATACCAGAAGGATCTTTATCTGTGTTTTATTGACTATGCAAAGGCATTTGACTGTGTGGATCATAACAATTTATGAATAAAATTGGGAAGAATAGGAATTCCAGAACCTTTAATTGTGCTCATGAGGAACCTGTGCATAGACCAAGAGGCACAAACAGCACAAGAGGATTCTGTATGGTTTAAAGTCAAGAAAGGTGTGTGTCAGGGTTGTATCCTTTCACCATACTTGTTCAATTTGTATGCAGAGCAAATAATCCAAGAAGCTGGACTATATGAAGAAGAACAGGGCATCAGGGTTGGAAGAAGACTCATTAACAACCTGTGTTATGCAGATGACACAACCTTGCTTGCTGAAATGAAGAGGACTTGAAGCACTTACTGATGAAGATGAAAGACCAAAGCCTTCAGTATGGATTACACCTCAACGTAAAGAAAACAAAAATCCTCACAACTGGGCCAATAAGCAAGATCATGATAAACGGAGAAAAGATTGAAGTTGTCAAGGATTTCCTTTTACTTGGATCAACAATCAACGCCCTTGGAAGCAGCAGTCAAGAAATCAAATAATGTATTGCTTTGGGCAAATGTGCTGCAAAATAACTCTTTAAAGTGTTAAAAAGCAAAGACACCACTTTAAGGACTAAGGTGGGCCTAACCCAAGCCATAGTGTTTTCAATTGCCTCATATGCATGTGAAAGCTGGACAATGAATAAGGAAGACCCCCAAGAAGAATTGATACCTTTGAATTATGGTGTTGGTGAAGAATGTTGAATATACCATGAACTGCCAAAAGAACGAACAAATCTGTCTTGGAAGAAGAACAGCCAGAAGGCTCCTTGGAAGCAAGGATGGTGAGACTCTGTCTCACATACTTTGGACATGTTATCAGGAGAGACTAGTCCCTGGAGAAGGACGTCATGCTTTGTAAAGAAAAAAAAAAAAAAAAATTTTTTTTTTTTTTTTGTAGAGGGTCAGTGATAAAGAGGAAGACCCTCAGTGAGATGGATTGACAGACACAGAGGCTGCAACAATGGGCTCAAACATAGTAACTATTGTGAGAAAGGCTCAGGACTGGGCAGTGTTTTGTTCTGTTTTACAAAGGGTTTCTGTGAGTTGGAGCCAACTCAACAGCACCTAACAACAACAACAACATTGGAAATTTTAACACTCACTGTATGTTTAATAATATTAAGCAATTACTGTTATATTAGGAACAATAATAATAATGTAGCTAAGGTGTTTTTCTTTTTTTTAAATTGCTTAGAGATCCATACTGAACGATTTATTATGGATTAAATGATGTTGGAGATTTGCTTCAGTGTAATACTAGAGAAAGAAAAATGTGTGTGGAGGGGAGTGAGGGGTAGAATGAAACAGGATTGGCCATAAGTCAACAGCTAGGTGGTGCGTACAGAGAGGTTCATTGTACTAATTTGAATTCTTTGGTATGTGTTTGAATTTTTCCATTTTACTGCAAAAAAAAAAAAAAATAAGAAAAGGTTTTTTGAAAAATAGAGATCCCTGAGCCCCTCGGAGACTCTGGTTCAGAAGGCCTAGAGCCTGTAAATCTGTGTGTTTGCGTCACCACCACCACCAGGCAATTCACCAGCAGTACTCCATCCCAACTATCTACTCTATTGATGTTGTTAGGTAGAATATGTTAATACTGGGGTAGGGGTGGTAATCGGGTGTAATGGATTGAATTGTGTCCCCCAAAATATGTGTCAATTTGGTTAGGCCATGTGTGGTTGTCCTCCGTTTTGTGATTTTCCTGCCTGTGGTTAAAGAGGATTAGGATGGAATGTAACACTTTTTTTTTTTTTAATTGTGCCTTAAGGGAAAGTTTACAAATCAAGTCTGTCTCATAAAAACTTAGATACACCTTGCTATATATTCCTAGTTGCTCTCCCCCTAATGAGACAGCACACTCCTCTCCACCCTCTGTTTCCGTGTCCATTCAGCCAGCTTCTGTCCCCCTCTGCCTCTCATCTCCCCTCCAGACAGGAGCTGCCCACATAGTCTCATGTGTCTACTTCATCCAATAAGCTCATTCCTCACTAGTATCATTTTCTACATTATATAGTCCAGTCCAATCCCTGTCTGAAGAGTTGGCTTTGGGAATGGTTCCTGTCTTGGGCTAACAGAAGGGTCTGGGAACCTCCAGGGTCCTTCTGGTCTCAGTCAGACCATTAAGTCTGGTCTTTTTATGAGAAATTGAAGTCTGTATCCCACTGCTCTCCTGCTCCCTCAGAGATTCTCTGTTGTGTTCTCTGTCAGGGCAGTCATTGGTTGTAGCCAGGCACCATCTAGTTCTTCTGATCTCAGGCTGATGTAGTCTCTGGTTTGTGTGGCCCTTTCTGTCTCTTGGGGTCATAATTACCTTGTGACTTTGGTGTTCTTCATTCTCCTTTGCTCCATGTGGGCTGAGACCAACTGATGCATCTTAGCTGGCTGCTTGCTAGTGTTTAAGACCCCAGATGCCACTCTCTAAAGTGGGATGCACAATAGAAATATAACACCCTTGCTCAGGTCACATCCCTGATCCAATGTAAAGGGAGCGTCCCTGAGGTGTGGCCTGTACCACATTTTATCTTACAAGAGATAAAAGGAAAGGGAAGCAAGCAGAGAGTTGGGGCCTTCATACCACCAAGAAAGAAGCACCAGGAGCAGAGCATGTCCTTTGGACCTGGGGTTCCTGCTTGGAGATACTCCTAGTCCAGGGGAAGAATCACGAGAGGGACATTCCTCCAGACATGAGAGAGAGACAAAGCCTTCTCCCGAAACTGACGCCCTGAATTCGGACTTCTAGCCTCCTGGGCTGTGAGAGAATAAACTTCTCTTTGTTAAAGCCAGCCATGAGTGGTATTTCTGTTACAGCATCACTAGATGACTAAGACATGGGGGAATTTCAAGGCTCCCATGTACAAATATCGTCCTTAGGAAGAATGTATTTGATTAGAGTAAGTGTGTATTTAACAGTGACTCCACAGGAGGGATGTCTACAGTTTTAAGAAAAATTAGTAAATCTTAAAGAACAAAATTTCTTTCAGGCAGGAACTCCAGTTACCAAATTACAAGAAATTATACGTAAAATCTCACGGTTCCAACTTTTATCTAGCATCACTCTTTTCCTGGGTGAATAAAATCCAGCCACATTGACACTTTGCTTCTTCAGACATGCCAAGCTCATTTTTACCTAAGGACCCAAGTTTCAGCCTTGTGTTCTACTCAAAAAGTGCTACACTTCATTTATATCTCAACCCCGAAGTTACCTCTTCAAGGCCTTCCCTGACACTCCCTCTTCAGTACCCCACCTCTTACAGTAACTCCCTATGACCTTAAGCGATAATTTCAGGGCACTTATTTTTTTTATCATTAGATGAAATTGTCTTATTTGTTTACTAACTTATTGTTTCCTTTATCAAATATATAAGATCTCTGACTGTAGGGCTCTTGTCCATGTTGTTTATGGATGCATGCTAACCTCTTACGATGTACTATCTGGCCAAAATAACGACTCAATAAATAAAGTTGAGTACCTGGAATATCTACATTTGGAAGGGTACCTCCCTGTGCCCCCACATTACATCAAGTGCTGCAAATTCAAATGCCACAGGGATCAGATTGGTACTAAAACCAAGGGCCTGTGGTTAGAAAAATCTAGAGAAAAAAACTCAGGATCACTTGTACCGGCCTGAAGGAGGCAGCTGCTCTTCAGTTTGAATCATGTTGCATGCTGTAATCCAGATCTAGTGTAGCCAGATTATCCCATTTTTTCATAATATGCCAAAAAGCCATGCTTCAAAAAAAAATTTTTTTTTTATTGTGCTTTAGGTGCATGTTTACAGAGCAAATTCATTTCTCATTAAGCAATTAATACACAAATTGTTTTGTGACACTGGTTGCCAACGCTGTGATGTGCCAACACTCTCCCCTTCTCAACCCTGGGTTTCCCATTTCCATTTGTCCAGTTTTCCTGACCCTTCCTGCCTTCTTGTCTTTGCTTTTGGGCTGGTATGCCCACTTAGTCTCGTATACATGGTTGAACTACGTGCGTTATTGTTTGTTTTATAGGCCTGTCTAATCTTTGGCTGAAGGGTGAACTTCAAGAGTGATTTCAGTACTGAGTTAAAAGGGTGTCCAGGGGCCATACTCTCGGGGTTTCTCCAAATTCTTTTGTTAGCAACCGATTTAAAAAAATGACAGTAGCGCATGAATCACTAGTTTGTAAGCTCTGCTCCTCCAGAGGTTAAGAGAAGACACTGAGAAAGGATACTGTGAAGGTTGTACCGTACAGCATTGTTTGTAATGGTGAAAAATGGGAAATAACCTGAATACCCATCACTATGGAATTACCAAATAATTTGTGGCAACCTTACAAAAGATCAGCAGTTCAAATCTACCAGCTGCTCCTTGGAAGCCCTATGGTGCAGTTCTACTCTGTCCCATGGGGTAGCTATGAGCTGGAGTCCACTCAATGGTAACGGGTTTGATAGAATATTGTTGTTGTTAGGTACCGTCGAGTCGGTTCTGACTCATAGCGACCCTATGTACAACAGAACAAAACACTGCCGGGTCCTGCGCCATCCTCACAATCGCTATGCTTGAGCTCATGGTTGCAGCCACTGTGTCAATCCATCTTTTGAGGGTCTTCCTCTTTTCTGCTGACCCTCTCCTTTACCAAGCATGATGTCCTTCTTTGGGGATTGATTCCTCTGATAACATGTCCAAAGTATGTGAGATGTAAAATATTATGTATGGTTATGTGATTAAAGCAAACAAATGGTAGTCATATGTATCAATGCAGATAGATTTCAAAAACATAAAATTGGGTGAAAAAATCAAGTTGCAGTTGAATAAACAAAATAGGAATGGCATTCTTGTGAAACTTCAATAGCCCAAAGCCATTCTATACAATGTTTGGGAATACACAGGAATGGTGAAAATATAAAAACCTAGATTAGCAGGATAACCCAAACCCATAATGTTTGGGAATACACAGGAATGGTGAAAATATAAAACCCTAGATTAGCAGGATACATATCAAATTTATGATCTTGGTTGCCTTTCAGAAGGGAGGTAGCAGAGTGGGACTTGGGAGAGGGGGCACCTGCCTTTATCTGCAATGTTCTATTTCTTTCATTAAATAATATGAAATGACAAAATGCAACATCTGTTCTTTCTGGATAGTGTGTACATGAATATTTGCTCTTGCTTTTCTTCTTAAAATATTTAAAAACAATAAAAAAATGGAGAGGGTGTGTTGGAGAAGAAAGATCATGTACTAGAAGCCAGGAGACTTGGGTTCCAGTCTTTGCTCTGCCACTCTGGCATACATACAATTTCCAGATATGGCTGCCTCATTAGCAAATGCGGGAGAAGTATGTGGTGTTCTCCAAAGTCCTTCCTATCCAGTAGTCTATGAATCTAAAACACACTCACGCTCACGCATGTATGTTACACTCCCCCAAATTCCTTCAATCTAACAGTCTATGAATCTAAGATCTCCCACCTCCCATAAACGGAAAAATTACCCAGACTAGGAAAAGAAACATGTATTCCTTCCCTCATTTAGGACGGATCCATCTCTCTTAACCCGCACTTCCTTTTCCAGAGGCAGCATGTATGGTGGAAAGAGAATTGTCTTTGGCGACAGGAAGACCTGGATCTATCAGCCTTTATAAGTCTCAGCTTCCTCATTCCTAAAATGGAGATTATAACACCTTCCTCATAAGATTGTTTTTTTTTTTGTTTTGTTTTGTTTTCACAGGATTGTAGCGAGGTTTAGAAATAACGTATGTCTAGTCTGGTTAGTCCCTGAATAGAGTAGCAATTAATAGTAGTAATAATAGAATCTCATTAAAAATACCTAGGTGCCCAGCATCAGAGTCACTGAATACAATGACACTTTTCAAGCTGCCCTCCAAGTCAGCGCCAGTCTTGCGAAGACCCGACTGCGTATCGGAAACAATCAAGAAACGGTTTCCATGGCGACACTCCAGTTCCTCCTCTGGGTCTGCTCCAGTGGCATACTGGGAATTGTAGTGCGGGGGAGCCGCCACTCACAAGGTGGCGGGACGGCTTCCGGAAGGTGTACTATATTTCCCGTTCCTACCTCCTTTTTTTTTAAATTTTTTTTTTTTTTACCTCTACCGCCATCCACATCCCCGCCCTGCTTCTGGGTTATAAACCCAAAATGAAACGCCCAGTCATGGGTCCTCCTTTCCACGCCCGCCGGAGTTACAGCTGAAGGCGGAGAACGAGAAAGATGAGATGCCGACCGCGAGGGCGGAAACGAAGCTCGCAGAGCAGGAAAAGGCGGGCCTTCGTCCCAACTCACGGAGGCTCCGCCTTGTTACGTTATTTCCGTAAACAAAGTGGGCTGTGGAGGCAAAGGGGTCGGGATGTGAGCCGGGCTCAAGCTGCAGCTGTAGCGGCGCGGGCTGCGGCTGCAGCTGCCGCTGTGACTTCGGAGCCTCCGGAGTCTTTACAGATTGGGGACTGCCATCCCCTTCTTCCTCAGGTATGAAGTGGAACCAAAGGCACCCAGCCAGCTTCCCCTTTAGGCCCCTCCCAGTCACTGCTGGGCTCTGGGCGGCGAAGAGTCATCGTGTCGGCTGGTTAGGGAATGGGATTGAGTGAAGTCAAGAGGGACCCCCAGTGGTTCAGCTTGGAGGCTGCGGGTTCCTGGTACTCAAAAACAATGTGTGAGTAAGTAACTAAGAACAATTTACTAATCCCTTCTTCTCTGAAAGGTTTCTGCTTGATGTACAAAAAGGATTTCTGTACTCTCGTGAGAGAGATGTTACCTTACAAAAACGGATGACTTTCGATCCCTGTCCTCTTAGAAGATACTAGTTTAGGCCAGAAATGGTTTATTTGCATTCCTTTACTTCCTAGCTGTTCTTGTTTTTCTTCTTGTATTACCAAACACGTGTCTGGCTTGTAGGCCACCATGTTTATGTATATTATCAATCTCTGCAGATTCTTGCCTCTTTGGAGAACTGATAGGCCATCTTCTCTATTCACTCCTCTTTCCATTTTAATTTGTGTTGCATGCTGAACCAAAACCACAATGACTGTTTTGTAACTAAAAATGTCTTTTAAAATCTTGAGTCACGTCTTAAGTGGATTTTCAGTTGGTATCTGGTATTAGGCATTGGCCCTTAGAGTCTTCCCTGTAAAACCTTTTTCTCTTTGGAGTTATAGCTCCAGTTATGATAGTCTATGGAATCAGCCTGAGCCAATCTGCGCTGAATGGTTTAAATTCCAGTGCTAGTGACTCCAAGTCAAGACAATAGCAAAAATATCTATTTTCAAGTAATTATTTTAGGAGCGACATGAATTGCTTTAATCTTTCTGAATGATCATAGCATGGTCATACTCAAAACAACATGCAAAAAAGGCCTAATGTTTCCAAGGCAATTTACAATCTGATAAGTTAAATAGCCAAATAAATTTCTCATGAAACATTAGACAATATAATTAAGAAAAATTTAATGCTATGCACAAAGTAGAAAAGAAATGTAGAAGGATATTTTTAAATGGATGGGTGTTAGGAAAATAAACAAGCTGGTTAGCGTATGAAGTAAGAGGAAAGTATTGGATAAATATATTCTCCATGGAAGAGCCATGGGCAACTTCATAGTAAACTTTTTTTGATATGGGCAAAATCAAGCATATATAACAAACTTTCATGTTTTCTTGGATATAAGTAGACAAAGTATTTCAAAATAGACACCCCCCCCGCCCCGCAAAAAAATCCAAACCCACTGCCGTCAAGTCTGCTCTGACTCATAGTGACCCTATAGGACAGGGTAGAACTGTCCCATAGGGTTTTCAAGGAGTGCTTGGTAGATTCAAACTGCCAATCTTTTGGTTAGTAGTCATAGCTCTTAACCACTATGTCACCAGGGTTTCCTTAAAATAGACACAAAACATGTTTAATTGTACAAGGCTTCACTTAACCACAAAGAACTAAATAGGCAAACCCCAAGTTCTGCTTGGTAGTTGAATTAAGACTTGTAGTTGCTATTTAAAAATGCAGATACCTGATCATTTATACATCTGTTTGAGTCTAGTTGGTTATTCCTAAGTATACCTTTCAGAAGGTAGCCCTAAAAGCTACCTGAAGCTTCAGTCTGGCTGGGAATATCACATGTATGATTTGTTTATTTATGTATTGTTCTCCTTCCATAATATAGGCTTCTTGAAGACAGGGACTTTGTCTTTTTCAGTGGTGTCTCCCCAGCGCCTAGAATAGTGCCTGGCATGTGGAACAGAGCCTGTAAATATTTGTAGAACAAGTGAATAAAGAAAATGGTTTAAAAAATTTGTCAACTATACTATATGGTTGCTATGAGTTGGAATTGACTCGACGGCACTGGGTTTGGTTTTTTTGGTGGTTTACCATACAATTTTGCTAAGGGCTTCTATGTGTGTGTGTGTGTATATATATATGTATATATATATATATAGTAAAGAAGATTAAATTTAAAAGACCCCTATCCTAATTTTCTGTAATGACTTCTGAAATTCTTGATTCTCTTTCAGCTTATGACATGGATCTTTGAACTTCTTTCATTTCATATTGTAGCATGCATGGATAATTGCTGTATTTCCTTATTTAGGTCTTAAGAAGCTGGTCTTGGTGCCATAGTGAACTTAAAACAATGGAAGAGAGGAAAGTGAAGAGGAGGAGCCCTAAGTCTTTTAGTGCCCACTCTACTCAGGTTGTTAATGCCAAAAAAAATGCCATTCCAGTTAGTAAAAGCACAGGGTTTTCAAATCCTGCAACACAGTCAACTTCACAGCGACCAAAGTTAAAAAGGTGAATTCTTTTATTTCGTATTATCATAACAAAATGCTATTAAAGTAAATACTATATCCACTTTTGATAACATTTTCTCTCTTGTCCTGACTTTTAAAATATTTGAGGCCCATATTATGTGTTATTTGAAATACAACTTATGAAGGCTACAGTGTACAGAGTTTCGGAAATGCAAAATCAGTCATTGGTTTGAAGGCCTTTGCTTCATCTCATAAAATACACGGAGTAAGAAATTTGTAGCAGAGTTGATGACCTAGCCAGAAATGGGAAAAAATGTAAGATCAGAGGTGTTGATTTTTTACTAAGCTGTGTGTTTCCGCCTTGGTAGTTTTTATTTTTTAAAAAAGAATGACTTCATTGTTTTGATAAATGGTTTTTATTATACAAATTCAAACACAGGAAAAGTTCAAAGAAGAAATTAAAAATACTAAAATGCCACCACTCAGAAATAATCATCGTTTTATGGTGAACGTTATTGGTCTTGAGGATACTTAAAGGAAACAGGAACAAGAAATGTAAATGTATATTATTGTTGCATTTACATGAGTATTTTGTAATATTGGATACTTGGAAAGCAGACATCTTTAGAGAAAAAAGGACTTCATTATCCCAACCCTCTTTCTAATTATGATTAAATAAACTTACTCTTAAGTGCAAAGGCATTTTGGAGAGTCCATTGAAGAAATAATGCGTATAGCACTCTGTAACCATTGGAGTTACACAAAAAGCAAGATTTTTCCCTTGATGATGATCTCACACTATTTTTGAGGAAACAAAAGGCACAACCAAAGACACGAGAATACTTGGAAAACAAATGGTATTCCCGTAAGTTCTAAATGATAAACAATAGTTACGAGTGTTTTCTTTGAATAAATTATCAGATTGAAAAGGGCTTGCCTCCTGAGGGCGTTTAATTTAGAGTCAGATTTTGAATGTGGTTACGAATACATGTTGGTGGAAAAAGAAAGCTGAGAGATTTTAAAGGCAGTCACTCCTTTATATTCTTAGAGCAGTTTATTTGTATCTCATATCATTTTCTACCTCGTAATTTTATATGTGTACCATCTTCTAGAATGTAGGCTTCCTAACCCAAAAACCAAACCCATTGCTGTGGAGTCAATTCCAACTCATAGTGACTCTATAGCACAGAGTAGAACTGCCCCACAGGGTTTCCAAGGAACGCCCACTGGATTTGAACTGCCGACCTCTTGGTTAGCAGCCATAGCTCTTAACCACTGCACCATCAGGGTTTAGGCTTATTAAGGGCTGGGGCTATTTGATCATCATTGTACTTACAGTGGGACTTTGCATATAGTACAATTTTAATGAATGCTTTTTTTATTGTTGTGTAATAAGAACAAACCTGGCTAAGGGGTTTGGAAAAGGCTCTCCTGAGGAAGTAACATTTAAACTGAGACTTGAAGGATGCATGGGAGGTAGCCAGGCAAAGATGGCAGTGAAGGGAAGGATGTTTATGTAGGAGAGGTTAGCATGGAAGAAGGTAAATGGATTTCTAGGAAGGGAAGGATTGAGAATGGCTAGAGCATAGAAAGACAAGGGAGGATAGGGGTTCTTAAGGATACTGGAATTTATGCACGAGGCAGTGCAAAGCTAATAAAGGGTTTATTTAAGTGAATTATATGATCTGATTATGCTGTTTAAAAATTCACTTTGCTGCTCTGTAGGGAGTGAATTGGGGAGAAGAAAGGAATCAAACACATAGAGGTGGGGAGACCATTCAGGTGGGAAGCTGTGGGAGTAATTCAGACAAGAGATAAGGTGGTGCCAGTGGAGATGGAGAGAAGTGGGGAGATGTGGAATATCATCAGTAGGACTTCATGGCAGCATGTGGGGCCTTGGGAGTTGGAGGAGTCAAGGATCACTTGAGGTTTTTAGCACTCTGTCATATGGTGATTGTGAACTTGTATGCCTGCTTTTCTCCTTAGACTGCGCATCTTTGTATCCCCAATAACTGGCACAGTGCCACCTACAGGGTCCCCATCAACACTTGCTGAACGAGTGATAGTTAAGGAGCAAATAGGATAAAATTTAGAAGGGGAAAGTATAAGATGAAATATGAAATATGATTGTAAAATGACTTACCAAGTCTCCAGTGTTTTTGCAGTCCAGAGAACTAGTAAATTGTCTAAGTGCATTAACCAAACTTTCTGTATGCCTTAGTAGCTCAGTTATGTTTCATAAATGCATTTCAAATTCTTACAACCTATTTTTCTTTTGGTTTCTAGCTTAATGTTACTGGTTTAATTTGTATTGTCTTTATTTTGGTTTCTTGTTTTTAAGGGAAATTCCATTTAATCTACTAGTTTTGCTTAACCTAGTACAGTTTGAAAAGATATAATTAAAGTAAATTGTGTCATCGTTGCAGAGTGATGAAAGACAAGACAAGACCTCAGGGTGGAGAGGGGAAAGGTGCTCAGTCAACTCCGATTCAGCACTCCTTTCTCACCGACGTCTCCGATGTGCAAGAGATGGAGAGGGGCCTCCTAAGCCTTTTGAATGATTTCCACTCTGGAAAACTTCAAGCATTTGGTAAGTAAGAGATTTTCCTCTTTACTATTTATTTTTTCCAAGTTGGTTCCCTCCAATTTTCTGTCTTTGTATATGTCTTTGTGTTTTACTGTCCCTCTTAAAAGTATCATTTTCTTTAATTAAAAAAAAAAAAAAATTCACAGACAGTGCAATAATCCCAGATTTTATTTGTCATGAAAAATAATTCACCTTCTAAAATTTCAGGAATTTTTTCTTTTTTTTAAAGGAGGGTTAGTCAAAGTGTTAAAGTAGGTTTACTACTATGGAATCAGTCTCTTGAAAGTGTAACAGATAAAAAGCACGTTTTTCATCAGTTAAAAAATTTTAAACTTAGCGTCTTAGTTTTGAAAGGTCTCAAAATCATTTTCTGTGATCCTTTAAAGCCTAAGCTGTTTCCTGCCCAGGATTCCTAACTTCTGAATGTAAAAGAAGTCAGTTTTCTGGTTTTTTCATAAAGATATACGACTATAAGCCTAGTTAACAGATTGTTCCAATAAAAACTCTGAGTAGGTATTTTCAGTATCCACTGAGTTCACAAAGTATATGGTCAGATTTTTCATGTTCAGTTTGTACTGCTTTATAAGGTTTTTCTGATTATGAAATTATTTCCCAGTATCTTTTCAAAGCAATTTAAAAACTATTGAATATACACACATAGAATCTTTGACAAATGCATAAATGTCATCAACATACATAGTGATTAAGTGCCATCTTTCCCTCCCCCACTTTTTTGTTGTTTAGTTTCTCTGTCTCCCTCCCTTACCCCCTCTGTTGCCTCTACCACCCTCCACCTCAACCAGCTAACAATCAGGTATACATCCTTTCTTTGTTTTTTTCACTGTAAATGTATATAAACACACAGATTTTTGTTTTTATTGTTTTATACCGGTGGTATATGTACTTTTCTGTATCTTCCTTTCCTCTCTAAATAGTGGCTAATGGAAATCTATCCAAGTTACCTAGTGTGGTTCTAATTCACTGTTTTTGTTTTTTTTTAACGGCCATAGTGATATCCAAGTTGTGAACATACCCTAGTTTATTCAGCCATTACCTGTTGAAGGGCATTTATTTTGCTTCCAGTTTGGAGCCACTAACTATAATGTTGCAATGAATATCTTTTTACATATACTTTATTCTGGTGGTTTTATTTCTTTGGGATGGATTCTCATGAATGCAATTGCTGAGTCTAGGCATATATGTGATTTTAATTGTAATAAAAGTATCCAGATTGCTTTCCAAAGAAGCAGTTACACTTCTAAATTTCATCTAGCAATTTACGAGAGAACCCTTTCCCCTGAATTCCCATCAGCAATACGTATTACCAGTTTTTTAGTTTTTGTGGGTCCATTGGTGTAAAGTTCCTTTGATTGCTGTTGTGTTTAATATCAATGTGTATTTGTTAAGCAGTTGGATTGTTCTTTTGTGAATTGTGTTTTCAGGACCTTGATCCTGGTTTCTATTTAGGTAATTATTCTTCTGTTATTATTGTTGTTAATTGCTAAGAACTTTTTGTATGTTTCAGATACTAACCCTCTGACCTCTTATTTTTACCAAATTGTGCCTGTAGACTTTATTATACTTAACATTGTAAAAAATTCTTTATTTTTGTGTACAAATATATCTATCTTATATAGTTTCTGGGTTTCCAGTTTGGTTACACTGTTATTTGAACAGAAGACACAAAAAATGCATTTATTTCTCAAAGATGCTTTATTATACTCCTACCCCCTACTTCAAAGGAGCCCTGGTGGCGCAACTGTTAAGCGCTTGACTGCTAACCTAAAGATTGACAGTTTGACCCCACCCAATGACTCTGTGGTGGAAAGACATGTCGATCTGCTCCCATAAAGATTACAGCCTAGAAAACCCTATGAGGCAGTTCTACTCTGTCGCATGGAGTTTATGAGTCAAAAATTGACTCTGCAGGCACCTAACAACACCACCCCGTATTTCAGTCCATCCCAGTAAGGTGGTATCTGAAGAATACTTCCACTTCTACCTCTCCTCTCCTTTTCTCTCTTACCCTTCACATATGATCTTTGGACCACTTCCATACTTTGTCCTCACCACCCCTACTGCCCCCACTCTCAGGTGACTTTGTGTTCTTGGATTGCAGCCCTTCTTATCTTGTTTATGACTTTTATTTGACAGTTTGCTAGCTTAAGTGTTGCACATGACAAGTGCATTGCCAATCAGATTCTTTCTTCTTAGTAGGCAATTAATGTTTTTCTTTTTCAATGCTTAAAAGATTTTTTTATTTATTCTTAAAGTTTAGGCATTTACCAGGATATGCTTAGGACTGTATCTTTTCTCGTCAAGCCTGCCTGGAAATCAGCGGGCCCTTCACATCTGTGACTGAAGTTTTTCATCTCAAGGAACATTTTTTTCTGTTATTTGATTATTTTTCTCCTCCATCTATTCCTTTTTATCCTTCTGGATCTTCTATTACCATTCCCATGTTAGGTCATTTGGATTCATCATCTGAATCTCTTATCTCTCTTCTCTCATTATTTCCACCTCTTTGTTTTTACTCTGTGTGTTGAGATATGTTTTCCACTTGAAATTGCAGGTTACTGACTGTTGAAAAACATTATTAAAATAGAGGAAATGAGATGTTTTACTAAGAAGAAAGGATGATTTTGAGAGGAGACAGCTGTAACTGGTTTCAAAATTATTGGTAGTCTAACATAATGCAGTATAGTCAATTTATTAAGATGTTATAAAGGTGGTTAGAGGAAACTATCGTATAATTTACATTAATTCATATTGATTCAAGATATGTATTTCAAGTGTAGCTGAGCTGTAGTGTACCTTTGTAGTACGTTTGAGAAAAACAAAGTTTTTTTTTTTTTTGAGAAATTATAGCATCTAGAGGTTTCAGAGACTGTGTTTAAAGTGTATGAAAACATGTAATATGATGTATGTGTATACATTACTCCTCCACGTGTCTGTCAGTTTGTCGTACTGTGGGAGCTTATGTGTTGCTGTGATGCTGGAAGCTATGCCACCAGTATTCAGATACCAGCAGGATCACCAATGGAGGTCAGGTTTCAGTTGAGCTTCCAGACAAAGACAGACTAGGAAGAAGGACCCGGCAGTCTACTTCTGAAAAGCATTAGCCAATGAAAACCTTATGAATAGCAGCGGAACATTGTCTGATATAATGCTGGAAGATGAGCCCCCCAGGTTGGAAGGCACTTAAAAGATGACTGGGGAAGAGCTGCCTCCTCAAAGTAGATTCGACCTTAATGACATGGGTGGAGTAAAGCTTTCGGGACCTTCATTCGCTGATGTGGCACGACTCTAAACAAGAAAAAACAGCTGCAAACATCCATTAATAATTGGAACCTAGAATGTATGAAGTATGAATCTAGGAAAATTGGAAATCGTCAAAAATGAAATGGAACGCATAAACATCAATATTCTAGGCATTAGTGAGCTGAAATGGACTGGTATTGGCCATTTTGAATCGGACAATCATTAGTCCACTATGCTGGGAATGACAACTTGAAGAGGAATGGTGTTGCATCCATTGTCAAAAAGAACGTTTCACGATCTATCTTGAAGTACAACGCTGTCGGTGATAGGATAATATCCATATGGCTACAAGGAAGACCAGTTAATACGACTGTTCAAATTTATGCACCAACCACTAGGGCCAAAGATGAAGAAATAGAAGATTTTTATCAGCTGCTGCAGTCTGAAATTGATTGAACATGCAATCAAGATGCACTGATAATTACTGGCGATTGGAATGTGACAGTTGGAAACAAAGATGAAGGATCAGTAGTTGGAAAACATGGCCTTGGTGATAGAAACAATGCTGGAGATCAAATGATAGAATTTTGCAAGACCAACGACTTCTTCATTGCAAAAACCTTCTTTCACCAACATAAACAGCGACTGTACACATGGACCTTGCCAGATGGAACACACAGAAATCAAATTGACTACATCTGTGGGAAGAGACAATGGAAAAGCTCACTATCATCAGTCAGAATAAGGCCAGGGGCTGACTATGTAACAGACCATCATTTGCTCATATGCAGGTTCAAGCTGAAACTGAAGAAAATCAGAGCAAGTCCACGAGAGCGAAAATATAACCTTGAGTACATGCCACCTGATTTGGAGACCATCTCAAGAATAGATTTGATTCATTCAACACTAGTGACCAAAGACCAGACGAGTTGTGGAATGACATCGAAGACATCATCCATGAAGAAAGCAAGAGGTCGTTGAAAAGACAGGAAAGAAAGAAAAGACCAAGATGGATGTCAGAGGAGACTCTGAAACTTGCTCTCAAATGTCGAACAGCTAAAGCAAAAGAAGAATTGATGAAGTAAAAGAACTGAACAGAAGATTTCAAAGGGTGTCTCGAGAAGACAGAGGTAAGTACTATGATGACGTGCAAAGAGCCGAAGATGGAAAACCAAAATGGAAGAACATGCTCAGTGTTTTTCAATCTGAAAGAACTGAAGAAAAAATTCAAGTCTCGAATTGCAATAGTGAAGGATTCTATGGGGAAAATATTAAACAACACAGGAAGCATCAAAAGAAGATGGAAGTCATTATACCAAAAAGAATTAGTCGATGTTCAACCACTTCAAGAGGTGGCATATGATCAGGAACCGATGGTACTGAAGGAAGAAGTCCAAGCTACTCTGGAGGCATTGGCGAAAAACAAGGCTCTGGGAATTGATGGAATATCGAGATGTTTCAACAAACAGATGCAGCACTGGAGGTGCTCACTCATCTGTGCCAAGAAATATGGGAGACAGCTTCCTGGCCAACTGCCTGGAAGAGATCCATATTTATGCCTATTCCCAAGAAAGGTGATCCAACTGAATGTGGAAATTATAAAACAATATCAGTACATAGATCAAGAGGCAGTTGTTCAGACAGAACAAGGTGATCCTGATTGGTTTAAAGTCAGGAAAGGTGTGCGTCAGGGTTGTGTTCTTTCACCATACCTATTCAATCTGTATGCTGAGCAAATAATCCAAGAAGCTGGACTATATGAAGAAGAACAGGGCATCGGGATTGGAGGAAGACTCATTAACATCCTGCGTTATGCAGATGACAGAACCTTGCTTGCTGAAATGAAGAGGACTTGAAACACTTACTAATGAAGATTAAAGACCACAGTCTTCAGTATGGATTGCACCTCAACATAAAGAAAACAAAATTCCTCACAACCGGACCAATCTGCAACATCATGGTAAACGGAGAAAAGATTGAAGTTGTCAAGGATTTCATTTTACTTAGATCCACAATCAACAGGCATGGAAGCAGCAGTCAAGAAATCAAAAGCCGCATTGTATTGGGTAAATCTGCTGCAAAGGACCTCTTTAAAGTGTTGAAGAGCAAAGATGTCACCCTGAAGACTAAGGTGCGCCTGACCCAAGCCATGGTATTTTCAGTTGCATCATATGCATGTGAAAGCTGGACCATGAATTAGGAACACCGAAGAAGAATCGACGCCTTTGAATTGTGGTCTTGTTGAAGAATATTGAATACAACATAGACCACCAAAAGAACGAACAAATTTGTCTTGGAAGAAGTACAACCAGAATGCTTCTTTGAAGCAAGGGTGGCGAGACTGCATCTTACATACTTTGGATGTGTTGCCAGGAGGGATCAGTCCCTGGAGAAGGACATCATGCTTGGCAGAGTACAGGGTCAGCAGAAAAGAAGACCCTCAACGAGGCGGGTTGGCACAATGGCTGCAACAATGAGCTCAAGCATAACAACGACTGTAAGGATGGCTCAGGACCAGGCGGTGTTTCGTTCTGTTGTTCACAGAGTCGCTATGAGTTGGAACCAACTGGAGGGCACCTAACAACAACAACAACATGTACATTACTTGGTCTGGGCAGATAACGTTACCTCAGAAGATTCTTTTCACTAGGTAACGTAAGAACTGTTAGTAGTTAAGTTGTCTTGCAGCACTGTGTATGCAACTGAAAATATTGTGCTGCTTTAAAGTCAGCTCGAAAAACAGATTTTTCACCATTTTTTTTTACCAGCCTCACTAAATTACCAAGATTAATGTGATTAGTATCCTGGATGCCGCCAGCATGTGTCAATTGCAGCATTTGTATTGTGATTTTCTGTAATAATTGATCATCACAGATGATTATTGCCTCATGCTTCAGAAATGTCTTGATTTATATTTGTTAAAGGAAGAATATATAATTGGTTGGCAAAATGATTCATGGTTGAAGTTCTTACAGGACTCATAATTTTGCTGAGATAAGCGTAGAACGTTGGGTCACTAATTCAAACGGTAGTTGTCAAATTGGTGCTATTGCTTTTGTATATATTGCTATTGAATAGATGTGTATGTGTGTGTATATACACTTTTTTCTGTATTTAAGGAATGTGTTGCTTTTTAAAAATCTCTCCTATATAATTTTTAGTGCTCAAAGTCATTTCTTAGATAGGTCCTTGTTTCATAGTTAGAAATTTAATTTGTAATTACATGTAGAGAATATGCACCAATTAACAATCTAATTTAAAAAAGAAAGAAGACCAGTTTCTTATGTAGTCAGTGAATTTTTAAAGTTTTCCTCAAGGTTGTTAGTTTTAACTTTCCTAATTTTTATTAATGCTGTTGTAATTTTCCCCCAGGAAATGAGTGTTCCATTGAACAGATGGAACATGTTCGGGAAATGCAGGAGAAATTAGCTCGCTTGAATTTGGAGCTTTATGGGGAGTTAGAAGAACTTCCTGAGGATAAGAGAAAAACAGCCAGTGACGCCAATCTGGATAGGCTTCTGTCCGATGTGGGTAGAGTTCCTTTCTTTAATCTTTATTTTTTGAGATAAAATTCACATAACTTAAAATTTATCATTTAAACCCTTTTATACTGTATAATTCAGTGGTTTTTAATATATTCATAATGTTGTGTAACCATCACCACTGTCTAATTCCAGAACATTTCCATCACTTCAAAAAGAAGCCCTGTACCTCCCTATCCTCCTGTCCTCTGAGCCCCTGGGAACTGCTTTCTATCCTTATGGATTTACCTATTCTGGACATTTCATATAAATGGAATGGTATAATATGTAGCCTTTTGTGTCTAGTTTCTTTCACTTAGAATAACGTTTTCAAGGTTCATTCATGTTCTGCTTATACTTTTTAGAGAAGTGTACTCTGAGGGAATTATTATATTTAGATCTAAGCATGTATTCTGAGAATTCTGGCAAATCTAGAAGTGAAGTATTTGCTTCTGTATGTATAAGATCTTAAATACACAAGAGGATATGTCAAAAGTCCTTTTCCTGACAGGATGAATACATTTTGTGTTATTTCCTTAGGTGCTGATTATTTTTAAATACATAACTATGGTACTTAGGGTAATTTGGTACATTACCATTTGTAATTCTCATAATGACAAGTGTCCATTGAATTTAAGTCCTTTTGGAACAAAAATAAATAAAAATTGAATTTAACATACTTTGGTTTCAGATTTCGTATTCACCAGCGACAAGAAAGGTTGATTTTTCATACTATTTTACATAAGTAAACATGAGGAAAATTGTATGGCGTACTTTTAAAATTTCAAGTTTATACTTCTTCAAGCCTAGTGTGTCCAGTCTGCAAGTATTTCCTTTTACCAGTTCGTGTTTATTCCGTTTAACAAATATAAACTTAATTTGCTTTACATTTAGGAGAATAATTTTATTATGGTAAAAAGAACACCGAATTTGAAACCTGAAAGCTTTTGGTTAGTTGATGCTCTATATTTGTATAGTAATTTGGGCAATAAATTCTACCTCATACTGAGGACTGAATGACATGTGAAATCTTTTTGTAAGCCATAAAGAATTTAAAGATTTTGATCATTAAAATCTCAACTTTTTTTTTAATGAAACTATTATTAGAGATGACTTTTAACTATGAATATTTTTAAGAATATTTATAAAACACCAGGTTTTTATCATCTGCTTTAATTCTTTCCTAATATTTGTGTTTAATAAGAACTTTCCTTCATTTAAGGTCTTATATTCGGATAAAACTACTTTATGATTATTTTACATGAGTAAATTTTTCAACCTGGAAATTTTTAGAAAGATTTTTAATATTTTGCTTTTTTATATAAAGAAAATTTAAATTAAAAAAACTATCATTTAAAAATGTAGTTAATAATTATTTAATATTTATCTTAGAAAAATTAAAATTACCTTTGTTTCTTTGTGTTACAGTTAGAAGAATTGAATTCTTCCATGTATCCTTTGCCTGCTATCAACAGTGAAAAATTTATGACTTATAATTTCTGGTGAATAAGCCCAATCAAGTTTTAGAAAGATGTGCCGTTCAGATGTAGTGAACAAAGACACCTATTATTATTTACTGGGGTATTTTTCTTCTCTTTAGGTTTCCCGATGGGGTTTTCTGGTTGTTTTGGATACTAAAATTTTGTTTCTGTTTTGGGATTTTTTTAAAACAAAAAAAATTTTTTTTTTTAATGAGAATTGAGGACTAGGCTAGCTGCCGTATGAATTATTTTTAATCTTCGATTCCTAGGCTCAACAGCAGTAGGATATCCAGAGATAATATGTTGTGTTGTGGTTAGGTGCCGTTGAGCCAGTTCCAACTCATTAGGGACCCTATGGACAACAGAACGAAACATTGCCCGGTCCTGCACCATTGTCACGATTGTTGCTATGTTTCAGCCCATTGTTGCAGCCATTGTGTCAGTCCATCTCCTTGATGGTCTCTTTTCCACTGACTCTCTACTTTACCAAGCATGGTGCCCTTCTCCAGGGACTGATCCTTCCTGATAACATGTCTAAAGCTTGTGAGATGTAGTCTCGTCATCCTTGCTTCTAAGGAGCGTTCTGGTTGTACTTCTTCCAAGACAGATTGGTTCATTCTTCTGGCATTCCATGGTATGTGCAGTGTTCTTCACCAACACAAAGGCATCAGTTCTTCTTCAGCTTTTGCATGCATATTAAGCCATTGAAAATACCATGGCTTGGGTCAGGTGACCTTAGCCTTCAAAGTGACATCTTTGCTTTTGAATACTTTAAGAGGTCTTTTTCCACAGATGTGCCCAGTGTAATATGTCATTTGATTTCTTGACTGCCGCTTCCATGAGTGTTGATTGTGGGCCCAGGTGAAATGAAATCCTTGACAACTTCGGTATTTTCTCCATTTATCGTGATGTTGCTTATTGGTCCAGTTGTGAGGATTTTTGTTTTCTTTATGTTGAGGTGTAATCCATACTGAAGGCTGTAATATTTGATTTTCATCTCTAAGTACTTCAAGTTCTCTTCACGTTCAGCAAGGACGGTTTGCCATCTGCATATCACAGATCGTTCATGAGTCTTCCTCCAGTCCTGATGCTACATTCTTCTTCATATAGTCCAGCTTCTCAGATAATTTGCTCAGCATACAGATCGAGTAAGTACGGTGAAAGGATAGAACCTTGATGCACACCTTTCCTGATTTTAAGCCACTCAGTATCCCCTTGTTCTGTTCGAACGACTGCCTGTTGGTCTGTGTATAGGTTCTGCATGAGCACAATTAAGTGTTATGGAATTCCCATTCTTCACAGTGTTAACATATAATTTGTTGTGATCCACACAATTGAATGCCTTTGCATAGTCAGTAAAACACAAGTAAACATTTTTGGTACTTTCCGCTTTCAGCCAAGATCCATCTGACATCAACAGTGATATCTCTTGTTCCACGTCCTCTTCTGAATCCAGCTTGTACCTTTGGCAGGTCCCTCTCAATGTATTGCTGCAACTTTTTTTTTGAATTATCTTTACTGACATTTTACTTGCATATGATACTAACTATATTGTTCGATAATTTCCAATTTCTGTTGGATCACCTTTCTTTGGAATGGGGAAGTATATGGATCTCTGCCAGTTGGTTGGCCAGGTAGCTTTCCTTCAAATTTCTTGGCATAGACAAGTGAGCACTTCCAGCATGGCATGTGTTTGTTAAGATATCTCAGTTGGTATTCTGTCAGTTCCTGGAGCCTTGTGCCTTCAGTGCAAGTTGGACTTCTTCCTTCAGTATCATCAGTTCTTGATCATATGCTACCTCCTGAAATAGCTAAACATAAACCAGTTCTTTTTGGTACGGTGACTCTGTGTGTTCCTTGGATCTTTTTGATGCTTCTTGTGTCATTCAGTATTTTGCCTATAGAATCCTTCAATATTGCAACTTCAGACTTGAATTTTTCTTCAGTTCTTTCAACTTGAGAAATGCTGAGTGTTTTCTTCCCTTTTTTAGTTTTCTAACTCCAGGTCTTTGCACATTTCATCATAATACTTCACTTTTTCTTCTCGAGCCACCCTTTGAAATCTTCTCTTCAGCTCTTTTACTTCATTATTTCTTCCGTTCACTTTAGCTACTTTATGTTCAAGAGCAAGTTTCAGAGTCCCTTCTGACATCCATTTTGGTCTTTTCTTTGTTCCCTGTCTTTTTGGTGAACTTTTGAGTTATTCATGTATGCTGCCCTTGATGTGATCCTGTAGCTCGCCTAGGTCTTCGGTCATTGTGCAGAATGTTTTAGATGCATAAATTTGAATAGTAGTGGTCACTAAAATGCAGCCTTTCTTCAAGGGATATTTATGTAGCTTGTGAAATTACATTTTTATAATTAAGAGTACAAAGTATATGATAGGATTAGCTTAAAGGGAGTCACCAAGGCATATGTAAAATATTGAGCTTTTGACATTTCAATTTAGGACAATTTCAGGAATTTTCCAAAATGTATTTTTTAATATAATGATAGGCACGAAGTGAAGTATATAAGAACAGTAAGAAATGGCCCTGGCTATACATGAATTTTGTATGAGAGGTAGAGATATCCCCTTTGAACCATATAGTGAAATATTGGAAAGGTGAATGAGATGTTACGTAGGATACTATCTGTAGAGTCAGGAGAGTTGGTTTTTGAAAATTTTCCACAGTTTTTTGGAGTGTGACTTTAGGCAAATTAACATCTCAGAGCTTCCTCTGTAATGTAGGTAATTTCTATGTATGTATAATGATGTGTTTGTTATAATGATGTGTATGTGAAATTTTGTATAGGATATATTAAATTAGTATCATTGCTATAACATCATGTACTATTATTATGGCAGAATTTTGGGGTACCAGTTAATAGGGAGGTGTCATATTTTTATGCAGAGAGTACGTGCCCTCTACTGTGCCCACCCCCATGAGATATTTTTCATAAGCTATGCCAATCTTTTTACGTGGTGTTGTAAAAAAAAAAAAAAAAATTAGCATAACATTCTTGCAAAAATACCTCACGTAAAAATATGGTATATAAAAATCCAGTAATAATAATTAATAGCTAATCTTTATTGACTATTCACTGTAGGCCAACTATTGAATGAAGGGTTTTACACAGATTATTTCATTTGATCCTTCCTTTCGAAGTAGGTGGTGTTATAGTCCCCATTTTACAGATGTAGAAAATGAGGCATTGAGAAGCTGTATAAACTGGGGAGAGATCAATGTAAGATATCATTGTCAAGACAGACTTAAAGAAAAGGGGTAAGATTTCAGTTAAGTCGAAGACTTTTCTTAGGAGTAGCCCTTGATTCTTTTCTTTCTTTTTCAATCTATTCACCCTTGGAATTATGAATTCTCTATGCTGTGATATCATAAGTATCTCCTATTTTCTTACTTGAGCTTCTGTTAAATATTTAGAACTAGATGTCTCACCACTTTCCTCAATCGAGTCCGTGGTGGAATTGTTAAACAGGGCAATGTGGTATAATATAATCACATGGACTTTGGAATGCTTGGTTTCAAATCTTGGTTCCAGTAAGCAGCTTTATAACCCTGGGCAGTCTGGTAACCTACTTTCCTCATTTGTAGTACATGTTTTTGTTTCTGGGTCCTGTCTGTACTCAGACATCCCTCCTCCTAATTTCCCTCTCTGTTGTTGGTGCCTACCTTATTTTAACCTTCAAGATTATTTAAAAATCTCTTCTATGACCATGACAAATATTGCTAATCAATCACAGCACTTTTTGCCATTGAGCCTGGACATGGATGTGAAACCTATTTTTCATCTCTTAATTAAAGTCAGTTGTCAAGCATTATCAGTTCTGTGTTTTATCCTCCTTCATTCTCTACAAGGTAATCCGGGCCTTGTCGCCTGATTCCATAACTTTTAAAATTTGTTCCAGCTCTAGAGCTGTGCTGTCCTGTATGGTAGCCATTAGCCTCTGTGGCTAATCTAAATTGAGATGTGCTTTAAGTATAAAATACACACCTGATTTCAAAGACTTAGTATGAAAAAAAAGAATGCCAAATGCCTCAGTGTTTATAATGATTACAAGTTGAAATGCTAATATTTTGAACATATTATGTTAAATAAAATATAGTATTATAATTAATTTCACCTCTTTTTCCTATTTTTTGTAGCTACTAGAAATTTTAAAATTACATATGTGGCTTGTATTATATTTCTATTGGACAGCGCGGCTCTAGACTTTAGACATTCTACTAAATTAATCTTCTAAAAGTACCACTTTGATCTCGCCGTTCCTAATTCTTACCAAATTTCTTAACATGTCAAACTTTTAAAGGCTCCCTATAATCTGATCACCCAAGAGAACACCATGTTCAGTCTCACCTTTATGCCTTTGTTCGGTTGTACTTCCTACCTAGAGTTGCTCTGGATTCCCCCTTCTCCTTAAAAAATTAAATTCAAGTTGACCACTTTCATTAAGCACTTTGTGACCTTAGGTTAGTACTTAGTTATATTTGGCCGTATTTTATTACCTGTTTCTTTATATATGTGTTACATCTGAGCCCTCCAACTGGATGAGAATGTCTTTGATGATAGTACCCATGTCTACACATTTTTGCAACCCCTATGATACATACGTTGGTAGCATTTAGTCACCCTCAGTGTATCCACATCATTGTTTGAGTTTGGTCTTGAAAAATAGGTACTACCAAGTAGATGGAAACCTGGTGGCATAGTGGTTAAGAGTTGCAGCTGCCAGCCAAAAGGTCAGCAGTTCAAATCCACTAGCCACTCCTTAGAAACTCTATGAGACAGTTCTACTCTGTCTTATAGGGTTGCTGTGAGTCAGAATCCACTCGACAACAATGGATTTGGTTTTTTGGGTTTTACTAGGTAGATAGGCAAAAGAGAAAAAGGAAAGGCAGTGATGATGCGAAGGGAAGAGAATAACATGAGCAGGAATTCCAACCTACTTCTAGTCTTTTGAGGAATAGTTAATAGTGTGGAAAAGATTTTAGAGCTATTACAATTTTATTTTTTGGCTTTTTCGAAGAAACTTTTCCCAAAGGTGATTAAATAATATTTTCTGCTCATATGAATATCTTAAAAATCCAGTAAATCTTTTCATATTTGCCTCTAGTCAGCTCCCTACTGTGAAAATGATTCTTGCTCCATTAAAATAATTCTGTGCTCTATTGGAACTTACAACATAAGCTACTTCACTGATTACAAAAAAAAAAAAAGTCTCTTCAAATTCTAGACATAGTATAATTACTTCATTGCATTTTAAAATTGTCATACCAGGTTTCAGTTTCTCAATAGCAACACAGGCCCTTTTCCTTTGAGTCTTAAAAACGTATCTCTTTCTTTTAATACCTTATCTCTGAGGTCCTGATAATTTCCAGAAAAAAAATCTAAATGACTCATTATAGAATGAGAATTTTCTTAACTCCTGAGTTCAGACAAAAACTCCATCTGGCAGATGCACAGGATGTTCCAAATGCTTCTACCAGTTAAAATGAAGTACAGTTTGCTTTCTTGTGATTTGAAGAAAAGCAGTGTTCTTTACTTTTCCAGCTGAATCTAGTAGAATTACCTTCCAACACAAGGCATTAAAATGAAGTACTAGTGCAATGATTGTTCTCACATATTGCTTTTAGTATCTTTGACTTGCTGTAATTCATATAACTGGAGGCCAAGGCCTTGTTGAAGGCTTAATCAGGAAATAGTACGCAGAGGTTTTGCTGCTATGCTTTATATTGTTGCCTTATGGGGTTTCACTTGAAATGCGTTGTGCCTAACGTCATTGACAGGGCTGAAGGATTTATCCTTCCTGAGCTCACCAGACGTGTTGCAGTACTGATCATAAGTTGATGATGCGCAGGCTTTTTGTGGCAGCCTAGCTTCAGTTTACTTTAAACAATCAGTATGTATTTGCTGAGTTTTTCAATGGCCAGTGATGACAAAATGTTAAATAAGTATATGTGAAATTTGCTATTTTTAATAAAGTAATTGTTTTAAATTAATCTTTATTGTCTGTTTTGAAGTTTTTGTTATAGTCTTTGAAACAGGAATACAAAGGTTCAATCCCTAAAAGTAAACTATGTTTACTAAATTTGAGGTTCTGAAACTAACTCACAAATTTTGCACATTGTGCCATTTAAATACTGGTGCAATAGAAAGAACATGGACTTTATAGTTGCTTAGACCTTGATATGAATCCCATTTTGCCCCTTAGCTCTGTGTTCATATACTCAGTTTCTTCAATTCTTAATTTTTTTTGATCTAGCAAATGAGGTTAATAACCACCTCATGGAAACCCTGGTGGTGTAGTGGTTAAGTGCTACAGCTGCAAACCAAAAGGTTGGCAGTTCGAATCTGCCAGGCGCTCCTTGGAAACTCTATGGGGCAGTTCTGCTCTTTCCTATAGGGTCGCTATGAGTCGGGATCGACTTGATGGCACTGGGTTTGGTTTTTTTGGTTTTAACCACCTCATAGTGGTTAAGAGGTTGTTGTTGTTAGGTGCCGTCAAGTCGATTCCAACTCATAGCGACCCTGTGTACAACAGAATGAAACACTGCCCGGTCCTGTGCCATCCTCACAATCGTTATGCTTGAGCCCATGGTTGCTGCCACCGTGTCAGTCCATCTTGTTCAGGGTCTTTCTCTTTTCCACTGACCCTCTGCCAAGTATTATGTCCTTCTCCAGGGGCTGATCCCTCCAAATAACATGTCCAAAGTATGTGAGACATAGTCTCACCATCCTTGCTTCTAAGGAGCATTCTGGTTGTACTTCTCCAAAGACAGATTTGTACATTTTTTTTGGCAGTCCATGGTGTGTTCAATATTCTTCGCCAACACCACAATTCAAAGCCGTCAATTCTTTTACTATATAACTTAGTCGTTGTCCAGCTTTTGCATGCCTATAGACTATTGAAAACACCATGGCTTGGGTCAGGCACACCTTAGTCTTCAAGGTGACATCTTTGCTTTTTAATGTTTTAAAGACGTTAAGAGGAATAAGTGAAAAAAATGCCTTTAAGTTGTAAGCTGACACCTTATAATGTTCAGCATATGTTAGCTTTATCACCTTTTCTAAACTGCCTTATTGAGATATACTTCACATACCATAAAATTCACCCTTCAAAGTATACAGTTTAGTGGTTTTTAGCACGTTCACAGAGTTGTGCAACCATCACCACTATCTAATGCCAGAACATTTTCATCATCCCCCCAAAAACCCATTAGCAGTCAGTCACTGCCCACCCTCCACCCCTAGCCCCAGGCAACCACTGATCTATTTTCTGTCTCTATGGAGTTGACTGAACATTTTATTTAAATGGGATAATACAGTATGTGGTATTTTGTGACTGGCTTCTTTCATTTAGCATAATGTTTTCGAGGTTCATCCATGTTGTAGCAGGTGTCAGTACTTCAATTCCTGTTTATGGCCTAATAGTTTTCCATGGTATGAATTTAGGACACTTTGTTTATCCGTTCATAGCTCAATCACCTTTACCATATAGAAGAGGCCCATGCTTCTGCCAGGTTGTTTCTAGGCCACAAAAACAGGCATCTAATTGGGGGTGGGGTGGGGAGGATGGGGTTGGGACCCATTGAATAATGTTGATTTTAGTAATTTTTGGCATTCCGAATTCAAAGAATTTTGATCAGTTTATCTAACTGATCTTTTTAACGCCCATTTTAAAAATGAGAAAATCTCCAAAATATTTGCCATATTTGAAACTTTCAGTTGGGTTGAAAGAATAGAGGTCTGTGGGAGAAAATAGCACTATAGTGTCTGACAGAGCAAAAGGAAACTGCCACGTGGCATGTTTTTCTTGGGTGGATCCTCAAAGAAGAAAGCAAAAGCTGTTTCCTGTGGATTCGTGACAGCAGCAGATTGACCTTTTGTATTCACTTGGTTCATCTGTCTGTCTCAGGTAACAACATATTAGCTTCTCTAATTTATATCCTCTTCATTCACCCTAAACATGGTAAAGGCAACAGAAAAATGAGATGCGTAGATTAGAATAAAATTTACTATTAAATAGATGCTAGTCACTGTAGTAAAATTATTATAAACGATTTTTAAAAAGCACTGTCAGCAAGCTATTTAACATATTTGTATATATCTTTCTATACTTTTTATATGTGTTTACAAACTATAGATCACACTGCTCATAGTTTTCTAATCTGCTTTTCTTACTCAATATACTGAACAACTTTCATGGCAAAAACTTCATCTGCATACAAAAGAAAAAAGGCTTCACAATCCATACTTAACGGTATTTTGTCCAGAAACGTTAGAAACCAATTAGGAAGTGTCTTAGTTTCCTAAGGCCACCATAACAAAGTACTACAAAGTGGATGGCCTTAAAAAACAGAACTTTGCCTAGGCTAGAAGTCAGCCATGTGGATTCCTTCTGTTGGCCTCTTGCCTAGTTTCTAGTGGTTGCTGGCAATCCTTGGCCTTCTTTTGATGCTTG
Organism: Loxodonta africana; assembly: GCF_030014295.1. Taxonomy (NCBI): domain Eukaryota; kingdom Metazoa; phylum Chordata; class Mammalia; order Proboscidea; family Elephantidae; genus Loxodonta; species Loxodonta africana. The sequence goes on from NC_087342.1 coordinate 206,716,104, forward strand.
TAGATACATCTGCCTCTGTTGTCACATGGTGCCCCTCCATCTCTCCCTTTTTGTAAGACCCCACTCAGAAGGAATTAGGACACAGACCAACCCTACTCTGGTATTACCTTGCTTGACCCAAATGATAAAAAGAAAAGCCCTATTTCCCCCAAACAAGGTTACATTCACAGGTACAGGGGCTAGGACTTCAGCATACCTTTTCTGGGGGGATACAATTTAATTCATAACAGGAAGGTTTTGTTTTTTGTTTTTTTGCGGGGGGATGGGGTGGGGTGGGGGTGCCCCTTGTATAATGCCAAAATTGGTAACAGTATCAAAGTATTCTGAGTATTTGCTAAAGATGAACATGGTAAAGAGTGAGAGCCCCCACCTTAACCATCCCATAACCTTAAAAGTGCTGGTTTTAAGACCAAGCAAAGGTTGCCTGCCGTCACTGCCCAGGTCTCTTGTCAGGGTCACGCCTGGCTGGCACCTCTGCTCGAGTTTTAAAGGGGCTTCTGGGATGTGCAGTGACCCAGTGGGTCCCAATGAAGCCTTCCCCACCGCAGGATATCTGAAGGGTAGTACTTAAACCTAGTAGGAATTTCGGTAGGGCACTGGAACCAGGGACAGGGTGGCCAGCATAGCGCCTGACGCTTAGGGGGTGGGCACCCTAAAAGCCCGCCTTCCAGGCAGGGCACTGAGCTGGGGAAGGCCACTGCTGGCACCGGGGTGAGTCCAGAGTCCCGCCTTGGCCACCCTCCTGCCCCTACCGCCGGGCTGGGCGGAGCTGCGGCCAAAGGTCTGCCAAGCGGACCCGGCAGGGAGGGGTGGCAGCGGGGTGGGGTGGCGGGTCTTTGTTGTCAAGTCCCTATGGAGATGGGGTTGTCTTGCCCCACCCTCTCCCGGGCTGCGGGGCCGGAGAACCTGCTCTCGCTTTTCACTACGCCAGGAAAGAGGAGACAGCCGCAGCGGGACCCAGCTTCTGACCACTTCCCGGAGGTAAAGACCTTGACTTCTTGGCGGCGCATCTTTTGCTTGGGGTCGGAGAGGGCACAGTGCCTAGGCCGGTTTAATTTCTCCACACGGTCTCAGGAGGACATCAAACAGCACTGAGGCAGTCCACTGGCCCTCCTTCTTGACCTTGGGAGACCTCAGCACCTCGGTTATTAACCCAAAAATTCCGAAGTGGCTCCAGAGGGAAACAAAAGCCATCTACGTGTAGGGGCAGATTTGAATTGGGCTCGGCAAGTAAATTCTTCTCTCCTCCAGACATTTGAGTTAGAAATGAAGTAAAGTTATTGAGCACTTTGGAAAACACTGATTTGCATAGGGCTCCGAACTGGATCACACTAGCTCCCTCCCTCCTCCTGCTGGTTCTCACCCTCTTCCAAAAATGTGTGTGTGTTGGGGAGGAGGGAGGAATGAAGGAGAAATTGAAGGAAGCCCCTTCAGATAAGGTTAGTGGTAAGGGTTAATATGTTAAGATGTGATGAATAGGACAAACCATTAACACAGGAGTCCTTACTAAATGTTTATCTTTTTTAAAAGTATGAATGCTGTGGTTTTTAATATATCTTGCCCTAAGTGTCAGAAGAGAATATCCTGACATCATCTGCATGAAAGTTCAGCCCATGCAATTGTATTCAAGCCCGTACAGCCTGTTCTGTGATAACTTGACATTTGTGCTCCTAAGGAACCTCAAAAATCGTGTTCTAAAAACAATTATTTTCAATTGTCTCATATGCATGCGCAAATTGGACAATGAATAAGGAAGGCCGAAGGGGAATTGATACATTTGAATTATGGAGTTGGCAAAGACAATTGAATATACCATGGACTGCCAGAAGAAAGAACAAATCTGTCTTGGAAGAAGTACAGCCAAAATGTTTCTCAGAAACAAGGATGGTGAAACTTCATCTCACATACTTCGGACATGTTATCAGGAGGGACCCATTGCTGGAGAAGGACATCATGCTTGGTAGAGGGTCAGCAAAAAAGAGGAAGACCCTCAATGGGATGGATTGACCCAGTGGCTTCAACAATAGGCTCAAGCATAACAATTGTGAGGATGGTGAAGGACCAGGCAGTGTTTCATTCTGTTGTACATAGGGGTCGCTGTGAGTCAGAACCTACTTGATGGCACCTAACAACAACAACAACAACAACAGGCACTGGCAATTGTCCAGCCATCTTGCCCCTTAATCAGGCTTCGGTTGTCACACAACAGTTTTTTTTTTTTCTTTAAGCATACAGGTACAATGTCAATTGCTGAGGTCCTCATCATTATCCCAGTTGTAAAGGATAATCAGTGACTAAATAGAAATTGTATTTTCAAATTAGTCCATAGCAATCATATATCCAATTCAAGTTACACTCACACTTTAGGGAAAATACCAGTATAATTTTAAACTTATTAGTCAATTGCTACCAGTGTGACCTTAGACAATTCTCTTACCTTGTTTTTCTCTTCTGTAATCTAAATCCTAAGGTGAATGAGAGGACTAAGTTAGCTAGCATATAGGAAAGAGACTTATTAGCATAGTGCCAGGGAGAGCGGCCTCTCAAACAGAAATTAAAATGTTAAATACAGTATATATTACATGTCCTCCTCCCCATTTTGGTTTCGTTACTTACTAGGTTTGTTGAATCCAGTTACAAATGGCAAGAGCCACAGATGGGGGTCTCCTTTTTCCCTTCTTGCAACAAACTTTAGAAACATTTAGAGCCTTTTCTTTTTTTTTTTTTAATAGAACATTACCCTAGTTTGTATCATGCACACTGGAGTTTCAATTCCAAGTCAAGCACAGGGCTGCAGTAAGTGAGGCAGTAGCTGGACCTTTACTTCCCCAATAGTGACATCCTATTTTGTATTACAACAAGGTAATTCCTAAATGATCACAGAACAACTTCATGGCGTGGTATTTTGGCTTTTGGAAAATGATGCGTATCAGATGAAAAAAGGATGAGAATTTGATTTTATACATTTTAATTTTGAGTCACTCTTGGTATTAGAAGATATCGATGACTTCCAGCGCCAGCAAACACCTCCATGGTGACAGACCCTGAGGCAGAGGACCCAGCTATTATGGGTTAAATTGTGTCCCTCCAAAAGTTATGTTGAGTCCTAATGCTTATACCTATAATTATGGCCCCATTTGGAAATGCGGACTTTCTTTTGTTATGCTATTGAAATCATACTAGAGTTGGGGTGTCTTGTGAAAAGAGCAAAATAGACACAGACAAACAGAAGCGGAAGAGACTATGTGAGGAACTGTCTAAAGGCCAAAGAATGCCCGGGACTGCCAGTAAGGAAAGGTCATTTTCCAGAGCTGTTGCCCTGATTTGGATTTCTAGCCTCCCAAACTGTGGGACAATAAATTTCTGTTCTTTAAAACTACCCAATTTGTAGTGTTTTTGTTATGGTGGCCCTAAAAAACTAAGACATCTGTTCAGCCATGCCTAGATTCCTGGCTCACAGAATCTGTGAGATAACGTTTGTTGTTTTACACTACTGTTTTCACATAATTTGTTACACAGCAATAAATAACTAATACACACTGCGATAGGCTCCACATAGCAAAGATCGAGGGAAATGCTGCATATTATTTCCCCCGCTAGGAGATTCAACGTAAACGTTAGTGTACAAATGTTTGAAAATTTTCCACAAAATAGAAACATGTTTAATTTTGTTCAGTCAATCATTTCCAAAGCATATTTAACCACAAATCTGGATTTTCTGGGGAAACACCTATTTATATTTTAGACAGATAGCTGCCATTGAGTCAACTCCAACTCTTGACGACCTCATGTACAGCACAACGAAAAGATGCCTGGCCCTGCGTCATCCTCACTATCACTGTCATGTTCAAGTTCTTCGCTGTGGTGGTTGTACCAGTCCAGCTCACCAAGGCTCTCCCTCACTCTTGCTGGCCCTCTGCTTTGTCAAACGTGATGTCCTCCTCCAGCAGTTGGTCCCTCCTGCTGAAATGTCTAAACCAAGTGGTCAGACGATGCTGTTTTGTGACCCATAATGTTTTCACTGGCTAATTTTTACAGGTAGACCACCAGGCCTTTCTTCCTAGTCTGTCTTAGTCTGAAAGCTCAGCTGAAACTTGTCCACCGTGGGTGACCCTCCTAATATGTGAAGTTGCATCATAGCAACACGCAATCTACCACAGAACAAAAAAGTGACAGATGGGTCCTTTATAGGACTCCTATTTGGAATAAGAAATCATTCCCTTTAAAATGGTAATTGCCAGCAGACACTTCTCCCTGGGCTGAGTAGCTAATCAGCCAATTTGATATCTTAGGTAATGGAAATAATCCTGTGGAAATGATGTAGTTATATGATCTACTGTGCTCATATATTTAAGCCCGCCAGCAGTGACAGCTACTTTTCTTTCTGTAATGTTCAGCTCATTGTGTAACTCAGTAATCCCTTAACACAGAGGAAAATAACAATCTTGGAACTTGCTAAATAAAAATCCCTTATGTTGGCTTTTGGAGAGATTTCATATAACAACAGCTGGGCATCTTATGAAACTAAGGATTTGTTTTGATTTAATGTTGATTCAGAAGGAGATACTTAATTTCTCACATTGCCACAAAGTTTTTATCTGAACAACCCATTATCATACTGCACTTTCCCAAGATACATCATGGACTTGCTTTATACGTGAAGAACCTGAGGTTCAGATATTAAATTACTTGTAACATTTCTATTCTGGAGGGACGGAGCAGAGATTCAAATTCGATAACTATGTCATGCTACCTTTCTATCATATTTCTAAAAATGTTTATGTACATGTTTTCCCAATATAATCATTTTAAAAACATGCTTCTCAAGAGAAGGTCCTGGATAGAATGGGAAAAAAATGTAGAACAAAACACAAATTCCTAAAAAAGGCCAGACTTACTGGACTGATGGAGACTAGAGGAACCCCCCAGAATATCACCCTAAGACACCCTTTTAACATGGAACTAAAGCCACTCCCAGAGGTCTCCTTTCAGCCAAATAATAGACTGGCTTATGAAATAAACGATATCATCCATGAGGAATGTGCTCCCTTAAACAAACGATGATAGGAGACAAAATGGTCAATGTTTATCCAACAGCAAAGGTGAAAAGGCAAGGAAGGGCAGGGAAGCTAGATAAATGGGAACAGACCAAACAGGATGGAAACAATGAGAATGCTGACACATTGCAAAAATCATAGCCAATCTCATGGAAACAATTAGTACAAAAATTGTTAAATGGAACCTAATGTGCTGTGTAAACTTTTACCTAAAACATATTTAAAAAAATTAAAAATATGCTTCTATCTCACTGAATGTAATATGAGTAGAAGCACTAGAGATATTTTTGTCTTATTCTCGAATTCTTCTGACTCTCCGGTAAAGTTTTCTTCAGCTACTCAAGGCCACATGGTTATCTTCTTTGAATTTATAGCCACACGTGGTTGGAAGAAACCTGAGAAATTTTTGATGCTTGAATCCCAGCTAGAATATCACTGAGAAGTGGTTATCCAACTTGTGTTTTAATATCTTTAGTAATGAATGAGACCTCCTGAGAGAGATAAAGCTGCTGACATGATGTGTTTTTCCACTTAGATTGAGCCAAAATCTGCCTCTGACCTCACTCATTGTTCTTAGTTTCATCTTCTGGGGATTCACAAACCATGTGTAATTGATTTTATATATGAGAAAAGCCTTCATATAGTTGATGTGTTTGTGTATATAGTGTGAGAAAGGGGTCCAACTTCTTTTTTGAACAGATAATCTGTTTTATATAAATGGAAAAGTCCATTCTGTCCCCACTGATCTGCCATCCATCAAGTGTCTATGTATTTTGGAACTTCTGTTTCACTGGTTTATTTGTCTGTCTCCATTCTAATACCATTATCCTTTTTGAATCCCTTTCTGGATTCAAAAAGGATAATGGTATTATAGAATTCTTACTGCTGTATTCATAAGCAATGTTCTTGTAATTTTCCTTCCTTGTACTCTCCTGAGTTTAGTTATCAACGTTATACTAAGTTCATGAGATGGATCAAGAATTTTAGTAGATTGTATCTTTACAAATATTCCATTCCTCTGTTTGAGGTGGGATTATAGTTTTCTATCCTGTCGAGCTCAGGCATGGCAATATGACATACTTTGGCCAATGAATGTGAGAAGAAGTGACATGTGTCGTTTCCAGGTATAAATTTAAAGAGTCAGCATATGATTCTTCTTGGTCATTTTTCCATGCTTCTAAGAGCATAGAAGTCTGTGTTTATATGGAGTCTCCATTAACCTAGCCCCCCACCTAACTATGAAAAGCAGAGCCCACTTGTCAATCTTCAATGGTCACACATAACTCGCTATAAATAGACTTTGTTGTTTGAAGTTCCTGCTTTTTTTTTTTTTTTCCTGATTGCTAACATAGCATAACCTAGCTGATATAGAAATTGGTTCCAGGAGTGGAGTGCTGTCATAAAAACAGCAATGCGTTCTAAATTATATGGCATCGAAGTCTAGTCTTGTAGCATGAAACTGTCATTGGACACTTGGAAAGATGCAACTCATGTTATGTAGTGGGAAAAAACACTGTAAAACTGTAATCTATAATAACTTGAAGTTCAGATCATGTGTCTAATGAGTTTGTGCTTTAGGCAAAGAGGTAAAAAAGGTGTTATTGGGATGAGCTTATCAGTACTGGCTGCATTTACCAAGATATTACAAGAATAGAGGAGCTCAGAAAATATTTGACTGGTTTGCAAGCAGGAATGAAAAGGAACTTAGAGAGCTCTCAAACTCAGGGACTTGCAAGGTTGGAAGATACAACTGATTCACATCATCACCTAGTTAAAAAAAAAAAAAACTGAGAAGAACTTTGAGCAACAAATCTGCCTAAAACCCTTTCAAGGTCGGATTATTTTCTGCTTTGAATTTTTTTTTGGGGGTGGGGGTGGGGGATACCATATGCTTTCATTAACGGAAGCATGCTGAGTCATGGAGTATGTTTAAATTTTTAGTTGGAAATATGGATTTGAGAAATATTATCTGGAACTACATGGTTACCACAGAATATTTAAGGTTCTTGAACCCTATAATTAGTGGTTGCCCATCTTTACCACTGGCCCTTGGTTGCTGATGTTTTTCATGGTACCTTCCATTAGGTTACATGGGGAACCTCTGGTTTTCCAAATATGACAGAACAAAACAAAACCAAACCCACCAGGGCTCCCTAACTATCACGCAGAAACCATAAATATGCTTACAAGGCTTATTTAAGGATACAAAAGCCAAGAGACAAGATTTTTACCCAATCACACTTCCTGGTTGCACTGACTTACTTGCAAGTCTCATACCCCAGCTACTTTGCTTCAACTAACATTTCTTTCACCTTTTTCCATTACAAAAGTCCCCACTGGAGGGCAGCAAATACTTTCAGTGGTATAAGTATACTACCAAAAAACCTGAGAGCTGGAAAAAGTGAGTGGTACACCATAGATACCATGGACCATGTTAAAATTCTCTTTAGTGGCAAGGGCCAAGTCAAGAGTATGGCTATGTCGCCATTGTTAGAATTTCTGAATGGAATAAAGTGGCACCCCAGAAAATATTTTACTTGGAAAAGTAACTCAGGAAAAGAAGACTTAGGGTGTGGCTCTTCCTAAGTAAGCCTGATAGGTTCAAAACACCTGCAATTAAATTCAGAGAGAGAGAAAAAAAAAATCTCTAAACAACTGTGGCACATAGAACTGCCTGTGACAAAATAAATAATTTGAAATAGATCTTGAGATTATTTTGCCAAAAGAATCACCAACATGGACTAAAACAAACTGTACTTGTTTGAAATGAAATTTATCATTGGGCCCCAGCCTTCTGCAGCAGGATTTCAGAATTACTATAAACTAGCTCTTCTATATGTCTCTTGTTCTTCTCCTTTACAGCTGGGAATATTTATTGCAGTTATCCTTTCCCTGTTCCAGCATTATATATAGGTATATATATAGTATGTCACTATTAGTCTGAATTGACTCAATGGCACTGGGTTTGGTTTTTGGATATAGTATGTAACAACAAGCACCTTCTAGTTCATAGGTCTTTGGATCAAGAGGAACTATATCTGGACCTATAGAAACCATTGTGACTCATTCTTATCTTCTGGAATCTGAGTTCAAAATATTGATTAGATGTAACTTTGGGGTTGTCTCCCTTAGGGAGTGTATTCTGCATGTGGGAGAGCAAGGGAATTGACCCAAAAGGTGAATTGTGATAGACTGTATTCCTGTTTATGTGCTTGTATAATTCCCTTTAGCATGGGCTGGACCTAGTGACTTGCTTCTATCTGATAAAATATAGTAAAAGTGATGGGATGTCACTTCTGAGACTGAATTATAAAAATACTGTGGCTTCCCTATAGTGTACCCTCCCTTGCTTTCTCACTTGCTCACTCTGATGAAAGCCAGTAGCTATGTGTAAGCTGTCCTGTGGAGAGGATCACATGGCAAAGAAATGAGGGAGCTCTCCATCCACCAGCTACTGAGAACTGAGGCCCTGAATCCAACAGCCCGTGAGGAATTGAGTCCTGCCAACAACCATGGGAATGAGTTTCAGAGCCTTCAGATAAGACTGCAGTCCTGACCAGCACCTTGATTCTGCCTTCTGAGAGACCTTGAGGCAGAGGTACATCTACGCTGCATCTGAACTCCTGATTCTCAGAAGCTTTGAGATAATAAATGTTTGTTATTTTGCACTACTAAATTTTGGGGCAATTTGTTATGCAGCGATATTTAACTAATAAAACCAAAACCAAGCCAGTTGTCATCAAGTCTATTCCAATCCTTGAAGACCCCATGTGCTACAGAGTAGAACTGCTCCATAGATTTTTCAAGGCTGTGACTTTTCGGAAGCAGATCACCAGGCCTTTCCTCCAAGGCACCTTTGGGTGTGTTTGAACTGCCAACCTTTTTGTTAGTAGTCAAGCACTTAACTGTGCCATTTAGGGATTCTGAAGATAACTAACACATTAGCCTAATTTTTCCTTACATCCTCTGACTTGTGTCCCCAAAAGATAGGCAGGGTGGAATAAGAAGTTTCTTCAAGCACTTCAGATTCTTGCTTTCTGGGGAATGAAAAAGTTAGTCTTCCTGGCTGATAAAAAATAACACCAATTCCTTAGTCATTAATAGCACTTCCTGAAATTTTTCTTTTTGCCCCCATTTTCCTAGTAAAGTAAAAGCAACTCTGATTTGGATTCAGATTTGGACGAGGGCAGGATACTTACAATAATTTGCCATTCATGAACTTCCTGTGTGTATTTGTATGGATTATCTTTCATGAACCTATATATGTTGTTGTATGCCATTGAATTGATTCCAACTCATAGCTACCCTATAGAGCAGAGTAGAACAGCCCCTTAGGGTTTCCTAGGCTGTAATCTTTATAGGAGCAGATTGCCAGATCTTTTCTCCTATGGAGTGGCTGGTGGATTCGAACCACAGACCTTTTGGTTAGCAGCCAAGCACTTAACCATTGCACTACCAGGCCTTCTTTGAAATATATGAATTCTAAAAATGAATTGATGTAATTCCTGTAAGGACAACATTAATATATTGGCTGTTTCCAGGTGACCTTAAATATCTATTGAAATGAACCAGTAGTTTCTGAGACTGAAAGAAAATCATTTGCTGAGATGTCATTTGGGGAGTCTCCCGGGAAAACCCTGGAAATGGAGAGCTTCCACACAAGATTCAGTGCCTGGACACCTTTTAGCAACAAGTCATTAAATAGACAGGTGAGTTATACACTCTAGAATAAGACAAATTTAACTTATATGTTTAATTTTACTCTGATCTAGAGGGTCTCATGTTGCCATATTTTAAAAAAATTCTCTAAAGAATTTCATTTTTGACTCTGTTTCTTTAAGCAAAAATAAACCTAGATTTGTCTGCCTCAAAGACAGTCTCTTCTCACTCAACTCCTACTTTACAAGAGGCTCACAACCTGTCACTCCTTTCACTCTATATCCCCAGGATCAAAATGGAGACCTGCAGGACACACACTGGGTTGCTGTGATGGGGGAGGAGAGAAGAGAAACGTGCTTTTGGTGGTGGTGGTTGGGAGGGAATATTAAGGTATATTTCTCAGTGTGCTTCCTTCATCCTCTCTTCCCTCTTAAGCCAACTGTACGGTTCCATGTGGCCTGAGGGTGTCCCCTCCTTTGAAAAATAATGCAGGAAGTGGTCATTGAATGGCATAGGGCAGTTCTGCCAGACCTTAATGGAGAAGGTCAGCTGGGTCCTTAGAGTTCACATGTAGTTCAGGCCTGTTCACAAAGGAAGGAGACTAGCCAGGGCTGGGGCTAAAGCCTGACCTGGTAATAAATGCATTGAGCTTGTGTATGTTCATTTGAGCAAAGCTGGACTGAAATGCAGGTTTGGGGGGATGCAGGTTGTTGGTGTTTGTCTTTTCTGAGACACAATTACAATGGCTACTTAGCAATATTTATGGACTTTCAGTTGGGCAAGTTCTATGAAGATTCAGGGCTGTGGGTTAGTAAAATAATAACCTACCTCAAATGGTCCTGTTTTCACAATGAAATGAACGTAGCCTGTATGTGTTTTCAAGATTAAATGTATGGAATATGTATTTCCCCAGGCCACATTAAGTAGAAACAAGAGCCAGGAATCATTACCTCTTTGTTTTCCGGAGAGGGCCCTCTGTAATTACATCCCCTGACAACCTTTCCCACCAGCCCACCCAACAAGCCCAGGCACGTCTGTATCCCAGGATAAAAACAGTTTAAGTTGACGCAGAGACCCCCACTACATATGTGAAAGTGCTTTGTTAACTTAACGTGCTATGCAAACATTAGCTGTCAGATTGTTAGCAGATTGCCTCAGGATTGCTTAGCAACTAGGACTATATTGCACTGTATAGCAAAATGTTTTTTGTTCTTATAGCTCTTTCAGGAAAGAGTTGCCCTTATAAGTCATTGGTTTGACCTCTGGACTAACAAGCAACGCCGAGAATTCTTATTCACGATTTTTTTACGATGCACTAAGTCACAATTAAGGTAAAAGTAGCCTGATGACACAGTTATCATTGTTTCCTAAAGAAAATAAAATTCAGTAAAATGCTACATAACATTTAAGGGTTTTTCCTCCCTAGGAAAAAAAATTAAGCGATTGGTATTTTAAAGTCTACAGTCAGGCTCTTCAAGTGCTGCTTCTTCCTTGGGGGTGAAATGAAGCTTTGGGGGTCTTTAACACCTCCATGCCACGGAGGGCTTTTTAGCTTTTGCAAAAACTTGTAAATTGCTTTAGCCACTGAATTTTTAATATTCTGTTAGTACAGTCCATTCTCCTTGGAACTACCAGACAGACACTATATCCCAAATGGATGTCTGGTACATACCGTAAGTGTTCCATAAATATTCGTTAAATGAATGGCTAGATCTGAAAATACATGAGAAGTGATGCTGCCAACACATTTAGGAATATGGGCGAGACTTGTATAACAGTGGTCCATGATTGTGGATAGGTCCTTGCTCTAATCCTTCTTGTTGCCACTTGTGGTTATGCTTGTAATTTACTTTGAAACACTTCAGCACAGACAGTGTGACATTTGACTGTGTTAGCTGAAATTATACCTAGAGGCAGACAGTACCCTGATCAGGAATTTATACTCCAAAGTATTATTTAGCACAATATTGGAAAGGTCATAGTATCTTCATTATCACCACTTTACTAATAAAACCAAAACCAAACTCATTGCCATTGAGTCGATTCCTATTCATAATGACCCTGTAGGATAGAGTAGAACTGCCCCATAGGATTTCCAAGGAGTGGCTAGTGGATTCGAACTGCCCTCCTTTTGGTTAGTAGCCGAGCTCTTAACTACTGCGCAACTGGGGTTCCACTTTACTAATAACATAGGAAATATCAGAAATTAGTTGTTATCAGAGCAATCAGTGACTTGTTAACTAGTCAGATGAATGTTAGAAATAGGCTGTCTTTGGTAAAATTAAAAAAGTATTCAAGATGTCTGGGTTGGCAAAAATATTCTAGAGAACTCTCTGGCATGCCTATACCTTATAGAAGAATTCAGCCAAGGCTGTAGCAGGTGCCTCTCAGGATAGTGCTGTAGGCTTCATCTCCAAATAAACAACCTTGTGTCAGACTGGAAGACTCCTGGTAGCCTGAGGTCAACAACAAAGACAACAGAATTCTGTTTCTGGACTATCATTTGAATTGAATGAAACTTTGACCCAAAAGGCAGAGAGCTGGGACTTTACTAAGCCTACAGAGAAGACTGCATGGAGTGATTTGGGATTATTATATTTGTTTGTTGCTGTTGTTAGGTGCCATTGAGTCAGTTCCATCTCATAGCAACCCTATGCACATCAGAATGAAACACTGCCCGGTCCTGCGCCATCCTTACAATCGTTATGCTTGAGCTCATTGTTGCAGCCACTGTGCCAATCCACCTCATTGAGGGTCTTCCTCTTTTCCGCTGACCCTGTACTCTGCCAAGCATGATGTCCTTCTCCAGGGACTGATCCCTCCTGACAACATGTCCAAAGTATGTAAGGTGCAGTCTTGCCATCCTTGCTTCTAAGGAGCATTCTGGTTGTACTTTTTCTAAGACAAATTTGTTTGTTCTTTTGGCAGTCCATGGTATATTCAATATTCTTCACCAAGGCCACAATTCAAAGGCATCAATTCTTCTTCGGTCTTCCTTATTCATTGACGAGCTTTCACATGCATATGATGCGATTGAAAATACCATGGCTTGGTCAGGCATACCTTAGTCTTTAAGATGACATCTGTGCTCTTCAACACTTTAAAGAGGTCCTTTGCAGCAGATTTACCCAATGCAATGCGTCTTTTGATTTCTTGACTGCTACTTCCATGGCTGTTGATTGTGGATCCAAGTAAAATGAAATCCTTGACGGCTTCGATCTTTTCTCCGTTTATCATGATGTTGCGCATTGGTCCAGTTGTGATGATTTTTGTTTTCTTTATGTTGAGGTGCAATCCATACTGAAGGCTGTGGTCTTTAATCTTCATTAACAAGTGCTTCAAGTCCTCTTCATTTCAGCAAGCAAGGTTCTGTCATTTGCATAAAGCAGGTTGTGAATGAGCCTTCCTCCAACCCTGATGCCCCGTTCTTCTTCATATACTCCAGCTTCTCGGATTATTTGGTCAGCATACAGATTGAATAGGCATGGTGAAAGAATACAACCCTGATGCACACCTTTCCTGACTTTAAACCAATCAGGATCACCTTGTTCTGTCTGAACAACTGCCTCTTGATCTATGTAAAGGTTCCTCATGAGCACAATTGTTCTGGAATTCCCATTCTCCGCAATGCTATCCATAACTTGTTATGATCCACACAGTTGAATGCCTTTGCGTAGTCAATAAAACACAGGTAGACATCCTTCTGGTATTCTCTGCTTTCAGCCAGGATCCATCTGACATCAGCAATGAGATCCCTGGTTCCACATCCTCTTCTGAAACCAGCCTGAATTTCTGGTAGTTCCCTGTCAATATACTGCTGCAGCCGTTTTTGAATGATCTTCAGCAAAATTTTGCTTGCATGTGATATTAATGATATTGTTCTATAATTTCCACATTCAGTTGGATCACCTTTCTTGGGAATAGGCATAAATATGGATCTTTTCCAGTCAGTTGGCCAGGAAGCTATCTTCCCTATTTCTTGGCATAGATGAGTGAGCACCTCCAGTGCTGCATCTGTTTGTTGAAACATCTCAATTGATATTCCATCAATTCCCAGAGCCTTGTTTTTTGCCAATGCCTTCAGAGCAACTTGGACTTCTTCCTTCAGTATCATCGGTTCCTGATCATATGCCACCTCTTGAAATGGTTGAACATCGGCTAATTCTTTTTGGTATAATGACTCTGTGTATTCCTTCCATCTTCTTTTGATGCTTTCTGCGTCGTTTAATATTTTCCCCGTAGAATTATATTTGTTTAGTGAAGCTAAATTAGGTGTTAGTTGCTTTCATTATAACCTGGTGGTGAGGTTGTGGGAAAGGCTAACCTTCAAACTTCATAGGTGGTTACTGAATAGTATCTATGAGTTGTGATGACCAAATTGGCTTATGTTAGTTTGTAATACTTGCCTCCCACCCTTTGTTACACTTCTTCCTGCCCATCTCTTTTGGTCAGCCATTTCTTCATGTCCACTTACTCACTCACTTCTGTTGTCAGCTTATAGCTGTGGTTGCATAGAGGATTGTTAACTGAGTCTCCCTGATGGAGTCACTGGAGAGAGAGATACATTCCTGGCTGTGTTTGAAGAGGCTGCAAAGACAGATCACAGAAAAATAGGCACTTAGGTGAAGGCTTATAAAGCTTTTTATGGCAGACATTGGCTAGGTTTCCTTTTATTCAAACACTGCAGCTTTCAAGATAAGAAAATAATTAACCACATCTGGAATCACTTTGTGGAATGCCATGTTACAGTCTTACGTGTCATATACCAAGCAATTTTAGCTGTAACCACTGGAGGTCATTAGAGATCTTGTGGTATATTTTGAGGCCGATTGTATCTTTTCACCATACTTAATCTGTATGCTGAGCAAATAATGTGAGAAGCTGGACTATATGAAGAGGGCTGTAGCATCAGGATTGGAGGAAGACTCAGTAACAACCTGCGTTATGCAGATGACACAGCCTTGCTTGCTGAAAGTGAAGAAGACTTGAAACACTTACTTATGAAGATCAAAGACTACAGCCTTTAGTATGGATTACACCTCAACATAAAGAAAAAAAAAACCTCACAACTGAACCAATAAGCAACATCATGATAAATGGAGAAAAGACTGAAGTTTGCAAGGATTTCATTTTCCTTGGATCCACAGTCAATGCTCGTGGGAGCGCATTGGGCAAATCTGCTGCAAAAGACCTCTAAAAAGCGAAGATGTCACTTTGAGGACTAAGGTGTGCCTGATCCAAGGTAAGGTATTTTCAATCACCTTACATGGTTTCAAAACCTGGACAATGAATAGGGAAGAAGGAAGAAGAATTGATCCCTTTGAGTTATGGTGTTAGCAAAGATTATTATACCATGGACTGCCAGAAGAACAAACATAACTGTTTTGGGAGAAGCAGAGCCAGAATGCTCATTAGAAGTGGGGATGGCAAGACTTTGTCTCAATATGTACTTTGGACGTGTTATCAGGAGGGATCAGTCCCTAAGGAAGGACATCATGCTTGGTAAAGTATACAGTAAAGGAAAAAGAGGAAGACCCTCAAGGAGATGAATTGACACAGTGTCTACAACAATGGGCTCAAACATAGCAAAGATTGTGAGCATGGTGTAGGACTAGGCAGCGTTTCCTTCTGTCATAGATAGGGTCACTATGAGTCGGAATTGACTCAATGGCATTGAGTCCATTCTGACTCATTTGTCGTTGTGTGCCATTGAATTGACTCCAACTTATAGTGACCCCATAGGACAAAGTAGAACTGCCCCATAGGGTTTCCTAGGCTGTAATCTTTACGAGAAGGAGCCGTGGTGGCACAGTGCTAACCAAGAAGTCAGTGGTTTGAACCCACCAGCCACTCCATGGAAGAAAGATTTGTTGGTCTGCCTCCATAAAGATTTATAGCCTTGGAAACCCTAAGGAGCAGTTCTACTCTGCCCTATAGGGTTGGTATGAGTCTGAATCAACTCGATGGCAATGGGTTTGGGGGAATCCTGATGGCACAGTGGTTAAGTGTTGGCATGCTAACGAAAGGTAGGCAGTTCAAGCCCACTAGCCATTCCACGAGAGAAAGAAGTACCAGTTTACTTCTGTAAAGATTACAGCCTTGGAAACCCTATGGGGAAGTTCTACTCTGCCCTACAGGGTTGCTATAAGTAGAAATCAACTCGACGGCAATGAGTTAATCTTTACAGGAGCAGGTCGCATGTCTTTTCTTCCCTGGAGCAGCTGGTGGAATTGAACTGCCAACCTTTCGGTTAGCAGCTGAGTGCTTAATCATTGTGCCACCAGTGCTCCTTAGAGTAACATTAGACCTGACATTTTGTCACTGGAAATTACATCCTGAATTCTTCTTTCACTCAGAAAAAAATATGAAACTAGACTGTTGAGTGAAATTGCTTTGTTTGATAGCAGTTGTGTTTCTGCAAAGAGATGTACCTATTTCATAGTTTCATGAAGCTGTTATTACATATTCTGGGCTGCTGATTACAGGGGAAATTACATATTAACTTCTGAACTCTAGATTTGGCATGGTGAACCTATCTTTAATCTGTAGTGATGGTTGCTGTTGTTGAATATTAGTTCATTCTCAAAGTCTGCTTAAGTCTTTAATATACATTTTCCTCCCATCACTTTTGGTCTGCCATTTCTTCTTTCCTACAGAGACCTACCAACACCAAACGTAGTAGAGTGGCAGGAATCTAATCCAGTTGAGCTGTGCTTAATTTTAGTTAAATCTACAAGCCCAGCTCAGTTTTTTTTTCCTTTTTGATTGAAGTTAGTACAATCAAATTTTAAAAATATCTCTGTTAAGATATAATTCACACACAATAAAATTCACCACTTAAAGAGTGCAGTTCAATGGTTTTAATACATTCACACGGTTGTGCAAGGATCACCACAATCTAAGTTTGAGACATTTTCATCACCCCAAAAAGAAACTCCACAGCCATTAAGAAATCACTCCCTATCTTTCCCTTCCCCCTGCCCTAGGTACTCAGTCACTAATCTACTTTCTGTCTCTACACATTTACCTAATCTGGACTTTTCATATCAATGGAATCATACAATATTTGGTCTGCTGTGACTGCCTTCTTTCACTTAGCATAATGTTCTCAAGGGTCATCCATTTTTTTTGCATATATGAGTACTTCGTTCCTTTTTATTGCCAAATAATATTCCATTGTCTGGATATTCCACATTTTATTTACCCATTCATCAGTTGAGTAGACACTTGAGTTGTTTCCACCTTTTAACTATTGAGAATAGTGCTGCTATGAATATCTGTGTGCAAGTTTTTATATATGGGTGTTTTTATTTCTCATGGGTGTATACCTGGGAGTGAAATTGCTGAGTCATATGGTAGCAGTGCAATTACCCTTTAATTATTAAATTTTTCTTTTGAATCATGTTTTTTTTTTTCCCTTAGTCCTGTTCCCCCATAACTGTGAATAAACTTGTTAATGAGAGAAGTTAGCATTATTTCAATGCCTGAAATCTTTACATATAAACTGGCCTGTATTTGTGCAATACCTTTTTCAAGTCAGAGAAGCCATTGTTTTAGGTATTTAATAATTTCTGAACAACTTTGTTTTATTTCAGGCAGTTACAGTAATAAAGCTTAAACAGGATATTACAGGATTGGGAAATACGTTGTCATAATTTTCTTTAAAAGTTTCCATTTAACCTCTAATCTCTATGAGATATATAGATACCTATGATTTTTCTTTTCTGTCCTGATTATTCCATTTGTCAAGCTTTAAGATTTCTTAAATGGAATTTTATGATATTTAAGACATTTTTCAAAGTTCAGCTTCCTAAATGATCCTTCTGACAAACTCTCCCTCTCATCTTAACTCAAATGTCACCTCTCCCGGGAAGCCCTCCATCATGGCATTTCCCCCAATACATTATGATTATAGGTCCACATATCTAATGTAGTTTCCAGCAGTGTCTTTACCCTGAAACTTGACTAGGTTGGCCTTTCCTGTGACTCCTTAAAGGAAACCGAGGTGTTTGTGTCTGTCAGGGTTGGAGAAACATAGGAGAAGTTTGAATCAGTCTTCTTGCCACACTGGTGGAACCAGTTTCAAACTGCCTCTGCTCAGCAGGTAACACGTTATACAAAGGCCTTTATTCCAGGGCTGGAGCTGTTCAAACTTGTAGCTTTCCTAGGTGGGTGGGGCAGCATTTCAGGCAAGTGCATTCCAAGAGAAGGATAAATTGTCTTGTGCTTGTGTGCACGTTGGGGAAGAAAAAGATCACAAACAGCCCATGAAGGGTGAACTAATGTCACTCGTCAACATCAGAGCAGACTAGAAATTGGAATGGCAGGCAGAAAAATGTACCAGTAAATGTATATACATATATATATAGTTTTTATTTTTTTTAATAATTTTTATTGTGCTTTAAGTTTACAAATCAAGTCATTCTCTCACATAAAAACTTATATACACCTTGCTAAAAAACTACATACTCCCAATTACTCTGCCCCTAATGAGACAGCCTGCTCTCTCACTCCACTCTCTCTTTTTGTGTCCATTTTGCCAGCTTCTAGCCGCGCCCCCATCCTCTCATCTCCCCTCCAGGCAGGAGATGCCAATACAGTCTCAAGTGTCCACCTGATCCAAGAAGCTTACTCCTCACCAGCATCCCTCTCCAACCCCTTGTCCAGTCCAATCCATGTCTGAAGAGTTGGCTTTGGGAATGTTTCCCATCCTGGGCCAACAGAAGGTCTGGGGGCCATGACCACCAGGGTCCTTCTAGTCTCAGTCAGACCATTAAGTCTGGTCTTTTTATGAGAATTTGGAGTCTGCATCCCACTGTTCTCCTGCTCCCTCAGGGGTTCTCTGTTGTGTTCCCTGTCAGGGCAGTCATCGGTTGTAGCTGGGCACCATCCAGTTCTTCTGGTCTCAGGATGATGTAGTCTCTGTTTCATGTGGCCCTTTCTGTCTCAGTAAATGTCTGTTTAAGAGAGGACACCCTCTGGCCCCCACTCGTCTTTCAGTACACCCACCCACTTTATTCAACAGCCTCTGGAGGGACTGAGTTGAGAATATCTCTCTCAGTTATGTCTACAAGAAAATCTAGTCTACAATTTCTCAGAGACAACATACTTCTGGGTTAATTTTGACAGAACAGCCACATCACTCTGGTTTACTGAACATACATTTGAGAGGAGACTGTTTCTGTGTGGAGGTGGTGGCGGGGGGAGCATTCAAAGATTTACTGTACATGTGTATCTAAAATTAGTTTCCTCATTATCCAAGATAAGTCTAGAAATCTGGATCACCCTTACATTTCCTTCTTCCAAAGCCCAGTATTCTGGACACGTTCCTGTTTCCCCAGATAAATCAGTTGGTTATGGGTAACCATATTAAATATTAGTATTAGTTGTTGGGATGATTTTAGGGGTGGATGAAGCTAAGAAAGAAAGAAAATTTTTAAATTTAAAAGGAAAGAAGAAACCAAACCCCAAAGCTGCTTTATTGGTTGGTGGGAGGGGGAAGGAGAGGGAGAGAGAGTGGATGGTAGAAAGGTCATTGGCAAGATCCATGAGCTTGAAACTCTCATTTTTCATTTTGTGAATAAGCAGTGCTGCCGCTACCCTTTTAAAATGTTCAACTTCTCTTTATAGCACTTAGCACTACCTGCCATTATGTGATATATATAGATATATATATCTACTATGTGTCTGACCATTTGTCACACTGCAGTGGCTTGTGTGTTACTGTGAGACTGAAGTTTTACCACTGGTATTTCAAATACCAGCAGGGCCACCCTTGGACAGGTTTCAGTGGCACTTCTAGGCTAAGACAGATTAGGAAGAAGGACCTAGCAGTCTGCTTCTGAAAAAATTGGCCAATGAAAACCTTATGAATTGCAGTGGAACATTGTCTGATGTAGTGCCAAAAGATGAAACCCTCAGGTTGAAGACACTCAAAATATGACTGGGGAACGGTTGCCTCCTCAAACTAGAGTTGGCCTTAATGACTTGGATGGAGTCAAGCGTTCAGGACCTTCATTTGTTGATGTGGCACGACTCACAATGAGAAGAAACAGCTGCAAACATCCATTAATAATTGGAACATGGAATGTACGAAGTATGAATCTAGGAAAATTGGAAGTTGTCAAAAATGAAATAAAACACATAAACATCGATATCCTAGGCATTAGTGAGTTGAATGGACTGGCATTTGCCATTTTGAATTGGACAATCATATGGTCTAGTATGCCAGGAATGACAAATTGAAGAGGAATGGCGTCACATTCATCATCAAAAAGAACATTTCAAGATCTATCCTGAAGTACAATGCTGTCAGTGATAGGATAACATCCACACACCTACAAGGAAGACGAGTTAATATGTACGTTGTGGTTCAGACCTCAGGAACTTTTGAGCTTACTGACTGGTGTAAGCACGTCCACTGTAGGATCTGAGGTTCGTTAAGAGGAATGGGGTCAAATGTCTGAAACATCATGATGTTCACAGCTGCTAGGCGATTTTGAATGAACCTGGTAAGACAGTTTAAGAGGCAGGGCGAAAACAGACAGATTAGTAAAAGAATAATCAATGGAGTAACAAGAGGCCAGAGCCACAACAGGGAAGTTATCTATGTCCACCAATCAGAAAGTGTTTCTCCAGCAGTGGGTAGGTGAAGGGGACTCGTCCAGCTGGCGATTTGTTCTAAGTTGTAGAGATTGACTTCTACTTCATGGCTGGTGTTTATCCAGGTGCAGCAGGAGTTATTGGCTATGGTGCAGACCCCCACTTTCTTCAGTTAAGATATAGTCAAGGGCAATACAGTAGTCCATTACAACCCAAACAGGGAATTTAAGGAAGTTTGCTGGGCTTTTATGGCTCAGCTGGTAGTTTTGGAAAGGATGTGAATAGTTTCTGTTATGCCTAACATGGCGTCTTGAAGAGCTGCAAGCTGAGGAAAAATTCGAATGATAAACCAGCCATTGCCAGTTTCAGTTGCGGGATTATTCCTGTTCCAGTTAAGTCCCGTCCATCTTTGTCAGAGTTGTTTGAGGCTTGGGTTTGTCTTTTTTTCCTCTGGGAGTTAGTAGGTGGTTTCATTAGCACAGTGAGGTGAAGTGAGATCCGTTGTGGCTTCCGATCATTGTGGGCAGACTGAACCTGGGAATGATTTTTATTAAGGAGTGTTTTGTAGCTTCTGATGTTTTCTCTGTTTTATAAGGGCTATTTATGAAAATCTATTGTTGCTCTCCGTTCAGCTGTTTGTTTGAGATCTCTAATAGTATAATTTGGGACTGTTTTTGGAAGTTATATAGGGTTAAGTCTGGATCTGAAATGGGCTGGTGGAACAAGTCCAGCTGACTGGATAGACTTCTTCGTAGTTTGGAGGCAGCCTTGAGCCAGCTTACCCTGGGGGTTTGTCGGTAACAGGCTGGCTGGGTTCAGGGTAGAAGTTACCTTGAGTGTGACCTCTGGATTGTCGAGGAGCTGAGCTTGGTAGCGGGCCATTTGGCCTGCTGTGAGCCAGAGCCTGCCTTTCCGTTTTAGTATGGTGAGAACTGCATGAGGCACAAACACAGTCACAGGCAGACCTTAGGTAAACTTTTCAGCTTCAGCTAAAAGGAGGCAAGTCGCTGCTACCGTTCTAAGACAGGCTGGCCATCCCTGAGGGACTGGATCTAGAAGTTTAGAAAAATATGCTACCGGTCTTTTTCAAGGACCCAGTTGTTAAGACCCTTGTTGCAACTTCCCCTCGGCCTGGCTCCAGACTGGTGGGTTAACAGCATTTATAATTTCTTCTGGTATTTCAGGGGAGGACTCCATGCGGCTAGGGCATAAAGCTAACCGGGAGGCTTGGAGTGTCCGTCTGTTTTCAGGTGGGACCTGCAGGCTGTTTTCCTTCCGAAAAGCTATCTGAGCATTTAGTTTTGATAGCAGATCCCATCCAAGCAACGGGATAGGACATTCTGGCAAATATAGGAAGCTATGAGTCAAGGAGGTTTCTCCTACCTGACATTCCATAAGCTGTAGAAAGGGTCTTGTAGAAGGCTTCCCTGTTACCCTGACTACTTTCATAGTTTGGGGAGAAAGTGATCCTTTCAGGTGATTCAAAACAGAATAGGTCGCTCCTGTATCAACAAGAAAATCTACAAGGTTTTTTCCCACCTTTAATGTAACCAGGGGCTTGGTAGATGAAACTTGGAGGTGGGTGAATGGCCCCGGTCCTCATCGGTCTGAATCTTCAGGATGGGCAGATTGAAACATCTCAGCGGCAACTGGGCTTTGGCTGAGTTTCTGGTTCAGACATTCCTTCTCTCAGTGACCCTCCTGTTTACAACAAGTATACTGATTTTGGCCTAGTGGGGTAGGCTTCTTGACAATGCCCAGGGGAGTTGTTCTTCAGACGGACTTGTTGGCCTGGTTCAAAAGGCCCCCAAGCCAGAGCTGCTGTGAGGAAAGTTGCTTGCTGTTTGAATTTCTGGGTTTCTTTCTTTTCCTGGACCTAGTCTTTGTTGGTATACACTTTAAAGGCTATTTCAACTAATTGTGCAAGGCTCAGAGCTAGACTCACCTCAGCCTTTTGTAACTTCTTTCTAATGTCTACTGCACTTTGCCCAATGCATACCATGTTTATCATTTTTGCATTCTGTCTGCATTTTGCATTTTCTGGCTCTACATCTGTATATTGTCAGAATGCAGCAAAAATTCAAGGAAGGTAGATTGATTCTCAGCTGGTCCTTGATGGACCTCATAGACCTTATTTATATTTTTTTGTTTTGGAGCACCTCCTTTCAACCCTGCGATAAGACAACTCTGAAAATGGTTGAGCCTGCCATTTCCCAGAGTGTCATTAGAGTCCCAGCCAGGCTCAGAAGAAGGTAGTGCTAAATCAAGGTAGTGCTAAATCAAGCTGATGGAGGTGCTCTGCTTCTTTCCTGGCATATCCTAAAACTAATCTCTGCTGCTCCAGGCTCAAAAGAATATTCAAGAATGCCTGACAGTCAGCCCAGGTAGGGCAATGGGTGGCAAAAATGGAAGTAAAAAGACCTGCCATATGTTTTGGGTCCTCTTGATAAGGAGGGAGATTGTTTTTCCAATTGAACAAATCGGATGTAGAGAATGGAGTGTGTACCCAGATTAATCCCAGGATTCTATTTTCCTCCTGTCTGGTAGGAACTTGTCTTGGTGGATAATGCCCTGTTGCCTGTTGTCCTGTTTTGGGTAGGGAAGTCCCCTGTCCAAAAGTTGCACCACCTCACATGTGTATTAAGGAAACCATTTCTGAGGTTGGCTCAGCCATCCCAGGCTCAGCCATCCCAGGCGGTTCCAGCAAATACAAGAGTGGGGCTGATGGCGGAGGAAGAGGGGAAAGATCATCTTCCCCTGGGGAATCAGAGACCTTTTTTCTCTTTACCTCAGTTTTAACCATAATTTTACATTGCTTTTGAATGTTTTTATTGTTATAAAAAAATTGTTATACAAGGACATAAAGGCATCAACATACATTTTCTCATTACATTTACCCTCCCGAGTGCAAAACAAATCTAACTGGAGAATAGTATTATAATTTAGGGAACCATTTTGGAGCCAGTGTTCCCCGTCAGCCAGCTGATATTGTGGCCATGCAATGATGCAGAAAAACTTCATCCTATCTTTTTTCATAGGATCATAACTAAAAAAATCCCAATTAGTTAGGATGCATCCTAGGGGACTGCACTTGGGTATATCTTGTGTGTTCCTCATACCTGAGCCTAGGCCAAAACCAGAAAAACCAGGACCTAGGCTAAAACCAGAAAAACCAGGAGTACTAAAACCACAATGATCAACGTGCAACAAGGGTTTCTTACGATTGGAACAGTATCAGCCTCACCCAGATTCTGACAGAAATGGCAGCTCTCTCGGGCTCACCCCTGGATCCTAAGTCACTTGCCCCCTCGGAAGCCATTAGGTACTTATGATACCATTCACACAGTACTCACCGGATTAGGATCCTTACCCAGTGTCCATTTCTCAATCTCAAAAAAGTGGATTGCCGTGGGTCTGGGTGCAGCTCTGGCCCTGAAGGTCGGTTCCGCCATCACCTCCTGGAGAAATCAGTCAGTGCTTACAGTGGTTGTGCCTAGTGGCTGGAGGTGCTCCCAGGAGCCAGGCAGCCTAAGTCAGAAGCAGAATAAGTGTCCCATGTGGGGTGCCAGAATTTGTAAGCCAGTGGGAATGGGTCTTGCCTGGTATGACCCCTTGAGTCAATTGAGAAACACCAGACCTTTGAGAAAGAAAAAAAAAAAAAAAAGAAAACGCAGGCTTTATTGCAAGCTGGTCAAGCAAGGAGCTCAGAGAGTAAATCTCAAATCAAGCTCCCCGATGCTGGGGATTTTAGGGCAGTTACAGGGTTCTGGATAGGGAATAGATGCATAATTCATGAAGTTTCTGGGAATGTTCGGGCAATTTCAGGAATGAATTAACATGTATTGGGGTACAGTTTTTGGGGTACAGTGAGGGTGCAATATGACCACTGTACCTCCATACATGTTAATTAGTTTGGCTGGTGGGGGGTATGACACATGAAGTTTATCTAAGGCCAGCTTTATGGCTTATTGCTCCTGTCTGAATGGGGGTGGGGAGTGGGTGGGAGAGGTTGATTAGTAGTAAAGTGACCTTGAGCAAAGAAGCAGTAAGACGACCTTGCATTGTTACACAGAAATGTCTTATCAGGAACTCAGAGTGCCTGGCTGTGATGGAAGGAAAGGGGAGGGGGGAACAGTTTAACCCCGTAGGTTACATTTCAGAAGGATGAAGAGTTTAACCCTGTTGGTTACAGAAGCAAGGATGGTGAGACTTTGTCTCACACACTTTGGACATGTTACCAGGAGGGGCCAGTCCCTGGAGAAGGACACCATGCTTGGTAAAATAGAGGATCAGAGAAAAAGAGGAAGACTTTCAACAAGGTGGATTGACACAGTAGCTGCAACAATGGGCTCAAGCATAACAATTGTGAGGATGGTGCAGGACCAGGCAGTGTTTTGTTCTCTTGTATGTAGGTCACTATGAGTCAAAACTGACTGGACTGCACCTAACAACAACAAGTGTATATATATATATATATACACACACACACACACATACATATATATGTATATATATACACACACATAGGTACATATATGCACTCATATATGTATACATATACACACACACCATGGAGTGGAGCCCTGGTGGCGCAGTATTAAGAGCTCAGTTTCTAGCCAATAGGTTAGCAGTTCGAATCCACCACGTGCTTTTTGGAAACCCTATGGGGCAGTTCTACTCTGTCCTACAGGGTCACTGTGAATCGGAATTGACTCAATGGCAATAGATTTGGTTTGATTTATATATATGGAGCTGTTCTATTCTTCATACATGGGGTAGCTATGAGTTGGAATCGACTTGATGACAACAACAAATTTGTGTGTGAGTGTGTGTATGTATATATGTCAAGGAGCCCTGGGGGTACAACAGTTCAGCCCTTGGCTGCTTACTGAAAGGTTGGCAGCTCAAACCCACCCAGCGGCTCCACAGCTGATCATCCTTCCTCCCGTTTTCTCTATGTATTCTTTTGAAGTCATAGTCAGAATATTTTCAAAAGCAAGTAACAGAAATTTAATTCCAATCAGCTTATGAACAAATGGCAATTTACTAACTCAAGATTTATGTAGTTTTAAGCCAATGTTACCAGGGCTCTCTTTCCCTTCTTCAGCTCTGTTTCCTTATGTGTGTTGTCTAAACTAGATATATGTGTTGCATAAAACCAAAAAGACAAGTACAAATTTCTATTAAGGGATACTGAAAAAACATATATATATGGAGAGACGTCCCATGTTTAAAGATGCTGATTGCCTACAAATTAATCTCAAATTCAATTCAATCCCAGTATAAATTCCTGAATAGGATTCTCTTATGGACCTTGACAAACTGATTCTAAAGATAATACGGAAAAAAAAAAAGAAAAGGGCAAGAATGGTTAAGAAAAATTTATGAAAAACAGTGAGTGAGACTTGCATTGTTGTTAGTTGCCATCAAGTCGTCCGCCTGACCATGGCAACCCCATGCACAACAGGATTGGACCGTTGTGATCCATAGGATTTTGACTGGATGACTTTTCAGGACTCCTTTTAGAAATCTAATCACACATTTTAAGACGTTCATATGCTCCATAAAGCTCACTTATGGACAAGTGTGCATGATCCCAAGTTAGAAGTCTTTAAATTTCATCACTATTTTTAATGACTATATAGTATTCCACGGTCTAGATCTTCGTTAAGATTCACCAATATTCTCTTCTTATTCTTCTAGTCTATTATCCAACCTACCTATTTACTTTTCTTTAAATTTCAAAGATTCTTTTTTTTTTTTTTAACATCTAAAATGTCTATTCTTTTCCAAATTCCTTTTTTTAATTCGCTCCTGTTATTGCCTTGATTTCTCTTTGAACGTTTAAACATGCTTTTTTAAAAGTCTCTTTTGGATTGTTTTATTCTCTCCAGTTCTTGAAGTGACAAATCTGCAGTATGTTTCATTTGCTGACCTTCCCTCATGGTGTTTTATTTTGGTAGTTGTTTTCCATGGGGAGGATAGCTGTCTTGGGCTGTGGGACTAGACAGAGTGGTGTCATGTTTGCATCTCCCTCTCCTGGGGACCCTATGGAAATCTTATTTTTTCACACGCTTTTATGTTTTATGTCATAGCTCAGGGTCTCTAATATTCAGAGATCTTTAATGTGGATCTTGTGGCTGTGTGTCTTAAAGGCTTGTTTTTCTAATTTCTCCAAGGTCTGCCTTTCTTCTTATAGCCCAGCAGAATCAAGCTTCCTTGCTTCTTCCCTGTGGGGTCATAATTCTTCTCGGTAAGAAAGTCCCAGTCATTGAGATGAGGTGTAACACTCTTGTGAATATCTCATTTTCAGCCCCATTCACTGCTCTGTATTTCTCCTTCATTTCTGTGACCTGATGATTTCTTTTTTTATTACCCTTCTTTTTAAATAAATTATGCTTTAAGACATTTTTGTTATAATTCCCCAGTACTTCGAGGTATTTAAAATTAGCACATGGATTTCTACTCAGTTCAGTCTACTTATTTCTTGGAAGATTTATTTCTTTTTATAAATATGCCGTAATTTATCTAATCAATCCATTCTCAGATATTTGGCTTGTTTCCTAGTTTTGGTATCATAAACAACATTGAGATGAAAAATTTAGACATATCTTTAATTAGCATTTTAGAATAAACCCCTTGAAGATGAATTGTTAGATCTGAAGGCACAGAGGTATGACTGGTGATATTTGACCACTGTCAACTTGCCTCGTTGTCCGTGCAACTCAAGGTTTGCACCAATCCCTATGGTTGCAGTTGGGTATGCTCCACTTGCCCCTGGCCATCTCCTTGAAGCCCCAATAAAACATGCACAAGGGACTGAAACTGGGCCATGAACAGGACTGCAGATGCTCACCAACACAAAGTGTTTCTACAACACCACCAGACAAGAAGTTCTACCTAGACAGGAAAACAGGACCTTGGCTAAGCCCGCTCATCCCTGTACAGGACACTTTTCCAAGCTGTTGTCTCCATCATTTTCATTACAGTTTTGGCAGCATCTTTCTACTTCTTATCAGAAATTTAAGAGCAGAGAAATAGATTCAAATACTGTATTACTAAACCTTTGTTAGTTTTGCAAAGTACACATTGTACATTCAACGGCACACTGCAAAAACATTGCCATGAATTATTTAAATGAAACTATCCTTGTCACAATAAATGAGCAAAGCACTTTTTGTTCATTGTCTCCTTACATATTGTTATTTCTCTTCATGGATTACTTATTCTGTGACAGTAACCAAAATACAACGAGCCGTGATGTCATTACTGCAAACTGCTCTAGTTCTTCTTCTGCCCAAGTACTGATTTTTTTAAATGTGACTGAAACATTTTTCTTCCTTCTTGCTTAAGATTCATTATACTTGAATGTGTCCTTGTCACAGTGCAGATTAGGAACTAATATAAAATAATGTATAATTGAGGTGTACTTTAAAAAGGAAACCACATTCAATTCTTTTGCTCTGTGAGGGTAGAACAGGAGAAGCTATAGGGCAAGTAAGAGGTGGGGAAAAAATTTTCTGAAAATACTGCTTTCTCTGGGCTAATTGTTCAGCCCAGTTTCTGGAGCCCTTCTTTGAAAAGGAGGCTGAAAATATTTCTAGTTTGTATCCTATTTTATTATTCTGTTTTATAATTCCTGGAGCCCTGGTGGTGCAGTAGTTAAGAGCTTAGGTGCTAACCAAAAGGTCGGCAGTTTGAATCCACCGCTACTCCTTGGAAACCCTATGGGGCAATTCTGTTCTGTCCTATAGGGTTGCTATGAGTCAGAATCGACTGGATGGCAATGGGTTTGGTCTGGGTTTTTATAATTCTATAGTCAAATGATAGTAAATGGTATCTCAAGGGCTAGTGAAATGATTCTGAAGCCTACTTCGGGCAATGAGGAGTTAAGCTGGAAATTAACCATGACTGGTGTGGTCACAGTCTCATTCAGTTTGAATGTTAATCTCTATATAAGGACAGGGTGATTATTATTATTACATACCGTTTTACCATCAAGGCTGAGAAAATCCCCAAAGGACACTTCTGTCTGTGGTTACTATATAATGGCAGTACATGCACGATTTCATTCTTTGCCTTCCTACTTAACCAATACATACACACTTGCACACACACTTTCCCTGGATTGGCATGCCAACAGGCTCATTTTAAGCAATTCTATTTTGTCTGAAATACGAAGTTGGAAACGAAGAAGAAGGATCAGTAGTTGAGTTGGAAAATATGGCCTTGGAGATAGAAAAAAGCAAATGGAAGAAATGATGAAGTAAAAGAGCTGAACAGAAGGTTTCAAAGGGTGGCTGGAGAAGACAAAGTATTTTTAATAAAATGTGCAAAGACCTGAAGTTAGAAAACCAAAAGGGAAAAACATGCCCAACATTTCTCAAGCTGAAAGAACTGCAGAAGAAATTCAAGCCTTGAGTTTCAATGTTGTAGAATCCTGTGGGCAAAATATTGAATGATGCAGGAAGCACAAAAGAAGATGGAAGGAATATACAGAGTCAGTGTACCAAAAAGAAATGGTTGACATTCAACCATTTCAGAAGTTAACATATTCTCAAGAACTGATGGTATTGAAGGAAGAAGTCCAAGCTTCATTGAAGACATCAACAAAAACAAGGCTCCAGTTGAGGTGTTTCAACAAAGGAATGCAATGCTGGAAGTGCTCACTTGTCTATGGTAAGAAATTTGAAAGACAGCTACGTGGTCAACGAATTGGAGGAGATCAGTACTGTGCCTGTTCCAAAGAAAGATGATCCAAAAGGATGTGGAAATTATCAAGCAATATCATTTATATCACATTCAAGCAAAATTTTGCTGAAGATCATTCAAAAGCAGTTGCATTATTGTGTCAACAGGAAACTACCAGAAATTCAAGACAGATTCAGAAGAGGATGTGGAATGAGGGATATCATTACTGATGTCATATGGATCTTGGCTGAAAGCAGACACTAGCAGAAAGATGTTTGCCTGTGTTTTATTGACTATGCAAAGGCATTTGACTGTGTGGATCATAACAAATTATGGATAGCATTGCAAAGAATGGGAATTTCAGATCACTTAATTGTGCTCATGAAGAACCTGTGCATTAACCAAGAGGCAGTCGTTCAAACAGAACAAGGAAATACTGCATGGTTTAAAATCGGAAAGGCTGTAACCTTTCACCATACTTATTCAATCTGTATACTCAGCAAATAATCTGAGAAGCTGTACTATATGAAGAATGTGGCATCAGGATTGAAGGAAGATATATTAACAACCTGCAATATGCAGATGCACAAACTTGCTTGCTGAAAGTGAAGAGGACTTGAAGCACTTACTAATGAAGATCAAAGACTACACAGCATTCAGTATGGATTACACTTCAACATAAAGAAAACAAAAATCCTCACAACTGGACCAATAAGCAACATCATGATAAATGGAGAAAAGATTGAGGTTGTCAGGGATTTCATTTCTTGGATGCATAATCAACACCCATGGAAGCAGCAGTCAAGAAATCAAAAGATGCATTGCATTGGGCAGATCTGCGGCAAAAGATCTCTTTAAAGTATTAAAAAGCTAAGAAAGATGTCACTTTGATGACTAAGGTGCACCTGACTCAAGTCATGTCTTATGGATTGAATTATGTTGCCCAAAAATGTGCGTCTAGGCCTTGATCCCCATTATTGTGTGGTTGTCCAGCATTTTGTGATCTGATGTGATTGTCCTATGTGTTATAAATCCCAACCTCTATGGTGTTAATAAGGCAGGATTAGAGGCAGTTATGTTAATGAGGCAGACACAATCTACACACCTAAGTTGTATCTTGAGTCAATCTCTTTTGAGATATAAAAAAGAAGAGAGCAGAGAGGAGGAGAACCTCATACCATCAGGAAAGAAGTGCTGGGAATGGAGTGTGTCCTTTAGTCCTGGGGTCCCTGTGCTGAGAATTTCCTAGACCAGGGGAAGATTGATGACGAGGACCTTTGCCCAGTGCCTACAGAGAAAGACTCCCTTAGTGCTGGCATCCTGAATTCAGACTTTTAGCTTCCAAGGCTGTGAGAGAATAAACTTCTGTTTGTTAAAGCCATCCACTTACAGTATTTCTGTCACAGCAGCACTAGATATCTAAGACACCATGGTATTTTCAGTTGCCTCATATGCATGTGGAAGCTGAATAATAAATAAGAAAAACCAAAGAAGAATTGATGCCTTTGAATTATGGTGTTGAATATTGAATATGCTATGGGCTCCCAGAGGAATAAACAAATCTGGTTTTGAAAAAGTACAATTGCGTGTGATATTAATGATATCGTTCAATAATTTCGACAGTCTGTTGGATCACCTTTCTTTGGAATGGGAAGAAATATGGATCTTTTCCAGTTGGTTGGCCGGGTAGTTGTCTTCCAAATTTCTTGGCATAGATAAGTGAGTGCTTCCAGCGTTGCATCCATCTGGATTCAACTCCTGGCCCTGTTCTGACTGATGATATTGAATTTCTCCATCGTCTTTCCACAGATATAGCTGATTTGACTCCTGAGTATTCCACCTGTTGCTATTCATAAGGTTATCACTGGCAAATTTTTATTTAGAAGTAGATCACCAGCTCCTTCTTCCTACCCTGTCTTATTCTGGAAACTCTACTGAAACCTGTCTTCCATGGGTAACCCTGCTGGTGTTTGAAATACCAGTGGCATAGCTTCCAGCATCACAGCAGCATGCAAGCTACCACAGTATGACAAACTGACAGAGGAGTGGCAGAACTAAGATATAAAATAGGGTTTATTGGGGGAAAATCTTCCAAACAGAGAAGGAGCAGAGCATGTGCTCTCTCAGCTGTCGTCATCCCAGCTTAGGCCAGGCATAGATGGACTGCGTGCACTCCAGCCAACGAGTAAGTGTGAACAGAGAAGAATCCTGCTCTCATAATGCTGGATATATTTATGTTTGTGTGTTGAGGGGTGGGCAGGGAGCATTTATAGGACTGTTGTTGTTGGTAGGTGCCGTCGAGTCGGTTCCAACTCATAGCGACCCTATGCACAACAGAACGAAACACTGCCCGGCCCTGCGCCATCCTTATAATCATTGTTATGCTTGAGCTCATTGTTGCAGCCACTGTGTCAATCCACCTCATTGAGGGCCCTCCTCTTTTCCACCGACCCTGTACTCTGCCAGGCATGATATCTTTCTCCAGGGACTGATCCCTCCTGACAACATGTCCAAAGTATGTAAGACGCAGTCTCGCCCTCCTTGCCTCTAAGGAGCATTCTGGTTGTACTTCTTCCAAGACAGATTTGTTCATTCTTTTGGCAATCTATGGTGTATTCAATATTCTTCGCCAATACCACAATTCAAAGGCATCAATTCTTCTTCGGTCCTCCTTATTCACTGTCCAGCTTTCACATGCATATGATGCGATGAGGTGTTTCAATAAACAGATGCAGTGCTGGAGGTGCTCACTCATCTGTGCCAAGAAATATGGAAGACAGCTTCCTGGCCAACCAACTGGAAGAGAGCCATATTTATGCCTATTCCCAAGAAAGATGATGCAACCGAGTGTGGAAATTATAGAACAATATCATTAATATCACACGCAAGCAAAATTTTGCTGAAGTTCATTCAAAAACGGCTGCAGCAGTGTATCGACAGGGAACTGCCAGAAATTCAGGTCGGTTTCAGAAGAGGACATGAAACTGGGGATATCATTGCTGGTGTCAGATGGATCCTGGCTGAAAGCAGAGAGCACCAGGAAGATGTTTACCTGTGTTTTATTGACTATGCAAATGCGTTCTACAGTGCAGATCATAACGAATTATGGATAACAGTGGGAAGAATGGGAATTCCAGAACACTTAATTGTGCACATGAGGAGCCTTTACATAGATCAAGAGGCAGTTTTTTGGACAGAACAAGGGGATACTGACTGGTTTAAAGTCAGGAAAGGTGTGCGTCAGGGTTGTATTCTTTCACCGTACCTATTCGATCTGTATGCTGAGCAAATAATCCAAGAAGCTGGACTATATGAAGAAGAACGGTGCATCAGGATTGGAGGAAGACTAGTTAACAACCTGCGTTATGCAGATGACACAACCTTGCTTGCTGAAATGAAGAGGATTTGAAGCACTTACTAATGAAGATCAAAGACCACAGCCTTCAGTATGGATTGCACCTCAGCATAAAGAAAACAAAAATCCTCACAACTGGACCAATGAGCAACATCATGATAAACAGAGAAAAGATTGAAGTTGTTAAGAATTTCATTTTACTTGGATCCACAATCAACAGCCATGGAAGCAGCAGTCAAGAAATCAAAAGACGCATTGCATTGGGTAAATCTGCTGCAAAGGATCTCTTTAAAGTGTTGAAGAGCAAAGATGTCACCTTGAAGACTAAGATGCTCCTGACCCAAGCCATGGTATTTTCAATTGCGTCATATGCATGTTTCAATTTATAGGACTATGGAGTAATAAAACTCCTTGCCATTGAGTTGATTCTGACTCATAATGACCTTATAGGGCAGAGTAGAACTTCCCATAGAGTTTCTAAGGAGTGGCTGGTGAATTCGAACTGCTGACCTTTTGGCTAGCAACTGAACCCCTAACCACTGAACCATCAGGGCTTCTAGAAAAGGAAGCTGCCTTATTGGAAAGGGATGTCTCAGAATTCTGCAGGGGTTCTTCCCTTGAACCAGCTCAGATCTGTCGAGACAGCTGCTGCTGCTGTTTTTGTTGGCAGGTACCGTCCAGTTGATTTTGACTTAAGGGGTTTTCTAGGCTGTAGTCTTTATGTGAGCAGACGGATGTCTTTCTCCTATGGAGCCACTGGGTAGGGTCGAACTGCCCACTTTTCATTTAGCAGCCGAGTGCTTAACTGTTGCACCACCAGGGCTCTTAGCTCTCTACCAAGCCTGTATAAGGGGGCCACCTGGATCTGTCTCATTTTAGTCCAGCCCCTGGTACTTGAGGTTCATTTAAGGTAATTTTGCAAATTTTCTTAGATGAAACCAGATTATGTTTCTTCTCAAGTGGGGTGCCAATAAAATCTGATATGGAGCTCTGGTGGTACAGTAGTTAAGAAATTGGCTGCTAACCAAAAGGTCAGCAGTTCGAATCCACCAGCATCTCCTTGGAAACCCTATGGGGCAGTTCTACTCTGTCCTAAAGAGTCACTATGAATCGAAATCGACTCCTTGGCAATGCATTTGCTTTTTTGGGTGGTGTGGAAGATGCTGTTGTTGTCTTGTGCTGTCAGGTAGATTCTGACTCATGGTGACCTCGTGTGTTACAGAGTAGAATTGCTCCATAGGGTTTTCTTGGCTGTAATCTTTATGGAACTAGATACCAGGCCTTTCTTCCATGGTGCTGCTGAGTGGCTTTGAACTGCTTACCTTTCAGGTAACAGCCGCATGCAAACCATTTGTGCCATCCAGCTATGGACTGTAGGAAAACTAAAATGGAAGCTGGGAGACCAAGTAAGCTGCTGTAATAATGCAGGAGAGAGATGTAGGTGCCTTGGGCCAGAGTAATAGCATACGAGACTGAGAGAAGTAGTTGAATTTGGGGATATATTTTAGAGGTTGAGCTGAGAGGATTTGCTGTTTTATTGAATTAGGAGGTAAGGCAAAAGAAAGAGAGAGAGGGAGAGAGAGAGGAGGAAAGAGGGAGAGAAAGAGAGGAAGAGAGAAAGAAAAAACAGGGCCACGACTTAATCAAATAGGTGAATTTTGGTGTCAGGTATTTGTGCTGTTCATCTTCCTCATTAGAATGGATGACTGAAAGTGGATACAGTATTTAAAAAATAGAGCCTTATGTAGGATTTAATTATTTTTTTACAGGTAGAACATTAGAGAAAGAACAATGGTCAGTATTTATATTGGATTTTTAGTCAGTTTTAGATATTAATGTTCTGAACTAAATTTCTGTTTCTTTTTAGGTTTGTCCAAGACTGTTTTTCACAAAGGATGCAAGTGGCCAAAGTGGATTTCTCTACAGTGTTACCGCGCTTCATTTCTCTCTATATTTTTTCCTTTCTGAATCCGAAAGATTTGTGTGCAGCTGCACAAGTCAGCTGGTCCTGGAAGTTTTTAACTGAACAGGTTTCCTCTTTGTCATTACCTAGTCGTAGAGCACAAAATACAGCTGTAATCTGTAATGAGACAGTTGGGGTAGCTCTGTTCCCTGGTGGCGTAGTAGTTAAGTGCTATGGCTGCTCACCAAACGGTTGGCAGTTTGAATCCACCAGACGCTCCTTGGAAACTCTATGGGGCAGTTCTACTCTGTTATATAACGTTGCTATGAGCCGGAGTGGACTTGACGGCAGTGGGTTCTCTTCCCTGAAGACGATTACTGAGGGTACCTAAACCATAACTAACTTACTCTTAACAGAAAAATGGCGATATGGTAGATACAGTAATTTACTTTGTAAATAAGGAGATATACACTAGTCTTTCAGCTACAACTTTCTGCTCTGCTTCTCAGCCTAAGAAGCTTTACTTGGGAACTGGAAATGCCTTGAAGGAAAAAGTGCTGCCAAATAATCAGGCTCACCTCTCCCATTTTCCCTTCTCTCTGGAATATTGGTTACACAAGTCGTTTTTGCCTTGGTAGCTCTCTAATGCCTTCAAAAAGCTAAATATTTGATTACATTGAATCATGAAATTTGCTGTTTTTATATGTCAAAAATGATTGCATATCAGCAATGTCTTATCATTCAGGCAAAGTTGTTCTCAGTAGGAGAGTCAGCCAGAAAAAAAAACCTACTACACCATTGCTAGAAGCAGAATTCTCAGACTCTAGAATGAAAATAATCAAATGCTATGAGAGCATTGTATAAATGTTGAAGGTGGATGGAAAAAGTAGAAAGATTTTATATATATATATGCAGCCCTGGTGGCACAGTGGTTAAGTGCTCAGCTGCTATCCGAAACTCTGAAAGGCTTGCAGTTCCAACCCACCAGCTGCTCCATGGGAGAAAGGTGTGGCAGTTTTCTTCTGTAAAGATTAACAAACCAAAAAACCAAACCCAGTATCGTCGAGTCGATTCTGACTCATAGCAACCCTACAGGACAGAGTAGAACTGTCCCATAGAGTTTCCAAGGAGCACCTGGTGGATTCATACTGCCAACCCTTTGGTTAGCAGCCATGGCACTTAACCACTACGCCACCAGGGTTTCCTCTGTAAAGATTACAGCCTTGAAAACCCTGTGGGGTGGTTCTACTCTGTCCTTTAGGGTCACTATGAGTTGGAATTGGCTTGACATCAGTGGGTTATATTATATGTATATACACATACACATATATACATTCCTCAAGGATATTTTTCCTGTAGAGCTGTGTACTTCTTATTTCACAGGGTCAATTTTAGATGACAAGTCACATGCAACAGATATATCAATATAATAAAAAAAATTGTCCTTGTACCTGAAAACGTTATTACTAGAAAACTATCTTAAAAAAAATTCTACAACTCATTTTTCTCTTGGTTCTTTTTCTGAAGGATTGCTTATGGAGGCCCAAATGCATTAAGTTTGGGTGGTTTCTACCCTATACTCCCACAGATAATGAGTATGGTGCTTGGAAGCACCATTACATTGCTTGTGTGTCCAACTTAGACTGGCTAACGCCTAGGGAATCCACTGCTGTCTATGGAACCCTGAATGAACCCAAAGTAGGAGATGAGGAGCTACAGGAGAGACAAAGAGAAAAGTGTCTAAGAAAACTAATTTGGGAGAAAATTGGACTACGCAAAAGTGAGTCGTGTTTAAAAACTTTGTGTCTTATCCAAGTACTGTAGAAACAAATGGATTTACACACAAACTCCCGCAGAGGAGGACAGTGCTGTCTTTCTGGAATACCATGTGGGTGGCACTGTTTAAAGTATGTTCAGGACAAGCTCTGTTTTTCCTTCACTGTACATGTCATGTTGAGAGTGAAACCAAAAAGATTTCAGAGGAAATATGTAAGTCTGAATATCAGAGCTGCCATTGTCCCAGTTTCCTCTCAAGTTCATAAGACCAAAACCAAGGAGGAGAGAAAAGTAAGAATATAGGCAAAGGCAAATTAATAGATTCAGCACAGAAGAAGTGGGGTTGGTAAAAAAGGAGAAGAAATGAAAATCAAAATGGAAGTAGAAAGGGAGTGGGGGCAAGACACACTCAGCTAAACTTTCTGGTAAGCATCAAAGCCAATTGGAGTTCTCCCATCCTTTTTTTCACTGACTCACCCTCTCGTGAGTTTGGAACAAATAGGAAATTACTTACGGCCAAGAAAAGGATAGAAATGGATGTGAAGCCTTTAAATTGATTAATTGGTCTCTGCAAGAAAAGAGTTGCTTGTTCTTTGAGCTTTGTTTCTTGACCTGAAATGACTGGTAGCTTTCATCCACAGTGCTGAGAGGATAAGAAATCTAAAGAGACACTGAAAATGGCTAGAATTATTGTCATTTGGAGTACTTTCCTGGTACAGCTTTATTTTTGATGCCTTTGTCTATGTAGACTTGGCTGGGAGACGCATGAAGTAAACAGCTGAGCCTACTGCTGTTTGTTTTTCAGAGGAGTTATTCAAAGCTCGACCCCCTTGGGTGAGTGGAACATGCTGCTCTAGATTGTTAAAATCCAAATGCCAACCACGTCTCTCCCAGACTGTGAGAGATCGAGTGGGATTACACGAAGCTTTGGAGAAACAGCTTGTTTTGGCATCCTTGGAAGCTTTGCCCAAGCGGTAAGCAAACCTCCAGCTGCTGAAGGCTCAAAACCACCCCACGATACCAAGAATTCATTCTTCAATAATTCAGCTAACATGCAGGGATCTTGTAGAATTATGACTCATATCCTATGAAATACCAATAGGAATGATTCTTTAATCTTCATAAACAGTGGTCTTTATCATGCTTTCTCAAGAGGGAAATAGATAACATTCAAAACTTATATTTCAAATATTCTTAATCCTGCAGAGAGGCTGCCTTGTGGATTTAGCACATTTTCTCTATAAAGTTATTGAGAAAAATAATATTTTTCCACAAATATTTTTTTACAGAATAAGAGTATCCAGATGGTGATGAGGAGGCAGGGTGGCTGTAGAGAGAATAGAGACATTACACAGAATGCCCTGAGGCCCAGCTGATTTAGGGAATTTAAACTCTTTCAGCTGCTTCTTTTTTTCTAAACTATTCAATTTATTGTTGTTGTTGAGAATATATACAGAAAAAATACACCAATTCAACAATTTCTACATGTACAGTTTAGTGTCATTGATTACATTCTTCAAGTTGTACAACCATTCTTACCCTACTTTTTTAAGTTGTTCCTCCCTGTTTTATTTATATAGTACTGCTGTAACAGAAATACCACAAGTGGATGGCTTTAACACAGAGAAATTTATTCTTTTACATTTTAAGAGGCTAGAAGCCCAAATTCAGGGTGCCAGCTCCAGAGGAAGGCTGTCTCTGTTGACTCTGGGGGAAGGTCCTTGTCATCAATCTTCCCCTGGACTAGGAGCTTCTCAGGGCAAGGACCCCAGTTCAAAAGATGTGCTCTTGTCCTGGTGCTTTCTTTTTTTTAAATATATAATTTTGTTTTATTGTACTTTTTTTTTTTTTAATTGAACTTTAGATGAAGGTTTACAGAACAAACTAGTTTCTCATCAAAGTTATTACACACATTGTTGTGTGACATTTGTTAGCAACCCCACGACATGTCAACACTCTCCCTTCTCAACCCTGGGTTCCCTATTACCGGCTTTCCTGTTCCCTCCTGCCTTCCAGTCCCCGCCCCAGGGCTAGTGCGCCCCTTTAGTCTTGTTTTGTTCCATGGGCCTGTTCAATCTTTGGCTGAAGGGTGAACCTCAGCACTGGCCTCATTACTGAGCTGAAAGGGTGTCCAGGGGCCATACTCTCAGGGTTTCTTCAATCTCTGTTAGGCCAACAAGTCTGGTCTTTCTTTTTGATTAGAATTTTGTTCTACTTTTTTCTCCAGCTCTGTCTGGGACCCTCTATTGTGATACCTGTCAGAGCAGTCAGTGGTGGTAGCCAGGCACCATCTAGTTATACTGGATTCAGTCTGGTGGAGGCCATGGTAGGTGTGTTTCATTAGTCCTTTGGCCTAATCTTTCCCTTGTATCTTTAATTTTTGTCATTCTTCCTTGCTCCCAAAGGGGTGAGACCAGTGAAGTATCCTAGATGGTCACTCACAGGCTTTTAAGACCCCAAATGCTACTCACCAAAGTAGAATGTAGACCATTTCCTTCATGAACTCTGTTATGCCTATTGAGCTAGATGTTCCCTGAGAAGATGGTCCCCACAGCACTCAGTCCAGCAATTCGGTCTCTTAGGGAGTTTGGAGGTGCCTATGGAGTTCCCATGGCCCTGCCTTGTACAGGCTGTGTTAGCTTCCCCAGTATTGTGCACTGTCTTACCCTTCACTAAAGTCACTGCTTATCTATTGTCTATTTAGTGTTTTTCCATCCCCACCCCTCCCCTCCCTCATACCCAACAGATTGTTTCTTTTTGTATGTAAACCTTTTCATGGGTTTTTATAGTAGTGGTCTCATACAGTACTTGTCCTTTTGTAATTGACTAATTTCACTCAGCATAATGTCCTCCACATGCATCCATGTTATGAGGTGCTTCACAGATTCCACCGTTGTTCTTTAGCGTTACATAATACTGTGCCGAGTTCCTTTCATTTGTGGATTTCTTGTTTTTGTAGATTTTGTTTTTATTGAGTCTGTGTTTTTTTCCTTTATTTTGATGAGTAGGTTTGTTAACTTTCTTTGTGGTTACCTTGAAATTTACCCTTATCTTCCTAGATTTGAATCAGTCTATTATTACTTGGTATTGCCTTGCCTTCCTCTCCATTAGAAAGTTCTATACCTACAACGTTTATTCCCTCTTTTTTTTGTTCTGATGTTGTTGTTATTTACAGATGAACCTCTCTGGTTCCCTGTTGCTATCGCTTTGGTTTTGGATAGTCCTTGAGAGTTCATTTCCTACGTTGGTATCTGGCTGGTACAATCTTGCATTCTAGGTTCAGTCTGTGGTCTGATGTTGTTTGTTCTCAGACCAAAGGACTCCCTTTAATAATTCTTGTAAGTTTGGTTTGGTTTTTACGTATTCCTTTAATTTCTGTTTATCTGGAAACGTCCTAATTTCACCATCATATTTGAAAGAAAGTTTTGTAGGATATATTATTCTTGGTTGGCAATTTTTTTCTTTCAAGGTTTTATATATGTCATCCCATTGCCTTCTTGCCTGCATAGTTTCTGCTGAATAATCAGAGTTTTGTCTTATTGTTTCTCCTCTGTATGTGACTTTTTGTTTTTCTTGAGCTGCTTGCAGGGTTTTTTCTTTGTCTTTGGTTTTAGCGAGTGTGATTATGATAATGACTTGGTGTTTTTCTTTTGGGGTCTATCCTATATGGGGTTCTTTGAGCTTCTTCGAGGGTCACCTTTTCATCATTCATGATAATAGGTAAGTTTTCTGTCAGCAATTCTTCAATGATCCTCTCTGTGTTTTCTGTTTTCTCTCCCTGTTCCAGAACTCCCATCACTTGCAAATTTTTGCTTTTGATTGTATCAGACATAATTCTCAGGGTTTCTTCATTTTTCCTTTTTTTTTATTTTTATTTTTCCTCAAACAGGGTTGTACCCAAAACTTTGTCTTCAATTTTGCTGATTCTGTCTTCCATTGTTTCAAACCTGCTCCTCAGCCCTTCTATGACACTGTCCATTTCTGAAATCTTGTTGTTTATCTTTTGGATTTCTAATTGTTGTTTTTGTACGACTTCTAGTTGTGAATTTATTTTGGCATTTTGTTCCTGTATTACTTTCCTGAATTGCTCCATTTTTTTTGTCTGTACTTTCCTGAATTTGTCTGCCTTTTCCATTAATATTTCTATTTTTTCCTCATTTTTGTCTGCTTTTTGCTTCAACTCTTGGATTGCTCTGAATATTAGAGATTTGAATTCCCTACAGTGGGTTTTGTTGGGATCAGGTAGTTCTAGTGCCTTTTCTACTGGAAAGTCATCTGATCTTGTATTTTATTTTGGACGCCTACTGGAACCATCCCTTTTTTTTTTAACATATGTTTTTATATTGTCTGCTGTCTTCCAGACATTCGGTAGTTATTTTCTTCGTTTATCGCTTTTTGTTTTATTTGGTTATGTCTGAGCAGGGGAAACCCTGTTGGTGTGGTGGTTAAGTGCTACGCCTGCTAACCCAGGGGTCGGCAGTTTGAATCCACCAGGTGCTCCTTGGAAACTCTGTGGGGGCAGTTCTACTCTGTCCTATAGGGTCACTATGAGTCAGAATCAACTCGACAGCACTGGGTTTGGTTTGGGTTTTGGTCTGAGCAGGCGGGCTGTGCATTCTTTGTTGTTTACTTGCCTGTAGTCATGATACTTTTCACCTTCTTGTCCAATGGGCAGGGCCAGTCAATCAGCTATGGTGCAGCAGGGCAGGTCCAGCTGATGGGGAGGGGCTGGGATGGGTTGTTTGTGGCACATACTAAAGCTGGCAGGGCAGGCCAGGAATCAGTGCTGGGCAATGGCAGAACCAGGAGACCAGCATGAGACAGCACTGGAGCTGACCCATGGAGCAAGAGAGTTGAGAGCCTGCTTTCTGGCAGAGTGGGGTGCCTCCAGCCACTTATCAGTGGAGCTAGGCACTCATGCTGGTCTCCAGGTTCTGCCACTGCCAGTTCTCTCTTGCTGCTTCTCATTGTCTGGGCTGTTTACAGTGTAACAGCTCTCCTCATTTCCTTTTGAGTCATCTATCCATTCACAGTTTCAAAACCCCTTCTACATTTTAGGTGTCTGTCAGATCACCCCACTCCTGGTACCAAATTCTGTCCTAGTTATCTAGTGCTGCTGTAACAGAAATACCACAAGTGGATGACTTCAACAACCAGAAGTTTAATGTTTCACAGTCTAGTAGGCTAGAAGTCCAAATTCGGGGCATCACCTCCAGGGGAAGTCTTTCTGTCTTTGTGGGCTCTGGAGGAAAGTCCTTATCAGTTTTCCCCTGGACTAGGAGCTTCTCAGCATAGGGACCTTGGATCCAAAGGATGTGGTCTTGTCTTGGCACTGCTTTCTTGGAAGCATAAGATCCCCACGTCTCTCTACTGCTTCTCTCTTTTATATCTCAAAAGAGATTGGCTCAAGACACAACCTAGTCTTATAGATTGAGTCTTGCCTCATTAGCATAACTGCCTGTAATCCCACCTTATTAACATCATAGAGGTAGAATTTACAACGCATTGGAAAATCACATCAGATGACAAAATGGTGGACAATCACACAATACTGAGAATCATGGACTAGCCAAGTTGACACATATTTTGGGGGGACACAATTCAATCCATGGTACTCCTTCATTTACCATAAACTCACTGGCCCCTAAGGTTCCTATCTAATCTTTTGAGTTGTTGTCAATTTGATCCATACAGATAGTTCTTAAGAGTATAATGGTCAAGGCAGACTCTTTTTACTTGTTAAGCTAAACTATTGTTTGGCTTTAAGAAGACTTCAGGGGATATTTTTGGTATAAAGTTTAAAGATTATCTCAGAGCAATAGTTTCAGGGGTTCATCCACCTTCCATGGCTCAAGAAGTCTGGAGTCCATGAGAATTTGAAATTCTGTTCTGTGTTTTCTCACTTTTGATTAGGATTTTTTAATGGAATCTTTGATCAAAATGTTAAGTAATAATAGCCAGGCACCATCCAGTTCTCTGGCCTCATGGCAAAGGAGGCAGTTGTTTATGGAGGCAAGTAGACACATATTCCACTTTCTCCTCCTATTCCTGACTCTCCTTCTTCCTCAGTTGCTCCAAGTGAATAGATACCAATTGTTGTGCCACAGATGCCTGCTTGCAAGCTTTTGAGACCCCAGGCACTATTCAGTGAACTAGGAGACAGAACAAAAGTGCTAAACACATTATTAGGCCAATTAACTGGGATGTTCCGTAAAGCCATAACCCTAAATCTCCAAACCAAGGAACCAAATTCCATGAGGTATTTGGTTGTATATAAGCAGCCTCAGCAGCTACTCTTTTTTTGGTTATTGTTGCAAATATATCACACAGTTTTTACCAGTTCAACTTTTTACAGGTGTACATCTTATTGACAGCCAAGTACAATAGTCAGCCGTTTAATTCTATCCTTAATCAATACAATTTTGTCATCACTGCTAACTCCCCTTTTTCCTTCCCTCCTGCCCCTGGTAACCACTAATAACTTTGGTCTCTATACATTTGCATGTTCTTGTCTTTTTATATAAGTGAGGTGAAAAAATATCTCTCCTTTTGTGATTGACTTATTTCACTCAGTATGATGTCTTCAATCTCATCCATATTGTAGCATGTATCAAGACTTCATTTTTCCTACTGGCTGAGTATTATTCCATTGTATGTATGTAGCACATTTTGTTTATCCATTCATCTGTTGATGGGCATTTAGGTTGTTTCCACCTTTTGGCTATTGCTGCAATGAACACCGGTGTACAAGTCATGGCTGGAGTCTCTCCTTTCAAGTCAATTCCACCTAGGAGTACAATTGCTGGGTCATATGGTAGTTCTAGTTTTAGTTTTTTGAGGAACTGCCACACTGTTTTCCACAGTGGCTGTACCATTTTACATCCCCACCAGCAATGGATAAGGGTTCCAATTTCCCCACATTCTTACCAAATTTGTTTTCTGTTTTTTTTGTTGTTGTTGTTTTAGTCATCCTAAAACCCATTGCCATCAAGTTGACTCCAACCCTCAGTGACCCTATAGGACAGAGTAGAACTGCCCTGTAGGGTTTCCAAGGAGTGATTGATGAATTTGAACTGCCAACCTTTTGGTTAGAAGTTGAATGCTTAACCACTGCACCACCAGGGAGTGAAATGATATCTCATCGCAGTTTTGATTTGCACCTCTCTGATGGCTAATGATATTGAGTACCTTTTCATGTGTTTGGTGGTCACTCGAATGCCTATTCTT
Source organism: Loxodonta africana (assembly GCF_030014295.1). Classification (NCBI taxonomy): domain Eukaryota; kingdom Metazoa; phylum Chordata; class Mammalia; order Proboscidea; family Elephantidae; genus Loxodonta; species Loxodonta africana. The sequence continues at coordinate 206,759,374 of NC_087342.1, forward strand.
TTGTCCATTTTATGATTGGGTTATTTGCCTTTTTATTATTAAGTTGTCAAAGTTTTATGTATTTTGGTTATCAGACTTTTATTGGATATATGGTTTTGGAAGATAGTCTCCCATTTGGTAGCTTGTCTTTTCACTTTTTTTGTAAAGTCTTTTGATGAAAGTAAGTTTTTAATTTTTATGAGCTCCCATTTATTTGTCTTTTGATAGTTGTACTTTGTTATTAGATAATCCACTGTTAAAAGCTAGGCCTGACAGCATTGCCCTTGCATTTTCTTCTAAGAATTTTATGGTTTTAGTTTGCACATTTAGGTCCTTAATCCATTATGAATTTGTTTTTGTGTATGGTGTGAGGTATGGATCCTGTTTTGTTTTCCTACATGTGGAAATCCAATTTTCCCAGCACCATTTATTGAAGAGGCTCTTTTTCCTCATTGAATGGTCTTTTTTAAATGTCATTTTTGAACCCCTAAGTGTGTCACTACATACATTTTAAATACCTCCCCCCCAAGCTAAGGAACTTCCAAGGTATCTTTTTAGCATCTCCCATACAGAGAAAGAACCCTATGGGGCAGTTCTACTGTGTCCTATAGGGTCGCCATGAGTTGAAATTGACTGGACAGCAATGGGTTTATACAGAAGAGGTGAGGCTAAGAGGGCGGGATGGCTCCGCCCTGCCCAGGACCACCATTTGCTGCTGTGCTGAGAGACTGAGGCACTGAGAACATGTACAGTATAACTGATTGCCAGAGAATATTTTAGTACTGAATTCAAAATTAGGAGAAAATGAAAACTTTTTTGTTCTCCTTTCTCCCCAATAGAAGCAACGTTTCTGGAAGCCATTCCTACCCTTCATTATCAAAGAAAAATTGGCGTGGAGTTTTTAAAAATTATGACTGCTCTTCAAATGCTTTCCAGCTACACTGCATATTAATTTCATCTCGGATTCCTGCTTATGAGGTACAAAGTACAAGGCCAGTGCTTTTCTGAGTCAGTGTTCTTCATCTAGTCTAACGGGTGTGTGACAATCTGTTAGCCTCCATGTATATAAATATGATTCATCACCTCAAGGAAAAGTAGAATGTATATACCCAAATCAATTTAAAAAATTGGAAGCAAAAAGGTAGCCATAAATCAGAATTATTATACAAAAGAATTAAAGACCAAAACTGCCTTGCATTTAATAGGTGTTCAATAAATTCTTATTGAATTGAATTTGATGTTCTTAATTCAAAAAGAAGGAACCCTGATGGTGCTAACAGAATGGTTGGTAGTTCAACCCCCCCCCCAGCGGTTCTGTGGAGAAAGACCTGGCAGTCTGCTTCCGTAAAGGTTACAGCCACTCTGTCACATGGAGTTGCTATGAGTCGGAATTGACTTGATGGCATCCAACAGCAACAACAGTCCAAAAAGAATAAGATGATTAAGAATCATTTGTAAGAACCCCAAATAATTTAATATTATGTAACCAAAATCTCTGGAAAGAAAAAAAAGTCAGAAATGTTATTTTGTGATCTATATAATGAAAAAAAAGGTGCCATTAAATTAAAATATGTTTTTTCTATAATGAAATTGTATATAATTTCACTATGAATAATAAGAAAAATAAAGGAAGGAAAAAGAAGACATAGGAAATATGTATTTTTATATATGATTGAGTACATGTGTATATATATGTACACATAGCTGTACTGAAACCCAACATTTTATATATTTATATATATATATATAAAACATTCTATATTCATTGGGCTACTTAGAAAATTTTCAAATATAATTCCAATTTCTAACAAAATGATTGCTCTTAAGAGATTAAATCATTTCTCCTTTTGGGCACTTAGGAATTGACTCTGATCAGTTACAGCCAGCTAGCTCAGCGGGTTCACATGAAAGCAAGATCAGAGCTTTGATCTCCAAGTGGGCCACAGATAGGACCCCTAATGTGTAAAAATGCATCATGCTGGGCACAGAGGATAATTGGTGCCAGAGAATGGTTGAACGAACTGACATTCAATAAATCCTCCTTATATAAGAAGGCTGTGTCATAATTACTTATTTGATTATGAAAGTGATGGGAGTGTAGGTAAAAGTAGGGCAATACCACGCATGTAGTAATTTTCCACGCAGTTAAAGTCTGACCTCCAGGAAGTGATGTAAGAACTTGAAAGAAATCAGCAACTTCAATGACTTTCCAGCCTGTCTGTTGCTGTGAATTAACTTTGCCACAATGAAAGTTTATTTGGTTTTTTGATTCAAACAACAGTAGTGTTAATATTTATTTAAACGGGAAACATTTATCAATCAATATTGGATAATTCAAAAACCCACAATTCAAAAAAGGAGAACTTTAAAATTTACTTAGGAAGCCCATTGCAAAATTGAATGATCTCAATTTTATTATTTTTATATGCCTATGTGTCTTTCTGCATGCGTGCATGCAAAGAAAAAAAGACTGGGAGAAAATAACCTAGAGTGGAAATATTATTTATCTTTGAGTGATGGAGCTAATAACTGTTTTTGCTTTTCTCCTTTTGTAATTAGAAAAAAATGAAAGAATTTAAAAACAAGCCAACAAAGGAGGAAGCTTATTATCCTCCTTCCATAATTTTTGAAAATAGCAATGCATTCTTTAAAAATCACAGCCTATTATATATCTATTTCTTTCATTAATAAATATGCTAAAACGGTGGACTTTGGTTCCTACAAGTTTGGTTTCATTTTCTAGATGGTTGTGGACAGCGTTAAGGTGGATGTCATTTCCGTGGTCTATGAACACTGTGGCATAACGTTGGAGGGCCTGCTTTCTCTCATAGAAAAAGCTCTGGATGGGCGGAAGGCACAGAGCATGGGAATATTTAGTGATGGAGATAGCAGAGAAATCAACTTACTGCAAGGTAGCACTGGGGATTGGTAAACAACAATCAAGCAACTTTGCACTTACGTAGTCCTTGTCCACAGCCATGACCTTCAGAGTTAAGTTCCCATTTGCTAAGGAGTGTTGATGTTGGCTTTATGAAGAAAGGGAAGCAATTTTAACAGCTGCAAACACCAAGGTCTATATATTGGTGTGCGCTGATGATGTATGCGATACTCGCACTAGGCTTATATCACAAAGAAAAGGCTTGGCTGACATCATTAACTTGTTATGGGGCATTCTCTCAAGATCTCCATTTTTTTTTTTTTAAAGGTGATGAATGTCTAGAATTAACCTTTACTTTGTATCCTTCCTCGTAATATAACTTGTCTTCTTCCTTGGTTATACCTAAAATAGAATGGCTGTTGATTTTATTAACACAAAATCTTCTATCCTTGTGGGATGAGGGAAGATTGGGAATAAGATTATCGTTGATCAAGCTTGCAAGGAACTCACAAAATGGCAGAGTGAGTCCCTGAGTCATCTGCCAATTTGTTGTCTCTTTGGCTGGAACTTAGCACCCTTGGAACAGTTTCATGATTAAGAAAAACTGCTTTCGGTTTAGTTTTACTTTACAATTGGCTTTCCTTGTTTAGTTTACCTTGTGCCTATAGCAAGTTGTATTCCATGTTCAATTTTATGTATATCCCCAAAAGGTAAAGCACAGATATATATTGTTTGGGATTTAAATGTCTAATTAATTACATGGTAACTCCTCTCTGAGTGGTGCGGATGGTTTGCATTGGACTACTAACCTAAAGGTTGGCAGGTCAAACCCACCCAGCGACACAACAAAAGAAAGGCCTGACGATCTGCTTCTGTAAAGATTATAGGCAAGAAAACCCTCTGGAGCAGTTCTGCTCTGTAACACACATGGGCTTGTTATGAGTTAGAATGGGCTCTGGCAATGGGTTTGGGTTTTTTGTTCGTTTATTTAACTCTTCTCTAAATGGCGGAGTGATACCAACTGCATGTTTATACCGTGGTAGTAGGTTCACCTCGTATCTAGTTGGAGAGCCTCTCAGAGGCTTCTGATTTCAGCCTTTTTGTTCTCCTGATGGGAAGATTTTCACACTTTGGCCTCTTCTTGTTGTTGTTTTATCAAAAGCAATAGTAACAATGCAATACCTCAGAAAATTATTTTCCTTCTATATAATTGTGGTGTTTTTCTAGAAACCTTTGCCTTAAAAACAACAACGAAAATGAAATCTTTTCCCATGCAACTCAAAGTAGTCCTTTCATTACGTACGGAGACCTCTGAATGGGAAGGAGGGAAATGTCAGGATTCTTGTACCAGCCTTTGTTTTCATTTCATTGCTGTGGCCTAAGAATGCAGTCTCCAGGACTCCTTTAGCTATGGGTGCAGACACATGGTGCTTAGCTGAGCCATCACACAGAATTCCCAAGAAGTGAGAGGGAAGAAATTTCAGTGATGTTTACTATCGCTGGGAGTCTTACTATGCCCGAACTACTTATTTTTTGATTGACAGTGTGGGGAAACATTTCTACTGTGGAACTTGGTTGCAGAACCCCAGGACCTGACTGAGGATCCACCCTAAACCTGCAGTGAGACTCACACCTCTGCACATTGTTAACCGAAGGATGGACAACCCAACCCGTTTATAAAAGTCAAACTGGGTGTTATTATTGCATGCCAGCTCTTTAATCTTGCTGAATTTACAGCTGACTAACAAAGAAACTAGTGAAAATATTTTGTCCTACATTTATTACGAGTGGTATAAAATCTCTTCTACATTATATCTAAACCATTGCTTTCATTCACATTTCTGAATAATAAATGTTGTGATTGTGGACTTTGTAGATGTCTCCAAATCCAGGTTTTCTTTAATGTGTTTAAACTTTGGTAATTGTTCTCTTCCGAGCCCTCCCCCCCGCCCCCCCCCCGCCACTTTCCTGGTCTGTGTGTTTGTGTGTGTGTTTACGAATCTGTAATGTAATTCTGAGAAAACGTTCCCTTTCCCCAGTTCCTGACTGGGAGCTAGGAACATAATAGTCTATCCAAGGCCTTTTAGTGGGCATTTTTATGCTGATGACTTTGCTACTCTAACGATTATGTTTGGATGGCCTAATCTCTTCAGATTTATTTCCTTTTTTTTGGATTTAGATCAGAAATAGAAGTGCCAAATGGCTATTGAAAAATCTTATTTCCTGAAGAATGCCAATTGGAAACAACTTTCTGGAGTGAGAAAGAAAATTGTCTGGAAGGCAATGTAAAATCTTCCTTTATTTAGCTTTCTTTCCAGTAATCCCCAGGACATCACCATTTTGGCTGGCGTGAACCATGTGATTCTTCCCTTCAGAGAGAAACCCATTGCTGTGGGGTTAATTTTGACTCATACTGACCCTATAGCGACCCTATAGGACAGAGTAGAACTGCCCGATAGGATCACCAAGGCTGTAACCTTTACGGAAGCAGACTGCCACATCCTTCTCCTGTGGAGAGACTGGTGGGTTCAAACTGCTGACTTTTTGGTTAGCAGCTGAGCCCTTAACTAGCGCATCACCAAGCTCCTTTCCTTCAGAGATATAATTATCTAAACCTAAGTGTCCAACTAATCTGGAGTGTGAAGGAGATTATGGTCACTGTGGTGTCCAGTGCTACCTTGGTAGCCCTACCATGTGCAGCATTGAAGAAGAAGTGTCCTACCCATCTTGGTACCACACTTAAAAGCAGATATTGGCTTCTCGAATTTGTGGTCAAGTTTTCCCTAACTGCCAAGAGTTTTTTGTTAATGATATTGTTACACACTAATATAACATTTTGATTTTTTTCCTCAGGCTATAAAATTGGTATTAAAAATTTACTGCGACCTGAAGTGAGAGACTTCTGGGAAAAATTAGGAAGCTATGTGGCCACCGAAGAAGAAGGGGGTCATGTGGACCTCTTTGTACCTCTTGCAGCTTCAGGTCAGTTTTGAATAAACTATAGAAAAATAGTGACCCTACTCACTTTCTGATTATACTGTGTGAATTTGTGAAATGCCCTCAGATCAAATGACTCAGTCACATTTTACTCTTCATTCCTTTCTCTGTCTATACCTCACAGACCCAGGGATCTGGGGGACTAGGAGGACCAGGGTTAGTGGTCAGAGTAACCTGCCCTTGCAGATATAGTCATTAATGGCAATAGCCAGCAGTATTATTTCTATTTATTCTGGAAATCACAGTAGACTCAGCCCCCTGAATACAGAGGAAGGTGACTGGACATGACAGGAACTGTAGTGAGTCTGAGAAAATGGCCCCTGCCTCTGTGAGCCTGGTTTGAGGTCCTGGACTAGAATCTCACCCATGCCACTTTTTAGCTGTGGCAAGTTTGTGGACCTCTGTTTTCTCATCTGAAAATTAGGATAAGCGTACTTTACCTTGCCTTACAGGACTTGTGAATTATCAAAATAGCATTAATATTTAAGAATATTAATAATATAAATATTTTAATATTAAAATAAGTAAAGTGCTTTGTAAAATGAGTTTGGTTAAGATCACTGAGGTTACTGATATAACTTCACGTACTTGCCCGTCTAGAGTCATCCCCTGTAATGCAAAGCTGATTTCAATCCCTTGAAGGAAAACTCCAGAAACATTCAATCAAATTCACTTTCTGGACGTCTCTTAAATTAAAGCTCTGCATTCATGGACTATGTCTTTAGAGGACGGGCGAGGGAGTAGGAAATTAAATTTTCTCAAACTATTTCTTATTACCTATTCCTTAGGGAACTGTTTTCTATTCCTTCCTAATCCTCATATTTCACAGACTATTCAATAAATACAGAGTTTATACCCCTGGTGGGCTTCAACCAGTGGAAAGAACAAAACAAAAGGATGAAAGGGAGTTTAAAAGAAAATGAAATACAAAGTATTTGGTAAAATACTTTGGTAAAATTTTACGAAGTTATTAAAATTATATAATGTCAGCTATGTAAAATATGCATAGGAAAATATATACTAAAATATTAACAGTATCTATCTCTAGATGTATTTTCAAATTTTCTATTTGTAAAATTAGTTTTAAAAGAGTGGGTTACAAAGAGTATGGGAGTTGTGGTCCCATTGTTTAAAATCTGTGTATGTGTGGGGTGCCAAGGGTGGTGGAATATGTGTAGAAAAGAGTTTGGGAAGATACGTACCAAGGTATTAACAGTAGTTGGACCGTTATGTTTTTTTACATTTTATTTCTTCTGTTGTGTTTCTATTTTCTCTAATAAACTAGTATTTTATACTGAGAGCAAAGCAGGTTTTTTAAGTGGGGCAGAATAAAAAGAGGTTATGAGAACGTGAAGTATCGAAAGCAGAGAGAATAAGGGCAGAGAGCAGAAAAGAACAGTGGATTTGGAGGCATAATGGCACCCAAACAATAGATTTCTTACCATCATTCTGGGCTGTAAAGCCATTCCTGAAATTCTCATCAAATGTAATATCCACCTGCATGGACCATCAAAGATTCTGGCTTCTCAATTCAAAATCTCTTAATCCATCCTCAGGCATTGCTCTGAGCTTGAGTTTATCCCCAGTAGCTTTATCCCCTCTGAAGCCTTGATATCAAGCTTTGTCTCTCTGAGAACCACTTCCAAACCAGTTAGTTAATTTACTCAAATATTCCTTCTCTTGCAATTCTTTGCCTGAGGACCATCAATTCACATACTCTCAATTTTTCACTCTATTATCATCCCTGGTTCCATCCTTGTCAAACTTGGATTTAATGGCCCATCATTATAATCACTCTCTTGCTAAGAATCTTAACATCCTTGTCTCTCTTTCTCTGACTAAATCCCAATGCTGGTTAGAGCACAGATATCAGCATACATGATGGCTGCCTGCACTGATGCAGAGAAAGGCTGTCGGAAAAGGAATACAACTGTCCTGATCAGCCTAACTTAGATGTCATAAATATCAAGTGGAATTGCAATACTGACAAGCCATCCTACTGCATTGCCTTTATAAATTCACTTTCTCACTCTTTCAGATGACTATTTCACACCTTCTCTTCTTTACTCAATCTTTCAATAACCCTCTCTTTCAGCTTTTGACCTCACCTTTTACTTCCCTTCCCTGAGAAAACTGAAGCATATGGGAACTCGCTAATTTTTCTTTCACCACCAAATCCACCACCTTCATTCTATGTCTTCCTTCTGTTATGATGGGAAAAAACACCCTTGTTCATATGGAAGATCCTCCATTCCACTTGGAATCTGTATCCCATTTTCTTTCACCTTCTCAAGGGCTTTACTCCTACACTCAGATGCTCTCCTGCAGCCTCAGTTCTCTTTTTTATTGGCACGTTCCTATCACATCAGGAATCCCGTTTTTAACTGTGGGATATATGTGCTTGCCTGTGCACTTTTTCCACCTCTCAGGTTTCTTGGGACCCTATTTTTTCCCGCTAAAAGTGTTTATTGTCCTCCAGTGGGGGCTTCTGTAATGGTGAAAAACAAAATAAACATTCGTCAGAACATGGGCTATGAGGCTTAAATATGAGGCAATGGATCCAGGAAGTGTGATTGGGTAAAAATTTTTATCACTTTTGTACAGATAGATAAGCCTTGTAAGTATATTTATGGTTTCCTGTATGATGGTTCAGGAGCCCTGGTGGGTTAGTTGTGTGTGTGTGTGTGTGCATGTTTGATATTTGGAAAACCAGAGGTGCCCAATGTAACCAAATGGAAGGCATCCCACAATTAATCCTGCCACCCATGACTGGTGGACCAGACAAGTGCCCACCAATCATGACTCCAGAGAACTCCAAGAGTTTTGTGGTACCCACATATTTCCACAAAGTATCTCTCAAAATCCTCATATTTACCAACCAAAAATTTAAACACATTCAATGGCTCAGCAAGCTTCCATTAATGAAAACACATGGTATCACCAAAAAATTCAAAACAGAAAATAATAGGGTCTTGAAAGGGTTAAAAAACAGAACAAACAAACAATAACAAAAAACCTAACTTACCCTCACCCCTTCCTGAGTTGACCCTAACAGTGGTTCTCAAACATTAGTGTGTATTTCAATCACCTGGAGAGCCTCTGAAAGTACACCTTGCTGGGCTCCCCCCCAGAGTTTCTGATTCAGTAGGTCTCGTTCATTCCTATCAAATGAGAAACGCCTGTAGTCTCTTCTGTCTAAAAACAAAAACAAAACTTTCCCTCATTCTTTTTTAAGTTGACCACATCATTGATTCTCAAACTTTAGGGTATATTTGAATCACCTGGAATGTTTGTCAAATGACCTGTTGGCCCCAGTAGGTCTGGGGTGAGGCTGGAGAGTTTGCAGTTCTGTCAAGTTCCCAGGTGATTCTGATGTTGCTGAGTCTGGGGCCACACTGTGAAGCAAGGTCTATACTGACCACCTCCAACTTCCTTACCTCCTTAAGCTCCTCCAAGCTGTCTCTTTATCACTATGGAAACTGCTTTTTGGCAAGACCGTAGCCACTTCTACATGCCCAAATCCAGCGGTCCCTTCTCCATGCTCACCTTACTTTGACCTTGCAGTGGCATTTGACAGGGATGACACTCCTCCTGGAAACACTCCTTCTCTTGGCTTCCCCAGTACCACATGCTCTGTGTTTTCCTCCTCTCTCAGTGGCGTCTTCTTCTCAATTTCCTTTGCTGGCTCCTCCTCTGCTGTAAGACCCTTCAGTATATCCCAGGGCTTGATCCTGGGCTCCCCTTTTCTGTAACTACAGTCTTCTGGGCAGTCTCATCTAGTTCCATGACTCTAAATTTAACCCATACAGAGAAGATTCCCAAATTTATATTTCCAGCCCTGAAATCCCTACACTCCAGATTTTTATATCTAACTCCCACTTGACATCTTCACATGATGTTTAATTTGCATGCTTAATAGGCATCTCAAAGTTAACACACCTAAAACAAACTCTTGATTGCCTCCCCAGCACCAAACCTACCCCTTCCCCAGGATTCCTTGGTAAAAATACCTTCATTTACCGGGTTACTGCGTAAGCTAAAAACCTGACTCATCTTTTTTTGGGTGAGGCATTATTGTTATTTTTAATTTTGTTTTGTATTTTAATTTTGTTTAGATGAAGGTTTCCAGAGCAAACTAATTTCTCATTAAACAATTAATACACATTGTTTTGTGACATTGGTAACTAACCCCAAAACATGTCAACACTCTCCCCTTCTTGACCTTGGGTTCCCTATAGCCAGCTTTCCTGTTCCCTCTTGCTTTCCCTTGCCCCTGGGCTGGTGTGTGCCTATTTACTCTTGTTTTATTTTATGGGCCTGCCTAATCTTTGGCTGAAGGGTGAACCTCAGGAATGACTTCATTACTGAGCTGTAAGGATGTCTGGGGGCTGTACTCTTGGGGTTTCTGTAGTCTCTGTTAGACCAGGAAGTCTGATCTTTTTTTTGTGTATGTGTGTGAGTTAGAATTTTGTTCTATATTTTTCTTCAGCCTATCCAGGACCCTCTAATGTGATCCCTGTCAGAACGGTTGGTGGTGGTAGCTGGTCACCATCTAGTTGTGCTGGACTCAGTCTCAGAGAGTATTATTTTTAAAGTCAGGAAACACAGGAGCTGATTGGTATGGGAGCAACGCTGTAAATGGCAGAGCAGAGAGAAGGAAAGAACTTAGGTTGACAATGCTAAGCCACCAAATCAACTCACCTTGAGCCTGCCCCATCTCTATTTTTTGAGATTAATTGATATATATTTATTTGATTGTTTAATTCAGTTTAAAGCTGGTATTCTGTAACTTAGAACTGAAAGTATCTTAAGTGTTATATTGTTGTCGTCGGGTGCCGTCGAGTCGGTTCCAACTCATAGGAACCTCACGTACAACAGAATGAAACACTGTCCAGTCCTGCTTCATCCTCACAGTCCTTGTTATGCTTGAGCCCATCACTGCAGCCTCTGTGTCAGTCCCTCTCACTGAGAGTCTTCTTCTCTTTCACTAACCCTCTCCTTTGCCAAGCATGATGTCCTTCTCCAGGGACTGGTCCCTCCTGATAAGATATCCAATGTTATACTCATCTAAAAAGTTTTGTAAACAAGAGTCATAAACACCTTACAAGAGAGAATGCAGATTTGATTGGGTTGCACAAACAGTTAAGCACTCAGCTACTAACCTGAAGGTTGGTGGTTTGAATCCACCCAGAGGCACCTTGGAAGAAAGGCCTGACAATCTACTTCTGAAACATCTGCCATTGAAAACTCTATGGAGCACTGTTCTCTCTGACACTCATGGGGTCACCATGAGTTGGAATCAACTCAACAGAAATGTTTTTTTTTTTCTTAATTATTATTTTACAAATGAGATAGCTGAGGCCCAGAGAAGCCCTACAGTCTATAAACCAGACTATAATCCAGGCCTTCTAACTCTGAGTCCAGGGTCCCTTTTACTATTTGTAAGGGTGGGAGAGGGTTCTGTGGAATGAAGATATAAAAACTTTTCTGAGAACAAAGAGGCATGCACTTTAAACGTGACAAGGGAAACCCCCGAAAACATTAGACACTAGTAAGTGAGAGATTTCTCACCTTTTAGGTTACTGCCCTCTTGTTCTAAGTAGCAATTGAGAGAGTTCGGAGTAATTATTTACTCTTAGATCACAAAGAATTAAAATTTCCTTGGAAAACCTATGGGGCAGTTCTACTCTGTCCTATAGGGTCACTATGAGTCATAATCGACTCAATAATGTTTTTTTTTTTCCCCAGTTTTACCCTTTATATCAGTTCCGTTCCAAATAATTCTGCTATGTCATTGAAGAATGAGTGAAATTAATGCCACACTGAATTTTGACCATTGTATTTCATTTTTGATTTAGCAGTTTTAAATTTCTCTTCTCAGGATAAGACTTCTCCTTTGAGTAAGACTATTTTAGAAAATATATGCAGATTTTCCTCTTACTTTGGGCTGAGTGGTCAAAATTTGAAAACAAGCACCAAGTCAAATTCCTACTCTCTCTCCCCACCCTGTTGTTTAGGCTTCATAAATTGTCTGGGTTTCAGCATTTAAGGGTAAACGGTGAACTCTTTCTGGACTACTCCATGGAGGGATTTGAATTGAAGAAGAGAACTGTTATTGGCCTTTCTTGGCCAGCTTACTGATCTTCCCAAGTAATATTTAACTGTTTTACGGCAAAACCTGTGAGTAAACTAATGAAATTCTTTCTGACTGTGCAGAAGCAGGAGTAGAAGTTCTTTCTCAGCTGTCTCAACTAACTGGCACGTTGTTTACTGCCCCTACGGGGATTGCAACTGGCTCCTACCAACACAGTAAGTGTATATGGGAGTTGATTACCATGCCCAATAGCATATACCAACCCAGGATCAATAAAAAAAAAAAAAAAGTCTTAGTTTCTTAGTGCTGCTGCAACAGAAATACCACAAGTGGGTGGCTTTTCAAACACAAGTTTATCTTCTTATAGTTTAGGAGCCTAGAAGCCTGCATTCTGGGTGCTGACTCTAGGGAAAGGCTCTCTGTGTCCTTTCTGGGGAAAAGTCCTTGTCTCAGCTTCTCTAGCCAGCCACCCTTTGAGTTTCTGGGCTTGTAGACTGGTCTGCTGCCATCATCTCCAGATAATGGTGGTCTTCCCCCTGTGTGTCTGCTGTCTTCTGTGACTAATCTGCTCTTTTATATGCGAAACTGATTTGCTTAAATTACTGATTGTTTTAATCAAAGATTCTGTAGAAGAATCCCAATCAAAAGGGGGAAGAATGCAGTACAGAATTTCAAATTCCCTCAATGGAATCCAAACTTTCTGAAGTCATTAAGGCTGCATGTACCCCCAGAACTATTGCCCTGAGATAATGCTTAAACTTTAAACGTTAAATTTTAAAACAAAACTATCCCCAGAAGTCTTTGAACTAAAAAAAAGTTTATCTCAATAAGTAAATTATATCTGCCTTGAACATTGTACACTTTTAAAAAATTATCTATGTGAGATCCCATTGGCAACAACAACTAGAAAGATTAGATGAGAGGCTTAGGGTGCAGTGACTTTAAGTCAATGGTGGTAGAACAGTTCGGAGAAGGATGGAGAGAATGGTTGTACAATTTGAAGAATGTAATCAATGTCACTGAGTTGTACATGTAGAAATTGTTGAAATGGTGTATGACTGTGTATATTCTCACTGAAATAGAAAAAAAAAAAAAAAGGGATTGGTTTAAGATATACCCTGCACAGGTATGACATCATTAACATAACGTGGAAAACTCTATTCCCAAATGGGATTACATCCACAGGTACAAGGGTTAGGATTTACAACACATATTTTTGGGGGACACAATTCATCCCATAACAGTTAATAATACTGGTCGCGTATCAATTACTGTCTTTCATTTCTCCTCTAACAGAATGCTATCACTTCCCAAACTACATGATCTCATGTCGCTCAGTCATTTGCTTAGAAGGGATCATTTATTGCAAATGCTTACCTCAAATCATCATTTACAAAAAACCTATTGAAAACATTGTCTTTAATAGTTAAGCAAAAATGTATAGTTGCTGATCTAGAGAAATAAGAAGTACAAAGAAAACCTTTTGCTAGTAAAATATAATCAGTATGGTTTGGTTTGGAGGGAGGGGTTGCAGCTACAAAGAGAAGCTGTAGTAAGGGGAGTCTGAGAAGTTGCCATTGTTGGCTGTGGTTTGTCTTCTCAAATGGAAGACTCAGCTCCACAGTGCTGTAAGCAATATCCAAAGTGCAATGGCCCTGGACAGCCTTAGTTAATAAAACAACAGCACCAAAAGATTGCATATTTGGCCACCTGGGGAAAGGAGGCAGCCTAGCAGAGCACAGCAGGACACAGGCACTGTTACTTGCAATATGGAACAGGTTTTCTTCTCCTCGTCTGCTTCCCCTACTTCCTGTTCATCCTACTCTTCTTCTCATTCTTCTTATAGAAGACAATGTGATAAAGCTTTTTACATACGTATCAATAATGGTCGGGGGGATCCATTCAGGATGTCACTGTATCACTCAGATGAATTGATTTTCAAAGAGAGACTTTTACTTCAGCATCTTCTATAGTCATGTAGAGATATTTGTAGAGGGAGATAGCGGCTTGACAGACATAATATAAGAAGACACAGGGCTGGCTACAACAGGGATGACTTTGGGTTGCATGATGGGGAAACCAGGCAGAGTGGAATTTTCTTGTACTTTCGTTGTTTGAATGTAAAGATGAAACAGTATACTCTTACCTAAGTAAGACTACTCTGCTTCCCAGTGCACGATCCAGCAGCTGTTTAATTTTTGGTTTGAAATATATGTCAAATCTTGTCTATCAGGTAGGCATTTGAAATTCTTCATTGTGTCATTTTTGAGTTTTTAATTTCACCTTTGAAGGCAGACTATGGGTGTTTATCTTAGATTTCCAATGAGAAAGGATAATAAACCTGATATAAATATAACTAAGTTTTTGTTGTACTTTAAACAAGAAGTAGAAGTCTTTCATGTGAGCACAAGTCTACAATAATAAAAGGAGAAAATAATGTCAGTTCTTAGTGATTGGCTGGGACAACAGTGGGAAAAGGCTCCTCCTTCCATCTACTTCATTGAATCCAAGCTGCAGACCTGGTCCAGCCTCATGGACTTCCTGGAAGACACCTTGAAATCAGTAAGGAGACAGTTCAGTCCTTTCTCTAAGGAGTTGAAGAAGAACATCAGCGGAAGGGTAATAGGTAAGAGCTCTTGCTACTTCTGTTAAAGGTTAATTGCCAAGTTTTTTTTTCATATCCAGCATAAATCTAAGTTTGGGAATGATCCAAGGAAGCTTTAGTTCTTAAACATCTTCAGTAAACCTCTATTCCCTTTTTCTTATCTTCATTAAATGTAACGAATATCCACAAAGACCAAATATATTCAGGTTCAAAATGCTGAAGCCAGTTCCTGTTTTAAAATTTTACCATTTTATTAATTCCTATGACAGTCGATTATTTACATAGACAAAAAGCACTAAGTGTTTGCTGAGCTACAGAGCCTTGTTCTTTTCCTACTAGTTTGCTATAGAAGTTTCTACGAAACACCCCACAGCACCCATTACTTAAATGGTTCTACCCCACATATTTATTCTCTATCTTAAATATATAATTTGTTGCTGGGCTCCATGGTCCTTTGCTGAGCCTACTGGACATTACTGAATTTATTTCCTCATTCATACTCTATACCCATGATCAAATGATCACAATAGAGCCATTTGTAAACTATTCCCTGTCTCAACTTTGAGTCTTCACCTAAATCAGTCCATTCTTTGAAATAAGATATTTTAACAACAACGACAAAGACCAAACCCATTGCTGTCAAGTTGGTTTTGACTCATGGTGACCCCATGTGTTACAGAGAGACCTGAACTCTACAGGGTTTTCTTGGCTGTGTAATCTTTACAGAAGCAGATTGCTAAGGCTTTTTTTTTGTGGCGCCACTCAATGGGTTCGAACCACCAACCTTTCTGTCAGCGAGCTCAAACCATTTGCACCTTCCCTCCATCTTTAACTACCTATTCAATTTTTTTCTAACCCTGCCCACCTGACTGTAACTCTGAATACATCAAGTCATTATACATCTAAGCCTGACTTCTTTCTTCTCTTATGCTGCCCTGTACCCTTATTTAATGTCTATTTACATAATTACTTGTCTATGCAAGAGCTGTAACACACTAGCATGCATGCAGATATTTAATCTGTCAACGTGTCTGTTTTTTTACATAAATGCCTCCAAAGCAGGGATTTGTCTTCTTGTTCTTATGTGCTGCCCACTCTACCACATTTAGTAGGTGTTCAACCAATATTTTAAAATAGTTATGAGTCTCTACAGGTGAGAAATCATTTCTCCTTGTTCTTTCACAGATATTAAGGACTAGAGAAAAAGGTGGAAAGATAAACTTTTTAAACAGAAGTAATTTTCACGATGATATATGTAAGCAATGAAAAGTCAAATGGAAGAAAACTGTTTTCAAATAAATGCATGTTGTTCGAAATATAAAAGAATTAAAAGATGTCTGTATGTAGGTTTGTGTGCTATTTCCCATGGATTTAAAATATTTGTAAATTGAGCATAAAAATGAAGAGGAATGTGTAAGAATATTTGGTGGGTTTGAGAATCTAAAATTTAAAACTATATGGCTCCTTTTCACAGATTCTTTCCTTATTATCCACTTTTATAGATTTCATTCTAAACCAGTTTTGCCAGGGTGGGTACATTTTATTTTATTTTTTATCATAGTAGATAATCTTCATGGCATAATAGAATTTTCATTCTTATCCTTTGCATTCTTATCCACTAAAAAGCAACTGTGAGGGCTGAGTTGTTTGCTGTTTTCTTCTCGATTACATTTTTTATGTTAATTAATTATAGTGTATGTGGCCTTATGTTTATAGGGCAGCTTATGTTTGACATGATGAGTACGATCAACATCTTGAATAGCCAAGAAATTGCACAAGCTCTGGCAGATGGATTGATGGAGCTGTCAAAAGAAAATTCTGTAAGTGTTTCTGAGAAGAAAGAAAACAATAAAAAGCCCAACACTTAAATAAATTTTGGAGTTTGCATTTATTTTTTATTTTATTTTTTTTGTTTGTTTTGTTTATCTCTTTGGGAGAACAATTCCTCAGAGAAATTGCATCAGTTTATAAAACCAGCCACTGAGAGATTTTGGCTCCAAGATGTGTTAGGTATACAAAATAAACATATAGAAAATCTTCTAGATTATTTAAAGTTGATTACATTGTGAACTTTTTTTTAATCTTGTGCTTAATTTTATTTAGAAGTAATTTCTTTAAAAAATATGCTAGTGTCTTTACATTTCATGTAAATGTTATTCAACAGTTAAAACAATTACTATGAGGCAAAGGCAGAGAAAGCGTGAAGCTAGATACAAAAAGAGGAAGGGCAAAGGGGCCAAGATGAGAGAGGAAGGAAAAGAGAACACAAAAGAACAGAAATAAGCAAATCAGTATTGGTTGTGGACAGATGTGGGGGAAGCTTGAAGACACATGTATTCAGAAATAAGTCTTGATCATTCCCCCAGAAAAGTCAATCCACAGATCAGAAAATCATGAGGAGAGAGAGGCCAGTCTACAGAAGCCTGGCAAAGACAAAGCCAGGCTTCTAGGAAAATGAAATCGCAGCTCACTCTCAGCTTTGGGGAAGTTGGGAGCAGGGATGATATTAACATACAGGACGCTCTAGGTGATCTCAGTTTCCCAGGAAAAGATTCTCAAATCCTTCTCTTCCAGTGTTCTAATTATGCCTTGTGGGTGAATTTAACATCGTCTGGGTGTGTGTGTGCCCCCTCCCTCTCTCCTATCTGTGCCAGTTTCAGTTTGACTTCCTGGGTAATCACCAGACGTGTCCCAGGGTGAGCTGTAGTCAGGGGTGTCTGAGAAGATGTCCTCGTTAGCTGTGATTTGTCTTCTCCGTCAGGGGACTCAGCTCCACAGTACTCTAGGCAATGTCCAATGAGTAATGACCCTGGAGAGCTTTGCTGATAAAATAATCAGGAATGTTCACAGGGACAAGCCCGAGGCCTTGAAAGATCCCACAGTGTCTCTTGAAACACCAAAGAATTACTAAGCGTGTTTGGTGTAGGTTTGGTGTACATATATTGTTATCTAATTATTTAAAAATAATCTTGTATGGTATAATTTTAATGGTGCCCAACCCTACCACCTGAGAGGGAACTAAATTCAGGAGCCTCACAGGGAAGCCTTTCCTTCAGGTCATCTTCTTTCCCATGAGACACAAAGACTAGATTCTTCCTGTCCCTTTCCTCCTTTGGCTGAGGTTGGTGTGAGGCACTTTGGCTCTGAATATCTTGTGAGACCCTTCCACAAGACCTTGGCATCCTAACTATATTGTGTCTATGAGTTGAGAACCCAGAGTCTATATGGCAACTGGAATAGGTGACTAACTAGGTAGTTCTACTTACTGACCCCACCTCTAATTGAGAGGTGCGCTGGTGGTGCACGCTGCACTAGACTGCTAAGCAAAAGATCGGTGGTTGGAACCCACCAGTTGCTCTGCAGGAGAAAGATGTGGAAATCTGCTTCCTTAAAGATTACAGCCTTGGAAACTCTACGGGACAGTTCTACTCCATCCTATAGAGTCTCTATGAGTCAGAATCAACTCAATGGCAATGGATATTATGTATTATACATCTAATTAAATAACAGCCACTTGTTTTCTGGATATAAATTAATTAGGTAGAAAGCGAAAGCCAAAACTCTAAAACAAAACAGAACAAACAAACAAACAAATGACCTTATTTGATGACCTGTATTTCAAATGAATGTTTTAAATAGGAATTCTTTTTGGGGGTGAATTTTCAGGATACACCTCTGGAATTTTTGTCATCTTTTCTGCTGAAGAAATGTAGTAAAAAGAGCAACGATTTTGAAGGAAATGTTACTTTGACAGAATATGACCCAAAGCCAACATTTGGTTTACTCCTGAAGGTAAGGTTGTTGCTACAGTTTTACCCCATTGCTTCACTGTACGGACAGGCACATGTGCTTAAGGAATCCATAAACAACAATGAGGATTCTACTTGGAAAGCTTCCAACTTACCGTTTCTTCTAAGAACTTCATTTACCTGGACAATTATAAAAAAGGGCATTTTGCACTTTCATAACATGAGTAACATTTATCCCTATCAGAAATACACTACCCAGGAAAGTGGATGTTCTACTTAAGCCACTTATAAACATGAGCTGCAAGCCATGTTGACTTCAGTTACATGGTTTGGGTTATGGGAGAAGAGCTGGGCATTTGCATCTTGCTTGCCACTTATTTGGCTAAGGCCTAAAATACCCTGAAAAGATTTTTTTTTTTCATTTGTAGCCCAGGACACATTTTTGTGAAACTAAAATAGTTCTTTTTTTCTTAGTTGAGATTGCAATTTGTAAACCAATTTTGTGTCTTAGGGGAGCCCTGGTGGCGCAGTGGTTAAATGCTCTGCTGTTAGCTGAAAGATCAGTGGTTTGAACCCACCAGCTGCTCCACAGGAGAAAGATGTGTCAGTCGGCTTCCCTAAAGACTGAAAAAAAAACAGCCTTGGAAATGCTATGGGGCAGTTCTACTCTATCCTATAGGGTCTCTATGAGTCAGAATCAACTCCATGGCAATGTATTTGGTTCTTGGTTTAGGGTATCTTTAACCTTGGCCCAGATAGCCTGAGTTTGATTTTTATGTGATTTCTGCAACCACTACTTCTTACCTGTACAGCTATTGGTGTCACCACTGACTCTTCGAAGTGATTGTTTCTTTACTATAAATAATCAACACTCTTATTTATTTAAAAACGAGAATGTTCCACACAGATGGAAATTTTGGATTTTGTCAAAATTCAAAGTAAGTTTTTCCCCAGCCATAAACATAAATTTATGACAGGCTGACATGTGACACTCATAAGCTGGCTGGCTGTGGCTTGGGGACCTGGGATTCTTATACAAAGGTTTTAGGCAGCCATAAGATCAGCTGCAGCTACAAAATAAAGTTTCATTTTTGCTTGAGTAGCCTCAGGAAAAAGGAGTCTTGGTTACAAATGGATTTTATTCTTCCACCTTACAAATGGATTTTATTCTTCCACCTCTGGGCATTGAGGGGTCACCATCAGTAGCATGATCTTTGACCAGGAAGGGCAGCAGTAGTGACCATTTATCATGGTCTCTAGACATAAACATAGGGCCATTGTTCATTACTAGAGTGGGCCCCGTGATGATGCAGGCTGCCAGGTCAGGTCAATTTTTTTCTTAAATGTGCTAATAGATACGGAAACCATATCAAAGAGAGAATAAGCCATATTTAAATGTGGAGACAGGTGCAGAAAGGTATGTGGATTATGTAGGATGCGTTTTCATCGGGTGAAAAAAGGGGCAGATTTTGTAAAGTATAAGCTTTTCCTCTGACATCTTAAAAGTACCATAGCCTACTTGTGCTCAAGGGACAAGTGACAAAGCAAAGCTGAGGCTGACGCCTGTTACCAGTGAATGTGTGTGATCACACAAGCCTGTGAGGAGCTGCTGAATGATACCCTCACTGCCCTGCTTCTCAGGGAAAATGGAAGCCTCGATTTAGCTTCTCAAGTATAATGTAATTCAAAGAAAGCTGAAGGTTTTAATTTTTTTAAGCATGAAATTTAGAGAGCGGCATCAAATTTGTCAACTACTTAGTTTACTGTGTCTAGGGAACATTGTCTCCACAAGTTGGAATTGACTTGTGGGCAACTGTTTTTTTTTTCTTTTTTAGGGAATGCTATGGATAGGGTCGCTATGATTCGCAACCGACTCGATGGCACTGGGTTTGGTTTTTTTGTTTGTTTGTTTGATGGATAGGCCTGAAGGCAGCTAGCTACTAAGTACATCCTCTGGACCACAGCTTCAGACTGGTTTGAACCAGTTCAGTCATGGCAGAGAAAGCAAAACTGAAACAGACCCGAATTTTTACAATTTGGCTGATTCAAAACAATAACCGAACAGGAAAAATTACAAGTCAAAGTTCTGGAAGACTCAGAAGAGGCATAGTGAGCCCTTTCAGGAGCCTGATTCATGAGATTGGATTATTGGCAGGACTGTGGAGAGTGACACACATTCAAAGAAAAGAGGTGGGCCACCATTTCTCAGTAGGGCACTGCTGTTTCAGACTTTGCTCAAAATCCAATGGGCAAGAGATTTTGTTGCTATGCAATGCGTATGCTGCCCTTGTTTCTTAGGAGGGTATTAGGTTTCTAGTGGCGCTTTCTTGTAATTTTTCCCATTCTGCTTATCATTCCAATTCACCAAGTTTGAAAAATTTGGGTCTGTTCCAGTTTCACTTCCTCAGCCATGACTGAACCTGCCATGTTTGAAGCCTTTCTCTGGACATAGTACCACTGGCATTTGGAGAGCCCAGGTTGCCGCACACACACAGTCCTGCCTCCCAATAATCATGTCTCTATTTACTTCTTAGGAAGGAAATGATGTAGAAGATAATTCTAAGGACACAAAGTCAAGTCTCAGAAAAAACGATCTTAATTTTGAGGTGCTAGTCAAGCTGGTAAGCCAATTATAACCTGATACACATTTTTCATTTGTTTTGCTCCCAACAGTGACATTTCAGCCTTTATTATGGGCAGTTCTGGTTTTTCCTTGGAAGTTTCCCTCAGGTAGCTTAGCCTGGCCTGATGTTAAGGGCTATTTGGTGATGCTGGGGACAAGCGATGATCAGTGTGGCCCTCTAGAGTCCATGTGTCAAGGTTCCCTTCAACACTGCGTGTTACAAACCAGAAAGGAGAATCTCAGTGTAACTGCCTAACTAGATACTTCTATTTCTTTACCTACTTCAACTTTCAGGCTTCTCGAGGCTGTAAACCTAGAAAGGCATTATGCTTTTCCTATGAGCTCTTATTGCTTTTTTATAGGAGAGAAAGCTCCAGATGGACTCAGCAGAAAAGCGAACCAGAGTTGTCAGGGAGCTCTTACTGAGTGAGAGGAAATATGTGCAGATGCTGGAAATTGTGAGAGATGTTTATGTAACTCCAATGAAAGCAGCATTGTCATCAAACAGAGCAATTCTGAGTGCTGCAAATATCCAGATCATTTTCTCTGATATTCTGCGGATTTTAAGTCTCAACAGGTAAACCCTCAAAAAGTATTTTTAAAAATATTCATTATGTAGTAGAAGGAACCCATACATGGTTGTTTCAGATGGTACATGGAGGCTCAGTCATTCTCTGCCCCTCTTGGGGACCTTGACCTTCTTACAGAAGAGAGGGGATCCTCACCACATCATTCCCCAGGCTGAGACCAGTAGTGCTGATTCTTAAGGGCTTACCTTTTCCCAAACTCACAACCATGGTAAAAGAAGAGGAGTTCAGTGCTTGGGGATTCTGGAATCAATATGTTGTACTTGCAAGAGGCAATGGGAAGGAGACCCATATAGAGCCATTCTTAATCAGCAGTGTTTAGTTGAGCAATTGGAAAGAAACAGAAGAATTTAGTGGGTTTAAGTCACGTGGTGACTTCACTTAGAGAACCCATGGCTGGGAGTCAATAGCAGCATATATTTTGAGTTTATAATATGAGAGAGAAAAAAGTGATTATTCCCATTGGTAGTAAGGTAAGGCAAACTGAAGTTGCATTTCTCTGCCAGTAACTAGGTAGGCAACTTGGAACAAGCCCCTTATCCTCTCTGGGCCCCAAATACTACAAAATGAAGAGGTTGAAATAGACTTCTTCCCACTTTCAAGGCTAGTGATCGCTGAATAAGTGATTATCTTAGACCCAAAGGGGAAATGGGCCAAGTGAGGGTCATAGCATTTAGCTGTTGAAATCAGTTGAGCACTGTCCTCTGAGGACTGCAAGAAACCTTTACCTGCTGCCTGTTTGGGAACGTGGGAATGGGACGTGCTGGGCAGTTCTACTGAGGCCAGCCCGTATGCTGGGGTTCTATTCTCACACCTATTCCTTCAACTCAAGGAATCAAGGTGAAGAGCTGCGATTCCACCCCAGTCAACCTACTTCCTCATTTCTCAGCTCCTCCTCTCCTGTCACATCTCACCGCTCTGTGCCAAGACAAATGTACCTGACAAAAGTCCTGCCCTAAATGAGGCTGAAAGAGCCTGCGCTGACAGAACTCATTTATTTTTCAAGGTTATGGGTTATGACTACTAATATTTCATGGCCCTGCTTTTCTCATATTACAGGCAGTTTCTAGATAACCTGAGAGACAGACTACAGGAATGGGGCCCAGCTCACTGTGTGGGGGAAATATTTCTAAAGTTTGGAAGCCAGTTGAACACATACACCAATTTCTTCAACAACTACCCTGTTGTTCTGAAAACTATTGAGAAGGTAAATGTGTTGGCATCCTGTCATGATACTAGACCTTCTGAGCCTGAAAGAAGTTTTCTGTGCAATCCAAAAGACTAGAGTCAATAGGAAAAGCTTCTTCCCTACTCTCAGCTTCCAGGTCTCCTCCGAATACTGTGAGCTCTTTGAGGACAGGACCCTTGATTTCTTTCATTTTGTACACTAGGGGCTAGCACAGCACTTGGCACAGAGCAGTGCCCAGGAACTTGTTGAACTGAACTAGTCCTCGTACAAACTGCCATGCTCTCGTCTGCCCAGACACCCTGTGGCTCAGCTACAGGAAAATGTTGAACAGTTGGATGGAAACAAGATTGTGAGCTCTGATCCTGTGTGACCTTGATGAATTCAGGTCTCTTACCTGGAAAATGCATTAATAATCCAAGTATTTCTTGGAATAAGAATATTCAACTTCGGACATCTCACTATGCAACAAGGAATTTCTTTGGCTTACATTCCCTGAAGAGTTAACCCTGGAGATTGTGAGCACTTTTCTGTTGTGACTTATGTCATTTTTCAGTCTGGGCAGGAATATTCAACTCCTTCCTGCATCACTTGCTGCCCTGGTTGAGATCTCTTCTGATTTGTACAGGATCTCTCTTTCTCTCCTCAGTTTGTATCCTGTGACACAGTAGGGCACTCGGCCAGGTGACTGCAGCTATGGCCACCTGACTGTACTGGGGCCTTGAAAGGAAGGCCTGGGGGCTGGGAGGCCTCTGGACAATTCCTGACCCCAGACACCTGCCCTTTGTAGTGCTCCACCCACCCCACCCAGGGATGTTAGTCATTGCTGGGCAGCGTGATTATATAAAAGTTGCATGAACAAGGTATTTCATAGAATTGGCTTTGAGGTCAAGCATTAAAGCATCACATATCAGAAACAAATAACTTTCTCCTTAAATATGTGCTTAAAGAGCTGCCTGTATTTCCATTGCAAACTGGAGCCAAAATTTTTATGTTGTTGTTGTTAGGTGCCGTTGAGTTGGTTCTGACTCATAGCAACCCTATGTACAACAGGACAAAACACTGCCCGGTCCTGCACCATCCTCACAAGCCAATGATTGTGTTTGAGCCCACTGTTGCTAATGCTGTGTCAATCCTTCTCGGTGAAGGTTTTCCTCTTTTTCTCTGATCCTCTGCTTTACCAAGCATGATGCCCTTCTCTAGAGACTGGTCCCTCCTGATAGCATGTTCAAGTACCTGAGATGAAGTCTCACCACCCTTGCTTCTAATGAGCGTTCTGGCTTTATTTATTCCAAGAAAAAATTTGTTCATTCTGCTAGCATTCCATGATATAGTCAATATTCTTTGCCAGCACCATAATTCGAAGGCATTAATTCTTCTTCGATCTTCCTTATTCATTGTCCAGCTTTCGCATGCAAATGAGGTGATAAAAAATACCATGAGCTCAGCTGCTAACCAAAAGGTCGGCAGTTTGAATCCACTAGCCATTCCTTGGACACCCTATGGGGCAGTTCTACTCTGTCCTGTAGGGTTGCCATGAGTCAGAATCGACTTGAAGGCAACGGGTTTTTTTTTTTTTTTTTTTTTTGGTTGGTTCAGGCATACCGTAGTCCTCAAAGTGACATCTTTACTTTTTAATAACAATACTATTTCATTAGCATAGGATGTGCATGTAAGCTCTCAATAAATGTTATCTATTGACATTGTTGTTTTGCTTTATTGACATTACTGAAATCAGTGAATACTTGATTTCTGGGAATTAGCATTACTGACATCTTTTAGGCATGTATCTTTTCTGAGTAAAAGGAAGCTACTTCTTGGGTGCTCTAATGGTGATGAATGAATAAATTTAAAAGCAGATATTATATACAGTGTAGCACCTTTATAATGCTAGTATGGAAAATATGATTAACAGTAGTATTAAAAGTGAAGGCTATTCATAATCTCTTTCCCCCCAGAAAAACCCATTACCATCGAGTCGATTCCGACTCATAGTGACCCTATAGGACAGAGTAGAACTGCCCCACAGAGTTTCCAAGGAGCGCCTGGCAGATTTGAACTGCCACCCCTTTGGTTAGCAGCTGTAGCACTTAACCACTACCCCACCAGAGTTCCCAATCTCTTATTGTAAGGAAATAATACTTACTACATGAAAAAAAAAAAAATTTTTTTCATGACAGGCACTTTATGTATAGAATTTTTTCTCACCATACTTTTGTAAGTTAGGTACGATACCCTTTTTTCAGATGAGAAAGCTGAGGCTCAGAGAAGTTAAGTAACTTGACAAGGTCACACAATCTTAATTATAATGCAGGCCTATCTGGTTGCAAATTTTGTTCTCATTTGTCTATGCTGATTAAGTTTAACGAATATGGTTAGGTCTACTAAAGTCCCTGGATGCAAAAGTTTAACCCAA
The DNA here is from genome assembly GCF_030014295.1 of Loxodonta africana. Lineage (NCBI taxonomy): Eukaryota > Metazoa > Chordata > Mammalia > Proboscidea > Elephantidae > Loxodonta > Loxodonta africana. The sequence continues at coordinate 206,784,488 of NC_087342.1, forward strand.
AGGTTGGAGGTTCGAGCCCATCCAGAAGTGCCTTGAAAGAAAGACCTGGCTATCTACTTCTAAAAAATCAGCCATTGAAAACTCTATGGGTCACAGTTCTATTCTGACACACATGGGGTCACCGTGAGTTGGAATCGACTCAACGGCAACTTTTATTTTTAATGGTACGATTAATACACTATACCTAATTTATTAGTAAGACCTCAATAGCACTAATAAAACTTGGACTGGTTAGATACAGATATTGCCCTTTTGCTTTGAGTGTTCCATAGGTCATGCTTGCCTGGTGGAACAGAAGACTTCACAGTGGTCTCATAGGACAAAGTTTTGATGATGTAATGCTCACCTTTTAGTGCCGAGAAATGATACCAGCATTCCGAGCTTTCCTGAAGAGGCATGATAAGACCATTATTACCAAAATGCTGAGGTAAGATCAGAAGGAGGGCTCAGCAGGGGCTCCCCAAAGACAGAGCATTCCTTGATCTTCTCTTTGCCTTTCTCTGTGCCTTGTACAGCCTGCCTGAGCTGCTTTTGTACCCCTCCCGAAGGTTTGAAGAATATATTCATCTTCTCTATGCTCTGAGGCTTCATACTCCTGCAGAACACATTGACCGTGAGGATCTGACCACTGCAATTGACCAAATCAAACAATATAAAGGCTATATAGATCAGGTTGGTGGCTGATAAGAATCTGTGTCCTTTAAAAATGTTGCGATACTTTTGTAGTACTCTTAAAGATCCTGAAATACCTTCTCCTTTTCTGGTGGTGGTCTTTCCTTCAAACAGTCTTTCATCCTTTTCATGCTAAATCAAAGTTGTGTTCAGCGATTTTGAGTACTAACGGTATTTATTCTAAGCCAAACATCATAAGACTAAATGTTTTAAGATACCTAGACAATAAAAGCTTTGTTTATGTGAAAGTTTGAAGAATAGGGTATTTAAACTGATTTTTCCGGATAACTAAGGAAAAAAAAAGTCAAATCCTTTGATTCCAAAAATACTTTTTAATGTATTTATTAGCTGGCCTACCTCAGTAAGTACTCTGAACATAGGGACTCTCCAAGAGAGAATTCAGCATTTTGGAGTGTAGCACTAACACCCTGAACATATATCATCACTGTCATGTGTATTATGTCAGGAGTCTGGCCTGAATGTAAACTGAGTTCTCACTACACCCAGAAGATGCTTCATTGAATACAATCTTGTTGCTTGCCTCTTTGTTTTAAAACATGGGGTATAGAAAATTGAGATTTTTATTATAGTTTATGAGAATACCAAGACATACATCAAGTACCATAAAATATTTTAATCAATTTCTTCTCTGTATAAAAATTTTACAATTTTAGTTTACCTAAAATCACTTTACTTTCTAGGTGAAGCAAAACATCAATCAGAAAGACCAGCTGTCAGACATACAGAGAACCATCTGGGGGTGCCCTGTACGTATTCTGATGCACTTGCTAAACCCCCTGCTCATGAACATGACATTAACATTGGCAAAAGGAGATTCAGGTTCAGCTCACATTTGCTCACTGCTTGCTTGCGGGCCAGGTGCTGCCAAGCTCTCACATATCACATCCTTGTTATCTGTAAGAATGCTGTCTAGGAAGAGGCACAGTTGGGCTTCACCTCATTGCTTTTCATCCCATCACTTTTCTGCTGTCTTAGTTCCTTGCTAGGAGTCCCTGGGTGGCCCAAACATTAATGCACTAGGCTGTTAACTGAAAGAGTAGTGGTTTGAGTCCATCCAGAGGCACCTCAGGAGAAAGGCCTGGTGATCTCCTTCTGAAAAATCAGCCATTGAAAACTCGATGGAGCACAGTTCTACTCTGATACACATGGGGTCACCATGAGTCCTGGTCGACTTGGTGGTAACTGGTAGCTCCTTACTTGGTATTACTAGGATCATGCCCCCCTTTGAGGAAAGGGGCTATGTCTTCTACTTGTTTGCTGTCTCCCCGCATAGTACCTGGCACAAGAATTTGCAAGCTGAGGATATCCAAAATTTTAGAAGTCCTCTGTTGGCTATCTGTTGTTAACAGAATACTATCAGGCCCCACCCTACCTATTAAGCTTTCTGATTTCCCTACCACCTTATGCCCACACCACACAGATCTACTCACCATTCTCCAATGTTAGCCTCTCTTCACACCTTTGTGTTTTGCTCATACTCTTCCTTCTCTCAAACTGCCTTCCTTTCCTGCTCCATGTGATCTAGTCATCCTTTAAAAGTCCAGTTCAATTACCATCGTCTTTGTAAAGTTTCCTCCAATATATCCAGCTGTGAGCTGCTCCTTCCCAGGTGTTCTGCAACATCGTGAACATCCCTGTCACATTTTATCGCAATCATTTGTTCACAAGACTGTGAGCTCCAGCATGTATGAGCTATGCTTACCCGTCTTCTATTCCCACACCTAACTTAGTGGCTCCATTAGGTATGAGCTACGTCTTCTAGTCCCACACCTAACTCAGGGTCTGACACATAGTAAGAGCTCAACATATGAATTATATTGAATGAAAACATCAATTGAAGATACTATTTTTATTTGGTCAAATTTAGGAAGCAAGATAGAGTTTTGTCACAATTTATATCTGCGTATTTTGGTAGGGAAGGAGAAGTACAGTTGGTTGGATTGCAAAAAGGCCAAATTCTTGGAACTAACGGAGCCCACAGAACTTGTAGCCCGCACTTCTCTCTCTGCATCACTTTTCACACCAAGCAGCATTTTCCATGGCCTCCATCAGTACAAGCGCCTGCCTTCTTAATCTGTACAAATCTATTCACTTCCTTTCTTGACGGATCCTCCTTACTGTCCCCCCTCCCCCCACATTTTGTTTTTGCTATTAGGAATGCATTTATAAATAAAACAAGAATTTAAATAGTTTTGAAAATTAGACGTCTTCAAATAGTTTTCATTGTAAGTTCTGTGATCTTTCTAAGGAATGAAACAACGAAAGCATTCACTTTAACAATGAAAACACTCACTTTCTTGGAATGAACTGAGTGCTAGTCAACAATTCCATATACTGGGATATAAAATGGTTCTGTAGTAGTGGGACTTTTTTTTTTTAATTTTATTTTAAATTTATCTATGTTTCTCATTTTGTTTTTGATTTCATAGACTCTGTCGGAAGTAAACAGATATCTGATTAGGGTTCAAGATGTAGCTCAACTTCACTGCTCTGATGAGGAAATAATTTTCTCTTTAAGGTAAAAATCAGCAACTCTCCTAAGGCTGTGAGCTCCTTAAAAGAGGGTGACTATGTCTTATGCTATGAGTCGGAATCGACTCGATGGCATTGGGTTGTGTTGGGATGTCTTATTCACCTTGTATGGCAGACATCCAGTACAATGTCTGGCATATGTAAGGCTTACAATAAATGTTTGTATTGAATTGAAAAGTTACATCCCTTCCCTCACCCCCTGCCCCACACACACCTAAATGCACGCTTCTGAGATGATGTACGGTTCTTCATTGCCTTACTCTCATTGTAGGCAGCTTCTGGGTAGGATGGGAGAAAGTAAATTGTCTCCACAGAAGCAGAAATTCTGAAGGTTGGTCACCTTCCTACTGAGGAAAAACCCAAGCATCATGGGATCTCACACCAATGATTTGTTCAGCTGTAAGAAATAGAGACTATTTCATTATCTTCAGATAGTTATTGAGGTCAGGATTAAAAATTACCCCACCGTATGTAGTATGCACAGTGCTCATAGTAAGTAGTATAGGAAACGAAAGTTGGAAAAGTGTCGATTTCCATAAGCTATATCCCCCTTTTTCCTTTAAAACAATGGTGGGGAAATTTTTCTGTAGAGTCAGATAGTAAATATTTTAGGTTTTGTGGGCTAAATGATCTCTGTGGTAACTACTCGACTTTGCCATTGTAGTGCAAAAGCAGCTACATAAGCAGTACAGTACATAACAAAAAATATATTCCTAAACAATACCGTACATAAATGAACTGGCATGACTGTGTTCCAATAAAACTTTATTTACAAAAACAGGCAGTGAGCCATAGTGTGCTGACCCTTGCTTTAGAAGACCATTTGTCAACTTATGTTCTCCATATTAATGACAAAGATAATGACTCAACAAATAGCAACCAAATGGAGTGGAATTAACTCCTTTAAGTTCAATAGCAAAAATACAAATTGATTTTTTCTGTTACTTCAATGAAACATTTCTAGGAATGTTTCCCAAAGGCACAGGGCAGGGGGGTAGGAGAAAGAAATCAGCCCCATCTCCCTACCCTACCTGAATGATTCTTAAATGAAAATCAAATCACATAATTGTGATCAGTTTTCCCATTGTCACCATGTCTTGTTTAGTTTTTTCAGTAGAAATAGGAAAAAAGCTATAATGATGAGGACAACTAGTTACCAAACCAGCAATTCCAAACTGCTAGGGATTGCTCCAATTTTTATTACTAGAATTCAGACTTCTGTCTTCTGTATTTGGACAAGAGAGTACATCTGAGGCTCTGAGACTAATGCGGGAATGCTAAATTTTCTTACTCTCTAATTACAAAGTACATTTTTATTTGAATAGGTACCTTCTCAATGATTTGCCAAGCAATAGATATTAATGTAACTTTATATTCATATTTGAAATTAAGTAAATGCAAAACAGGCTCATATTCTAAAAGATGTCACATAGAATATTTAGCCTGCAACCTTGCTTTCTGTTGTTTTAGAAAAACATGTAATATCCAAGAAATGACATTCCTATCATTTCCATCAGGAATTTCTACTTAGAAACTTACTCTACTTATATTTATACATACAGTGCTGACTCACATGCGTATAAGGCTTTACAGCTTACCCTATATTTTAACTCCTCTCATTCGAAGTAATCATTACAATCACTTGGTGAGGCAGGGAGGACAGGAGCCATGTTATTACGGATGAGGAATCTGGGCTGAAATAAATTGCCCGAGGTCACAGAACTAAGTGTTGTTGTATGCCCTTGAGTCCAATCCGACTCAGTGACCCTGTAGGGCAGAGTAGAATTGCCCCATAAGGTTTCCCACGTTATTATCTTTATGGGAACAGATCACCAGGTCTTCTCTCCCATGGAGCCCATGATAGGTTTGAACTGCAAACCTCTCCTTTAGCAGCCGAATGCTTAACCACTGCGCCACCAGGGACTAAGTGCTGATTTAGAATTCAAACCAGGCTTCAGTGTACATGCACTGCTCTATCCACTCACTGCTCAGATCAGCTGGTGGAAAGAACTGAGCCTTCCTCGTAATAAACTCACCAGACCAAAGTCTTTTGAAGAGCATAAGTATTTAATTTTTAGGAGGTCCCAGTTATGTAATTTACCTTCTGTCATTTGTGCATTTTTAATTCTGTTTGATACAGAGCTTTGAACTGGTTCTCCATGGCTCAGTCATGGCTGAGGAAGGCTCAGCAGAACAGACTTGAACTTTTAAAAATTTGGGTGAACGGTAATGATAACCGAACGGGAAAAAGTACGATCAAAGCCCTGCTAGAAACTTATTCTCCCTTTTAGAAGGCAAAGGCAGCATATGCATGGCATAGCAACCAAATTTCTTGCCCATGGGATTTTGGACACAGTTGGAAACCCAAAGATGGTAGCCAACCACGCTACTTTGGATGTGTGTCGCTCTCCACAGTCCTGCCAATAATACGATTTCACGTATCAGGCTCCTGAAAGGGATCACTATGCCTTTTCCAAGTCTCCCATTTCAGGGCTTCAACCAGTCATTTTTCCTGTTCTGGCTACCGAGGCTAATCACCCAAATTGTAAACATTAGGGTCTATTCCTGTTTTGCTATGTAGGCCATGACTGAACTGGTTCAGACAGGTCCAAGCACTGGTTTGATGCACTATTTATGCCGAAAATTAGGTCCCCTAGTTTTGTTCCTATGTTATCTTCCAGGAACTTTATAGTTTTAGCTTTAGTGCTTAGGTATGTGATCCATTTTGGGTTAGTTTCTGTGTATGGCGTGAGGTATGGATCCTGTTACGTTTTTCTGCAAATGCGTATTGTTTTGTCAGCACCGTTTGTTAAAGAGCCTGTTTCTTCTCCATTGAATAAAACTTGACGCTTTGTCAAAGATCAGCTACCCATAGACAGATGAATTTACTCCTGGATTCTTAATTCTATTCCCTTGGTCTAGTCTGTCACTGAACCAAATATCAGGCTGTTTTGATTACTGTGGGTGTATAGCAAGTTTTGAGACTGGGAAGTGTGATGCCTCCTTTGTTTTTCAATATTGCTTTAGCTATTCAGGGCCTCCTTTCTTTCCATATAAAGTTGGAGATTAGTTTTTCTATTTCATGAAAGAACGTAGTTGGGATTTGGATTGGGATTGCATTGTATCTATAGATGGCTTTGGGAAGTACTGACATTTTCACTATGTTAAATCTTCCAATCCCTGAGCATGGAATGTTTTTCCATTTATGTAGATCTCTTTTAGTTTCTTACAGTAGTGTTTTATAGTTTTCCTTGTATAAGTCTTTTACATTCCCAGTTAGGTTTATCCCTAGGTTTTTTTATTCTAACCATTTGGAGGTCTGAATTGACTCTTATCCCAGGGATCCAAAAACCTGCTATGATCCCTCTGTCAGTGTGGCTATATGGGGGCTAGGTGGCAGAGATTTAGCTCAGGAGGACCAATGGCCTACTATTGTCTATGACAATGCTTGTGTCCTTAAAACTCCTTTTAAAGATTTATGTATTTATAGAAGTTGGGCCTTTATGTCTCTTGGGCAAGCTAATGCAATAAACCACCACAAAAACACATCCAGAATGCAGTTAAGAATTTAAACAAGAGTAGATCTGTTCTGGAAACCCTGGTATCGTAGTGGTTAAGAGCTACAGCTGCTAAGCAAAAAGTCAGCAGTTCGAATCCACCAGGCGCTCCTTGGAAAGTCTATAGGCAGTTCTACTCTGTCCTATAGGGTTGCTATGAGTCGAAATCGACCCAATGGCAACGGATTTGGTTTAGATCTGTTTCATTTTGCTGAGTCATCAAACCTATTTGTAAATCAGCAAAGAAACCCTATCCAAGTTCTACCCTGAGCGTTACTTCTTCATGAACAGAGGCTTTCTGAAACACTACTAGGATCCCTGGAAACCCTGGTGACGTAGTGGTTAATCGCTACGGCTGCTAACCAAAGGGTCAGCAGTTTGAATCCGCCAGGTGCTCCTTGGAAACTCTGTGGGGCAACCCTGTCCTATAGGGTTGCTATGAGTCGGAATTGACTCGACGGCACTGGGTCTGGGTTTACTAGGATCCCTAGTTTCCACTTCAGGAGTCTCTTTCTCTCATTATACATATGTATATACGTGATATATATATAATGAGTGACACATACATATATATACTCATAATCAGATTGAAATAATAATAACCTCTTTGTGTGTTTATCTTTCTCTCACTCATGTCCTCAGATTACAAGGGACTTCAGCTCTAAGCTTGAAGCCTGCTCCTTCCTTTCCCTAGACCAACCACCTACCTGTTCCAAGTGGGTTACAAAACCAGAATTCTCTTTCATTTACCCCTTACGAAGGGAAAAAATGAACAGCTATTTACTATAGCAAATCCTTTCAAAACCATGTCTTCAAAGCATCCTCTAGGCACACACCCTGATATTTCAGGTAACACACCAAGGTTTCATTACAGCCTTAAACATTTTTCTAAACTGAAAAAGAAGTAATTGTTCTTTCAGTAATATGGTAAAAATACTGGCCCCCTCAACAAGAAGAAGAAAGGGCAAGAATATAGTTTTTTTTTTACCCATTTAAAGCTGGCCATTTACCACATATAGCCCATCACACACAGGTCTAAAATGCACCCACATTCCTCACTTCCTCTCTTCCTCATCCTTAGTTCTCGTCACTCCATTGTTTTGAAAACAACCTACCAGCTTGATCTATTACATTATTTCTTTCAGTATATCAAAATATCAGTAAATGTGAAGCACTCCATTCCCTCCAGCTTAAATCATAATCACAGAGGCTTAGGTAAGGGAAGGAAATGTTTGAAAGAAGAGTAGGCTCTAGTGGTCGGTGAACACTGCATTTCTGTTTATCTACACACCTGACATGTGGATAACCTAACACTTCCAGACAGTTGAACCGAGAGTACCCCGTAAAATCGTTTAACTCCCTGATCCAATCCTTCCCTAGTTCTTAGGCACAGTTGTAACTACTAAATGACTCAGGTGCCTCGCTGGTCAAAGTGCGGTCTACATATCAGCAGTACCGGTATCACCTGGGAGCTTGTTAAAAATGCAAACTATGAGACCACCCCAGCTCTACTAAACCAGAACTTGCATTTTAACAAAATCTCCACGTAACTCAGGTGCACATTAACATTTGCACAAGTCAGAGACATTCTCATATAAAGAGAATTATAAACGCAAATTACATCAGTCACTATAGAGAACCACCTAGAATCCTCTGATAAAAATACACTGATCCTTTGACCAATCAATCCTACTCTTGAGCATTCTAATAGGGACATATGTATGGAATTTGTTTATATGAAAAGAATGTTTACTGCAACATTGTTCAGACAGTGGGATTATGAAATACTTGTTCAATGGACAAGCTCAAACCATTCCATCAAGAACCTTGATGGGCCACAACACAGGCCTGAGGCAGAGGGGGCACTAATCCCATTGGAAGGAAAATTAGACTGAGGACTACATTGAGCCATTCAATAGGTCTGTGGTGGGAAAAAAGCCTTGATTATTGACTTATCAATTTATAGGTGGTTAATTTTTTAATCAGGTGGGAAAGCATGTTATGTGTTTATTAAAACTGCCCTCTCTCCATTTTCACACAGGCGCTACGAACACATCCACGATCTCAGCCTTTTCCTCTTCAACGACGCACTGCTGGTTTCCAGTCGGGGCACGTCTCATACTCCATTTGAAAGGACATCAAAAACAACCTACCGGTTCATTGCATCAGTGGCCCTGCATAGGTTGCTTGTAGGAGATATTCCAGATTCCAAATGTATATATATTTTTTCCTTCCAAGAGATACCTTTAGAAAGCTATATTATATAAAACTCATTAGCTATTAAAGTAGAGAAGGACTGTAATTATAATTGCCAGTTTGCAAATAATTCCCAAAGTATTAGGATTACATTACACAATGTAAACTTTCGGCTACCTCTGAAATAGCAAAAGAAAGGATTACTGGTATTATCAGACACACACCCTCAACATTAGGAAAACAGCTTTTGAAAATTACAAAGGTAGGCATGACCCCACATCATCACGAGTTCTTTGAAGTAGTTCAAAATGAGAGCTGGAGCTCTAAACCACTAATGTATGCTGCCTCTAGGTATTACAGCCTTGAAGCACTACTTCAGACTTTTATTTTTTCATTCTACTAGGACTGATTATTAAAGATCTGACTATACCTTTTCTTCCTTAATTAAGTTCATATTTAAATTGGGAGTTTTTCTATAAAGGAATTAACAGATTTGCAAAGGATGTTTAATAACTCAAACATTTCATTTATAATCACTTAAATATAAATTTCACTTGTTACAGAAAGAAATCCTACTTAAACCTACTTGCCTATTTTTGGTTATTATCTTACACTCTATTTTCCAAGCTTAAAAGGATCCATATCTCTGTCTCTGTCTGTTAGGCCAGACAATCTGAGTGTCACATCTCTCATTCCAGTGTTTTTCATTGCATGTGAAGGCAAGACTTAAGGTTAAAGCTGGAACCAAGATCTCAGAGAAGGAACTAACCTAAAAAAAAGGCTGCTTCCCACTAGCTTCAGCCCCATTTAAAATCTGACTCTGAGAAAGAAACGAATACCAAGCTCAGGGAATTAGTAATACCACCTAGAAGTCAAACTCAGGTAAAAAGGGTGTTACCCCTGTTAAGTACTGGGTATGCTTAAAGACTTTATGAAGCGTGCTTCCTTTCACCTCTTCTCCCACTGTAATCAGCTCTGCCGATGTCAAAGCATGGTTATGTAACCTAATAGATGCTAGGCAATCAGCCAAATAGTTTTTAATTCTGTTGTTGGCCCTCACACCAAAGTAGTCTCAGTCTAGCTCTTAGTATCTTCATCTCCAATAACTACTAGTAAAAACTTTTCCTAGTTCCAGTTCCTTTTGGAGACGCTGAGAACTAGAAATTAAAGAACATTACATCATCTATCATTTGTTGTTATGTGCCATTGCGTCGGTTCTGGCTCATAACAACTCAAAACAACAGAACAAAACACTGCCCAGTCCTGCACCATCCTCACAATTGTTATACTTGAGCCCATTGTTGCAGCCACTGTGAATAAAAATTAAAAATAATTGCTCAATAATTTATAATATAAACACAAGATTATTTTAGATTACGGCATATTTGAATTATTCAGTAATTTCAGGAAGTTATATTCTAACCTGGATTTATATTTGTTTTGAATCTCTACTTTTAGTTTAAAAAATTTTAAAATATATTTTCAAGAATTTTAAAACATTTTCCCCTTTTCTTTTGTTACCAGCAAAGATTAATCTACCTCAAATATTTTTACAGATACCAAGAACGCATTTATTCTGCAAGGTCCAAAACACGGATGGATTTGTGCTACAGAAGCTGAGGAGGATAAATTCCTATGGCTGTCAGTACTCCAAAACGCAATCAAAAGTAGTGTGGAGAAGTGAGACTGGAGTTAAAGGAAACGTCAGGGTAACAAATCCCCCTGGCAAAGACAGACAACATGTTCTTTCTGTTCTGGAAAATCCAGTCAAAGGCAGAACGAGTATTTGTCATCGACGACAGGAGGGTGAACTAGGATGCTCGATTTAGTCCTCTCCAACTTTTAATCATCCTATGCTCAGTTATGTGGACTGCACAAGAAGAACACTTTGAGTCCAAAAATTTGAATCACTTTCCTTGGCAGTTATTTTTCCTGGACAATATTATTTAGAGTCATTGGACTGACTAATCCTAAGACACAGCAAGCATATTGTGTTTATAGTTTTGCTTTATGATTAGTGAAAAATAAAATCAGAAGGAAAGTTGTTTCTTAAATGACCAGTCTAGAGAAATATTTTAATTTTTTGGTGATTATCTTTTTCATTAAACAATTACTGACTTAAAAAATATTTTTAAGAAATATAAATGGCAGTTTATTTACTCAAAACCTTACCATACATAGCCTTAGGATGAATGTACTCTTTTAGAGAACATTAAAAAAATACCGCCATGCACAAAGTACTCAAAAGTTTTCCGTAACTTTAAAACGCTTTTTGTTGGGAAACTGAATTCTTAGACCTTCCAAATAAGCTTTAAAAATATCTGTGACATTATTAAATTAGAATTGGATAAAAAAGAAAAAGGAAATCCAGCAAAACTTGATTGTAATGGAAATCAATGAAATAAAAATGAAAAAATTAAAAGACAGTTCTGTTTTAAAAGAGAGGACACAGTAAGACAGTGTTAAGTAGTTTTCTGAGTTTTTAAAGCCTTCATTTGATTATTTTAACAAATTGAAGTCATAACCTGTTGACCACTTGAAACTGTAGCTGCTGCATGTGGCAGTAATATCCTTACCTAGTCAACGCTCGATGAAAGCAAAATTCATCTTGGAAGCTTTAGGATCTCAGTTTCCTTTCTGCTCCATGTTCTTGTTTAAGGTAATAGAAAGTACTGGTCCAATCTAGGCTACTTAAACATTTTCTTCTTCCAACAATGAAACACAAATTCCTTCGAAATTTTAAAAATTTAAACCCTTGTTAAAAAATGTTCAAAATTTAAAATATTGTGCTGTTTCATTAGTGTAAAAATCACATAACTGCTAGTTCTGATTCTGTTAAGATATATTCTGCAGTTTAACATCTACATCCCACAGAGTAAGCCACTGAACGGAATATTTACTGTTAGTCAAGCAATGAATGCAAATTTACATATGTGATCAAAAGGTATATATGGTGTAACACACAACAGATCCTAAGGCTGTGTATCACCCTGAATAGGACACGCTCCAGGAGCTCTTTGTCAACAGGAAACAGCTGACTATATGGCAAAGGAATGGTGACTAGGCAGCTGAGGGCGAACTAGAAATCTTGAGGAATTTCCATTTGTTTGGTAAATAATTAATGTCCTTGTAAGTTTAAAATATATTACTTGCAAATAATCTCTGTAAAGACTGAGGGGCATAAACTTTAAATAAAGATAAGTGTATAAATCATGCAAAAAAAGCAGTGATGTTTTCAAGTGGACAGTACCTGTGTTGTGGTTCCACACCTTCCCTTCCCCTCCAGGGGACAATTAAGAAAGGCCTGTTTTCATAGTTACCTCATAATTTATACGACTGCTGCTAAGTTAAAATCTCACATAAACACTTTCAGACACTGGTGAAATTGATCAAGTTTTCACAAGGAAAATATGAAATCTAGTCCCCAAGCTGATCGAGGAAACCCTGGTGGCATAGTGGTTAAGTGCTATGGCTGCTAACCAAAGGGCTGGCAGTTCGAATCCGCCAGGCGCTCCTTGGAAACTCTATGGGGCAGTTCTACTCTGTCCTATAGGGTCGCTATGAGTCAGAATCGACTTGACGGCACTGGGTTCTGGGAGCTGATAGAGAAATCTGAAAGCACCACGTGACTCCTGGAGACTAGTCATTACTGCAGAGAGGAAGACTTTTCTAGTAATTAGCTTGTGGGAGAAGAATGCCTTATCCAGGATAGTTCTTTCAATTCAGAAGTTAAATAGGAAATTCATTTTAAAGATTTGTACAGAACAAATAGAGATGCTATATGTAAAATATTAAACCTAAAAGAGAACAAATTCACAGTTAATTTTATTGGGTTTTCCTTTCACAAAGATTTTTCAGTCTGCACTTGAAAAGTAAATGAGAAGCCCGTCCTGTAAATCAAATCAGAGTGAGGACTTGGCCATGTAAGTACAGTGGACCAAGGTATTCTTAATGCTACAGAATAGCAGTCTACCAACAAACACAATACACCCTCCAGAAAAAAATCATCCTGACCCTTTTATTGTTGAAATTAAAAAATAAAAGATACTTCCATACAATGGTGAACATATAGGGCAAAACAGAATCATAAATTTAATGTTGAATTAAGCAGTGAGCTGAATGTCTGGGTCTTCAAATTGGCTTTGGACCCAAAACCGCTTAAAAATGGGTATGTTCACAGTTAACGGCAACTGGCTTATAGGTGAGAGAACGGTCGAAGTTGTTCCAGTTGAACTTCCAGGGAAATTCTCTCCTCAAGAACATCCTGGAAAAGATACAAAGGCCAAGTTACATATCCAAGTAGATAACACTGAAGGCGCCTGTAACAACAGCCCCGCTTCAATCCAAGTACATAACGCTGAAGGCGCCTGTAACAACAGCCCCGCTTCAAGGAAACAATTCAAATTGGTTACGAAGATTGATAGGGGACAGCTGTTCCTATTTTAAAAAGAAACTTCACTTTAGAAAGGTAGCTTCTTTATGCATTCATAATATTTAAAATATGATCCTAATGATTAAAATCCTTTTCTTATTATATAAATCAGGGTAGCAAAATGCTTTTTTTTTGTCTAATGGATAGAAAAGTCAATACTGGCGATTGATATGTATGAACGCATGGATTTTGCACAAAGTGAAGTGTCGATGAATCACTTAACACAGATTCTTTTCCTCGTGATTATATCCGAATAGCAACTCCTGCATCTCATTTTGGGTTTCAGTTTCACAAAGAATAAATTCATCTTGCACTGAGAGTTTCTAATCGCTGTTGAGTTTGAGCAGTTTCTTCACATAACCACTAAATCCTAGTCTATTTACTTTTTTCCTTCTCTATCATACAGATGGAAACTCTGGTGGCACAGTGGTTAAGAGCTATGGCTGCTAACCAAAAAGTCAGCAGTTTGGATCTACCAGGCACTGCTTGGAAACTCTATGGGGCAGCTCTACTCTGTCCTATAGGTCGCTATGAGTTGGAATCAACTCGTTGGCACCGGCTTTGGTTTTGGGTTTTATCATACCGATAGTATCTAGTTTTAACCAGAATTACCTCTTCCTATTTGGAACCGGACTTCCTATTTTCTGTTCTCAGAAGTAATGAAGAGTGACTTTTTTTTAAAACAGTTCCTTTATACTTCTTTCCATGGGTTTCCATAGTGCTTCAGAAAAACATGCACAAACAAATTTTTCATCTTTAAGGCATGGCACCAGCTAAAGCTTGCCCTTAGTTTTGCATTCTTCCTTTCCGATGGACCAAATTCATAACCATACAACTACAAATGCCTTTTCCTTTGATCAAAGATTGAAACAAGAGTATCACTCATTCAACAGACATTTACAGAATGCCAAACATGTGCTGGAAACCCTGGTGGCATAGTAGTTAAGAGCTATGGTTGCTAACCAAAAGGTCAGCAGTTCAAATCCACCAGGTGCTCCTAGGGAACCATATAGGGCACTTCTACTCTGTCCTATAGGGTCGCTAGGAGTTGGAATTGACTCGATGGCAATAGGTTCGGTTTTTTTAAAACACATGCTTGGTTTTGAGGAGAGACAGGATGGCTGTACGTTTACCTAGGATAGTCCCAGTTTATGCCTGATGTCTTGGTCTAATTATTAGTACACCCCTGCCTGTTTTCTTTTAAAAGTGTCCTGATTTGGACAATTCATAATATGGCCACTCTGAACAGAAATGATTGTGGTTCACCCTCCAGGAGTTCAGTTTAGTAGGACAGAGATAGCAATGACAGGACAGGGTGATCACTGCTAGATGAGGGTATGAACAGGATGTTATGGGAAGGAGCTAACTGTGTGTTCACTTTATGTTTCCATGGACTCTTTTCCCGTCATCTTTGTGGTTTATAAACTTGCTTCTCAAAGTGGCATCAACAGAGCAGCCGCATCTCTATAACCTGGAAGCGTACTGAAAAATGCAGAATTCTTGGCTGCACTCTGGGCCTACTCAGTCAGAACAAGCACTGTAACATGACTCCAGGCTATCTATGTACACATTGAGGTTTAAGACGCACTGGCTCATAAGACATGAGTGCTTAATAATGTTGGTGAACCATAAGTGAATCTGGGGGTAATTTTTATTCTTAGGGATTCAGAGAAATCATGGTTAACCCTGTTAAAAAAAACCCATTGCCATCCAGTCAATTCTGACTCATAGCGACCCTACAGGACAGAGCAGAACTGCTCCATACAGTTTCCAAGCAGTGCCTGGTAGGTTCAAACTGCCGACATTTTGGTCAGCAGCTGTAACTCTTAATCACTGTGCCACCGGGGTTTCCTCATGGTTGACAGGAAGTAGGAAAAACAAGCCTGTACCTCTCAAATATTAGATGGCTGATATACCAAATGATAATACACCTGCAGAAAACATACTTGCCATAAACGTTATTTCTATTTAAGGACTCTTTTTTTCTTTTTCTACCTGTAAGAATATCTGAATTGCCTCCACCCTCTTCTTCTTTAGATTCGTTTACAAACCAAAACCAAACTTGTTTGTTGCCTTTGAGTTGATTCTGCCTCATGGTGACCCTACAGGATAGAGCAGAACTTTCTCATAATGTTTCCAAGGAGAGGTTGGTGGATTCGACCTTTTGGTTAGCAGCCAAGCTCTTAACCATTGTGCCACCAGGGCTCCATAGATCTGGTTAAGTCCCTTTAATAGAATCTGAATTATCTTTGATGAAAGGGTAAACTAACAGTTGTCAAATATTCTGAGCATTAAATAAAGTTCAGAGAGCCATGCATGTGATCTCAAAGGTGCCTAAGGTCACATTTCTTCTCTTTCAGGTTTCTTTATGAAAGCTGACAAACATTATACAAATAAATAAATAAAAACAAAAACCAGTTGTCATGGAGTCTATTCTGACTCATCGCAACCCCATGTGTTGCAGAATACAACTATGCTCCATAGGGGTTTCAAGGGTGTGACCTTTCGGAAGCAGGTTACCAGGCTTTTCTACAGAGGTGCCTCTGGGTGGGTTTGAACCACCAACTTTTCGGTTAGTAGTTGAGTGCTTAACATTTGTCCCACCCAGGGTCTCCTGTGATGCCTTACATATATGTGGGACAAAGCAATGCATGCCAGAATTCAGCAAAAAAAAAAAAAAAAAATGCTTTTATCCTAAAAAATTCAAAGACTCATAAAAAATTTAAACACACATTTCTCTAGCTATGTGGAAACTTTCATACAAGCATGAGAATTGTTAAATCATCTCTAAGTTCCCCTTCAGCTCTGAGATTCTCTGAGTTCATGGAATTTCCCAAGGAAAATTCAGAAATTACATTACCTTTAACTGTTGCTGCAATTCACTATTCAATCTGGCCAAAACTGTGTTGGTTTCCTTATTTCGTCTAATTGATGCCTGAATAGCTTTCTTATCTTTCCCAACAGATCTGAGAACATAAAGCAGGCAAAAAAACAACCTTCACTTCTTATCTTTAAATTCTCTCCATTCTTCCAGGATCTATTTCTAAACATGGAAAGTAGAAGGAGCATTTTTTTCCTTATTAACATAGCTCAACCTCGCTTGTTCAGTTTCAATGGTCAGTCAAAAGTATCCAAGCTCCAGAAGCTTAAGATTATTGTTGTTATTGTTTTAATTAGTTTTCTTTTATAGACTCACCTTAGTTTAAGTTAAATAGAGAGACAGTCTAGAACATATATCAGAATAATTCTTCCATAAACGGCCAGGCTTTGTGGGCCATATGGTCTCTGTTGCATAGTCTTGTTCTTTGTTTTTCCTTTCTTCTTTTCAAAAATGTAAAAACTATTCTTATTCTTAGCTCAGGGGCCATACAAAAACAGGCCATGGGCCAGGTCTGGCTTATCAGCCTTGGCTGGCTCACTCCTGGTCTAGAACAACCATAGTTAAAAGTATCAGTATTATACCACACTATTAACTTTAAAAAAAGTGTGCTTCAGGGCTTGTGATGGGGGTAAAAATGGAATTGGAACTGAATTTAATAATGTAGGGAAAAGAAGGAAAGAAAATTCTATTAATAAACAAGAAAGATCTCAAAGAAGAAGAATTAAGGACCTTTTCTTAACTAAAAAACTAGTCTGATCATAATTCTTTTCAGTTTGACATTTTTAATAGTTGTGCTTTTTGCTCCTAGTAATTAAATGTGTTTAGGAATCGCTTTGATTACCTAGGAATAGAAGGTTGTGAGGCAAGAACAGCAGCTAAGACACCTGTCTTTTGTGTATGTTCATCGACTTCTGGCCTTAATTCATCTTCTGATTTTAATCTTCTTCGAACAGGTTTAGGTGGTGGAGCAAGAGGTGTTGTGCCTTTGCTCTAGAAGACAAGAAATTCCACTTATAATGAGCACTTCTTGGCGGCTTTCACAGTCAGTCAGCACTCTGACATCATTTGCTTTCTTTAAGCTGCTGGCTCTCTGAAAATTAAAAGCCACTTTCCCTACTTGGAAACAATTTATAAATATGTAGCAACAGCTAACTTAAATTACAATGGGAAAGGATGGTCCTGGTTGACATCAAATCATGAATGCAATCTATAATACAACTTTTTTTAGAGTATCATAAACTCCTTGAGGTTCAAATCTGATTCAAGACTGTAAGACTTTAACAGAAACATGGTGCATGCTCAGTATATGCCTGTTCACTAAGCAAAAGGAGCCTCCAGAAATATGCGTCCATTATCATCATAGGATTCCCTATTAAGAAATCCTAAAGTACACAATCTTAATGACTAAAACAATTTATAATAAAGAAGTAGAAACCTAGGCAACACCAAAAAAAAAAAAAAAATCAACCACCAGTAAGATACAATTTAGAATCCTTGAGAACAACTGTATATTTTATTGGGGATTAAATCTGTCCCCAACAGAATCAACTGTCACCTCTTTAATTAAGTGCTATTTTTTGATTTGTTGCTGTGAGGTAAAAAACATACACTTTATTAAACAACAACAAAAAAATCCAGAAGTACTAATGTAGTAAAAAATAAAAAAGTTTCCACAAAGTAGAATTTAAGTACTTTTCAGTAACACATGCTGTTTTAATAATTATTGGGAATGTCTAGATGATACTAGGAAAAAAAAAATTACCAAAAGTGTTACCTTAAAGGGAAGTATAATGGTAGCTGTAATTTACTTTGAAATGCATTAAAAAAGAAAAGGATTGGTCGATAGAAGGATATACAGATATGTGATAAACCAAGTATAGTAAAATATTAATGGTACAATCAAGGTAGTGGATTTACCGATATACAATGTAAAATTCTTTCAACTTTTCTGTATGCTTTCAAGTTTTTGTAAAAAATCATGGGGCAAAAGTTACTCCTAAAAACAGGTGAAGAAAAAGTTAAGAGCACAGAGTATAACATTAGAATGTTGATATTTTTTTCCTATTATAATCAAGACTCAATTAAAAGAAACTGCATTTGACCTATACGGAAGTTCTGCTTTATGTATCTGGAAGAATATAATAACCACATAAATTTTGAGAAGCTGTAGCATGTAGCTAACAGAGATTAGAGGATAATATCTCCTAGAATGTTTAAACAGGCTGGCTTCATTGTGAGAGTGTTAAGTGCTGTCAAGTCAGTTCCGACTCAAAGCGACCCTATATACAACACAACAAAACAATGCCCAGTCCTGCCACCATCCTCACAATTGTTGCTATTATTTGAGCTCACTGTTGCAGCCACTGTATCAATCTATCTTGTTAAGTGTCTCCTCTTTTTCACTGACCCTCTACTTTACCAAGCATGACACCCTTCTCCAGGGACTGGTGCCTCCTAATAATGTGTCCAAAGTATGTGAGAAGACGTCTTGCCATTCTCGCTTCTAAGGAGCATTCTGGCTGTACTTCTTCCAAGACAGATTTATTTGTTATTCTGATAGTCCATGGTATATTCAATATTCTTTGCCAACACCATAATTCAAATCCATCAGTTTTATTTCGGTCTTCCTTATTTACTGTACAGCTTTCACATGCATAAGGGCAACTGAAAATATCACAGCTTGGGTCAGGTGCACCTTAGTCCTCAAAGTGACTTCACTGTGAGATAGACTACATTACAGTTAAAAGCATGGGAATGGGTTAGATGATCTCTAATTAACTTTATTTCTTAAGATTTTTGTCACCTTTAAAGTTTCTTTTTATAAAGCAAAAATATCTAATATAACTTTTTAACATGTATAAAACGATCAATATTATCAAGGAGCTTCTGCATACCACATTGGCGGGAGCACTAGCAGCTGTCTTTTCTTCAATTTTACTCTCTGTTTTGGCACCTCGAAGAGAATTTGAAGGATCAGAAGATTTTTCAACCTAGAGATGAATACATTTTTGTTACCATCTGTAACATACAATCATGCATAAATACTTAATATGTAACAAATCAGAGAGTAAAATATAAAGAAAATACTCATTCTGACAACAAGGATGTGCGATGAAGATGAGATGCAATTTGAGAAAACCTTGCTAAGTGACCCTTCTCTACTACTCAAGGGCAGGGAGGAGGGAAGGTACCAGACCTCTGAGGGAGAGGAGGTCAGGGTAAGAATACAGCCATAGCGCTGAACCTCCAAGTAGTTGGTTTGGGAAGTTCTTGCAGTTGGGGAAGGGGGCGCATCTATGCCAGGGGAGTGGGTACCAGCGTACAACTGTGCTTCCCCCCAGGACCACCCTTGCTGTCTTGGAGGCACAGCCCATTCTCGTACTAGCACCAGCAGCCAGGCAGAAAGTTACAGGTTTGAAGAAGTGGCTGGAAGAAAAACGTCAACTGATCAGATGTATAAGAAACCTTTATCTGAATTATGCCAGTCTAATAAACACAGATTTTGCATCCCTATGGGAGGTTCGATATGGATTGGCACCTCCAACCCTATATTTATGCTCAGTGAGGACAGGGATTCCTAGAGTAGTTCTTGCCACTACAACTGTAAGAGTCTTCTGGTACAAAATTTTGGCATCTTGTCATCTGTAAGTCTGTTTAACTAAAGTGACTTACTCTCAAACAAACTGAATGTAGCTATGGTAACTATAGCCTGTTATCACAAGAAAATCCTCACCAAATCACAGAATCAGATGCTTAGCACTAAGATAAAACCCTCAGAGTGGTTTTTAGCCAGGACCAGGAAGGTGGTTGTGGCTGTGTCTTTTTACACTATACCTACCCCCACCCAGACTCTGATTTTTACTAAGCATCACACTACAACTCATCAGTATCCGAAGCCAAAACCAAGGCTGAGAAGCACTGATCTAAGGAACAGAAATCCCCTAAAAGCAGCAGCAGCAGGTGTTTTACTCATGGATGTCCCCTCTAGTATCTGCTCTTTTAGGGGTTCCTTTGTTTACAGACAGGCTGATGAGTATGATGAGGGAAGAGAGTCCCACAGAAAATGAGATAAAGCCTGGAAAACTGACCGGCAACACCTCAGGATGCCTCTCGGCTTCATCATCTTGCTCTTCATTTACACTTGATGCAGTAAACACTTCAAATTGGCTGAAATCTGCAAAATTTGGTTGCTCTGGTATCTGCTGAGGTGAGGTACTAGTGTGGGTGATGAGGCCATCGGCATCCACTGAGCGATGCACAATGGGACCAGGAGCCTATAAAACGGGTTAGAATGAAGGAACAAATATTTTACCGATGGATTCTTGTCACCAAGTAGTCTTCTTTTCCTTTGAACATATACCATAAAGATGCTCTGTTTTATTAGCTATAAACTCAGGGAGGTGTGCGACAGTAACTTTTAGCTCTATAAGGCATAAATAAAAAGCCAAGACACTAAAAACCAAAAAAAGATGATGCTTCTTCAATAAAAAAAGTTACTTTTACAAAATCCTTATTGGCAAATAAAGTGTGCCCGAGGAGAGGGGAGGGGAGGGTTTGGTCCTACCCTTTTCGCTCTACCTGCACACTGATTACAGGGGCTCTACTGTCAGCTTTTTTTTTTTCTTTATGGAGCTGTACAACAGTTTGTTCTTTATAAAGGTTATTTGTGAAAGTGTTTTGTTAGGCTTCTTAAAACTTTGTCATTTTCAAAGTATGAAAACCACCGCTCTAACTGTTCTCCCAACACTTGAGGCACACTTCCTCTCAACTCATCCTCCACACCTTTGCCAGACCAACCCTAAAACCTTCATTCTAGGTTCACCTTACTGAGTGTCTACTTTGTGCCACGCAGTGTAGGTGCAATGGTGAACAAAACAAGGTCCGTGTCCTAACACGGTGCAGAGTGAGAGGTAAATAAACTAATGATTAAAATAGAGTGTGAGAAGTTTTACAACAAAGGAAGTGAAGGATTCTACAGGAATAAATCTGAAGTCTTTTCTCCTGGTTATTCTTTTTAAATCCTCCATCTCCAATAGGAAAAAAATCTATCCTTCTTAGTATGGTATGGGGCCCTGGTGGCACAGTGGTTAAGAGCTACGGCGTGCTATGGCTGTTAACCAAAAGGTCGGCAGTTCAAATCCACCAGCTGCTCCTTGGAAACCCTATGGAGCAGTTCTACTCTGTCTTACAGGGTTGCTATGACTCAGAATCGACTCGACGGCAACAGGGTAGTATGATATAGAAGGTGCTCTGCCCCCTCCCCACCTTCCTAGTTTCTTTTCCCACTGTCCCACATGTCCACTCCAGTTGTACTCAACAACTCATCTTTCCTGAAGAATATGGCAGGCTTAACACATGTCTTTATTGTCATTCCTTCTGTCTGGAATGCCCTCTCCCAATAAATACCACTTTATCCTGCAAGACTGCTCAACTTTTATTTCCTTCATTGTACTTTTACCTCCTCAATTTCATACCAGACTTTACTAGCCGGTAAGGTTGTCCCAACAGCATTTTATAAATACATCTACCGAAGCACTTCTATTGTATTACAATTATTGTTTATAGGTCTATCTTCCCCACTAGCCTGAGCTTCTTGAGTCATGAGACCAACTAATTGGGTTTCACAGCTTAACTCTAGGTAAAGGTATTTCTCCTGGCACTTTACATAAAATAAATACTGGAATATTCAAATATCAGTACCTTTTATGATTAAGGAGGTATCTTTTAATCACTAATTCCCAATTTCATTATAAAAACCTAACTCAGAAAAACCAACCAAATTCGTTCATATAAAAACTAGCCATTCACATAAAACTAGCAGCTATAATCTAGAAATCTATCCTGGAAGATAAAAGTTTTATGCAGATCAAAACAATTTTGACCTGGCAAAGACTCAGAGGTCATCTGAAACATCTCTTAATGTAACAGGTTCAGAGAGACAGGGTGAGGTCACTCTGTGGGTCAGTGCTAGATCAGGACACACATGCACATCTCCCATCTCCCAATCCACTGTTCTTCCCAATAAACTCTCCTTTGTCAAGACATTATCATTTGCTCCACTTTCAAGCTTTGTTGAAAAAATAACAACTCGAATCCTTATTCAAATTCTATTTTCATGGAATTAAATGCTCACTAAGAATGACCATTAGGTAATTCCTGACCTTAACTTCACAATAATTCTAGGCTAGAATCAAATGCTTAACAGATCTTGGGGACTGTAATGACTGGTATGTAGTAACGAACACCACTAGGACTGAGTTACCTGTGAGGGCTGTGGTCTTGGAGGCACTGCAGGGGGATGGGCAACAACTCCAGCCTGTTGTTGTCCTGCATGAACACACAACATCAGTACTTTTTTCTTTCTTTCTTTTTTTAGTAACTATAATCTCTTTGATAGTAGAAGAAACAGGCTGAAAAAATGTCACCACGTGATAAAGATTTCTAAGAACGTTTGGAAGACATACATTATCTTATAAAACTGTCTCTACTCCATCTAACAGCCAAATCTCCTGGACTTCCCTCAGACTTCATTTCTCTTGTTACTCCTACTGCATGAGGCACTGCTGACATGCTCTTCCTGGTTTCCCTAATACTAGTCATTCTTGGTTTTCTTCCCATATTCTGCCTGCTCTTTAGCCACCACACATGAAGACTTCCAAATTTTTCCTCTTCGTTTCACATATCTATGTAAACGACCCTCAAGTAATCCATCGATCTTTCTCAGCTCAGAAGTCCTATGGCCTGTTGATTATTTCCCCTTTCCAAACTCATAATGACTAAAACAGAACATCATCACCCTCTGCCCTAACTATTTTCTATTTTGATCAACCATACTACTACTCCAGTTGCACAAAAACGGAAACCTTGGAGTTAGTTATAGCTCCTCTCTCTCCTTTGTCAGCCAAATCAAATTAGTCAACAAGACCTATTATATCTTCACCCCCTGAACCCTCAATATCTTTACATCTTTCTTTTTAAGTTTTCTGTGGTACCTCTTAGAAAAAAAAAAAAAAACCTCTTAGGTTCTCATTTTAATTCAACACATTTTAGATGGTCATTAAGAAAACACTGTCTCTTGTTTGATATCTTTTAATCTAGAATTTTTCTTCAGGTAAACAAACAAAAAAAAAGACACATTAAGAAGAAAAAAAGAAAATGTGTATATCTTTCATGAACCTTAAAATTAAATGATAAAGTATTTTATGGTTCTCTAACCCCTACCTGTGGTGACTGTAAAGGTCCGATTCATATCTAAAGATGAGGATCTAGAATGAGACGGCTGTGGCCTTGGAGGGGGAGGTGGTGGTGCAGTGTTATCAGGCGACGTTCCTGAATGAGACCTGCAAAATTGACTCCATTATGACTGTTCATGCTACTGATGACAGGGCCTTTTTCTCTTTAAGCATTCAAACTTTGATAAATAGCAAAGGATTTTACCAGCAGTGACATTTTCTTAGGTAAACAAGTACTACAATAAATAAAGATGGCGCTCTTTATGACGTGCTCTAAGTAAGTGGTTATTTGGTATAGCAAACAATTTTTTTTTGGTACAAAACTATACATTAAACAAAATTTCAAAAATTTTGAAAAGTTAGTTACTAACATGAATTCAAGACAGACCACAAATCTAGTAATGTTTTCCCATTCAATTAAAGGTAATATTAGTCTGAAAAACTGTTTTCAAAAAAGAGAAATTCTACTTTCATATATGATTAGCTTTCAACCTGTTTAAGTTTAGAGTTGTTAAAAGTAGAGATAGAATGTGGCTGAAGTACTTGAGATACCCCATTCCTGTGTCACCAGAAGCCAACTCATTTAGAGATGACTGTACTCATGTTCAGTTCACCCTAGAGGCTCACTGTTTGCTACAAAGCTTTCACTAGTCTGAAAACAGACTTTCCTGCATGGACTCTGGTGATCTGATCTTTGTACACAGGACTTAAAAAAAACAAAATATAAAATCCAAGATGGCAGAAACTCTAAGAAACATAGGAAGAAGTATATAATAAGTCAGAAAAGAAGGCAAACAGCAAAGAGCTATAAGCTCTTTAGAGATTCTATTACTAGTCTCTCTACAAGCTCCAGATGTGTGGCAAAGGGAGCCATACTATGTGCAAAAAGTGAGGGAGCAAGATGCTTCTGCCTTGCACACAGCTTTCAGTGGAAAGTAACGCCTTTGTAGACAAGCAAGCCCCTTTTTGCCTTTTGCCTCATCCTACACGTAATTTTATGAGTGCCTAAAAGATTGTATGTGTAAATAAATCTCTTCAGGTTGGGTAGAAAGTCCAACATCAAGCTGTGCTTCCGGATGGCATTTTAAAACTGAATTCTTTCAGTACCTGCCATAAAACAGTAATAGGAAATATGCATATCAGTTACTTAAACCCTCACACTGTTTTGCTACAAAAAAGATTAGAATAAATGTCTACTGCCAAGAAGTCATCAACTCTTTTTAAGCTTTCGACCAAATCCATGAAAAAAATAAGGACTTCTTATGGTTTTCTATTAGTGATGAAAAGAATCAGAATTACGTACTTGCCTTTTAAAGATATCAATAAATAATATACACGGGGCAGTTGTGTAAAAAAAAAACACACAAACCCCCCCCCAAACAGAATAATATGTACTTGGTTCTAAATAACTGTAAATATTAAAATGTAACAAGATACCTTAATATACTTTTTACTGACAGAAATACTGACCTTTGACGATTTACATTGTTCCCAATCTGTTCTGGGTCAGAAGTAAAAGAGTCTGAACTACTGTAACCATCTGCTGATAAATGAAATATATTGTATTTAATAATAATCATTTCTTTGTTTTTTACTTTATAATCTCAAACATAAATGACATACTTTTAAAAATATTGGCTAATTAAAGATATTGGCTAAAAGGCTATTTGTTCCCAGTGTTATTATCTGGAAAAAGTTAAATATTAATCAAATAAATCACTACATATTCATACAGCAAAATACTATGCAGGTAGAATAAATTAGTCTCGAAAAATGAATATTTAATGACACAGAAATGTTCAAAATAAGCTACAAGGAAAGAGGTTACAAAGCAGTCATATACTGTAATTTCATTTTATAAAAATACACCTGTTCCATATATTCAGAAAGAGGATTATGGTAGACACCAAATGCAAACTGCAGCTTCTGTGTCATAATAACGTTATCATAATTCTTTTTTTTTGTATTTGTTTATTTGTATTGCATTTCTACAATAAATGTGAATAACTTTGGTAATGATCAAAAATCATCTTAAAAGAAGAAATAAGAAATATTTTAAATTAAAAACTCCCCTAATTTAAAAATTATGAATGTGAAAAATGAAAGGGTTAACATGAGAATAAATTGTGCTGAGACAACAATAAAATTTTTGAATTCAGCCAGGTCCCTGATTTTTCTCTTGAGGATACATCACTTTCCATGTTCTCCAAGTCTTATGAAGAAGTTGAGAGTCCTGCAAGTTGACTGAAGGTTGTGAAAGGATAAAGAAATCTAAGATCGACACTTGAGGGGCGATATGAAGGAACACTACTATATACTTTCAAGGGTTTTACAAATTGGAGGGACTTGCTGTTTGTTTACTTTCATTTCAAAACTTATCCCTTTCATTTTTCTTGCCCACTGATACAAGAATGATGTTAAAACTAACATATTCCCACTTGGGTATTCTAATAAGCATCTCAAGCTTAACATGTCCAAAACTGACCTCCTTCCCACACAAACCTGCTCCTATCACAGCCTTCCTCGTCTCCCAGTTCTCAGGCTCAAATCCCTGGAATTGCCTTGACTCCTCTCTCTCACATCCCGTATCACACAGGTAAGTAAATCTTGTGCTCTTTATCTACGGAATATAGCCAGAATCTGACTGGTTCTCAGCACTCTCCCTGCTATCACACTAGACCAAGCCAGCATCCTCTTCTGCCTGGATTACTATAACTGTCTCCTAATGGTCTCTCCCTGTTTCAATGCTCTTCCAGCCTATTATCAATACAGCTGCCAGACTGAGCCTGCTAAGACGGAGGGTCAGACCACGTCACTCCTCCGTTCAAACCTTTAAGGGGTTTCATCTCACACAGTACAAGTCAGTCATTTCACTGTTCCCCTGTTACTACTACTTGCTGTCTCTGCCCAGCCACACGTGCTCACTGATTCTGTTCCAGGTGTTGGCTTCCTGTTCCCAGTAGAAGTAAAGCACGTTCCTCCCTAAGGGCTTTACATTTGCTGTTCTCTGTGCCTTAAATGTCCTTCCTTCAGATAGTCACACAGACAATTCCCTTCAACCCCTTTAAGTCTTAAAATTTATATTTGTTAAGGCCATCTTTACCTTTTCGAAATGGCACTCTTTCTCCCCTTTCCCAGTTTTATTTTTGTCCACAGTGTTACTTTCTAAATATGGGTTACTTTTATTCCCCCCTCCTACTTTCCTTCTGAGAACGTAAGCTTCATAAGAGTAAATATTTTTTTCTGTTGTGTTTTACTGATATATCCCCAGTGCTTACAACAGATCTTAGCACACAGTATCCAATAAAAACTCTCTCTATATACTGTATATAAATAATATATAATTCTCCTGTGAGAGAGAAACAAAGGAACAAGTAGGGAAAGGTCAATGGGTCAGCCTGGCTATAATGAGAGGAATGGCAAAAGGGGCCTGCTGTGAAGAGGTGATCAGTGGACAACCATTTATTATACACAGAAGAGGAGGGGTGTCTAAAAGTTTGACCTATTCTCTATTTTATTCAGTGAAGCTAGTATTAAGTGGCTATACATTTGAATTATTCAGGGCCTAAATCCAGACTTAAACTTTCGATAAAGATATAATGCTAACTTTCACTTACCTACAGTATTTCCAGAAGCAAATTTTACCGATGAATTTATCTTATTTTCTTCTGAAAGGTCAGGTGGTTTCACCAGCAATGGGCTAGTGGGATTATTATGATCTAGTAGAGAATTAATACGTAAAAATACAAGCTACAGATAATGGAATCAATAAATTCATAAACCTCAGAGTCCAAGATTATACTTCATTTAGATATTCCAAAGAAGTGGCAAGTGAATCCATGGGATAGAAAACAAAGTAATACTTTTAATAAAAACAAACATAAACCAGATTATACAGAAATTGCATTTTTTGCCGTAAGAAACTTCATTACAAAAAAGTTAATTTGCATGTTCATACTTTGTTAATTACACAGATGAGCTGTAAAATAAGTAATCTATCATGCTGATTTATACAGAAAATAAATCTACTTTTGAAAAACCTTAAACAGTTCATGTAAAATAAGGGACTACTTTCAAGAGTTCAAAGCAAAGTACACAATTTCATAGCCAAAATTTAACACGTATCTCTTTGATTAGAGTTTGAACACACTTTAAATATAAATTCACAGCAGTGACAATAAAAACTGACAGAGTACAGAAGATAAACTAGATAACTTGGATCTCCTAAAAATTAAATACTTAAGCTTATGAGAAGACTTCACCAAGAAGTGTCCAGAGTCTTAAAAGCCTATGAGCAGCCATATAAGATACTCCACTCATCCCACCCCATCTGGAGTAAGGGAGAACGAAGAAAGCCAAAGACAGAAAGAAAAGATCAGTACAGAGGACTAATGGACCACAACCACAACAGCCTCCACCAGACTGAGTCCAGCACAACTAGACGGTGCCCAGCTACCACCACCAACTGCTCTGACAGAGATCACAAAAGGGGGTCCCAGACAGAGCTGGGGATAAATACAGAACAAAATTCAAACTCACAGAAAAAGATCAGGCTTACTGGTCTGACAGAGACTGGCCCCCAGACACCCTTCAACTCAGTACTGAAGTCACTCCTGAGATTCACCCCTCAGCCAAAGATTAGACAGGCCCATAAGACAAAACAAGACTAAATGGGCACACCAACCCAGGGGCAAGGACATGAAGGCAGGAGGGGACAGGAAAGCTGGTAATGGGGAACCCAAGGTTGAGAAGGGGAGACTGTTGACATGTCACAAAACAATGTCTATTAATCGTTTAATAAGAAACTAATTTGCTCTGTAAACCTTTATCTAAAGCACAATTAAAAAAAAAAAAAAAAAAGACTTCGCCAAAAGAGTAAAAAGAGTTTTGGCTATGACATATTTGACAAGAGTCTAATCTCTAAAATTTATAGAAAACATCAACACCTCAGCAACAAAAAGACAAACAACCCATTTAAAATGGACAAATGACATGAACAGACACTTCATCAAAGAAGACATTCAGGTGGCTAAAAGACACATGAAGAGACGCTCTCAATCATTAGCCATTAGAGATGCAACTCAAAACTACAGGGAGATGATACCATCTCACCCTGGCAATAATGGCACTGATCAAATAACAGAAAACAACAAATACTGGTGCGGTTGTGGGGAGACTGGAACTTTCACACACTGCTGGTGGGAATGTAAAATGGTACGACCACTATGGAAAACACTTAAAAAGCTAGAAAGAGAAATACCATATGATCCAGCAATTCCCCTCTAGGTATATATCCTAGAGCTGTGACAAGAATTCACATATGCACACTCATGTTCATTGCAGCCTTATTTACAATAGCAAAAAAGATGGAAAGAATCTAAGTGCCCACCAACTGATGAATGGATAAACAAACCATGGTACATATACACAATGGAATACTATGTAATGAAAAGGAATAATGATGAATCCTTGAAACACATCACAACATGGATGAATCTGGAGGACATTATGCTGAGTGAAATAAGTCAATCATGAAAGGGCAAATATTCTATGAGACCACTATTATAAGCAGTCGAGAGGGGGAAGGAAGGAAAATCACTAACTAGAGAGTAGACATGTGTTAACTTTGGTGAAGGGAAAGGCAGTACACAATATGGGGGAAGTCAGCACAACATGACCAAAGCAAGAGAAGACACTGAGAGGCACACAAGAATAAAAGGCAATGGTGGTAAATACTATAACATATACAATCCTGCAACACAGTAATAATAAACAATAATTTATGAGTAGATATATAGGCAGATATGTATGCTGAATAGGTGTGGAAGGGCATATGGGAGTATACCCATGTGCATATATAAGTTTGCAGAATGGATGTTTCTACATATTTGTATGTGCTGCATATGTACTCATATATATATATATATATATATATATATATATATATATATATATATATATATATATATACACACATACATAATAGAGCACACAGGGTGCACAGTCATGAAAACTTCATACACATAACCAAACACCTCACCGGACTGAGGTACTGGCCTTGGAGGCTATGGACCATAGCACTGGGGAACATCCAGGTCAACTGGCATAACACAGTTCATAAGGACAACATTCTACATCTCACTTTGTTGAGTAACATCTGGGGTCTTAAAAGCTTGCAAGTGGCCATCTGAGATATAACTATCGGTGTCTTTCTGTCTGGAGCATAGGAGACTGAAGAAAACCAAAAACTCAAGGAACCAATTAGTCTAAAGGAACCACAGGAACTATAGGCTCCATTAGCCTGAGACTGGAGGAACTAGATGGTGCCCAACTGCCACTAGTCACTGCTCTAACCAGGATCACAACAGAAGGTCCTGGTTAGAAGGGGGAAAAAAATTGTAGAACAAAATTCAAATTCATAAAATGGACCAGATTTATTGGTTCAAGAGAGACTGGAGGAATCCCCAAGACTATAGCCCTTAAACATCCTTCTAACTTGGAACTGAAGCCATTCCCAGATAATGCCTTTCAGCCAAATAACAGGCCGATAAAATTAACAATAACATCCATGAGGAAAATGCTCCTTAGAATAATCATCTATATGAGACCAAAAGGACAAGATCAGCCCAAAATCAAAGATGAAAAGGCAGGAAGGGGCACAGAAACCGGAAGAATGGAAATGGGGGCACTCAGGGTAGTAATGGGGAAGGTTCTGACACACTGCCAGGACTGCAATCAATGTCAGGGAACAATTTGTGTATAAATTATTGAATGGGAAACTAATTCTCTCTGTAAACCTCTACCTAAGGCACACATACACACACAAAAGTATAAATTAAAAAAAAAAAAAAAAAACCTGACAGGGTATTAGAAAAGGCTCATTTTCCAAATGTCCTTATTCAAAAACTTCATAATTTAAATTTAACTATTTCCTTTTTAAAACTGATATACATATGTACACACATAATTGTGGAATCTACTAGGTTAAAAAAATAATCAATCATGAAAGAAACTTGAACCCTCACAGAATAATTACTTGTGTATTTTAGTTTGATACTAAATTAAAATACAACCCAGCTACAGATTCCTTACCACTGCCAGTTCTTTTAAGTTCCATTTCCTGCATGTGGATTTTGCTTGGAGTCATTCGGATGGGAACTGGATGAACGATAGCAGTATCCTAGAGACAAATGGGAGGAAAAACAGAATTTGTATTAAAAATGTCAAGCTAATGCCATGAAATAATAAAAACCAACAAGACTTTAAAAAGTGGTGGATAGATTTTTGCATTCATACCTAAGGCAGGCATAACAATAAATTTTTTACACAAAAAATTCTAGAATAACATTATATATACTAATATTCACTATACATGTCTAATAATCTTATTTATTTTCTAAAAAGTACACTTAAAATTTTGAGTACTTACAGATTTGCATGAACAAAATGGTCTTATAAAAATACAGTTCATGACAATTTTCAAAAGCAAAAGGTAAAATGATCTGATGAAATTCTATAAATGTGTACCTTTGAGGTTAAAGTGAACTATTTCATGAAGATCCAAGGATTAAGTAATAGACTTAAAATCCATTTTTATTTCTGATTTGCTTTCTTATTCATGAAAATCTGACACTTTTCTTTTTCATATATAAAACAAAGTTAATGAGATGCCTGTTACACTGCAATATTAGGCACAATATATACTTTCTATAGTTTAGTTTAAATTTGAAATCTCAAAATTTAGCATTAAACTTCCACACAGGAATCCATTTTTAAGAGGAACAAGTAAGACTCCTATGTTAACACTCTAGTGCTTTTCTTACACTTTTTTTAATGACTACAGACCTCATCTTTCTAAACTTCATGGGTGGCAAGTCTAGTTAGAGATTGGCAGAAGAGACTTTTGAAAAGAATGAAAAAAAATCAGGCAGAAAAGACAGGATGAAGACAAATGGAAGCCTCTCGGGAAGGAAAGAAAATGAGAAAGGTATACACGGCCACACAGGCAGGCTTGGCCCCAGGGGCTGAGACCCCAAGAAAGGAACCAGAACCAGATCAAGCACAGGGATTATCAGCAACAGACCAGCTAAAAATACTGCTATCGGGACTCAGGAGGTGGGAGGGGATGGGACATTGTAATGGGTAATAGTGTTAACACCAAGCCCTTGATGGAGAAAGCTAAATTCTAGCATATAATCTCTTATCTGACAGGCCTCCTTTGTTCTTGGTTTACTCTCATAATATTTAAATTCAAACAGTGTATAATAAATTCTATCACTTTTATTTTGACAAATTCATTCACAGTAGCTTCCTACCTACGTATCAGCGAGGCTGTAGATAAAGCTGATGTATTTATCCAATGAAATTGAACTGACACCCTACAACTCTGAAATTGTAGTTATATATATATGCTTAGATTTCTCGCATAGTAATAAGCCATCTCGGGAAGATGTTTATAACAATACATGTAAGATATTGTTTAAATTATATTTATGGCTATAAAATGGCTTTAGGGACCACTCTACTATTGTCTTAATTTACAATTTTAATGAGAGAAATAATTGTTATTAGATTCAGCATTCACCATTATAAGTCAAGATCAAAGGAGAAATGATAATTCATGAGAAAAGTTCTTATTCGAAATCCAAAATAAATTACAAAAGAACAAGCAAGGAAAACTTATTGGTAGATGCTTTAAGTTTAAATATTCATCTAATATACATTCTATATATACATGTGTGTATATATAATCAGATTTATGAAGCATTCTCACAATTGAAAATATTAGCCTCTTTATAAATTTCTAGCATAATAAATGGAAGTCACAGTAATGACTCCAAGAAAACAAAACCATGAATGTTTCAAGACTTCAATCTCCAAATAATACACATGATACTTTTCTGTACCAAGAAATCAATGCTCTGCAGTACACTCGAGTCATACAGTCACTGGTTGCTGTGGGGCTGCAATAGCTTTAGTCCAGTGGATCCTGCTGCTGGCAGAGCAAGGCAATTCCTTGATGAACTTTACATAAATGACTAGACCTAACATTAGATTCAGGAGCTCTGGTGGTGCAACGGTTAAGCGCTCGGCTACGAACTGAAAGGCTGGTGGTTCGAACCAACCCAGCTGCTCCACTGGAGAAAGACCAGCTTCTGTAAAGATGACAACCAAGAAAACCCTATGGGGCAGTTCTACTGTCACATGGGGTCACTATGAGTTGGAATGGACACAACAGCACCCAACAACATTAGACTAATAAATCAGAAATCTGTATGTGGCTGCTGTACAGCGAATATAGAGAAGTTTAAGTGTTTCAATGTCTAAATAAAGGACCATGTAGAAGCTTCTGAGTCCATAGCCACAAGACGCCAAACAAATACTTCCTGTGCTCCAGACTAAAACCCAAACCAAACCCAGTGCCATCGAGTCAATTCCGACTCATAGCGACCCTATATGACAGAGTAGAACTGCCCCATAGAGTTTCCAAGGAGCGCCTGGCAGATTTGAACTGCTGACCCTTTGGTTAGCAGCCGTAGCACTTAACCACTACACCACCAGGGTTTCCTGCTCCAGTCTAGCTTCCCTAAATTAACAACTTAAAAAAAAAAAAAAAAAAAAAAAGGAAAAAAAATTCTAAACTCTGACTGGCATGCACTGCCCACTTTCTTCTGCCTACCCAAATCACCCAAAGCCTTGGGAAACCCATTTCGAATCACTCATAGCACATTTGTATTGGATATCTGGGCACCTGATTTTATACAATTCAGCACAGTGTTGAATACTGTCTTATATTATGCTCATTTATCTATATTCTCCACATGCCTTAAATCCCGTTGTTGCTATGTGTCTGAATCCAGACCTGCTTCCTTTCCATGCCTGCATCACTAACTTAGTTCAGGTGCTCATCATCTCCTTAATGGCTCTCATCCCTCATATTGCTGCCCCCACCTTATCCTGATACTCCTTGCTGGGTCCTGTTGCCTATAAAATGAAGTTCAGATCCTTTGTCTAGCATATGAACATCTTCCCACTCTGGTTTCAGCTAAATTCTTTAGCCCCATCTCTCCCACCCCATAATTCTCCCATGTACACGTGTACCCTGTACTCTCTTCATTATACTGCTCATAATATTCTCTCTGCACAGAATGACCTTGTCAACATCTGTCAAATCATACTTTAATTAGTTAGCCAATCCTTTCTCTGTCCACATTCTTGTTCACAGATATACTATGATAATAACCAACATTAGCTATGTTGTAATCACCAACTTATAATAATTAGACTGTGGACTGCACAAGGCTGGAATCTTGTTTTTCATATCTTTACATCCCTAGAGGTTATCACAGGCACCCAGAAAGGGACACCCCCAATCCAGGTGAACTGGGCATAATAAGTGATCAAACTAATTCCCTTTTCATACTCTGAATTACTTATAAATTCTGCGGCATCTAGATCAGGCATAAACCATGGCAAAGATTATTACATCATACTTCTCATCAGTCTAGAATTTGCCTGGTGTTTTGATTCAAGTACACCCTAGCAGAAGTAAATTCTATCAGAGGCTATTGGCTGATTAAGCAGTTTGACAAAAGTAGTGAAGTTTCTGGAAATAAGGTAATCAGAAACCCAGTTTCATCAGAATTCTGAGAGTCTAATAACTAACCATTCCAGTTTACATCTGAGATCATAGGTGTCTCTCCAAGTGTTACACAGCAGTTTGGAACTTTACAAAAATTTTTACTTTATTGAGCAAATGGCTAACTACAAAAAATTAGCTTTCTTTTTATATCCCACTAAATGTTCTTACACTATAAGGGATGTTAAATTCATATTAGAACTATAGTGAAATTTTTTCCTAGGTGATTTTTCTTCTAATTTGAATGGACCTTATTTACATAAGTCTTGCAAAAGACATCTGAGGTTTTGTCTAAAGGCTATGGTCTGCAAATAGGCAATACTTTAAGTATTAAATGATGGTTAAAAAATTCAGACACTTCAATGCAAACAGGATATCTCCCTAATTTAAAATTTAAAGTGAGATTACTGCTTGGGGAACAATCTTTAAAGTTTGCCGCCATAAAAAAGTGTTTTCTAGGTATCAGATTATAGATATTTAGGAATGTCAACTTTATCAAATTTGGAGTTCTAAATTCAAGATGAAAATTCCAATCAACCATTTTTTATTTCCCTAGAGCCTCCTGATACACTAGAGGTAACAAAATACTGAGCCATAGCATTTTAAACATTAGGCCTGACATTTGAAAATTTGTGTATTATTTCCAAACAACAAGAACATCACTGTTATTAAGCCCAATATTTCCCCACAGTCAAGAGTTCCAGGCTTTACAGAGTGTTCTTGCCTGGCTTGACAAAGAATTAGAACAGTGAGTGATCATTTCCACTATTTTCTGAGGGTTAGAGACTAAAATAGAGTTCCTTTATTGCTACATTAAATTTTCCTTCCCAATAAAGCAATTTCATTAAGTATTTTAAATAAAATTAGTTTGGCTGAATAACTAGAAGATAAGAATAATATGGAGAAATGAAATTTAAAGCTAGGGAAAACTTTTTTTTTTTTTAGCTTACAGCACCCGTCATTTCTCAAGAGACTTTAATTATAGCTGCTAATAAGCAGCACAGCAAAAAGTTTAAGCTTTGCCTTCTTTTAACTTCTCCTGGTCTGCATTTGGCAGAGATTAAAATCAAGGATTGCCCTCAAAGTCAAGCAGCAAGAAAAGTGAAGCAAAAGGCACAGGTAATCTACATAAAATTTGCCCCAGAATAACTCACAGATGATAAACACTTAAAAAAAGCTTCTATACAGTTGTTTGAGTTAAATAAATCTAAGAGCATCCTCTATATCAAACAGATATTAATACTTTAAAACTAGAAAACATATCAGAGATCCACTAATTAAACTGCTGAAAATATACTGTTATCTTTAAATGCCACTTCTCCAAAATCCACATTAAATGGCGAGACCATTTTTACACTGAGTTAGTAAGTGCCAGATGTCTTTGATCATCTCAAGGCCATCTAGAAAAGAATCCCTTGTCTCACTTTCTCCATATCTTTCCACTCAACTCATTTTTAAAAATCCTACCTTTACACTCTTCTTCCCTTCCTACTTACTTCCTCTTTTCTTTTTGGAAGGGGCTTATTACCATGTTCTTCTCTTTAAAAGAAAAAAATAAAAAGAAACAGAAAAAGCAGAGGAGTGAGCAGCAAGAATAATTAATAGCTAAGATTTTGAAGTGTTCAAATAACTTGAGGGACAGGTGGGGGCATATAAAAAATTAACTCTGTGGAGATAGTTTATTCTTAATATCAGACTGTGAACTTTGTAGCATTTTCAAAGCAACATAGTAAACCACAGGAAGACAAGACAGAGGTTCTCTGCACAACGGGAATCTTTGACCAACAGCTCTGTACTGTTTTGCTGAACTTGATTCTCTCTAACAGAACTCAACATGCTAATGAAATCAAAGCCATATCATTTGTATTGTTAAAATAAAAAATGGCACTGCATAAATATTTACATACATAGTACATATTACGTGATATATAAGCATACAAATAAAACAGTATTTACGTAAGTGTCACTACACCGAAACACTATATATTTAATAAAACACACTGAATTAGCAAATGAAAACAAGTTAACTAAATCAGTTGTCACAAAATGCTTCTTTAGACGTGACAACACATTTACCAGATATTAAAAACATGTAAGTTTTCTCTTACCAAAGCAACTAGAAAATACAAAGAACGACAAAAATTTTCTTTCCACCATTAAGCACACACAAATTGAAAGGCCTGCCACCATTTCCCTTTAAGCACTCCACTGAATCATGCAGATCAGCTAAAAATCATAATGAATGGAAATTTGGGTTAATAAAATTAATTTCAAACAAGCAAGCTAAGTGATTGACTTACAGGATCAGCTGGTGCAATGTTAGAATCAAATTGGGTCAGAGTTTGTGAGCTTGAAGAGCGTTCGCTAAATGTCTCCCACTGCTGAACAGACAGAGGAGAGACAAGTCAGCATGATGAGAAAGATGGAATAAAAGATCACCGGAGAAGACTGAGCAAAGTCATTCAGAGGTTGCACTGCAAGTTGTGGTTCACAGGCCTGACAAAATTCTGTCATTTCTGTTTTTCCATGAACATTTTATACGTACCCACCCTGGGTCATCTTGTAAGGGTGAGGAGCCTCACAATTAAATATGGGGTAACAATTTATTGTGATCTCTATGCAAGAGATTCAAAGGGCTTACAGAATTACAACTCAAAACACAATACTGGAACAGAGTCTAAGCAGCATTAATGGCCACCAAGTAAACATGTAAAGGGGTTTATTTTGACTAGAGAAAGAAAGAATAACTTCAAATCCTTCTTTTAAAAGTCAAATGTTTGTGTATTGATTTGGGGAAACTAATGAATCCCAAGTACCAAAACTTTGGTCAAGACAAAGCAAGTCAGTGCGACTTGCCAGTGCGACCCCTGAAAAATGATTCTAATATGTATGTGCACATATTTTATACATCTGTATGGATATTTAATAAAATATAATTGAGATAAAACGCAAAGAACTCTGGAATAGCGAAATGCAAAGAATTCTGGAATTAATACATGTTTGAGCTTTTGTCAATCTGTAGCAAGTCAACCCCTGCAGTCAGTACTACAAACAGGGCCATGCCAGACCACAAGACAGAACTACCCATCAGGCACCCCTCCCCATGCTAGAAAAATCAGAATGCGGCCACAATGAGAGCAAACCAAGCATCTGAGTGTTATACATAGATGATGTATTTTGATATGAGATGCTACTTTTCAAAGAGGCATACAAATATTGTACTTCTTAAAATAGGTGGAGTAATAAGTTAATATCAATCATAGTAAATTCCACTTGTTTTGAAAATCTTAGTAATAAAACATTATGGGATATTTATATAAATATCGTTTTAAGGTCATCACTAAACAGTGATTCTTAAGAGTTATCAGTTGTTCTCTGAAGAGGGAAAAACAACTACACATATACAATATATACATACAAATGCTTACACACAGACAGACCTACCCCCAAATCCTCTTTTAATAATTCAGTACGGAAAAGCATACATTTTTATGCTTCAAAGTTCAACTTACTACTTAAAATTGTGATATTTCAATTTGAGAACGCATGTAGAATTTAATATTAGCAAGTGAGGACTTTATTTAAAAATTATCTGCAAAAATGGCTAATACGTTAAATATTTTTTTCTTACAGATTAGTTTTCTTATCATAAAAATGAAGATATACTAAGAAATACTGATGAATTCAAAGTGTTTCTTGAATAGAGAAAGTCCATAATAATTAATTTTTAGCATGTGACATCACTTCAAGGAAACGACTTACCAATGCTTATTCACATAATTAGCTTTAGGTAATAATCATATGAACACAGAAGGAATTAAAAAAATCCTAATTATTTCATGGTGGCGAAATTTTAGACACAAAGATTTTTGTTAAAAAGAAGGTATTTACCTCACTTGGGTGGCAAGAAGTTTAACATAGTTTCACAAGACTGTATGTAAGCTCTCTAGGGGGCAGAGAGATACTCTCATCTCCCTAACTTTAGTATACCGTGTGAGAGCACAGGCTCTGGAGCCAAACTCCTGGAATCTTAGGTATGCTGTACAATCTTGGGCAATTTATTTAACCTCTCTGAGCTTCAGTTTCACCATCTGTGACATGAGATTAGTAATACCTACATCACAGGTTTGTGTAAAGATTAAGTCAGTTAATATATGTAAAGAGCTTCTTGAATAGTAACCGACACATCAAAAGTGCCCAACAAACGTTAGGAATTATTACTATTATCCTGTACAGTGCCTAATATAGTGCCTTGTCCATATCTAGCAGGTGCCGAATAAATACTTTTTCAAAGAATATTCTTTAACTGTGCACTGTGGTAGAAAACTAAAATATAACTTAAATTCCATATTCTAAGAAGACATTTTTGTAAATATTATTAAAATACCTTAAAATTAATGTTACTTTATTAGCATTTTGATTTTTTACAAATAAAAAAGCAGCACACTGTGCTATTCATTCTAATTACCCAATATTACAAAGTAAAACTTGACAGGAGCACTTAAGAGCCAAGTCAGCTACTGAAATCCGAACCTGGAAGGGACTCCCGTCTCCGGTCTTTAGTGATCACACGTGATCGTATCTGGAATGAACTTGGGCTTCAGAACTGAGACGCTTTTGAAAGAGCTCCCTTTATTTATAAATGGATATCAACAGATTTCTTATTTTATCCTTTTAATCTGATTTGCTTTTTAAAATGACAGTAATGAATAAATGTGGAAAAACACTACTTTCAAAAATACTGACCCTACTCTCTATAAAGCCTCTCTACTAGCAAATTCTTTCAAGGCTTAATCTCTCCCTCTAGAAAATACTTACATTAATGGTTTTACAACCCATGGTATGGTATTTTAATGTTTCAGAAACGGGTCATAACAGAACACAGATGATTATCTTGGCTTTGATTACGTCTTAAAGCAGCAGCATGTAGTTCGAAACTATCAGTTATTTTTCTTTTTCCACACTGTCTAAAATTAACTACAGGGCTCTTTAATCCAGAACTTTTTTGGTTTCAAAAGACATGAAAAGCACCCAAACCCAAACCAAACCCACTGCTGTCGAGTCGATTCCGACTAACAGCAACTCTATAGGACAGGGTAGAACTGCCCCATATGGTTTCCAAGGCTATACATCTTTATGGAAGGCAGATTGCCACATCCTTCTCCCACGGAGTGGGCTGGTGGGTTCTAATCGCCAGCCTTTCGGTTAACAGCAGAGCTCTGAACCACTATGCCACCAGGGCTCCTTATGGGAAACATGGAAGCTTAGAACCTCTTCCTGACAGTCAACAAACTTTTATATTTGTAGCAACATTTAAAAGTGATACAAAAAACTCTTAAAGAAAAAAATTTAACTTGTTCACAAAGAAAACTGCTTTAACTGGCTAGAGTGGTAGTTTTCAAATGGAGTTTTATAGGGCATTAAGGTTTAACAGAGAGGCCTCCTGGGATGCTGTAGGAGAGGCCAGGCCTCAGGCCCTCCTCCCTATTCTAAGCAAAGTGGCCCTCCTTTCAGTGTTTTATACATAACAGAGTCCCAAAATAATCTGGGACCAGTGCATTTGTCTCAAAGTCTTTGTTATGTGCTGCGTTTGGTCACATTTGACTTATCTTTAATCACTGCCTTTAATATGGCAAATCACTCCATTTCCTATGGAATAAAACTAAATTATAAACAGCTTGGGACTTAGAAAATAGCCATGTGCAAATTTAGATTAGCGACTTCCCTTATCACTTTCCAAATATACTACTATCCCAAATATCACATACTTTGCTTATAGGAATGAGAAGGCATGTGACAGAGAGAATGCAGCAGTGACTGGGAAGCAAATGACTTATGTTTAAATCTTAGCTCTTGTCCCTCACTGGCTATGAGATTTTGGCCAAGTCATTCAGCCTCTGACTCTTCACCTCACAGATAAGCCTCACCAAGCTCACAAGGCTTTGGTGAGGAAGAAAGGTGGGAATCAAATGATAGTATATATATGAAAAAGCACTCTGAAAACCTCCAAACACCCCATGATTACAATCACTTATCAGAGTAATATTTGGTATGTTCTCGACTATGCATGCTGTAAGAGCAATACACTGAAGCTATCCTGTTTGGAACCTCTTACCTTAAAAAATTTAACTTTTAATGAAAGAAATGGGAAGTTTTGCTAACCTCACTGCTCTGATTCAGCTCTGGCCAAGTCTGGTTTAGTGATGGCATTGATGGTGACTTGCTTGGAGGTGCTTCTGCAGGAGAGCCTGAATAACCTACCTCACCTGGCTGATCCCCAACATCTGCGATTTAAAAATAGAGAAAACTTCCATAAATAATACATTTTAGTTCAGCGATATTATAAAAAAGCTAACAGGGTTTTCACAAATAGTAACTTGTAATCTCTATTTCCTTTCTTCACATTCCCACAATAAGCACTGTAAAAATCAGATAATACTTATTCCTGCTAGTTATTGTCTACCTGACACAAGAGCTTTTCATGAAAATAAAATTGAGTTAGCAATAAATAGAAAAAAGGGTTACATGTAATAATACTGCAATAGGACAAAGGCTTTGAATCATCTTCTGACAACAGAAATAGATTTGTATCAATGTTTTTCAAAGGGTATTCCATGGAATAATAATCAAGTAAGGCAGCTCTGAAAAATCAAGTTCTCTGTTCAAATAAGTTTGGGGATACAGTGGTTCCCTGTTGAAGCATCCCCATGCATATTTGTATATTACAGACTTGTGATGTTGTAAAACAAACTTTGTTTAAATCAATGTTTCGGAAACATATTTGACCTCCGAACACTTTGTATCAAATAAAATTCCTTAGTGTTCCTTGGAATATATTTTAGGAACTGCCGATTTATACTAATTCACGTCTCCCTTGTTATTAAAAAGCAGCACATATTTGCAAGGCAGACAGCAAAACGAAAAGAACAGTCCCCAGTAATGGGCAAAATGCAAAGTCAATGAGCCCACACGACATTTAAACTCTTATTATTAAGCCTACTGGCAACTAGGGAATTAATGGAGATCCACGATGCTATTTTTAAATGGTTTTTAAACTATTTTGACATTTATATTTCTAATTATAATTAAGGCTTAGTTTAAAATATTTCTCAAATTATAATTTAAAAACAAGGAATTTCAATGCTACCTAAATTCTCATTCCATTTTTCTCAGGTTTTGTGCGGCTTTGAATATAACTCCAGTCTTGAAAATCACATTAATGGCCAAATTAAGAGAGAATGCCTCATCTGTTTAGAACCTATATAAAAAAACATGATTCCAGTATCTGTCACTGTCTTACTGTTTGACCGTGGGCAAGTTGAATAAAATAGCACTTAAGTTTCTCCATCAGAAAGAAAGATTCCTGCCATTAAATGTTAGCACTATACTTCAGTTTCTTAGATCGACAGCCATATAATTCAGCAATGTATAGGTTTTAACTTTTCAATCTATTTACAAGTAAATCCATCAAGTTTCAGTGCCTATCATAGGACCTGGTACACAGCAGGCATTCAAACATTTACTGAATTGAGTTTTTGTGTGTTCTTCATTTAAATTCATTCTCCTTTACTGTCATTTCCCTAGAACATCTGAACCCAAATTAACTATTAATAGTTTGGTAAAATTCTCAAAACTTCTTTTTATTCTGTAACACGACTGTCTCAAAATATTTCAAAGCCCTTTTTCCCACCCCGATGTTATCCTCTGACATACCTCTCCAAGTTCTAATTTGCAGCCCAATATCGTATTTCGATTAATTTTTCTAAGATCGAGAACTGTTGTTTTTTCTTCCGTAGTCCTATCCTTTCTCACTGAAAGTGTCTGAGTAGCACAGAATCAATCACAAACAGGAAGGCTTCAGGTAACGTTCTATTAAGTCCTTAACTGAAAGGTCTTAGAGAAGAACTACAGAAAAGAACAGTAGCAGCAAATTTTTCATGGGATAGGCTTGGGGTTTTCAGCGGGAACAAAGATTTGGGATTTTTTTCCCCCATCATAGGAAAAGGAAAAGAAGTAAAGAAAGATAAGTGGCTATAAATTTGACAGTTTATTGAAAGTGAAACTCTGCCAGGAGCATGGTAAATGAAGATGTGTGTTTTTAAGAAATCCTCCCCTCAAAGCAAGTCAGTATTAAGGAAAACAGTATTAACCATAAAACCAAAACCAAAACAAACCCGTTGCCGTGG
Organism: Loxodonta africana; assembly: GCF_030014295.1. Classification (NCBI taxonomy): domain Eukaryota; kingdom Metazoa; phylum Chordata; class Mammalia; order Proboscidea; family Elephantidae; genus Loxodonta; species Loxodonta africana. The sequence continues at coordinate 206,826,836 of NC_087342.1, forward strand.
AGTAGATTCCAACTCATAATGACCTTATAGGACAGGGCAGAACTGCCCCCATAGAGTTTCCAAGGAGCACCTGGTGGATCCGAACTGCCAACCTTTTGGTTAGCAGCTGTAGCTCTTACCACTATGTCACCACTATAGGATAATAAATTTCCAAAAGAACCTATTTAAAGCCAGGCTATATTACTGAAGTTTTAAATATCATCTTAGGGCAATCTAGGACCCTGGTTTGGCTTTCAAGACTTCAGTTCTCATGAAACCTTCTTCCACTGATAAATTTAGGAACAGGCTATATACTTCACCCTTAACCTCAGGGCAACTGTGATTTGGGATAGACTCTCAATCACTAGTACGAAGGCACTGATTCCAGTCTCCTGAGGCTGGGAACTCAAATGCTATTCCCTCCAAATAATTATACTTTATAATTACTCTAATAGTTATTTTCCTAGAGTAACAGTTCTTAAACTGTGGAACATGGACGCCTGGAAGTCCCTGAGACCCTTTTAGAGGGTCTGATAGGTCAAAATTATTTTTATCATAATAACAATGCTTCATCCCTGTGTTGACGTTTGCACTGATGGTGCAAAAGCAATGGTGGAAGAAACTGCTACATTATCAGCACAAATCAAGTCAGTGGCACCAAAATATACTAGTTACCAGTGAATTCTTCAACGTCATGCATTGGTTAAAATACACACACACTCCCACACGCACACACATACGTATGATGCCAATTTCACTGAAGAATGTTCGTGATGAAACAGTGAAACTTATGAAATCTCAGCCCTAAAAACATATCTTTTTAATACTCTGTGTGACAAAATGGGACGTGTAAAGAACTTCTGCCGCATATCAAAGTATGGTAGTTTTCTTAAGGAAAAGTGCTTGTGTGACTCAATAGGCCACTTTTTTCATGGAACACCACTTTTTGAAAGAACAGCTGACGTGCTATAATTATCCAGACCTGAGTACGGAGAAAGCATTTTCTCAAAAATTAAAAGAGTGAACCTTTCACTTCAATGAAAACAACTGTCAGTATTTATTATCAATGACAAAGTTCAAGCCTTCAAGCGAAAATCAGAATTTTGGAAAATGTGTACCCATGACCATAAGCTTGAGAGCTTCCCAATATTAAAGATTTCTCTGATAAGGTACATTGTGTTATTATAAATGTGCTTTTCTGATATTTCCTAAAGAAACATATCAGTATTCAGAAGACCTGTATAACTCAGTGAAGTGATATTTTACAAATAACCAATGTATGATGTTACAAAATCATGCAAGGGTAAAAGGCTCGTTCAAAGTGCAAGGCAGACCAGTGGACTTTAATGTAACAGCACAGAAAACTCAGCTTCCACACTGGAACTAACCTTTAAGAAACTACTATTTCTTCAATTCTGGTGTGGTATTATAAGGTGAAAAAGCTATAAAACAGTCCTCCTTTTTACTACATGAAGCCACATTTTCTTCATATACTTCAGGGATCGGCAAATTCTTTCTATAAAGGGCCAGACAGTAAATATTTTAGGCTTTGCAGAAGATATGGCCTCTGTCGCAACTATTCCAACTCACTGTAGTGAAAGATGTTCCTGTTTGATGCTATTGAGTCAATTCTCACTCACAGTGGCCCTATAGGACAGAGTAGGACTGCCCCATAGGGTTCCCAAGGCTGTAATCTTTATGGGAGCAGATCACCAAGTCTTTTCTCCCTTGGGGTAGGTGGTAGGTTGGAATCACCAAACTTTTGGTTAGCAGCTGAGCGCTTAGCCATTGCGTTACCAGGGCTCCTTAGTGAAAGTAGCTAGAAATTATCTATCTGTAAATAAATGAGTGTGGCTATGTTTATGGACACTGAAATATGAATTTTATATAATTTTCATGTGTCACCAAATATTGTTCTTTTTATTCCCCCCAATGACTAAAAAGGAAAAAAAAATTTCTTAGCTGTGAATCTTACAAAACTGGCGGCAAACCAAAATGCTGTCTGCATGGCTTAGCTTGCCGATCCCTGATATACTTCAAACAAAATAATATATCTAACAGACTGAATGCAAAAACAAATATGAGAATCTAGATGCTTTCTATCAATCTGGATATTAAAGTGATTTGCAAAAATGCAAAAATAACGCCACTCTTTTCCTTAGTATTTTTATTTTGGAGAATATAGTTATTTTCCTAAAAACATTTATACTAATTTAAGGGATGAATAGACACAATGGCTGCAACAATGGGCTGAAACATAGCAATGACTATGAGGATGGTGCAGGACTGGGCATTGTTTTGCTCTGCTGTACACAGGGTTGCTATGAGAAGGAAGCGACTTGATGGCACCTAACAACATTATTATTTTCACCAAATTAAGTGATAAATATTTTGAGAATTCATCAGTTTTCATTTCTAATAGTGTAACTATTGATAGTTAGAACCCATATAGAAGAATCTCTGGGGTCCTCAATAATTTTTAAGAATGTAAAGGGGTTTGGATACCAAAAAGTCTGAAAATCATTGTTCTAGAGAATCCAAAAATTATTTCTGGAATAAGAAGCAATATACTTTAGCAATTACATTGGAATATTACACATTGCTTCCTTTCTACTTCATGTGTAGAACAATAAATGGTGGTAGAAAAAGAGCAAAGTACTTATGTTCTGGAAACTAATAGTCTGAGGAGACGCATTAGGTCTAGAAATAAATCACACCACCTTAGCATTTGCTGCCAATAAATACTCCAACAAAGGGCTTTGTTCCCACCCACAAAGATTAGTCTCTAAGACTGTGTCCTCAGGGAGGCAGGGGTGTAATTTTACTCTTACCTGATGCAGTGTTCCAACCTAGCCTCCTGCTGGAACACTGTGTCAACCCTGCCTCCCTCCTGCTGGTTCTGCTCTGCCCCTGACATCATCAGAGCATCAGGGCTGAAAAAGAAGAGTATGAGCCTAAATTATTTTTAAAGTTAACCTCAGAAGAGCTTTCACTCAAAAGTATTTCCACATAACAAGTGTGTCTGGAAGAGACAACCCAGTATGACCATACTGACATACTGTCAACCTACATGTAAAAGTTAGCAATGATAACAGTAAATGAGTGCAAGCCATATTTTCAGGACGGCACGAGAAAAACGTTGTCAGTAGTTTTCATCCTTCTATCTTCCAAAGAATGCTCTCCAGAGAAAGTTCACAGATTCAGTTCAGTGCGATGTACCTGTTAAACCTGTTGAACAATCTCTTTCTTGAAGGGCTTCAGCTTTATTCCAGCTTTATCATCTACCCATACTGATTTTCTCTTTTTTTCCTAGTACAACACTTCAGACACTAAGAAATTGTTTACAAAAATATCTGCCAGCTATTACTGATCTCATAGAAATATATACATATATATCTCCCTAAAATGTTATGGCTTAAAACTTATTTTGTCTTCAAGAAGAAAAACAAATCTAGGCAAAGTTCTTTAAATTATGATGGTTCAAGGTTCCAACTTCATTATAACAGTTTAATCAAGGCAAAATTAACTATGCCTTTAATTTATTTGGAGATGTGAATATTATTCTTGGAGGAAAAATATTTAAAATAAAAAATAAAGAGATTTTGAGGTGGGGCCAAGATGGCAGCGTAGTCAGGCACTTCTGATGATCCCTCTTACAACAAAGACCCGATAAAACAAGTGAAACGATTATTATTTATGACAAGCTAGGAGCCCTGAACATCAAAGGCAAAGTTAGAAAATGGATTGAACGGCAGGGGGAAGGACAGATGATTCAGAAGCGGAAAGAAGTTGCTGGACCTGAATGGCCAGGAACACTCAGGCACCATTCCCAGGAGCGACTGAGGCAGGCTGGTAGTAGCGTTCGGCCACAGTTTCCCCAGGGAGAAACAGCCAGCCGCAAAGCGTACTCACACCTCCGGAACCAGAGAAGAGCAGTACTCTCAGCAAAAGCTAAATACCTGCATATGTTTTACTGTGCTCCCAGCCCCCAAACCGGCTTCAGGGGCTGTTGATTTCCCTGGGGCTGAAATAGGTCCTGCTGACTGCCCTGAGCCATTCACCCCCTGCTGACTGCCCTGAGCCATTCACCCAGCCTTGGAGAAGGAATATATTCACGTCTGGGGGAAAAGATAATCTGACAGATCCACTAACCTGGGGAGCTCAGGACAGAAGTGTCTTCTGTCCATGCATAAACAGTCTGTGGCCTTTGAATAACTTTCCGCCCTGCAGGGACCTGTGTGGGTCTATTCCAGGAGAATAGGCCCTTGTTGGCAAACTGCAACTACTTCAGCTGTGTGGTAGAGAGACAGGCGTTTGATGTTTTGACACCGCTCTGCCTGTTAAACAGGGTCCTCACCTACCCACATCAGGGGCCTAAGGACTGGCGGCTCCCTTGATGTCACCTAGCCACCCGTGACAGGCGTTGAAGGATAACTGGTACCTCCCAGTCCTTAAAACCAAAAGCATTGGGCGCTCATGGTCTGTCTACAGAACCCACCCACCTTTGGCTCTAGGGAACAGGGACGTGCTTTCCTCACAGGCACTCGGGGAACAGTTGTCACCCCCCTGCCTTGTTCAGAGTGTGACTTCCTGCTGCAACCAGATACCGGTACCTACACCAATCATCCTTGCCCCTCTAAGATTGTAGGACAGAGCCTTTACCACACACTTGATGACCAACTACCTGGACACACAACTATCTGAATCCATACAAGAACAGTGAATGGACTCCTAGGCTGATATACCTGGTAACAGCTCTAGCCACCTGGTGACAGGACAATAGGGATTTAAAGGCAGAAATAATCAAGCTAGCTCAATGAAGCAACCCATTTCTGCATACCAAAACAAAACAAAGCAAGAAGATAGGATACAGTTAGCAAACATAAAATAAACTAATACAATAACTTACAGATGGCTTGGAGACAACAGTCAATATCAAATCACATAAAGAAGCAGACCATGATCGCTTCAAGAAGCTCTCAAAGCAAAGAATCAAGGGATCTTCTGGATGAAGGTACATACCTGGAATTACCAGATGCAGAATACAAAACATTAATAGACAGAGTTCTTCAAGACATCAGGAACGAGATGAGGAAGGACATCAGGCAATAAACAGAACAAGGCAAAGAACACACAGATAAAGCAATTGAAGAAATTAAAAAGGTTATTCAAGAACATAAGGAAAAATTCAATAAGCTGCAAGAATCCGTAGAGACAGCAATCAGAAATTCAGAAGATTAACAATGAAATTACAGAATGAGACAACTCAATAAAAGTCAGAGGAGCAAAACTGAGCAAGTAGAAGGCAGAATTGATAAGACTGAAGATGAAGCACTTGGTACCAATACATGTGAAGAAAAATCAGCTAAAAGAATTTAAAAAAAAAGAAGAAGAAGAAGAAACCCTAAGAATCATGCTGGACTCTATCAAGAGAAATAACTTACAAGTGATTGGAATACCAGAACAGGGAGGGAAAACAGGAAATACAGAGAGAATTTTTGAAGATTTGTTGGCAGAAAACTTCCCTGATATTGTGAAAGATGAGAAAATATCCATCCAAGATGCTCATCGAACTCCACGTAAGGTAGATCTTAGAAGAAAGTCACCAAGACATATTGTAATCAAACTTCCCAAAACCAAAGATCAAGAGAGAATTTTAAGAGCAGCTAGGGATAAATGAAAAGTCACCTACAAAGGAAAGTCATTAAGAATAAGCTCGGACTACCTGGCAAAACCACACAGGCAAGAAGGCAATGGGATGACTTATATGAAGCACTGAAGGAAAAAAATTGACAGCCAAGAATCACACATTCAGCAAAACTGTCTCTCAAATATGAAGGTGAAACTAGGACATTTGCAGATAAACAGAATTTTAGGGAATTCATAAAAACCAAACCAAAACTACAAGAAATACTAAAGGGAGTACTCTGGTTAGAAAATCAATAATATCAGATATCAACCCAAGACTAGAACACAGGACAGAGAAATCAGATGTCAACGCAGACAGGGAAATCACAAAAATAAATGAAGTTAAAAAAATGCTCAAAAGAGGGCAACAGCGATGTCATTATATAAAAGAAGACAACATTTAATCAATAAAGAGGGACTAAGAAATGTAGTCACAGATCTTTCATATGGAGATGAAGACAAGGCGATATAAAGAAATTAAAATTAGGTTTAAACTTAAAAAAACAGGGGCAAATATTAAGGAGACTAACAATCCTACTCAACAAAATACAATACAAGAAAAAAATAGACTCAGCAGAAACAAAATCAACAACAGCGAATAAGAAGAAAAGACAATATATAAACAACTCAGCACAAAAAATTCAGTGGGAAAAAGAAACTGTCAATACCACACAAAAAAAGACATCAAAATACCAGCACTAAACTCATACCTATCCATAATTATGTTGAATGGAAATGGACTAAATGCACCAATAAAGAGACAGAGAGTGGCAGAAAGGATTAAAAAACACGATCTGTCTATATGCTGCCTACAAGAGACATACCTTAGACTTAGAGACACAAACAAACTAAAACTCAAAGGATGGAAAAAAAAAAAACACATCAAGCAAACAACAATCAAAAAAGAGCAGGAGTGGCAAAATTAATTTCTGACAAAACAGACTTTAAAGTTAAATCCACCACAAAGGATAAGGAAGGACAATATATAATGATTAAAAGGACAATACACCAGGAGGATATAACCATATTAAATATTTATGCACCCAATGACAGGGCTGCAAAATACATAAATGAAACTCTAAGAGCACTGAAAAATGAGATAGACAGCTCCATAATCATAGTAGGGGACTTCAACACACCACTTCTGGTGAAGGACAGAACATCTAGAAAGAAACCCAAAAAAGACATGGAAGATCTAAATGCCACAATCAACCAACCCGATCTCATAGATATATACAGAACACTCTACCCGACGGCAGCCAAGTATATTTTCTTTTCTAGTACACATGGAACATTCACTAGAATAGACCACATATTAGGTCATAAAGCAAGCCTTAGCAGAATCCAAAACATCGAAATATTAGAAAGCATCTTCTCTAACCATAAGGCCAAAACAGTAGAAATCAATAACAGAAAGAGCAGGGAAAAGAAATCAAACGCTTGGAAACTGAACAATACCCTGCTCAAAACAACTGGCTTATAGAAGACATGAAGGATGGAATAAAGAAATCCATAGAATCCAATAAGAATGAACACACTTCCTATCAGAACCTTTGGGACACAGCCAAAGCAGTGCTAAAAGGTCAATTTATTTCAATAAATGCACACATTCAAAAAGAAGAAAGGGCCAAAATCAAAGAATTATCCCTACAACTTGAAGAGATAGACAGAGAGCAACAAAAGAAACCCTCGGGCACCAGAAGAAAGCAAATAATAAAAATTAGAGCAGAATTAAATGAAATAGAGAACAGAAAAACAATTGAAAGAGTTAACAAGACCAAAAGCTGGTTCTTTGAAAAAATTAACAAAACTGATAAACCATTGGCCAAACTGAACAAAAGAAAAACAGGAGATGAAGCAAATAACCCAAATAAGAAATGAGGTGGGTGATATTACAACAGACCCAGCTGAAATTAAAAGAATCATATCAGATTACTACGAAAAATTGTACTCTAACAAATTTGAAAAACTAGAAGAAATGGATGAATTTCTAGAAACACACTACCTACCTAAACTAACACAAACAGAGGCAGAACAACTAAATTAACCCATAACAGAAGATACTGAGAGGTAATCAGAAATCTCCCCCGCCAAAAAAAGCCCTTGCCCGGACGGCCTCACTGCAGAGTTTCACCAAATTTTCCGAGAAGAGTTAACACCACCACTACTAAAGGTATTTCAGAGCATAGAAAAGGGCGAATACTCCCAAACTATTCTATGAAGCCAGCATATCCCTGATTCAAAACCAGGAAAAGACACCACAAAAAAAAGAAAATTACAGACCTATATCCCTCATGAACTTAGATGCAAAAACCCTCAACAAAATTCTAGCCAATAGAATTCAACAACATATCAAAAAAATAATTCACCATGACCAAGTGGGATTCATACCAGGTGTGCAGGGATGGTTCAACATTAGAAAAACAATTAACGTAATCCATCATATAAATAAAACAAAAGACAAGAACCACATGATCCTATCAATTGATGCAGAAAAGGCATCTGACAAAGTCCAACACCGATTCAAGTTAAAAACTCTCAGCAAAATAGGGATAGAAGGAAATTCCTCAACATAATCAAGGGCATTTATACAAAGCCAACATCATCCTAAATGGAGAGAGTCTGAAAGCACTCACCTTGAGAACGGGAATAAGATAAGGATGCCCTTTGTCACCACTCTTACTCAACATTGTGCTAGAGGTCCTAGCCAGAGCAATTAGGGCTAGATAAAGAAAAGGCATCCAGATTAGTAAGGAAAAAATAAAAGTATCTCTATTTACAGATGACATGATCTTATACACAAAAAAAAGCCTAAGGAATCCTCAAGAAAAGTACTGAAACTAATAGAAGAGTTCAGCAGAGAGTATCAAGATACAAGATAAACATACAAAAATCAGTTGGATTCCTCTACACCAACAAAAAGAACATTGAAGAGGAAATCACCACATCGATACCATTTACGATTGCCCCCAAGAAAATAAAATACTTAGGAATAAATCTTACCAGAAATGTAAAAGACCTACACGATGACAACTACAAGACACTACTGTAAGAAACCAAGAGACTCACATAAGTGGAAAAACATACCTGGCTCATGGATAGGAAGATTTAACATTGTATACATGTCTATTCTACCAAAAGCCATCTATAGATTATAATGCAATTCTGATCCAAATTCCAATGACATTTTTTAATGAGATGGAGAAACAAATCACCAACTTCACATGGAAGGGAAAGAGGCTCCAGATAAGAAAAGCGTTAACCGAAAAAGAAGAACAAAGTGGGAGGCCTCATTCTACCTGATTTTAGAACCCATTATACCACCACAATAGTCAAAACAGCATGGTACTGGTACAATAACAGATACATAGACCAATGGAACAGAATTGAGAATCTAGACATAAATCCATCCACATATGAGCAGTTGATATTTCACGAAGGCCCAAAGTCAGTTAAATGGGGAAAAGACAGTCTTTTTAACAAATGGTGCTGGCATAGCTAGATATCCATCTGCAAAAAAATGAAGTGAGACCCACACCTCACACCATGCACAAAAACTAATCCAAAAATGGATCAAAGACCTAAATGTAAAATTGAAAACGATAAAGATCAAGGAAGAAGAAATAGGGACAATGCTAGGAGCTCTAATACATGGCATAAACAGTATATAAAAAAAAACAGTATAGAAAACATTATTAACAATGCAGAAGAGAAACTAGATAACAGGGAGTTCCTAAAAATCAAACACCTATGCTCATCCAAAGACTTGATCAAAAGAGTAAAAAGATTACCTACAGACTGGGAAAATGCTTTTAGCTATGACATTTTCGATCAGCGCCTGATCTCTAAAATCTAGATGATACTACAAAAACTCAACTATAAAAAGACAAATAGGCCAATTAAAAAATGGGCAAAGGATATGAACAGGTACTTCACTAAAGAAGACATCCAGGTAGCTAACAGACACATGATGAAATGCTCATGATCATTAGCCATTAGAGAAATGCAAATTAAAACTACCATGAGATTCCATCTCACTCCAACAAGGCTGGCATTAATCCAAAAAAACACAAAATACTAAATGTTGGAGAGGTTGTGGAGAGACTAGAACACTTACACACTGTTGGTGGGAATGTAAAATGATGCAACCACTTTGGAAATCAATTTGGTGCTTCCTTAAAAAGCTAGAACTACCAGACGATCCAGCAATCCCACTCCTTGGAATACATCCTAGAGAAATAAGAGCCTTTATGCGAACAGATATATGCACACCCATGGTCACTGCAGCACTGTTTACAATACTAAAAAGGTGGAAGCAACCAAGGTGCCCATCGACGGATGAATGGGTAAATTATGGTATATTCACACGATGGAATAATACGCAACAGTAAAGAACAATGATGAATCTGTGAAACATTTCATAACATGGAGGAATCTTCAAGGGCATTATGCTAAGTGAAATTAGTGAGTTCGAAAAGAACAAATATTGCATGAGACCACTATTATATGAACTTCAAAAACAGCTTAAACAGAGAAGAAAATATTCTTTGATGGTTACGAGAGGAGGGAGGGAGGGAGAGAGAGGGGTTTCCACTAATTAGATAGTAGATTTTAGGTGAAGGGAAAGACAACACACAATACAGGTAGGTTAGCACAACTGGACTAAACCAAAAGCAAAGAAGTTTCCTGAATAAACTGAAGGCTTCGAAGGCCAGTGTAGCAGGGGCAGGGTTTGGGGACCATGGTTTCAGGGGACATCTAAGTCAATTGGCATAATAAAATCTATTAAGAAAACATTCTGCATTTCACTTCGGAGAGTGGCATCTGGGGTCTTAAACGCTAGCAAGGGGCCATCTAAGATGCATCAATTGGTCTCAACCCACCTGGAGCAAAGGAGAATGAAGAACACCAGAGACTCAAGGTAATTTTGAGCCCAAGAAACAGAAAGGGCCACATTAACCAGAGACTACATCAACCTGAGACCAGAAGAACTAGATGGTGACCGGCTGTAACTGCTGACTGCCCTTGACAGGGAACACAACAGAGAAGCCCTGAAGGAACAGGAGAGCAGTGGAATGCAGACCTCAAATTCTGGTAAAAAGACCAGACTTAACGGCCTGAATGAGACCAGAAAGACCCTGGGGGTCATGGTCCTCAGACCTTCTGTTAGCCCAAGACAGGAACCATTCCCAAAGCCAACTCTTCAGACAGGGATTGGACTGGACTATATAAAACAGAAAATGATACTGGTGAAGAATGAGCTTCTCGGATCAAGTAGACACAGGAGACTATGTGGGCAGCTCCTGTTTGGAGGGGAGATGAGAGGGCAGAGGAAGCCAGAAGCTGGCTGAACAGACACGAAAATAGAGAATGGAGGGAAGGAGTGTGCTGTCTCATTAGGGGGAGAGCAACCAAGAGTTATACAGCAAGGTGTATATAAATTTTTGTATGAGAGACTGACTTGACTTGTAAACTTTCACTGAAAGCACAATTAAAAAAAAAAGATTTTGATGCATTTTAAGCCTTCTGGGTAAGCTACAAACGGTCCTTTTTTTCATACATATTTAAAAGACAGGGATAAGCAAAATATACAGAAAGCAACTAAAGATATCCTTTGTTTTGTTTTCAGTGGTATTATATGCATCAGGAAACTAAGTTCTACTTCCAAAATTACCTCTACTTCCCGCCAACACTCCACAAAAATGCAAACTTAGTAAGCAGACCTTAAGAAAGCCTATGGTAGAAGTCAAGTAGTTTAAATTAAAACCACAGGTTTATAAAAGAAATGTGAAAGTAAAAATGTCAAAACAGGTTTAAACAGAAACAAAACATTTACCAAAAAACTCATTAAATTGTACTTTTTTTTTCCAGGAGTGATCAAACTGTTTTGTATATACTATTTGACTTAGTTATTATACTCCAAAGAATACTATCTACAAATATACAGGAGGTTCCTATAATCCAAGGATAGCTCGTAATGGAAAAAGCCCATTCAAAGTTAATCCACTTGAAATATGAAGTAAAATTTCATAAAGAGAAAAAATTTAATTGGGGTCTTTGTCTTAAAACTTACACAGAAAAATTGTAAAAATTAATATGTAAAACAAAAAAAAAAGTGTTTTTTTTTGGGGGGGGAGTATAATTTGGTGGCAAAATTAATAAAAGCACTAATTTATTTGGTGAACATTTACTAACGGCCTACACAGTGCCAAGCTCTAAAGATAGAGAATTGAACAAGAAGACAAGACCTCCATTTTCACGGAGTTCTCTTCCTAACAAAGCAGACAGAGATATCCTTAAACTTCATTTTTCACTTTCACAGCACAATCATAAAGGAAAAAGGTCATAATTAAAGAGTATCGTTAATTATTCCCAAGGATCCTTACTAAAATCCACTAATATATAAACCACAACCTTTTAAAGCCTGCACTGTGTCCATCAAACTTACAGAATTTTTCATCTTCAAGTATTATCTGGCCTTGTTTGTCAAGGCCTTTGTCAGGGATTTGAGCCGTTCTAATTACTCTGACCAATTTCATTATACGATGCATCTTTGCCAATATTTGCAATTTTGCAATTCAACTGCACTGACTTGTCAACTACAATACTGGACAATCTAGAAAGAAATGACACTTAGCATTAAGAATATATGTGTGTGTTTACGTGTATGTGTGTGTACTGGGGGAGTGATGAGAACCAATTCCTCGGTTGGAAAGTTAATGGAGAATATTAGTGTACGTTTTCATTATTTTTTCCTCTCCAATGAATGACACCTGGATAATGAATTTTTGAAAACAAAGATTCTGGGTAGTTTGTACAAAATATATATGCATAAGCACGTCATTTGCAGCACTGTTTTGAAGGTAAATTCAGGTAACAACCCCAAAATCCATCAATACGGAACTCATTAAATCAAGGTAGATCATACTGTGGGACACCTTGTATGATAAAGAATCTGACAGCTCTATATGTGATAAAGTACAAATATATCCTATATATATATTTTTATTTTACTATGGTAAAAGATATCAAAACATTTGCCATTTTTAAGTGTACCATTCAGTGACACTAATTACATTCACCATGTTGTGCAACCATCACCGTTATTCATTTTTCAATATTCTTTATTAAAGAAAAAAATCACGGATGTACAGTATGACGGCACCTGTGTAAAAGCAGACGTGGTTATGTGTGTAGGCTGTTATAGGTTAAAAATTTCTGAATGGATACAAGAGAAACAATAATGATTAACTCTAAGGGATGGGAGGAGGGGGTATATGACTTTGTGTCTTTATAGCCTTCTGTATAACATAGATCTACCGGGAACACGTGCTGTTCTTTATCATTGCGGGAGAAGGGGAGCATCTATCTGTTCTTTATCAGAGACTCTAAAGAGAAGAATTGAAATAGGGTTCCTCTAAGTATCAAGCTAGTCTTAAGTCTGCATTTACATGGATTTTTAGTAAACTATTCACGAAAATTTCCACATGCCTCTCCTTCCTTGGCTTTGAAAAATTTCACACTGGAAGTGCTCAGAGTTTGGAGATGTATATATACCACGCACCATATAAACAACAATAGAACATCTGCCCAAAGTTACTGCATATAGCAGTGATTACAGAGGAGAAGACAGGGAGCACACTCCTGTCCCTCTTTGAGATACATGTGAGCAATGGGGGTGTGGAGACAGTAAATAGTTAAAAACCACTGGTTCATGCATTTAGTCATTTCAAAACTGTCAACACCGACTTATGTACTACTCAATTTGCACTCTGCTAGGCTCTGTGATACACTGAACAAAACCAACCCAGTTACTGCTCTCCTAAGAGTCCCTACTTGTTTGAGAGGGATATTTCTCAAATAATCACAAAAATACATGTAAAACTGCCACTGTGCTACAAAGAAGATTCTTTAGCTCTTTAGAGGAATATAAGATATGTAGAATCTAAACAAACTTGTGTTTTTACTTTAAGATATAGTATTGTGGTAGGCTCGCAGGTCACCTTAACAATTTTTTTAAAAGATGATAACCATTCCTAGAAGACATCCTTTCTTGAATTCAGCTTCATTAAGAGATTTCTGCAGAAAAATTTTTGTATGCTTTCTTTATAAGGCAGTGAAAACCAGTTTTCCCTTTTTATTTACCTGCCCAATTCAGCACTGATGTTATATATTAAGTGTTTTGATTCAAGACCATATAAGTACTTCTACCTATGACCTTTAGCTGTTCTATTTTATCTGCTATCTAATCTAGTAAGTCTGTTCAAATGATTTTAGAAAAAATACATATCTATACCACACGTTTGTATGTCTACAGAAACCTCCAAGTAACTGTAATTCAAGTCACTACTGGTCACCACCTATTTGCCTGTGAGTTACTTAAATTGTAAGTATATGATACTTGTGGGGCTAATATTTTCATTTGTCCCAATAATCACAAACTTATCAAAGGACTATTTTCAAAGATGGAAATATGTGGAAAAAAATCTTACTTTGAAAATGGTACACATTTAGCATTCATTCATTCAATAGAGATTTACTATGCAACTTACCAGATGCCTGGCAAAGTTCTGAGGTTACAACGATAAATATGACACTTTTTTTTTTTTTTTCAAGGAGCCCAGACTGTAGTGTAGAAAGAGGAAATAAAAAAACAGGATTCAGTGTGATGTGTGCCATAATAAATAGCATGTAGAAGATGCTATGAGAGATCAGAGGAGGGAGAAACCACGTTTGCCTGCAAGTTAGAAAGGGTCTACAGAGGGAACAGTTACGGTAAATTCTCATGTGAGCCAAAAGACACTGTTCGGGGTTTTTCCCCTTTAACTATGAACTTCTGCAATCACAGCTATATATAAAGATTTTTATGGATACTAATTAACAACCAGTGTCAAGGGACAATTTCTATATTCACAATCATGTCATATGCAAGTCACGCTTATGATAGAAGAAAAAAGATTATTATAGTGGCTCTCTCAACCCCACAGCTGATAGAACTCTAAAATTTACCTTTTATAAATATGCAAAGATTTAAATACAATATTATGTGGTCAGAATGTTTACAATAAACTTTATCAGAAAACTATATAATATTATATGTGGGAGGGGAAAGCTACCTGAGGCTGTGATCCCTAGAGGTATTAAAACACTATAGTCAGAGCAACAGTGCACAGATGTAAGTAGGAAAAAAAATCAGTCTTCCTTTGCTAAACAGATCTAAAATTAGGCAAAAAAGGCAAATGCCCATAAAAGAACTTCTCTCAGCACCATCAGCCTTCAATTTCAGGCAGTAGATAAATTTATAGAGGAACAGATTTTATTTAAATTAAATAAAAGAAAAAGAAACCACTAACTACATGCAAAAGCCAGACTCACTGATCTGAATGCAAGAGATGACAAAATCAGACAAGCTTCTACAAACGACCCATAACAGAGTAAGCATGATTTAAATTCTTTTCCAGTATTACCATGCTATCAGCTTTCAAAGGCTTAAAGTTCATTAAAAAAAAAGGCAAGATACAAGCCCCAATTTTTAAATCAATGATAAAGTTTGAAGCTACCACAATCTCCTTCCTTGTAGCTACTATCAAATGAGCTAAACAGGGAAGTTTTTTTTTTTCTTTCTCATATAGGTAAATTAATGCACTTTGAAGCAAAATTATCTATCAAAGATACTTAACTTTGAGATCAAGCTAGAGGTTAAATAAAGCTGAACAACCACCTGAGATAATCAGGAGAAATTTAAGATTCTCATAGGAAAATATTTTCTAACAAATTAAAACAAACACTAAAGTTTAAAAATCAACTTATTGGTAAATTTCAAAGGTCAATGTGTAATTCAGGCCCTGCTATACAAATGGCATCTAATTCACATTTCAGGTGGAGAAACAGAAGAAAAAAATGTTTACAACTTGCCCAAAGTCACAGAAGTAACCAGCAAAACTAGAAGCAGCAAAACTCACATTCTTGACTCCAAGGAGACTGCTCTCATGACAGTAATTATATGAATATGGTTCTGTCTACATAATTCAGACAATAAAGCCAGCCTATGTGCATTTCCGTGCTAAAGGGACACTGTCAAATTCTGTTTTGACTTCCCTTTTAAAGGTACAAAATTCTAACCTAGAGTTCAGTGTGTAATGCATCATATAAACAACAATGAAACATATGCCCAGATATTAAAAAAAGAATTTACATGGTATCATTGAAAACAATAATTTGCTTTTAATTAAGCTCATTAAGAATTTAACATTAGATTGCTTTTTATTCACTCAGAATTTAAGAAAAATGTACTAATTTTTTTATCCCTTAGATTTTTCTTCCTTTTAAAGAAAAAAAAAAAAAAGTCACTGGTACACATAAACATTTACCAAAGCACCCATCATAAGACTCAGTGGTCCTCCCCTTCTTTTAACATTTGATAAACAGCATTATCTAAAATTAAACACAAAATTTCAAGATTTCCTTAGAAGCTTCAGAAAAGAGCGTGGCATTTTAAAGGAAAATGCTCATAGATTGCAAAGGTCTAATGATACAAATTTTTTACCTTAAACAAATTAAGATGCAAGAAATGCCTTCGCCTTCAACAAATTAAGATGCATGAAATGGAAAAAATGTTTATAATGAGGACAGGCTGCTTCACTCACTTCAGACAATACAAAACGGAATTAAAGGGTTGTAACGTAGCAAGAAGGAGCCCTGGTGAAGCAGTGCTAGGCGTTCAGCTGCTAACTGAAAGGTCAGTGGTTTGAATCCACCAGTGTTCCAGCCGCTCCGTGACAGAAAGATGTTGCAGTTTGTTTCCATAAAGATTACAGCCTTGGAAACCCTAGGGGGCAGCTCTACTCCGTCCTATAGGCTCGTTATAAGTCGGAATCAACTCCTTGTCAATGGGTTTTTAAGATAACAAGACACTGTGAAATGCTCTTCAAATATCAGCAAGCCATGAGTGTAAGGGTGAAGTAGTAGCATATATTCTTTATCTCTAGTTTTAAAAGTTGATTAAATAAAGTCAAATCATTAATCCAAATTCAGCCTGTACATCTTATTCTGATGGCAAATCCATGTAGTCCTGATAAAATGCTAAGCCATTAAGTTTTACTATTTTGATTTTGCTTTAAGAATTAAGTGCCATGTTTACAAAGGCATGCAACCAGCTCTCATCTCTGAGTCTTACCTGCTGCATCTTCCAAGTCGATTAGCTTGGGCATTAAGCTTTCAGGCAGCTTTTCAGGTAAGTCATAGCCATTCTTCCTAGCAACTACCAGATGAAAAGCAGCACAAAACTCATCCAGTGTCAATGCTCCATCTTTATCAAAGTCTGAGAGTTCCCTAAAAGACAAACTTACTATCAATATGATCAAATCCCACTACAGATCCCTTTACTTTTCAAAAGAAAAAGAAACACTTTACCAAAGAAAGTGCAAACAAGAAAAAAAGACAAGAATTTAAAAAATTGAAAAAAAAAAAAAAAAGCTAAATGTTAACTGTAGACTCTAGATAGGGGACACCTAGATGTATGTTTGCAAATTCTCATATCAAAATGTCAATAGCTCCAATAAATAAGGACACAAAAAATGATCTTTAACCCATGTGCATTTTCAGTAACAGAATTTAAAGTAAGGCTTATGCAATAAGTCACTGGATTTTTTTTAAAAAACTTCTACATGTATGTATGCACTTTAAATATCAAAGAGAACTACTAGACTTGTTACAAAAATACAGCAGCTGAAGCTTCCCTGCTGTACTTCTCATTTCCTAGACCCAGAAGCAACCATTTTTTTATGTATTTCTGTTAAGTCTAAATAGCATGTGTATATGGCTAGCTCTGATTTTTCAGTTTTAGGCACTAGCTACCTACCTCCTGCTATAGTATTTTATGCTATGAAAAACCTATTAACAAAATAATCTGGAATACAGAAAAAATATATCAATATTAAAAATTAAAAAAAAATAACTTTTACCTGATAATTATTTTTAAAAACCAATTTGTGATCTAATGACTAATTCTAATCACACCGCAGCTATTCTGAGTCTCAGACTATGTTTAAAACAGGTGCTAAGCACTGTGTTTAACTGATACAGGATTTATCAAATTTGTTAAAAAACAAACGTGATAAACATAACCATCTATGAGCAAGCTACCTTTTATTTCATGCAACTCAATATCATTATATAACTACAAAAAATAACTAATACAGCTTAAGGAATTTTAAGGAGTTCTTTGCTAATAACTACTGTACCAGTATCACTAATTTTTCTAGAGATTGAGAGAAAGCTGGCTATCTTAACATTGAGTTCTTTAAGAACATTCTTGAAGAAGCTAGTTTACTAGTTTATTTTATAAAGTTCCACAATCTACCTGATGAAAACGCCTTTGAAATAACCTATATTACCCCACTAATGATATACCCCCACACTTACCAAATATGAGAAAGTTCAAGAATAGGAAGTTTTGATTTTGTAAAAAACTCTTTAGCTGCAGATCCTGAAATATTAAAACAGTGGTGTTTAATGTTATACTGAACTTACAGATCCAAGAATAAAATGTGAGGTATGAGTCATTAGGCTTTTCTTATTCATTGCGAAGATGGTAACCTTAATATGTATATATGTCATGGTTTTGGTTCCCAGTGATTATCAACTTTTTTCAGACAATTTGAGGATTAATGATCTTTTGTAATTATATAATAGATGACTGATAAAACAATGTCTTTGAGATTATGAAATTGAGACTTTGTCCTGTCACATCTAGAAGAACTTCTGTTTTTAACAACTCACCTGGAATAAATCCGTTTAGATCAGGCTGAATGGTTTTAAACTGATTTACATAATACTGTCTTTGTTCATCTGTTATTTTCCAGGGATCATCATAACTACTGGATTGCCTACGAATTTCATTGGCAGTTGTAGCTGATGCTACAGTTCGTACTGTTGTCTGGTCCTGTAATGAAACATTGTTTCCTCAGTACAGCATCTATCTATATGATTAATGGACCAAGGTACTAGGTGACTTATCTCTGAAAGTAAAACTTATTTTTTATGGACTTTTACAATATAAGAAGTCTTTGCAAACTCATTAGCAAACTACACATTTGTTATAATCAGGTTACTAGATGTGTTTCTGCACAGTGATATATAAATGTATAGAAATGATAGCCATCATGTAAGCAAAAGAAAGTTATGAAAAATGTGCTAAGAAAGCCAAGCAAATATATCCCTAGATGCAACATCTTTTAAAACTTCATCAGAGACTTAGAAATAGAAAGAAAATCAGCCAAAACCTTTAGTGAAACATTCCAAAGGTAACAGACTTGAAGAAAAGGCACAGAGCAGAGTTCTGTTCTTTATAAAAGAATGGACTTGCATTTATAAAATTGCAACAGCAAAATATAAAAACAATGGCTGCAGCAATACCTTGAATGAAGCAAATAAAAATGCAATACCAATAAAATGTCACACCTGGACAGAAGCAGGATGCATGGCTAAAAGAGTACTGGTTGGTGGAGTATCTGCAAAACTGACCCAGTTTTCTTGAGGTGGAGGTGGAGAATGACCTGACCACACTGTTTCACCAGCAGAAGAACCTAAAAGCAAAATGGATACAGGCTGACTCACTTTTGAAGGAAAAATCTAAGTTCCCAAGTATTTACTTAAGATTGTAACAAACACACACATATTACAAAAGTTTCATGTGACACTCTAATTTTGGGCAAATTCAACAACTACCAAAACAGAATCTTTACTATATGATTGAAATTTATACATCATTTAAATCTTTTTAATCCTGTTTTGCTTCCTTGTCCATAACAAAACTAATATACACCCAATATTCAGGGGAGTGATTATTTATTCATTTTAGCTTCAGAGAATCAAATATTCATAAACATCTTTCTAAACATCATGTAGTATACAGTGAAAAAGAGGAAGACCCTCAAGATGGATTGACACCGTGGCTGCGACAATGGGCTCATGCATAACAATGATTGTGAAGATGGCACAGGACTGGGCAGTGTTTTGTTCTGTTGTACACAGGGTTGCTATGAGTTGGAACGGACTTGACAGAACCTAACAATAACAACAAACATCACATTGTTTTTATTGCATGTTGTTGAGTTGATGGCAACTCATAGCAGCCCCATGTGACAGAGCGGAGTTGCCCCATAAGGTTTTCTTGGTTATAAGCTTTTTGGAAGCAGATCACCAGGTCTTTCTCCCTTGGAGCTGCTGGGTGGATCTGAATCACCAATCTTTTGGTCGGCAGCTGATCGCTTAACTGTTGAACCACCAGGGCTCCTTCTAAGCGTCATATAGATGGAAGTAAATGAAATTACCACTTTTCAAAGTGATACAGCTACTACAAATTTTCATAGTTGACTTTTGCTTCTGTTTAAGATAACTTACAATTGATAATTGTCTCGGAGGTAACTCTTAAAGGAAATTTACCAAGTTACCTTCAACTTACAGCCCTAAATAATTGTTACTTCTAAAGAACTTCTAATACCTGATTGTGCTTCACCAAATGGTGACCAAAATGGCCCAGGTCCTGCAAGAGGCCTGTCATTATTTCCCCCACTGGGGTGACGGTTGTGCTTCCTCCATGTGTGTGGAGAAGCTGGCGGAGACTGCTGTGGTGAAACTACTGGGGACGCAGGTTCCTGGAAAAAATATTATTATTTAAAAAATTTAATTTTAAGGTAACATTTTAACTACTAAGGTACACAATGAAAGTTCTCCTGTAAGCACCTACAGAGGGCATCAGCTGATAACATTTACATGACCGTGATTACCTGCTGATCTGCAGGTGTGCGGGGCTGGGCACCATCATGGCTTACGGATCCTTTTTTCACTTGTCCCCTGCCCGGTGGTGGAGGAATTACACCAGAATAAGACCCCTGATTTTCAGAATCTGAAGAATATGAGGCTGCATGGCGAGATTCTTGTTCATTCTTTGAAGCTACAAATCTTGGCAGAGGAAGGTCCTTTACTGTTAATCACATAAATAGTTACTACTTTAAAATAAAAAAAAAGCACACATAAAAACTGAAATAAAAGATTAGACATTAGAAATAATTTTCGCTAAAACCAGTACAGAAACAACAAGCACAAAATGTCTACCACTGCAAAATGTAGCCTATCATCTATCTTAGAATGTAGATGAACCTAAGAATTTCCTTCTAATGAGAAGGAAATGGTAATACCAAATCATCCTTCTAAGGAGTAACAGCAACAGCCATTTAGGAAATGTCCACTGCATGTCAGTCCCTATGCTTACCGCTTTACATTGATCTCGTAACCGTATCAATCCCGCAAAGCATTACCCCCATTTTACAGGTCAGAAAACTCAGGCTCTGAAAGCCCAAGGCTGCACTGGTAGCAACTGACAGGATTTGAATCCAGACCTGTCAGACCATGAATCCTGGCCTGCTGCTTCTACACCACCTGGGTTCTCTAATGCACTAACTAAAAAAAAAAAAAAAAAAAATGCACTAACAGCTCCAGGTAAAACACAGAATATGTCACTAACTTTGAGACTTGATTGATTTAGACAATGCCATAGCAGAAATACCTGAAAACACCTTACTGTTCACCTATCAAAGACACTACACAACGTATTACATCTATACTCCTCAATCTGCTTATGACGCTCCCACAGCCAGATATTCTACATTCAATCAGGAATAATGGAGGAAGATAAAAACAGAACTTCTCTGCAGGTCAATCACAACTTATCCTTTTAGACTAGAAAATACACAGCTGCAGAGTCATTTTCAGGGGAAGGTATACTTCCCTCCACTATATGATTACACCCTTGTTTCTCTTTAAAATCTCCACACTAAGGACTTGGCGGCAGTGGGTTTTTTTTTTTTTTTTTTTAAGGAGGGAAAATATTAATTTCATTCAACTTTTATGTAAAAGAATTCAAAGTTACCCCAAATGAACGTAAACTCTCAACCCTAGAAGAATGATGCATGGCAAACTAGAGGTCCACAATGAAAACTTCCACCCAATAAACTGAGCAGGCACTTAAGGCTATTTTTAAAAATTCTAACATTATATAAAACCTGAATTTTTCTTTTTTTTTCCTTTTCCCTATGAAAACCACAAAGCCCTCTGCATTTAAATGCCTGTCTTAAACAAACAAAAAAACAGTTTCCATCCTTTTCCATATCAACAAGCCTCCAAATAACTGAAAAATGAATGTTCCTAGATGACCCTTGTGAGGAGGTCAGATATCTGTAGCCAGGTTTTGTCTGTTAACACTTTAATATTCGTCTCTATCAACCAGAAAGTTTTGGTCAACTGATACTTTCTAAGTCCAAATGGAGCCTTCTCAGCATTCCCAAACAAGACAAAATATGTCATTTACTTAGTTATTAGAAAAGATGAAAATAAAGAAGTCACAGGTTTTAATTTTTAGTAAATTAATTCTGAAAAATCACCTTTTGAGCAGTACTTATATTACTATCAAATATGTAAGAAATGTGTATTACATGGTGTAAAGGATTTTAGATTATTTTTCTAATACAAATGAGAAGTATATGGCAGTGGGAATAAAGTCATGACACTTCATTCAAGGTCACAAACATCACTATAATATCAGAAAGACTCAAGTGTTCTACTAACTTTACTTCATTTGTGATTAGAAGTCTATCTTCATTTCAGTTATTGATACATACACTCCTTATTTACCTGTATTTATACTTTCCACTCTTAGCGGGAAACCAGACTGAGCAACAGCTACAAGTTTCAAAGCAATATAGAACTGACTTCTTCCAAAATAACCCAGTCTTGTTGCACCACAAAGCTCCATGATCTATGAAAGAACAGAATGGTAACGGGAGTGTTTATGACAAAAGTTCTTCATTCAAATAAGCAGCTATCAAACTTCTCTTTGTAACTTCTTAAAAACACATCTGTGATACGTGATATATTACTCTCAAGGAGCCCTAGGGTGCAGTGCTTAAGTAGTAATCTGCTAACCAAAAGGTTGGCAGCCTGAACCCACCAACCACCCCACGGGAGAAAGACATGGCAGTCTGCTTCAGCAAAGGTAACAGCCTAGGAAACACTACGAGGCAGTTCTGTTCTGTCCTATCTGGTCGCTGTGAGTCAGAATCGACTTAACGGCAGTAGGTTTTGGGGTATATTACTCTCAAGTGACAACCAACTTCCTTGATTTTCAAGTTTATGTTTAAACATTAAAAGGCACTGGCCTTACAATAAGGTTATCATTTCCCTAGTTACCAAAATCGATGTGATAAGCAATTTCACTCCATTAGAATCATTGTTTTTCTTTCCTTTACTTGTGGTAAAATACATGTGTAAGAAAACACTGGCCATTTCAACAGTTTTATGTGTACAATTCAGTGATGTTAATTATGTTCATCATGTTGTGCAACAAATTTACCAAATTCTTCCATCAGCCCTAACAGAAACTCAGTGCTCCCTGGGCAATGTCTTCCCTGCTCCCTTCCTTCCTGTCCCTGGTAACCACTAATGAACTTTGGTTTCCACACATTTGATTATTCTAGATATTTCATAAAGTGGGATCATACAATATTTGTCTTTTCATAACTGACTTATTTCACCCAGCATAATGTTTTCAAGGTTCATTCACGTTGTGGCATGTACCAGGGCTTCATTTCTCTTTGTGACTGAGTAATAATCTGCTATATGTATAAACCAGATTTTGTTTATGCACTCATCTGTTGATGGACATTTTGGTCATTTCCACTTTTTGGTTACTGTGAAGAGTGCTGCAATGAACACTGGTATACAAGTAAGTATCTGTTCCTACTTTCAGTTCTTTTGAGTATATACATAGGAGTGAGTTGCTGGATCATGTGTTAATTCTCTGTTCAACTTTTCGAGGAACCACCACTAAACTCTTTTCCATAGCAGGTGCACTATTTTACATTCCCACCAGCAACGTATGCAAGTTCCAATTTTTCCACCAGTTCTCATCAACGTGTTGTTTTTCTTTTCTTTAAATCACAGCCATCCTAGTAGGGGTAAAGTGGTATCTTACTGTGGTTTTGATTTGCATTTCCCTAATGACTAACGAAGGAGCTCCGGTGGTGCAGTAGTTAAGAGCACGGCTGCTAACCAAAAGGCGGGCAGTTTGAATTCACCAGCCGCTCCTTAGAAACTCTATGGGGCCGTGCTACTCTGACCCTTAGGGTTGCTATGAGTTAGAATCAACTCAACGGCAACAGGTCAATGACTAGTGATGTTGAGCACCTTTTCGTAGGCTTGTTGGCCATCTGTATATCTTCTTTGGTGAAATCCAAACCCTTTGCTTATTTTTTGATTAGGTTGTCTTTTTGTTGCTGAGTTTTAGGAATTCTTCATTTATTCTGAATACCAAACCTTTATCTGATATATGGTTCCCCAAAATTTTCCCCCAATCTGTAGGCTGTCTCTTCACTTTGTTGATAAAGTCCTCTGTGCACAAAGTTTTAAATTCTGATGAAGTGCAATTTATCTATTTTTTTTTTCTTATGTTGCTTGTGCTTCTGGTGTCATCTCTCAGAACCCACTGTCAAAAACAAGGTACTGAAGCTTTACCTCTATGTTTTCTTCTAGGATTTTTATAGTTTTAGTTCTTACATTTAGGTCTGATCGATTTAATTTTTATATATGGTGTGAGGTATAGGTCCAACTTCATTCTTGCACATGGAGATTCAGTTTTCCTAGCCAGATATTATTTTAATGAAAACCTAAAGTATATGGTCTTAAAAGATATAATAAACAGAAGTTCATATATATATCATATATATCATATATATCATATATATTTTTGACAATGCAATTTTAGAAACAAAGCTGTATACTGTACTATACTGCAATTATGTATCCAAAGTCTTTAAAAGTGGGATATTTTTCTTTCACCAAATGGAATAACACTATTAACAGAGTTTTTGCTTTATTTTGTTCTTTTCAATAATTCGTGACTTTTTCCTTCCTGCCAAGCTATCATCTCCTACTCGATCAGCAGCCTTTCTGGTTGTTGCTCTTCTGCCTTGTATGCCATGGGCTTAGAAATACAACCAAGCTTTTAAAACTGTACAAAATAGGAATAAATAGTTCTTTATAAATGACTTGAAGAACTCTCCAACGACCAAACTACAGGAGCATCATTTTTTACTTCTGAATATACAAATAAGGTGGTAGTGGGAGGAGAATTAACATTCATTGAGCGCACATGATACTAAGGACTGTACTAAGTACTCAAGGTGTTCCCATCTAATCCTTAAAAATAATGGAATCAAATTGATATTATTATTATTATTATTATTATTATTCTATAGAGGAAGAAGGAGAATCAGACTGGTCAAGTAACTTGCCTATGGCCAGAGGAGCCAAAAAAAAAAAGGGCAGAGGTATAACTCAAACTTATGCCTTTCTTTTTCCTCCATGACATCCTGTACATTGTCCTTTTCCCAGGCTTCCTCAGAGCAAGCACCCTTAAAAAACTCTTCCACAGTGTCTAATACACAGTGACAATGAAAGAGGAGTTAAATGCGTAAGGAAGGCTCGCTAATCCTGTTCTCAGAAAGTGAAGATTTGGGGAATGCTAACAATAAAGGTGAATGAAAGTTATTCTTTATTTTAGGTGAGAAAAGACCAAATTAAAGTAGATGCCAATTGCCTATATGAGTTTGAATCATGAGCTGAATCATAGACAAGAAGAACTTAAAAAACAGATTGAGGAATACGCTCAAACAGTATGTAACACTGAGAAATACAAGCTGTCAATATTCTCCTCAAAATGAATTTTTTATGAATTAGTCTGATATAATAGAAAGTGTAGGATCTGCCCTTTTCACTCATAATCAGGTTACAAATGAGAGGGTGACGGACTCCAATACTTTCATTCTTCAGTTTTAGTGGGACTAGGCCAGTGGATATGCCCACTATATTTCTGATGCCTTAAAAGCCTGGGTAGTTTGGTCTACCTATATGCACAACACTGGCTAAAAGGCAGTGTAACTTCTATTGTTCTACTAACTTGTTAGACTAGTCCCTAAACCTCTCTGTGACTCACTACTTTGAGTAACATGGGAATTCTTGTAATAGAGATGCACATTTGTGGAGAGATTAAAAGAAAGTAGGGAACAAGTATACTGAGTACCTATTATTAGGAAGGCTGTTCACTTGTTATCCCAATTAATGCTCAGAACAATTCTCTGATGTTGGCGACCATTATCCCTAGTTCATAGGACAGGAAACTGAGGCTAATAAATGGCAGGGCCAGGATTCAAAGTCTGAATCCAAAGCCTTGTTCTTGGCTGCCTGCCTCCAGGGCACAGCTAAACAGAATTCTCACTGTGGGCATGCTTATGCAGCAGTAGTTCCAATATGTATTCCAAAGAACACTGGACAAGTTACAGGCTCTATAGTCAAATAAACTGAGGTCTATTAAAGCCCCCTTGAAGACTTCACAATGCATCTTTCGCCCATAAAAGGCACTAAAAAATCTTTCAGTCTAGAAATGAACCCTTTTTTGTTTAATACCTATTAAAATGCTTCAGAACTAGTGGCCCATAGATCAAATGCTCTTTGTAACACACTCTGGAAACTGATTTATAGACTCTAGAGTATGATTATCAATGTTTTTGGTCTCAGGATTTCCTTACATTCTTAAAAAATAAAAATAAAAATAAGTACCCCAAAATATTGACTGATAGGTACCATAGAATTTAAACTGAGAAATTAAAAATACACATTTTATGAATTCATTTAAAAAACAATGATAACCCTATTTTTATTACATGTAACATAAATACTTGTATGAAAATATCTATTTTCAAAAAAAAAAAAAATTCGAGTAAGAGTGCATTGTTTTACATATGTGAAAATTTCTTTCTGACTGGCTTAAGAGAAGATTCTCATGTGTTCTGCATTCAGTTTATTTTGATACATTGTTTTCTTTAAAGCATAAAAGGAAACTCCAAATTTACACAGATGTGTGCTGGAAAGGAAAGACCATTTACAAAGCCTTTTCAAATAACTGTGATATTGTTCTTTGACACAGCACCAACCAAAACTCAAGTGGTAGTTGCTTAACGGTTAGTTGCAATATGGAATCCGAAACCACATAAATAAATGTTTCGTATATCCTCATTAAAAATCCACTGGTGTGCCCTGGAGCACTGCATATTGTACCAGTTCTCTGTAAACTATTGGTTGACTGAGTTACGCAGATCTTCCAATTGTTGATACACTTCATTTACAAAATATTTCTACAAATCACAATCACATTTGTCAATATCACCACTGATCTTAACAGAAAAAGTCATTATCAAGCACATGGTAGCAGAAAAGTTTTCCAAAATTCTAATTTTCATGACAAAGGTTGAATTTTATTATTTGCAACGAATATCATCAGTTATTTTCCTTAAAGTAACAGCCATACTTCCTCCATTTGCAACATGTCTGCCCAATGACCAACTCAGCTGTTCTTTCAAGTAAAAATGGTGTTCAATGAAAAAAATGGCTAGTTCAGCTTACAACTCAATAACATATGTGCTTTTCCTCAAGATAATCATATTTCAGTATGCAGCGGAAATGCTTTATGCATATTTTCCATTTCATCACACAGAATATTAAAAAGACACATGCTAGAGGGTCAAGATTTTAAAAAAATAATAATTTTTACTGCTCCACAAGGGACATTCTTAAGTGAAACTGCCTTCTTCAATGCATGGCAGTAAAGAAAACAATACTAGTACAGGCTGGTGACACTGCCTTGATTTGTACTAAGGAACCGGAAGTTTTATCCACCATTGTTTTTGCACCATCAGTGCAAATGTCAACACATGGAAAAGGCAAACAATGTCTTACTACTATTATTGGAAACCCTAGTGGTGTAGTGGTTAAGAGCTACAGCTGCTAACCAAAAGGTCAGCAGTTCGAATCCACCAGGCACTTCTTGGAAACCTTAAGAGGCAGTTTTCCTCTATCCTATAGGGTCGTTACAAGCTGGAATTGACTCAGTGGCAGTGGGTTTGTTTTTTTATTATTAAAATAGTTCTGACTTCACAGACCAAGGGTCTGCAGACCACACTTTGAGAAATGCTATTACAGAGTACCTCTCCTACAGAGCGGAAACAGACTATGCTGATGGGAGGAACTCTCGCTTTGATGCCTTTGCTATCTACCCTCTTCCCCTGGAGCAGCCACTAAAAACAGTGTTTACAGGAGCAAGCAGGTAGCATGAATTCGTGAAACTGGTCAGGTGGAGAACGTAGTGAACTAAGGTGTGCAGGCGCAAACGGGGCAGCTGCTCTTCAGCTCAAGCTATCTGCTGCTATATAAGAGCGCCTGCCAAATGATGCCATCTTCAGATTTTTCTAGTGCTGGAAATGTGAAATTTTTGGAGATATGTTCCCATTTTTAAATGTTAATATGCTCAAAATCATTAAAAAAAATATGCAAATCAAACAGAACACTTGGACCACATATCTGCACTTTCTGTCCCAGAAGGTGTTCTACAGTTAAATTAGAAAAAGAGAGAAAGCACTGCCAGCAGCAAAAACTGCCATAATGCTGACCTTTTACGTCCTCTAGGAAGTAGGTGAGGAAAGGGTGTGAAAACGTGATACCAAGTTTGCTGGGGGGAAAAAACCATATATACAGGCATCACTGAGCCCTGGTAGTGCAGTGGTTAAGTACTCAGCTGCTAAGCGAAAGGTTGGCAGTTTGAGCATACCAGCCGCTCCATGGGAGAAAGATGTGGCAGTCTGCTTCTGTGAAGATTGCAGCCTTGGAAACCCTATGAGGCAGTTCTGCCCTGTCTTAGATGGTTGCTATGAACCAAAATCGACTTGATGGCAATGGGTTTTTTTTTTTTTTTTTTTTGAGTTTACAGGCATTATTCTAGATTAACCTGTCCTGCCTATATAATGGGGGCAGTAGTAGCTCAACAGTAGAATTCTCACCTTCCATGAAGGAGACCTGGGTCGATTTCTGGCCAACGCATTGCATGTGCAGCCCCCACCTATATGTCAGTAGAGGCTTGTGTGTTGTTACAATGAATAGGTTTCAGCGGTGCTTCCAGACTAAGATGGACTAGAAAGAAAGGTCGTGCGATTTACCTCTGAAAAACAGCTAGTGAAAACCCTATGGATCACAATGGTCTATAACCTATCATGGGGATGGTGCAGGACCTCATTCCACTGTGCATGGGGTCACCAGGAGTAGGGGACCAACTCCATGGAAGCTAACAACAACTTATATAATGGTTGTAAAGAGTTTCAGCTAAGATTCTGTATGTGCAGAGAAGTATTTTCAGGTCATCAGTGAATCACTACATTATGGCTTTATACACGATCTTGTGCCATCTAAGATACAACTATTGGTCTCTATTTATCTGGATCAAAGAGAAAGAAGGAAACCAAAGACTCAAAGAAGAAACTAACCTACAGGACTAATAGCCTACATGAACCACGGCCTATCCTGAGACCAGAACTTGATGGTGCCCGGACAACACTACTGAATGTTCTGACCAGGGACACAGTAGATGGTCCTGGATAGAATGGGAGAAAAACAGAGAAAACTCAAATTCCTAAAAAGGCCAGATTTACTGTAAAGACTAGGGGAATCATTTAAACCCTGTAATGAAACCACTCCTAGAGGTCACCCTTCAGCCAAATAACAGATTGGCTCATAGAACAAACATTATTACCCACGAGTACTATGCTCCTTTAAAATACCATTTCTAAGAGACCAAACAGTCAACATTTACCCTAAAGCAAAGATGAGAAGGTAAGGGATTGGGGCAGGGAAGCTAGATTAATGGAAACAGAAGAACCAGAAGGGAAATAAGAATGCTGACATATTGTGAAAAATGTAACCAATGTCACTGAACGGTATGTATTAGAAAAAACAACCCAAACCCATCGCCATAAAGTTGATTCCAATTCATAGTGACCCTATCTATAGGACAGAGGAGACTTGTTCCATAAGATTTTCAAGGAGTGGCTGGTGGATCTGAACTGCTGACTTTTTGATTAGCAGCCAAATGCTTAACTACAGTGCCACGAGGGCTCCAATAGGTATACCCATTGCCATTGAGTCAATTCTGACCCATAGTGACCCTATAGGGCAGAGTAAAACCACCCCCATAGGGTTTCTAAGGAGTGCCTGGTGGATTCGAACTGCCAACCTTTTGGTTAGCAGCCATAGCTCTCAACCACTATGCCACCGTGGTTTCCCCAGTATGTACAGAAATTGTTAAATGGGAACCTAACTTGCTGTGTAAACCTTCCACTAAAAACACAAATATTATATATATAAAAAAAATCTTGTTATCTGCCAAAGTGATTGAAGATACTGAGACAAATGAAGAGTAACCAAGGGAAATAATTAAAAAAAAAAAAATGTATTATGCTTCCTGTTGGAGCCCTGGTGGTGCACTGGTTAAGAGCCACAGGTGCTAACCAAAAGGTTGGCAGTTCAAATCCACCAGCTGCCCTTTGAGAACCCTATGGGGCAGTTCCACCCTGTCCCATGGGGTCGCTATAAGTCTCAATCGACTTGATGGCAATGGGTACGGGTTAGTGTTCCTGCTACAGTCCTTAAATACACATTCCCACAGTATAAATAATGCAAGAATTCTAAAACACCTCCTCTTTTTCTTCAATAAGTCAAGACTGCTACTGCTTCAGGCCCTTTGCACTTGCTGTCTGTATCCTCAGTATGATTTCCCCTCAGATCTTTACTTGGCTGACTTTTGTCATTTAGGTCTCAGTTCAAATGGCATGACCTCAGAGGGCCTTCCTTGAGTACCCTGTTTATTTATTATCATTATCTCCAAAAAAGAAAAAAGAATGAGACTTTCAGAGAACAGGGAACACCTCGTATACCCAGACCCTAGAACAACTCCTGAAGCACAGGGCCGTAAAGGTTTGTTGGCTGCATGCGTGAATGAATGGAACATTATGGATCAGTTTTGCTGCAGTCTCTCTCTACTCCTCCTACACAGACTACTAAAGTATAGCTTCAAGCAATGTTTATTATAATTTAAAGAATAAATGTCTAAGTCTGGCATTCAAAGATCTCTATAATATAGCCCCAACCTTCTTTCCCAGCCTTCTTTGGACAATCTAGACTGGGCTCTCCTACCTCTATACTTTTGCTCTTCCCTCTAACCAGCTCAGTCTCTAATCTGTCTTTGCCTATTACAATTACATCCTTCCTTCATGACCCACCTTAGCAGCCTCCTCCTTCCTGTACCATTTTCTATCCTTCCTATTCCATAAGCAAATGATCTTTCCTTTTTTCATACTATTACACCAACTCTGGCCATTTAAATTACTTGAATTATTTCTGTAACTATCTTAACCACACCACACACTCCCTCTGCTGCCCCACCCCCCATCCCCATTAAGCTCCTTGGGAGCACAGACTATGGTTTAAAAAACAACAACAAAAAAACAAACCCAATGCGGTTCTGTCAATTCTGACTCATGGTGACCCCATGTGTTACACAGTAGAACTGCTCCATAGGGTTTTCTTAGTGTTTTTGTTTTTTTAATCTTAACAGAAGCAGATCACCGGGCCTATCTTCTGCGGCACCGCTGAGTGGGTTCAAGCCAGCAATCTTTAGGTTAACAGTTGAGCACAAGATTATGGCCAAGAAAACCCTTTGGAACAGTTCTACTCTGTAACACATGGGGTCGCCATGAGTGAGAATAGGCTTGAAGGCAACTAGCAACAATCTTTATGAAAGCAGATCACAATGGCTTTCTTCTGAGGTGCCGCTGGATGGGTTCAAATTGCCAGCTTTTAGAAGGTGAGCACGAACTGCTTGTTCCACCCAGGGACCTGACTACGGTTTGTCGTTGCTGCTGTTAGGTGCTGTCGAGTTGGTTCCGACTCATAGCGACCCTATGTACAACAGAACAAAACTCTGCCTGGTCCCGCGCCATCCTCTCAATTGTGGTTACGCTTGAGACCACTGTTGCAGCCACTGTATGGTCTATCTTGTTGAGGGTCTTCTTATTTTCGCTGACCATCTATGCACTTCTATGTCCTCTACGTCCACACGATGTCCTTCTCTACGGACTGATCCCTCCTGATAACATGTCCAAAGTATATAAGACGTAGTCTCACCATCCTTGCTTCTAAGGAGCACTCTGGTTGTACTTCTCTCAAGGCAGATTGGTTTAATCACACTGAACTCCTCTGTAAGATATGCACTGTACTGTGCACATGGTAGGCACTTCATGTCTGTGGAAGGGAATTACTCCCCCATGGTGCCCACGCCCATCTAGTATACCATTCTGTTAGACAGTCTTCATTTCAATTAAATCTTCGTTAGATGGAAAGATCATTTTTGTCGTTTCTTTAAGAATTAAACATTTTCTAATAATAAATATTATTTGCTTTTCCCAAGGTGGTGTGGACTACACATGATCGATGTACTCTTGTATATCATCTTCACCTGGCAGTACACGGTTGCAAGGGGAAAAGGTAAAAACAAACATCAAGAGCAGCCAACAAGTCAATGGCAAAGAAGATAGGGCCATACATTGTAAGCCCAGTCATTCCAAGATGACTTGATTTCCTTTCAAAGATTGTTGTCAATATAGAATGTTTAGTTTGTTTACAATACTAACCTCTAATACTTATTTCCCTTTGTTACAAAAACAATTTAATTGAAATACTTAGCACAGTCTAATGCATATCCATTACTGCACTCATGAGTCATGTTTGCATTCCTAAATGATTTTTGCTATCACTTAGTAACCAACTCCATGGCCAATTCCCCGCTAAACTCAGTTCTAAAGGGAAATGCAATCTCACCAACCCTTTCAAGGTACTTACCAGTTGTACTAGAGAACACAAATGTCTCATCTTACTTTCGCGAGATTACTTTCTTATCCAAGACACTTAACTGCTTATTGCTTTGCTTACACAACTCAAATGATCTTTGATTTCAAGTCTGCAGTCAAGGCCATATTGCTTCTTTCCTTTCGCTTGCTATGATTTTATCTTAAAGCTTATGTAATTGTATTCACCTGGTCCTTTTCACCCAAACATACCCTCATCCATAACTTCATTTTACATTTCAATCACCTCCCTACCTCAATGAAGGTGTTAAGTTCTGCAAGCCTTCCCTGAACAATATGTACCTAAGGTAAACCTTAGAGAATCAGTCATAGTCATATTGACAAACTAAAAATAATGTATAAAATTTGCCACATAAGAACTACTACAGCTAGATAGCAATATTAGACTTTTATTCAGTGCCTATCAGGCACTGAAATGGTAGAAATATTAGATAAGTACTGGGTAGGTATTAACTCCGTTCCTATATAGGTATTTGTAAAAAATATATTTCTCAAAACAAAGAAGTACAAATGTCTTCTACTTTTCAATAGAAAAAGTTCAAAAATATTATATTCTTTTTTCCCCATGAATATTATCATAGAAGATTATCAGAAGAATACACGATAACAACATAGATTACTGCTATAGAACCTAGAAGCTGCCTCAGTCTTAGAAAGCAGATTTTACTCTGCCTGCTACGGAAAGGGACCATAAAGAGTTTGTTGAGCCAAATAATCAACATAAAAGATTACTGAGGTAGCTTCTAAAAGTTCATGGAGTTCTTGACTTGAACTTTTACATAGTGTATGTACCGCTAAGATTCCTCTTAGTAATACCTGACTCCTAATCATTAGCTATAATTCTGCTTGTTTTAGGCAATGTCTGTTCCTGTTGACAGTCTACTATGATAAGCATAATGCATATGGACCAATAAATATTTACTGCTTATAATCAGTATCACAGTCATTAGTTACCTAAACAAATAAAACTTCTGATAGCCTCAAAAATTAAAGACTGATGTGAAAAATGGTATGACTGACTATAAATTTTATTGGTAGTTCAAGTCCCAAATTCTCAATTAAAAATAATTTTTATATTATTTACATTAACCAAAAAAAAAAAACCTAAAAGGAAGGAAAAAGAAAGGGAGGGAGGAACAAAGAAACTGAAGTACAGACTAAAGGTAAGAACAGTAGTGTCTGCCTTTGGAAAATATTACTGGTGTATGAGAGTTGTCCAACAAAATTAATCTCGTCAGTATCCTATACTTAGGATGACCATAAAATTTATAGCCAAACTGAGATGGTCTAAGAGTGAAAGAGGACACCCACTATTTATTTATAACCATGCCAGGACAATACCCATAAACTGGGACTGTCTCAAGCAAGCCCTGACCTATAATTGCCTTTCTAACAGTCCATTAAAGAGAGATGATCCCATTTAACTAACAAGGTGCATAAGGTGACATGAAAAGCCAACACTTGCAACCTGCTCCCTTACAATACAGCATAGTAAATATTAATGTTTTGATTAAGGATTGATATTTTCCAAGAATCGTTTACCAGTAATCAAACCCCTCTGTTTTCTTACATGGAGGCCTGACTACTCCAAAGGTACAACAACTCCTAGTTAACCAAAAATTAAAATAATAATAATAACTGACATTAAACACTTAAACACTAGGCATCATTCTAAGCACTTTAAAAATTAGCTCATTTAATCTTTCAGTAGAATCAGGGTTATGCATCTGTGATTAGATTTTTGATGTATATTCTTTACCAGCGGTCAGGGAGCAGCCTGGGAAATTTCTATGACTTGCGATAAGGAGTAACCCACTTAGTGCACTGTTAAAACACTTCCCTGACTTGTGCTATTATGTTTATAGAATGAGGGGGACGACAATAATGATGGCCATTATGTTGATGAGAGCTAACATTCACTGTGTGTATACAATGCGTCAGGTATTGTTTCAAGCTCAGTACACGTATTAACTAATCTAATCATTCTGACAGCTCTATGATGAGAAAATTGTCACCGGTAACTTGCTCAAGGACACACATCAAGGAAGTAACAGAACTTGGACTAAAATCCATGTTCTTAACCATTATTTTATGAGGGACTCTATTTGCCCAGTGGCACACCCCTGTAATAAGCTGTACTAAAACAGAATTCTGTTTTATCAAAAAAAACAAGGGTTGTTCGTTTTTGCTGGGTAGGCTACAGAATCAAGTTTTGATAGTTGATTGCTATGTGACTATAGTTAAGTCTGAATATATCTCAAATTTCCTCCTTAATAAAATAAAAGGTTTGGATTCTACCTCTAAGATCCTTTCTGGTGCAAATATTATTTCTCTGAATGCAAATTTCACATCTAGTCTATAATTACAACACAAACATCTACCCTCTGAAAACATCTAATTAAAAAAAACTCTATTTCTGCCAAAGTGCCAGACATTTAAAAAATCACAGAGATGTATAGTTAAACGTGATTCATTATAATAATAAAAAATATAAGGAGTTAAATTTACTTTTTGAGATTTAAGTGGAAATAGGTCACTTGCTAAACCTTATCCTATAAATCTAGCTTCAATGGAACAATATCTTATCTGTGAATATAATATTTGTATTTTTTGAGTCCTTATAATAATTTTGTATTCGGTATTTGATAATGAACAGCTTCCCACCCAACAATAAAAAATCTAATACTATATCTTAGAATCAATTTCCCCCCCTCCATAGGAAGACTACTGATTTAACTACTCAAAAAAAACAACAATAAAAAACCAGGGAAATGATTTGGTTTACGTTTGTTTTATAAGCAACTTTTTAGGAACATAGCTAGCCAAGAGAATAAAAAATACTACTTGTCCTAAAACCAGGTATACCCAGTAAAAATCCAGTGCCATATCTTACCAAATAAATAAAAACTGAAAAATAAATAGTAGTAAATGTAACCAAGCAACTAACATAAGCCCATGATGCTGCCTTAAAGAAATGCAGATAGATATACATGTTTCTTGGCATTTTATTCAATTAGAAAGTGCTGTAAACACACACAGAAGTTCACAGCGTTAGTCTCCTCAACCCTGTGGGTTTTACTAATGTCCTCCTTTTGAGTTTCTGTAATCGCATGCTGCAATAGTTTTAGGGTATAGGTACCTCACAGTAGTTTTGCTGAAGAACTTTTTATTCTCCCTTGACTGTTTACCATGGTATCAGTAAAACAATGCTTTACACATGGTGGCTGCTCAATGGACATATACAAATAGCACAGAACACCCTCCCTTCCCAACTTGGCGATGATAAGAAGAAAAAGAAAAACAACCAGAAGAAAAAAACCTTAGGATCTTCCAGAAAGCTATATTTTTTCTATGGTAATAATAGCAGCTATATGGAAACCCTGGTGCCATGGTGGTTAAGTGCCACGGCTGCTAACCAAGAGGTCAGCAGTTCGAATCCACCAGGTACTCCTTGGATACTATGGGGCAGTTCTACTCTGTCCTATAGGGTCCCTATGAGTCGGAATTGACTTGATGGCAGTGGTTTGGGTTTTTTTTTGGAACAGCTATGTAGCCCTATCCTAAGTACCAGGCACTATTCTAGGCACTTTACAAATCCATATAGTCCTTAGAACGATCCTAGGAGGCAGGTACCATCTTATTCCCAATATGCAGATAAGAAAACTTTTGTCCACAGAAACTAAGGCCCAGAGCAGTTAAATATTTATTTGATGGAAAGAAATCCTCAAGATCAAGCTACATCTTTAAAATTCAATTAAAGATTTTTAGCTGACTGAATGAGGGAATAAAATAACAAAAATGATGGTGATGAAAAAACTACCACTTATTGAGTGATGTACTAGTAATTATTTAAGATCATTCTCAAAGCAACTCTAAAATGTAGGCATTATTGTTTTCATTTCACAAATCAAAATAATGAGGCAAAGAGAAAGTTCTTGCTCAAGGTCACGGACTAGTAATCAACAGGGCCAAGATATGAATCCAGATTTGCACAGCTCCAAAGCCTGGCTTTTTCCACTATGCCAGTGTTTCTCAGCCTCTCCTGAAGTTCACACACTTGCATATCACTTTCACGAATTTTGCTATATACAAGAACCACTTGTGCTATTATGTACTTAATATTTTTCTTTAAATCAAGACACTTTTTAACAAGTTAATAATTTAAAAGAAACTTTGTATCACTGCATAAATGGAAAATAAGTATCATTTAAAAAAGAAGATAACCAAAATAATAATAAATCCACTGAAAACGAAACTGTTAATTTTGGCCAAATTTTTTTTATACTGTCTGTTAAATTTGCTTGTGACCACACCAAGGCCTACCTGTTCTTTGTTAAAGGAGTAACCAGTGTTAGACAGGTGTTTAAAATTTTACTAGCACCTTGCAGCGAAATAACAAATTGGCTCACAAAAATAATTAATATCACCTGTAAGTACTGTGCTCCTTTTAAAAATCACCTACGTGAGACCAAACAGTCAACAATTACTTTAAAACAAAGATGAGAATGTAAGTGGGCAGGGAAACTAGATTAACGGAAAAGAACAACCAGAATGGAAATAATGAAAATGTTCATGTATTATGAAAAAGGTAACCCAGTCACTGAACGATTTATGCAGAGATTGTTGAATGGGAAGATAAACTGCCATGTAAACCTTTACCAAAAACAAAATAACATGTTATTTTTAAAAATTTAGTAATATGAAGCTGAAACTTGCTCTTTAAATTATCAGATTTGAAAAAGAACTAAAAGAGTGATAGCTTTCTCAGTATATGCTTTCACGTCTTTTGGGTACACATTCCACACTCTGAAAAACAAACCATAAGGCTGTTCTACTGCCTCCCCTTGATTCAAGTACACAGCCATGTCTGCAGTCTCTCTAGCTTTCTCAACATCTTACAGAGAACACTGTAATATAAAAAGGGAAGAGGACTTGCTATTATAATCAGCAGTACTATAGGATCACCTCATCAAAATGTTCTCTTCTTAAATGCTAACATAGTGTTTGAAGGATATACTAGGACCTGTGAGGAATACAAAGTTTCAAAACACATTCCCTGTTCTCAAGGAACTTCCAACCTAGTTGGAAACATAACACACAACTTGAAAACATAAGCAATGATACAAGACTGCAATCTTAAGCATCAAAATGGTTTGTGCTCTGAGCCATTAGATGGCTTTGCCATTAGATTGAGCTGAATTTGAATCCCAGCTCATATTTAACATGTCACTTCTCTGGAGGACCAGATTTCTCAGCTCTAAAATGGAAATAATAATATGTATCTCTATAGTTAAACATATGTCAAATAGCACAATGCTTGGCACATGGCAGGTGCTATATAATTAATACTTGGTATTGTAAGAATTGGAAACCCTAGTGGCATAGGGGTTAAGTGCTACGGCTGTGAACCAAAGGGTCAGCAGTTCGAATCCACCAGGCACTCCTTGGAAATTCTATGGGGCAGTTCTACTCTGTCCTGTAGGGGCACTATGAGTTGGAATCGACTCGATGGCACTGGGTTTGGTTTGGTTTTTATTGTAAGAATTACACAGGGGTTACCATGGGTTGGAAATATTTGTTTTAAAAACAGGAGAGCTGGCTGATTTGAACCTTAAAGAATGGATAGGTTTTTGGTAAATGAAAACAAGATGTTCATTCCAATTGTTGGGGGGTGCCAATAGGTCAAAGCATGGAATATAGTGATGGTTAGGGGGTAAGCTGGGGCTAGATGGTAAGGGTTCTAAATGCCAGGCTAATTTTTGAACATTTCTGAAGAGTATCCAATAACTTTTTCTTTTTTTTAAATTCACTTATCTATTCTTCAACAATTACAGAGAAGCTAGTTAGGACTTGGGAGGCTACTGTAGTAGTTTAGCAATGAGGTGGTCAGAGCTGGCAACAGAGTAACACCAAGAACAGAAAGGAGTCCCTGTGTGGCGCGAAAGGTTAGTGTGTTCAGCTGCTAACCGAAAAGCTGGAGTTCGAGTTCACCCAGAGTTGTCTTGAAAGAAAGGCCTGACAATTTACTTCTAAAAAACCAGCCACTGAAAACACCAAGGAGCACAGTTCTATTCTGATATACACGGAGTCGCCACAAATCGGAGACGCCTTGACAACAGCGAGTAACTTAAGAACAGAAAAGAATGATTAGCTAAGGCCTTTGAAATAAAGGACTTGGTAGGATGGACACACACACACACACACACACACTGCTGTCATGTCGATTCTGACCCATAGCAACTCTATAGGACAGAGTAGAACTGCCCCATAGGGTTTTTCCAAGGAGCAGCTGATGGATTTGAACTGCTGACCTTTTGGTTAGCAGTTGAATGCTTAACCACTGCGCCACCGGCTCCAGATACAAGGACAGAAGGAGTCAAAGGTAACTCTGAAGAAGAGAAAGAGAGTGTAAGAAGACAGGCAGAATGCTAAAGACAAAATACCATCATGGTAAACGATGGAAAGAGTTAATATTCACCAAGAAGAAATTCAGTGTCAATGTGAAAGGAGGTGGTAAAACAGAATAAGATCTAAAAAAAGGCCACTGGATTTTGTGACTAGGAAAAAAGTGAGCTTTAAGAATTTCTTAAAGAAAAAAGCATATACGAAAGTTACATTACCAGTGCTTAAGGAGAGAGAAGGGAGGGTAGAGGCAGTAGAAAAGAAATCTGGGTCATTTGTTATTTGGCTGTAAAAGGAAGAAGAAAAATAGGAAGGCCACTAGATGGGTGTGCAGGGTCAAATGAATAACACAGGAAGCAAAAAGGAACAGTGTAGAAAATAACCATGATACAATACAATTAGTAACTATGACAATTCCGTTTTTTGTCTTTTGTTAGATCCAAGTTTGAAACACTAAATTTGGATTAATTCCAGAATCATGTCTTAAGAGAGAATCTGCAGAAACGCGAAGGGAAGTAAAGATTTCTATTTCTAGGGGTTCAAAACTGTGGGCAGTAAACAGAAAATCTAATCATAAACTTTCTTTCTGTGCTCATTAAATTAGCTTTCTGTGGGCAAACACAGTGAGAGTACTGCAGACTTTTAGATTTCAAAGGTTTAACATCAGCAGTTCCTCCTGTTTCTGCGACCGTGACAAGTAGTGTAACCTGTAATTTTTACACGGCACAAGTCTCAGTGACCTGTGTTAGGGAATGTACGACCCTTGTGTAACGTCATGTGAATGTGCTAACACCTAGCACCCTCATCCCTAAATGGGTTTCTCCTCCTCCACTGGAAGCCAGGTACACTGGAACTTTATAGATATTGTGCTTTACTACATTTTATAAAAGGACGTGTATGCTATAGTGGTAAGATATCTAGAATCTACCAGAATTTATTTCTTTAATTGCCAAGAAGTGCCTAGCTTTGTTTCTTTTTAAACTTCTTACATTCACCCTGCTTTACAAAGAGTAAGAGTAAGAGGAGGAAAAGGTACTGAAGGGGGGGGAGGGGGAACCGGCAATGTCTGTCAGCACAGCAGCAAACTCAGAGCAGAAGAATTCTGTGCTATTTGCTCCTGTTCTTGCCGCCTCCTTCTCTTCTCATGCCCAGAATGCTGATTGGGGTGGGGAGAGAGAATACCCACAGTGATAGGCAGTGGACTATTTAAGGCTGCAAGCCTCACCACCCCCACTCGTTACTTCCCTGGCTAAGCAGCCACTGCCTTAAATCGCTACCTCACTCACGTCTTCAATGCACAGGAATAGCAGGACTACACAACTGGCTTTCCCTAAGAAGCTGTCTATGTTTTTTAAACGTCTATGTGCTTTTGTTGCGCTAGACATCATGAGGTCATGAAAGACAAGAATCCCGAATTTTACTCACAATTTGCTTACAGTGTTGTTGGGAGGTAAATATACAGAAAAGCAGCTAAGCGATGATATAAATCAGCTAAGCAATGGCATAAATGGACAAAAATCAAGGCATGACCAAACATGTACAAAAGGATGGATAGGAAGGGCGAATCAAAGTCTCAGTGTGAGCGTGAGGTTGTTGAAATTATGACGCCCAAAGCCTACAAAAGCACATTTTGAAAAAGGGGGAGGAACAAGCATGGAAGTGGAGGAGGCTACCGCAGATGAAGAAAGTAACAGGATGAAAAAGAACTGATAAAGAACAAGGAAACTGTGTGAGAAACAGAATACAGATTTGCTGGGTTGGAACACAAAGTCCATTTAGGAGAATAATCAGAAAGAAGATTGTGAGATGTGGGGGTGAGTGGTAGCTTTCAAGGCTGGGTAAACATGACTATTCAGATTCAACATGCCGTCCCCATTACCAAGCATTTTATGACAATGCTATGGTTGACTGTCCCCTCCTTGAAAACTGTTTGGAGGCTGAACTAATTCCAGGTAAAAAGACATTATAGTTTCACCTTGCCTTCCCAACAGTCAAAAAAAAAGTTTCAGAAAAATTCTGAGGTCTTAAGTGAGAATACAAACCTAAATGCCTGAGTTGAAGCGTACGTTACCATGTACTCTGAAAGGACATTTCAAATATACTGAAGTTAAGTTTGCACTGCTCATTTTTAGTGAATGGCTTCATTCAGGAACCACGAAAGGTCTGCAGCAAGCTTGTAAAGCCACCCAACTGCTACTCTCAAGCTTTCCAATGTCACTGAACCTTGCTGTCCACGCGACTGAACGTGGCGTCCCAGTCAGCACATCCAAAACTCAGCACATTGTCTTCCCCACAAAATCAGCTCCTCCTCTTCACTTTTTTATTTCTGTTTCTGCAAGCCACGCAGACTCAAAACCTCAGAATCATCCTTACTTGAGTCATCTGGTGGTAAATTTCACTTCAGGAGAAGAAACCTTCAAATTATTACACAGTAAAAGGGAAAAACAAAAGACATTACTGATGAGATCAAAGGATTTAGGGCAGCATTGTTGAAGTTCACACAACAAAAGTAACAACAGGTATAAAGCTAGGTTTAAAAATCAATGGAGGATTTTTACTGCTTTTAAAAAGGCAAGATCCTACAAATTATCAGTTTTCCCAGTTTCTAGACAATAGTTTTTTTCCTTTAAGGATACTGGCACTTGTTTCCACATTCAACATTTCATATAAACACTGACAACAAGAAGCAGTAGTCACTCTTAGATCAGCACTCTTTGCAATTACTTTTTACTCAAACGAGCATATTAATATAATTGTGGGGACTGCGCCAAAGACCTACCTGCTTATGCAAACTCAGATTGAATACAGCATTTTAGAGACACAAAGACACCAAATCAGTCCCTCCTAGCAACTTCAGAAGCTTTTACCCAACAAAATGATTGATGACAGTAACAATGATCATTACAATGAAGAAAGCAACCCAAAGTAGTCCTATAGATTGAAACTACTATTCCACTAAAATTATTTGTCGGGCATGACTATTTCAAACTCAGATTACTTTTAAGGTTTTACATTTCTGTGGAAAAATAAATTACAATATCTGAGTTAAGTATAAACTCAGTATATCACCCAATTAGAGTCAATGGACAGAAACTGATCTCAATTCATGCTAAACCACATTATTTCTAGCCCTATCTGAATCAGATAATGTACTTTAAAATCTTGGATCTTCCTTTGTTATATTTATTCCTACGTATTATATTCTTTTTGATGTTACTGTAAAACGGAATTTTTTGTTACTACTAAACAGTTAGTCTTGCCTCAGTCTGTAAAGAAAACAGAAGCTGTGGGGTGGAACATTCTCATTCCCCACCCCACCAAATCTATATACCCCTATCTGGGTCTACACCCATGTTCTTCTGTCCTTCCTCCTGCTAAAATTGAGGAAGTGTTCCCTCTCCTTTCAAAGGCTTGTCCTTTCGTGCAGTCAGGGTCCTGACCAAGAATTATTGTTTTCTCAGTGACTTCTCATCTTCCTTTACTCTTATGAATTCAAACAACTAAAATCATAGCACGGTACTTTTTATACTCAAAAAACAAACACAGAACGACTTCCTTTATCCCCTCATATACGTCCAGCTTCTACCCCATACCTGCCTCCCTTCAAAAGGAAAGGTTTTTAAAAAGCAATCTATATACCCATCTCTAGCTCCTCGGCCACTATTTACCCCTCAAGTCATTCAAATCTGGCTTCCAGCTCCACTAGTCCACAAAACTGGCTCATCAAAGTCACTGGTGGATGACCTCTAGGATGCCAAATCCAAAGGCCATATTTCTACCTACATCTTTTAAACCTCTTAGTCCGACTCAATAATGGTTGACTGTTCCCTCCTTGAAATACCTGCATCATTTGGCACCCACAACATGATGCACGATACATTCCAAGTTTCCCTCCAACCACCCTGGCTGTCTTTCTTAGTCTCCTTCCCAGAGGGCTTTCAGTTTACCCCACTTAAAAACGTTCAGTGTTCCTCAGGCTTCGATATCCCGAAAATTTTTCTTACTTCTCCACAGTCTCCTCCTCACTGATTTTGCCTATTTACATGGCTTCAAATATCACTAGTACACTGACAACCTCCAAATCAACATCTCCAAGCCAAATATCTC
This sequence comes from Loxodonta africana, assembly GCF_030014295.1. Classification (NCBI taxonomy): domain Eukaryota; kingdom Metazoa; phylum Chordata; class Mammalia; order Proboscidea; family Elephantidae; genus Loxodonta; species Loxodonta africana. Next base: position 206,869,873 of record NC_087342.1, read on the forward strand.
TGAGCTCTTCAAGATCTGTTGATTCTCTCTGGAGGAGACCTACCTGATATCTTCACTTGACTATCCCGCAGGCTTCTAAAAACTTTGATGTACAAAATGGAACTCAAGAATTCATCAGCCCCACCAGAAAACAAAATAGCAGTAACAAACAAGCAAAAATAAACCACATTTTTCTCCCAGTCATCCAATAATGGCAACTCCCAGCAACAACCTTGTAGTAACTTTTCCATTAAAACTCCAACTCCTTAATCACTATGTACAAGGCCCTGCAGTATGTTGTCCCTGCCACTCTTCTTCTTGCCCACAATGCCTCAGCTTTTCATTTCCTCAAACACATTACGCTCTTTACTGCTTCAGGCCCTTCACATGCTGTTCCTTTGACTTGAAACATCTCATTCTGCCTCCTCCTGTCCATGCTTCCTCTGAAAGGCTTTCCTTTATCACCTACTTGGTTCCCATAGCTTCCCCCTCCATGATTTTCTTTGTTGTACACTGTTCTTTTGCTTTATAACATTAGCACAAGTTACAATTCATGAAGGCAGGGAGCATGTCTGATTTTTCACTACTACATATATACCCTGAGTACAGCAAGTAGTAGCCACTAGGAAGTATTTACTGAAAGTATTCGAAATTGATTTAAGAAAGGCATATTTTCAGAATATCATGAATGAAGGACTACACAAAATGAAACCTATATTAGGGAAAACATCAGAAGTGACAAGTCTTATGATCCATTTCAGCCCTGGTGGCACAGTGGTTAAGAGACTGGCTGCTAAGCAAAAGGATGGCAGCTCAAATCCACCAGCCACCCCTTAGAAACCATACGGGGCAGTTCTACTCTGTCCTATATGGCCGCTCTGAGTCAGAATCAACTCAACAGCAAGGGTTTTGGTTTTCTGGCGTCGCCCATTTCAAATCCTCACTGGCCAGATACCTTTAAAAACAAAGCACCATGGACCTCATAACCCTTTCATTAGCTTCCTATTGTGGATAGTCACAGCATCTCCGCAAGGAATGTAAAAGGAACCCATTCCAGTGTCATAGTGGTAGCACAACTAACCACGACAGTCCGCTCCTTTCTTAGGGGTATGGCTGGACAGAGTGGCCACCCCTACACAATGACACTTTCATTTGAGTCAGAAATCATGAAAATCCAGTCCAATCACTTCACATGAGAAGTGAGATCTAAAACCCAGACATTAAGTTATCTGTTTCAAGGTCTCAAAGCCAAGACTAGAACTTGTCTTCCACGTTTAGTGCTCCTTATGTTAACCTCCCATACCCTTCTACAGCACGGTCAAAATGCTTAGCATGAGTTGCCAAAATACTAATAATATAGCTCTGAGCTGCTTACTAAAAAAGAAAATACTAAAACTAGCACTATATGAGTCTACGGAAAAGATAAATTTTAGAGGTAAATATGACACTAGAGAAAGTCACTAACTGTGACTTCTTTTACAAACAATATGTTTTTCAACTGTGTATAGGAAAGTGCCTAATTAAGGCAAGATTATTTTTGTAGTTTATCACAATTATTTTAGTGACTCAGAATTTACAAATAAAAAAATCACTATACCAGAATAACAAACCTGACTTTTTTTATATTAAGTTTATAACTTTTAATGCATAAAGCCCTGCTTCCCTATTTTTAAACCCATCACTAATGAATAGATTTTTTAATTGATTTGAACAAGTTTGAAAAGAAAGGCAAAATGGTTTGTTTCATTGTTGTTACTTTTCCCCCATTAAATGTATATGTGTTATTCAAATATTCCACTATGGTACTGCTCAACACAAATGATAAAGGATTTTCAGCTTCATTAATAGGGTATATTGCTTATAATCTTCAATGAGAGAACAGTTAGTACCAGAACCTTTTATCAAACTATTGCACAAAGTTTTAAAACCTTTCCCAAAAGAAGAGGTTTTAAGTAAAAGCTAAGAAAACATGCTGATTAGTATGGTAAATAGCATACCTTTCCTAATGTTTTAAAAAAGTAAAATAACTTACTTCTGGAACAGGTGAGCTTAAGTCACAACACTGAATATTTTCTTGTTCAGCAGACAGTAAAATTCCTCATGATTAAATGCTATGAACCAGATATTTCTCCCCCTAGATCTGATCCAAAAGGGCCCTGGTGGTGCAACGGTTAAGCACTTGGCTGCTAACCAAAAAGCTGGTGGTTAGAAACCACCAGCAACTCCGAGGGAGAAAAGACCTGGTGATTTGCTCCCATGAAGACTACAGCCTAGGAAACCCTATGGGGCAGCTCTACTCTGTCATATAGGGTTGCTATGTGTTGTAATTGACTTGACAGCACATAAGAACAACAGATCTGCTCCGAAAAGTTCTTCAGTGTTGCAAATGATTAGGCACTCGACTACTAGCCAAAAGGTTGGTGGTTTGAACCTACCCAGAGGCACTTCAGAACACAGCCCTGACAATCTGCTTCCTAAAGGTCACAGTATTGAAAACCCTATAGAGCAGTCCTCTTCTGCACATATGGGCTCACCATGAGTCAGAATCAAGTCGATGGCAACTAAACAGTCCTGCTCCTCCCTGGTATGGAACACAATTTTACCAAGTGTTAACTCTGTCTATTGACTCATGTCTTCAAAAACAAACCCTTAAACTCAGAACAGGTTTTGTTCTGTTATTCCAAAGCAAGTGTAATGAACATACCTTCAGATGTTTGGCAGTTGCAGCAATGTAAAAAATTGTGTCTGTGTGTACCCAGGGTACTGAAAGAATGTTCCTATTTCTCTTAAGTAGCTGTGTTTCAAGACAACTTTATGCATCAAGTTATTTACTATGCAAAGGAGGAAATCCATACACAACTCAAAACCAAAAAAATCAAACCCGTTGCCACGGAGTTGATTCCAACTCATAGCGACCCTATAGGATGGAGTAGAACTGTCCACAGGGTTTCCAAGGAGCACCTGGTGGATTCAAACTGCCAACCTTTTGGTTAGCAGCCATAGCTCTTAACCACTATGCTACCAGGGTTTCCATATACAACTCAGTATCAAATATTTGAAATTTCTACTCTTCACAGCTATAGACAAATCAAAACCAGGCTGAATTTTACTCCTCGTGTTGCTCCTCAACCACATAAACAGTGAAGGTAACCAAGCGCTGGGACGCGGCGAGGCACAGTGGTAAGGGAGGGGTGCTACTCATTCACAAGGCATTTACCCTCTCCGCCTGTCAGGTTCCAAGTTAGTAAACAAAAATATCAACCTTGCAGGGTTGCTGTGAGGATCAAACAAGCTCCTGCGTGAAAATGCTTTGTCTCATAACAAGAACATAATAGACACTAAATAAATGCCAGCTCCTTCCTCCTTCAGTTCTGGGCCCTCTGTTCTTTGTTCTCTACACTCACTGCCCCAGATGACTCAGCCTTCTCATGACTTTTATTAACAAGTGCTGAAAACTACTGTATCAGTCAAGGGCCTGATGTGTATGCGTGCGCCCACTGTGTGAGACACTGTGAAAGAACGTGAATATGGGGCAACACACTGTCCCCTGCTCCTAAGACTTGGGTGAGGAAGACAGAGGAAGACACCCTGAACAAGTGAATTTCACCATAAGAACTCATCCAGGGAGGACACATCAGAGGGAGCTGATCTATCCACTTCCAACTATTACCTGGAGATTTGTACTGCCATCTAAAAATGCTGGAAATTCAACTCATAATTATCTCTTTAGGAAAAAATATCCGGCCCTCTTCCTGCCCCTTTTCTAATTGCAAGTGGTATCTAGCAGAATTATCCTTGTCCTGCTCTTCTCTCACCCAAATATTGTCAGGTAACCTAGGTGGATCAACTCCACCTTCCTAATTTCTCCTGTATCTCTGGCTCCTTTTCTGTCCCACTGTCAGCACTAGAGTCCAGGTCAGAACTTCTCAGTCTCATACCACCGACATTTGCAGCTGGGCAATTCTCTGTTGTGAGGGATGTGCTGTGTACTGGAGGATATTTACTAGCATCTCTGGCTTCTCCTTACTAGCCCCCAGTTACGACAATCAAAAATGTATTCAGACATTGCCAAATGACCCCTGTGGTTTGGGAGCAGGGCAACCCCCCCCATCTTCGCCACCCCCACTTTTGAGTACCACTGGCCCAGTTCCTTACCACTGTGCATCTGAAAGAGAGAATCAGTCCCTGTGTTAGTCTCTAGCTTCCTCCCTCTAACTCCTGGTGCACTGACAAAGGCCTCCGAAACTACCGCTTTTAGGAGTCATTTCTCTTAAATCTACAATTCCCTCTTACTTTCACAATTAGTTCAAAGCTCTCCACCTGGCCTTGATAATCTGGCCTCAATCTATTGATTCAACTAAACATTATCCCACAAAGCACCTCACACAGTGGCTACTCAATAGTCCTTTAATAACACACACCTGCTCATTCAGTCCCTCTGCTATTCTACTGTTGTCACCCTGGTTTAGAAGCTGTTTACCTAGCATCCCTCCAGACCACTGCAAGAGCCTCCTTCTCCAGCCCCTAATCTCTCACCCACTCAAAAACTAAAAAAGTCAAATTCTCACTGGGTCTCCACTGCTCATTAAAAAATGAACTCTCCAGCCTGTGCTGCAGAGTCTGTGGTAATACGGTCTCTTTTAAACTCTCCTTTCCATTATTCCCAATACATTATCTACTTTATCTTCAACCAAACCTAACTATCTGCTAGTCCTTTATGTAAAGGCTCCTACACATTCCACTTCTGATCATGTTTTCCTCCACCTGGAAGTCCTTTTCATCCCCTGTCCACCCCACTTTAAATTCCAGAATTAACTGTCAAGAAGCCTTTCCTGACCCTACCTCCTCTGGGTTCATGTTACACTATGTACCTGTCCTCTGGCATTCACATTCTGTCCCACGTTACATTTGTGTTGTCCTTTAGTTTACAAGGTCCTTAAGAACTTCTTATTCCTCTTTTAAAGCTCTCTAATGCCCAGTGCCAAGTAGACAACTCAATATTATATTTTGTTTGACCCCAAATATTTCCCACTTAGAAAGCAAAAGAGAACTGTGTTTTCAGACAATCCCAAACTCCGATAGGGGAATTAAGCCTATATTCCCCTTCTGTCCCGCATTTCTATGACTTAGGCCAATTTCAAAGTAAATTGCCTTTAAGACATCTAGCTTGCTATTTAGTATATATTACAACTGTCAGAGATCTGCTTCAGGGAGTTCCAACAGCTTCCAACTTGTAACTGAATTCTGAGTATCTATCTATGCTATTTAAGCTCTATATAAAAAGGCAATTGAAATTTATTTTGAATGGTAATAAAATAATGCAAAACATGAAAAATAATCTGGACTGGATTAAACACATTTCAAGAAAAGGTTAATTAATGCTAATTTGTCTATCCTAAACAATACATTTAAAGTCCTAGAGTCTTTGTGCATCATTAAAAAGAAGAAAGCTTATTTCAGCTCCTCTCCCATCCCAGAGACATAAACCAAAATAGAGCACAGGTTTCTCTTTACTTTTAGTTCCTAAATGACCTTTAGGTATTTTTTGTTATTTCTAGAAAAGAGTGCTATCATTAATAAGCACATCTGACCAGACCTCTTTCTGTAAGCCTAACTCCAAAGCCATACAAGGAGAAGAGTCCAGTGCTCCACACTACCACCACTTCTTAGCCAGGGTCAGCAAATTACAGGACCGGTTTTGTTTCTGAGCTAAGAATGGCTTTCATCATTTTTAATGGGCTGTAAAGCCAAATACAACACAAGAAAGAAGAATACGCAACAGAGCCTGTAAATAGCCAGCAAAGTCTAAAATATTTACCATTTGGCCCTTTTCAACAAAGTTTTCTGACCCTTGGGCCCAGCATGAATTTGAGACCCCTTATTTTTTTTTTTTATCCTTGACTCATTGATACACATGACACCAATTTTTTCCCCAAGATTTTAAAAAAGCAATATAAAACATACAAGATTATGCAAAAAGATAAAACCCATTCAACTTAATCATGGTTACTGCACAGGTAACTTCTAAAACAGAGGCCTGCGTGTGGACATTCTTACATTTTTATTCACAGAATTTTCATTAGAAGGAACTTGACTCATTCTATGGATGAGCACACTTCCTACAGAGTTGTTATGGATAGAATTATGTCCTTCAAAAATACATGTTGTAAATCTTAATCTCTATGCCTGTGGTTATAATCCCATTTGAGAATGGGTTGTCTTTGTTATGTTAACAAGGCAGGATTAATGTGGGTATATCCTGAGTCAATCTCATTTGATACATAAAGAGATTAAACAAGCAAGCAAAAGCAGAGATGGGGAAAAGAGGTGCTAAGCTACATGATGATCTCCCAGGAGTAGAAGCTCAGAAGAAACAAGGACGTTCCTCCACGGCTGACACAGACAGAAAGTCTTCTCCTAGAGCTGGCACCCTGAATTTGGACTTCTAGTCTCCTAAACTGTAAGAAAATAAATTTGTTTGTTAAAGCCACCCATTTACGGTATTCCTATTATAGCAGCACCAGATAATAAAAACAGAATTTGGTACCGGGAGTGGGGTGCTACTCTAACAGATACCTAAAACGTGAAAGTGGTTTTGGAATTGGGTAATGGGCAGAGGCTGGCAGAGTTTTCGGGTGCCTTTTTTTTTTTTTTAATATCAAAAGCCTAGATTGCCTTGAAGAGACTGTTGGTAGAATTATGGACGTCAAAGGCAATTCTGGTGACGGCTCAGAAGGAAATCAGGAGAGGTACAGAGGAAGTCTCTATCATCTTAGAGAACACATATGACACCAGCAACAGAATGCTGCAAGAAATATGGACGTTAACTGTGCTTCTGGTGAGGCCTTAAAAGAAAATGATGAACATGTGACTGGACAAAGGAGGAGGGGCGATGCTTTTTATGGATTGGCAAAGAACTTGTCTGAATTATGTTCGAAGGTCTGGTGGAAGGTAGAACATGTAACTGATGAACTTGGATATCTGGCTAAGGAGATTTCTAAGCTAGGTCTAAAGGGGCCGTGTGATTTCTCTTTGCCACTTATAGTAAAATGTGAGAGGAAAGAGAGAGACTTAAAAATGAACGGTGCAAAATGAAAACAGAACTTAAAGATTTGGAAAATTCTTTTGTACAAACTAAAGACACACATCCTAGAATCTTCACCAGGAACATGGCTTTGCAATCTTTTGTTAAACAAATTAAGCCTGTGGCTGATACCAAACCAAACTCAGTGGCGTCGAGTCGATTCCAACTCATAGTGACCCTACAGGACAGGGTAGAACTGCCCCATAGAGTTTCCAAGGAGCACCTGGTGGATTCGAACTGCCGACCCTTTGGTTAACTTAACCACTACACCACCAGGGCTTCCCCTGTGACTGATGGATCTAACCAATTACCACAGCAGAAAACCCATCAGCTTAGACTGAAGGGAACAGAGAAAGAACAAAAGGAAAGAACGCTGTCTGTCTCTTGGAATTCCATAGGCAGAAAACTGGCCAAAAGAGCTACATCTGTTGTCCTCCAAGAAAAGGACCATCCCCAAAGCAACCTGGAGATCAGCAGAACTATTGGAAGGGGGAAGCAGGGCTTTCTCAGTTTCAAAGATTGGGGCCACGGTCTTCTGGATCTCAAAGGGTGGGGCCACAGCCTCCTAAGTATCAAAGGGTCAGATCTTCATCGACTTGGTTATGGAGTCTGGGACTGCTTTTTTTTTTAGGGGGATGGGGCTGCTACCCAAAGCTGAGGGAGTGGGGCTGCCATGCCCAAGGGGCAGAAGAATGGGGCTGAGGTTGCCACTCAGATGGACTAGGAGAATGGTGCCACCTAAACCAAAAGAGCAGAGCTGTCATCCCAGAGGGCCTGGAAAGTAGAGCTGAAGCCCAGGGCCGAGGGGCCTCCACCCAGAATCCAGAGGGTATGGCCAACACCAGTATTCTGGAGGGAGGGCAGGGCCATTGTCCAGATGGTCTCAGAGAACAGAGGAGTATTTTCAAGCCTTCAGAGCTAATATAAATTGTTCTGCTAGATTTTGCACTTGCTTGGTGCCCATTATTCCTTCTTTCCCAATTTCTCCCATTTGTAACGGAAATGACTACCATGTGGCTGTACCACCACTGTACTTTGGAAGCAGATAACCTGTATTCTAGATTTCACAAGTTTACAGATGAAGAGGAATTTTGCCCCAGGATAGAATATGCCTAAAGCCTCACTCATGTTTTAGATGCTTCAGAAGATAAGACTTTAGACTTAGAGCTGATTAAAGACTTTGCATTTTATATGTGGCAAGGACATGAATTTTGGGGGGCTGAGGGTGGAATGTTACAGATTGAATTACGGCCCCCCAAAATACGCATTATAAATCCTAACCTCTATGCCTGTGGTTACAATCCTGTTTAGGAATGCGTTGTCTTTGTTATGTTAATAAGGCAGGACTGGTGTAGTAAGTATCTCAGTCAACCTGTTTAGAGATAAAAAGGAGATTAAACAAGTGAACAGCAGCAGAGACGGGGAAAGAGAGATGCTAAGCTACGTGAACACTGCTCATGAGCAGAAGCTCCTCAAGAGGCAACAGAGAGGGAAAGCCTTCCCCTAGAGCTGGCACCCTGAATTGGGACTTCTAGCCTCTAAACTGTGTGAAAATAAATTTCAGTTTGTTAAAGCTGCTCAATTATGGTATTTCTGTTACTGCAGCACTAGATAACTAACACAAGAGTGAAAGTGCCTGGCCTAAAGTCACACTGCTAGTTAAGGGCAGAGTAGGGTCAAGAACTGAGGTCTCAAAACTCTCTGCAGAACATTACATCATACCTATGCATTTGGCTTTAAGTTTTGGAGATTTGGCTTGGATCAATATAAAGATGAAGGCTTAAAAACTTTCTGATATGCTCTTACTAGCAGCTATGAATCATTAAACGTACAGAAAATAAGAACTTACAGGAGGCCTTCTATTCTAAAAAACAGATATGATAAAGGCGTTAAACTTACTCTGCTTGCCCCTCAGGGCTATAATATGTATGTTTGACTTCAGCTACTCAAAACCTAATTCTCCACCCAAATCCACAAGTTCCACCAAATGTTACCAAATGCCAATAGAGAAACACTATCTAGTTTACATCAGTCACATGTTCTATAGATAAGTACAAGTTTTTTTCATGTCTACTTGCAAACTACGAGCTGAAATTTTTTAATTGCCCTAAGATTTAGTGTGTGGCTGCAACAATGGGCTCAAACATAGTAACGTCTGTGAGGATAGTGCAGGACTGGGCTGTGTTTCTCTCTTGCACATAGGGTCGCTGTAAGTCGGAAGCAACTCGAGGACATGTAACAAGATTTAGCTTACCTTTAAAAACTGTTTATTTGATCCTTAAACCCTTTATAACATCTGCTCAGTTAATTTAAAGAAAAACAAATTTTACCTACACTGATAGCTGTACTACTCTGCACGATACCAAGATCGAGGATTCAAAGATATGGTAACAACCCAAGGTCCTTCATCTGAAGTCACTCTTTCAGTGGTGAAAAATACAGATTCCGAGGGACAGCCAAGCGATAAAAGACTGAGGCTCTCCAAAGATAATATTCAGAATCTCCACCCCCGCCTTATCTTTGCATCTGAGTTTCGTCCTCTGGAAGCAACACCCCTTACCCCCCAACCACCACCACCTCCGAGCGAGTCCTGGCCGCCCGAGCACCTGCAGCCGCCTGCCCGCAGGATGGGAGCCCGGGGGAACTTGCCACTGCCGGCCCTTCTGGACACGGCGCCCACTCCCACTTCCCGAGGCTGGCGGCCAAAGGCTCGATCCCGCCGGGAAACTGCCCTTCGGCGGCCGGCCCACCTCGGGACGCGGCGGGAAGCAAGGACCGCGGCGTTACCTGAAGGACCACGTCGTTGGGCAGCTGCGCGGCCCGGAACAGCTCCAGCACCCGCCCGTTGGCGGCCACCTTCTTGGTGCTCTCGATGTCGCAGTAGGAGAAGAGATCCGAGTAGTATTTCTGCTCCGCATCGCTCAGCGTTAAGCCTTCCATCTTCGCCTCCGGCTCACGGCCGCCCCGCCCCGCCCCGCATGCAACACTCGGGCCCCGACCTCAAGACCCCGGGGTGGCTGGGGCTGCGCGCGGCCTCGCAGCCCGGCCTCCTCCTCAGCCCCCGGAGCTGCTGTGCGCCCCAGCCCTGGCCTCGCGCGCGTCGGTGCGCCGGAGCAGCAGGGCCCGGAGGTCGCGAGGAGGGGGCCTGACTGGGCTCGGCACGCCGCCGCCTGCGAGGGCCCGCTCAGCACGGGCTCGGCGCGGCGCGCGGCTCCGGCTCTGCGGCTGCGGGTTGGGCGCGAGGAAGGAGGCGGTGGCCGCGGCGACGCGGGGCACAGGCCGACTCTGCCACCGCCCCCGCCCCGGGTTCGAGTCTCCCCGGCTCCCTGCCGCTGCCCCCCGGACTTCCCGCTTCGGCTTCCCCTTCCGTCCACGCCCCTGGAGCGGCAGCACTTCCCGGAAAGTTGTGGGGTTTCGAGTCTAAAGTTTCGGGGGCTCTGGGCTGAGGGCAGCCGCCGCTCCGCCTTCCTCCTCCGCCATTTACTGCGCCCCGGCCCGGCCCCCTACGCGCCCGCACCGACACTGACAGCGGCGGCCGCGCTCCAGACCCGGATGTGAGGCCGGTAGGAGAGAGCGCGAGAGGGAGAAAGAAACACCCACCGGGTTGGCTCGGCCACTCCCGGGAGAGGGAACCCGCAGCGCCCTCTGGTGGCCGGAGCCCCGCGACGGGATGGCCAGTCGCCCTCAGCGCTGGCTAGATGAGCTGGGACCCCCACGATGCCAGGAGGGGGAGGAACAGCGTGCAGCTCATTGAGAGCAAGAGAACTTAGATACGGATTGTAGTTTGGATTGTTTCGAAGCTTCTGGCACTAAGCGCTTAAAAAATATTTGAAAGGGGGAACACTTCAGGTTATTAGCGTTATCTCTGTACATTTTTGATGTCAGGTGCTACTGAGGATAAACTTAATATTTCTGTCTGCCCTGAAAGCCCATGAACATCCATCTGGGAACCTTCATCACGTAAACACAAGCACTGAGACTTAACACTCTCTTGTCTCCATCCATGTTTACCTGGGAAACAAAATTTGCTGAATAGAAGAAACAACTGGCAAAGTTTTCCTCTCCGTCCAAGGTTATTCTGGTCGCTAGAAAGGTAATAGTATACATTTATACCAACTCTACAAACCCATCTGGGTCCTGGATGGACCACAGGGGCTCCCCCACCTCTAATTTCCAGCACTTTGAAATACAGGGTTACAGCTGTTCTAACCTGTACTAACCTGAGAGAAGGAGTCTTAAGATACCTTAAATAGAATATCTTAACAAGAGTTTAACAAGCAAAGATGTCACTTTGAGCACTAAGATACACGTGACCCAAGCCATGGTATTTTCAATTGACTCATATGCTACAAAAGTGGGACGATGAATAAGGAAGACCGAAGAAGAACTGATGCCTTTAAATTATGGTGTTGGCAAAGAATACTGAATATACCATGGACTGCCAGAAGAAAGAACAAGTCTGTCTTGGAAGAAATACAGCCAGTGTGCTCCTTAGAAGCAAGGATGGAGAGAGTATGTCTCACATACTTTGGACCTGTTATCAGGAGGGACCAGTCCCTGAAGAAGGACATCAGCCTTGGTAAAGTAGAGGGTCAGCAAAAAAAGAGGAAGATCCTGGACAAAATGGATTGACACAGTGGCTACAACAATGGGCTCAAACATAGCAACGATTGTGAGGATGACGCAGGACCGGGCAGTGTTTTGTTCTGTTGTATGCAGGATCGTTATGAGTTGAAACCAGTCTGACGACACCTAAAAACAACAACAAGAATTTATGCTTAGCAAATAATATTTCAAAGACAGCAGCTAAGACAGAATTATAGAGCTTTCCAGTTTTGTTTTTTATTTTATATCTTCTAGAGATGTTTTGTTCTCAGAGTGCTGAATGTATAAATGGCTCATGTTAGGTGCTGTAGAGCCAGTTCCAACTCATAATGACCCTATGTAGGACAGAAAGAAACACTGCTTGGTCCTGCACCATCATCACAATTGTTGTTATGCTGGAGCCCATCGTTGCAGACCCTTGCTTATAGGAGGAAGTTATTACAGGTTCACAATCTTTTATCTGTAATCCCCAAATTCCAAGGGCACTGAAAAAAAAATCAAAGTTTTCTTGTAACTGTAGCAGCAAAACCTGCTCTGACTTGAACTCATTTGGAGGCAAATTCTTAAAAAAACTCACATGAGGCTATTTATAGTCTTTATGTATGTCGTGTAGTGTCAATATTTATTCATTTTACTATAGGTCCTTGTGGGGATATTACATTATACATAGCCATAGGCGCCATGGAGCCCTGGTGACATACTGGTTAAGAGCTCAGCTGCTAACCAAAAAGTCAGCAGTTTGAATCCAACAGCCACTCCTTGGAAACCCTATGGGGAAGTCCTTCTCTGTCCTATAGGGTGGCTATGAGCCAGAATCACCTCGCCAGCAATGGGTAAAATAAATAAAAGGTACTGGTTATGTTCTGCTTAATTCATACGCACTGAGAAAGACATGAAGCAAGACACGGGATCTGATCTCAAAGTAAACTGAAGCTATGCAAATGATAATAATAACGCAGAAAACTTTCAATTTGTCACAGCAACGCCTCACATATGCTTATCAGGCCCCAGCCCAAGGTGATCAGAGCCCCACAAATGGCCAGTCTTGCAAAGGTGCAAATGGGAAGAGCGTAACGGCGTAGGGATTGGCTCATAATTGTATTCAGCATCTTTTCTCTGCTGTCTTTCCTAGGACTTGCAGCTCATTTCTGCCCCCCAAAAACCCGTTGCCGTCAAGTCAATTCCAAATGATAGCAACTATACAGGACAGCCTTCAGTATGATTACACCTCAACATAAAGAAAACAAAAATTCTCACAACTGGACCAGTAAACAACATCATAATAAACAGAGAAAAGATTGAGGTTGTCAAGGATTTCGTTTTATTTGGATCCATAATCAACATCCATGAAAGCAGCAGTCAAGAAATCAAAAGACTCATTGCATTGAACAAATCAGCTGTAAGGGATCTCTCTAAAGCATTAAAAAGCAAAGATGTCACCTTGAGGACTAAGGTGAACCTGCCGCAAGCCATGGTATTTTCATTCGCCTCATATGGATGCAAAAACTGGACAATGGATAAGGAAGACCGAAGAAGAATTGATGCCTTTGAATTGTGGTGTTGGCGAAGAATATTGAATATACCATGGATTGCCAAAAGAACAAACAAATCTGTCTTGGAAGGAGTATAACCAGAATGCTCCTTAGAAGCAAGGATGGTGAGACTGTCTCACGTACTTTGCACATGTAGTCAGGAGGGATCAGTCCCTGGAGAAGGACATCATGCTTGGTAAAGCAGAGGCTCAGCGAAAAAGAGAAAGACCCTCAATGAGATGGATTGACACAGTGGCTGTAACAATGGGCTCGAGCATAGCAACAATTGTGAGGATGGTGTAGGACTGGGCAGTGTTTTGTTCTGCTGTGCATAGGGTTGCTATGAGTTGGAACTGACTCCACGGCACCTAAGAACAACCTATAATTACCCAAAATAATTATAGGATTGCTTCACTTACAAGTTGAGGGATTCTGAAATTTTCTTCTCAGTTCATAATGTGCTGTTCTTTTACTTGTGCGTCTTCCATTCTTCAAATAAACCTAATTATAACCTGGAAACCCTGGTGGCATAGGGGTTAAGTGCTGTAGCTGCTAACCAAAGGGTCAACAGTTCAAATCCACCAGGTGCTCCTTGGAAACTCTATGGGGCAAATACAGAAAATCCCAACGTGCTGAGAACAGAAACTGCCACTGGCCCCAGAATCAGGTAAGAATACTTAAAGGTAATTAATTAATTGTTGGAGACTAATCATGAGAGATAGACTCCTGGAGGCCCAGCTCTAGGGAGGGTCAGGTCCCCACACCTTCATGAGTTTTACCTCCAAGAGCCCCACCTGACTGTGAAGATCAGAGAAAAGTCCACTCTTGTTTCTGAAAGGGGAAAGGGAAAAGTAACCATTTGGAAACACAAGAAAAAGTGTTCTTCTTAACAAAGGCTTACCCTCAAGAGAAACTATTTTAGCAAAGGCAAACTAAAGGGCCTCTATGAGTCACAATGGCTCTACAGCACCTAACAACAACAACGACAACTGAAGTGGGGGAAGGAAAATACCCAACTGCAGCCCTCCCTAGCCTTCACTGAGGGAAATGGGAAATACTCAACTCCATTCTTCTTTGGGCTTCCTATCTCACTCACGTTGTTAAGTGCCAAGCTGATTTAGACTCATAGTGACTCCATGTGACAGAACAGAACTGCCCATAAAAGTGAAAAAATACAAAAAGCTGAGAATCACTTGTGAATATCACATTCCAGGGCCACAGGGTCACTAAAAGACTGAGACCTAATAAGATCAGAGAATGCTTCCCCTCAATCACATCTATCCAAACCAAACTGTTGCCATCGAGTTGATTTAGACTCATAGCAACTGTATAGGACAGAATAGAACCGTTCCATAGGGCTTCCAATGTGTAAATCGTTATGGAAGCAGACTGCCACATCTTTCTCCAGTGGAGCAGCTGGTGGTTTTGAACTGCTGACCTTACGGTTATAGTGACCGAGCCCCTAACCACTGCACCACCAGGGCTCCTATAATCATATCAATACCAAAACCAAACCAAACCCATTGCCATCGAGTTGATTCCAACTCATAGTGACCCTATAGGACAGGGAATTGCCCCGTAGGGTTTCCAAGGAGTGGCTGGTGGATTCTAACTGGTGACCTTTTGGTTAGCAGCCTAACTCTTAACCACTACCCCACCAGGGTTTCCAATCACATCAATTAAAAAACTCGTTGCCATTGAGTCAATTCCGACTCAGAGCAACCCTACAGGACAGAGTGGAACTGCCCCATAGAATTTCCAAGGACCACCTGGTGGATTTGAACTGCTGATTTTTTGGTTAACAGCAATAGCACTTCACCACCACGCCACCAAGGTTTCCAATCACATCAACAGGGCTCCTGTAACAAGAGGAGATTATAATGGAAGAGAACTACAAGGCTCAGATCCTATTTAAGGAGTCTTTTTTTTTTTTTTTTTTTTTAGGGAAACCCAAAGATAACAAGGGAGACAAAAACAAGAACAGGTTTCAGGGTTACTGTATTAGTTTCCTTTTGCTGCTCTAACAAGTTATTACAAACTTAGTGGCTTTTAAGAGCATACATTTATTATAGCTCTGGAAATCAAAAGTCTAAGTGTGTTCACAAGACTACATTGCTTCTGGAGGCTGTAGGTGACAACCTGTTTCCTAGCATTTTGAGCTTCTAGAGGCTGCTTATATACCTAGGTTTATGATCTTGCACTAATCAGGTCCATGATTCCTTTGTCCCATCTCCTTTTTTGACTCTGTAGTCACATCACCTTCCCCTCCTCTTATAAAGGTCCTCACGATTACACTAAAGGAACCCTGGTAGTGCAGTGGTTAAAGCGCTTGGTTGTTAAACAAAAGGTCAGTGGTTTGAACTCACAAGCAGCTCCATGGCAGAAAGATGTGGTAGCCTGCTTCTTTAAAGATTACAGCCTTGGAAATGCTATGGGCAGTTCTACTCTGTCCTATCAGGTCACTGTGAGTCAAAATCAACTTGAGGGCAATGGGTTTCTTTTGTTTTATGATTATGTTAGGAACACCTGGATACACCAGGATGATTACCCATCTCAATATCCTTAATTAAAAACACCTGCAAAGTCCCTTTTTTCATATAAGTTAACATTTTCAAAATATCTGGGTACTATTTCAAGAGGTGGCATATGATCAGGAACCGATGGTACTGAAGAAGTCCAAGCTGCTCTGAAGGCATTGGCAAAAAATAAGGCTCCAGGAATTGATGGAATATCAACTGAGATGTTTCAACAAACAGATGCAGCACTGGAGGTGCTCACTCGTCTATGTCAAGAAATATGGAAGACAGCTTCCTGGCCAACTGACTGGAAGAGATCCATATTTATGCCTATTCCCAAGAAAGGTGATCCAACTGAATGTGGAAATTATAGAACAATATCGATTAATATAACATGTAAGCAAAATTTAGCTAAAGGTCAAAAATGGCTGCAGCAGTATATCAGCAGAGAATGGCCAGAAATTCAGACCAGTTTCGGAAGAGGACGTGGAACCAGGGATATCATTGCTGATATCAGATGGATCCTGGCTGAAAGCAGAGAATACCAGAAGGGTGTTTACCTGTGTTTTATTGACTGTGCAAAGGCATTTGACTGTGTGGATCATAACAAGTTATGGATAGCATTGCGGAGAATGGGAATTCCAGAACAATTGTGCTCATGAGGAACCTTTACATAGATCAAGAGGCAGTTGTTCAGACAGAACAAGGTGATCCTGATTGGTTTAAAGTCAGGAAAGGTGTGCATCAGGGTTGTATTCTTTCACCATGCCTATTCAATCTGTATGCTGACCAAATAATCCGAGAAGCTGGATTATATGAAGAAGAACGGGGCATCAGGATTGGAGGAAGACTCATTAACAACCTGCGTTATGCAGATGACAGAACCTTGCTTGCTGAAAGTGAAGAGGACCTGAAGCACTTACTGATGAAGATCAAAGACCACAGCTTTCAGTATGGATTACACCTCAACATAAAGAAAACAAAAATCCTCACAACTGGACCAATGAGCAACATCATGATAAACAGAGAAAAGATTGAAGTTGTCAAGAATTTCATTTTACTTGGATCCACAATCAACAGCCATGGAAGCAGCAGTCAAGAAATCAAAAGCCGCATTGCATTGGGCAAATCTGCTGCAAAGGACCTCTTCAAAGTGTTGAAGAGCAAAGATGTTACCTTGAAGACTAAGGTGCGCCTGACCCAAGCCATGGTATTTTCAATCGCATCATACGCATGTGAAAGCTGGGCAATAAATAAGGAAGACTGAAGAAGAGTTGACGCCTTTGAATTGTGGTGTTGGTGAAGAATATTGAATGTACCATGGACTGCCAGAAGAATGAACAAATCTGTCTTGGAAGAAGTACAACCAGAATGCTCCTTAGAAGCAAGGATGGCGAAACTGTGTCTTACACACTTTGGACATGTTGTCAGGAGGGATCAGTCCCTCGAGAAGGACATCATGCTTGGGAGAGTACAGGGTCAGCGGAAAAGAGGAAGACCCTTAACGAGGTGGATTGACACAGTGGCTGCGACAATGACTCAAGCATAACAACGATTGTAAGGATGGCTCAGGACCGGGCAGTGTTTCGTTGTTTTGTGCATAGGGTCGCTATGAGGGGGAACCGACTCAAAGGCACCTAACAACAACAACAGGATGTGAACATCTTTGGGGAGGGGTATTACTATGGGCTATACGAAGAAGAAGTGGCAACAGGATTGGAGGAAGACCCACTACGATCATTAATATTGTTTGTCAACTTGCTGGGCTATGATTCTCAGTGGTTTGGCAGTTATTATGTAGTTTGGCAGTAGCATAATGATGTAATTGCTTTCACGGTGGGATCTGATATAATGTGATCACCTCCATGATGGGGTCTGCTGTGCATAGCCAATCAGTTGAAAGAGAGTTTCCTTGGGTATGTGACCTGCATCCAATACAGATGGACTTTCTGACAAGGCTCACAGGCATTTTCTCACTCTGGATCCTGCAGAGTGGCTCTTATTCATCTGACTACCAATTCTTGGGACTTGAACTAGCAGCTTACCTGCTGACCTTGGGATTCATTGGCCTCTGAAGTCTGTGACCCAGAGACCTGTTGTCTGACGTGCTGATGTTGGGTTTGCCAGCTCCTGCAGCTACATGAGTCAGAAAAGCCCACAGCCAGACCCACAGACTTGGGCCTTTCGAGCCCCTGCAAACACATGAGCCGTTTCTTTGATAAAAATCTCTCTCTCTCTATCTGTATAATATACAGACGTTTGCAGTGAAGAAGTTAGTGGTCTTGCAAAATTCTATCACATGATCTCTGGCATCATTTCTATTACCAAGGCCATATTTTCCAGCTACCTATCCTTCCTTTGTTTCAAACTTTTGCATTCCAATCTCCAGTAATTATCAATGCATCCTGATTGCATGTTTGATCAATTTCAGACTGCAGAAGTTGATAACAATCTTCAATTTCTTCATTTTTGGCCTTAGTGGTTGGTGCATAAATTTGAATAATAGTCGTATTTACTGGTCTTCATTATAGGCACGTGGATAGTATCCTATCACTGACAGCGTTGTACTTCAAGATAGACATTGAAATCTTTTTTTGATGATGAATGCAGGGAGGATCAAGTTGTCATTCCCGGCGTAGTAGATTATATGATTGTCTTATTCAAATTGGCCAATACCAGCCCACTTCAGCTCACTAATTCCTAGGATATTGATGTTTATGTGTTACATTTCATTTTTGATGATTTCTAATTTTCCTAGATTCGTACTTTGTACATTCCAGGTTCGGATTATTAATGAATGATTGCAGCTGTTTCTTTTCATTTTGAGTCGTGCCACAACAGCAAATGAAGGTTCCGAAAGCATGACTCCATCCACGTCATTAAGGTTGACTCTACTCTGAGGAGGCAGCTCTTCCCCGGTTGTCTTTTGAGTGCCTTCCAACTTGGAGGCCCATCTTCTGGCACTATACCAGACAATGTTTTGCTGCTTTTCATAAGGTTTTCACTGGCTAATTCTTTTCACAAGTAGAAAGCTGGGTGCTTCTCCCTACTCTTAGTCTGGAAGCTCAGCTGAAACCTGTCCGCCGCATATGACCGTATTGGTATCTGAATACTGGTGCCATAGCTTCTAGCATCACAGCAACACGCAGGCCCCTACAGTGTGACAAACTGACAGACTTCTTCATTGCAAATACCTTTTTTCACCAACATGAATGGTGACTATACACATGGACCTTGCCAGGTGGAACGCATAGGAATCGAACTGACTACATCTTTGGAAAGAGATGATAGAAAAGCTCAATATCATCAGTCAGAACAAGGCCAGGGGCTGACTGTGGAATAGACCATCAATTGCTCTTATGCAATTCAAGTTGAAACTGAAGAAAATTAGAACAAGTCCATGAGAGCCAAAGTATCATCTTGAATATATCCCACCTGAATTTAGAGACCATCTCAAGAATAGATTTGACACATTGAACACTAATGATCAAAGACCGGTAAGTTGTGGAATGACATCAAGGACACCATACACTGAAGGCATTGGCAAAAAACAAGGCTCCAGGAATTGACAGAATACCAATTGAAATATTTCAACAAATGGATGCAGCACTGGAAGTGCTCACTTGTCTATGCCAAGAAATTTGGAAGACAGGTACCTGGTCAACCGACTGGAAGAGATCCATATTTATGCCTATTCTCAAGAAAGGTGATTCAGCCAAAAGCAGAAATTATCAAACAATATCATTAATATCACATGCAAGCAAAACTTGCTGAAGATCATTCAAAAGTGGCTGCAGCAGTATATCGGCAGGGAATTGCCAGAAATTCAGGCTGGATTCAGAAGAGGATGTGGAACTGGGGATATCATTGCTGATGTCAGATGGATCCTGGCTGAAAGCGGAAAATACCAGAAGGAGGTTTACCTGTGTTTTATTGACTATGCAAAGGCATTCGACTGTGTGGATCATAACAAATTATGGATAACAGTGCGAAGAATGGGAATTCCAGAACACTTGTGTTCATGAGGAATCTGTACGTAGATCAAGAGGCAGTTGTTCAGACAGAACAAGGGGATACTGTGAGGTTTAAAGTCCAGGAAGTTGTGCATCAGGGTTGTATCCTTTCACCATACCTGTTCAATCTGTGGCAAGATTCAAAATGAAAAGAAACAGCTGCAAATATCCGTTAATAATTAGAACATGAAATGTACGAAGTATGAACCTAGGAAAATTGGAAGTCATTAAAAATGAAATGGAATGGATAAAGATTGATATCTTAGGCATTTGTGAGCTGAAATGGACTGATACTGGTCATTTTGAATCAGACAATCACACGGTCTACAACACTAGCAATGAAAAAATGAAGAGGAATGGTGCTGCATTCATCATCAAAAAGAACATTTTGAAATCTATCCTGAAGTACAACACTGTCAGTGGTAGGATAATATCTGTATGCCTACGAGGAAGACCAGTTAATATGACTATCACTCAAATTTATGAACCAATCACTAATGCTAGAGATGAAGAAATTGAAGATTTTTACTAATTTCTGCCATTTGAAATTGATTAAACATGCGATCAAGATGCGTTGATAATTACAGCTGGTTGGAATGTAACAGTTGGAAACAAAGAAGATTCTGTATTTGGAAAATATGGCTTTGGTGTTAGAAGCAATGCTGGAGATTGCATGATAGAATTTTGCAAGAGCAAAGATTTATTCTTTGGAAATACCTTTCTTGAACAACATAAACAATGAGTATACACATGGACCTCGCCAGTGGAACACACAATAATCGAATCGACTATATCTGTGAAAGAGATGATGGAGAAGCTCAATATCATCAGTCAGAACAAGGCCAGGGACTAACTTAGGAAACAATCATCTGTTGCTCATATGCAAGTTCAAGCTGATGCTGAAGAAAATTAAAACAAGTTCACAATAGCCAAAGTATGACCTAGTGTACATCCCACCTAAATTTAGAGACCATCACAGCAATAGATTTGATGCACTGAAGGCTAATGACTGAAGACCAGAAGAGTTGTGGGATGAGATCAAGGACGTCATACTTGAAGAAAGCAAAAAGCTATTAAAAAGAAAAGAAAGAAAACATCAAAATGGATGTCAGAAAAGACCCTGAAACTTGATCTTGAATGTAGAGTAGCTACAGTGAATGGCAGAAATGATGAAGTAAAAGAGCTAAAGAGAAGATTTCAAAGGGTAGCTCGAGAAGACAAAGTAAAATGCTATAATGAAATGTGCAAAGACTGGGAGTTAGTAAAACCAAAAGGGAGGAACATGCTTGGCATTTCTCAAGTTGAAAGAACTGAAGAGAAAATTCAACCCTTGAGTTGCAATATTGAAGGATTCTATGGGAAAAATATTGAATGATGCAGGAAGCATCAAAATAAGATGAATACACAGAGTCACTGTCTCAAAAAGAATTGGTCAATGTTCAACCATATCACGAGGCAGGATATGATCAAGAACCAATAGTACTGAAGGAAGAAGTCTAAGCTGCTCTGAAGTCTTTGGTGAAAAGCAAGGAATTGACAGAATTGACAGAATACCAATTGAGATGTTTCAACAAATGGATGGAGCACTGGAAGTGCTCACTCATCTATGCTAAAAAATTTGCAAGACAGCTACACAGCCAACTGACTGGAAGAGATACATGTTAGTGCCCATTCCAAAGAAAGGTAATCCAACAGAATGTGGAAATTATCAAACAATATCATTAATATCACATGCAAGTAAAATTTTGCTGAAGATAATTCAAAAACAGTTGCAGCAGTACATCAACAGGGAACTGCCAGAAATTCAAGCCAGATTCTGAAGAGCACGTGGAACAAGGGCTATCATTGCTGATGTCAGGTGGATCTTGGCTGAAAGCAGAGACTAGCAGAAAGATGTTGACCTGTGTTTTATTGACTATGCAAAGGCATTGGACTGTGTGGATCATACCAAATTATGGATAACATTGGGAAGGTTGGGAATTCCAGAACACTTAATTGCACTCATGAGGAATCTGTATACAGACCAAGAGGTAGTCATTCAAGCAGAACAATGGGATACTGCATGATTTAAAACCAGGAAATGTGTTTGAGGGTCGTATCCTTTCACCATACTTATTCAATCTGTATTCTGAGCAAATAATCTGAGAAGCTGGGCTACATGAAGAAGAACAGGGCATCAGGATTAGAAGAAGAGTCATTAACAGCCTTCATTATGCAGATGATACAATCTTGCTTGCTGGAAGTGAAGAGGACTTGAAGTACTTACTGATGAAGATCAACAACCACAGGCTTCATTATGGGTTGTACCTCAATGTAAAGAAAACAAAACTCCTCCCAATGGGATCAATAAGCAACATCATGATAAGCAGAGAAAAGACTGAAGTTGTGAAGGATTTCATTTTGCTTGGATCCATAATCAACAGAAGCAGCAGTCGAGAAACCAAACAACGTATTGCAGTGGGCAAATCTGCTGAAAAAGACCTCTTTAAAGTATTATAAAGCAAAGTTGTCACCTTGGGGTCTAAGACATGCCTGACCCAAGCCATGGTATTTTCAATTGCCTCATATGCATGAGAAAGCTAGACAATGAATAAGGAAGACCAATGAAGAATTGATGCATTTAAATTATGGCGTTGGCAAAGAATATGCCACGGACTGCCGAAAGATTGAACAAATCTGTCTGGAAACAAGTACGGCCAGAATGGACATTAGAAGTGAGAATGACGAGACTTTGTCTCACGTGCTCTGGACATGTTATCCAAAGGGCCCAGTCCCTGGAGAAGGACATCATGCCTGGTAGAGGGTTATTAAAAAAAGAGGAAGAGCCTGGATGAGATGTATTGACACAGCAGCTGCAACAATGGGCTCAAACAGAGCAATGATTGTGAGGATGGCACAGGACCAGGAAGTGTTTTGTTTTTGTTGTGCATAGGGTTGCTATGAGTTGGAACCGACTTGACGCCATCTAACAACAATAACAATAGTCTCGTAATGTCCAGCTGTTCAATGGGAATAGTGTACACCATGGACTTACTCAGATTTCCTTCCATATATGGGTCAGAATTCTCAGACGCTAGGCTGTCTGAGAATATTGTGCCTGGCTGGCAGGAAACTCTTAGATGTTTTTCTCTTCATCTGTTCTCGTGGCGTAGTGGTTAAGTGCTATGGCTGCTAACCAAAGGGTCGGCAGTTCAAATCCGCCAGGCGCTCCTTGGAAACTCTATGGGGCAGTTCTAGTCTGTCCTATAGGGTCGCTATGAGTCGGAATCGACTCGATGGCACTGGGTGGGTTCTCCTATTCTACTCTGATATTCATATCTGTACAGCCATTTTCTTCCTCACTGGTTTTATCTTTCATACTAAATATAAAAATTTGAATGATATCCTTTTTCACATACTCCCCTTGAATGAGTTAGTGATTGTATCATCAAGCCACAGCTGCTGCCGGAGACACCAGCTGACTCAGAGCAAGAAAGGGCAAGATATCCTGGCTGTATAGTGCATGTGATACACTAGTGAATTAACAGGCAATGTCTATGAAAGTAACTTAAGTTTTTTTTCTCACTCTCTCATTTCTAGCCCTTCAAATTCAACTCAAATCAGCATGTAGCATTTAATTTCGATGCTCCAATTCCTGGATTATTTATTTTATTAGATTACTTGTACTCTATTTTATTTCCAAAAAGTTGAGTTTGACTTGAGAGCAAATAAATGGCAGGGGTTTAAAACGTGGCTACCTGGGTTTGAATCCTGGCTTTGCTGCTTAAAAGATGTGTGACCTGGGCAACTTAATTAAATTCTCTGTGCCTCAGTTTTCTCAACTTGAAATGGGTATAATAATATAATAGTAGCACCTGCCTCAGAGAGCTGCATTCAAATTTCGTAAATTTTGAAATAATTATGTAAATAAAAGTACTTAGAAGAATGCCTAGAGATAATATGCACTATTACAAGTTACTACTAACTAAAATACTATTGCCTATACTATATTATTGTTACTATAACTGGACTAATTGTTTTATTTTTGCATTAATTTTTAAAATTTAGTTTTTGTTTTTACCAGAATACACAGGCACATAATTTAAAGGAGAAACAGAAGTCCACCAACCCCCTAAGCTTAATTTCGTACTCCATAGAAGCATCTACTTTCAACTGTTAAAACAGATTCTTTTGGTATTTAACTCCAGATCTTAGCATGCTTATATTGTTTGGTTTTGATGTTTCAGCTTTAGGTATTATCTATTGAGATCTTGCTATAAGAAATGAGAATGTAACTTTTTTTTTTAAAGATACAACATACACACACTCCCATTGCCCCTTACCACAAACATACTCCTCATTTTCCCTTCCTCCCAATATAGTTATGTTCAGTATTTAGGGTTTATGTTGTTACAAATATGTATGGAGCCCTGGTGGCACAGTGGTTAAGAGTTTGGCTGCTAACCAAAAGGCCAGCAGTTTGAATCTACCAGCTGCTCCTTGGAAACCTTAGGGACAGCATGGAATAGCTGTAATAATGAATCTGTCCCTCCCCAGAAACCTCATGTCTACTTTTAGAATAATATGAAAAAATATAGACATTAAAAGTTTATTATAAATCTAACTTCTAACTATTCAGTTGATTTGAGCCATCTTTCTGTTGTTCTCTGTACTTTTTTATGTCATCCTGTTCCTGTTTCATAGATGTAAATATCTTCTCTTTTCTCTCTGAGCATATTTTTTAAAGTCTTCTCTCTACGTATACTTTGATGTTCTTTTCTGTTTGTTTTGATTTTTATCTTTTCTATTAGGGGCTTTCTTCCTTAGTGCACTTCTTATCTGCTACTCACAGTGCGGCAACAACAGGCTGATTGGAAGCTCCGATTGCATCTCACCGACTTTTAGCTTCATTTTAGCATTATCTGGCCCAACATTTGGAAACCCTCGTGACATAGTGGTTAAGTGCTATGGCTGCTAACCAAAAGGTCAGCAGTTTGAATCCACCAGGCACTCCTTGGAAACTCTGTGGGGCTGTTCTACTCTGTCCTATAGGGCTCCTATAAGTCAGAATCAACTGGACCACAGCGGGTTTGGTTTTGGTTTTTTGGGCCCAACGATTTATTAAGAAATACTCAACGACTTCTTCTTTTGGGTCTTTTCTTTGGAATTGTCTAGTTTCCCAAAGAAGAGCACTCTGGAGGGTAGTTGTTCAGCTGCCAGATTAGCTGTTGTGGCAGAAAATGGAAATTATGCATAGATCTCAAAGCATGAGTTTCCACTCACCAAATGTCCACTTACCAAATGTTTCACCTGCTAGCAGCAGAGACCCAATTGAATTCCTGATACAGGATCATTCCTCAAGGAAACCAATCAGAGGCTTGGTGACACATTAATTCATCTTTACGGCAATCAAAACATATTTGGGGTATAATTTTGCTTTCCTGACCACAGGGCCTCAGGCAGCTCCACTATCTGAGGGCTTAAGAGTGTTTATGTCACTGACATGGTGTTTTAGGCTGGGCTCTCTAGAGGAGCAAAACCGGTGAAGTGTATATATAAATACATATAGATTTATTTTGAGGCAATAGCTCACACAATTGTTGGGGCTAGCAAGTCCCAAATGGGTGGGTCAGGTGCCAGGCTGAAGGCTTCTCCTGATTCACGTGGTTGCAGGGGCTGACAAACCCAAAATATGCAGCTCAGGTGGCTGGCTGAAGACTTCTCTAAGAACCAGAGTTCAGACCATGAGATGAGGATCAAGGGAGAGAGTCAGGGAGCTTTGCCAGAACATTCATATGTATCGGATGCAGGCCACACCCCCAGAGACACTCCTCTTCTAATTAATTGGCTGCTCATATCGAATCACAAAATGGAGGATGATTACATCATATCTGCCAAGCTACTGAGAATCATGGCTGAGCCAAGTTGACACATAACAGTAACCACCATACCTGAATTCTACATAGCATTACTTCAGACCAAAAAACTCACTTTATAGTAATAGAAGACTTGCGTGGAATCCACTGGACTTTTCACATACCACACCATCCAGAAGCTGCTGGCCAGAGAGAGTGGTAAAATGGCTTCTTAAACGTAATCTTAGAGATTATGTTCTGCCAAGATGGGGTCCCACACTCCAGGATGCACTGTTGTCAGGTGCTGATGAGTCAGTTCCAACTTATAGCAACCCTATGTACAACAAAAGGGAACACTGCCTGGTACTGTGCCATCCTCACAATTGTTGCTATGTTTGAGCTTATTTTTGTAGCCACTGTGTCAATTCATATCATTGAGGCTCTTCCTCTTTTTTACTTCTTTACCCTTTACTTTACCAAGCATGGTCCCCTTCTCTGGGGACTGGTCCCTCCTGATAACATGTCCAAAGTACATGAGACAAAATCTCACCGTCCTCACTTCTAAGGAACATTCCGGATGTACTTCTTCCCAGGCAGATTTGTTTGTTCTTCTGGCAATTCATGGTATACTCGATATTCTTCTCCAACACCGTAATTCAAAGGCATCAATTCTTCTTTGATCTTCCTTATTCATTGTCCAGCTTTCACATGCATATGAAGAGTTTGAAAATAACATGGCTTGGGTCTGGCATACCTTAGTTCTCAAAGTGACATCTTTGCTTTTTAACACTTTAAAGAGGCCTTTTTCAGCAGATTTACCCATTGCAACCCATTGTTTGATTTCTTGACTGCTGCTTCAATGGGTGTTGATTGTGGATCCAAGTAAAATGAAACCCTTGGCAACTTCAACATTTTCTCCTTTTATCTTGATATTGCTTATTGGTCCAGTTGTGAGGATTTTTGTTTTCTTTATGATGAGGTGTAATCCATACTGAAGTCTTTGTGTCATCCGTGTATCACAGTTTGTCAATGAATCTTCCTGCAATCCTGATGCCACATTGTTCTTCCTATAGTCCAGCTTCTCAGATTATTTGGTCAGCATACAGATTGAACAGGTATGGTGAAAGGATACCACTCTGACTCATACCTTTCCTAATTTTAAACCACACAGTATTCCCTTGTTCTGTTTGAACAACTGCCTCTTTGTCTATGTACAGATTTCCCATGAGCACAATTAAGCGTTCTGGAATTCCCATTCTTCACAGTGTTATCCATAATTTGTTATGATCCACATAGTTGGAATGAAAGTAGGAATGGCCCAATTTCCCTTCACTCTCAGGAACCACTTGGAGGAATTTGCACTTCTCCTCACATATTGGCTTTGAGTGTCTAGAGATCCTGGTTCTCAGAGAGGAGCCCTTCCGTGAGGGGACTTGTTATTAATCCCATTAAACTTGAAGCTACAACTGCTGTCCAGTCACTTAGTGCTCTTTGTGCCAGTAGATTAATAGAATCTTAACTAGGAATTAATAGATTTTTTTAAAGAGAATCACCATACTGGAGAGTAATTTACTCTACTTATTAGGAAGAAATAGCACTAATTTTACACAATTGAGACAGGTGATGCATTGGGGTGTTTCTTGGTACTTCCTTGTTCAGTGTTGATAGTAAATGAACAAGAGTAACTGCCACGGTATGAGAAGAGCATGGTTGTAAGGGACTCAGACAACTCATGGATGAGGATCTGGGTTCCCTCACAAGAGCAGCAGAGGTATAATAAGCTGAGGGTGAGAGGAATTTAGAATAAGAAGTAGAGAGGAGATAATGATTATCAGATGTTGGCCCTGAGATGAGCTGCAGTGGTGGTAAATATAGTTCATTCCACTAATCTTCCTCTTCTACGCATTTCCAGAAATGGAGACCAATCAGAATTCTGGAGAGTTGTTCCCATGTGGGGTGAATATATTATATGAAGCAAGTGAATTTGAGTGCTATAAGGATAGACTGTGGAGGTTGTTGTGGTATGCCACCAAGATGACGCCTCAGGATCTGGGTACTCTTTTTTTTTTTTTTTTTAAATCACATAGGAGTGTTGAAATGCCAAGGGCTCACAGCTGAATCCCTCTTCCAAAACTGTCCCTGGGAGAAGGAAATTTTCTGACCCAAAGTTATACACCCTTGACCCCGGGGACAGCCACATCCAATGAGTAGTAGATGTAGGAGCATAAAGGCTCTTATATTGTTTTGGAACAACTTTGATGAGCCAGCTTACTTTAGAGCTCTTCTTAGGATTAACTGGGGCCTCTGTTGTGACTGCATTGCCCTTCCCCCCTGCCCAATTCTGAGCTTTCTTTACTCCTTTTTGGATGTTGTTCCTGAGAACAATTGCCAACGAACTTCCTGCACCCAAATCTCCTCTTCAGTGTCTGTTTCCTGCGGAAACCTGACCTAAGCCACCTACACACTTCTGCTCCCATTAGTTGAGTTACTTAGTGTTCATAAACCTGTTGTACTTATTATTGTAATTATTATATTAGGTTTAGGAGTCTCTGGGTGGTGTAAATGTTTAAATGCTAAACTACAAGCTGAAAGATTGGTAGTTGAGTCCACTCAGAGGTGCCTTGGAAGGCAAGCCTGATGATTTGTTTCCAAAATGTCTCAGCCTTGAAACCCTATCGAGCAGTTCTACTCTGCATACATGAGGTCAGCATGAGTTGGAATCAACTCAATGGCAACTAACAGCGACAATAATTATGAAGGCAGAAAGATGGTTTTTGTTTCTATGAAAGCCAAGAATAATGCTTTGGAAAAACAGGATGATGGCAAGTTACTGAGAAAAGTTGCTCTTTAATTAACTGTAGAATTCATGAAGAAAGACTTGAAGTTGGAAAAACAACATGTTATGTATGTATTGGGCACACAGGATCCTAGATGCATGCTTCTTGTTTGACTGACTAACATAGAGTTTGGAATGAAGTATAGTTTCTTATACGTAGTAATCACAATTCTCTGTGTGTGTGTGTTTTTTTAATCTCTATTATTTTTGTAAGAATATGCACACTCACTGTAAAAACTCAAAACCCAGAAAAGAATGAAGAAAAAATAAAAGTCACCAGGAATCTTGCTATCTGCAGCCAATATCTATGGAGATTTCCATGAATATCCTTCTTGAATCCATTTATTTCAAATACATAGGCACATATATTACTAACACAAACTGAGGTAGAAAATCTGAACAGACTCATAACAAAAGAAGAAATTGAAGAGGTCATTAAAAAATTCCCAACAAAAAAAAGCCTTGGCCCAGATGACTTCACTGGAGAATTCTACCAAATATTCAGAGAAGAGGTGACACCAATACTACTCAAACTATTCCAGAACATAGAAAAGGAAGGAATACTCCTGAATTCATTCTGTGAAGCCAGCATAGGCAAAGACACCACAAAAAAAAGAAAATTATAGACCAATATCCCTCAAGAATAAAGACTCAAAAATGCTCTTAACCACTATGCCACCAGGGTTTCCTGACAAAATTCTAGCCAATAGAATTCAGAGCATATATAAAAAAAAAAAAATACATTATGAGCAAGTGGGCTTCATACCAGGTATACAAGGATGGTTCAACATTATAAAATCAATCAACGTAATTCACCATATAAATAAAACAAAAGACAAGAATCACATGGTCATCTTAATTGATACAGAAAAGGCATCTGATGAAGCTTAACAGTCATTCCTAATAACAACACTCAGTAAAACAGCAATAGAAGGGAAATTCCTTAACACAATTTAGGGCATATATAAAAAGCCAACATCATAAATGGAGAGAGACTGAAAGCATTCCCCTTGAGAACAGGAACCAGACAAGGATGCCCTTTATCCTCACTCTTATTCAGTATTGCACTGGAAGCCATAGGTAGAGCAATAAGGCAAGAAAGGGAAATAAAGGACATACAAATTGGTGAGGAAGAAGTAAAGCTATCCCTATTCACAGATGACATGATCATATTCATAGAAAATCCCAGAGATTCCACAAGAAAGTTACAGGAACTAATAGAAGGATTCAGCAAAGTGGCAGGGTACAAGATCAACGTACAAAAACCAGTTGAATTCTTCTACACTGACAAAGAGAACTCCGAAAAGGAAACCAGGAAAACAACATCATTTATAATAGCCCTTAAAAAAATAAAATACTTAGGAATAAATCTAACTAGGGATGTAAAAGACTTATACAATTAAACTACAAAACACTACTTCAAGAAACCGAAAGAGACCTACATAAATGGAAAAACATACCAGGCTCATGGATAGGAAGGCTTAATATTGTGAAAATGTGAAGACTACTCAAAGTGATCTATTAGTATAATGCAATCCCAATCCAAATTCCAACAACATTCCTTAATGAGATGGAAAAACTAATCACTAACTTTATATGGAAAGGAAAGAGGCCCCAGATAATCAAAGCATTATTGAAGAAGAACAAAGTAGGAGGCCTCACATTCTCTGATCTCAGAACCTGCTATACTGCCACTAGTCAAAACAGCCTGGTATCGGTACAAAAACAGACACATAGGCCAAAGAACAGAATTGAGGACTCAGAAGTAAATCCATCCACTGAGGACAGCAGATCTTCGACAAAGGGTTGAAGTCCATTCAATGGAGAAGAGAAAGTCTCTTTAACAAATGGTGCTGGCAAAACTGGATATCCATTTGCAGAAAAATGAAACAAGATCTATATCTCACACCATACACAAAAACTAATTCAAAAAAGAACAAAGACCTAAATGTAAACCTAAAACCATAAAGATCACGGAAGAAAAAATAAGGACAATGCTAGGGGCCCTAATATGTGGCATAAATAGAATACCAAACATAACAAAAAATGCACAAACAGCAGAAGATAAACTAGATAACTGGGATCTCCTAAAAATTAAACACTTATGCTCATCAAAAGACTTTGCCAAAAGAGTAAAAAGAGAACCTACAGACTGTGAAAACATTTTTGGCTATGACATATTCGGCAAGAGTCTAATTGTTAAAATTTATAGAAAACTTCAACAACTCAACAACAAAAAGACAATCCAATTAAAAAATGAGCAAAGGACATGAACAGACACTTTGCCAAAGAAGACATTCAGGCAGCTAACAAACACGTAAAGAAATTTGAGATGCCAAGCAAAACTATGGTGAGATACCATTTAAGCCCAGCAATAATGGCATTGATTAAAAAAAAAAAAATGCCGGAGAGGTTGTGGGGAGATTGGAACTCTTATACACTGCTGGTGGGAATGTAAAGTCGCACAATCACTATAGAAAACATTATGGCACTTCCTTAAAAAGCTAGAAATGAAAATACCATATGATCCAGCAAGCTCACTTCTAGGAAAATATCCTAGAGAAATAAGAGTCATGACAAGAATAGACATATATACACCCATGTTCATTGCGCCATTATTCCCAATAGCAAACAGATAGAAACAACCTAAGTGCCCATCAACAAACGAATGGATAAACAAACTGTGGTACATACACACAATGGAATACTCTGCAATGATAAAGAATAATGAGGAATCCACAAAACATCGCACAACAAGGGGTGAATCTAGAGGATATTATGCTGAGTGGAATAAGTCAATCACAGAAGGACAAGTACCGTATGAGACCTCTGTTATAAAAAGTCAAGAAAAGATTTACACACAGAAAATTTCTCTGATGTTTACCAGGGTTGGGAGAGGAGGGGAGGAAAATTCCTAACTAGAATGTAGACACCTGTTAACTTTGGTGAAGGGAAAGGCAATACACAATATGGGAGAAGTCAGCACAACATGACCGAGGCAAGGGAAGACACTGAAAGGTATGCAAGAATAAAAGGCAACAACAGTAAATAGTATAACACACACAATCCTGCAACAACAATAATAACAAACAATAATTTATGAGTGATACATAAGTATATACATACATATCTATACATATACTTATAAAAAAAAATACTTATAGATACATACATATATGGAATCGGTAGGGGAGTACACCCATAAGCATACACAGGTTTGACTGTGGCTATTTGTCATACCTGTATGTGCTGCATGTTTATTCATATATACAATAAAGCACACAGGGGACACACGGAAGCTTCCTCAACATAACCAAACACCTCGCAGGACTGAGTTGATGGGCTTGAAGATTAAGGACTATAGTCTTGGGGGATATTCAGTTCAATTGGCATAATATAGTTCATAAAGACAATGTTCTACATCCTACTTAGGTGAGTAGTGATTGGGGTCTTAACAGCTTCAAGGAAGCAATAATCTGATGGACTAATGGGCCACAGGAACCACAGCCTCCACTTGCCTAAGACCGGAAGAACTAGATGGTGCCTGGTTACCACTACCTACCACTCACAGTAGAAGGTCCCAGTTAGAGTGGGAAAAAAATGTAGAACAAAATTGAATTTCATAAAAAAAGAACAGACTTACTGGTCTGAGAGAGACTGGAGGCACCCCCAAGACTATGGCTCTCAGACATCCTTCAAACTTGGAAATGAAACCACTCCTGAAATCACCTTTCAGCTGGATAATAGACAGGCCTATAAAATAAACAATAACATCCATAAGGAAAGTGCTCCTTAGGACAACAATCTTTAGGCCCAAAAGCAAAGATGAGAAGGCAGGAAAACTGGATGAATGGAAATGGGGACCTCAGCATGGTGATGGGGAGAATGCTGACACATTGCAGGTGGCTTAGGTCATCTAGTGCTGCTGTAACATAAATTCCACAAGTGAATGACTTTAACAAAGAGAAATTTATTCTCTCACTGTCTAACAGGCTGCAAGTCCAAATTCAGGGTGTCAGCTCCAGGGGGAAGACTTTCTCTTTCTGTCGGCTCTGGAGGAGGTCCATGTCATCAATCTTCCCTTGGTCTAGGAGCTTCTCTGCACAGGAACCTCAGATCCAAAGGACGCGGTCTGCTCCTGGTGCTGCTTTCTTGGTGGTATGAGGTCCCCATGTCTCTCTGCTCGCTTCTCTCTTTTATATCTCAAAAGAGGTTGGCTAAAGACACTACCTAATCTCGTACACCTCACCAGTATAACAGCCGCTAATCCGTTTTCTTACATCATAGTGATAGGATTTACAACGCATAGGGAAATCACATAAAATGGTGGACAATCACACAATACTAAGAATCATGGCCCAGCCAAGTTGACAGATATTTTGGGGGCACACAATTCAATCCATGACGGCAGGGATTGTAGCCAATGTCACAGAAAAATTTGTGTATAAACTATTGAATGGAAAACTAATTTGCTCTGTAAAACTGACACAATAAATTAAAAAAAAAAAAAGAAGAAGAAAATATGTGTGGGTTTGTATACACACACACATATATGGTTATGTAGCAGGTCTTTTTCACTCAAATATAGATTGTACTTGTAAAGCAATTGTTCTTTTTTTTTTAAAGACTGTATGAGTCTTACTTCTGTTCCCTTTTTGGAGCAATCAGTATAAATGATATGATCAGATTAATTTTTTAAAAAAATTTTATATCCTCCAGAAGCCACATGAGGCAATCCTGTATTATATTACCAATGGAATTTATTTTCATTACCTAACTAGGAGGGAATTGTAAAATTATTATTTTTTGGATGTTACAGTTATAAATCTGTGGTTTCATAGTGAGATAGAAAATGGCAGATAAACTTAAAAATTCATATTAAATTAGCATTAGGTTCAGCATGATCAATGACATAGAATTCCATACAATTTTCTTGGCACAGCAAAAATAAATCAACTCTTTATATAAATAGAATTCTCAGGAGGGATTAACCAAAAATGAAAAAGCACTTTCGGCCTAATAAAAATTGAACCAACAAATATTTCTTACTTACCTACTGTGTGCATAAAGGCCGTTTCCCATGTAAGTTTCCTTTGTTTCTCAATTTATGGTGCTTTCAGGATTCTAAGTTTTTAATAGTGAAAAATCGGAATGGTTTTTCTGTTCCTCACAATACTGAAGAACACACAGTTGTAAGAAAAGCTAATTGCACGCTGTTTACTGTTTGTTGAGTTTTCTAAAGCAAAAAGCTTACACTTCAGCAGCCTCATCTCCAAATACTCCAACTATTTAAACTATTAATTTATCAACAGTAAAGCAAAGTAGTCTGTCTTTTGTCCTACTTCTATATAGTCTGTACTAGTTTCTAATAACTCCACATCATGCTTCCATTAAAATGTTTTTCTGTGGTGTGGGTTCCATAACCCTTTGTGATACTTAAGAGCTATAGGCTTTCAGCTTTGTGAAGTCTTTTTTAAAAATTTTAACCTAATGACATGCTTTGCTGTTGCCAATATTTCAATTTCCAAGGATGCTTAGTGTTTTCCCTGTACAATCTTAAAAATTTTTAGTTTTTAGGGGAAAGTGAAAATTAACATAAATTCCTAACAATAGGAAGGCAGCAGGTTATTGTAGAAACACAATAATCCTAGTCTGGAGTCAAATACACTTGGGTTAAAGCCTGATTCCGGCAATTAATAAGCTTTGTAATCCAGGGCAAATCGCTTAACCTCCCTCAGCCTCAGTGTCTTCCTCTGTTAAATGGGCTGCTTTATTTGATTAATATAAGAATAAGAAATAATGTATGTAAATGATTGTTATTTAACTGGAGCTTAACAATTGGCAGCTATTATTATTGACAAACATGGTCAATTGAAATTTAGATTGTTTATATTCTTGCTTTTTGTTCAAATAATTCGAACAAACAGGAAGGATAACCTTTATTAAAGAAATAATCATTTACAACATTTCATTAACAGCTATAATAGCCATTTCCTCCAAGTCCTTAAGTTGTCACTGTACTGTAAACCCACCAGACAGAGAAAACCTGGTCTGTCTCTATTGATTGGGGTATGTTCATCAAATGTTTTGATCACCAAGCATTTAGGGCTTAAAATTTACCTTTTTTTTTTTTTTTTAAATAATTACTTTGATACAGGCACACAAGTGTAGTGGGGTCAAACATTTTAAATAACCTATGTGGCTTTTTAATTTTCTCTAATATTAGAGTATTAACAGTACTATGAGAGTTAAACTTGATTTTGTCAGTTATCATATCTCAGAATCTTTCAGTTAACATTTAATCATTTAGGTAATTCAATCTGTTTTACTTAAATGCTCAGGCTTTTATATTTTTTTCTCTTTTCTGTGCTCTTCCCAAATAGCAGGGCTGTGTAAAGCATGGGGACTAGGAGGTGGAGAGTAACTTACATGATTTCTTGGCTTTGAAGAACTGCCCTCTATGAGCAAGAGTTCTTGTGAGGTCCTCTGGTTCCATTGCTGGTCTGATCTGGAAACCCTGGAGGCATAGTGGTTAAGAGTTTGGCTGCTAACCAAAAGGCTGGCAGTTTGAATCCACCAGGTACTTTTTGGAAACCCTATGGGTCGATAGGAGTCAGAATTGATTTGACAGCAATGGGTTTGGTTTGCATGGAATATTTTAATTTTCTTCACCTGTAAAATATAAGATGTTAGCAGGGCTAGTGTGTTTTTGGTTGTACACTCTTTAGTTGTATCCTGTTAGGCACAAATATGACTTTATAATTGTCTTTACTCGGAGATTATGTATGGTTTAAGGAGATGTGTACAGGTGTCAAGTTGACAAGGGGTGGACTGTGATTGTAAAGATTGTGTGTCAGCTTGGCTGGGGCATGATTCTCAGTGGTTTGGCAGTTATGATGTAGTTTGGCAGTTGCATAATGATGTCATTGTTGCTGGGTAAAAACCCCAGGTTTTGCTTGGCATGACTTGTTACAGCCAGTAAACAAGAGGCTTAGGCGAGAGATCAGAAAGACGCCTTTATTTCGTTACACAAGGAAAGGAGCAATCGGGGCTCTTGCCTCCGAGACTACTTGCAGGCAGCTTGGGGAGGTGGGCTTTTACAGAGAGCAGACAAGGAAATGTAAATTCATCACGAATATTCCGGATGGACCTTTGCGCAGGCACTCAGAGTTTGGGGATGACTGCAGTTTCTTTAAACAAGGGTTCTATCTGCTAGAATGGAGGAAGAGGTCGATTTTCTTTCATTAGGCTGTTAAGTCTCCACCAGAGGAGGGTTGAGGCCATCTATGTCCTGTTCTGTGGTTATCTTGTCAAGGACAATTTCAGAAGAATGCGCAGCCCATTTTGCTCAGTGTAGGAGAAGAAGCCAGAGCAGTTGTCTCTTAGAAGGGCTGCCTGTCTTATAATCACCTTCATGATGAGATCTGATATAATGTGATCACCTCCATGATGGGATTTGCTGTGAATAGCTAATCAGTTGAAAGGGAGTTTCCTTGGGCTTTTGGCCTCCATCCAATATCGATGGACTTTCTGGCAAGGCACATGGGCTTTTGCTCACTCTGGATCCTGCATCTGGCTCCTGTTCATCTGATGTCCAGTTCTTGGGACTTGAGCCAACAGCTTACCTGCCGATCTCGAGATTGGTTGCCTTCCACAATCAGCGAGGCAGAGGCCTGTTGTCTGACCTGCCGGTCTTGGGCTCACCAGCTCCTGCAGCTACATGAGTCAGGAAAAGCCTACAGCCAGATCCACGAACTTGGAACTTTTCAGCTTCTACAACCGTGTAAAACATTTACTTCCTTGATATAAATCTCTCTCTCTCTATGTGTATACATTTATATATAGATACTTCACTGGTTTTGCTTCTTTAGAGAACCCAGCCTAAGAAACTCGTTAATAACTTGAAATGTGCAGATAACACAACCTTGCTTGCTGAAAGTGAAGAGGACTTGAAGCACTTACTGATGGAGATCAAAGAGTATGGCCTTCAGTTTGGATTACACCTCGACATAAAGAAAAAAAAATCCTCACAAACGGATAAATAAAAAACATTACGATAAACAGAGAAAATATTGAAGTTGCCATGGATTTCATTTTACTTGGCTCCACAATCAACGCCCATCGGGGCAGCAAGCAAGAATCAAACATATTGCAGTGGGCAAATCTGCTGAAA
The DNA here is from genome assembly GCF_030014295.1 of Loxodonta africana. NCBI lineage: Eukaryota > Metazoa > Chordata > Mammalia > Proboscidea > Elephantidae > Loxodonta > Loxodonta africana. The sequence continues at coordinate 206,906,445 of NC_087342.1, forward strand.
AAGACCTCTTTAAGGTATTAAAAAGCAAGGATGTCACCTTGAGGACTAAGGTGCACCTGACCCAAGCCATGGTATTTTCCATCATCTCATATGCATGCGAAAACTGAACAATGAATAAGGAAGGTCAAAGAAGAATTGATGCCTTTGAATTATGGTGTCGGTGAAGAATACCGAATATACCATGGAATGCCAGAAAAAATCTTGGAAGAGGTATAGCCAGAATGCTCCTTAGAAGTGAGGATGGAGAGACTTCATCTCACTTTGATCATGCTGGCCTGCATCCAATATAGGTGGACTTTCCAGCAAGGCTTGTGGGCTTTTGCTCACTCTGGATACCGCAGCTGGCTCTAGTTCATCTGACCTCTGGTTCTGGGGACTTGAGCTAGGAGCTTACCTGCCAATTTTGGGATTCATCAGCCTCTGCAGCCTCTGAGCCAGAGGCCTATTGTCTGACCTGCCAATCTTGAGTTCACCAGCCCCTGCAGCTATGTGAGTCTGGAGATGCCTCCAGCCTGATCCACAGACTTGGGACTTTCCAGGCTCTACAACAGTGTGAGACATTTCCTTAATATAAATCTCTTTCTCACTATATATGTATGTATATATATATGTGTGTGTGTGTGCGTGTGTGTGTGTATATATATATATAGAGAGAGAAATGCTTCACTGGTTTTGCTTCTGTAGAGATTCCAGCCTGAAATTGCCTCCACTTGGTGCCTTTTTCATTCATCAGCCCTCCCAGGACCTCCATGTTCTTCCACTAGCCCATATAAGAGCTTCAGAGTTGCTTCTTGGAATTGAGAATTGGGATTACGCAGGTGCTTTTTTTTTTTTTTTTTTTTGTTATCTACTGCTGTGTGACATATTGTCCCAAAACTTAGTAACTTAAAACATGATTCTGTGGGTCAGGAATTTGGGAAGGGTTTGGTTGAGCAGGGTGAAGGCTGGACACCCAAGATAGCTCACTCACATGGGTGGCAGTTAATGCTGTCTGTTGGTTGGGAGCTCATCTGGGGCTGTCTCCTGGAGCACTTACTTCATGGCCTCTCCATGTGGCTTGGACTCTTTACTGGGTTTCAAGAGGAAGCATCTGGAGACTAAGCACTCCAAGAGATCAAAGCAGAAATCATGGAGCATCATTTCAATGCATTCTATTGATTTCAGGAGAGTCACGGAAGTCAGCCCAGGCTTTAGGAGGGGAGAATTAAATTCTACCTCTTGATTGAAGAGATTCGCTCTTTTCTGTTTTAATATACAAGATATGTAAAAAGATTTGCCTTTTTTCTTTTGTTTTGTGACTTTTTTAAAATTGTGCTTTAGGTGAAACTTTACAGAGCAAATTAATTTCTCATTCAACAGTTTATACATGCATTGTTTTGTGATTTAATTGCAATCCCTGCAATGTGTCAATACTCTCCCCTTCCACATTCCAATTCCCCATTTCCATCTGTCCATTTTTCCTGTTCCTTTTTACCTTATCATCATTGCTTTTGGGCAAGTGCTGCCTTTTTCGGTTTCATATACATACACACAAGACCTGGGTTAAATTACAGATTAAATTCTTGAAAGAATAATTTCTAAGGATCCTGTTAGGTGGAGGTCAAAGATGTCCCAAATGTCCAAGTGTTCCAAGCTGCTGTACCATTCCATTATCTCTAACGTCAGCTACCCCCTCTCCCCTCAGTACTCTCCCTTCCTTCTTTTGGTTCCCTAATTCCCTGCAATGTCTCACAGAACTCACAAACCGTATAAAGAAAATGGCTCACTTGGTTGTGGAGGCTGGAGAGTCCCAAATTTGTGGGTCAGGCTTAGGCTTCTTCCTGGCCTTTGGTCTCTACCCAAAGGCACTGAGATTTCTTGCGCTGTACCGTCTCCTACGGGTCTATCCTGAGGGTCTCTCCTTCCTCGGTGGTGGTGGGCTCTCCTCTCTTCTGCATCTGAGGTGGCTCATTTGAAGCCCAATGGGATGGCAAAACTGACCAATCACTGGGTGGGAGTTACAAGACCATGGCTAGAAAGGTCACACAAAAAAAACAACCCATTACACCACAGGCTACTCCCTAGCTTTTCTCCCTAGCCATGATTCTTTTATACTTGGAGGATAACTTCTCCCTCCCAATCATTTTACTAGTCCAAAATTAGTCCTTCAATAGGGCAAAGAGTCCAAAGGGTGAGTTTACTCAGGCACCAGCCATTCAGGTCTGCTGTGGGGTTCCATCTGATCTGGTCTTCACCCTTTCTGGCCTCTGACAAAATTCGACTGAGAAAGGATTATTCCCTTGCTCAGAGTCTCTCTCAAGGTATCAGTACAATGTTAGGTCCCTCCTGCTGCATAGCCCATTTATTCATTCCTTTACCCTCAGCTATTATTTCTCCTTCCTTCCATTTGTCATTCATTTTTATCCAAACTTTTCCACCTTGGGAAACAACATCAGGTTCAACTGCTGTGCTAGCCCAAATTGCAGGTAGCAAGACCAGTCTAGCAAGTGTTTTACTCTCAATACATTTCCACTGATATTGGGTAGAGTTACATAGGTACAACATTCATGGGCTATCTTGCCCATTACGCAGTATGGTAATATTCACCATCAACCCCAATTTTGCCAGATGGGAGAAGATACAATCCATCCCATCAGGCCCTTGGGAATTCTGGCATACATGTTCAGGGGTGTAGTTACAGTCTCTTGCTTAAGGGCCACCACTGCTTCTGGCACCAGCAGCTGCACCTCCTATCCTGGAACCACAGCACCCAGCAGGAAAAAAGCAATTTTAGGTGATATGGGGAAGAACTGTACAGCGGCACCAGCATCCTCCCCCACCCTTTCTTTCCCAGATCCCCCGGAGAAGGGTAGAAATATGTCCAGTGATGATCCTGCCTTTGTCCTCCTCATGTTGAGTGTATGCACACACTCATGAAAGCTTGTGATCCAGCCCTTCATGCCTTTATCTCCCTCCATTTTAGATAACAAATGTTTCAATTGCCCATTCCAATTCTCTATCAGACCGCTTCTCTGGGGGGTGGTATGCAACGTGGTATGTCCATTTAATATGATGTTTCTTGGTCCACTGCTGCACTCTGTGGTCTGTAAAATGTGTTCCTTGGTCTGATGAAATATAACTCGGTGGCCCTAATTGGCAGTACCTTTTGTTCAAATTCCTTAATGGTATTTTTGGCATTTGCATCTGTTGCGGGATATGTAAAGCCCAGTCCAGAGTAAGTATTCCTGTGAGGACTCATTTGTAGCCACTTGGTGCCACTGACATCATTGGTCTAATTTAATCAACTTGCCAGCTATGTGCAGGGCCCTTCCCTGCAAGGAATCTGCCCCATAGCTATCTGCAATCTCTGTCTGTCTTGCTAGCAGACAGAGCAGTTCTTATTGGCATTTTGTGCCTCAGAGGGTGCACTCGGAATGTGTCTATATTCAGCCCATGTCTGCATTGCTGTAGCACCCTCATGTCTGTTCATTTCATGGGCCCGATTGGCCACCTCAAGTGAGTGTACCAACAGGTCCACTTGCTGATTCCAGTTGCCTTCTGATCCAGGAAGAGGGTTTTTCTGAGGGACAACGACATGCCCTACTCTGACGCACCCTCTGAATCCACCAGAGTACTTTCCATAGGTTCACGCCTCACATGGGTGTCCCCTTAATAGTCAATTTTCCATTGCCCATTTGCCTGACCATACAGCCAGGCTGTTGGCCACTGTTCATAAATCAGTAAAAATCCAAACATACGGGCTCTCATCATTGTGCAATTCCTCCACCACAGCTAGGGAAACAGCATGCAGTTTAGCCCATTGAGCTGATCTGTTCTTACCTTCTTTAGTCAGAGTCTATCCATCTCCCATCTTAACACAGCAGCCTTCCACATCACATGTTGTTCATGTACCCTGGAACTACCACCTATAAACCAAGCAGCTTTCTGTTGGCCAGCAGAAAGTCGTTCATAGGGCACTGTCCATGTAGTAATGGGCTCTAGAAGCTTCTCAAGTAGTTCCAGGGTAGGACCTATGGGAAACAAGGCTACCTGCTCATAGATACAGCGGATGCCTCCCTGCATTCCCTAGTAGCTTGTTCTTGTATGAACCATTTCCATTTTATTATGGAACTATTTTGGGCACTGCCTTCCTTATTAGAGTGTTTCTCTGACATCACCCAAGACATTTTAGATATTTCAGATCTCAAGATGATTTTATGTCTTTCTGTCATTGAGGTGGTCTCAATCAACACTGAATAGCAGGTGAGTAATTGTCTTTCAAATGGCATGTATCATACTGCAGCATCTGGAAACTTTCTATTCCAGAATTGGTCTCTGTAAGGCAGCATTCTCAGGTTTTTGCCATAAGCTCCAGTCTACATAAGCCTGTGTGGCAGATACCTTCAAAATCATGTCTGAATGTGGATCATAACGGTGTAAAGGCAGAGAAAGTGAAACCGCTTTTTGTAATTCATACATAGCCTGCTGTTGTGCTGGTCCCCATTTGAATGCAGTATTCTTCCAAGTGGTTTTATGGATGGGGGCCAGCAATATTTCCAGATGTGGAATATATGTTCTCCAAATCCAAATAAACTAACCAAACATTGGGCCTCCTGCTTAGTCTTGGGGGTAGGTAGCAAAAACAACTTATTCTTAGTTGCCTGCAGAATGTCATGGGTGGCTCCTGCCCAACTTATTCCTAAGAATTTCACCATTTGGGCAGGGCCCTGGATTTTTGCTGGATTTATTAATCAGCCTCGTTGGTCATGTGGGCCACCGCTGTATTCAAATCAGCCCTAGCCTGTTCTTTGGTGTTTGATATTAACATTATACTGTCAATGTAATGTATTGTTACACTTGACATCTGTACCAATTCCAAGTCTCTTCTAACCAAACTATGACAGTAAGCTGGTGAATTCAGGTAACCCTGTGGCAATATAGGGAAAGTAAGTTGAGATCCTCCCCACTTGAAAGCAAACTGTGACAGACTCTTTTCTGAGATTGGTATGGAGAAAAAGGCATTTGAAAGATCAGTCACTGAGTACCAGCCTCTTTTAGTCTGCTGTATTTTCTGCATTGTTGATACCATGTCTAGAATAGCTACAGCCACAGATGGCACTACTTTATTTCAGTTTTGATAGTCTACTATCAGCCTCTGTGAGCCATCTGCCTTTTTCAAGGGCCATACAGGGATGTTATACAGAGAATTTGTTGGCACCAATACTCCAGCCTTTAATATGTCTTCAATCAAGGCAGTAATCTCCTTTTGTCCATCAGGTATCCTATACTGTTTTATATTAACAATTTGGGTGGATCTGGGCAATTCTAATGGTTCCCGTTTAACATATCCAATCAATACTTGCCTAAGGGCAGACTTTCACACCGTCAGTTTTACAATATCAGGTGGAGGGAGTGTTCTCCAATTAGACATGATATCCATACCAATAATATATTCAGGTAAGGGAGATGCAACTACATCATACAAAATCTGTTTAAATCTTTCAATTCTCATCCATACTTTCACCTTAGTCCTAGCAAGTGTTACATCTCCATATACCCCCAGTCTAACCTTAGGCCCCTTCAAGATTTTATTGACAGATTTTGGGATTATAGTACATTGAGCTCCTGTGTCCAGGAGTCCCAAGAAAGTCTTTTCCCCACCTCCAGGCCATTTCACCCAAGCATGTGCATATGGTCTTAGGTCCCCTGCTAGGATCTGGACCAGAAGACCCTGGCCCTTTTGTCAATTCTTATCTTGATCAACTAGCTGAGCCTCTACTTCCAACACATCAAATCTATTCTTGAGATGGTCTCTAAATTCAAGTGGGATATACTCAAGGTGGAAGCCCTGGTGGTGTAGTGGTTAAGTGCTACAGCTGCTAACCAAATGGTCAGTAATGCAAATCCACCAACCACTCCTTGGAAACTCTTTGGGGCATTTCTACTCTGTCCTATAGGGTTGCTATGAGTTGGAATTGACTCTATGGCAACAGGTACCAGTACCGGTGCATACTCAAGGTCGTACCTTGGCTCTCATGGACTTGTTCTAATTTTCTTCAGTTTCAACTTTAACTTGCATATGAGCAAGTGATGATCTGTCTTTAGTTGGCCCCTGGCTTTGTTCTGACTGAAGATATTGAGGTTTTCCACTGTCTTTTCCATCTGGCAAGGTCTATGTGTATAGTTGCCATTCCTGTTGGGGAAAAAAGGTATTTGCAATGAAGAAGTCATTGTTCTTGCAAAATTCAATCACGTGATCTTTGGCATGGTTTCTGTCATCAAGGTCGTGTTTTCCAACTACTGATCCTTCTTCTTTGTTTCCAACTTTCACGTGCAAATCACCAGTAATTATCTGTGCATCCTGATTGCATGTTTGATCAATTTCAGACTGCAGAAGTTGGTGAAAATCTCCCATTTCTTTATCTGTGGCCTTAATGGTTGGTGTGTAAATTTGAATAATAGTTGTATTAACTGGTCTTGCTTGTAGGCATATGGACATTATCCTGTCACTGACAGTGTTGTACTTCAGGATAGATCTTGAAATGTTTTTTTCGACAATGAATGCAATGTCATTCCTCTTCAATTTGTCATTCCTGGCATAGTAGACCATGTGATTGTCCAATCCAGAATGGCCAATATCAGTCCATTTCAACTCACTTATGTCTGGGATATCGATGTTTATGCTTTCCATTTCATTTTTGATGATTTCCAGTTTTCCTAGATTTGTACTTTGTACATTCCATGTTCTGATTATTAATGGATATTTGCAGCTGTTTCTTCTTATTTTGAGTCATGCCACATCAGCAAATGAAGGTCCTGAAAGCCTGACTCCATCCACGTCATTAAAGTCAACTCTACTTTGAGGAGGCAGCTCTACCCCAGATGTATTTTGAGTGCCTTCCAACCTGGGGGGGTTCATCGTCCAGTGTTATATCAATGTTCTACTGCTATTCATAAAGTTTTCACTGGCTAATTCTTTTCAGAAGTAGACCACTGGGTCCTTCTTCCTAGTGTGTCCTAGTCTGAAAGCTCAGCAGAAACCTGTCCACCATGGGTGACCCAGCTGGTATTTGAATACCAGTGGCATAGCTTTCTTCCAGCATCATAGCAACACACAAGTCCCCGCAGCACTACTAACTGGCAGACATCTGGGGAAAACATATATAGAGAGAAAGATTTATATCAAGGAAATGGCTCACTTGGTTGTAAAGGCTGGAAAGTCCCAAGTCTGTGGGTCAGGCTGGGGGCTTCTCCTGACTCATGAAGCTTCAGGGGCTGGTGAACCCAAGATTGGTAGGTCAGACAGCAGACTTCTGGCTCAGAGGCTGTGGAGGCTGATGAATTTCAATATTGGCAGGTAATACAGTACATAAGCTGCTAGCTCAACTCCCAAGAACTGGAGGTCAGATGAACAGGAGCCAGCTGTAGGATCCAGAGCAAGCAAAAGCCAGTGCAGTTTGCTAGAAAGTCCACCTATATTCAATGCAGACCACACCCCCAAGGAAAATTCCTTTCAACTGATTGGCTTCTCATAACAGATCTTACCATGGAGGTGTTTACATTATATCAGATCTCATTACAGAGCTGATTACATCATTACATAGCTGCCAAACTACATCATAACTGCCAAACAACTGGGAATCATGGCCTAGCCAATTTGACACACAACTTTAACCATCACAATAACTATTAGAACTGACAAAATATTAGCATTAAATTGTTGTTGTTCTGTGCCATTGAGCTGGCTATGACTCATTGTGACCCTATACATGACAGAATAGAATTGCCTCATAAGGTTTCTTAGGCTGTAAACTCTATGACACCAGATCACCAGATCTTTTCTCCCGCCAAGCCGCTGGTGGGTTTGAACCACTGACCTTTCAGATAGCATCTGAGCGCTTAACCATTCTGTCACCAGGGATCCTTATTAATTCTTATATTACAATAATATACCTACTTTCCATCTTTCTTTTCTCTAATAAGCTTTGAATAAAGTTAGATTCTAATGTTACAGGAATTAGATAACCTTTGAAATAACCCAAATTGTTTTGTCTTTAGTTTTGTGATTTTTAAAGCCATTTTGTCAAAACCAACCTGATTTTGCAACTACAGCAATACGGTTTGTAAAATGTGGATGCCACTAGGTGGAAAACTAATCTTTTTGTACCAGTTACAGCTCTTTCTGTGTAATGGTATTGCTGTTTCTAGTCAATCTCGAATATACTTCTTTAGTAATAGCTGGTCTTCCTAATATATGTATACCTGGAGGAGCACCATAAAGCTACCTAATTACTCAGAAGGGAAGCTCATCTAGAAATATCTGGATGATTGAATTTTCGAATTAAAATTTAAATATATCAGTCACATAACCTCTTAAGTTCAATTTTACTTTAAAAACTCAAGAAAGGTAGTTAGCTGTTCTGAGGATATTTTTACCAATAAAAAACCATGTTCCCAGTTACTAAGAAATGAAAGAAGAGATTGCAGTTGGTCCTAGAAATAATCTCTCTACTTACCAGGGTATTCCTATGGCTTATTTAGAACATCTCAAACAGCTTTAATGAACACTACCAACACTATCAAGAGAAAAAAAATGCAGTACATGTGCCTTCTTCACATGTCTTTGTTGTTTTATCCCTTAATTAAATATATAGAAAAAACCTGTCAAAAACCTTTAGTGATTTACTCTACTAGGTAGATCTTTTAAGGAAAAAATTATGTTGACAAACCACCAAATCACGTTTTTGCTATTTTCTCTGAAATTTCTCTCAGGAAGAGTTAGTAAATGTGTATTATGAATAATTACAAATAATTGACAGCTAAAAGGCAGTTGTTATGAAGAACTCTACATTTAAATAAAAATATTTAAAATTCACATCATGTTGTAAATTTATAATAGTAATGTAACTTGTGATTGCTTGCCACTTCATCCTTATTAAAAATGTATTCAACTAATTTTTACATATTTTAGTGGCTGGTTTTAATTGGATATGATCCAGGGGCATTAATATTCAGGACAGAGCTACTAGACATAAATCTCAGAACAAAAAGGCAGTGGAAATAGTATACGAATGCTGGTATATATGTATATATATATATATATATATATATATATATATATATATATATATATATATACTCAATACATATGACTTTTTTTTAACGTTACCTATTCTGTAGATGGTACCCTGGTAGCAAAGTGGTTAAGAGCTATGGCTGCTAACCAAAAGGTCAGCAGCTTGAATCCACCAGGTGCTCTTTGGAAACTCTATGGGGCAGCAGTTCTACTCTATCCTATGAGGTCGCTATGAGTCAGAATTGACTGGATGGCAATGCGCTTGGGTTTTTTCGTTTGGTTTATTCCCTACATACTTGTTTAAATTTTGGTGAAAATGAAAAAATATATTCAGTGTAAAATTCTTGGGTGGAGTTAAGGTGTGGCATAATCAACCCTCAAATCCATTCAACCAATTATTGAGCACCTACCCCCTGCCAAGCTTGATGCCAAAGAAAACAAAAACAAAAAAACCCACTGCCTTTGAGTCAATTCTGACTCATAGCGACCCTATCGGACAGAGTAGAACTGCCCGATAGTTTCCAAGGGGCGCCTGGCAGATTCGAACTGCCAACCTCTTGGTTAGCAGCTGTAGCACTTAACCACTATGCCACCAGGGTTTCCAAGCTTGATGCCAAGGATTGCAAATGGTGCAAAATGAATAAAACAATGTCCACCCTCAAGAACATATGTTATAGCCTAGTAAGAAGAAATGACGATTATACAAATTTAAATAAATATGCTATGAAAAACAGAAGTCCATAAGTGGTGCAAATGGTTAACCTACATGGCTGCTAACAGAAGGGCTGGAGGTTCAAATTTATTCAGAGGGGTCTCAGAAGAAAGAAAGTAGATTTCTAAATCTACGTTAAAAAAATCAACTACGGAAAACCCTATGGATCACAGTTCTACAGTGACATACATGGAGCCTCTGCGAGTTGGGGTCGACTCCATGGCAACTGTTTTTTTTTTTTTAAATAAATTGTCATTTAAAACAATTGACCTATCAACTTTTATGTTAAGAGGATTTTCTTAATTTACATCACTGAGAAACTAAATCGCTAGGACTCATTTTCACTAATAGAAATAAGTCATGGAGAAGGATCCAAAAAAAAAAAAAAGAATTTTAAAGCCTCTGCAAAGTCTTCCAGGTTGCCTGAGGGTCAGAGATGAATGTCGTCTCTTCAGCAGAGCACATTAATGAGGCTGTGGATTTTGGAGTAGAAAGCTAAATTGCTTTTTGATAAAGTGAGAAGACTTGAGTTAGAAGCCTGAGGAGCAGAACCTCAGAAAACAGATACGGAGATGCAAGGAAGTGTCCACAGCAGTGGGAGGCTAGAGCTGTGGAAAGAAGGGTCAGTGAACAATTTCAGGGTCAAGGAGGCTGAAGGAACTCTTAAACAGGACATCACATATTCCATTTTAAGCTACTTGCTTTGGAGTAGTGTAAGTTGCCTCCATCCTTAAGCCTTTGGCAAAGCTTAGAATTCACCACATATTTCTAATATTAGTTTTGTGTGTGGGAGTGGCGCAATGGGGTGGGATGGGGCGAATAGAGGAAATAGGACACTTCCATGTCTATTTTGAGTGGAAACATTTGAATATACATAAAACGTGAGAAGAAATTGGGATTAAAACTCAGAGCCAGAGGAAAGAATGAGAACATATGTCCTGAGAACTTGTAAAAATATAAAGAAAATCATCTGACTTCCTAGAGGATAAACAGTTGTCATTGATACAATTCCAACTCATGGTGACTCCATGTGTGTCTGAGTAGAACTGTGCTCCATAGGGTTTTCAATGGCTGATTTTTCAGAAGTAGGTTGCCAGGCCTTTCTTCCAAGGATCCTCTGGGTAGACTTGAACTGCCAACTTTTGGGTTAGCAGCAGAGCACATTAACCATTTGCACCACCCATGGACTCTGTTCTAGAAGATATGGAGTAGTGAATTTGAGTTGAGTTAATTAAATTTCAAAGGTGAGGACGATATTTGCATTACATAGAGTTGCTATGAGTCGGAATTGACTCAACGGCACTGGCTTTGGTTTTTTGGGTTAGATGGCATGAGATAACTATCCTAAAAGAAGTCCAAAGTGCTAGAGGACTCCCAAGAGGGGGATATTACATTGGGGCACAGGGACATGGAAGGAAGGGAGAGATGAAGGCCTCAACATGTTTCCTATATTAGTTAATTTTCCCACAATCATTTTGGAATGAGGAAGAATGCTTAAATAAGAGACATAATTTTATTCAATCATTACAATAGCTCTGCTGTTGTTGTTGTTAGGTGCTGTTGAGTTGTTTCTGACTCATAGCAACCCCATGTACAATAGGATGGAACACTGCCCGATCCTGTGCTATCCTCACAATCCTTGCTACGCTTGAGCCCGTTGTTGCAGCCACTGTGTCAATCCATCCATTGAGGGGCTTCCTCTTTGTCGCTAACCCTCTCTCCTTTACCAAGCGTGATGTCCTTCTCCAGGGACCTCCTGATAACATGTCCAAATTATCTGAGACTTTTGCCACTGATTTTTGGGCTAGAAATTTGAGGCTTGTAGAGGTTAGTAACTTTCCCAAGGACACACACAGTCAGCCAGCTGAGTGAGTAGTTTGCCTCAGCCTTCTACATTACACATGGAGCTTTATGTAAGAGCTGGGAGTGGATTTAGGCCTTAGATTTCAGAAGGCAAAATATTGTGAGGGGAGGACTAAGGAGACAGAAGGAACAATCTGAGCAAAGGCAAGAAAGTAGGAGAATATTCAGGGGAACAGGAAACAGTTCAGCTTGACTGATTCATGGTTTTCACTGACAGTAGTTGTGGAAAGTTTTAAGAGGCAGGGTGAAGCGTTTATTCTGAGTTAAATAGACTACGAGGAGACACTGAAGTTGTTTTGTCTTTTGCGTGCGTGTGTGTGTGTGTGTGTAGGTGAGGTAGATATACTGGTAACAAAGCATTTACTATTTCTACAATCTTCACATCTACAGTTCTGTGACATTCTATTCAGCATGTTGTTCAACCATTACCATTAACTGTTCTCAAA